>NC_056660.1:159395381-161795381 GCF_018350195.1 Panthera tigris | reverse complement strand
TTACTCACAACTCAGCGCATGTTGAATGGGACTTTTATAAAAAGCTTATGGAATCTGTCCAAACTGCAAAACAACAGACACTGTCATTAATGTCCAGAAGAAACTTTTTCACTACAGGGGATTTAATAACATTCTTTCATGCATTTCAGAGGCTCTGGATCACCCATCAGGACCATATGTATTTCATTGACGTCTGATGCAAAAAATTGCCTTCCTCAACCTCACAATGTATGCCATTAAAATGCCAACTGCTGATCATATACTCTGATCTCCTAGAAACAGAGTCTCCCACAGGCCCTGAGCCTGTAGCCTTCCATACCCAGATGTCAATTGTGTCTTAGTTTACGGAACCAGAACCTTGCAAGCTTGGCAAGACCACAGAGGCCTTCTTGCCTAGAGGGAAAATGTATCTACAAGACACAGTGAAACCTAGTCCCTCTGGTGTGTCATACCCATAATAGGAAGTGGCCTTTCCTATCTTCAGTCCCTTGACAAATGTGTTGCTGGAGGAGGCCACCCCTCTTCTTGACCCCTTGGCTATCTGGGAAGCCTCTTGTGAACAACAAAGTGAAATTACATTACATGTGATCTAGGTGGGCCTTCCTAGAGAGCAACTGCTTTTCATCCCTTAACTGGGATGCTCCTAATAAAGGATGGGGCTCAAGGATTAGCCCAATTGCCTAAACTTCCGGCATCTATCTTAGCACAGGATGCCCTGGAAAATAGTAGGACCCCTCTGATAATTCTTACAGACTCTCTGACCATTGCCATTGGTCTACCTGAAAGATCTAGCCACTGGAAGCGGCAACAATTTTACACCCAAGGTTTCCTCCTTTAGGGTAAAGAACTATAGAGTCTCTTGCCTCACAGATTTTGAAAATATAAATCAAAGGCACCCATGTTTCCACACATACTAAATCCCTAAGTCCTAACCAGGATTCTTCTTATTCCTTTCAGACTTTAGTCATTCCTGATAATGACCAAAGCATTCATCTTGCTTCACAATGCTGGGCTTTTGAACAAGCCCTTGAGTGGATGGGAACTTCAAATCATGCAAGCTCTGGCCCTTATGAATAAATAAACTCTCACCCCAGCTGCTAACCACCATAAAGCCGCGCCATCAGCCTCCATGGGTACTCTGGACACCAGCTGAGCCTATATGCACTTTTTTGGACCTGTTCTGGAGACTTCCCTGCACTATCCCTCCAAAATTTCATTATAGGAGCACTAAACCTTTCATACCTCTTTGGTGAATGTGTGGTGTCATAAGTCTGAATGAAATTTGGGTCAGGTGGCCCATCTCTTCTCTGTGGAATGGCAGAAATAGCTTATTTGCAGTTTTCAGCCTCCCTTGCAAAAAGATTGTCCCAGGTGGCTATCTCTGAAATGAAATGACTTGTATAACTTTGAGATGTAAGCAACTAGTAGCTGACATTACTCTCCTCATTTTACTTTGCTCTACAACCATGGGGCTGCATTTTACACAGCTGGCTTAACCATATTTAAGACTTAGGAAGGACATCTGAGCTGCATCAGACTATAAAAAGTGAGAAATAAACTATAAAATAAACTTATAGCTAATCCATAGAGATTTGTTTGTCTGTTAGGGCAGCTAGAGTAGATTACACTAATAAACAAGGTGATGGTATTTCTAGATTCATCCATTATTTTTCATATATTCTCCCTTTACCACATATTTGGACCAGCCTAAATGTTATTTCAGCCCTTTATATTGTCTGAACAGATAATCACTTTGCTGTTGTGCCAGAGGAAATTTCTCAAAGGCCTTCTACTAACAGCCATTGTGTGTGAATTTCCTTGCTGAATACCTTTTGTTCCAGAATTAGTCTTGTAGCTTTGGGGGATGAAAACTGACATCTGGTAGCTGAGATCCAGTACTTAGTTGTGGCATGACCTTAGTGTCTGACCTTATGTAAAGGTGATAATATGATATATAATATATAGTATCTATAAGATAAATGAGATAGTATATATAAATAATATGTTTATATACACAGGGTTTTATATGAGATAAATACACAGTGTCTACTGTTGATTTCAGGAACATTGACATTGCATTGCCCTTCATTATTGTTACTATCATTGTTATTTTTCCTTGTTCTTAATTAACCCATGATCTAGAATACCTTGGCAATAAAAGATTTACCTGAGGAACCAAATAATCTGCTAAGAAGGTCTTGATTGAATGGGATGTGGCTTTATCCAGCTAAAATGGTGACTAAATTGAAGGAGAGGAAGCTTTTAATTTGGATTTCATGCCTTGTGGACAGGGTCGCAGTCAATCTGAATTCAACATGACAGCACTAGGTGGGAGTGAGGATGGAGTGCTACAAAAACTCTAAGAGGTTCAGATGGAGAAGTATTAAAAGATAGTAGTTTTTACCACCTAGACTATAATTTCAATTGACATCTGTAGCTTTTCATTTTAACGTTTATCTATTTATATTTGGAAGTGGAGAAGGGCAGAAAGAGAGGGAGAGAAAGAGAATCCTAAGTAGGCTCCACACTGCCAGCACAGAGCCCCATATGGGGCTCGAACTCACAAACTGTGAGATCATGACCTGAACTTAAATGAAGAGTCAGACACTTAATTGACTGAGTCACCCATATGCCTGATATCTGTAGCTTTTATTTGTATTTCCACATTGTTTCTTGTAATTATGTGATTTACTTCTACTACTAGTACTACTACTATCATTATCTTCTATTTACAGAAAAGCCAGATGAAGCTCAGACAAGTTATGTGACATAGGTAAATTTCCTTAACTAGTGAAAAATGGAGCTGAGTCTTCTGACCCAAGAAGCAGTACCTCTCCTCTTGGCCACTCTGTCCTCTTGGGGGAAAAAATCTCCTTCAACGTTTTGCTCATGTGTTTTGTGTGACATCTAAAAGATGAATCCATTTTATTTAGAAAAGAATAATTTTACAACACTTGGCTCTATTGCACCTTTGTCTGCAACAGAATGGTAAATACATAGTAAAATCAGCATGCAAGCATGGGATTGAAATGGCAGGCTTACAGTCAAATTTCATTGGAGAGTGTATTAAGCTCAAGATAACAGATATAAGGAAGAGGGAATCAATGACTTCTTCCTCAAAATGTTTGACATGGGTGGCCTACTCTGTGATTTGGCTTTCCAATGTTGGGTATTTTATTTTTCAGATAGATGAATCAAGTTCTGCAGTGCAGGAAGGTTTCTGTGTGGCTTGAGGTAATAAGAGATGAAAATATTGTTCTGTGTGTGGTGTGCAGCACTGAATGTGAAGTTACTTGTTATTCTGTCAGACATGAGGTGCCTGGGTACAACGATATGGTGGAGGCTAAAGAGGCATTGGATTTTATTTATGAGGACAATTAACACAATGGGTCTTTTTTTGCCAGCCTGTTGTGTAGATAAATTAAGTAACTCTTCTCCTGCACAGACAAGTCATATAGGGGCATCATCATAAGCTTAATGTTAGAACCAGTCTACTCAACTAGATGTCATTTTTCCATTTCTTCCTCTTAATATCCTCATTATCAGTGAAACCACATCTTCCTGTGGAGATTTCTTGCTGATGAAAACATCAGCTGATAGGTTTAGAAAACAAGGATTTCTATTAACTAAAACAAAATAAATGCCAACTAACCTATTACCATGATCCTCTGAAACTATTCTGTCAATTCCTCCTTAACGGAAATTGTCAGTAATATGAATGAGAAAACAGAAGCAAGTAGTAATTTATAATTACCAGTGTCGGGTGATGAGGGGCGCTCCAATGTGTGATTCTGAAGATGCTCTTTACTGAAGCAGCATGAAGACTTCAGTAACATTATCTTTTATAGACCAATTACACACAGGATGAGGAGGTGGGACAAAAGAGTGAATTTATAATGAGAATCTCACATATATTTTGCCATGAATCAGGGGAGAGGCTTTAAAGGTGGAGTTGAGTCCAGAATAAAAATGTGAATAAAGTTTGTCACTATACTTTGAATCCAATATAGGACAACTAGTTTACTTAAATGATTGTTCTTACTTTTAATATAATAATATGAAGACTGTGGTTGATGGAAGAATAATGCTTTTCCTTGGGTCAAAATTATACTCAGTGCCAGCCATGCAGAAACACAACCATATTGCTAGATATCTGGTTTTCCTAAGTAAATCATAAATATATAAGTTTATGCAAAATTCTCTTAACCAATATATTTATGATGGAGTTGAAAGAAAAAAAGGAATATGGAAGGAGGGAAGGGAGGGAGGGAGGGAAGGAGGGAGGAAGGAAGGAAGGAAGGAAGGAAGGAAGGAAGGAAGGAAGGAAAAAAGGAAGAAAACTAGTAAGGAGGGAAAGAAGAAAGATAAAAATTCTTCTTGTCCAGTTTTGGACTCCAAGCTTCCATTTTGCCACCTCTGCTGGGCTTAGTGTCCTAGATTTTTATTTTTCCAAATAAAACACATATATATTTTCACAAATAATATACTCTCAAAGATTTCTGAGAGGTAGAAAAGTTATAATTTTCTGGGGTGCAAATTTGAAACACAGATGTGAAAATCTGTATTAGGAAGTAAGTTGCTCAGTTCACAGTTAAACCAGGTATACAGCAATGAACCATTTGTTATCGCTACTTGTTTGAACATATAGAAAAACTCCCTTGAGGTTATTTAATTTTTATTCTGCATGTAAAATACTCTGAAAATAAGTTTAACATGTAGCCATCATATAAATTTATGCCAGAAAATATTTAATAGTGTGAAATTTGTTAATTTGTATATTTATGAATGGCTCTGAATATACACATTATGAAAGTCACAATTCTAAATGATCACACTCCCTAAAATATCATTAGGGTAATAAAAGTTTATGGTGGTTAGAGAGTGTGAAAGAAGAGCAATGTCAAGATTATGAGAAATACCCATTAATTTAAAAACAATTTTACTAATGTAGAACATGGGAATCATGTATGTAACTGATAATCTTAATGAAACTTCAGAACATTCTTAGGCTATTATTTAGTGTATGGTCTAGGATCTTCCATTGTACCATCCCTACATATATGCTGTATTCCATTTTGGGCTTTTATGGTCAACTGAGGACCACAGTATTGTCATACACATACACACCACAACAGATCATATGACTCAAGGGTGATATTTCTGAAAAAAGTCCTATTCCAGGTTGTTATAAATCAAATTGAAAAAAAAAAAACAACTAAGAGTTACCTTCTGAAAACGTATTTACTGGATTGCCTGTTTAAATCCATGATGGATATTAGTAAGGTGGGGTTTAGGAGCTCAGAATCTAATTGTAGACTCCAGATGTACAGTCCAAAACAATTCGAGGACAAGACAGAAAGTGTTGAATTAGTACTCACTTGTTTCAAGGGGAAAAAAAGATCCATGTGACTTGAATAATCAGCAGCGCTTTCATGGAGGACACTAGGCTAGGTCAAGTTTTAGAAGATGAGTAGAATTTTAGTGAATAGAAAGAAGCAGAAAAAGCCATGAATAAAAATAGCCTACTCTGTATCCCATGGAATGAACACCATTCAGAGAATAGGAATGTTTTTGGAACATGATCTAGGCATTAATTTACCTCAGTGTAAATCACAGGTTTTCTTGGATAATGAGCCACCAAATGATAAGGACAGTTAATTTTCATCATTTAGAAATTGGCACATGCCTATAAGGGCACACTTTGGATAATTAGAAGAAAAAAGTGTATATCCTGGCATTGTATAGTATGGTGTATATATCATTCAGCGTTCTCCAAATAAAGAGAATCAATGGGATATATATGTGTGATATACATTAATATATATGGGGATATATATTAAGAGATTAATTTCAAGGAATTGATTCTGCAATTCTTGGAGCTAGCAAGTTTGAAGCACATAGGGCAAGTAAGTCCAAAATCTTTAGGATAGGTCAGTAGGCTGGAAATTCAGTCAAGAACTGACGCTAGTTTTCATGCAGTATTTCTTGTCCGGGAAAAGTGTTTTCACTCTTAAGGCATTTCAACCGGTTGGCTGAAAACCTCTACATTAGCAAAGGAATCTCCTTTACATAAAGTCAATTCATTGTAGATATGAAGCTTATCAACAAAATACTTTCAGGGCACCTGGGTGGCTCAGTCAGTTAAGCATCTGACTCTTGATTTCAGCTCAGGTCATGATCTCAGGTCATGATCTCATGGTTCATGGGATCAAGCCCTACATTGGGCTCTGTGCTAACAGCATAGAGGCTGCTTGGGATTCTCTCTCTCTGCCTTAACCCTGCTTGTGTTCTCTCTCAAAAAAAATAAACATTAAGCAACAACAACAACAATAACAAAATACTTTCAGAACATTACCTAGATTAGTGTTTGTTTAAATAACTGGGTAATATAGCTTTGCCAAGTGAATCCTTAAAATTAACCATTACAGCAAATATTCAGGACCCAGATTCTGGAATAAGACTTCATTGAACTGAATGTAGATTCGACAAGTATGTGAAATTGAGTTTCTCAGACTCCGTTTACAATTTTGTCTTGAATATAAGATGATAATAGGGAAACTCATATCATGAGGAGGTTTTGAATGTAAAAATGTTAATGTAAATGTGTTAATCTATACTAACACTGGAACAGTGTCTGGTGCATAAATATTATTGCTAAACTTTAGCTATTACTATGACGAGTATGTTCACAATCCTATGTAGGGATAACTTCATATCAACAGAATGTGATACGGAATGCCTTGTTTTCATACCTTTACCACTTTATGACCTTAGCAGAAAGTATTAATGGTATGGGGAAAACAAAACAACTATGGATATAGATAAATGGAGAATTAATGTACTTTATTTTTAATTAAAAAATCCCTCTTTGTATTTTAAGAAAACTTTACATCAAGTTATTGTTTGTTTATTCAGTTAGCTAGTTAATTAATTAATTGAGCTCTGGAGCCTTTAGTTATAATGATGATTTATGATCCACAAAGGAACGGTAGCCAAATATATGAAAACATCTGCACTTGAACCATCTGTTTATGCCTAAGTACCAGTTGTTAAACACGTCAGAAATTTACATTTATTTTAATTGTCTTAATATTTATAATTAGCCAATCCACAAAGCTGCAGTTAACCAAAAGAACAAATATATTTGAAAGTAACTTTTTAAAAAGTGAAAATGTTCATGAGTCATTAGCATTTAAAATTTTAGAATTTTGAGAATAATTCCCTAGCAGAATATGAGATAAGAAATGGAAATTCATCTGAACACTAAAGCTTTGTGATTGATTATGAGAACTTAAATTCTGCTTGAAGGAAAGATCCTTTAAATATCAATAGCCATAAAATCATCAGAAATTTGCAATTTGAAATATGTTGATAGATATCCTACAAAAGAGAGAGAGAGAGATCCTGCATTCTACACTCCTAGATAAGAGGTTTAAGAGCCATCAACATAGTAAATAAAGAACTTGAGAATTCCTGTAGTAAAGAAAGAACACAGTTTTAAACCTCATATTTACAAAGCACATTTCACCACAGAGTGTCTCACATTCATGTAAGATTCTAGTTCATTGATCCATAAGGTTTGGTGGAGATTAAAGATCCAATGAAGACTGTTTCTGTTTTAAACAAGCCTCCCAGGTAAATGTCCTGTTCTTTGAAATTTGAGAAACATACAACTACACCATGAAACAGGAAGTAGGAAAGCAGGAGCTATGAAAAAGAAACATATTGGGGCATCTGGGTGGCTCAGGTGGTTAAGCCTCTGACTCTTGATTTCAACTCAGGTCATAATCTCATGGTTCTTGAGTTTGAGTCCCATGTCAGGCTCCACACAGACAGCATGGAGCCTGCCTGGGATTCTCTGTCTCCCTCTTTCAATACCCCTTCCCTGCTCATGCTCTATCTCGATCTCTCTCAAAATAAATAAATAAACATTAAAAAAAAGAAACTTGGAGGTCAAGCCGGAAGATGGCGGCGTAGGAGGACGCGGGGCTCACAGCGCATCCGGCCGATCACTTAGATTCCACCTACACCTGCCTAAAGAACCCAGAAAACCGCCAGAGGATTAGCAGAAGGGTGTCTCAGGAGTCAAGCGCAGACCAGAGGCCCACGGAAGAGGGTAGGAAGGGCGGCGAGGCGGTGCGCGCTCCACGGACTGGCGGGAGGGAGCCGGGGCGGAGGGGCGGCTCGCCGGCCAAGCAGAGCCCCCGAGTCTGGCTGGCAAAAGCGGAGGGGCCGGACAGACTGTGTTCCGACAGCAAGTGCGACTTAGCGTCTGGGAGGTCATAAGTTAACAGCTCTGCTCGGAAAGCGGGAAGGCTGGAGGACAAAGGGAGGGAGAGCTGCTGAGCCCCCGGACGGCAGAGCTCAGCTTGGCGGGGAACAAAGGCGCCAGAGCCATCTCCCCCGCCCATCCCCCAGCCAAAATCCCAAAGGGAACCAGTTCCTGCCAGGGAACTTGCTCGCTCCGCGCAAACACCCAACTCTGTGCTTCTGCGGAGCCAAACCTCCGGCAGCGGATCTGACTCCCTCCCGCTGCCACAGGGCCCCTCCTGAAGGGGATCACCTAAGGAGAAGCGAGCTAAGCCTGCCCCTCCAGCCCCCGTGCACCTTGCCTACCCACCCCAGCTAATACGCCAGATCCCCAGCAACACAAGCCTGGCAGTGTGCAAGTAGCCCAGACGGGACACGCCACCCCACAGTGAATCCCGCCCCTAGGAGAGGGGAAGAGAAGGCACACACCAGTCTGACTGTGGCCCCAGCAGTGGGCTGGGGGCAGACATCAGGTCGGACTGCGGCCCCGCCCACTAACTCCAGTTATACACCACAGCACAGGGGAAGTGCACTGCAGGTCCTCACCACGCCAGGGACTCTCCAAAATGACCAAACGGAAGAATTCCCCTCAGAAGAATCTCCAGGAAATAACAACAGCTAATGAACTGATCAAAAAGGATTTAAATAATATAACAGAAAGTGAATTTAGAATAATAGTCATAAAATTAATCGCTGGGCTTGAAAACAGTATACAGGACAGCAGAGAATCTCTTGCCATAAAGATCGAGGGACTAAGGAACAGTCACGAGGAGTTGAAAAACGCTTTAAACGAAATGCAAAACAAAATGGAAACCACAATGGCTCGGCTTGAAGAGGCAGAGGAGAGAATAGGTGAACTAGAAGATAAAGTTATGGAGAAAGAGGAAGCTGAAAGAAAGAGAGATAAAAAAAATCCAGGAGTATGAGGGGAAAATTAGAGAACTAAGTGATACACTAAAAAAAAATAATATACGCATAATTGGTATCCCAGAGGAGGAAGAGAGAGGGAAAGGTGCTGAAGGGGTACTTGAAGAAATTATAGCTGAGAACTTCCCTGAACTGGGGAACGAAAAAGGCATTGAAATCCAAGAGGCACAGAGAACTCCCTTCAGACGTAACTTGAATCGATCTTCTGCACGACATATCATAGTGAAACTGGCAAAATACAAGGATAAAGAGACAATTCTGAAAGCAGCAAGGGATAAACGTGCCCTCACATATAAAGGGAGACCTATAAGACTCGTGACTGATCTCTCCTTTGAAACTTGGCAGGCCAGAAAGGCTTGGCATGATATCTACAGTGTGCTAAACAGAAAAAATATGCAGCCGAGAATCCTTTATCCAGCAAGTCTGTCATTTAGAATAGAAGGAGAGATAAAGGTCTTCCCAAACAAACAAAAACTGAAGGAATTTGTCACCACAAAACCAGCCCTACAAGAGATCCTAAGGGGGATCCTGTGAGACAAAGTACCAGAGACATCACTACAAGCATAAAACATACAGACATCACAATGACTCTAAACCCATATCTTTCTATAATAACACTGAATGTAAATGGATTAAATGGGCCAACCAAAAGACATAGGGTATCAGAATGGATAAAAAAACAAGACCCATCTATTTGCTGTCTACAAGAGACTCATTTTAAATCTGAGGACACCTTTAGATTGAGAGTGAGGGGATGGAGAACTATTTATCATGCTCCTGGAAGCCAAAAGAAAGCTGGAGTAGCCATACTTATATCAGACAAACTAGACTTTAAATTAAAGGCTGTAACAAGAGATGAAGAAGGGCATTATATAATAATCACAGGGTCTATCCACCAGGAAGAGCTAACTATTATAAATGTCTATGCGCCAAATACCCGAGCCCCCAGATATATAAAACAATTACTCATAAACATAAGCAACCTTATTGATAAGAATGTGGTCATTGCAGGGGACTTTAACACCCCACTTACAGAAATGGATAGATCATCTAGACACACAGTCAATAAAGAAACAAGGGCCCTGAATGATACATTGGATCAGATGGACTTGACAGATATATTTAGAACTCTGCATCCCAAAGCAACAGAATATACTTTCTTCTCGAGTGCACATGGAACATTCTCCAAGATAGATCATATACTGGGTCACAAAACAGCCCGTCATAAGTTTACAAGAATTGAAATTATACCATGCATACTTTCAGACCACAATGCTATGAAGCTTGAAATCAACCACAGGAAAAAGTCTGGAAAACCTCCAAAAGCATGGAGGTTAAAGAACACCCTACTAACGAATGAGTGGGTCAACCAGGCAATTAGAGAAGAAATTAAAAAATATATGGAAACAAACGAAAATGAAAATACAACAATCCAAATGCTTTGGGATGCAGCGAAGGCAGTCCTGAGAGGAAAATACTTTGCAGTCCAGGCCTATCTCAAGAAACAAGAAAAATCCCAAATACAAAATCTAACAGCACACCTAAAGGAAATAGAAGCAGAACAGCAAAGGCAGCCTAAACCCAGCAGAAGAAGAGAAATAATAAAGATCAGAGCAGAAATAAACAATATAGAATATAAAAAAACTGTAGAGCAGATCAACGAAACCAAGAGTTGGTTTTTTGAAAAAATAAACAAAATTGACAAACCTCTAGCCAGGTTTCTCAAAAAGAAAAGGGAGATGACCCAAATAGATAAAATCATGAATGAAAATGGAATGATTACAACCAATCCCTCAGAGATACAAACAATTATCAGGGAATACTATGAAAAATTATATGCCAGCAAATTGGACAACCTGGAAGAAATGGACAAATTTCTAAACACCCACACTCTTCCAAAACTCAATCAGGAGGAAATAGAAAGCTTGAAGAGACCCATCACCAGCGAAGAAATTGAATCGGTTATCAAAAATCTCCCAACAAATAAGAGTCCAGGACCAGATGGCTTCCCAGGGGAGTTCTACCAGACATTTAAAGCAGAGATAATACCTATCCTTCTCAAGCTATTCCAAGAAATAGAAAGGGAAGGAAAACTTCCAGACTCATTCTATGAAGCCAGTATTACTTTGATTCCTAAACCAGACAGAGACCCAGTAAAAAAAGAGAACTACAGGCCAATATCTCTGATGAATATGGATGCAAAAATTCTCAATAAGATACTAGCAAATCGAATTCAACAGCATATAAAAAGAATTATTCACCATGATCAAGTGGGATTCATTCCTGGGATGCAGGGCTGGTTCAACATTCGCAAATCGATCAACGTGATACATCACATTAACAAAAAAAAAGAGAAGAACCATATGATCCTGTCAATCGATGCAGAAAAGGCCTTTGACAAAATCCAGCACCGTTTCTTAATAAAAACCCTTGAGAAAGTCGGGATAGAAGGAACATACTTAAAGATCATAAAGGCCATTTATGAAAAGCCCACAGCTAACATCATCCTCAACGGGGAAAAACTGAGAGCTTTTTCCCTGAGATCAGGAACACGACAGGGATGCCCACTGTCACCGCTGTTGTTCAATATAGTGCTGGAAGTTCTAGCATCAGCAATCAGACAACAAAAGGAAATCAAAGGCATCAAAATTGGCAAAGATGAAGTCAAGCTTTCGCTTTTTGCAGATGACATGATATTATACATGGAAAATCCGATAGACTCCACCAAAAGTCTGCTAGAACTGATACATGAATTCAGCAAAGTTGCAGGATACAAAATCAATGTGCAGAAATCAGTTGCATTCTTATACACTAACAATGAAGCAACAGAAAGACAAATGAAGAAACTGATCCCATTCACAATTGCACCAAGAAGCATAAAATACCTAGGAATAAATCTAACCAAAGATGTAAAAGATCTGTATGCTGAAAACTATAGAAAGCTTATGCAGGTAATTGAAGAAGATATAAAGAAATGGAAAGACATTCCCTGCTCATGGATTGGAAGAATAAATATTGTCAAAATGTCAATACTACCCAAAGCTATCTACACATTCAATGCAATCCCAATCAAAATTGCACCAGCATTCTTCTCGAAACTAGAACAAGCAATCCTAAAATTCATATGGAACCACAAAAGGCCCCGAATAGCCAAAGTAATTTTGAAGAAGAAGACCAAAGCAGGAGGCATCACAATCCCAGAATTTAGCCTCTACTACAAAGCTGTCATCATCAAGACAGCATGGTATTGGCATAAAAACAGACACATAGACCAATGGAATAGAATAGAAACCCCAGAACTAGACCCACAAACGTATGGCCAACTCATCTTTGACAAAGCAGGAAAGAACATCCAATGGAAAAAAGACAGTCTCTTTAACAAATGGTGCTGGGAGAACTGGACAGCAACATGCAGAAGGCTGAAACTAGACCACTTTCTCACACCTTTCACAAAAATAAACTCAAAATGGATAAAGGACCTGAATGTGAGACAGGAAACCATCAAAACCTTAGAGGAGAAAGCAGGAAAAGACCTCTCTGACCTCAGCCGTAGCAATCTCTTACTCGGCACATCCCCAAAGGCAAGGGAATTAAAAGCAAAAGTGAATTACTGGGACCTTATGAAGATAAAAAGCTTCTGCACAGCAAAGGAAACAACCAACAAAACTAAAAGGCAGCCAACGGAATGGGAAAAGATATTTGCAAATGACACATCGGACAAAGGGCTAGTATCCAAAATCTATAAAGAGCTCATCAAACTCCACACCCGAAAAACAAATAACCCAGTGAAGAAATGGGCAGAAAACATGAATAGACACTTCTCTAAAGAAGACATCCGGATGGCCAACAGGCACATGAAAAGATGCTCAACGTCGCTCCTTATCAGGGAAATACAAATCAAAACCACACTCAGATACCACCTCACGCCAGTCAGAGTGGCCAAAATGAAGAAATCAGGAGACTATAGATGCTGGAGAGGATGTGGAGAAACAGGAACCCTCTTGCACTGTTGGTGGGAATGCAAATTGGTGCAGCCGCTCTGGAAAGCAGTGTGGAGGTTCCTCAGAAAATTAAAAATAGACCTACCCTATGACCCAGCAATAGCACTGCTAGGAATTTATCCAAGGGATACAGGAGTACTGATGCATAGGGGCACCTGTACCCCAATGTTTATAGCGGCACTCTCAACAATAGCCAAATTATGGAAAGAGCCTAAATGTCCATCAACTGATGAATGGATAAAGAAATTGTGGTTTATATACACAATGGAATACTACGTAGCAATGAGAAAAAATGAAATATGGCCTTTTGTAGCAACATGGATGGAACTGGAGAGTGTGATGCTAAGTGAAATAAGCCATACAGAGAAAGACAGATACCATATGGTTTCACTCTTATGTGGATCCTGAGAAACATAACAGAAACCCATGGGGGAGGGGAAGGAAAGAAAAAAAAAAAAAAAAAAAGAGGTTAGAGTGGGAGAGAGCCAAAGCACAAGAGACTGTTAAAAACTGAGAACAAACTGAGGGTTGATGGGGGGTGGGAGGGAGGGCAGGGTGGGTGATGGGTATTGAGGAGGGCACCTTTTGGGATGAGCACTGGGTGTTGTATGGAAACCAATTTGACAGTAAATTTCATATATTAAAAAATAAAAAAAAAAAAAAAAGAAACTTATTAGATAATATCTGTTGGGTTGACATCATAGAGGAGAAAGAAAACTAACTCTCCACATCAAACAATTTTATAGTCTTCCAGCAGATTTACTATCTAAGTATATTATGCAATCCATGTGTAAATGTTGCTTCAATTTAGCAATTAACTTATTTGAGTTATGGAGATATCCTAATTAATCTATAAATTGCCTAAAAAGAGCTGATTATCAGGTATAACCCTACTATGCCTCTCTGAAAAGATCCACAATTGTAACAGTATAATGCAGGCATAGACCATCTGTTACTGGTTTTCCTTTTGCATTTTGGGCACATATAAAGTTTGATTGCATTACTCTTCAAGGTTTTAATTTGTAATCTTCCAAACCATTTCCAGACAAGATGTTTGAATGGCAATTTTCTTTCACTTTATTCTATTATTGTCTGTGTATATACATAGCTGTGTATGCATGCAAACACATATTTATTTATTTATATATATAAATATATATGTATATTTATATATATATATATACACATACATACATACAAAGTCTTTGTACATATATATACATATATGTAAAGTCTTTGTACGTTGTGTATATAAATATATATATGTAAAGTCTTTGTATGTTATGTGTGTATATATACATACTCACAACCTACAAAGACTGATTAGGATAAAGACTGAGTCAGGTCTACATAATTTAAAAATCCTACATAATATGTATATATACAATAGTATATATACATAACTTAAAAAAAGGTAATTATATAAGGTGTCAGATGTGTTAACTAACTTACTGTGTAATCATTTTGTAACATATATGTGTATATTCAAATTATCACGTTGTATACCTTAAGCTTATACAATTATATATTAATCATATCTCAATAAAGGTAGAGAAAAAAAGAAAAAAAAAACAGGCATAGAAGTTAAGGTATGTCCACATGCTCAAGGCCTAAGACTGAAGAAGGATGTTGAAGTTCTTTGCATTTAATCATTTAGGAAGAAGAAGGAGGTAGTGGGCTTGATGGGTAGGAGAAAGGATATCCATTAAACACAATGAGTGGCACAGTTTTATGATATACATATTTTTAAAGGTTAAACCATAGAGGCTTAAAACACAGGTAGTCTGACACAATTAAGTAACATTACAGTCAGGCAAGAACCTCAGCTATCACATAGGCTAATCTCTTTAACGTCCATTTGAGAAATGAAATACAGAGAGGTTGAAATATAACCTGCCTTTCTGGGGAGAATATCTGAATGTCCATATTTGATATATCTATTTGATTTTATTTTAGACAAAAATAGCCACTGAGTTGATTTTCTCTTCTCTGATTTATACCCTAAAAATTTTTCTTAATTTTTTCCCATTTTCCCTTTTATTCTGGCTTTACTTGTCATACCCACCTCTAGATACAAGAAAGTCAAAATTTTGGCACATGAGGATGGAATAAGCAGAATTGTGGCTTTTGAGAATATTTTACTTTAACAGGGCAGGTAGCACATAAACAATAATTGAAGTAGAAGGTAGTAGGCCCATAGGAATTTTATAGAAAGTGTTCTGAATATACAAGTGACTGACTATTGATTTATCTATAGAGTTGAGGTGATATCTGAGCTGAATATCAGATGATGAGTGGAGTATATAGGAGATAATAAGGAATGCACAGTGGTGGGAAGTGTGTAAGAAGATATTGACCAGGAAGTCCTGTACCTTGAACAGCCAGAGTGTGAGACTGAGGAACCAGTGCAGGGGGAGACTTTAACTGGAGGATACCAAAGAATCTTGCCCTGTTAACTTTGTTGAAATTTATTCTGTCAGTGATAAGAAACTTTAAGAGATTAAAATTTTTTTTTGCCACAAATTACTATATTTGATAAATGTAAGAGATTACAAGGGCAGACTTTTGGATTCATAGTTAACAACATGGAGGGTACATGCTTTGAATAAATGCAGGGAATAATGCAGAGTTCCACTTCAATTGATTCGTTGTATGTATATTTTAGATAAACGATGACTGTAGAAGTTTTTGAAAATCTAAATTTAAAATTAGTTACTTGTATGTGTTAACTCTCCTGTAATATATAAAAATTTTAAATGCATTAATTTACTGTTTTGCAATATAAAATAAAAATCAGAATTGTAATGATCATAACATTTCTTTCTTAGATGTGTCATATAGATTGTAATTATTCTCACATATTTCATATCATTGTATACTCCATAATGCTTAAGATATAAAATTCATTCTATAACTCAATAAACGAAAGAATTTTATTATTAACATAACACATGGCATTGACTTTGGACTTATACTAATCAGAAACGCTGATTTTGTTCTTAATAAAAGGTCTACAGTGCCACAGGTTAGATTAAGATGAGCAAAACAAGACAATATTCCTTCATTATGCTACTGAAATGCTTGTACACATTTATGTCACTCATTTCTTTATAAATCTGTTACTAAAAATCCTCTAAATGCCTTTTTTTCTGAAAACTTTTAATTAGAACTAATTGTTGTCCTCTTTAGGATTTTGTGACAATTTATTATTTGCAGTGATTTTTAGTGGATATTTTTCCAACTATTGTACAAAAGATTTCAAAGTGCTATACTTAGGGTGCCTGGATAACTCACTTGGGTGAGCATCCAACTCTTGGTTTCAGATCAGGTCATGATCCCAGGGTTGTGGGAATGAGCCCGGGCTCAGGCTCTGTACCAAGCATGGAGGCTGCTTAAGATTCTTTCCCTCCCTCCTCTGCTCCTCTCCCCTGCTTGCACTCTCTCTCTCTCACTCTCCCTAAAACTTAAAAAAAAGTGATATTCTCACATATAATTTAGGTTTATTAGAACAGTACAGCCAGGTCATTTTCACTGTCCTTTGCCTATCTCTTCTGCCTGCTTATTCCTCAGAACAAAGAGCTTTGTCAATTTAAAGTTACAAGTAAGGCTGACCAAGTCTGAAAGCCTTGTAATTAGTTATAATTAGCTTTGCAGGAGGGAGCATGAATTAGTACAGTATAGTTAATGGTCTCCATGTGGATACTTAACAAGCGTCGAAGGACTTATCCCAATTATAAATTAAGATATTTAGAAAAATGAGTATATGTGAAGGTGACCATGTGCACTTATATAATATTCTGAATCTTTGTCTTTTATGTAAGTTCATCCCTGAGAAGTAAGTTTTTAATGGGTAGAAAAACTACTGATAGAATCTTTTTAAAATTATAGCCACTATGTAACTATATAAATTATGAAGTATGGACATGAAATATGCCATATGATTAATTAGTACCTAATTTTAGACTCCTACTCAAGGTCAGGTTATATTTACAGATAATAGATTCTCTTACAGATAAAGGTTCTCTTGACATACAGTTCTGAAGGATATTTTCAGTCTTCTTTATTATTGAATACCTTCTCACAAAATCAAATAGGAATTCATGTAGAAATATTTAGAATTGAATATTTTCCATGTACGTGTAAATGTTATGATTCTTTGCTTAAAAACAATAGCATTGTTAAAGTAGGACACAGTGAACAGAGTTGGCCTAGTAACAAGCACTGTAATGTGGATATTTACATGGGTATACACACTTAGCAGGTAAGAGAACCCCAGGATGCTGAGATTACATGAGATGAAACAAATAATTGTAAAGTGATCAAGGCAGAATTAAAAGAATTTTACTAATGATTTGCAAGTTAAAAATAGTTACTTTTTCCAGGGGAAATATATATATTTAGTATATATTTATTTATTATTAAATATATTATACAGAGGCAGAGAGAGAAAGAGCTATTGGTGAAGGGGAAGAGGAAGAGAGACAGAGACACAGCCAGAGACAGAGAGAGAGAGGGAATCCTAAGCAGGCTTCTTGCTTAGTTTGGAGCCTGACACGGGGCTCAATCTCATGAACCCTGGGATTGACCGGAGCTGAAATCAAGAGTCAGTTGTTGAACTGACTGAGCCATCCAGGTGCCCTTCAGGGAAAACACTTGAAACATAAAGTGCAAATGTCAGTGTTTTATAGTTTTCAATGAACAGATCTTTCATTACCTTAGTTAAATTTCCTCCTAAAAGATTAAAAAATGAAGAATAAGGTCATTGATGATCAGTTTGAACTCAGTCTAAGCCAACATGAATGACTTACATTAATCAGAACATGATTTGTAGTAATATTTGTACTAAAAGAACAAATATTATAGGTTAAGTAATCACATGGCCTAGTTTGACCAGAAATGTTCCGGTTCCCAGTTTTATTCTCATGGCTTGACAATAAGGCATAAGGTGACCAAAATCGCGGTTCTACATAAGTTAGCAAGGGAACAAAGAGACCATGGGGAAGGATAATGATTCTTGGTGAAGGATCCCTATTATCTGTTGCATCGTGAATGCCAAATTTCCCCAAAGAATTGTGATAAAAATGGATCTCCTTGACTTTATTTCCCTTAGTAAGGTCTTCCAAATTTCCTTCTCGGGACTCTGTCACTTCTAAAACTGTAGACATATTATGAAATATTTTCCATTTTTCCAGAAAATGTATATTTTAATTTGCTTGACGTAATTTGTTTTAAAATGGACTTGCTGTTATGTTCCTTCTATCTTTTGTCACAGTAATACTCACTAATACAATTTGAACAAGAACTAGTATCATAATTTATACCTACACTACTTATAAATTTCCTCAGTGTGAGCCCTTAATTTTAAACTACTTGCTAGACATCTCTGTGATCTTTAGTGCAAAATAAAAACCACTAGTGCATTAAATCCAACATTCTGAATGTACAGTTCATCTCACTACTTTTAAAATCACCATTCTCTGGATCACTGAGGTTCAAAATCTAGAGCAATTTTAGATTCTCATTTCTTTAGATCATCTTATATCGAACAGGGCATTGAATCCTGTTGATACCACATTCTTGACATTTACTATTATAATTTACTATTTCTGTTTTTTAGCTATCACTATCAAGCCAAGTTTATTTCATTAAGAACGTTCCTATAAATTTTTGATGTCTTCTTAAATATCTCCTGTTTCAATCTGTGTTTTCTCCAGTTTGTCTTGTAAGCAACTCCAAACTTTTAAAAAATCGTGTATTGCGCTATTATTCTTACATGCAAACATGTTAATAACTCTTTTTTCTAGAAAAGCATGGTCCTAAGCTATCTTCCAAATTTATTTTCAGATAACCCTTATATGAACCATCATAAAAGTCACATTTATTAGAAGAATTATTAGAAGAAAAATAAGTTATATTTTATACAGTGATTATCAACAACTAATGCAATGTATTTTTTGCTTTTTACCTAAAATTTGTCAATAAAATATTTTCAAATGTTTTCTACCCTATAGCTAGTGTTCTGTTGGATGACATTTCCTTTCTTTTTTTTTTTTTATTTACTTTTTTTTTAATTTTTTTTATGTTTTTTTGGATTTTTACCATTTTATTTTATTTTTTTTTATTTTATTTTTTTAATATATGAAATTTACTGTCAAATTGGTTTCCATACAACACCCAGTGCTCATTCCAAAAGGTGCCCTCCTCAATACCCATCACCCACCCTGCCCTCCCTCCCATCCCCCATCAACCCTCAGTTTGTTCTCAGTTTTTAACAGTCTCTTATGCTTTGGCTCTCTCCCACTCTAACCTCCTTTTTTTTTTTTTTTTTTCCTTCCCCTCCCCCATGGGTTTCTGTTATGTTTCTCAGGATCCACATAAGAGTGAAACCATATGGTATCTGTCTTTCTCTGTGTGGCTTATTTCACTTAGCATCACACTCTCCAGTTCCATCCATGTTGCTACAAAAGGCCATATTTCATTTTTTCTCATTGCCACGTAGTATTCCATTGTGTATATAAACCACAATTTCTTTATCCATTCATCAGTTGATGGACATTTAGGCTCTTTCCATAATTTGGCTATTGTTGAGAGTGCTGCTATAAACATTGGGGTACAGGTGCCCCTATGCATCAGTACTCCTGTATCCCTTGGATAAATTCCTAGCAGTGCTATTGCTGGGTCATAGGGTAGGTCTATTTTTAATTTTCTGAGGAACCTCCACACTGCTTTCCAGAGCGGCTGCACCAATTTGCATTCCCACCAACAGTGCAAGAGGGTTCCTGTTTCTCCACATCCTCTCCAGCATCTATAGTCTCCTGATTTCTTCATTTTGGCCACTCTGACTGGCGTGAGGTGGTATCTGATGTGGTTTTGATTTGTATTTCCCTGATAAGGAGCGACGTTGAACATCTTTTCATGTGCCTGTTGGCCATCCGGATGTCTTCTTTAGAGAAGTGTCTATTCATGTTTTCTGCCCATTTCTTCACTGGGTTATTTGTTTTTCGGGTGTGGAGTTTGATGAGCTCTTTATAGATTTTGGATACTAGCCCTTTGTCCGATGTGTCATTTGCAAATATCTTTTCCCATTCCGTTGGTTGCCTTTTAGTTTTGTTGGTTGTTTCCTTTGCTGTGCAGAGGCTTTTTATCTTCATAAGGTCCCAGTAATTCACTTTTGCTTTTAATTCCCTTGCCTTTGGGGATGTGCCGAGTAAGAGATTGCTACGGCTGAGGTCAGAGAGGTCTTTTCCTGCTTTCTCCTCTAAGGTTTTGATGGTTTCCTGTCTCACATTCAGGTCCTTTATCCATTTTGAGTTTATTTTTGTGAAAGGTGTGAGAAAGTGGTCTAGTTTCAGCCTTCTGCATGTTGCTGTCCAGTTCTCCCAGCACCATTTGTTAAAGAGACTGTCTTTTTTCCATTGGATGTTCTTTCCTGCTTTGTCAAAGATGAGTTGGCCATACGTTTGTGGGTCTAGTTCTGGGGTTTCTATTCTATTCCATTGGTCTATGTGTCTGTTTTTATGCCAATACCATGCTGTCTTGATGATGACAGCTTTGTAGTAGAGGCTAAATTCTGGGATTGTGATGCCTCCTGCTTTGGTCTTCTTCTTCAAAATTACTTTGGCTATTCGGGGCCTTTTGTGGTTCCATATGAATTTTAGGATTGCTTGTTCTAGTTTCGAGAAGAATGCTGGTGCAATTTTGATTGGGATTGCATTGAATGTGTAGATAGCTTTGGGTAGTATTGACATTTTGACAATATTTATTCTTCCAATCCATGAGCAGGGAATGTCTTTCCATTTCTTTATATCTTCTTCAATTACCTGCATAAGCTTTCTATAGTTTTCAGCATACAGATCTTTTACATCTTTGGTTAGATTTATTCCTAGGTATTTTATGCTTCTTGGTGCAATTGTGAATGGGATCAGTTTCTTCATTTGTCTTTCTGTTGCTTCATTGTTAGTGTATAAGAATGCAACTGATTTCTGCACATTGATTTTGTATCCTGCAACTTTGCTGAATTCATGTATCAGTTCTAGCAGACTTTTGGTGGAGTCTATCGGATTTTCCATGTATAATATCATGTCATCTGCAAAAAGCGAAAGCTTGACTTCATCTTTGCCAATTTTGATGCCTTTGATTTCCTTTTGTTGTCTGATTGCTGATGCTAGAACTTCCAGCACTATATTGAACAACAGCGGTGACAGTGGGCATCCCTGTCGTGTTCCTGATCTCAGGGAAAAAGCTCTCAGTTTTTCCCCGTTGAGGATGATGTTAGCTGTGGGCTTTTCATAAATGGCCTTTATGATCTTTAAGTATGTTCCTTCTATCCCGACTTTCTCAAGGGTTTTTATTAAGAAACGGTGCTGGATTTTGTCAAAGGCCTTTTCTGCATCGATTGACAGGATCATATGGTTCTTCTCTTTTTTTTGTTAATGTGATGTATCACGTAGATCGATTTGTGAATGTTGAACCAGCCCTGCATCCCAGGAATGAATCCCACTTGATCATGGTGAATAATTCTTTTTATATGCTGTTGAATTCGATTTGCTAGTATCTTATTGAGAATTTTTGCATCCATATTCATCAGAGATATTGGCCTGTAGTTCTCTTTTTTTACTGGGTCTCTGTCTGGTTTAGGAATCAAAGTAATACTGGCTTCATAGAATGAGTCTGGAAGTTTTCCTTCCCTTTCTATTTCTTGGAATAGCTTGAGAAGGATAGGTATTATCTCTGCTTTAAACGTCTGGTAGAACTCCCCTGGGAAGCCATCTGGTCCTGGACTCTTATTTGTTGGGAGATTTTTGATAACCGATTCAATTTCTTCGCTGGTGATGGGTCTGTTCAAGCTTTCTCTTTCCTCCTGATTGAGTTTTGGAAGAGTGTGGGTGTTTAGGAATTTGTCCATTTCTTCCAGGTTGTCCAATTTGTTGGCATATAATTTTTCATAGTATTCCCTGATAATTGTTTGTATCTCTGAGGGATTGGTTGTAATCATTCCATTTTCATTCATGATTTTATCTATTTGGGTCATCTCCCTTTTCTTTTTGAGAAGCCTGGCTAGAGGTTTGTCAATTTTGTTTATTTTTTCAAAAAACCAACTCTTGGTTTCGTTGATCTGCTCTACAGTTTTTTTATATTCTATATTGTTTATTTCTGCTCTGATCTTTATTATTTCTCTTCTTCTGCTGGGTTTAGGCTGTCTTTGCTGTTCTGCTTCTATTTCCTTTAGGTGTGCTGTTAGATTTTGTATTTGGGATTTTTCTTGTTTCTTGAGATAGGCCTGGACTGCAAAGTATTTTCCTCTCAGGACTGCCTTCGCTGCATCCCAAAGCATTTGGATTGTTGTATTTTCATTTTCGTTTGTTTCCATATATTTTTTAATTTCTTCTCTAATTGCCTGGTTGACCCACTCATTCGTTAGTAGGGTGTTCTTTAACCTCCATGCTTTTGGAGGTTTTCCAGACTTTTTCCTGTGGTTGATTTCAAGCTTCATAGCATTGTGGTCTGAAAGTATGCATGGTATAATTTCAATTCTTGTAAACTTATGACGGGCTGTTTTGTGACCCAGTATATGATCTATCTTGGAGAATGTTCCATGTGCACTCGAGAAGAAAGTATATTCTGTTGCTTTGGGATGCAGAGTTCTAAATATATCTGTCAAGTCCATCTGATCCAATGTATCATTCAGGGCCCTTGTTTCTTTATTGACTGTGTGTCTAGATGATCTATCCATTTCTGTAAGTGGGGTGTTAAAGTCCCCTGCAATGACCACATTCTTATCAATAAGGTTGCTTATGTTTATGAGTAATTGTTTTATATATCTGGGGGCTCGGGTATTTGGCGCATAGACATTTATAATAGTTAGCTCTTCCTGGTGGATAGACCCTGTGATTATTATATAATGCCCTTCTTCATCTCTTGTTACAGCCTTTAATTTAAAGTCTAGTTTGTCTGATATAAGTATGGCTACTCCAGCTTTCTTTTGGCTTCCAGGAGCATGATAAATAGTTCTCCATCCCCTCACTCTCAATCTAAAGGTGTCCTCAGATTTAAAATGAGTCTCTTGTAGACAGCAAATAGATGGGTCTTGTTTTTTTATCCATTCTGATACCCTATGTCTTTTGGTTGGCCCATTTAATCCATTTACATTCAGTGTTATTATAGAAAGATATGGGTTTAGAGTCATTGTGATGTCTGTATGTTTTATGCTTGTAGTGATGTCTCTGGTACTTTGTCTCACAGGATCCCCCTTAGGATTTCTTGTAGGGCTGGTTTCGTGGTGACAAATTCCTTCAGTTTTTGTTTGTTTGGGAAGACCTTTATCTCTCCTTCTATTCTAAATGACAGACTTTCTGGATAAAGGATTCTCGGCTGCATATTTTTTCTGTTTAGCACACTGTAGATATCGTGCCAAGCCTTTCTGGCCTGCCAAGTTTCAAAGGAGAGATCAGTCACGAGTCTTATAGGTCTCCCTTTATATGTGAGGGCACGTTTATCCCTTGCTGCTTTCAGAATTGTCTCTTTATCCTTGTATTTTGCCAGTTTCACTATGATATGTCGTGCAGAAGATCGATTCAAGTTACGTCTGAAGGGAGTTCTCTGTGCCTCTTGGATTTCAATGCCTTTTTCGTTCCTCAGTTCAGGGAAGTTCTCAGCTATAATTTCTTCAAGTACCCCTTCGGCACCTTTCCCTCTCTCTTCCTCCTCTGGGATACCAATTATGCATATATTATTTCTTTTTAGTGTATCACTTAGTTCTCTAATTTTCCCCTCATACTCCTGGATTTTTTTATCTCTCTTTCTTTCAGCTTCCTCTTTCTCCATAACTTTATCTTCTAGTTCACCTATTCTCTCCTCTGCCTCTTCAAGCCGAGCCGTCGTGGTTTCCATTTTGTTTTGCATTTCGTTTAAAGCGTTTTTCAGCTCCTCGTGACTGTTCCTTAGTCCCTCGATCTTTGTGGCAAGAGATTCTCTGCTGTCCTGTATACTGTTTTCAAGCCCAGCGATTTTATGACTATTCTAAATTCACTTTCTGTTATATTATTTAAATCCTTTTTGATCAGTTCATTAGCTGTTGTTATTTCCTGGAGATTCTTCTGAGGGGAATTCTTCCGTTTGGTCATTTTGGATAGTCCCTGGAGTGGTGAGGACCCGCAGGGCACTTCCCCTGTGCTGTGGTGTATAACTGGAGTTGGTGGGCGGGGCCGCAGTCCGACCTGATGTCTGCCCCCAGCCCACTGCTGGGGCCACAGTCAGACTGGTGTGTGCCTTCTCTTCCCCTCTCCTAGGGGCGGGATTCACTGTGGGGTGGCGTGTCCCGTCTGGGCTACTTGCACACTGCCAGGCTTGTGTTGCTGGGGATCTGGCGTATTAGCTGGGGTGGGTAGGCAAGGTGCACGGGGGCTGGAGGGGCAGGCTTAGCTCGCTTCTCCTTAGGTGATCCACTTCAGGAGGGGCCCTGTGGCAGCGGGAGGGAGTCAGATCCGCTGCCGGAGGTTTGGCTCCGCAGAAGCACAGAGTTGGGTGTTTGTGCGGAGCCAGCAAGTTCCCTGGCAGGAACTGGTTCTCTTTGGGATTTTGGCTGGGGGATGGGCGGGGGAGATGGCGCTGGCGAGCGCCTTTGTTCCCCGCCAAGCTGAGCTCTGCCGTCCGGGGGCTTAGCAGCTCTCCCTCCCTTTGTCCTCCAGCCTTCCCGCTTTCTGAGCAGAGCTTTTAACTTATGACCTCCCAGACGCTAAGTCGCGCTTGCTGTCGGAACACAGTCTGTCCGGCCCCTCCGCTTTTGCCAGCCAGACTCGGGGGGCTCCGCTTGGCCGGCGAGCCGCCCCTCCGCCCCGGCTCCCTCCCGCCAGTCCGTGGAGCGCGCACCGCCTCGCCGCCCTTCCTACCCTCTTCCGTGGGCCTCTCGTCTGCGCTTGGCTCCGGAGACTCCGTTCTGCTAATCCTCTGGCGGTTTTCTGGGTTCCTTAGGCAGGTGTAGGTAGAATCTAAGTGATCAGCAGGACGCGCGGTGAGCCCAGCGTCCTCCTACGCCGCCATCTTCCGGAACCTCGGATGACATTTCCTTTCAATTGAATGACAATGTTGAGAATAATAGGATCTCTAATACACATATTCATATTGATCTTCATATAACTTCCAAATATTTTATACTGCATTCATAGAATATAGGACTACGGATGCCCTCGCTACATCATATTTCTTCCATAATGATAATGTGCCTGTGAGAACAGACATGGAATGCTATTAAAAAAATTTTTTTTGTAAAGTTTCTTTATTTTTGGGAGAGAAAGAGAGACAGAGCATGAGTGGGGGAGGGGCAGAGAGAGGGAGACACAGATCCGAAACAGGCTCCAGGCTCTGAGCTGTCAGCACAGAGCCAGATGCGGGGCTCAAACTCATGAACTGTGAGATCATGACCTGAGCTGATGCTTAACCGACTAAGCCATTCAGGTGTCCCTGGAATGCTATTTTTTTTAACAGAAGTATTAACATCTTAGAAAAGATGTGAAAATTTTAGTATATTGATATATAAATCACAAAGCACTTAAAAAAGTGGAAGCAATTTTGCTTACATAAAGCTTCATAAATCTGGCTCTCTGAGCACCTTATCAAACTTCTTTGGCATGTGCAGTACCTAAAGTTTTCATTTTTTATGCTCCTATGTGATTTCTCTCAAACTCATTCTGCCAATTAAATTCCAGGATTTTTTTTATATGGTAAAAACTGCATTTCCAGCTACAATTAACATATACACTTAAAATTTTTGTGAAGAAAAAGAGCTTAAATAGTAATGGAACTTGAGACATAATTGTAACTATAGCTACAAGTTTCAATTATATGTATATTGCATACATAATATATATATAAATTTGGGGTAGATTTATAAAAGCAGATTAAAAAAAAACAAATGATCTTTAATTAAAGACTGTAAGTTCATAAAGACTAACAGTGATCCAGAAATAAAGCTATGTGTATTTAATTAAGTTACTAATTATATGATTTGTTTAAAATAGATATTTAATTTTACTAGTGTAACATTTAAGCAGGAAAATTGTAGGGAGCCTGAAAAACAGAAAGTGGCAGAACTGAATTTCACATATGTCCTCACTAATAAATGTTCATATTTCTCTTGGATTTTTTTTCCAGAAGATACACCAAAATGTTCTTACTTTTTAACATTTGATGCTAGGGATTTACAGTGATATTTTAATTACAGTAACTTAATTATTTAAAAATTTTTTTTTCAATGTTTACTTATTTTTGAGAAAGAGCGAGAGGGGGAGTGTGAGCGAGGTAGGGGCAGAAAGGGAGACACAGAATCCGAAGTAGGCTCCAGGGTCTGAGCTGTCAGCACAGAGCCTGATGCGGGGCTAGAACCCAAGAAACAGGAGATCATGACCTGAGCTGAAGGCAGATGCTTAACTGACTGAGCCACCCAGGCACTCCAATCATAGTAACTTAATTATAATAATGTAACATACCTTGTTTTCTCATTATCAGAATTATGCTTTTCAAGTTATTTAGCACTTTAAATAGTACATGTTTTCTACTACTTCAAAAAGTAAAACTATTTCTAGGGATAACATCATACTTATGACAGAATACACAGCATCTGGAGGACAGAATGCTCATTTTGTAAACTAACATAAATTTTACCTTTGCAACTCATAACTTTTTTCTTTTGTGAGGCAGTATATTGTTTTTTCTAGCATAACAGGTATAAATTGTTTACTATTTTAAAAACTCCTTATTCCATTTGAACTGAACTGAAAATGTAGCAGCATAATACAATAAAAGACCGGACATTACAATAGCTAAATTCTTAGTATGCAATAACTTTCAGCAAAAACAAATCAGAAGAAATAATTTCTCTAATTGTGTGTAGTGTGTACAATCTTAATTTTCAAAAATGGCAAATTTCTGTTTTTTTCTCCCTCACTCCCCCACAAAAATATAATGGTAATCCAATAATATTATAAGTGGGCATAGCTAGAAAACACAAATGGCAAAACTGACATCAGAAAACAGGCATTATAAAATAAGGGGCATAAAGACAAACTTTCAAAATTAATCATGTACATGTGTGAGGCCCCAATGAAAACTCATTTGGCATCAAGAAAGCAAACCATAAGAGACTCTTAAAAACTAAGAATAAACTGAGGTTGGTGGGGGTGGGAAGGAGTGGAGGGTGTGTGATGGGCATTGAGGAGGGCACCTGTTGGGATGAGCACTGGGTATTGTATGTAAACCAATTTGACAATAAATTTTATATTAAAAATATAAAAAAATACAACTGTGAAAAAAAGGGAAGCGATTCATTTTTTTCTCTATATTCTCAGTTCTGTATAAAACATTTTTTCACTTTCACAATTTTAGTTCAGAGGCTTTAAAGAAAATCAACTTGCTTTTTAAAAATCAGTGAACATGAAACATTGTTGTAGGACTTTGACATTTTTATGCTGATAAAAATAACATTCCAGCTTTCATTTTATATTCAGAGATGCAGACATGTTCCTTCTAAGAAAGTCTGTTGAGTAATATTCTAAATATATAATGCATTTAAAGAATATTCTATTACCCATATGCTAAAAGATGTCATATTGAAGTCACAAAGTATGCACAAGTTAGAGAAAGAAAAAGAAACATAATATGGAATAAAGTTGAAAAAAAACTGATAAACAGAGAATGAGTAATTTGGTAAGTGAGGTAGGTAATCAGGCATCTCAATTTGGTAAGTTTCAATTCTTTACCAGGTTGTGGGTTTCAGCCTCTGGTGGGAAGGATGGTCAAGAAAGTTCTAGACGTGTTATGCTTCACAGACAGAGATAATGAAAGTTTTAAGGCAAATTCTCATTGCACTGGAACATTGCTTTGTGATTTAACTTTTCCATATAAAGATTATGATGGCATTTCAAATGATGTCTGAGGGTTATAGGCAGGAATCTTGGAATAATAGATCATTCTTCCAGCAGCCCTTTCAGAGAGCAAAAATACAGGAGAGTATGAAATTCCCTTGAACAAGACTCTGTAGTGGCACATGAGGCACCAAGGACTGATTTCACCATGCTTTATTAGGTTGTCAATGTTATTACTTTCTCATGAATAAGTTTATGAAACAAATGTGAACTTACATTAAAGCAAGTTGTTCATATATGAAAAATATGGTAAGCAGAAGCTACAATTTCTGGATCATCGACTGCAGTGGTACCCAGAAAGATGCATATTTAAATACCTTACCCCAGAGGCACCTGGGTGGTTCAGTCAGTTGAGCTTCTGACTCTTGGTTTTGGCTCAGGTCATGATCTCACAGTTCCTGAGATCGAGTCCCGTGTGGGACTCTGTGCTGATGGCGCAGGGCCTGCTTGGGATTGTCTGTCTCCCTCTCTTTCTGTCCCTTCCCTGCTTGCGATATCTCTATCTCTTTCAAAATAAATAAACATGAAAAAAATTTAAAAAATAAATAAATACCTTACTCCATCAGAGCACACCCCTATCCAGTCTTGCCCAGTGGACTGATAGACTTGAGAGGATTCTGAAGGACCTAATGCTTGATTTGTTAACCAACAAGTAACCAAGCTTCAGGATATGAAATACTGCAACCATTCTCCTACAGGAACTTTATGATGGGATTAAGTTTTATTATCATCTCCTTTTAACAGATGGCAAAACTCCAGTTCAGGGAGATCAAATGTGATACATAAAATTACTACACAACAGTAGCAGAATTAAAAACCAAATATATGGGTTATAGCTTTGGTCATCATTCTCGTTTTATGACTATTCCATTTGCTATCCAACTGAGAAAGTTTGATTCTCCTTTAATACATACTATAATAAATGTACAATGACCAAAACTTGAATGCAAGAATATTTCAATTATTTAGATATTATTTTATTTTCCAGGGATTTAAATTGATTTTTAGTGAGGATAGTAACTGAAAATATATACATTCAAAATAATTTTCCATTTGCAAACAGATGTATTTAATCACCTGTGAAACCCGTTGTGCACCCTACTGCACTGAACTAGTTGTGATATTATAGCCTGTTTGAAGCAGTTCATTTTAATAATGTATTCAAAGACATTATCACTTTGCTATTTCCATCTAGGTAAATAGATAAAGCATATTTATGGAGAATAACATGGTCAAAGAGGCACAAAGTTGAAGTGCTCAGAAAGACATTTGGTGGAGAAGAAAAAAAATACTTGGAAAACAATATAGTGAAAACGAAATTGGCAGTTAAAGCTGAATAAATAGGGGTGCCTGGGTGACTCAGCCGGTTACACGTCCGACTTTAGCTCAGATCATGATCTCAAGGCTTGTGAGTTCGAGCCCCACATTGGGCTCTGTGCTGACATCTTAGAACCTAGAACTTGCTTCAGATTCTGTCTCCCTCTCTCTCTCCCCCTCCCCTGCTCATGCTCTGTCTCAATCTCTCTCTCTCTCAAAAATAAATATTTAAAAAAAAGTTAGGTTAAGATGAGATTAGCATATGGAACTGCATATTTTTTGTTCTGTTACTAATCATCATGAACCACCAATGTCCTTTCAAGTTTGTCTGAGGAAAACAGATATTTGGGGCAAACTGTCAAATGTCTCAGGGCAAACACAAAATGCTAAATGAAGACACTGTTCTTAAACACCATTTTTTCCTATGTTAACTCTTCTCAGAGTCAACATAAATTTAAATGAGATGATACCAAGCTTCAGCAAAAGGAAGCTGTCAATATGCATACCAGGTATATTTGTGTTTGTGGGAAAGGGGATTGGATGGCTGGGGTGACCAGGATCACCTAGTCTTATGTATGAATGTGGACACATATTGGAGAACTGTAATTATGATTTCAGAGAGTAACCAGAAGAAAACTTTTTCAATTTTAGCCACCCCTTCACAGTTGGGCATGGATGAGGGTGTATAAGATGGGTTGTTACATTCCAGGAGAAATCAGGTGGTAGAAGAGAGGACTTGTCTTCTTCCCCTTCTCCAAAGACCAAGGATAGACACTAGCTCATAAAGATGTTGCAATTTGGGGGTGCCTGGGTGGCTCAGTTGGTTAAGCCTCCGACTTCGGCTCAGGTCATGATCTCATGGCTTGTGAGTTCCAGCCCCATGTCAGGCTCTGTGCTGACAGCTCAGAGCCTGGAGCCTGCTTTGTATTCTGTGTCTCCCTCTCTCTCTGACCGTCCCCCGCCCCACTCATGCTATCTTTCTATCTTTCTCTCTCTCTCTCTCTCTCCCCCTCTCTCTTTCTCTGAAAAATAAATAAAAAACATCAAAAAAAAGATGTTGCAATTTGTTTGCTTTTTTTAAACTAAATTTTACAGCTGCCCCTTAGTCTCTTAAAAGAATATGCTTGTCTAGCTCAACATGTTGTATATTTTTTTTAATTTTTTTTTAACATTTATTTATTTTTGAGACAGAGAGAGACAGAGCATGAACGGGGGAGGGGCAGAGAGACAGGGAGACACAGAATCGGAAGCAGGCTCCAGGCTCTGAGCCATCAGCCCAGAGCCCTACGCGGGGCTGGAACTCACGGACCGCGAGATCGTGACCTGAGCCGAAGCCGGAAGCTCAACCGACTGAGCCACCCAGGCGCCCCTCAAATGTTGTATATTATTGATTCAAAAGGAACTATACACATAAAAAAGTAAATGGTTTTGAAATTGAAATTATTATTTTTGTGAAACTTTTTAATGTGTACATTTTCAATTAGGTAAAAATATGCAATTATGTGTTGTAAGTTGCACTTATAAAAAGGATTCAAACAATTCAGTGTTTTTTTATTTATCAAATTTCAAATTGTATGCTTTGTTTAAAACTCAAGTACAAAGTATCTTCAGTGAACTACAGTTTGAATAAAGGTCTTTTCTAGAAAAGAACACACTATAAAATTTCAATTTATAAAACATAGTAAAATCTAAGAAATAATGGATATAAGGAAAACTGTTTTGCAACTGTCTAAAATAGACATTAGAAGTAGGCAGACGTGTGTATGATAGGAGGATAATCCAAGATAAATAACCAGGAACAAAGAATCAAATGAGGCTAGGAAGAGTGGAAAAGTCATGGATAACATATCAGAATAATAAAGTACTCTATCCAAACTAGAGGATTCAGAGAGCAGTTGTAAGATTGAGCCTAACGTGGATATGTGTACTACTGAAATCCAAATGCATGTAGATGTCTATAGACTCAGTAATAGATTAATTGAAGCTCCTGAATGTGTTAAAATTGTCTGCACAAAATTAAGGAGGAATTAAGACGGATTTCAGAAAAGAGAAGATAAAATATGGCTAGTCAGAGAGATGGTCCTGTATGATCTTCATATCCTATATAATCATTCAATAGCCATTTTTAAATCCACAGAATCAGGCAACTTGCAATGCATTGAATATACAAGATAAATAATGCATGTTACTGCTTGCAAAGGACTCATTGACCTATAAGAAATCATTCAGTCTTAAAAACAATGCAGTGATGTATGTGCTGGGAATGGAGAAATATTAAGGACATACTATAAGTATATTCTAAACAACTGATAAAAAGAACAGAATAGACATGATTCTATTTATATTTTCCTCTTTTTTTAAATGGTGAAAGGATTCCCATCATCTAGGTAAGTAACACATCCATCACCTCCTATAGTTTTCTTTTTACAGATTCAGATATTTCTACATTCTCAGATCAGGTTTTCTGAACAATATGTACAGGTATAGATCAGTCCAATGTCACTACTTCCAGAAATCCTGAAATAAAATGCTTGACCTTTAGCTGTTCATTTGCAAACGGGACTGAAAGGTTTAGTCTAAATGGTGCATTTTTCTCTACACAAAAAAAAGCAGTGGGACAGTGAACTAATCCAGCTGCTCACAGATATTAATTGGAGAGATGAAGATCTTTGGCCATTTTTTTTTTGTTTTTGTGCCAATTTCCATGTGATGGCTCTGGAACATAACATTAGAATGAGAACCTGAGAGAGTGAAAAAGCATAGCAGGTGTTTTTGCCCTTACATGATGGGGGCAGAGGGGACCTTATCATGAAGTAGATGTTTAGAGCCCCTCTTAAGTTCAAGTCTTTAGTTTTTTATCATGCTCAAAATATGCATTGTTCATGATGCTTCCTTTGTCTGATTCAAACTTCAGTTAGACTTACTAAATGGGAAGAAGGAAATTAAATATATAAATGATGTAAATGGCTGGTTACATAGTTATTTTCTGTGATTATCTTGGGAACAGAATTTAGCATGCCTATGAAACATGGAAGTGCTCCTGCAGGTGTTCCAAAATTGAAGTTATTAAAAAGAAAGTTAATATTAAAGATAATTTGCTTCACAAATGTAGTTTGGGATTATTAAAAATGTTGTAATTCCTTGTGCATTTGAAATGTGATCAAGACATTATTATATATATTCTGTAAATATTAAATCATTATTTTTATTAAATTTAGCTCATATATTACAATGAAGTTATTGCATATTTAAAAGGGAAATTGATCTCACACTTAAATCATTACTTAAGATGTTTTCAAATATTTAAATGTTTTTTTATACAGCCTCTCTATATATTTAATTAAATTCTTCTCAACTGAAGTATTATTTACAGTAGTACAATAAATAAACACTTATAAAACATGCTGACAAACCAAACAGGTACTTGAATATTTCTAAAACAGATATATGGCTAAGTAACAATTATTCTAAATTGGCTTATTTATGTCCTAAAATTTCTTTGAAATTTTCATTGGACACATTTCATCACTCTCTTTCTCTCCTCCATAAACACTATTGCAAAATTTCTAAAACCAAACCAAATTGATCAAAACCAGAACCAAAACAAAACCTCTTTTGCCCACCAAAAGGTTTTCCTAAGACACTTTGAATCTGGAAATAAATTATTCCATCTATTAGATAGAATTATTCAAGACCGTGTTTTTAAGTAATGATGACATTGCTTTACCTTCCTAGTACTGGTAAATTATTTTCTTGTTCACTTTGTTTGTTTGTTTTTACATATTTCTTGTTGAAGCTTCAACAATATCTTAGTTCAGGTGAGGCACCTAGTTGGCCTCCTTTCCCTTTTCCTAAACACCGACTACGTTAGCTTTGACTTAAAATTATCACTTTTCTTCCTCAAAGTGTATTTCCTTTTTTCTAGTTTTATATAAGATCTCTTCTAATGGCTACATGTTAAGAATATTTAATAAAGCTTGGAGATGGAAAGAGAAAAGGAAAGTCACAGGAAGTGGACTCAGATAGGAATTACTTGACTGGAAGAAGATGTTAGAAAGGGATCTAGTGTCATATTTTCATTCCTTGGCTAACTCTTCAAATATGTCCTGCTATCACGAGGGTCTCACCTGCTTGGGAACCAAAAGGACTTTCATAAAGACTCATGAACGTGAATTATTTCAGAAACTGCACCATATCAATATACTAATACACTATATTAATACTATAAATAATTACCACTTTTAATCAAATCAGGGATAAGAAGCAATTATACTTCACCCATGGGTATACAAACTTCCAAAGAGCAAACACAGCATCAGTTACACTAGCTCTTTCTTAAAGGTGAAAGATTGCTTCCTGTCTTCATGTGCCTAACTCCCATCCCAACCCACAAGAAGCAAGTGATTGTCTACTAAATTTGTATAAGCATCCCTTTAGGTCCCAAGGCAAGAGTCATACAATGAGTTCCTGAACAATTTCATGAAGTACTCTTGCCAGCAGTATTTTTTTTTCTTTCTTTTCCCCCGAGATATGTAGAAAGTACCAACTATGTGCCACAGTTTCCTTCTGCCTTACACAGCAAGGTGTATTGACTAACAACTACAGAGTTTTTGTTTGTTTCAGCCAAGCATGCTAACCTGGAAAAACAGAATAGACAGAGAATAGAAATTTGTCCTTTTTGGATCAAGGGCAGCATATGATTGGCTCCGTTCTAAGTCCTCAAATAGAAATGTATAACATGCTTCCAAAACACTCATTGTGTAGGTTTCCTCCATTATGCTCCTTTAATCTATGAATGATTCAATATAATGGCACCTGGTATATCTCTATTTTTTCTTTATTCTTTGGGATAGCCTGATAAACATTCTTATAAAATTAATTCCATATTTTTTCTTATATTTGAAAGCCACCAAGGACCCTTCAATACATTGTTATGTGAATAGATGATGCCTAGTATAATATAGAGTAGATTTATTTTTTATTAATCCTGCATCTTAATACATGCTTATAGCTTTGTGCATTACCATAGCTCATAGAAATGCAAAAACATTCAGGTAAGTGTTCCTGAACCTAATGTGCAATTGTGTGATCATTCATGAATATTTGTTTAACTCTTCCATCATCCTTCCAAGTAAATGCCACATTGAACATTTAGTATGTTTGAACGTGCAATGTCTCACACAAAGAAACACTTTCATTTAACCATAATTTTGCAATAATTTACCGTGAGGTTTTTAAGATAGCATTAGAGTATGAGTTTGCACATATCTTGGGGATGTTATGTTATGAGCCACAGGGTACTATTATACTGTGATGCCTGGCTCAGCGCCTCTTAGCAGTAATGTCTTACAATAGAGAAAGAGTAAACCTGAGATCCTCGTCATATCCTTATTTAAGTAACACTGTAAATCTTGGTGGCAATAAATTTGGCCTGAGTGTTTAAAGACCCAATGATAAAATATTCCAAGGTTAAGAATGGCATGCTTCAAACGGCAAGATGAACAAAATTCACATGAAATGTATGGTGGGGCTTTACATTTCTTTCCCCCTTTACTTCTTTCTACCTTCCTTACGGGCTTTCAGGAATTAATTCGGTAGCCCAATTTTCACAAGGCCTTAAGAACTAATAAGTGGTGGGGTAATGTATGGAAAAGGCTTCAGATTAGAACCGATTTTTCATTATGTAGTTCAGGTTTTCTTTAAAGAAACATTTTCTAATCCTCATTGGAATACGACATGGTGTGGTTCATTTAAAATAGCTGGCATATGTGTCAGCATAGTTGAAAGTAGAGAATAAATAGCAGCATACTCTTGAATCAGCTCCCTTTATTCTCCCAAGAAATATGGAAGGCACTCTGAGAAAGAAAGAGAAGAACAGAGACCTAAAATGCTTATTCATATAAAGTCAAGCTATCTGTATATCTATATCAAGGAAACTAACTGATAGAGGAGTACCAGGTTAATCTGGAGCCCTCTCTCAAAAGGACATCTCCCCACTTGGTAAGTTCACATGCTATAAGTTAAATGCAGTTTATCTCAGGGCCTAGAATATAAATGAGAGAAATGATCAAACCATGTATCTGGGCCGATATATTCTGTGACCAGACACTGAAGCATGAAAAACTTACCAAAGAATGATTACCGCTTAGTGAGGACTTCAGGGAGCTAGATTAGCCAGCCTTCCTTTTCCAATAAACCAGCATTACCACATTCTTTTACCTGCATTTATTCTGTATGGTATAGAAGGAAAAATATCTTGATGTCTACTTTTTTCTTAAATTCCTTATCCCTTTGGCTACTATAGACATTATTCAGTATATATTATTTTTACTTTGGCAGATACATGTCTCCCAGCTGAGTTTGGGGTTAATTTCATGAAGTATTCATTATAAGTTTTAAGTGATTTTTATGTTAGATTGTTTTGTTGTCTTAGATATTTCCATTTTCTCCTTCCCTGAAGACTACGACATATTCTCACCACTGCCATAAGACATGTGGAGCACCAATGATGGAAGCGATGTGACTGCTATCCTCTCCCTCAATGTAATTAACTTGATTGTGTGACAAACTTCAGCCAGTGAAATTTGAGTAAATGTAACACCATGTCTGAGCAGAATCTCTAGAAAGCATTGGAAATTTCTGCCAAATATTTTCTTTGTGTTCCACACAAGGCCTACGCTTTCATCCTAGAGCATAGAATGCAAAGAAACATGGAGCAAAACACAGCAGGTGACACAGAGACTTCACAAGTAACAAGAAGGAAAGACGTGTATTAAAAGCTACTGAGATTTTGAGTTTTTACTCATCAAACTAACTAATAATACACTCATTTAAGAAGTACTGATTGAAAGGAAATACTTTGACAGTAGGTGAAGTTGAATCCATTTTAGTTCATGCATCAACGAAGAGTGGCAAAAACACAGCCTAAAATATTAGAAATGTGATTAGATTTATGCAAAAATTCTTATTAAAACAAACCAGGAAGATCCCATCAGGAAATCTATAATTGCTAAGTAAGTATGTTCTCTTTGCCTGTTGGTTGTGATAACTTAAGATGAAGTTATAAATCTGATCATTTAATGACCAGTCCTGAGTATTCAAGGATGGCTCTCTCCTTCCATGGAAACTCTCTCAAGCCAAGAATATATTTTTCTCTTACAAGTCAATTTGACATGGTCAGAAGATGAGGGAGATACACTGTTTTGTTTCCTTCCATGAACCAAAATAGTCTCCCTTCTTCCAGAAGACAGCAGCTCCTCTGAAATCAGTGTTATCAGTGGTGTCCTGACTGCTTCTCCTCAAGCTGCCAACCTGCAGCCATCTATCCCTTCACTTCCAGCCGCTGAAGGACCACTTGACTCAGCTGACCTCTTCACACTTGACTCTTAATCCACTCATCATCCTCAGTGACTTCAAATACTCACATTGAGGACCCACTCAAAACTCTGGCCTCTCTCCGCTTCTAGACTGCGTCAGCTCTAACTGATGTTAGATTTTCCCTAGTGATGTAGGTTTTCCCTACATTCACTGTGCCTTACCCTAGGGAACACACCCCAAATCCTGCATTACTGCACTATCTCCAAAATCCCAGTTTCGAATATGTCATTCTCTGTATCTCCAGATCACTTTTTCTAGTAATCCCATGATAATAGTTCTTTATATCCTTAAAGTTTTCATTTAACTGAGTTCTTGACTCTTCTAATCTCTCATTAGTCTTCTGTTTCTTCTACTTTTACTCTTCTCTTAATACAACTTTGTTATTTATTAATTATTATAATCATAATACATAAATCATCTTTAGCATTTGTTCTTTCTCTTCCTCTGTCACATTACCTGGTAAAATACCAAGGTCTACAGACTTTAATCATATATGTCTTTGTGCCTAAACCTGAAGATAGAATATGTGATATGAGAGATGTTTCTTTAAATCTACCCTCTCAAACTAACACTGTATCGAAATAATTCCTTTAGTAATCTGATGCTCCAGATTCTGATATAACTATGAGATGTTTATTTTTCAAATATCCCCAAACGCATTTCTCACTGCCATCCAATTTGCTTCTCTAGCCATAATGATCTCTTTTATGTTCATTTTCAGCCATTTTAGCCAAGCCATTTTATGCTTTCTAGCCTTAAATTTTCTGTTCTCACTGCTCATTTGTAGAGTCAGCTCCTTCTTATTTTTTAGGTGTTAAATCAATGTCATCTGGCCACCTTATCTAAAATGATTCCCTATTATATTCCCAAGTGTTTTCCTTTCTGTGTGTATTAAAATAAGTATCTCAAGTGCTTTTATATGTACTTTTATCTCCATTTTAGACAGTAAGAAAGAAGGGAATATGACTCTTTGTTCTCTGCTTTATCCCTAGCCCCTGATATCCTTGGCATACAAGAAGCATACAGTAAATATTTCTTGAATGAATGAGGGAATGAATGAATGAACAAATGATACATTAGGCAAATTACTTGAAATTACTTTGTTTCAGGTGCCACAATGTAAAATAAGATGTTGTATTACGTGATATTCAGGTCTTTTCTAGGATTCTAGTCACATCTCCAACACCTTCACTGGATTTGAGGCGACTGAATTTGTTGGTGCCCTGATGGGTGTATTGAAGCTTCCTTGGCTGTTTCCTCAGAGAATAGAGGCTACCGGGCTGGATCTTGAGACATCTCTGTGTTGGTTTCTTATTTTTGATTTTCTTATTTGCTTTAACATTTTGTTATTTGTTTTAACACCAAAAAAGAAGCCTATCCATTGAAGGCAAGACACAATCAGCAATCCAAGCATCCTCTTTGTGTAGAAAGCTGCCTCACTAGAAATGTGATGAGTGCCTCTAGCACACTAAATGAACAACCAAGCCTCCCATAGATTCTGGGTGCCTCGCCACAGAAATTCAACCTCTCATACATGTTTCACTAACTCACGCATCCTGAGAACTCTCTTGTCTATGCATTTGTCCCCTTTGCTGGATCTATGCCTATATCTATATCTATCTATCATAAACAATTGGATTCACCCTACTTCCAGCCCCAGGCCTCCATGCAATGTTCTTTGTAGTTATCCGGGCACATTGCTAAAAGGTGAACAGTTTATACTTTAGGTTTCACTGAAGATAATGAAGAGATACATTTTATGTTTTTCTGAAAGAATTTTAAAATGCATTTTCCTTTCTTTTCTAATTATAGGTCACAATTGTAACTAGCATGCAATTTGGTTAAACTGTCCTATTCTGAGAGCACAATTTTCTCTAGGTTTTCCATATGTATTGACATAAAGCTTCGAGAAGTGTGTGAAGAAAGATAATTGTGGTAGTGCAGAGTACAGATCAATTATTTATATTACTTTGGGCAGAAGCAGGTCAGATGTGAATTAGACTCATTTTTTCCCCTTATTCCCTCAGGCCCCCGCCAGTAACTACTCATTGATTCTTTCTCAGCATGTGTGACTTCCCCTAAATGCTTCACACACATTTTCAAGTCACAAGTGCTTCGTTCAGTTATTTGCTCAACTATTCACCTTAAGTAAACCCAGTGTATGAAAAAAATGTATCTACAAAACAAGCAAATCAAAGAATGCTTATTCCAAGACCTTCTGAACTGAGCTCCATTAGAGAATTAAGCCCTAATGCTCTAAGGCATTCAATGTGTATAGTGGATTCCGTTCTCTCTTATGTATCTAAAGTGGCCCTAGTCTGGGGCTCCTGGGTTACTCAGTCGGTTGAGCGACCATCTTCAGCTCAGGTCATGATCTCATGGTCCATGAGTTTGAGCCCCAGGTCATCGGGCTCTGCGCTGACAGCTCAGAGCCTGGAGACTGCTTTGAGTACCGTGTCTACCTCTCTCTCTGCCCCTCCCCTGCTTCCACTCTGTCTCTCTCTCTCTCAAAAAAAAAAAAAAAATATTAAAGTGGTCCTAGTTCTAAAACATCCTTAGAATAAGTGAGAAAGTCACCGCTTACAGTATTTTCTTATATTCTGGTTCAGATTAGGAAAAATCCTGACTGAGAAAGTTTTCTATTAAAATACAGAGGAAGACCTAGTAGTTAAAATACATTAATAAAGCAGAGTATATGAAAAAAAAAATAACACAGAAATTAAGATACTAAAAAAATGTTTCAAGATTTAGTACCAAGAATGCAATAGGAGCATAGGTGGAGAAAGGTCCCCATTAAAAAAGACAGCTTTTACTCAACTATAAACTATTGCTATTATGTTGGAAAGTTAATGCAATATCCTCAGGTCTGCTTTTCTTTTTGAAGAGAACCTTGAAAGCATGTGCTTTATGTGAAATTTCATGGTTTTGGTACTCTACAATATTTTCAGAAGGAACAGCATTATAAAATTACAAAATTTTGCTTTTTCTCTTCATAACTTTGTCTAAGTTTCCTATAACAAGTTCTTACTTGGCGTTTTTGTTTACCCTGGTAAGGAGTTTGTGTTTTGATTTTGCTTTTATTTTTATCTTTATCTTTTATAAAGCTTGTTACTCAACTGTTGTATTAACTGTTCAATTGAATGAATCCCTGCTGAGTTCTGTCTACAAACAACTCTATAATGAAAGATTTCCACTCGAATATTTAACCTTATCTCTTGAAAGCACCCCCCCCCCCCACACACACACACACTTAGTGCTCCAACAATATGGAACAGTCTTATATTTTCTGAAGCACCATTCTTTCTATGCCTTTGACTGTGCACATGCTGTGCTCTGGTTGACACGGTCTATCTTTTGTCTGCCTGCCTAACTCTCTAGTCATCCTTGAAAACACAGCCTAGAAATGTCTTCCTCCAAGAAGCTGTCCTTCTTTCTCCCAACTCCCTTGCCTCCAAAACTGTAACCACTCCAGGAATTTACTGGAGTACAAGCTATATACTTTCAGTGCTACTGTTAGTGAGCTGTTCAGTATTGTGATTTATTTATTTTAAAGTCTGATTTCCCTCTGAGATAATGAGCTCCTTGTCTGGTTTGGGGCTGTATTTTATTCATGTGTACATTCCCGCACTCTCACATCCAGCCTGCTACACTGGTAGTTGGTCAAAGAAGGCAATTAATTTAATTAAGTGCTGAATATTTCTTTATGAATGACTTCTATTGTATTTTATTTTTAATAAGATGTTCATTTAATAATATATTTGTGTTTAATAATATGTTCATTTAACATTTTAAAAATTATACAAAAATAATGTAAAAAATTTGAAATCCCAAACATGACACAAATACCAAATTCTGCGCATGTTATTTTTTCAGTTTTTGTTTATGGAGAAGTAGTCACAATGACAGAAATGCATTGTTGAAAGTCGATTTGCAGTAGTATCAATAACCAGGAAATGCTCCCAGCCATTCACTAGAAGTATCAGTGTTCATAATACTGATCGTTCAAGTGTTTTTGACCCAATTCCTTAGCCTACTCTTAATGAGGATGGGCTCTAGGATCAGGGGTTCCTAACTTCCTAAATCTGGAGGGATGGGGTGGAAGTGGGGGCTGGGAGTGGTTGTAGTCCCTTTGTTTAGAACAGAGAATCAGTGGTCTTGTGACTCACCATGTTTTTTTCTTTTAGCAAGAGAATGTGTAAACCCCAAAGGCTCAACTGTGGCCACTGGCCAGCTTGAAAACACCAGGGAGTCCAGGCAGGCTGTGAGGTGGAGGCTTGTGGACCTCAACAGGCCTTTGGAAGCCTCTCTCCCTGCGAGGCAGAAAGACAAGATGGAAGCAGACCCTGGGAGAAATAGTGAGGGTGAGGCTGTCACAGATTCCAGTATCATTAGAAAAACAAGGGACCCACTGATAGCTGAGACCTTTAGAGAATATCCATTCTCATTTATATCCCCCCCCCCCCCGCCCCCTGCCTCCTGTGAGTGCGGAATGTGGGTGGGCGGCCTGTGTTTAAAACGGAGGTCCTTAGTGCCTGCTTTCCCTCAGAATCCTGTTTCTCCGCAGTGAAGTTTAAGTAAATTGCTGTTTTCTTGACTTGTACAGGAGTATACACAAAGGCAATAAAAAAGTCGGGTAAATATCCATAAAGCGCTTAATGACACCTCTGTCATCTGTTTCCTTCAAGATCCTAAATCGGGGTGGTCATCCACCACCCACCCAGAGTGGGCGATCGGCTAATTGGTTCATGTGTGTATGGGTACTTTCCAGATCGAGCTGTGCACCGAATACTAAACGTCCTCCTCCTCCTTCCCCCTCCCTTCCTCGATTCACTCTTCTCGGGAGGGTGTGTGTATGCGAGTCCGAGTCCGCGTGTGTATGTTTAGCAAAGGCGCTTGTATGAAACTAGCCCCCTTGTAACCCACTCCCCACTCTAAAGGAAGCATCCCTTGAGCAAGATGCGTTTCTAATCTGTCCCAGGCTGAGGTGTCCTCTCCACGTTGATAAGGGGACTGACTTCCAGACAGCTGATATGTAGGTTTCCCGGGAGGGCGACCTGACTTTTAGCGCGCTGCTTTCTTCCAGGGGTGTGCAAGGGTTGGTGCTTGCCGGAGTGTGTGTGCTCGCCCAAGAGACAGTTGGGGAGGGAGAGAGCGACTGCGTGAAGGAAGGAGGGAGAGAGAGAGAACGCGCGAGAGGAGAAAAGGAGAGGAGAGAGGAGAGAGAGAGAGAGACAGAGAGAGAGGACAGAGACAGAGAGAGACAGAGAGAGAGAGGAATTAGAAGAGGACGTGGGAGGGGAGGGGAAAGAGGGAAGGAGATTCCTGATTCCTGCCGTGTGCAGGTGGCGCCCGCAGCTTGAGAAAACAGCAGCCTCCACCCCCTCAGCCCGGCGATTGGCTGGTTTTTCTCATTTTCCAGCGAGGAAGCGGAAAAGACAAGCGACATCCCGGAGCTCAATTGCACAAGTGGCCACCACCTCCGATGCACGAGGGGGCTCATCTGAAAAGAAAGCTTAGCCCCAGAGAAGTGGTGTGGAGCGCCGCGGGTCGTGCGGTGTGAACAGCACGCGAGGGAACCGGGTCTCACAGGTGTGGACTCAAGAGCTTAGGGGCTGAGGAAGCCACCACTTCACTTCACAGACACTCCAACTCCGCGGATCCCCGTTCCACATACTAGTAACATTTTGTAGATTTCTTCCCCTCGGCTGCCCCTCCCCCCACTTTTCTATCAAGAAAAGTTGCGGAGCTGGTGCCTCCAGGACTTTCCTGGGCACCCGACAGGCGCTCCTTCAGGAAGAGGCGGGCAAGTCTGCTCCTGATCTTTTTACAAAGCAAAAGAAACAGCGACAACTGAGGGACAGAGGGAAATACAACTCAGGGGATAATTCAGGATATGACATAAAGTCAAGCCATGCATGAAAGGTGAATGTAGATGGGAGAGAGGATTGGGACAGTATATAGTATATATGTGTTCCTATGGGCTTGTGTGTTAGTATCATGAATTAAAGACAAAGGCTGTTGTTGAGATGTGTGTGTGCTTCTCTACACTTTTCCCGGTAAAAGTTCAACATCGCCATCGCAGCAATAGTGACAGTTGTGTTGGCATCTCCGGCTCCCCATGCCAAGGGAGAAGTTATTGCAGAAATGTCTACAAAAACCCTTGTTCCCCTCCTCTGTGAGCAGAGCCCAAAGGAAAAGTCTTATTCACCATCCTGGTGCCCTTCCCGCCCTTTTACTCTAGTGAGATACAAGCTGGTTTCCTAAAAGACTGAGGTGAAAGCCCCGAAGCAGAGAATGCTTGGCTCCTCTGTTCCTCACCTACTTTCTGGCTACTGCAGATATATGTATTGAATCACAAATGCTCTTTCTTGGAGTAAAGATCTCTCTGTGTTTGGGCGTCGCTGCAGAAACTGGCTACCGTACACAAAGATTTAATAACTCTCTCCTGTGTTTGTCCAGATGATGTCTTTAATTTACTGAATACCACGTCTGTGGTTTTGAAGTTTACCCAGGAGGTGGCTACGGTTTTGTGTTGTTGACATAGCTTAGAACTATTTCTGAACATGTGAACCTGGTTTATTTAATGGTACTGGAAATCCTACTCCTCTTATGAGGAAGTTTACATTGCAAAAAAGTGTAGGTGTAGGTGTTTGTCCCAATGTAAATTTACTTCCTTTATTCTTCAGGCTTTCTTTCTGCCACTCATCCAGTATCTTTAAGATGTGTAGAAAAAATTGCATTTATAACTTATCTTAACCATGAGTCCAAATAAACTATGTATTATCCTACTTAAATTTTATTTTACTTCAGGAAGGTAGCACTTTTTGTGTTCCATTTCAGAGATGATGAACTCTGTTTGAACCGATCTCTCATTAAGAGTTCTTAAGGTAAGATTAAAATCTTTACACTTCTCCAGACTTTTGCAAAATTAATTCCTCTTTGGTTGTGGAAACTCTTTGAGTTTCTTTAATAATGCATAATGAATTTCACATCTTGTCATGGATATCTTGTGCTAGGCCAACATATTAAATAGTGATTTATACTTTAAATAGATATATATTCGAATAAAAGCTCAACTTAATGATGCTCAGTGAATGATGAAAATATGTAACCGTAACCATTATGTGACTGGCATGTCCAGGGAACTACTTGTGGGTTTTGAATACTGTCTTCACAGTGATAGAATACAATATTCAACAAAGAACCTGTATTTACCATCTGATTTTTTTTTTTTTTTTAGTACTTACTTGTCTCCCAGGGAGAATTTAAAACCATACATTCTTATTATTTTAAATTAAAAGATATGCCTTCTTATGGGAAATTTTTTCCCCATATTAGCTGTATGGAAAACTGAATTAAAGGTAAAGCTAATCTCAGGATATATTTGCAAAACCTTTAAGTTTATCTTTTTATGGAAACATGATTTGCTACTCGTGTTTCTGCCATTCTTTTACACTGATGAAATGTTTATCAACTATTGCCTGTATATAGAACTCTCTGACAAAATCCTTACTCTTAAAAGGAGAGATTGGAAAATAAAACAGCAAATAAAATTAGGTACTAGGAGAAATTTTTTTTAAAAAATGTAATGGGGTTAAAAAGGAGAGTTTACTTATTTCATTCTGCTGGAAAGTCCTCCTGGGCTAATGATGAATATGAAACATTAATGGACTCTCTCTGAAAGATAGAATTTTGACATTAAAATTATGAAAAAGGAAAAAGGCAGAGGGGGCAGGTGAAGAAAGTGAAGGCTCTGTTCAGGAACAAGTTTGGATGGAACTTTGTTGATATGTCAGGAAGTAGACAAAAATGTCTTGAAGTACTGGAGATAGGTGGAAGGTGGGTGGACCTGGCTTTCACTCGCCATAACTTGATCTAAACCCTTCCTAAGAAGCACATTCTCTTCATGCTCTTCATGGAAGAGCAGAAGGGTTCCATAGTATCAAAAGTATCAAATAGTACATGGCATGAGAAGCCACTGGAGTAGGTGAAGAACCATTTGGCAGGAAGCTGCCCTCACCCTAATGAGAGAGGCAGGTGTGTTGGAGGCATTTCGCAGAGCATCTGTGGTGACCATCAGAGGTAGGGAGAAAAGACTAGTGGTTTCCGTGATGATACTTGGTAATAAATACCACTGCTACTACTACTAAAAGCTAAGGGTCCATAGTTTTCTTTTTCTTTTAAAATATCAAGAAGAAAAAATTCAACTGTTGCATTACTCATACTCTCCACCTCCATGTACAAAAAAGTCTTCATTTTAGCTTCCTTGCTCTGAATATTTCTTTAACTTTTTTATCTATTTATTTTTGAGAGAGAGACAGACAGACAGAGCATGAGTAGTGGTGGGGCAGAGAGAGAGGGAGACACAGAATCCAACACAGAATCTGACATAGAATCCGAAGCAGGCTCCAGGCTTTGAGCTGTCAGCAGAGTCCAATGCGGGACTCAGACTCATTTCCTGTGAGATCATGTCCTGCTTAACCAACTGAGCCACCCAGGCGTCCCTCCTTGTTCCGATTATTACATGCCCATAGCAGGGACAGCATAGTCCAAGTGACCTGTAAATGGGAAATACTATGCAGAAAGAAGAAAAGACCAAGGGCCTCAGGCCATCCTCTTTAGGGGATGGGGGGGGGGGGGGGAAGAGAAGGTTATGAAGATGTAAGATTTTCTAGTAGAAGGTGTTGTCAACAATAAACCCAACTGGGTGCTAAAGTGGTAAGGACAGGTTTCATTCAGCACCTACTCCAAGAGGGAAAAGAGGCAAGCACAGACAACTCAAATCCTCAAAACAAAAAGCAGATCTTCTAAAGGCTGACGGGAGGGTACTAGAAGAAAAACGTTGAAAGGTGTTGAGGGGGGTTGGTCCCTGTGACTTGTTAATTCGTGCATATCCAGAGGAGAAACAAACTTCTATTTATATGAAAGGAGGCAGTGTCCAGTAGATGAAAGGCACCCACTGAAGTTGGGCCCTCATCCTCCCACAGGGACTGGGAGCCAGACCAGGGCTACCTCAGCGCATTTTAAAGAGATTGCTGTCCTGTCCTTGAAAAAAAAAACCAAAACACTGGGGTGGTATTTAACGTTTCAAAGGTGCCAGCTTTCTAAAATAACTGCTCTAGGAAAGGTTTCAGGGGCCTATTGTAGGGTTTTGGCTGAAACAAACAGTAAATTCTGTCAGCACTGAGATTTCTCAGGAAGGCATTCAAAATGGAGTGGAATCATCTAGACCCATCATCAAGACATGCTAGAATTTGGTCATGATTGTGAATAGATGAGTTGGGCAGGTGTCATTATGTCCTGACAGATCCGCAGTTCTCAGTACACAGCCATTTGGACACAGGCAGGTAACAAAGAATTTTGTAATTATGAATTAATAAAGTAGGCCTAATGATAAGTCCATTTTTATGCCCTGTTTGTCAATACAGTAAAAAACCTTAACATTAATGCATCCCAGCACAGGCCATGTTAGGAGATACTGTTTATTAATATCTATATCAATTCAGATTTTATTAACTGCTTACTATAGGCATGACACTGTCTTGAATCAACAGGGCATTTTAAAAGTCTATTTTAAGAAATCCATTAATTAGTAATGTTTCTTTGAATTTTATTTTAGTTGTTGGCAGAAGTAATGGTGATTGTTTTCTTTATAGTTAGAACCTTATCATCAATGTGAAATATCATAATAACTCTGCATAATATTTTTTTCTGTTGCTGGCATATAACTTAAGTTCTATTGGTGCATCTATTAAAACGTGGTACTGGTTACGGAAATCTTTTATCATCTAGTCATAATTGTAGAATAGTTTAGAAAAGACTAATTAATATTCTGTTCCTACTATCAAGGGGAAACAATTTAAACTTAATTAATAAGCTATACATGCTCTTGTTATTTTTCTAATAATGTAGTGTTCCCAAAATTAATGAAAAAACCTTCATAAAAGATACAAGCTAAACTGACAATCCCTCGACAACAGGAAATGTATGTTGGATGTCTTCCCCACCCCCTGCCCAGGGCCTAGAATACTATCTTTCACTTAGTACACACTCAGTAATCATGTATCAAATAATATGATAACTATACATGGAAATACTTTATTTTAAAAATTACAGGCTAGAGAATACCTGTAGATTTCTTGTGACAGATTGTATGTTTCTGTCTTATCTTTGTATATGTTATGTTACCTGAGGGCAGAGATTGCTTTTAAACCAGCCATTAAATCTGTAGAATTGGAATGGAAGTAAATTGTAAATTCACTGCCAATCAGTAGCGAGAAAAGTAACATCTAACAAACATGCACATTCCTTTCTTCCACATCTCTCTTCTCATTAAGCTTCTAGTGTGTATATACATTATCATTCATTTTGATTTTTGTTTATATACTTAAATTCACTAGCTCTGCTCCTAGCATTAGGCTGATAATTTTGCCAGTTTTTACTGCACTTTTTGGCTGCAATTGGTCCATCTGATCTGATCACTCTCCTTTTCAAAGTTACCATTCATGTGGTTTCAGCGATGGTTCCCTCTCTCTCTCTTTTTGTTCATGAGCTTTATTTCCTCCTTAAACATTTCATTCTCCAACATATCATTTATCACCTTCTAACATCTAGTGGATTCACTTACTTTTCTCAATAGAATTTTCTAAAACTTCATCACCTTAAAAAAATAATATAAATCCCTAGCATCTAGCACAGTTTACTTGTGAATGAATGAATTCCCCAGACGTCTATACTTCTTTCCACTCTTTATTTGGTTGATCTTATCTAGTCTCAAGATTTCAGGTGCCATGTATACGCTAATGACTACTAAGGTCTATAGCTCCAGGCCAGATTTCTTCCGTGCAATTGAAGCTCTTAATCCCAATGTGTTTAAAACTACACATTTTTTTTTTCTGTAAATGTTTCTAATACCCGTTTTGCATTTTCTAAAAACTAAATTTAGGCATTTGGTAGTTACCCTTCCTCTTCCAGCAGCCATCATCCTGTCTGTCAGACACCAAACACTGGTGACTGTATATCCAACATGTTCTCAGATATATTCTCTGTAATCTTTAGTTCTGGTTTACACTGTCGTCAACTATTCTCAGGGTGAACCTCTTGCTTGCAGTCCTGTACAACTTCTTTGCATATTTCTTTAAAACAAATGATTCACTCCTTTCCTTCTTTGCTGCTCACCACTCTTTACCTCAGACATCATGAGTATTTCCCCACCTACGATAGAGTCTCACCTCTACGCTTTATCCAAAGTTCCATTTCCCTTCCTTTACTCTTCCGTTAGGGCTCAGCCTAGGCATTGTTTCCTCCAATTACTCTTCCCTAACTTTGGCTTGTTTTAAGTGTCCTTCTTCGGTGCTTTAACATAGACTTTGCAAGTATCTGTCACTGTCCATCTCTATTCCTGGACTATGAATTCCTTGAGGGTATAAAATATCATGGATATCGCTGTAGTCCACAACAATGCCTAATACCTAGTCAATATGTTTTGGTCAAATAAATAATAAGTGAGGGAATAAAGAAGAAGTTTTGCTTGGATTTATGTGACAAAAGATACGTCTACTTGTTAAGAGGCAACATGGAATAGCACTGGGTCTGAAAGTCAGGAGAATTGTATTCTTCCATTATTAAAAAGAACATAAGTAAGAAAAAAACAAGGAACAAAGAGCTAAAGAAGGAAGAAAGGAAGGGAGGACAAAGAAAGAAAGGCAGAGAGAGAGAGAGAGATAAAGGGAAAGGAAGACTGTATGAAAACCTGGACATGTCACTTAATAGCTCTGGTCCTCAGTTGCCCTCATTGGTGAGATGAGAGGTTGAACCCCCTTATCTTATTTGTCCCTTCCAAGCTTAAAACCCTAAATTAGTAAGAAATGAAATTTTGCATAGATTTTCACCTCATGTTACTGTTTTTCTTAACATTGTACCTCATTGTTTTGGTTGGAAATTTTGAATTCCACAGAATACACTCTAAATCATGGTCAAATGAAAAAGCAGAAAGATATTTCAAAATTAAAAAGTGATTTCTTGGGGGCTCCTGGGTGGCTCAGTCAGTTGAGTATATTCTTGATATCAGTGCAGGTCTTGACCTCAGTGTCATGAGTTCAAGCCCCACACATCGGGCTCTACACTGAGCATGGAGCCTATTTAAAAAAAAAAGTGATTTCTAACAGGATGTACTTTTAAAATTATCCATATCATGGTTCAAAATTTGCCACTGTGAATGACTGAAGGTTGATTACAGACAGGAGCATTGTTTTTTTGAACATACATTTTGAAACTATTCTTTTTGTTGTTGTTGTTTGAAACAAAATCATTCCTACATGGCTTCAGACAGCTGCCAGTATCAAAATTTAATGCCATCTTTAGAAGAAAGACCTTTAGGGGCGCCTGGGTGGCGCAGTCGGCTAAGCGTCCGACTTCAGCCAAGTCACGATCTCGCGGTCTGTGAGTTCGAGCCCCGCGTCAGGCTCTGGGCTGATGGCTCAGAGCCTGGAGCCTGTTTCCGATTCTGTGTCTCCCTCTCTCTCTGCCCCTCCCCCGTTCATGCTCTGTCTCTCTCTGTGCCAAAAATAAATAAAAAACGTTGAAAAAAAAAATTAAAAAAAAAAAAAAAAAAAAAAAAGAAGAAAGACCTTTATTCTCCTGTGTTCCCCTGAAATGGTACCCTAGCTTTGTAAGTGCTGGGCACTTGCCCACCGGCTCTTAGCGTTCATGGGTCAGCGGAGAGAGTTCCAAGGGACTCCTGAGGGGCATTTCCAGTACCTGCCTCCTTAGGCCTTGCAGGCCAGCTTAAGAAAGTCTCGTGGATGATGTGCCAGCTCTAGATTTGGAATAGGGGCTATTTTGAGGCTGCTTTAAGGCCATCTTTTCTTGGCAGGGTCTCCCTCCTCTTTCATGCATTTTGTGATGAGACTTAAGAAGCTATGCCATAGCAGAGACCATAGCACCAGGCCAGAAGCCTTGCGCTGTTCACCCTTGCCCTACCTGTGAGTTGTGGCCTGCAGTGTTGAATATACGAATGATTGACATAAAATGTGACAAGTATTGGAATAGTCACTGGTACAAAGTCGGAGTTCATAAAAGGGAGTATCTTCTGTCACTTCTTATTCTACTCTTCTCATCCTTTTCTCTTTTTGCTCTATTTTTCTTTGTCTAGTCAACGATTTCTCCTTTCTCCCTCCTTTTGTTCTTATTTTATCTTTTCTTGTGTATCTATATAGGGAATGACCTTTATAACACTGGTGCCAGGGAAAATGACATATTGTGGTGACAATTTTACCACTTGATGTTATGTTGGGATCATAAATCTCTGTTAACATTCAAACATACTGGAACAGAGCTCTGCTAAAGTACATTTCACGTGCACCCCTTCACCAAATTATTACAAGTTTAATTATGAACTCTCTTGTGCAAATTGTAATGTCTGCAGATCATTTTAAGCAAGGATTTCATTATCTAAACTTAAGGGGAATGGAGACTGAGTGTTGTTCAATGCCACATCCTCACAGACTGTCTACAGTGTCTAGATAGCCTCCCTCTTCATCCTCCATTGCTTACTCTTATTTTTCTTATCACTGACGTTATAAACTTTGTTTTTCCAATGCATATCTTCCTCCTCAGAAGCCAAGTCCACAAGGGAAAGATTTGTTTTGTTTTGTTCATTCCTTCAATAAATAGCCATTAAATGAGTAAATAGAAGAATGCATACTAAAATATAATGATGCCTCTGAACTGTTCACTAGAAATTATAGTTTTTTGTTTTTTGTTTTTTTTTCATTTGTTACCTTTGCAGGAGAACTCGGACACTTGGCAATAACCTAGAATGCTAATTGCAATTACTTGCAAGTAAACTATTATCCTTTCTATGGTGGAGATGGAATTCATTGTTTTTCTACCTGCTCTGTGGGTTTTATAAGTCTGGTTCCAAAAGCGATACCAAAATAACTTGTCTTTATGATGTTAGCTCTGGGGAAGGACAAGTTGAATGTATTAATGGATGGCCTTCTCGAACCCTCTAGTGTAGCTTCACAGTGCCTACTCTTTCGTCCGTTCTCTACCCTACCCTGCCCATAAAGCAGCCCTAGGCCAACCCTGAAACATGAGCACTCTTTCCTGCATACTCTACATGCAATTATTGTTGAATAATCCATTTGGCAGTTACTCATGTACTTCTTTATAACATCACTTTTGTTATAGTTGTAAAATGTTATTTAACTTTTTATGTTGTTGTTTTCCTCAATTACATTTAAAACTCTTTGAAGGCAGTAACTATTTCTTATTCTTACTTAGCACAGTCCATATAATAGGAACTTAATAACTGTTTATCTTATCTGATACACCATGGCATACAACATTTATTATCTAAATCATTGATTCAATCTAAATTATGACTTTGCCTTTAAATGTAGATTAAAGTGCATATCAGTTTTACTCGGATGCCATTTCTTTCAATACAGTTAGGTAGTAAAAGAGAACTCATTAGAATTTTATTATACCTTCATTACAACTGAAAGATCTTTTCTTAATTTAATTTAAGATCTCTGTAACAAATGCTCTTCAAATTACCAAACCTTTTTGGTAGATAATGTGTTCTTATTACCATTAAACGAACCTGAGAGAAATAAATATTACAATATAAGAGAATGTAAAAAACATGATATATAAGAATTATATATTCCTTTTCCTATATAAAGTGAAAAAATATTTCTATGAGTAAATACATATTAGATGAAATCTATTCAACTACTTCAAATATCTTTACAACCAACATAGATATGTGGGGAGATTATGGAAATTCTATTTTTATATATACACTATATGCATATGTACATATGTAGATGATACACATATTTGTGAGTGTGTGTGTATATATATACATACATATACTTCTAAATTATGTATATAATTATGTAATTATACACTATAACTTTCAATAGCCTAGGTGTTGATCTACCTATTGGAATCCGAGAAGCAATTCATGTTTTCATATTGCCTACCCTAAAGAGATTCAGCAACTGAAATGATTTCCTAAGAAAATTAAAAAATTGTCAGAAAAAAAACCATAGTGATGATAGTGATGAGTCATAATAAACTTTATCAACTTGTATCATATTTATGCAGTTTTGGTCTTGGGATAAAACTAATTAGTTCAATACTATAACAAACTAATACAAGTATAACAAAAGACATAGGGAGATTTTAATATCTTAGAAACTAAGAGTTATAATACAGGTTTCTGTGAAGGTCTTGGTTTCAAAATGACTTTAGGAAATTAGATTTTTGTGTCAGCTAAAGGGAAATAAATTCCATAACTAATCTTGATCCATACTGTAGATTCAGAGACACCTTGCTGGGTACTATTCTTCTGAGGCCTGATAATCAATTTGAATTGGTATATAAAATTCTGATCAATATATATTGTCATCTAACACCGATCACAAGGGAGTGATAAGGGTAACCCCTTAAAAATGTGGGTCATAAGGGAAAGTTTAATTCATATAACCTCAAATGAATAGCTAAGCACATCCGCTAATAAGGATACCTCTATACTCTGAAGTAATTGAGAAATGGACAAGGCTTTCCTTTTTTTCTCAATGTAACTAGGCAGGTGACTAAAGCCTAGACCAGTGCCCCAAACTGGTTACTAAAGGGGGGATCTGCCAAGCAGTTACTCAGGTAGCAGCATGGAGAACATCATGCTTGCTCCAAACCTGCTGAAGCTCAGAAAGAACAATGACAGCAGCAGCACTGAACACATCATCCCTACCTAACAAGTGGAGGTAAGGATGTTAGACTTGTACTGAACAAACGGATTTCATGCCTTCCTTTGGGAAGCCAGGAAAAGGTACTGATAAAGGCACAAGATTTCTATAGAAAATATTTTTTACATAATGGAACAAGAATGCGGAGGAGACTAGAAAAATAGTAGGTCTTGCATTCTATTTCTTATACATGCTCTCACTTACTCACTTGTGGGCTGGTTTACCTCAGCACATGGTGGTGATCTCAACCCTTTATTCCTCACAAGCAGTTTCTTTTTTTTTTTTATCATCTCTAGCACTTGTTGTTTCTAACTTATGTGCTGTCAGTGTGTTGGTGGATGCTCATTTGTTTTCTTAGATCTGTATTTCTCTTTTCATCTCATTCTGTCGGTTTAACATCTCTTTTTGCTCATATTTTAAGTTTAGGTTTATATTAAATACTTTGCTAATGTGAGGGACACTGGGGATATTTTTTTTCTGATGTTTTGTCTTCTTCTAAGCCAAGTTTTCACCTCTCTTTTTCATTATTTCCTCCCTAATTTGATCTCTCCCTTCCTTACTTACAGTAACATGATGGTGGCATAGATGTTACACCATTTTTCTCCATCTTTCTCATGCTTGGGGACTTCAGTCATTTGGGGGATTTATTTATTTTTAAATTTTGACTTCCTTGTTTTTTCTTCAATTCCTTCAATGAATATTTATCAAGTGCTGGCTATATCCCTGGCACTGTTATAGGTGCAGATGATATGGGATATATTGGGTAAACAAAGAAGGGCTTTTTTTATTACGTGTCATTTGAGCAGGGACTAAAACGACAAGAATGACTGCCCACTTGGTAATCTTTTTTTTTAATGTTTATTTATTTATTTCGAGAGAGAGGGAGAGAGAGTGCAAGCAGAGGAGGGGCAGAGAGAGAGGGAAAGACAGAAACCCAAGCATGCTCCATGCAGGCTCCAAGCAGAAACCCAACAGAGCCTGATGCGAGGCTTGATCTCACGAATTGTGAGATCGTGACTTGAGCCAAAATCAAGAGTCTGAACCTTAACCGACTAAGCCACCCAGGCACCCCAGCCCATATGATAATCTTGAGAAGAAAAGCAAGGGCTTAGTGCTGGATGAAGGGAGTGATTGGAATGTTTTAGGGGAAAAAAAAAAAGAAATAGAACTGGTCCACAATGAATAAACGGGGCTAGGAAATTAGGTGCAGCTTGTGTGAGTCTTAATGCACTAGTATATGCATCTGCTAGTGCTCTCATAACAACATATCACAGATTGGGTGGCTTAAACAACAGAAATTAGGAGGCTAGAACGTGCTGGAGCTAGAAATCCAAGATCAAGGTGTTAGCAGGTTTGTTTTTTCCTGAGGCCTCTTTCCTCAGCTTGTAGATAGCCATCACCTCACGGTGTCCTTATATGTTAGATGGCCTTTTCTCTGTGTACACATACCCCAGGTGTTTCTTCTCATAAGGACATTTGTCCTATTATATGAGGGCCCTACTCTGATGATGTCATTTAACCTTCATTATTTATTTAAAGGCTTTATATCTAAATATTATCACATTCTAAAGCATTGGGGGTAGAGCTCCAAATATAAATTTTGGAGAAGCATATTTTAATCCACGACAAAAATTAAGAAGTTGGATTTAATTCTAAATGTTGTGGGAGGGGCCATGGTAGGATTTCGTATGGGGTAAGTGACTTCTTAAATGTGATTTGTTCATACCCTACTCTGAGTTGGAGTTTGGAGGCATTGTATTATGTTCACTTTTATGCTTATGTCAGGTTTGGACATAGGACCATGGAGAATTCAATAGGGAGTGTGTAGCCTTTGATGGAGGAACTGGGTTTCAAATCTCTCTTTTGATCTTATGTTAAAGAGAATCTACCAGAGTTCTCTCCAGCAAATTTAAAATATGTTTTAATAACTTAGCTTAGAAACCCAAAGCTCTGATTGTTCAGTCTATTTTATCAGATGGTCTCTCCCTAGAAGCTGATTCAGCAGAGGGACAAGAAGGATTTCTGAGGTGTGGTGGGTGAAGGAGAAGTGCCCTTGGGCTCTCAGTAAGGAGAGCCCTTATCCCTAGTACTCTGCTCCCTACAGAGGCTTGTAGTGTCTGAGTTCCCTATTTATTGCTTAGAATAATGATCTAGATAGAGCGATGATGACTATACTCCCTCCAATTTTCTTCCGTCTCCACCTCTCAATGTGCCATGTTCTACAATTCTGAATGCCAGTTAATATTCTCAGGGTTCTCTAACCACATTTTCTGATGCCTACTTTTTTTCTGGAGGCTGATTGAATCAGTACACAGACATGTCAGAATTTTCACATGATTTCTTTTGCATCACAACTTGTAAAATTTTATGGCAAAATGATGTATCTCTTTTCTTGGTGGATTGGTGAAAAAAATGCTGGTTTATTTATTATTATTATTATTAATTATTATTATTTTGTTCAGTATTGATGGAGGCAAAATCAGTGGCCTGGGTTAAGTCTATCCTGAAGTCTTAGAATATTTTATACTACGTATTCATTCTTGTGGTGGCTTCATGTTTGGTTTTGTATTTGGTTCAGTTACATGGCAGCCCCTTCCTTCCTTTAATGTTAGATTGGCTTCACTTGGTATTTTTTAATTAAACAATGTTCCTGCCACTGGATTTGTGTTTTTTAATCAAGAAAACGAAGCAGAGCAATTAGTTGCTTGAAATTATGAACAAACGAAACCACACAGTTCTCAGCAGACATTGATTCTATTCTCTTTTACATTCTAAATGAAGAAGGGAACTCATAAAAGACTCTGCTGTGAACAGGACAGAGATAACACAGGCTCAGACACACTAGAGCTAATTACCTACAGTAAGTGATTTGAAGCAAGGCCAATAAGAGATTGAGGAGTAAGCATATTAAAGTCACTATAATAGAAGGCATGAAATGAGACAAAAGAAATGAGGGATGGAAATGTAATTCATGGAAGGGAAGTCATACAAGAGATTAAGAAAATTATATTGCTATTGTGTTTTATTCTTATTAAAGGGAATGACCTTCACTGGCAAAGATTTTGAATCTGGTGCTTGTAAGAGAGCACAGACTTGTCCAGTGGTCAATAGCATACGGGTTCCCTCCTTTTTCCTCCTTTTTGTCTTCCCAATCCCACCTCTTCCATTATCCCTTTCCTTCATGGTGTAAATAATTAGACACATGGCAGAAAATTATAGGCATGTGACAATTCAAAGAGCACATGTACTGTGGGCTATGCTTCTTTTTCCAATGCCATCCTCTTTCTTCAGTTACAAACAAAACTGCTGGTTTTATACATGAGTAATTCTTCAATTGCTGAAAGGATGTGCTATCAAAACACATTTTTCCAAGTTTCACTGAACTGCTAGTTCCAGAAAGTCTGGCCTTCAGTTGGCTGAATATATATTTACATCGGTGGAAAGTCATTTTTCAGTAACTCATAATTACAGACTTATACATGTGGATAATACGCTTTATTATTCCTGTGATAAGGCTGCAATGGGCCACATGGGTGGGTGGAGAAATGGAACATAAGTCAGGCAGTGTTTTAGATCTGTGTACTTTCTCCCTAGATACAAGGATTGTGCTAGAATCCACAAGACTTTAATGAATATGTACTTGACCAATAAACTGGAATGGAGAAAGGGATAAAATCTAACAATCTTCTTTTTATTACTAAAGGTAAGAAAAAACGAGAGAGACTAGGAAATTAGTCCAGCAGATAACAAAGCGTCATATTTTATAGAGATTATATTCTTGTCATATACTTTTTTATCTGTCATGCCATGATCTGATTCAGTCATTGTAGCAAAATTATAAATCTTAAAGATGTACAAGTTCTGGCATATTTCATATTTTTAAGAACTGTAAGAGGGGGCGCCTGGGTGGCTCAGTCGGTTAAGCGTCCGGCTCAGGTCATGATCCTGCAGTCCGTGAGTTCGAGCCCCGCGTCGGGCTCTGTGCTGACAGCTCAGAGCCCGGAGCCTGCTTCTGATTCTGTGTCTGCCCCTCCCCTGCTCATGCTCTGTCTCTCTCTGTCTCAAAAATAAATAAAAATGTAAAAAAAAAAAAAAAATAAAAAAAACTGTAAGACGAGTACAGACATGTTTTGCAATCATTTTGGAATCAAAAAACAACAGTACAGTGTTAGGTAGGGTTTACTTTTCAGGAGCAAAATCTACTCTTGCTGATTTAAACAGAAAGGGATTTATTACAGAGTACCGAATGATGTGAAGAATTATTAGGCCAGTTGATAAAACAGACTTCAGGCTAAGAATCCAGAAACCATTTCTTAAATCACACCACAGACCTGGGCAGTCAAGGAAGCTACTGCTCCTGTGATACTGAGGATGATGTCTGTTGAATAGGGGTCAGATGCTTAGCTGCCTCTTTCAGGACATGGCTGCCTGTGCCTTAATCCACACCAGGAAAATGGCACCTCATGCTCTGCTTCTCTTCCCACTTTCCTCATGTTTAAATTCCAGTTTTCTAGGAGTTTATCTGATTGGTGAACCTAAATCACATTCAGAACTCCAAAAATACAGGAGTATGGGAAATACAATGTTTCGATTCCTAGTCTGTGCAGTATAGGAGACATACTAAAGAAGTTAGAATATCTAATAAAAATGTCAGTTAAGCATCTGTAATTTTATACTATTGGGTTTTACATCACGGTCCCTTTAATTTCTTGGCACTCCATAGATTTCAAAGTGCCTTCCCAGTCATTAGTGCATTTGCTGATCACCACAAGATAATAATGGCTATAGGTCAGTTGTCTGATTCTCGGTTGTATTCGTACTGAGAAATACTCTGTAGAAATACTTCTATCCATGCACCTTGTATTACATTTAAATGGTTATACAGTATTACATGACTTAAATATACCCCAAGTTATTTAACAGTCTACCATTAATGGACATTTATTGAGTTTCCACTTGTCTTCTATAAACAATGTTACAACAAATATCTTTGAATGCACATCCTTGTATGCTATTTTTTCTTTTGCTCTATCAAAGGGTACTGGCTAGTCACCTCTTAATAACCATTTTACCTTCCTCCTTAGTAATATACCCTTTACATTTCAGATTAGCATATTTGTTTCTTGTGGTTAAAAGTGGCTATGTGATTTATTAAGCATAATTTCTAGAAAATGATCGTTTAATGCCCCCCTTTTATTAGCATACTAATTGAAGTGCCAATGTGGTGGCTGGAACTCAAATATTCATCCTGAGTCATGAGATGTAAGCTAGGGGCTAATGATGGCAGCTGTGGACAAAAACCTGATGACGATGGAGTATTCTAATCACATTATATATTTCCAGGCTTATTTTATGTGACACAGAGTCTTCTATTTTGTTCCATCACTGGCACATTAGATTTTCTTTTAATTGCAGCCAAATGTATATGTTTTCATTTTAACTGTCAAATTATGTTCCAAAAAAGCTATAAATTTTACATTTTTATCAACAATGAATAAAAACATACTTTCCCCCACATTTTCAGACTTTTACATTTTTGCCAATTAATGGATGAAAAATATTTATGTTAATTTAGTTTAGATTCCTTTAATATTGTCATTTGAGCATGTTTCCATTTGTATTTGGACATTCGCTCTGTTTTTCTGTGAATTACTCTGCCATATTGAGTTGTGTATCTTTTTTTCTTAAAATGTGAGGACTTTTCACAGAAATTGATAATCTTTTATCTCTTGGCTGTCATATTACTATTATAAAATTTCTCAAACATGTTTAACAGTAACAGTAACTTCAGTTATATTCCTAAATTTCTTTTTATTGAAATCTTTTTAGTGTTTCTTAACCAAGTGTATTTTTTTTGGTAAATTATATTTATTATATTAAAGTAAGATCCTTCTGTGGCCATTTAACATTTCTCTTTTTTAAAATAAGAAATGACAGGCAATTTTATGAAATACTGAAAAGAAGTGCCAGATAGAATTTTTTTAATTCTAAAAAGAAGAGCAAGATCAAATATTCTTATTCATGTCAAGTTTCTAAAGTTGAGGTCCATGTACTATATCAGGAAGATATGATGAATGCAATGACAAGGTAACTAAGGTGAAGATAGAACCCCAAAACAGGGAGTCCCAACAGGAAAGAGCACATTACCAGTCTCCTTTCTAACTCCCATCGCACAGCAATTTTCCTTTCATTGGTGCTTGGCTATGTATGTATCTCGGTAAAGACGAATAAAAGTTCTAGAATATGCTTATTACAATGGTTGTGCCACATGGAGTTGTTTTATGACTTATAAGAACATATAAATCAAATTTTGTTTTCTAATAATTAGGTAATTCCTAGGATTTTACTCTTAAATGTTCTTTAGAATAAAGTAAATGTTAAGCTGCTTATGGTTTCTTACAAATGCAAAACTCTTAACTAGGCTCAGTTCTAGAAAACCAACACTAACACGAAGATGTCTAACTCTGTGTTAGTAGATTCAAGGCCAGTCTGATGCTAGATCTTTGTGAGATATGACTGTACCTTTTTTTTTTTTTTTTCATTTCATGTTGCTTGGTGTCATAAACATTTCACTTTGAATCCCAGGAATTCAATGAACTTTTCTGCATCTCCATTTCCTCATCTATAAGCCCTAACTTCCATCTTGGGGAGAACAGATACATTAATAAATGTGGAGATACTTAATTCACTTTCTGGCATATGATAGATTCTCAATACACATAAGCTTCACTGATTTCTCATGTGATGCTATTGAGAAGATGATCTGAGTTCATGTAAACACACACACACACACACACACACACACACACACACCACATTCTTCACCTTAAAGTAGTGGTTCTTAGCTCAGGACAACTTTGTGCCCTGCTCCCAAATGCCCAGGGGACATTTGGGTATGTCTGGAGGCATTTTGGTTGTCACAGCTGGGAGGAGAGGTACTACTGGCATTTGTTGGGTGAGGCCAGGAATGTTGGTAAACATCATACAATGCACAGGACAGCCCCCCCACAGCAGAGAATTATCCAGCTCAAAATGTCAATGGTGCCCTGCTCTAAAGGAACTTGCCATCTAAAAATATCAAAATATGTTCCTGACTAGATTGGAAACAAAACTGAAAGCATGACCCAATAAGCACATTACATTCTGGCATTCTCTCTTTGACAATGGTTTGAAGGAGATGCATTATGTAATTTTTGCCTAGGCAACAGGAAGCCTTTCTACTAGGATCTGGGAAATCCTTCAGCACTCACCTTCAGCAATACCAGCATCAGCCTCAGAGTATGAAGACCCAGGTTTGTCCACATATTGATCTGTTTAAGGCAACTTGGCTCAAGGTGCATGATCATCTCTTCTCTGCACCATATGGCTTTCAATGGTCAATGAACCTCTAACATTATCTGTCCTGCACAGGGCAAAATTACTACTCACAGAGTATAGGTTAACCACAAAGATTGTAGCTGTCCTGCAATAAATATGCCAAAAGAAGAAAAGGACTGACTGCTGGTGTTTGAATGAGGAACTAGGTGGATAGGGTACCTATTCATTTGATTTGTGTGACAAGGGATGTAGTTTTTATGATTTATTCAAGGGAGAAAATTCCACATCCTTTTTAATAAAGCAGGATGTACAATGAAGAAAATGTATTTTTATGAGGGCACTTTGGGAGTAGCTTGGCATTTCTTTTATTTTTCTATCAGAGTTTTTTGCAAGTTTCTCCTTGATGCTTCCATAAATCAATAGCTGACTTATGAAATGCAGATTCTGCACACTCTGTAAAATCACAAAAACCTTCTATAAGGTAATTATAATTGATTAATGTAAGCACAACTTCCCTATCCTCAAAATCTGCATGTTTTAAATGGGTAATTTTTAAATGTAAATATCTCTAAGCCTGTATATATCAAATAAATTGTAAGCTTTTGTATAGAAATAGTAATTCATCTGCATATTCCATTCCATGTATTGGTGCAATATATAATATCTACATAAATCCATTTAAGTATTTCCAGTAAAAAAAAAAACCAAAAAACTATGCAAACAAAATTAAAATATTATTGTGTAAACTTCAGCTTCTGGCTGTCTCAATAACTGCTTTTTATTTATGCTAACATAATACAATTTTGAGAAAATTACTGTTCTTAATAATATATTGTATTATGTCATACAGATTTTCTTCTCAAGGTATGACAAGTTTACGAATTAAAATTAGGCAGTATAAAACTATTTGTTAGCAATATGGCAAACTTCAAATCTCTTAACCCATGCTGATAAGAAGTATAAGTGTATCAAAAAGCCAACAGGACATATTTTGCAAAGTTTCCAAAGACAGATTCTCTCTACCACTGAATACAGCAGTTATGCATATTAGTATTAATCTACTAGCTTAGAGCTTAAAAGCAGTTGGACTTTATAGGTCCAATACCATAGAGAAATGTGTGAATTTACCTGACCGCTTAGATTATAATCAATCACTGTCCTGTTATTATATCAAAAAACAAACAATAGCAATTCTTAATAACTCATAAAGGTTTGCAAGTTTATGGTTGATAACCAGAAGCACATAATCCTAGAGAAACAAGTGTGAATTTATACTGGCATTTTCTTATGTGGGCCTCCAAGTAAAACTCATTAGCAGATATTTTGCTCCCACTTAACTGGACCGTGAAATTGTCCTGCCTTTTGTGTCACCTGCAGTGAAATTTTCTTAAGCATTCGCTCTATGGAGACTAACACAAGTCCCTGGAATTCAGAATTGGAACTGTCTATGCAAATTTGTGTCCTAGCCCTCTATTCTGATTCTAGATCCATTTTTCTGCACTCTCTCATCCAATCTATTCTCTTGGCTTTCATCTCTACTAGGAAATGGAGAGAATAAAAGTTTCATAGTCTGGGCATGGTGCTTTTCCCGTTGGCTGGGGAGACAGCATTCTCTTGTTTCCCCTTCCTCCTGGTTTACATCTATTTCAGCTTCTCTCTCTCACCTGCCAATTTCAGTCTCTGTGCAAGTTGTTTTTTATCTCCATCCTCCCCTGACATACTGAGCCTCGATGTCTCAAAGGAAGCCTCATTTAAAATGGAATCCTTAAAAGGGAACCCAATCACTGATAACATAATGAGCCTGAAGAAGGAAGACTTTCTTCTTTTGCTTTTAAGAAAAAGAAAGATCTCTCCCTGCCTCAGCAGCAATGCACGAACCACCGTTTGCTGCCAATGAGAAATACCCATAACCTTGAAATCATGTTCTTCTGCAATGAACTTTTGTCCAAAACAATCCTTCCCAATTTCCTCCTAAACTATAATAAAGGCTGACCTTCCTTTGTCGCTTCAAACTTGCCTATGGTTTTTCCATAGTTTGCTTGTCCTGAATTGCAGTTCTTCTGCCATGCCCCAATAAACTCATTTCGCTAATAAAATAAATGGCTCTTTTATTTTTACGGTTGACACTTTCAGAAAACTTAGCTTCAAGTAGGTTTTTTGTTTGTTCTTATTACTGTCTTTTACCTTGCAAGGAGAAAAATGCTAAACATTTGACTATCTGCTTGAAATAGAAAGGGGGGAGAGGAAGGACAGGAGGGAGAAAACAGCTACAGAGTAAACTAATGTATCTGCTTATATTTCCTTTTCCTTTAACAAAGGAACTTAGAAATCCTAATAGTGGAAGGAAAAAGACTATATATGAAATTGATGGATATAACTTCTTTCATGACTTTATCACTTTTTAATTCCCCATAAAAAGACATCTTACTTGCAATAGTTATTTTTTGGAATTAAAATGTTAATTATGAAAAGTATTAGAAAATATGGATTCAAATTAAGAGTGCTGCATTTTTAAAAATTTAACTACATCCTTTAATAAAAGAAATTCTTCACTGAAATAAACTACTGTCCTTTATCACCAAAGATAATTATTTTATGGCGTTTAATTAACAGCAAATAAGAACATGATGCCTGCATATCACCAACCCTACCCTCCATTTAAAGTAACATTATCAATACAGAGAGTTCTATATAATTAAAAAAAAAACAACATGATATGTGAGTCACATTTCTGTTTTCAGTCCTAGACTTTGAGTTAACATCTTTACTGAGTTATAAGTAACCTAAGGGTTTAGGGAGCTTCTAGTTTCTGACATTTTCATATTAAGAGCTTGAAAAAAATATTTTCTCAAAATCTGTGACTTCCAGAATGGAGATTCTCTTAATGTTGCCAGGAAAACAAACAAAACAAAAAAATATAGCCTTAGAGTCTTTGTAAAGCTTTCCTTTAGTCACAAAATAAGACTCGTAGTTCCTGAAATGGTTCAGAAAGCACTGATTCTACCTTTGAATGAACATCCTGAAATAAACTTTTAGGATTAACAGGGAGAGAAAACAATACTCCAGCCATAAAACAAAGTACCATAATGGTACATACTTGTTGCCCAACTCTGTCAATATTTTCTGCTTCAAGTTCTGTGTCTCCCTGTCTCTCTGTCCCTCTCCCACTCATAATGTCACTCTCTCTCTGTCTCTCTCTCAAAAATGAATAAACATTAATTTTTTTTTAAAGGGATGCCTGGGTGGCTCAGTCTAAGCGTCTGACTTTGACTCAGGTCATGATTTCAAGGTTCATGAGTTCGAGCCCTGCATCAGGCTCTGTGCTGACAGCTGGGAGCCTGGAGCCTGCTTTGAGTTCTGTGTCTCCCTCTCTCTCTGTCCCTCCCCCACTCACGCTGTCTCTCCCCCTCTCAAAAATGAATACACATTAAAAAAATTGATTTTAATATTTTCCAAATAACATCTAGGAGAACGGAGCTTAAATTCACTCTTCAGTTATACTACCGTAAAGCTATGTTTGTGAGCTGTTAGGCCATCACTGTTCGGCATTAAAATAGATTCTTTGGCTTTTCTTTCACATCATCACTGTGATATAAAATGAGATGGGGAAAAAAATTAGATATTGTCAACATAAAGCAAGTTCTAAGCTGGATTAGGTAAAAACTCGAACCAATCCTTTTCAGTTGGTATACTGTTTAGCTGTTAAGTGTAAAAAAGACAAAACAAAAACAAAGAACCCTTCAAGCTGTTTACAGTCTTCTTAATAAATATTATCATTTGGAATCTGGAAGTGAAAGAGCAAGTTTAAAGGGAAAGTAACACTCTTAACCTTACAATAAAACCAGACATTTGAATGTATTTTTGAACATTACGGAAGTGAGTGATATGTTCAAATTTGCACTTTGAAAATTACTACTTGTCACCTATGCCAAAAATCTATCTCTATAGGTGACAATTACCTTGGGGATTATTTGTATTGGTAAATAAGAATAGTGCAGACCTCAGAGACTAGGCACTGGATTTTTTTTTTTTTAATTTTTTATTTTTTAATATATGAAATTTACTGTCAAATTGGTTTCCATACAACACCCAGTGCTCATCCCAAAAGGTGCCCTCCTCAATACCCATCACCCACCCTGCCCTCCCTCCCACCCCCCATCAACCCTCAATTTGTTCTCAGTTTTTAACAGTCTCTTATGCTTTGGCTCTCTCCCACTCTAACCTCTTTTTTTTTTTTTTTTCCTTCCCCTCCCCCATGGGTTTCTGTTATGTTTCTCAGGATCCACATAAGAGTGAAACCATATGGTATCTGTCTTTCTCTGTATGGCTTATTTCACTTAGCATCACACTCTCCAGTTCCATCCATGTTGCTACAAAAGGCCATATTTCATTTTTTCTCATTGCCACGTAGTATTCCATTGTGTATATAAACCACAATTTCTTTATCCATTCATCAGTTGATGGACATTTAGGCTCTTTCCATAATTTGGCTATTGTTGAGAGTGCCGCTATAAACATTGGGGTACAGGTGCCCCTATACATCAGTACTCCTGTATCCCTTGGATAAATTCCTAGCAGTGCTATTGCTGGGTCATAGGGTAGGTCTATTTTTAATTTTCTGAGGAACCTCCACACTGCTTTCCAGAGCAGCTGCACCAATTTGCATTCCCACCAACAGTGCAAGAGGGTTCCTGTTTCTCCACATCCTCTCCAGCATCTATAGTCTCCTGATTTCTTCATTTTGGCCACTCTGACTGGCGTGAGGTGATATCTGAGTGTGGTTTTGATTTGTGTTTCCCTGATAAGGAGCGACGTTGAACATCTTTTCATGTGCCTATTGGCCATCCGGATGTCTTCTTTAGAGAAGTGTCTATTCATGTTTTCTGCCCATTTCTTCACTGGGTTATTTGTTTTTCGGGTGTGGAGTTTGATGAGCTCTTTATAGATTTTGGATACTAGCCCTTTGTCCGATGTGTCATTTGCAAATATCTTTTCCCATTCCGTTGGTTGCCTTTTAGTTTTGTTGGTTGTTTCCTTTGCTGTGCAGAAGCTTTTTATCTTCATAAGGTCCCAGTAATTCACTTTTGCTTTTAATTCCCTTGCCTTTGGGGATGTGCCGAGTAAGAGATTGCTACGGCTGAGGTCAGAGAGGTCTTTTCCTGCTTTCTCCTCTAAGGTTTTGATGGTTTCCTGTCTCACATTCAGGTCCTTTATCCATTTTGAGTTTATTTTTGTGAATGGTGTGAGAAAGTGGTCTAGTTTCAACCTTCTGCATGTTGCTGTCCAGTTCTCCCAGCACCATTTGTTAAAGAGACTGTCTTTTTTCCATTGGATGTTCTTTCCTGCTTTGTCAAAGATGAGTTGGCCATACGTTTGTGGGTCTAGTTCTGGGGTTTCTATTCTATTCCATTGGTCTATGTGTCTGTTTTTATGCCAATACCATGCTGCCTTGATGATGACAGCTTTGTAGTAGAGGCTAAAGTCTGGGATTGTGATGCCTCCTGCTTTGGTCTTCTTCTTCAAAATTACTTTGGCTATTCGGGGCCTTTTGTGGTTCCATATGAATTTTAGGATTGCTTGTTCTAGTTTCGAGAAGAATGCTGGTGCAATTTTGATTGGGATTGCATTGAATGTGTAGATAGCTTTGGGTAGTATTGACATTTTGACAATATTTATTCTTCCAATCCATGAGCAGGGAATGTCTTTCCATTTCTTTATATCTTCTTCAATTACCTGCATAAGCTTTCTATAGTTTTCAGCATACAGATCTTTTACATCTTTGGTTAGATTTATTCCTAGGTATTTTATGCTTCTTGGTGCAATTGTGAATGGGATCAGTTTCTTCATTTGTCTTTCTGTTGCTTCATTGTTAGTGTATAAGAATGCAACTGATTTCTGCACATTGATTTTGTATCCTGCAACTTTGCTGAATTCATGTATCAGTTCTAGCAGACTTTTGGTGGAGTCTATCGGATTTTCCGTGTATAATATCATGTCATCTGCAAAAAGCGAAAGCTTGACTTCGTCTTTGCCAATTTTGATGCCTTTGATTTCCTTTTGTTGTCTGATTGCTGATGCTAGAACTTCCAGCACTATATTAAACAACAGCGGTGACAGTGGGCATCCCTGTCGTGTTCCTCATCTCAGGGAAAAAGCTCTCAGTTTTTCCCCGTTGAGGATGATGTTAGCTGTGGGCTTTTCATAAATGGCCTTTATGATCTTTAAGTATGTTCCTTCTATCCCAACTTTCTCAAGGGTTTTTATTAAGAAAGGGTGCTGGATTTTGTCAAAGGCCTTTTCTGCATCGATTGACAGGATCATATGGTTCTTCTCTTTTTTTTTGTTAATGTGATGTATCACGTAGATCGATTTGCGAATGTTGAACCAGCCCTGCATCCCAGGAATGAATCCCACTTGATCATGGTGAATAATTCTTTTTATATGCTGTTGAATTCGATTTGCTAGTATCTTATTAAGAATTTTTGCATCCATATTCATCAGGGATATTGGCCTGTAGTTCTCTTTTTTTACTGGGTCTCTGTCTGGTTTAGGAATCAAAGTAATACTGGCTTCATAGAATGAGTCTGGAAGTTTTCCTTCCCTTTCTATTTCTTCGAACAGCTTGAGAGGATAGGTATTATCTCTGCTTTAAATGTCTGGTAGAACTCCCCTGGGAAGCCATCTGGTCCTGGACTCTTATTTGTTGGGAGATTTTTGATAACCGATTCAATTTCTTCGCTGGTTATGGGTCTGTTCAAGCTTTCTCTTTCCTCCTGATTGAGTTTTGGAAGAGTGTGGGTGTTTAGAAATTTGTCCATTTCTTCCAGGTTGTCCAATTTGCTGGCATATAATTTTTCATAGTATTCCCTGATAATTGTTTGTATCTCTGAGGGATTGGTTGTAATCATTCCATTTTCATTCATGATTTTATCTATTTGGGTCATCTCCCTTTTCTTTTTGAGAAGGCTGGCTAGAGGTTTGTCAATTTTGTTTATTTTTTCCAAAAACCAACTCTTGGTTTCGTTGATCTGCTCTACAGTTTTTTTAGATTCTATATTGTTTATTTCTGCTCGGATCTTTATTATTTCTCTTCTTCTGCTGGGTTTAGGCTGCCTTTGCTGTTCTGCTTCTATTTCCTTTAGGTGTGCTGTTAGATTTTGTATTTGGGATTTTTCTTGTTTCTTGAGATAGGCCTGGATTGCAATGTATTTTCCTCTCAGGACTGCCTTCGCTGCATCCCAAAGCGTTTGGATTGTTGTATTTTCATTTTCGTTTGTTTCCATATATATTTTAATTTCTTCTCTAATTGCCTGGTTGACCCACTCATTCGTTAGTAGGGTGTTCTTTAACCTCCATGCTTTTGGAGGTTTTCCAGACTTTTTCCTGTGGTTGATTTCAAGCTTCATAGCATTGTGGTCTGAAAGTATGCATGGTATAATTTCAATTCTTGTAAACTTATGAAGGGCTGTTTTGTGACCCAGTATATGATCTATCTTGGAGAATGTTCCATGTGCACTCGAGAAGAAAGTATATTCTGTTGCTTTGGGATGCAGAGTTCTAAAGATATCTGTCAAGTCCATCTGATCCAATGTATCATTCAGGGCCCTTGTTTCTTTATTGACTGTGTGTCTAGATGATCTATCCATTTCTGTACGTGGGGTGTTAAAGTCCCCTGCAATGACCACATTCTTATCAATAAGGTTGCTTATGTTTATGAGTAATTGTTTTATATATCTGGGGGCTCGGGTATTTGGCGCATAGACATTTATAATAGTTAGCTCTTCCTGGTGGATAGACCCTGTGATTATTATATAATGCCCTTCTTCATCTCTTGTTACAGCCTTTAATTTAAAGTCTAGTTTGTCTGATATAAGTATGGCTACTCCAGCTTTCTTTTGGCTTCCAGGAGCATGATAAATAGTTCTCCATCCCCTCACTCTCAATCTAAAGGTGTCCTCAGATCTAAAATGAGTCTCTTGTAGACAGCAAATAGATGGGTCTTGTTTTTTTATCCATTCTGATACCCTATGTCTTTTAGTTGGCGCATTTAATCCATTTACATTCAGTGTTATTATAGAAAGATATGGGTTTAGAGTCATTGTGATGTCTGTATGTTTTATGCTTGTAGTGATGTCTCTGGTACTTTGTCTCACAGGATCCCCCTTAGGATCTCTTGTAGGGCTGGTTTCGTGGTGACAAATTCCTTCAGTTTTTGTTTGTTTGGGAAGACCTTTATCTCTCCTTCTATTCTAAATGACAGACTTGCTGGATAAAGGATTCTCGGCTGCATATTTTTTCTGTTTAGCACACTGTAGATATCGTGCCAAGCCTTTCTGGCCTGCCAAGTTTCAAAGGAGAGATCAGTCACGAGTCTTATAGGTCTCCCTTTATAAGTGAGGGCACGTTTATCCCTTGCTGCTTTCAGAATTTTCTCTTTATCCTTGTATTTTGCCAGTTTCACTATGATACGTCGTGCAGAAGATCGATTCAAGTTACGTCTGAAGGGAGTTCTCTGTGCCTCTTGGATTTCAATGCCTTTTTCCTTCCCCAGTTCAGGGAAGTTCTCAGCTATAATTTCTTCAAGTACCCCTTCAGCACCTTTCCCTCTCTCTTCCTCCTCTGGGATACCAATTATGCGTATATTATTTTTTTTTTAGTGTATCACTTAGTTCTCTAATTTTCCCCTCATACTCCTGGATTTTTTTATCTCTCTTTCTTTCAGCTTCCTCTTTCTCCATAACTTTATCTTCTAGTTCACCTATTCTCTCCTCTGCCTCTTCAAGCCGAGCCATCGTGGTTTCCATTTTGTTTTGCATTTCGTTTAAAGCGTTTTTCAACTCCTCGTGACTGTTCCTTAGTCCCTCGATCTTTGTGGCAAGAGATTCTCTGCTGTCCTGTATACTGTTTCAAGCCCAGCGATTAATTTTATGACTATTATTCTAAATTCACTTTCTGTTATATTATTTAAATCCTTTTTGATCAGTTCATTAGCTGTTGTTATTTCCTGGAGATTCTTCTGAGGGGAATTCTTCCGTTTGGTCATTTTGGAGAGTCCCTTGCGTGGTGAGGACCTGCAGTGCACTTCCCCTGTGCTGTGGTGTATAACTGGAGTTAGTGGGCGGGGCCGCAGTCCGACCCGATTACTGCCCCCAGCCCACTGCTGGGGCCACAGTCAGACTGGTGTGTGCCTTCTCTTCCCCTCTCCTAGGGGCGGGATTCACTGTGGGGTGGCGTGTCCCGTCTGGGCTACTTGCACACTGCCAGGCTTGTGTTGCTGGGGATCTGGCGTATTAGCTGGGGTGGGTAGGCAAGGTGCACGGGGGCTGGAGGGGCAGGCTTAGCTCGCTTCTCCTTAGGTGATCCACTTCAGGAGGAGCCCTGTGGCAGCGGGAGGGAGTCAGATCCGCTGCCGGAGGTTTGGCTCCGCAGAAGCACAGAGTTGGGTGTTTGCGCGGAGCGAGCAAGTTCCCTGGCAGGAACTGGTTCCCTTTGGGATTTTGGCTGGGGGATGGGCGGGGGAGATGGCGCTGGCGCCTTTGTTCCCCGCCAAGCTGAGCTCTGCCGTCCGGGGGCTCAGCAGCTCTCCCTCCCTTTGTCCTCCAGCCTTCCCGCTTTCTGAGCAGAGCTGTTAACTTATGACCTCCCAGACGCTAAGTCGCGCTTGCTGTCGGAACACAGTCTGTCCGGCCCCTCCGCTTTTGCCAGCCAGACTCGGGGGCTCCGCTTGGCCGGCGAGCCGCCCCTCCGCCCCGGCTCACTCTCGCCAGTCCGTGGAGCGCGCACCGCCTCGCCGCCCTTCCTACCCTCTTCCGTGGGCCTCTAGTCTGCGCTTGACTCCGGAGACTCCCTTCTGCTAATCCTCTGGCGGTTTTCTGGGTTCTTTAGGCAGGTGTAGGTGGAATCTAAGTGATCGGCAGGACGCGTTGTGAGCCCCGCGTCCTCCTAAGCCGCCATCTTCCGGAACCTCCAGGCACTGGATTTTTATTATTTCTTCCAAATATGTAAAATTATGTATAAGGAATTGTAATTTTGTTAATGCATATGCACATATTAAAAGAAAATATTGTTTTTGTTTAAAAGAAATATTGTTATTGTTTAAAATATTGTTATTGTTTAAAAGAAAATTTGTTTGGTTTTTGATAATTTCTTTGTCATAAACCTGTTGAGTAGAAGAGGAACCACAATTCCACACAATATTTTTAGAACAATCTAGTATTCATTTGAATCCAGAAATTGAAACTGTTTTTCCTTAACAACACTCATCTGGTTTGGATGAATCAATCTGCTCAGTTTTCTCCTCTTTACACCTGCTCTTCCCATGGCACTTTTTTTAATACCCAGCATAATGTTTAAACTTCCTTAGTAGTGTCAGGAAATGGGCACTGGATCCTAATGATTTTCTCTGCATCATTTCTGGTCTCTGCTGAACAATGGCTGGTCCCTTCTGTTCCCTGTACTGATGACCACTGAGGTATAACTGAGCCCTTTGGCTAAATGGACATTGTGAAGACATTTAACTTAAGGTATGTGATTCCTAACATATGCCACTCTTATCCCAACCCAGGTCTTTGCTGGTCCAATGAATGCTTTTTTTCAGGTCAAGAGGAACTTTCTGAATCCTGTGTATACACTCTAAGCCATTAAGGGACTGAGGACTACCTCAGGCTTATCTTTCTAACTGCTCCCATTTCTCAGTGCCATGTGATTTCTCACATGCTCTCTGAACATGGACACATGCCAGTCTTATCCCAAGGGTTTATATCCTTCTCTCAACTTTTTAGTAATCATGTCACTGGCCACTCCCTTCTGATGTTCTCAAGATACTCTTTCTCCAAATGGGCATTTATAAAGGGAAAATATAAGGATAGGAATGTCTAAACTTACCAAATTCGAATATATTATTCTCCTTCTTAATGTCATTGGGGTCCTAAATGGATGGTTCTCCTACATTCTTTTGAATAGCAGAACTTTCCAATATTATTCTTCTTCTCCCTGAAATGATATTCACCCTATCTCTTTTCTTGAGAAAAAGACCTACCTACTGGCAGGTAAGAAAGAGAGAAGGATAAACTAGCTTACAGATAAGAGATAAGAAATTGGGGGAGTATTTAAAAATATATTTGTTTCACATGAGTAACATTTCCGTTTCTATATGTAAATAAATGTTCACAAATAGGCTTTTAAAAGAGTAGATCATTACTCTGTTACTGTAATAATACTAAAGTACTTATCTATTATTACCTTTTAAAAACTCTCTTCTCAAATAAGCAAAGTACAGGGAGATAAACATAATGATCATGAAAGATCTAGGTAATTGAAAACAAAGAGAAGGAATAATTTAAGAGTAATATAGTGATGTTAACAAGGTAGAGTTTATAATATCTGTTGAAACTATATATGGAGTTATGTCATTCTTTTGAATGTCCAATAGTAACATTTTTTAAAGTTTTTATTGCAACAATCTGTAACTCAAGAATGGACACTCGTTTTCTATGATGTATCAGCTCATATCCTAAAATTCTTGATCCTGACATTCTGAGTCCATTATTTCTTGTTTATTGTCTGATGACTTTATACACATATGTCTTTTTCTAAAAAGATAGAATTATTGGTTCTTAGAATATTCATAGGTTCAATTTTAGTTGAGAGTGCCCAATAGATTTCAATTGTGATTGCAAAAACCCGGATTTCCACCGGGAATGTAGGGGAATGAAGGAAGTGTGGTAGACATTTTGATGGTGATTTGGGCTCATGATTTTCCTATCACAATGGAATTCATTTTTTTTTAATGTTTTACTTATCATTGAGAGTGAGAGACACAATGTGAGTGGAGAAGGGTCATAAAGAGAGGGAGGGAGACACAGAATCTGAAACAGGCTTCAGGCTCTGAGCTGTGAGCCTGACACTAGGCTCAAACTCGGAATGGTGAGATCATGATCTAGGCTGAAGATGGACACTTAAGCAACTGAGCCACCCAGGCACCCCACAGGGGAATTTATTTCTAAGGACAAAGACCAACAATTGTGTAAATTATGTGGACTCATATATAAGAGAGTTTTAAAAAGTCAGGGAACGGGCACCTGGGTGGCTTTGTCTGTTAAGCATCTGGTTGTTGGTTTTGGCTCAGGTCATGATCTCATGGTTTATGAGTCTGAGCCCTGAGGCCTGTGTAGTGCTCCCACTGACAGTGTGGAAGCTGCTTGGGATTCTCTCTCTCTCCCTCTCACTGCCCCTCTGTCTCTCTTGTCTCTATCTCTGTCTCCTTCTCAAAATAAATAACCCAACTTATTTTTTTTTTTAATAACAAAAAAAAGTAGGAGGGAGAAGAGAAGATGGCAGCGTAGGAGGACGCTGGGCTCACCGCGCGTCCTGCTGATCACTTAGATTCCACCTACACCTGCCTAAATAACCCAGAAAACTGCCAGAGGATTAGCAGAACGGAGTCTCCAGAGCCAAGCACAGACTAGAGGCCCACGGAAGAGGGTAGGAAGGGCAGGGAGGCGGTGTGCTCCACGGACTGGCGGGAGGGAGCCGGGGTGGAGGGGCGGCCTGCCGGCCAAGCAGAGCCCCCGAGTCTGGCTTGCAAAAGTGGAGGGGCCAGATGGAGTGTGTTCTGACAGCAAGCGGGACTTAGCATCTGGGAGGTCATAAGTTAACAACTCTGCTTGGAGAGCCAGAGGGCTGGAGGACAACAGGAGGGAGAGTTGTTGAGCCCCAGGACGACAGAGCTCAGATTGGCGGGGAACAAAGGCCCTAGCCAGCACCATCTCCCTCGCCCATCCCCCAGCCAAAATCCCAAAGGGAACCGGTTCCTGCCAGGGAACTTGCTCGCTCCACGCAATCACCCAACACTGTGCTTCTGCGGAGCCACCCCTCTGGCAGTGGGTCTGACTCCCTCCTGCTGCCACAGGGCCCCTCCTGAAGTGGATCACCTAAGGAGAAGTGAGCTAAGCCTGCCCCTCCTGCCCACGTGCACCTTGCCTACCCACCCCAGCTAATACGCCAGATCCCCAGCACCACAAGCCTGGCAGTGTGCAAGTAGCCCAGACGGGACACGCCACCCCACAGTGAATCCTGCCCCTAGGAGAGGGGAAGAGAAGCAAAACCAGTCTGACTGTGGCCCCAGCGGTGGGCTGGGGGCAGACATCAGGTCTGACTGCGGCCCTGCCCACCAACTCCAGTTATAGACCATAGCACAGGGGAAGTGCCCTGCAGGTCCTCACCACTCCAGGGACTATCCAAAATGACCAAACGGAAGAATTCCTCTCAGAAGAATCTCCAGGAAACAACAACAGCTAATGACCTGATCAAAAGGATTTAAATAATATAACAGAAAGTGAATTTAGAATAATAGTCATAAAATTAATCACTGGGCTTGAAAACAGTATAAAGGACAGCAGAGAATCTCTTGCTACAGAGATCAAGGGACTAAGGAACAGTCAGGAGGAGCTGAGAAACTCTTTAAACGAGATGCAAAATAAAATGCAAACGACCACGGCTCGGATTGAAGAGGCAGAGGAGAGAATAGGTGAACAGGAAGATAAAGTTATGGAAAAAGAGGAAGCTAGGAAAAAAAGAGAGATAAAAAAATCCAGGAGTATGAGGGGAAAATTAGAGAACTAAGTGATACACTAAAAAAAAATAATATACGCATAATTGGTATCCCAGAGGAGGAAGAGAGAGGGAAAGGTGCTGAAGGGGTACTTGAAGAAATAATAGCTGAGAACTTCCCTGAACTGAGGAAGGAAAAAGGCATTGAAATCCAAGAGGCACAGAGAACTCCTTTCAGACGTAACTTGAATCGATCTTCTGCACGACGTATCATAGTGAAACTGGCAAAATACAAGGATAAAGAGAAAATTCTGAAAGCAGCAAGGGATAAACGTGCCCTCACATATAAAGGGAGACCTATAAGACTTGTGACTGATCTCTCTTTTGAAACTTGGCAGGCCAGAAAGGATTGGCACGAGATCTTCAGTGTGCTAAACAGAAAAAAATATGCAGCCGAGAATCCTTTATCCAGCAAGTCTGTCATTTAGAATAGAAGGAGAGATAAAGGTCTTCCCAAACAAACAAAAACTGAAGGAATTCGTCACCACTAAACCAGCTCTACGAGATCCTAAGGGGGATTCTGTGAGACAAAGTACCAGAGACATCACTACAAGCATAAAACATACAGACATCACAATGACTCTAAACCCGTATCTTTCTATAATAACACTGAATGTAAATGGATTAAATGCGCCAACCAAAAGACATAGGGTATCAGAATGGATAAAAAAACAAGACCCATCTATTTGCTGTCTACAAGAGACTCATTTTAGACCTGAGGACACCTTTAGATTGAGAGTGAGGGGATGGAGAACTATTTATCATGCTCCTGGAAGCCAAAAGAAAGCTGGAGTAGCCATACTTATATCAGACAAACTAGACTTTAAATTAAAGGCTGTAACAAGAGATGAAGAAGGGCATTATATAATAATCACAGGGTCTATCCACCAGGAAGAGCTAACTATTATAAATGTCTATGCGCCAAATACCCGAGCCCCCAGATATATAAAACAATTACTCATCAACATAAGCAACCTTATTGATAAGAATGTGGTCATTGCAGGGGACTTTAACACTCCACTCACAGAAATGGATAGATCATCTAGACACACAGTCAATAAAGAAACAAGGGCCCTGAATGATACATTGGATCAGATGGACTTGACAGATATATTTAGAACTCTGCATCCCAAAGTAACAGAATATACTTTCTTCTCGAGTGCACATGGAACTTTCTCCAAGATAGATCATATACTGGGTCACAAAACAGCCCTTCATAAGTATACAAGAATTGAAATCATACCATGCATACTTTCAGACCACAATGCTATGAAGCTTGAAATCAACCACAGGAAAAAGTCTGGAAAACCTCCAAAAGCATGGAGGTTAAAGAACACCCTACTAAAGAATGAGTGGGTCAACCAGACAATTAGAGAAGAAATTAAAATATATATGGAAACAAACGAAAATGAAAATACAACAATCCAAACGCTTTGGGATACAGTGAAGGCAGAATTTATTCTGTATTTCCTGAGAGGAAAATACATTGCAATCCAGGCCTATCTCAAGAAACAAGAAAAATCCCAAATACAAAATCTAACAGCACACCTAAAGGAAATAGAAGCAGAACAGCAAAGACAGCCTAAACCTAGCAGAAGAAGAGAAATAATAAAGATCAGACCAGAAATAAACAATATAGAATCTAAAAAAATTGTAGAGCAGATCAACGAAACCAAGAGTTGGTTTTTGGAAAAAATAAACAAAATTGACAAACCTCTAGCCAGCCTTCTCAAAAAGAAAAGGGAGATGACCCAAATAGATAAAATCATGAATGAAAATGGAATTATTACAACCAATCCCTCAGAGATACAAACAATTATCAGAGAATACTATGAAAAATTATATGCCAACAATTTGGACAACCTGGAAGAAATGGACAAATTCCTAAACACCCACACTCTTCCAAAACTCAATCAGGAGGAAATAGAAAGCTCGAACAGACCCATAACCAGTGAAGAAATTGAATGAGTCATCAAAAATCTCCCAACAAATAAGAGTCCAGGGCCAGATAGCTTCCCTGGGGAGTTCTACCAGACGTTTAAAGCAGAGATAATATCTATCCTTCTCAAGCTATTCCAAGAAATAGAAAGGGAAGGAAAACTTCCAGACTCATTCTATGAAGCCAGTATTACTTTGATTCCTAACCCAGACAGAGACCCAGTAAAAAAAGAGAACTACAGGCCAATATCCCTGATGAATGTGGATGCAAAAATTCTCAATAAGATACTAGCAAATCGAATTCAACAGCATATAAAAAGAATTATTCACCATGATCAAGTGGGATTCATTCCTGGGCTGCAGGGCTCGTTCAACATTCGCAAATCAATCAACGTGATACATCACATTAATAAAAGAAAAGAGAAGAACGATGTGATCCTGTCAATCAATGCAGAAAAGGCCTTTGACAAAATCCAGCACCCTTTCTTAATAAAAATGCTTGAGAAAGTCGGGATAGAAGGAACATACTTAAGCATCATAAAAGTCATTTATGAAAAGCCCACAGCTAATATCATCCTCAATGGGGAAAAACTGAGAGCTTTTTCCCTGAGATCAAGAACACGACAGGGATGCCCATTATCACCGCTGTTGTTTAACATAGTGTTAGAAGTTCTAGCATCAGCAATCAGACAACAAAAGGAAATCAAAGGCATCAAAATTGGCAAAGATGAACTCAAGCTTTCGCTTTTTGCAGATGACATTATACTATACATGGAAAACCCGATAGACTCCACCAAAAGTCTGCTAGAACTGATACATGAATTCAGCAAATTCGCAGGATACAAAATCAATGTACAGAAATCAGTTGCATTCTCATACACTAACAATGAAGCAACAGAAAGACAAAGAAACTGATCCCATTCACAATTGCACCAAGAAGCATAAACTACCTAGGAATAAGTCTAACCAAATATATAAAAGATCTGTATGCTGAAAACTATAGAAAGCTTATGAAGGTAATTGAAGAAAATATAAGGAAATGGAAAATCATTCCGTGCTCATGGATTGGAAGAAGAAATATTGTCAAAATGTCAATACTACCCAAAGCTATCTACACATTCAATGCAATCCCAATCAAAATTGCACCAGCATTCTTCTCAAAACTAGAACAAGCAATTCTAAAATTCATATGGAACCACAAAAGGCCCCGCATAGCCAAAGGAATTTTGAAGAAGAAGACCAAAGCAGGAGGCATCACAATCCCAGACTTTAGCCTCTACTACAAAGCTGTCATCATCAAGACAGCATGGTATTGGCACAAAAACTGACACATAGACCAATGGAATAGAATAGAAACCCCAGAACTACACCCACAAACGTATGGCCAACTAATGTTTGACAAAGCAGGAAAGAACATCCAATGGAAAAAAGACAGTCTCTTTAACAAATGGTGCTGGGAGAACTGGACAGCAACATGCAGAAGGTTGAAACTAGACCACTTTCTCACACCATTCACAAAAATAAACTCAAAATGGATAAAGGACCTGAATGTGAGACAGGAAACCATCAAAACCCGAGAGGAGAAAGCTAGAAAAGACATCTCTGACCTCAGCCGTAGCAATTTCTTACTTGACGCATCACCAAAGGCAAGGGAATTAGAAGCAAAAATGAATTACTGGGACCTTATGAAGATAAAAAGCTTCTGCACAGCAAAGGAAACAACCAACAAAACTAAAAGGCAACCAACGGAATGGGAAAAGATATTTGCAAATGACATATCAGACAAAGGGCTAGTATCCAAAATCTATAAAGAGCTCACCAAACTCCACACCCGAAAAACAAATAACTCAGTGAAGAAATGGGCAGAAAACATGAATAGACACTTCTCTAAAGAAGACATCCAGATGGCCAACAGGCACATGAAAAGATGCTCAACGTTGCTCCTTATCAGGGAAATACAAATCAAAACCACACTCAGATATCACCTCACACCAGTCAGAGTGGCCAAAATGAACAAATCAGGAGACTATAGATGCTGGAGAGGATGTGGAGAAACGGGAACCCTCTTGCACTGTTGGTGGGAACGCAAATTGGTGCAGCCACTCTGGAAAACAGTGTGGAGGTTCCTCAGAAAATTAAAAATAGACCTACCCTATGACCCAGCAATAGCACTGCTAGGAATTTACCCAAGGGACACAGGAGTACTGATGCATAGGGGCACTTGTACCCCAATGTTTATAGCAGCACTCTCAACAATAGCCAAATTATGGAAAGAGCCTAAATGTCCATCAACTGATGAATGGATAAAGAAATTGTGGTTTATATACCCGATGGAGTACTACGTGGCAATGAGAAAGAATGAAATATGGCCCTTTGTAGCAACGTGGATGGAACTGGAGAGTGTGATGCTAAGTGAAATAAGCCATACAGAGAAAGAGAGATACCATATGTTTTCACTCTTATGTGGATCCTGAAAAATAACAGAAACCCATCGGGGAGGGGAAGGAAAAAAAAAAAGAGGTTAGAGTGGGAGAGAGCCAAAGCATAAGAGACTGTTAAAAACTGAGAACAAATTGAGGGTTGATGGGGGGTGGGAGGGAGGGTAAGGTGGGTGATGGGTATTGAGGAGGGCACCTTTTGGGATGAGCACTGGGTGTTGTTGGAAACCAATTTGACAATAAATTTCGTATAATGAAAAAATATGTAAATAAAAATGATACTACATCAAGACTAAAAAAAATAAAATAAAATAAAATAAAATAAAATAAAATAAAATAAAATAAGTCAGGGAAGCTTGAATTCAATGCAATATTGCTCATAACACATCTCCGTTGCAACAAATAGCAAAACAGTTTAATTCTGAGACTGGCCTTTAAGGAAAGAAAAATATTTTTTTTCTCTTGAGATTTTAATTTATATATGGTACTGTATATTTACACTTATCATATATAATTGGGAACTACAGATTTCAACATAATATGTATAAAAAAACTAGAACTAGGATGTTTGCCTTATAGATGATAACAGGGATAGATACGGTAGGCATATATCATGTACTGAAGAGAAAATAGAAAAAAGAAATGGAAAAACATAAAAAATAGAAATTCTTAGAAACATTGAAGCCAAACCTAGTATAATAATGACAGTGATGACAGAAAGTAGCCCATTTATTTTCTATGAAAAGGTAGGTCTCACACTGGCATGTAGAGGGCTTGTGGTATATAGTGCATATTGGCTTCAGTGTTCTGAGATCAATTTTCTGAGACAGCTATTTCAGTCAAAATGAGCTTAGCTACAGATGAAATACAAACGTTAAAAATAATTAAGACCCTAACATGAGCTTTAACACAACATCCTGCTTTGTAGAAAATTACTTGTATAATTTGGGATTAAAAAAAAGTATCAGATTAATTGCCTTAATACTTCATTTTCTTTGAGTGTAGAGACCTAACTACTATTCATCATACTAATTACATAATCCATTTTGTTAATTCATAGTAGCTACCTTTTATGGGAATACCTGTTATCTTATAGGCATGTATTGGACCTATATATTTCCAATTATCAATCCTTACAATAAAAAATAATAATAATACGGGGCGCCTGGGTGGCGCAGTCGGTTAAGCGTCCGACTTCAGCCAGGTCACAATCTCGCGGTCCGTGAGTTCGAGCCCCGCATCAGGCTCTGGGCTGATGGCTCGGAGCCTGGAGCCTGTTTCCGATTCTGTGTCTCCCTCTCTCTCTGCCCCTCCCCCATTCGTGCTCTGTCTCTCTCTGTCCCAAAAATAAAAATAAAAAACGTTGAAAAAAAAATTAAAAAAAAAATAATAATAAAATAATAATAATTATCAATAATAAAAATAATTTTAGAATTATTTCACTAATGAGGAAACTGAAGTTCAGAATGAAAAAAAATATTGCTCAGGTAAACCTGGGTTAGTAAGTAGCAAAAGGGTGAATAAAACAAGGCCTATCAGACCTTAGTGCTTAGTATCACCTACACAAAAAGAATTCCTTGAGTACCTGTTTTACACCTGTTAGATTTATTTTTACCAAAAATGTGGATATGGTTAAACACAAAAAGGAAGGTCATTTAATTACAGCAAACCCCCTCCTTTTCTATTTTATTTCTCTATACATATTCTGCTTGATTTAAAATATGATAATGTCTGCTTAAGATACTGTTTTATAAAGGGGGCTATTTAGTAAGTTATATAGTTTGGATTGCTGCTAAGGAAATATTTACACTCCATCCATCCTGTTTCCATGTGGGTGGAGTACACTTTCCCATTTCACTGACATTGAGTTTGGTCAAGGAATTTGCATTGGTCTTGGGTTCTTTGGAATTGTGATGTGAACAGAGGCTTGAAATGTGCTCTGAAGTTGCACTTGATCACTTGAATTCTTGCCTTTCCATGAGAAGAATATGTCTCAGTCACCTACTGGTCCAATGAGAATGAGATACATGGATCTTGTGACTTTTCTCTTTTCATCTATTAAGGTAGTAAACTAGATTGATTTGACTTCCTAATAAAACTACTCTTGTACATCTGTAATAATATCTATATAAAACTCGGGAGGGAGGTGCCACCTGACAGGCTGATTGCTTGGTCGCAGACAGTGTAAAAGCAGGGAGTGGATGGAACCTGGAGACAAAGGAGGGGTGCTTGATTGTGCGTGGGCAAGATCACAGAGTTTTGATGCTGGAGACTGGGAAGCTAGGTGATGCCATTTTTGCCTCCCCTGCACATTCACATACATGCATACATGAGCCACAATAATCCACCCCAGTTATCTAAGCAGCATGGTCTATTGGAGAACAGAGCTGTTACAAGCCCTGTCAAAATGCACCAACCAAGCTCTAGAGGTCCACGTCAAATCTCTCTGCCAAATCTCTTAGTTTACAGACTATAAAGTGGTTCATGGTTTGACTTCTAGGGGAAACTAAATGTAATTTCATTCATATTTCATTCTGTTCTCTGGTCAATCTATTCAGTTTTTACTTTTTTTTTTGCTTTTATTTTCTTTTTTTAAATTTTTTTAAATAATTCTTTTAACGTTTATTTATTTTTGAGACAGAGAGAGACAGAGCATGAACGGGGGAGGGGCAGAGAGAGAGGGAGACACAGAATCGGAAACAGGCTGATGGCCCAGAGCCTGACGCGGGGCTCGAGCTCACGGACCGCGAGATCGTGACCTGAGCTGAAGTCGGACGCTTAACCAACTGAGCCACCCAGGCGCCCCTTTTTCTTTTCTTTTCTTATTCTTGAATACAGAAAGACAAAAAATTTATTTTTATTTTCCATTTTTATAAAAAATATTTTTCTTTAATTTTTTCTACTATATTTTTTATTTCTTTGTAATTTTTAATTCTATTTTGCTTTTGTCATTTCATTTTATTCTATTCTATTGTATTTTTTTAAATTTTCAAATGTCTTCCTACTTTTTCTCTTTTCTTTCCCTTTTTTCTCTATTCTTTCAAGCTTCCTTCAACTACCATATCAAAAAACACCTAGGATCTATCTTCCTTTATTTGTTTTGTGTGTGTGTGTGTGTGTTGTTTTTAATTTTTTAATTTTAATTGTATTAATTATTTTTCTTCCTCCAAAATGACAAAATGAAGAAATTCACCTCCCACCCCCCCCCCCCGCCAAAAAAAAAGAACAGAAAGAAATGACAGCCAGAGACTTAATCAACACAGATATAGCAAGATGTCTGAACCATAATTTAGATCACAATAATAAGAATACTAGCTGGGGTTGAAAAAAAAAAGCACAGAATCCCTTTCTGTGTAGATAAAAGAAGTAAAATCTAGTCAGTGTGAAATTAAAAATGTTATAACTGAGATGCAATCTTGAATGGATGACACAGTGGCAAGGATGGATGAAGCAGAGCAGAGAATCAGCAATATAGAGTAAAAACTTATGAAGAATGGGGCAGAAAAAAAAGAGGGAAACTCTTAAGGCAAAAAGAGCACAATATAAGAGTTAGAGAACACAATGACTCATTAAAAAGGAATAACATCTAAATCATAGGGGTCCCAGAAGATGAAGAGAGAGAAAAAGGGGTAGAGGTGTATATGAACAAATCAGTGGAAAAGTTTTATAACCTGGGAAAGACACAGACATCAAAATCCAGGAAGCACAGGGGACTCCCATTAGATTTGACAAAAACTGACCATCAAAAAGACATATCATAGTCAAATTCACAAAATAGAAAGATGAGGAAAGAATTATGAAAGCAGAAAGAGACAAAAGGTCCTTAACCTACAAGGAAGACAGGTTAGGTTTGCAGCAGATCTATCCACAGAAACTTGGCAGGTCACATAGGAGTGGCAGGGCGTATTCAACGTGCTGAACAAGGAAAAATATGAAGCCAAGAATTCTTTATCCAGCAAGGCTGTCATTCAAAATAATAGGAAATATTAAGAGTTTCCCAGACAAACAAAAACTAAAGGTGTTCATGGCCACTAAACCAGCCTGGCAAGACATTTTAAGGGAGACTCTCTGAGGGGAAAAAAGACAAAACAAAACAAATAAGACCAAAAACAACAAAGGCTAGAAAGGACCAGAGAACACTACCAGAAACTCCAACTCTACAGACAACACAATGGCAATAAATTCATATCTTTCAGTACTCACTCTAAATGTCAGTGGACTAAATGCTCTAATCAAAAGACATAGGGTAACAGAATGAATAAAAAGCCAAGATCCTCCTATATGCTGTTTACAAGAAGCCCATATTAGACCTAAAGACACTTTCAGATTGAAAGTAAGGGGATGGAGAACCATTTATTATGCTAATATAATAATATCTATAGAGACATGAGAAATTATCCATTTTGTATATTACTGGATTTTATTTTCTAATATTTTGTTGAGAATCTTTGAGTCTATTTTCATTAGGAATACTGCTTTGAAGTTTTATTTTACATATATATTTTTTGTTATTTTGGTGTCAGGGTAATGCTGGCCTTTTAAAACATGATGGCAATTTCACCCTCCTTTTCTTTTTTCCATATGAGTTTTTGTAGAATTGGTAATGTAGTTTTGTGGAAGTCTTCCTTAAATGGTTGATAGAATTTGCCACGGAGACTTCCTGGATTTGGAGTTTTCTTTGTGGGATGGTTTTTATACGAATTTGAGATGCTTAAAACGTATAGGTCTTCTCAGGTTTTCTATTTCCTTTGAGTGAACTGTAGTGGTTTGTATCTTTTAAGATACTTGTCTTTTCTCTAAGTAGTAGAATTTACGGCATAAAGCTACTTATAATATTTTTAAAATTTAGTCTCATTTTTCAGGTTCCTTAAGAAAGTATTATAGATCATTGCTTCAAGGCTTTTCTTATTTTTTATGTTACAATTTTTTCTGTAAGCACTGTTACCTGCTTCTCACAAATTTTGATATTACGTGCTTTATTTTTATTCAAGTCAGAATATTAATATTTTCCTCTGATTCATCCTCTTATCCATGAGTTATTTAGACTGTTGATACATCTTAATTTCCAAATTATTTGGTGATTTCCAAATATATTTGTTAATAAGTTCTAGTTTGATTCCACTGTTGTAAGAAAATGTAATTTGTAAGGCACCTGGGTGGCTCAGTTGGGTGAGTGTATGTTGCTTGATAGTGGCTCAGGTCATGATCTCATGGTTCATGGAATCGAGCCCCAGTCTGAGTGTGGAGCCTGCTTCTCTCTCTCCCTCTCTCTGCCTCTTCCCCATTCACACACTCTCTCTCTCAAAATAAATAAATAAACTTAAAAAAAAAAAGAAAATGCAATTTGTATAACTTGAATTCTCTTAGTAATTTACTTTAAATACCCAAAATTTGATGGCTTAAAGCTATGACAACAACCGCCATTTCTTATCTCTCATTACTCTGTGGGTTGCCTGCACTCACTTAGGTGGGGCTTCTGTTCTATGTAGTGTTACCTTGGCCACCATCATCTGCAAGGTCTAGTGAATGGGAATTTCCAACGAGGCCTACTTTCATGGCTGACAGTTGATGGTGACTAAGCTTTAAGATTTCAGTTTGGGTTATCAAACAGTGTGCTTTGGTTCTCCTCCAGGTGAGCTTTCCACATGGCTTGGGATTCTCACTACACGTTTGAATTCCAAGTAGGAGGCTTCCAAAAATTAAAGGTGGAAGTTTCTCCAAAGGCCCATCTTCAAAAGTTACACATTGTAGTTTCTACCACATTGTACTGATGACAAAAATTCACAGGATAAACTCAGATTCTAGGAGAGGGGAAACATACTTGACTCTCAATCAGAGGATGGTGAAAGCTTTGCAGCCGTTTTCAATGTTCTCTATAAATTTTCATCCCATGAATTTTCGCCTCAAAAATAAAACTTTGTCAGTGGTATTAAAGAGAACTTTCTCTCTTTTAAGCAGGAAGCTCAAAAGTCATGTATACTTGATGTTATCATATTTGGGCAATTCTAAATGTGAATTTTTTTATTTGATAAATGAAGAAACATATTATGATTTACACTTATAAGAAAAAAATATGCTGCCAATTATAAGAGGATGGAGTTTAAATAATGGTGCAGATTTGATAAAAGATCACAGTTTGGGGACTGTAGGTATCTAGCATTAATTATGCTCTTTTCAATCTGTACAAATTTAGAATTTTACTTTATTCTGTGCCCAGTATTGTTACACTTAAATGTGAGTGTTGAGTCTGCTACAATAATACCTTTTTGATAGACGGGAAAAGAACCTATGAGCAAACCAACCATATATGTCAGAGGTTAATCAGAATAGTTTAGGCTATGCTGCCTTAGGCAATCCCCAAATGTGTGGCTTAGTACAATTAAAGGTGTTTTTCTCACATACTACAAGAAAAATGCAGGTTATTAGGGAGCTTTGTTTTATGCACTCACGCAGGGATCCAAGCTGATAGAACAGTTCACATCGCAGAGTGTCATCATATGTACATATGGCTTTCCATTATCAGAGCAGGAAAACAGACTGTAAATCAGGTACCGACATTTTTTTTGCTTTCAGTTGGCCCTAAATATCTACGGCACAGTCTATTCATCCTAATTAATATACATGGTGCCACACAAATGGAAGGAGGATTGGTGTTTGGGGAGACAGATGGAATACTGGGTGTGCATCTTTCTACATTGGCTGGCATTGCTTCTATCCAGTGTGATTTAAGAGGACATTAGGAATTCTCATGTTTCAAAAAATTACCCCGCAAGCCAATTATTTATGTTCAAATGTCCATTATTAGATATTTATTCCAGTGGATTAAGACTGCATGTCTCATTAACATAAGTATGTAATTATACACTGAATGCTGAATACTTTGCATCATTATTAACAGCTTGGTATGAATAAAGTTATTAGGGCTTTTTTTCTCATGGATAAACTTAGTAAAATATAAGTAGGTAGAGTAAAAAATCAATCAGGTCAGGCTCAGAAGTATGCTTTATAGAGAAATTCTGTGCAATTCAGGTAAGGATAGTGGCACCAGGCTTCTCAGAGTGATTGAAATACCACAGTACTGGCTATGCTGAGTAAGTGGTGGCAGGGTATCAAAACAAACCTAACTTTAAGTGACTCCCCCCCCCCCCAATAACACCTAAAAGAAAAAAAATTGAGAATCTTTGGTGCTGTTCCTCTAATCTTTGGTGTTGTTCTTTCTTTACCTGTAGAGCTTACGGGTGGTTTTTACTTTGTCACCTATCTACTGTTAGATGGAAGCTTATGAGCTAATCAGGGCTGATCTGTGGGCATATGATCTGTACAGGCACACAGAGTCCTGGCTGGAATGTTCCCATTCTTGATTTAATTTTCTGTTCTCACCATCTCTAAAGTCTTAATTTTTGGTTTAAATAATAAATACCACACTTTAACTTTTCATTGTTCTCCACAACATATGAAGCTAGTCCTCTAAGTAGCTCTGAGCAATTAATTGTGAGCAGAAGTGACATGTGACATTCCTGGGCTAGTGCATTTATGGACACAGAAAATCTTGTCCATTTTTCTTCTTCTACAGAAAATGATCCAGATTTTTCTGTAAGCCTAAGTCCAAGCGTGTGTTTCATGTTGAACAGAGGTACTAAGTGAAAATAATGGTCATGTCATATGAGTGAGAAATAAGCTTGTGGTAGATTAAAAATATTGACACATTCTCTGCCTTCCATGTATGTTTGCCTATCAAAAATAAAGTCTATTTTCCACCCCTTGAATCTAGATTTCCTTGTAATTTGCTTTGGGCAATAAACTGTGGTGGAAATAATGTTATGCCTGATCCGAACCCAGACTTCAAGAGGCCATCCATGCTTTCTCTCTCTTGGAACGGACAGCTCTCATGTGAACAAGCAGGGGCTAGCTTGCTGGGGAATGAGACCACAAGTAGCAGAGGTGAACCATCCCAGTTGAGATGGCAGGTATGTGTGAGAGCCAAGACATAAGCATAAAGTCTACCACCTGATGCCCTACAGCTGACTACAGATGCATGGTGATCCCCTCTCAGGATGGATATCTCTTCAGAACCCCCCATATGACCTATTAGTTTTTGAGCTTTTTGTGTTATATGACAACGATAGCTAATTCAAAGATTTGAAAGATGATTGTTGCCTTAGCATATGACTGAAAAACTCTTTTTTGAGCACTATGTGCTGCAGACACTGTTCTAAGCTCTTTATATATTATCACATTAGAATCTTAAAACAATGATATCATTCTATTATTTATCTCATTTCACTGCTAGGATAGCGAAGTAGCAGAGAACAATTCACCCAAAGGTTGCGATACATAATACAGCAAAATGCAAAACATGCAATCTCACATTTGGACCTATTTTTGCCACCACTACCTTATTTTGCTGAAGGTCACAGTGGTTGCTAATGGAAGAACTAACCTGTGACAACACAGATTACTGGACATTAACATGCATGTTTCTTACTCACTAGGTCTGAAGTGGGGTGAAAATTTGCATTGCTAGCAATATGCTGGAATACGTTTTACGGCTGGACTGGGGACCCTATGTTGCAACCACTGTTCTTAGCTTTTGACCTTGGACTGGTTAAAATGTATTACATTAAAACTCAGAGTACTTCTGTTGAAATTTATAGTTCTTGATACTTTTCATATTAAGTAAAGTGAAACCTGGCTGGATATTTCTAGGAAACATATTCACTTCTATTTGCCACTTGTAAGTGAACCACAGAATGCCTAAATTAAAATGAGAAATTTTGTGGCAAAATCTTAAAGCATAACCAGTCAAAACCGGTAATTCTTTTGATTCAGAGATGCCTAGAAAAATTGTGGTGATCGGTACAGTGAGAAGATTTAGCACTAGAGCTTTTAATATTCAATTTCACCATATTTTCATGCTGTTTTGGTTTTAAAAAGTGGTAGTTCATATAAATCTAGATTGCTCTGGTAATTGAAAAAGAAAGAAAACTGCAACTTAATTTGTTTCCTCAATGGCTGTTTAAAAACAGACATTCTATAATGATGTTAACCACAGGAGGTCATGGTGAAAGACAGCCCACTGGTGTTCTGATTACCACAACAAGTCTGTATAGGCATCACTGATGAATGGTTGTTATTATTATGTATTCACTCACAACTTCATTGCACTCCATTGTGAATGTTTATAGCACAGTTTCATCATTATAAGTAACATGAACAGCCAGACAACCCTGAGGAAAACATAGTTTAATAGTGGGTTAAATACTTTCTTTGAATGGAAGAAATAGTCTATTAATTAGAGAAATGAATATTTTTAACTGTGAAAGCCTGAGCTTTCTGCCACTTACATATGGGGTTATGGCTATCTATGCAATAACATCAGCTCAAGACCAGTTTTCATCAACTATCCATTTGAAAGACCGAGGGAAACAAATGTAGTACTTTCACCAAAGTCATCAAATTGTAGATTGGTATCCTAGCCATCTTCTATGGAAATTATTGATTCTAGTGGCATCACAGCTGTTACCTTTCTTGTAAGTAAAGAACCAGCTGTCACTTTCATTGGAATCAAATTATCTGGCAAGCATTGATGTTGAATACAAAGTTGATGTGTGTCTCCCAGTCCAATTTGAGAAGCATCTGACATAGAAGACATTTACCTCAACACAATAAAGGCCATATGTGAAAAAATGACAGCTAACAACATACTCAATGGTGAAAAACTAAAAACTTTTCCTAAGATTAGACACAAGGTAATGATGCCTATTTTTGCCAGTTTTGTTCAACATAGTACTAGAAGTCTTAGCCAGAGCAATTAGTCAAGAGAAAGAAGTGAAAGGCATCCAAATCAGAAATTAAGAAGTAAAATTATCTCTGTTTGCAGATTACATTATCTTAAAAGTAGAAAAGTCTAAACATTTAACAAAAGATGTTAGCACTGAAAAACTATTTTGGTAAAGTTATAGAATACAAAGTCAATACACAAGAATTACTTGGATTTTTATACACTAACAATGATCTATACAAAAAGGAAAGAAAAAAATCCCATTTTCAAGAGCATAAAAAAAATACTTAAAGACATGCCTGGGTAGCTCAGTTGGTTAAACATCTGAATCTTGAGTTTGGCTCAGGTCATGATCTCATAGTTCATGAGACTGAGCCCTGTGTTGGGCTCTGTGCTGACACTGGGGAGCCTGCTTGGGATTCTCTCACTCCCTCTCTCTCTGCCCCTCAGATGCTCTCCCTCTTTCTCTCTCTCAAAATAAATAAATTAATTAAGAAACAAATTCTTAGAAATAAACTTACCCAAAGAGGTGAAACATTTGTACAGTGAAAACTGTAAAATATTCATGAAAGAAAATAGTTTGTTTTAGATTTTTAAGAAAATTTAAAGAGATGTGGACTGTATTTACCATATATTCTTAAGTAGACAAGCATTAAAAATACTTTTGGAATAAATAAAATCAGGTACCCACCTTTATGCCATTTATGGTAAATCCATTTGCCTACCATTTTCTGAGTATGCACTATGTGCCAGGTTTTGATCTTGACACTTCATGGATTAACCCTTATCCTCACAATAAGCTTTAAGTTAAATATTGTCTTCCCTTATCAAGTAATTACAGTGTGCACTTGTAAACAAATCCTCTCACAGCACATTATCTATTCCATTACAGTTATCTGCAAACTGTATATTTCTATTAATGGCAACTAAGTCCAAGGATCAAACTAATAATGTTGATAATTCAATAAATATATCCACTGGAGACAACTCCATATTATGTCAAAACATTAATAAAATGTAAAAAGAAAAGAATTCATGGTGTAAGTAGTGATTTAATAGGAGTTACGTTTTGGTGCTTATTTCACCAGTCATATGGGAGTGATTATATGAGATATTCTTTGATTTCTATTTCTACCTGCCAGATATTTCTTCACTTCTTCCTTATTAACAACATGAGAATCTGGTTTTGTTTAGTTATCTACTCCAAAAGCATAGTAACCTTGTCCAAAATGTAGAGGTAAGTATACTTCAATGAAAACTAATCATAGAAATCCCAGACCTCTCATAGATGATTAATTTAGGATGTGATACAGTTCTGTTCAATAGGATGTGAAGGAATGTCAGCTATGAGGTTTCTTGTACAGGTTTCCTTGATTTTTAATGATTAAATTAAAATAGACAGCATCCTCCCTATCCCCCAACCCAGTAGAAATTATTATATTTTTTTCTGTGATAAATGGAACTGCTGTATCCATCTTGTGATACTAGGGTAGTTGGAAAGAGGACAAGGCCACTGCACTGAGGATGGCAGAGAGAAAAAAAGAGAATAGCCAAGGTTCTAGGTAATTTTTTTTTTAACTTTTGAAATAACCATGTATAAAGTTTTACTATCAGGTTTACTCAGTATGAAATATAAAAATTTGAATTAGATTTATTTAAGCTTTTTCCTGCCTCTAGCTGAGGGACATCCTATTTGTTACAGCAGGCAAAGTATGAAGTGTACTCAGACTCTAGTGAATGAGGAAATTGGTTTGAGCTACAATTTGTTCTATGTGATCTCTCTGGGATTCTGACACCAAAAGTACTCCATCTGCTTAATAAATAACTTATCCTACCATTTGGTTCCCAAGTTCAAATTACAATCATTGAAGTATACAAAACATCTCAACTAGATTCAGATTCCCTGAAATATGTATGATTTATGACCAACAATACCTTGAAAATTCAGGATATTTATTTCTGAGATTTCTATGGCCATCATTTATATAGTTTCATGCACAAAGAATATTCTAAACAAGTGAACAAGAGTCTAAATAATATTTTGAATTACACTAGGCATAGATTTAACTGATTTAACTGATCAGATTTAACTGATCTAAAGCCATTTCTTTTTTTTTTAATTTTTTAAAAAATGTTTTTATTTATTTTTGAGACAGAGAGAGACAGAGAGAGACAGAGTATGAGCAGGGGAGGGGCAGAGGGAGAGGGAGACACAGAATCCGAAGCAGGCTCCAGGCTCCAGGCTCCAGGCTCCAGGCTCTGAGCTGTCAGCACAGAGCCCGAGGCAGGGTTCGAACCCACGGACCGTGAGATCATGACCTGAGCGAAGCCGGACGCTTAACTGACTGAGCCACCCAGGTGCCCCTAAAGCCATTTCTTTAAAGGATTAATAAATCAGTTGCAAATTCAATTATAAGAGAAATACACATAGCAACCTAAAGTAGATGAAATTGACTTGTAATAGCAAAGAAGGTACCATAAAAACACAGATATGGAAACTTACATGGCTCTTAATAATCTAGTCTTTTTTTTTTTTAACTTTTCCTCCCTTACCCCATGCCATGTATTCCTGTGATCTTTCCTTTACTGTTTTCTTCAGAAATAGGGTTTGTTTTTGTTTCGTTTTGTTTTGTTTTGTTTTGTTTTTTCCCTATTTTCTCTTTGAGGCCAGAGTTTTCATTCAGCTGAGATATTTCTCTTCAATCCAACACCTTCTCTTCCTGGAATACTCATTTCCCAAATCTCAATTTGATCAGCTTCTACTGCTTCTTCACTTCTCACATTAGATTCTGCTTTCTCCTTGCAGTTTTTTCTGACCTACTACAACCTGTTTAGGTACCTTCCTTTTTAGGGCGCACCTGCTATTTTTCCCATTATGGCATTATTCCATTATGTTGAATTTGACTGTTAAATTGACTGTGAGTCCTGGGAGAACAGAGTGTGTTTGATTTGTTCATCGTCTTATAGCCAGCATCTGACACAGTGCCTAGGTCTGTAGTTTGAATAAATAAATACCTGTAGTTTGAATGAATAAATAATAATTATTCTGAGTAATGATGCTGATGTTTTAGAGCTCATAGGAAGAGAAGGGATTATACATATCAAGAACAGAATTGAAAACTTTGAGAAGAAAACAAAACAAACTCAGGCTCACTGGCAGATCATTTCAATGTTTTCAGGATGTGGTATCCTACAGGGTTGTAGTTTTAATTTTGTAAGCACCAAAAGCTATTGAATACCTTATTGTTAGCTTTCTGTTATATATGAGATGTGGTGCTAGGTGCTGATTAAATAATAATGAATAAGATCTTGGCTTCTCTGCCTTCAAGAACCTTGCAATCTATGGAATACAGATCTGAATAATGTGTTTCTGAGTAGGACTTTTAAAAAGTATTTGTAATTACCTTTATTCCTCAGATTCCTTTTCTCCCCTATTTGTCTTTTATTAACAACTTATCCAAGGAGTTTAAATTTAGATCACATGATAGGAGAACTTTATTATTATGTTAATCTCTGCATGGCCTGTTTGGTTTGCGAAAACCTACATGTGTTTCATCTTGAATAGTTGACTTTGTAGTAACTTTAAGAAAAGAGATAAGAAAGTGAAGAAATGTATTGGACCTTTAATTAAAGGGTGGTTCTAAGATCAATGTCAAGATGATCAAACTTTTCAAATAAAAATAGTTTGGTTCAAGTTGTGGAACAATAATGTAATTTAATTTCTCTCGATGCAAATATGCTGAATGTTCTTATGAAATTAACCCTGGCCCAGTGTTTGATTACTGGAAATATCACACCTGTATGCTTTATTTACAAACATTGTTATGTAAGGTTGAACTAAGTTACAACTTCATGAACTGATAATCAGTATTATGAATGCTAATTTTTAGCACAGCTGAAGCAGCAAACAATATTGAATCCTATTTAATACAAGCTACAAGAATAAGAAATATTTCCACATTATAAACCAGAGTCTATTTTTTTGTTAATGAGCCTTAAATCCTGCCTTCATATGCAGTATAGAGACTGAGCTCTTTATGTCCATAATGGTATTGGGAAGTCAGGTACTTCAATTAGGGCAAACATTAAGCAAAAACCCAAACAAACAAAATAAAATACTCATATGCTTCAGAAATTAGAGAACAAATCTATTTTTTCTGTTTTAGTGCAAAAAACTACTTTAAAATAATATAACTAGATTACAAAAACCATTTGTAATAATAGTAATACAAGTTACTCATTATTTTGCTATACTAACTAAATTGTTGCTATTATTAACTGTATTTATTTCTCTTTTCAGGCTTTTACTTTTTTAAAATTCACATTTTATCTTGAAAACCTTCATTGTTATCTCTCTATATGTCTATATATGTATATGTGTTATCTATATACAGTTTGTTTATTCATACATGTACAAAGGTTGTTTTTTCCCTTTAAGGTTTTATTATGTTGACTCTTGGAATGCCTATCAATTTTATATCAAATATCATTTTCTATTAATCTTTTTTTACAAATTTCAGATAATATTTCCAAGAGAAAAAATAGACAACTGAAAAAGACCCATAGGTGATCCAGGCATTAGAGTATACAGGTTAGAACTTTAACTGAAATTAGCATGTTTACAAAAATGGGAGGAAAAATGCTTCATAGGAAAAGATGAAATGACTCACAAGTTTATTAGATTGTAACATGAAAAGTTCTTGGAAGAGCCTGTTATGCCTTCCAGAGTTTACTGGTGCACTTTAATATAGACGGTTGGACAAAGACACTGGTGATTTCCTTTTGTTTGCTGAATTATGAATGGAGAAGCATGGGTGGAGAAGTCTGCTACTACAGACACAGCAGTTCAGCTACACAGAACACAGCACCAAGTGGGGCATCTTGTACTCCCCTATTAGGTGCAGGAATGTATGCCATTGCAGATAGCTCTGCTCAAGCTGCCTTTAAGCAACCTGTGCTGATTTCGTTATGAACCTTCAGGAACAGTAACTACTGAAGGTAGGAGTCAAAAAGGTTAGCCTGCATAACGTAACTCATACCAGGAAAATATAAAGTGTTGAGTTTCCTACAGGGCCTCCAAATAGCCCAACAATATTCTGATGATATCAGTTTGCATTATGAAGACTGCTATGGATTTCATTGCTTTACTTTTATTATTTTATTTTACTTTCATGGGGAGAAACATTTCCCTTTAGTATATGTCTTAAACAAAGCTATGAAAATGGTGTAAAGAAAATTCCATATGTGTGATGCACTACTTGCACATAAGAATTTATATGTCATATTCTCATTATCTACTTTAGAAGATTTGAGGCAATCTTTATCACACTATTGGGAAATCAATAAACATTGCTATAAGCCAAAAATCATTATAAAATTATTAACTATTAATTCTTTTAAAATTGGTTTTGTTATCATCACAGATCATGTCACAAACGCTGATATCTATACCCCATTGGGAAATATGCATATGTGAACTGCATCAATTCTGATGTTAGAAAGACCTAGACCAAATCTAATTTTCTATCACTTTCAATTCAAATAGTTGATAATTTATCCTTTATATTTGTTTAACATATCTTGCATTGATTTCCTCATATGTAATGTGCAAATAAGGTTATCTCAAGATTAAATGCAGTGCAATGTTTTAAAAAAGCAAACAGTACAGTGCCTGGACAGAGTGCTTAAGCAGTGCACAAGAATTCTTATTATTTCCTAAACTGTTCCACTTTCTTCCTTATTTCTAGCCACTGAAATCCTAGCCATGAAGAGACTTAAATATTACTTCTATTTTTCCAGATAGGAGTAATAAATTCAACTAATACTTGAAAATAATTTAAAATTATAAATATCAAAGTAACACTTGGAAAAATTCAACTCCTTTTAGGATTTTATTTTAAGATACAGACTCAAATATGAAGGAAAAATAAACAGATAACTCATATAATTACTACATGACATACCTTTCACAGAAGTGTTATTTTTATGAAATTGATATTTTAATATTAGAAATGGGGACTCACACTTACATTTCATAATTTTTTTCAAGATGTTATAAAAATAATACCCCCACTCTTATATACAACAGCTGCTAAAAATCCACCCCTCAGTACTTACATTATTTCAAGCATAGAAGAAGAAGGGATGTATGCCATTTTGTAAAACTAGAGAGTTTAATAATTATAATAATAAAAACTCTAATTTAAAGAACAAAATTAGCTGTACTTGCAAAAGCAGCGTAAAACACATTAAAATTTGCTAGAGTAAGTGTTTCTTCCTTTTAATGAGCCAAAGCATATTTTGTGTCTGTACAATTGGGTACATTCCTACCAGGACAGGAAAGGGCTATTAAAGCTGAAGAAGCCAGAATATAGCAAAATCTTAATCTTAAATGCTTAATAATATCTTCATGCATGTAGAGATTCCACTTGACATTGTTAGTGGATTTTAATTAAATGTATGTAATTAATATATCTGTAATTATTATTCTTATTTTTAAGGGAGAGTGTACCTATTTAATATTAATTTTAATTGTATATAAAAATTGAATATTAAAAATGTAATAATATTTTTATTTTTACAGTGAAATTAGATCAAACTAAATAAGAATTTGGCACTGATAACTTATAAGGCAATGAATGCATAAAAAATATGTGTCAAACATGATTTTGAAGGGTCAGAACTTACTTTAGTGTCCCCTAAGTTTACATTAATAAGGAAAAAAATGTAATCATTAAATCCATAAACAGTTACAATCACTTGACAAAGTCAAATTATAGCAGATGGCAACCCTGGATAGCTTAACAGTTTTCTGTAGTACTATGTGTCTTATCCAAAAGAGTTGTGGAATTCATTGATATGAAATGCATCAATAATAAGGGAGGCTGATGGAATGTCTTATCTTCACATCCAATTGGCAATCTTAGCAGTGTAAAATCATATTTTTTTATGTGAGGTTTTTTTCATGGAAATGGATATCTCAGCTTACAAAAATACTCAATGTTTATATTCTATCAGTCGTAAAAGGTCAAAAGCCAAATATAATTTCTCATTTAGTAAATTACATTCTGAATAGTACATGTTTCTTCTTTACAAGTGATTTGATAAAAGCTCTTGAGGACAAGCTTCCAACTACTAGAAACGTGTCATTATGTTGAGAAGGCATTTAATAGAACTTGAGAAGATGACAAACCTTTGAGTAATGAAGATTTTAGGTTTCTAAGAGTTAGAACTATAGGGAAATCTCTTAAAATGGAGGGGCAGCTGAATCCAGAGGTTATACATCAGCTCTTTTAAGGTCCTCCCTCTGATCAGTGCTGCTATACCTTTAAGGCTGATTTTTCTAACACTCTGGACCAAAAAGGAGACATCTCCTTTGGTAATGCTGTGTAGAGCTGGAGATAGTTTAAGACTTAAAGATTTGGGGAATAAGAGAGGGAACATGAGCGCTGATAATACAAATAATCTGAACGAGCTGAATTATAAGGGAGATTTTCAGAATTTGAGAGAGTGCAGTGGACCGACTGTGTCTGCCTAAATTGGTATGTTGAAATCTGAATTCTGATATGATGGTATTTGGGAGTAGGGTCTTTGGAAGGTATCTAGGTCATGAAAGTGGAACCCCCATGAATGGGATCAATGCTCTCAAAAGAAGAGGTCAGAGAGCTAGCTAGCTCTTTTTCCACCATGTGAGGATACACTTTGAAATCCACTGTCTTTAAAGCAGGAAATGGGCTTGCATCAGACATTGGCACTGTCAGAACCTTGATCTTGAACTTCCTCAGCTATGGGAATTTTAAGAAATAAATGTTTGTTTTCAAATCCCCCCAGTCTATGGAAATTTCTTAGAGCAGCCTGAACTGATAAGCGAGGTCTCAAACACCATCAACTTTTTAGATTTCCAATATGTTAATAATGAAGACATCAAGACATAATTATAAAAATTCATTGTTTATAGGTAAACAAATTTACACTTTTCCCACATAAATATGACTACTGCATATATAGCATCTTTTACTCTGTCACTAATAATCTAAATTTCAATTTCCTTAGAAATATGAATCTTGTGGACAAACGACCCTTTTTCCTATCTTGTGGAGGTACTGGATTACTCCACAGAATTTCTGTTTCATTGTGATCAAATCTTAAATATAGAAGGATATGCAACTGTGTCCTTAAATGCCTGCTATCATGTGATAGATGCTATCTTTTTCATCTATCACATATGAACACCTACTATTGCATGCAGACTTTAAGTTTTCTACTGAAACAGAGGCTGATTGACCTCCCCCTCTTCTCTGTTACCTGTGTCTGATTTTCTGCCAGAGAAAATTTTAAGACTAGAACCAGGCCTTACCCACATTTATTCAAAAAGAGACACATACAGTAACAATGAGGGCATTCCATTAGAAGTAGCAGGGTAGCCAAAAAGAACTTTTTGGTTTTGTAAAGCCAACAAACCTCAAGTGCTAAGACTTTGAAGATCTGTACTCTTGGAATTTAAAGTTATCTTCCCCATGTCATGTGGAAAAAATACCCAGTAGTCTTACAAATAAGTATATAGTTATTGCATTTGTGATCAGGGTTTATATGTGTACTGAGCCACACTGATTTGGGGGGTAAATTTCTACCCATACGTCTTGTGATCTAAACTCGCATGCTCACTATCCATTATTCACCATTGAGGATTATACTAAGGGTGTGTGGGGATGTCAAAATATCATTGGCTAATAATTTATATCCTGTATATATCATGTTTTCCACAAGGATGAATTGAGCCACTCAGATTATTCCCTTGACTAGTTGGAATTGGGCAATCTTCAGTGAATGAGGCAACTAGTTTTGGGTCCAGAAGCTAATCTAATTGAGAAATTATTTGATTTAGAAATAGTGTTGAAATGGGTGATGGCAAGCATACAGAGTGAGGGAGCAAGACCTATAGAAAGCAGAGGAATCTGTCTGACAGAGGAAGAATCAACCAGAAGAGCTAGAGACATAATGCAGGTTCTAAAAGAGAGAATTGCTGCAGTTTTTGACAGTTTCCTATGTCTAATTATCATGTATTTTCTCATAAAAAACTGTTTTTTTCTTGAGGTGACTTGAATCTGGGTCAGTTCTAGCTTTTACATAAACCTGACTAAATCATGATTAGGTTTTCCTCTCTATGCTTGACTGAAACAACATTTGGACAATAACTTGCAGGGGCAAAATGGATGCGTATTCTTTCTTCTCTAACTCACTTTATGGCCAGTATTCCTTTGAGGACACATTTAGAAACAGCCAATTTAAATTTGATAACAAAGTCATTGATGATTTAGCAGCTTTAACTTCAGTGAAGAGACTGAAGGATTCAGCAGCTGTGACAAGGAGATTTAAGGGTCAATGGCTACCCATCAGATTATTTCATAAAGAAGAAATGAAAACTGATTGATGCAATTGGCAAATTAATGATCTGCCGGAAATTATCCCATTCAGGAAGCTCTGGAGCCAGACATGAGTAACTTGGGTGAAATCATGAAAGGAACTCAGTTCAAACACAGATTCTAGCTTATATCCCTCTGTAACTTACTAAGTATCTGGTGGGTGCCAGGCACTGTGCTAGGTGTTAAGTGCCCATGGGAGGAAAAGTCCAACCAAACAACAACAAAAACAAGACTATCTACAAAGAACTATATCTTTCTTTGTTTAGGGATTTGGATTTTGCAGCAAATCTATTATAGTACCTAACACTACTGCTAAGTGATAAATGTAAAGCTTCTCTTGGTTTCTAAAAGTGGTATTAAAATATAATGTTTTACCCATCAAAGCTAATATATGAAGTCATGAATAGTCAATAACACGTTAGCAAGAATTGATTGATTAGGTTAGTGGCTTACAAGCAAAGAGAAAATTGTCCTTCTGGTAAGAGTTTTGGCATCAGAAACAGAGTACTGGAAAAATATTTATGGCAGTGACCTCATGAGGATCTAGAGATTAAAGACTACAGAGAACTCTTTTTTTTTTCTTCTAAGAATAAAGCAGACTTAAATTTGGAACAAACAGCATGAAACTTATAATGTAGTACCTCTATGGAGAGTTAAAGAAAGTGAAGAAATGCTTTGAGAGTACTAGGTATTGGGTAAGGAGAGGGATGTAATGGACTAGAAATTTAAGAGAAACAAATCCTAAAAATGAGTAATGTTTAGCAAAATGAAGTCAGTGAGAAGTCAGAACAGAAGTGCTGGAAATCTAGATGATGGTCTGGCCTAATTTGATGAGATTGAGATTCCATAGCCTGTTGTGTTGACCATGCTTCTCTAAAATGTGTCTCTTCATGGAAACATTTTAAAAGCCACATGTTGACCCTGAGAACCACTGGGAAAAAGCATCTTCCCATAATGATAATTAAAAACTATGAAAGTAGAGTTTTCTAATATCTTTTCCCTATGGTAGATTTAAAGTGCACCAGTAGTTTCTAAATGTGAAAAATTTAAATTCAAGACTAACATTACAATATTGATAATCATCATACAGTGAAATGATATGTAGGATAGAAACTAGTACTTATTAAAAAGTAAAACAAACAAAAAACATTGACCTGCTTTTGGAAAAAATCAGGCTTACAAACTCAGAATTATGTATAATGTAATTACCAGATTAGCATCTTAGGAACTAAAGTGGCTTTGAAACTACTTTGCTTTTAGAAAGACGCCTTGTTGAACTCTTATCTCATCTGAGAAAACAAATATTAACTTATGGAGAGGAAAAATGAATGGTGACATTTTATGAATATGAAAAGCAATATAAATGCTGAATGACAATAATGCCATCTTCACATGACATCTGGGATTTTGTTTGGAAAAATTCTGTTTTTATATTAGATTACTGTTTCTTCTCTTCTGCATTAAATAAGTGAAGTGAAAGTATATAAAGAAGCAGAAAATGACTAAACACAGAAAAAGTTTCAAGTCTATTTGAATATCTAATATATTAGAATTGATTGCTAACTTCTACCAGCTGTAAAGCTGAAGGAACTACAATACCAAGTCAAATATGCTAAAAAGAAAATAAACGTAAATAAGGGAAGATGTCACCACACAAAAGATGACTGTCTAGTCAGCTGTGGGAGACCTGGTTTCATGACGGCAAGTAGGAAGATCCTGAACCCACCTCTTCCCATGGACACAAGAGTCAACAACTACATATGAAAGAATTTCCTCTTCAAAAAACCTTGAGGCTGGTGAACCAGACTGTACATTAGGCAAACAGGAAGAAAACCCTATCAAAGGTGGTACAAGATGCTGGCACGCAGTCTCCACATAAACCCCACCCAGGAAGTGACCCACAATCAGGAGAAATCTTAAAACCTGGTGCTTTTTCCTGAGGAGCAAGAGTTCTGCCTCCACACTGGACATCTCAACTTTTAAGACTTGCCACTGAGAGATAAGCCCCCAAACATGTAACTTTGGAAACCAAAGAGACTCAGGTCCTGAGACCGGAAAGACCGCAACTATCCGAAAAAGGGCTCCCCTCTCTTGTACTGGCTGTCCTGGGGCCCAGTGCAGAAGCAGCCATAAGCCCACCTTCTTAAAGAAGGAGGCTCACCTGCTTGTAGTAAAGCATCGGTCTGTTGAGAGGCATCTAATGTAACACACACCTCTAAGAGTTCTGCTTGTGTGTTAGATTACTACTGTTCCTTTTTTTCTGTATTCAATAAGTGAAATGAAAGTATACTGTAAAAAAAAAAAAAATAATGAGCTATGTGTTTTGGGATCTGTGATTCTACAAGAATCACCAAGAAGGCCTCTGAATTCTGCTAAAGGTCAACACAGAGTAGCCGCCTAAATGGAGATTGTGCCCAACACTGGGAAAGGAGAACAGCTATCATTTAAATCTTTAATATTGGAAATTAAAGAGCTGTGGAAGGCAAGAAATAAAAACTGAAACTTTAACTGAGTAGGAGAATATTAAATGCAAGAGGGGGAGAAGATCTGTTCTTATATCATCAAATTAACAGAAACAGACTCAAATTAACATAAGCAGAAAAAGGGGATGCATGGGCGAAGAGACGGAAACTTCAAGAAAAGGCGATTGAGATGGGAGAGGATCTAGGCATTAAAACTATGGATTGGGAGTCTCTTTCTACCTCTCTTAACCCTACTTCCATCCATGTTGGCTGCATACTCAGTGGGTTTTTGGCTCATAGGAATAAAAACAGCCACCAACAGATGGAAAAAATTGTCTTTCTGGTTAGAACACTTAATGAAAGACACTGCCTCTTTTCCAAAGGTTTCAGCAAAGGTTCCTATGGGAGTCCAATTTGTTCAGCTTGGTGTCTCTCCCTAAAGCAATCACTTGAGTCTGGAAAATGAGGAATCTGATTGGCGGATCTGGGCAAGGTTTCATTTCCTCATGGGCGAGGTGGGGCAGGATGAGCAGGTTACAGACACACTCAAACACCAAGAGAGCATTCCTCAGAAGAAAGAGGACCCAGAAAGGCAAACAAGAATGCGTGATGAGTAGACAAGGAACCCAGCCTTCACAGTCCATTACAGCCTTGTTTCTTATAGCGTGGTGTGCAAAGGGGCAACATCAACTGTCACCTGGGAGCTTGTATAAATACAGAAGCACAAGGCTTACCCTAGACCTACCAAATTAGAACCTAACAAGATTCTAAAAAGATCCCCAGGTGTTCTGTATGCATGTTAAGATTTTATTTCATTTATTTGAATGTTTGTTTTTGAGAGAGAAAGAGTGTAAGTGGGAGCAAGGCAGAGAGAGAGGGAGACACAGAACTCAAAGCAGGCTTCATGCTGTCAGCATAGAGCCCCAACTCAGCAACTGTGAGATCATGACCTGAGCTAAACTTCAAGGCTTAACCGACTGAGCCACCCAGGCACCCCTGAATGTTAAGATTTTAAAAGCACTGATTGACACTTCCACAGAGGATTACATCCACAACCAATCTCCCCATCCTGCCTTCTGTCAGTTCGTATTATTAATCCTTTTCTTAACCATATCCCTAAATTCTTAGGCTCTACTTAGTGGCACAAAGGTTTCAGAAATTCTGATACTTTCCTCCTAAGGCTCTCATATATCACAATAGCAGAAATAATCCCAATGCAAAGTGACACTAGGGGACAAGTTAAAGTTTGCTAGCAGGGTTGATTACGGCCATCAGTTCCCTCCTCTATATAAATTTTAATTTAACTGTCTTCCATTTTATCCTTTATCAGCTTTTCTTTTGCTTTTTGTTACATTATCATATAGTATATGCAGATATAAATTAGAAGGATTATTGAGTGTTCTTTTAGTTGTAGTCCCTGCTCAGACCTTGTATGAATCACTTGATTGGCAGTTGTTTTCTCTGCTATTATCTGGGTAATCTCAAATACCCAGACAAGGGTTGTCAAAAACATTCACTGTTCTTTTTCTTCCATGGCTTTGTTGCTACTCTGCTGCATTTGCTCTGTGTTAAAGTGACATTACTCTCAGAAAGTTTTCATTTTGGCCATTACTAGCAGTTTCACTGCAGTTTTTCATGGCACTTTCATAAAATGCTTTGTTTTGTGCTTTGTTACTCAGTTGTAATCACAGGGCTGAGGTGATGTTGGCTTTCCTTATGGTCATAGTTTACTAAGATACATCGATAGCTTTGTGGAACCCAACTCTATGTGGCCAATATTGCCTTAAACATGACATTCATTTGACCCTTGACTTTAAATAAGTGGTAAATGCATCACTTAATTTATTCTAAGGCTTGTTTTTCCCATTAGCCAGCAGTGTTCTTATTTCCTGACTCCTGAAGACATTTTGCTAAATTGTGTCATTTCTGGAAACAAACCCAAAACAGCCTATTCCTTAAAGTACGATGCTTACCCTTATTTTATTGCTTAGTAAAAGTAGATATTTAGCCTAGAAAAGTTTAAGTTGGAAATTTAATGCTTATTTGCACTAATATTCAGACTACTTCAAGAACAACCACAAATAGGGAGCGCCTGGGTGGCTCAGTTGGTTGGGTGTCTGACTTCGGTTCAGGTCACGATCTCGCAGCTTGTGAGTTCAAGCCCTGTGTTGGGCTCTCTGCTGGCAGCTCAGAGCCTGTACCCTGCTTTGGATTCTGTTTCTCCTTCTCTCTCTGCCCCTCCCCCACTGCCTCTCTGTCTCTATCATACTTTTTGGATTATGTTGAAATGAGAAGCTGAAAGGGTCAAAATTAAAATGGCTGTTTTATGCCTTTTAATACATCCCTTTGCACAATGAAAAAATGTTTTACTTACTGTGTGTAAGTCTCCACCCTCCCTCCCACTCCATGGGATAAATGATTGATTCCTTTTCCTTATGATTAGTATAATTACCTTGGGGCATAATTTGAAGACTGAGTAATATATACACAAAGCCATGAAATGACTGTTTCATCTCTGCTGGGAAGTCATTTTATCCTTTAAGTTGGAGAGAAATGGAAGGTAAAGTGGACAAACACTGAACATATTTTTCTCAGTAAAATATAAAATTGGGTATCATGTTTTAGAATGTTAAACAGCCATCATTTTAATTTGTTAATTTAAATTTTAAAAAGTGTAAACGGTACTATATGTGAGCACAGATCTTAATCTAAATCATTCTTTTATTTGGGTTCAAGAGAAACAATGTGAAAGGGAATCTCAAATATTTAGTCTAAGTCAGTCAAGTGAAGTAAAAAAAAAAAAAAAAAGGTGGCCGAGAGATAATAGTTCTCTCAAATATTAAGTGAGTTAAGATAAGTTCTTTCAATATCTACCTATATAACTAGGATCAACAAACAAGCATGGAAGAGAACAATGTGAGTTTTTTAATCCATTCATTGTTGAGGCATCTCTCATGGCTTATGGAAGTTCCCTAAAAGGATAAATGTATTTTCCCTTAATTGCTTAGGTTTTAGAATTTGCTGAACTTTATAGAAGTTTATTAGGAATTTCTGGTCTTTCATTAGTAGTCCTAGGCCAATGAGTCTTTGTTAAGATAGGTCTTCTTTGTGGGGCGCCTGGGTGGCTCAGTCGGTTAAGCGTCCGACTCGTGGTCCGCGAGTTCGAGACCCGCGTCGGGCTCTGGGCTGATGGCTCAGAGCCTGGAGCCTGCTTCCGATTCTGTGTCTCCCTCTCTCTCTGACCCTCCCCCATTCATGCTGTGTCTCTCTCTGTCTCAAAAATAAATAAAAACGTTAAAAAAAATTAAAAAAAAAAAAAAAGGTCTTCTTTGTCATACACCCTCGAGAGCACTGTGTCCAGTATGGTAGCCACCAGACACATGAGGCCGTTAAGCAGTTGAATTGCGGCGAGTTCAAACTTAGATGTCTTATGAATGTAAAATACACAGTAGATTCTGAAAGATTAGTTTGTAAAAAAAAAAAAGAAGAAGAAGAAGAACATAAAATACCTTATTACATCTTATATTGATTACATACTGAAATGACAACATTTTGGACATATTGGGTAAACACATCTTATTAAGAATTCATTTCAACTGTTTCTTTTCACATTTCAAAAGCAGATAATAAGGAATTTAAAATTACATATGTGGTCCTCACCTATGGCTTACAATATATTTCTTCTGCAGAGCTGATCTAGATTCTTTACTGTTTCTGAAAAGAATTTAGCTTACTGCACAATTGCTTAAAATACTTAAATTCTTAGTTGATTAATGAGATCTTTTCATCTTCAATATTTCTGGTGGCAATTGAGGCAGAAGGACATATGCATCTCTAATGTGGTTTGAGATTAGGAAAATATATAATGCAATGTATTTGATTGTGCAGTGCTTTTTATTCACTGTTCAAGCTGTCAAATAACTGCAATATAGAGACTAACAAATGAGTTAATGTTTAAAAGAGAAAGAACAGAAAAATGTTTCCCTGTGTACTCTTTGGAAATACCAATTACCTTGGCATTGAGTTACCACATCTGTGGCTTAGCTAGAGGTAATTGTTTTTTTCCTATTGGAAAGAGAAACAGTGGCTCAAAAGGAAGATTAAAAATAAATGAGTGGCATTATCATTTATATTATTAAGCACCAATTTTTGTTAGTTTCTGAATTAGTCAGTTTGCAAAAAATGAGTAATAAGAAAAGACCTAGTATAAGAAAATGATGGAACAGTCAGTTTCCTAGGCAGCAATTTGCAGAGGTATTCTGCAATGTGAAGAGTTGATGTTGAATCTTGCATTGTTAAGTGGCTTGGCTCAAAAATTTTTATTGACACAATTATGATGCATTTTTCCATTAGAAAACCAATTTTCACTTAAGCGGAGAAATCAAGCTGCAGCTTGATCGTTATGGTGAGAAGGATTATGCTGTCAAATCAGTTGGATCCATGTGAAGACAATGTGTTTTTTTTTAGACAAATACTGAAAATTATTTGAGTGCAAAAGATCAGCATATCAATAAAGTTTCAACCTCACTGAATAAACTATAAAGACAACTTGTATCTTCTTTCTTAAATGGGAGTTTTAAAAGACTGGAAGATGCCACAAACAAAATTTTAATTTTCATAATTAATTTAAACATTCGATTTTGATTTTACATTGATTACATGGAATATTATATTGATGATGTTTTTTACTGCTGTTAATATTTCTAGTATTTCCAAGTTGTGCACTTTTGAACACTGCAAGACGTTATCCATGGAGCTTTTAATTTGGCATAATTCTTTTGTTGTTTGTTAAAGTACGTCACAAAACCAGAAATAGTCAACGGACTAGATCTGTATCCATACATACTTTCATCTGAAGTTCTTAATTTTACCCTATAGCCACTAAATCAAACTTTGAGATTTTGGGAGTCTATCTGGGAGCCTAACCTTTGATTTTTTTCCAAAAGATTTAGCTTGCCTTTCTGGCTAATGGCACTTCCTGGCTGTAGCTCTGCCCTTGCGGATGAAGTAAATATTAAACAAATGTTTGATAGATAAATGAATGGATATCTTGACCTAGAGAATTTTGTAAAGCTATTGCTACTTGTGAGATGTATCTAGCTATAGTTTCTGTGAATTATGAAGTTCTGAGATGAGAACTTTAACATTATTTAACGAAATTGAATTCTGTGATGGTAATTAAAATGATTTGGCTGTGTTGATGGCAAGAATTATATTTTTTTCAAAAAACCAACTCTTGGTTTCGTTGATCTGCTCTACAGTTTTTTTAGATTCTATATTGTTTATTTCTGCTCTGATCTTTATTATTTCTCTTCTTCTGCTGGGTTTAGGCTGCCTTTGCTGTTCTGCTTCTATTTCCTTTAGGTGTGCTGTTAGATTTTGTATTTGGGATTTTTCTTGTTTCTTGAGATAGGCCTGGATTGCAATGTATTTTCCTCTCAGGACTGCCTTCGCTGCATCCCAAAGCGTTTGGATTGTTGTATTTTCATTTTCGTTTGTTTCCATATATGTTTTAATTTCTTCTCTAATTGCCTGGTTGACCCACTCATTCGTTAGTAGGGTGTTCTGCAACCTCCATGCTTTTGGAGGTTTTCCAGACTTTTTCCTGTGGTTGATTTCAAGCTTCATAGCATTGTGGTCTGAAAGTATGCATGGTATAATTTCAATTCTTGTAAACTTATGAAGGGCTGTTTTGTGACCCAGTATATGATCTATCTTGGAGAATGTTCCATGTGCACTCGAGAAGAAAGTATATTCTGTTGCTTTGGGATGCAGAGTTCTAAAGATATCTGTCAAGTCCATCTGATCCAATGTATCATTCAGGGCCCTTGTTTCTTTATTGACTGTGTGTCTAGATGATCTATCCATTTCTGTACGTGGGGTGTTAAAGTCCCCTGCAATGACCACATTCTTATCAATAAGGTTGCTTATGTTTATGAGTAATTGTTTTATATATCTGGGGGCTCGGGTATTTGGCGCATAGACATTTATAATAGTTAGCTCTTCCTGGTGGATAGACCCTGTGATTATTATATAATGCCCTTCTTCATCTCTTGTTACAGCCTTTAATTTAAAGTCTAGTTTGTCTGATATAAGTATGGCTACTCCAGCTTTCTTTTGGCTTCCAGGAGCATGATAAATAGTTCTCCATCCCCTCACTCTCAATCTAAAGGTGTCCTCAGATCTAAAATGAGTCTCTTGTAGACAGCAAATAGATGGGTCTTGTTTTTTTATCCATTCTGATACCCTATGTCTTTTAGTTGGCGCATTTAATCCATTTACATTCAGTGTTATTATAGAAAGATATGGGTTTAGAGTCATTGTGATGTCTGTATGTTTTATGCTTGTAGTGATGTCTCTGGTGCTTTGTCTCACAGGATCCCCCTTAGGATCTCTTGTAGGGCTGGTTTCGTGGTGACAAATTCCTTCAGTTTTTGTTTGTTTGGGAAGACCTTTATCTCTCCTTCTATTCTAAATGACAGACTTGCTGGATAAAGGATTCTCGGCTGCATATTTTTTCTGTTTAGCACACTGTAGATATCGTGCCAAGCCTTTCTGGCCTGCCAAGTTTCAAAGGAGAGATCAGTCACGAGTCTTATAGGTCTCCCTTTATATGTGAGGGCACGTTTATCCCTTGCTGCTTTCAGAATTGTCTCTTTATCCTTGTATTTTGCCAGTTTCACTATGATATGTCGTGCAGAAGATCGATTCAAGTTACGTCTGAAGGGAGTTCTCTGTGCCTCTTGGATTTCAATGCCTTTTTCCTTCCCCAGTTCAGGGAAGTTCTCAGCTATAATCTCTTCAAGTACCCCTTCAGCACCCTTCCCTCTCTCTTCCTCCTCTGGGATACCAATTATGCGTATATTATTTTTTTTTAGTGTATCACTTAGTTCTCTAATTTTCCCCTCATACTCCTGGATTTTTTTATCTCTCTTTCTTTCAGCTTCCTCTTTCTCCATAACTTTATCTTCTAGTTCACCTATTCTCTCCTCTGCCTCTTCAAGCCGAGCCATCGTGGATTCCATTTTGTTTTGCAATTCGTTTAAAGCGTTTTTCAACTCCTCGTGACTGTTCCTTAGTCCCTCGATCTTTGTGGCAAGAGATTCTCTGCTGTCCTGTATACTGTTTTCAAGCCCAGCGATTAATTTTATGACTATTATTCTAAATTCACTTTCTGTTATATTATTTAAATCCTTTTTGATCAGTTCATTAGCTGTTGTTATTTCCTGGAGATTCTTCTGAGGGGAATTCTTCCGTTTGGTCATTTTGGAGAGTCCCTGGCATGGTGAGGACCTGCAGTGCACTTCCCCTGTGCTGTGGTGTATAACTGGAGTTAGTGGGCGGGGCCGCAGTCCGACCCGATGTCTGCCACCAGCCCACTGCTGGGGCCACAGTCAGACTGGTGTGTGCCTTCTCTTCCCCTCTCCTAGGGGCGGGATTCACTGTGGGGTGGCGTGTCCCGTCTGGGCTACTTGCACACTGCCAGGCTTGTGTTGCTGGGGATCTGGCGTATTAGCTGGGGTGGGTAGGCAAGGTGCACGGGGGCTGGAGGGGCAGGCTTAGCTCGCTTCTCCTTAGGTGATCCACTTCAGGAGGGGCCCTGTGGCAGCAGGAGGGAGTCAGATCCGCTGCCGGAGGTTTGGCTCCGCAGAAGCACAGAGTTGGGTGTTTGCGCGGAGCGAGCAAGTTCCCTGGCAGGAACTGGTTCCCTTTGGGATTTTGGCTGGGGGATGGGCAGGGGAGATGGCGCTGGCGCCTTTGTTCCCCGCCTAGCTGAGCTCTGCCGTCCGGGGGCTCAGCAGCTCTCCCTCCCTTTGTCCTCCAGCCTTCCCGCTTTCCGAGCAGAGCTGTTAACTTATGACCTCCCAGACGCTGAGTCGTGCTTGCTGTCGGAACACAGTCCGTCCGGCCCCTCCGCAATGGCAAGAATTATAGAAATATGAGTTTTTAAATTTGTTTCTCATTTTATATAATCCAGAATTATAAGTCTGGGAGTACATGCATCATATAGATGTTTTGGAAATTGGATAGCTTTGTGGAACATCCTAAAAACTGAGATTTCCATTGGAAATAATGGGGCTTAACAATCCAGAGGTAAAAAAGCATATATATATGAAATGGATGGCAGCAGCAGTTGTAGCCAGGGGAAAGTCAATGCATCATACATGGGTACAGATGTATCAGCATAGGAAGAGTATATAAGAGATTAAGCCCAGACCGGTGATATCTCTAGGTTTGCAAAAATTGGGAAGGTGATGATAGAGGAGAAGCTATTTACTCACACGGTACTACTGAAAACATGTGAAGATCCTTCTAGCATTTTGAATGGTTTCTGGTGGTCTGTCTGGAAGGGATGTCATAGCATGAACACATTACTTGAGGATAAATTGCTGGTAGAATGTAGCAAATTGCTGGCAATTTGGTGGATGCTTACCTTTCTGGAAATGTATGAGGTGGTGGACACTGTGTAGATCTTATTTTTGAAAGGATGACACTTTACGGGATAGAAACCATTATTACCTGTTGTCTTGACTAGGGGCTGTACTCAGGCCAGAGAAATGCAAAAATAGGGGGAACATTATTATTTTATAGGAAGAGTACTGTTTTTAACACTCAAATATAATTGACATATAACATTATGTTTCAGGTGTTTCAAATATGTATATATCGCATAATGATCATCCTGATAGGTTTAGTTAACATCCATGAACTATTTTTTATCTACATGTTTTAAGCCCTAAGCTAGGTAAAACAATGGTGAAAAGAATAAAACATTTTTTCTGTCCTCAGTTAACTTTCCAGTGGTGGAAAAAGATACATTCTTTAGATACAAAATCAAATTAAAGATTAAATTTTAAAAAGCATTAATTAAAAACAAATTAAATCATTTTTTATAAAACAAATTTACATTGGCAATATGACAAGCTTTATGAACATGAGATTCATGGTGTTCTGAAAATTTGATGAGATTTGATCCTGTTCTTTAAAATACATTTGGAATATGGAACTGTAGATCCTTTCTGAGACTCAAAACGAAAATGATCCATGCCAGAGTACATAGGAGGTATCCTAGTAGAGGGGGTAGTTTCTCTAAATACTAGATATCCTTGGATACAGTGGCTCAATTTGCTACAGGAGAACGTCTGGCAACAGGCTTTCCCCTGCTTTACTTGTGGTCGAGGGTATGTTGGAAAGATCATAAAGGGTATAGATGCTTCTTTAATTTTGGTGAAGACTGTATTTTTGTATTTTTGAACAGCTGAAGGTATAAGTAACTTATGCCAGTTCATCAAGATGTGCCTTATCGTCAATTTTTCCCTGGAGCTAAACATCCCTGAGTCTACCAAGTCTCACAAGTGGGACCCAAGATACATTGTTATACCTACTACAAGGTATGAGGAGTTGTCCACAGTGGCCTGACAGCTCTCAGACAAGCATAAGATCATCAGTGTGACCCATTCTTCCCCTGTGCATATGGAGCTGGATGATTTCCATTTCTTTCCAGACAACCAAATTTTCACAAACAGGATCACAGCCTTGCTGGTGGACACTGAACAGCAGCTCCTAGAAGGCTGGTAGTGCAGTGACTCCAAGCATAGGGTTAAGAGGTCAGTGGTTCCAGGAGGCTTTTGGAGTGACTGTGGTTGAAGAGCACTCCTAGGCCAAAGAAATCCAAAGACAGCCCTGCTCTTGAACTATGAAGGTCTAATATCCATACTGATCTCCATCTGCTGTGTGCTGAGCCAGACTAAGTCTACAGTCTTCCTGGGGAGATCCTGCCTGGTGCTGGCAGTGGTGAAGAAGTAACCCAAGTTGGGGAACAATGTATTCCCCTTCTTTGTTAACCAAACACCAAGTTCTTCAGGTAGGTATGGTTCACTTCCAAGGATAAATCCTGATTGGTCAAAGTGCATCATGTTAATTTATGTTAATGTTTTTCACCGTTTCTTGCCCAGTATAGGTCCAGCATGAGGTGAAGGGTTAATAAATTGCAACAGGATATCCACTGAGAAACCTCCGGGAAATATTTTCCTCCCTATTAAGGGGAAGATCTTTGAGGAGAATGCCCTCAGTTCCTAGTTTAGATACTATTCTGTACAGCAATGATGCACGTAGCCCTCTTTCCATGATAAGGGGAGGGAAACTTCATCATCAATTAATACAACAGAGAAGAAGAAATGAAGGAGCCTTCAGTATATCACCAAGTTCCTGAAAATACCTTGGGACTTTCCATCTCTCAATGATGTCTTAAGTGAACAAGTGATAAACAAATGCCTTGTGCTTTAAACACTGCCTAAAGCATTCTCTTGATGATGTAATTTTAGCTTGGGGATCTAAGGTGCTTGCTCATACCCATTAAGCTATTTCAAAATTCCAAAGGCCTGGCATGTGGACAAAGTGCATTATCAGGTTAGTAGGGTGGCCACAGTTTTGGCCACTGTTGGCCTGACAAAGACGCATTGGTCAGATGAAGCTATATTGGCTGGCATGCCTACATCCTCAGCACTGGCTTTCAGTGTACTGGCCCCAGACCATCTCTTTGGAAAAGATAAATGGAATAGCACTGATTAATGGACAGTGTAGTGCCTGTGATGTTGTTCTTTATAATCTACTCATGCCTTCCCACTCCACTTTCTCCTACACTGGTGCTCAAAGTGCTCTGGTGAAGAATATCAGTGGCTGAGGCTGGGAAAGTTTTTAAGAAATCGATGCTTCCACAATTTAATTGCTGAATGCTCAGAAGCAAACATTTGTTTTTCTTTTATTTTTTGCAAGGGTTTTAATTACAATCTCCTAACTAATTCAAGAAACTAGGGGAAAGTATTCTAATTTCTTTTTTTATTAAGTTTTTATTTTAATTCCAGTATAGTTAACATAGTTATATTAGTTTCAGGTATAAAATATCATGATTTAACATTTTCATACATCACCCTGTGCTCATCACGACAAGTGCCCTCCATAATTCCTATCACCTATATCACCCATCCCCACACCCACCTCCTCTCTGGTAACCATCAGTTTGTTCTCTCAAATTAAGAGTCTGTTTCTTGGTTTATCGCTTTTCTCTCTTTTTTCCCCTTAGGTTTATTTGTTTTGCTTCTTAAACTCCACATATGAATGAAATCATATGGTATTTGTCTTTCTTTGACAATTCATTTAGTGTTACACTCTCTGGATTCATCCATGTTGTTGCAAATGGCAAGATTTCTTTTTTTTGTGGCTGAATATATATACATATATATGTGTGTATATGTACCATTCTTCTTTATCCATTCATCTATCAATGGACCGTCTATCAATAGATAGATGTCCATCTATCAATGGACACTTGAGCTGCTTCCATACTTTAGCTATTGTAAATAATGCTGCAATAAACACAGAAGTGCATGTATGTCTTTAGATTAGGGTTTTGTATCTTTGGGGTAAATACCTGGTAATGTGATTACCAGATCATAGGGTTGCTTTATTTTTGACTTTTTGAGGAATCTCCATACTATTCTCCACAATGGCTGCACCTGTTTGCATGCCCACCAACAGTGCACAAGGTTTCTTTTTTCTAGTATCTCTAATTTCTTAATATGTAATTTCATAATTTCATGGCACTAATAAGAAGTAAGCTCTGTGGGGAGAAGCAATTGCTGCAGGATGAGGCGAAAATCTTGGGGTACTTGTCAGGAGATTTTAGTTCTTGTTCAGACCTGTTGGTGACTAGGACAATTACCTTGGGCTTTCAGCTTATTCCTCTGTAAAATAAAGTATTTAGATGACTCAGTTCCTTTCACTAAAACACTGCAACGCTCTCCTATAGTTCCCACTACTTTGTTGCTTTACTGGAGGCTTCAAACCTAAGCTGTACTCTGTGTTGCAGCTCTAATATATATTGTGCTATTTCATTTTTTTTTTAAAAAATGAGCAAGAATGTATATATAACTTTTGGTAGCCACTGGGCTTTATATCAAGTAACTCTTGATAGTTTTATACCTAAAGGACATCATACATCAAAGGGATGATCCACTCTGTAACTCTTGACATATTTTACATTGTCATACCAATGCATTTTCAGCTACGTATGCCAATACTAAGGTTATACTCAAGGTCTTAAAGTATATTTGGACTCCTTAAATTAAATTGAGTTTTCTGTGTCTCCTAGTATTTGGTGTGGGGGAAAAAAATCTATTTTGGTATGGGATTGGAGTAATTAAGTGTTGCCAATGAGGACAGGAATTGTCTTTCTGTAGGACAAAGAGATAAGTGCTTACAGGCTTTATATAAGACCTTTTATATTATATAAAGTATGTAATTATATAATATCTATTAGTAATTACTAATATTATTAATAATATTCATATTACCTGCATGCTAAATTGATTTATTTTAAGAGATAGCCAAAAGCTCTCTATGTTCATACACACAGCCAATCACAATATCCTAAACTAAAGGCTTCCATGAAGTGGTACTGATTTTCCTGGAAGCCTTTGAGTACTGTAGACCTTAACTTACCAAAGTCAAAGTGGGAAAAGAAGGCCAATTATCATACACGTTATATGTTTTTACCAAAGATAACTGCTATGCCTTGTGAGAAGCCAGGTAGCCAGAGGGATTTTTCTGAGTCATCCACAAAGAATAACTCAGGGTCTTTCCAAAGGATGATTTATTTTTCTCTGTGTAGCAATAAAGATTTCCTCCTACTCCAATGATTCAAATGAGGAACTGGCCAAGAAGCCAGAGATTAAAATAAAGCTGTGATATTCCCCTTCCAACTCCTTTTGGAGCTGATTTTGCTTTTGGAGTGAACAGATAACATTTCAACCCAAAGAATTTTTTTTAACCATCTACACAAAGCTGTTACTAGTGAACACCTGAATAAACACTTCTCATTCTAACTGAAAAGGCACTGTTAGCATAATTCTTATTACTGTTGCACTTGTACTATTTTACTGTTATAAAATGAGGAATCCATACAGTCTAAGTGCTTCCTGCAAAGTCTCTGCCTTGGCATGTTTTGAGTGCTTTGGCTCTTTTTCTTGTTGTCTTCAGATTAACATATTCTGTATCTCCTGATATTAATGCCACTATCATTGACCAAAAAATGGGGTTTTCAAGTAAGAGTGAATTGGATTCTTGGGTTTGTTAAGACCCCTGCACTGGAATGGGAGTACCAAAAGAAATAGTGCTTCAGCAACTATCTTCAGGGCCAAAATCCTGAGTCTAGATTACAAGTTGCCAGAGCCATATTAATCATGGGACATTGTCTGACTTCCCCCAATCAGAGGATTAGTCCAGGAAGGTGGTCTATTCATCCAACTCTTCATTTCTCCATATATATGCTTTGAAAATTCAAAGAAATGAGACTTAAGGGTACTGGGAAATTTGGCAAAGGAAATCTGTCTTAGTGAGAGCTTAGTGTAGATGGTAACATAAGGTGTGGCTCTATTATGCCATCTGTTTTTCTTAGATGAATCCAAAAAAGAGAGACAATCTCTCCAGATTCACATAGCTAGTAACCTGCACTCATCACCAGGTATGTCTCACATTAGAGCCTGGGTTTTGCACTCCTCCAGTGATTTGCCTGCTATTCTTTGAGATAGTCCCAAAAGTCCAGAGAGTTCCTCAGAGGTTTGGACAGAATGAAGGTTAAAAATTTCTTTATACTTTTATCTATTGTATATAATTAATTTTCATATATGACATATGTTTTAAAATATTTTCCATTATATAAAGACAATTTGAAAATTCCACAGTATTTTTCCCATCCTCTTCTTGGTTCTGTATATTCCAAAGAAAAGAGGTACATGGGTAGGTATATGTGCCAGAGCAACAAAATTATTTTCTCCCCCTACTCATCCAACCATCCATGCTTGGCTTTTAATATACATATTCACATATATTTTGCATGTATACATGCACAAAGAGAGAGAAAGAAAGAGATACGGAGAAAGAGAATGAAAGTGAAGGATACATACATTTTTGTTGTTGTTGCTAGAATTTTAACCACCTGCTTCAGGTGCCCAAAATGTAATAATTTTGACTTAATATAAAGATGGCCTACTTAAATCTTGCAGCATTTTCTGCTCCCTTTATCTTTTTGTCAACCAGCAAGCTTCAAGGATGTGGGAAAGACAGTTAAGTAGCTTTAGTAGCCATGTTCTGTGAGAACACTATTTTTTCCACTAAATTCTGGGTGCTATTGGCAGAAATGGAAATGGATATTTGTTTTTTTTCCTTTATATAAACTTTATTTATGGTCACAAGGACAGAACATAGCAAAATGTTTTGGACTTACAGCATATGAAATTCTTTGGGATTTCATGGTGATAAAATTACTAGCGATAGGAGAGAAACTCCAGGACACTGTGAGAATTGAAGGTTTGGTATAAGATCAAAGACCATACTTCCCGACTGAAAGGAGTGTCAATAAAAAGTAAGGTACTTATTCACTCTTAAGGTGAGGAAAAATTTGTTGGAAATCCAAGGCTTTCACAAATACCTAACTATTAAAATCATTATAGTGGAGCGTCCCAACACAGGTGAGATAGTACTGCTTTCTGCCTGAAGGTGGCAGCAGAGCCCCTGCGGGCCTGTGGAGGACTGGCCTGTGACCCCAGAATAAGAGATTTCAGTGAAAAGGATAGGAGACCACAGCCATAATGTACAGAAGCCAAAAGGACAACTAAAGACTGTGAGGAATTGACAGTAAACTAAAATTCAGCAAAAGATTTGTGCATTAAGCCCCAAATCAGTCACATGCACACAGATAACAGAACTGAGGGCTGAGCTGCAGAATTCCTAGTGATTTTGAGGAAGCAAGGAAGCAGCACAGGTCTCTTAATGGGTGGAATACAAAGTTTAAACCTTTCAGAACATGTTTCCTCCTCTGTTGGAGATACTAGGCCAGAAAGAAGGAGATCTGGGTTCAAGTTCTACCTCAGCCATTCATTTGCGGTACAACATGGAAGAACACTGACCTGTTTTCACGCTTAGAGCAAAGGTTCTTCCCTCTCTGGCATTTTAGGATCTGCACCCCGCATCCTGGCCACACTGACCCACACCTGCTCCCTTTCTGAATACTCCTCTATAACAGGAATCACCTCTTTTTGTGGGTTTTGGTCCACAGTCTCCATCTCAGGTTCAATTTCTTTATCTGACTAGTTTCCTAGTCCTCATCTTGCTTCCCTTCACCCCTGCCTTACCCTTGGTGTCTGATTTCAGTGTGCTTTATCGCCTCCTGTTTTACCCAACCCAAGTCCATCTCTGGACTGATTTGTCTTGTACTCTGACCACTGCCCCCATCCCCCTCCTAGGCCAAACAAATAATCAGAATTTATATATCTTAACTCTAAAGGAGAATGATACCAGGAAAGAAAAATATTAACTTTAAATGCACTAAAGGATAGAATGTGAGTTACAGGAAAAAAAAAAAAAAAGAAAAGCGTAAGAATCTTAGAAAATCTTTGTTGTTTACTATAAATACATTATGTAAATATGTTGAAGAAAATACGAAGTATTTGGTATTTATTGAAAACATCTGTGTTCAGAGGAAATGAAACAGAATACATTTTATAAAACATATTTGAATTTAAAGAAACAGATTAATTTATCAATTTTCACATCTAAAATTAGATTTTGCAATGCACACTTTTTCCCTAAGAATGGCAAAAAGGTTTAAGAAATAAAATATAGGAAATTTAATTTACTGGGAAGTCTTTGATAATATGGACAAAATCACTCATCACCAGGATTTCCTGTGAGAAACCTATAGAAAGCTATCTGGAAACTATGTGCCCTTGTCATCTTCTGGTTCTTATTATGCCTTGGCATCTCTTATTTCTCTTTCTGCTAATACTCTGGTGTATCACTTTCTCAGTAGTAACTGACCTTTGTTTTTATAAATGTCTGCCATTTTCATAATGTAAAATTGCTTTACGCAAGTCATTTTTGATCCATCTACTCTGACTTCTGTTGACACATCTACATTTTGTAGATTTGATGCCAGGCCATCCCCAGGTGGAATTTTGTAGCAAGAAGAATCACATATCCACCTGCGTCACAGATTGTGGCAGGCTTCTGCAGTGATCACAACAATGTGATTTTTGTAATGGATGATCATTAGAAAAGAATCCTCATGATATAATGTAGTTTAGGGTGCTTAGCAGTTAAAAAGCCACCTGCTTGAATACTTCTGTGCAGCCTCCTGGTTTCCAGAGCTCCTGGAAGCTAGATCACCCTGCAGAAAGAGACTGAACTTAGGAATTAGATAAATCTAGATTTGAATTCATGCTCCTCCTTTTACAATCTGATGATGCTAGGCAAGCTCTTTTACTTTTCTGAGCTTCTATTTCCTTTTTCTTACAATGGAAACAATACCTTATGGTAGGGTTTCCTTGCCTTAGCACTATTGACATTTTAGGCTGGATAATTCTTTGTGATGTGGGCTATCTAATACACTGTAGGATGTTCAGCATCATCCTAAGACTCTCCCCACTAGACAATTATTACCTGCCTCGTTCTGACAACCAAAAATATCTCCAGGCATTGCTGAATGTACTCTTGGGGAGAAATTAACCCTGGTTGATGACCACTGTCTTACAAGACATGAGGATTAAATATGCTGTTTGTGAAAAGCTTAGTATATTGAAATAACTAATTAATAACTGGCAGCCTCTTGGATATCATTTTCATCTGTGACTTGAATTAATATTTTGGGTACTGAGAATGTAACCACACAGATCAATGAGACAGGAACTGGGAGCCTGGTGATCACATGAAGAAATTTAAAGGGTCATTGAGGTGGAGTCACGCATGAAAGCAATCTGGACAGTACATGTTGGGCTGCATAGATTATAGTGTTATGCTGAACATTTAAATTACTGATATGCCCACCAGCCTCTTTTAAGTAGGCAGAGATAAGGATAATGCCTTTTGTTTTACACAGGGGTAAATTTGGAAGGACAGGAGATTTGGGCATATGTCATTAGTCAATGCTAACACTAGAGGGTTTCTAAGAGTAACAAACAATCAAACAAACAAACAAACAACCCAGAGCCATCCAGGAAACTGTATTCCTGAGAGAAATACATATTGCAATCCAGGATCTGTTATTCTTTCAGCAAGATCTTAAAAATGCCTCCCAAGAGAAGATTTCGGTTTTCAATTGTCTCTTCTCTGTTGTTTTTTTTGTGTGTGTGATATGTAATATTTTAACATGATTTACAATGTAGTAGATGAATTATAAGTTGAAAAATCCAGAAATCTGTGCCCATATTCTCCTATGCAACTATAAATATTTCCTTGGAAATCTTTGTGGCAATACACTATATACTCTGGGTATTGCTCTATGTAGTGTGGACAGTTCTATAAATTAGCTTGAAAGGAAAAGGGTAGTAAATGTGAGTCATGGCATCACATGCTGCTATAAACAAACTAGGGTGGGCTCAGTGACATTTTGAAGTCATTCAGAAGTGTTTTGTGAGGTCACCTGTCCTATTAGATGCATATTCTTATTAATGGTTTCTCTGCCTGTGTGTGTGTGTGTGGAGACTAGGAGTAGCTGGGGAAGAAGTTAGAGGAGGGGAGGCTGGTGGGAGGAAGTGTCAGCACTGGCAATTAAATTTATTAACTCAATTACCTGGGGTACCAATAAAAGCTGTAATCATGAGGCCATCTAAAAAGCATTAGCTGTTTTACTGCTAATGTGGCCCTTGCCAACATGAAATGGAACCAGATGCTCTTGGTGGGTGCCGGCAGCTGTTTGGTAGCACAGAATCAAATAGGTTGGACGGTGGGTAGGGCATCTGGATGAATGACAAAAAAATGCTTTGTATTTAGAGTGTCTTTATTCATGGAATACTAGTACATACTTTGCAAAAACGAATGCATGAATCTTTACCAGGCCTCCCTTGGGGAGATAACCATAAAGACCGGATGATCATTTTATGGATGGAAAGAACTATAAGTAGGCACACACAGAGGTATGCCGTCACAGGCCATCTGTGAGAGGCTGGGCTATAAAATCTTAGTTGAGATATGCCCTGGGTTTTCCTTCTCCTTCCCAGCTCTGCAGCTGAGGCTGCTCTAGAAGTTTTAGTGCCCACTTTAAATCTGTCAACCTAAGTATCCAGTGAGCTGCTCTGGAGGAGGCATCTACCCTGATCTCTGAGGTCGGAAATCACTTATTATTTTTATGAACAGTTACAGGGTGATCCTTGGACTGCTAAGACATCAGGGATGGCATTTGATTATTTAGATCCTTTGTTCATTTACCATATATTTGTTAAAAATAGGCTAGCTCTAAACACTGGCTTGGAGAAACAGGGTCAAAGAAAATAGTATTGTCCCAAACAGAGCTCTCAGGGCAGACTAAAAATACCCTTACATTTATGATATATCTAGGCAATTGTGATGGGTATACACAGTGACCCTTGTGTGAATGGTTAGGAGAAACTTCTTGGAAGTCATTAGAAAGGCATGTCTAAGCTAGATCAGAGAAAGGGTGTGAGATAACTAGGTAAGAAGTGGAGAAAACAGACAACATGATGTAGATGATGGAGTATGTCCAAAGGCTTAGTGGCAAAATCAACATTTTCTATTCCTGGAACAAAAAATGGTTCAGGAAGTTAGATGATGGGAAAGAAGGTGGAGAAGAGGAGAATGGAGGAAGATGAGCTGCAGAATTATCTAAAGGACTAGATAGATATAGGCACATGAAGATTTCAGATTTAATTTTTTTTAGTGTTTATTTTTTGAGAGAGATAGAGTGTGAGTGGGGGATATGCAGAGAGAGAGTGGGAGGTGCAGAGAGACAGGGAGATACAGAAACTAAAGCAGGCTCCAGGCAGCAAGCACAGAGCCTGATGTGGGGCTTGAACCCACAAGCCGTGAGATCATGACCTAAGCTGAAGTTCTCTGCTTAACCGACTAAGCCACCCAGGCACCCCTGAAGATTTCAGATTTTATGCTAAGATCAGCCAAAGAAGAGACCAAAAGGTTAAAGAACAGGATTTTCCCTTTATACAGGTCATTTGGCTGGCATCTGGGGAGTGAGTGAAATTGGAGGTAAGACTAACACGTGGTAGCTGCAGTAATCCAGAAATGAAGTGATGAGAATCTGGCAGCATGCAGGCAATAAGGCAAGGGCTTTAGAAATAAATACCAAATGGAATCCTTATCATTTGGCAACTATTTGGGTGTGGGTATTGAAAGGTTTGAACTGAGCATCAGTTCCTGCTAGAGTCAGTCTATTTCTGATTCTCTCTTACCCTGGGGTGTAGCCATCGGAGTCCTGTTTGACATGCCTTGAACTACAATATTTCCCTCTGGCTCTTTGTGGCAGTAAAAAGTGGAGCTCAGTTTCTGTTACCTTTGTAATTTTAGGAAAGGCATTCACTTTCCATTTCTTGGAGATGGAAAGTTTCCTTTTGAAAATTATTACATACATTAGCCTTGCAAATTGTTCAAAGAGCTTAACAGGTTGTAAAACTGATTCACAGACTTAAAGAATTTCCATATACTCTTCCTACTTATGAATGTTTTGCAGTGATCACCCTGACAAGGCTAGGGTGGAGACAGGCAAGGACTCCGATGTTTCTTAACCTCTGCTTTCCATAAAGAAGTTACTTCTACAAGAAGTATATGGAAGTGCCCATCTTGCTATTCTCATTTCAGCAGCATTGAATACTACAATAAGGTTAAAATTAAAGAAAGTGTATCAATTCAGAAGACAGAATGATTGATATAGTTGACATGTCTTTGTTAATTTAATGATAATGAAGTAAAGTTGAATATTTGTTATATTGGTTTATTTTCTTCAATCATTATTTGTTTTTACTTTTTTTAAGTTTATTTATTTATTTTGAGACAGACAGAGATAGCATGGGGGGAGGGAGGGCAGCGAGAGGGCGACAGAAAGAATCCCAAGATGGCTCCAGGCTGCCAGTGCAGAGCCCAATGCAGAGCCATGAGATCATGACCTGAGCCAAAACCAAAAGTTGGGCGCTTAACCAACCGAGCCACCTAGGCACCCGTATTTGTTTTTTACTTTTATTTGTAGCGGTGGACACACTTAAGGTGACCTTATATTCGTCATATCCTAATAAAATGTACAAAGGTGATGGGATTACATTGCATTATATAAGATTCCACCTTAGCAAACTGGAGTGAAATTCTCTGTGGCATTGAAGAAGTAAGCTACCATGGTTTTATGGGGCCTCCCAGAGAACCATATGCAAAGGAATTGCTGGTGGTATCTGGGAGCTAGCTAAGGGTGGCCCCTAGCTGACAATGAGCAGGAACATGTGGATTTAAATCCTGTAACTCAGTGGAATTCAATTCTGCAAGAAACTACATGAGCTTGGAATAGGACCCCAAGCTCTACAACGCAGCCAGTGTGACAGCTTGGGAGCATCCTGGGGAGGTTTGTTTTAAACCATGAAAGCTGAGATTATGAACGTCTATCGCATCAAACTGCAAAGTTTGTGGTGATTTGTTATCCAGTAATAGGTAACTAATAACAATTGTCATTTGATCAAATCTAGTTTTGTGTGATTTTTCCACTGTTTTAACAATATGGAAATACTCTGCCCGTATCAATACTCTGCCAAACCATCAAATAGTCACCTAGTGGTGTGTTCAAGTTCAGAACAAATGCCTGGCTGGCACTACTAGTAAACAAAATTAAAGAAGCTTCCATATTTCCAATTCATTCATTCATTCATTCATTCATTCATTCTTCATACTCATCTAATAAAACTATTAACCTCTTTAACACCAACTGTATTTCATCCTTTCCAGATTCTGTCAGTTTTTGTAATGCCAACAAGTCTGATCTGCCATCCTGGCACTGTTGCTATGTAAAACATTCAAGATTATCATGACCTTTAGCAACTCAAAATGTTAATGTGAGATAACTTGGTTGGGGATTTTGTGCTGGGTGTTGGTGTGTGTTCCAAATGGTGCCTGTGCAATTTGGAGGTGGATTTCCGAAGTTAGTGCTGTTGTTATTTCTGATGTCACTTCTCAAGAATTACACTATCATTTACCATCTTCTTGACTCTCATAATCTGGAGTTGAGAAGCTTTGTCAGCTTAATACAGTATTATGAAGAGAGAATTTAAAGTTGCTGGTGAGAATTCCTCCCTTCTGTGCTGTTCTAGAAATTGAGTTATGATTAGAAATTTCCTATATAGGTAAAATGTATTACTGAATAAAACTTCTAAGGGTGCTTCCTGACCAGAACTGCTCATAATGAAGTAAAATCGCCTGTTTTGGAGCTAGAAGAAAATAATATTTCAGATGGACACATAAATGAATACACACATTCAATAAATCTAGTATCTTGAAAGAGATTTTGCTGAACCGATATCATTAAAAGAGCCCAAAAATCAATTGTGCAGCCCTCAGCACCCCATGAAGCACTCCTGGGTCTTCTGCATTTGATAGTAATAAAACTCTGTTTGCATTTCCATGCTCATTAATGGAGGCATTCTACCATTGGGAAAGATTTAAATTTCCATAAAAATGCAATGAATCTGGAGGTGGCATAAACGTGTTTATAAGATGACAAGTTATGATCAGTGCTTCCTTCCATGTGGTGGTCTCCTCTTTATTAATCCTCGCAGGAGGTCACTGCATCAGCTGCTCATTAATCATTTCCCCTTCAGTGAAATGACTTTGAAAATGTAACAGTGCAAAACGTATCTGTCGTTCCATAACAAGCTTGTTAAATACTGGTCTTGAATGACTCAAAGTAACTAGGCATTTGGCAATGGACTTGCAACTAATTTGTGCATTTGGTATTTGCTTTCATTAACTAGTGAATAACAAGCAATGGGTTCCAAAAGCTCAAGAAAAAATACAGGAATTTAAAAAATAATATATATTAAAATTCAATGTGATAATATCCTCCATATTTCTTCCTACAGAATGTTTAAAATTAAAACACCTGTAATATATTATATTAGTCATGGTATGATAGGGAAAGATAGGATTCAGTAGGCAGAAAGGGAGAGGCTAGGACCTGAGGTCCCTGGGTGGGGAAAAACACAAATTTTAAAACATATCTTCTAGGAACATCTGACCTTGAGCAAAATCCCTCAGGCCTGAAGTTCCTCTTGAGAATGTGACAGATACCATGTATTCCCACTCAGGTTTCCCTCAGAATTTGACAAACAAAAGACCTGACTAAAAATAAGTAGACCATAAAACATATGACTCACAAAAACAGTATGGCCATAGATCACCCCCTCATACAATGGAAATGAGCCAATCAAAAATGAAGGACTGGCATTTACAGTTTCTAACCAATAAGGGTAGAACCTGAGAAGGAACAAGGGGGAAGGTGGGGGGTGAAGCAAACACTATAAAACAAAGTCCCTTGCCTATGGTTGAGGACATTCACTTTTGAATGCTCCCTCTCTGTAAAGAGAGCTTTCATACAATTCTTTCTACTTATAACCTAATAAACTTTTGCCAGCTGCTCATTTTATTCTGTGTTCACCTCTTCATTCTTTGAAGTGGGGAGACAACAAACCCTGGGTATTGAGGTAAAAAAAATCCCGCAACAATGGTTTAGTTCAGTTCAGGTGCCAAGGTTTGAATATGATAAATCTATTGCTTTTATGTGAAGAACTTCTGTGATGAATTATAATAACAGGTCAATAAATGACTATTCATGTTTAATCTGGATGAGGAGAAATTCTGAGTTAAAAGAGACTTAACACTGAAGCCAGTTGAGGAGTGTATTCATATATTATGCAAAATAATTACATACAGAGTCTCAACTGAATAAAAAAAGGCACAAAGCACTCTCAAAAGTGTCTGGGGCAGAGTGAATCCAGGTAAATAGATAACACTGTTAAAGCTAATTTTCAAAATGAAAAGTAGGGGTGTCTGGGTGGCTCAAGCAGCCCAACGCTTGATTTGGCCCAGGTCATGACCTCACGGTCATAAGATCAAGCCCTAGCGTGGAGCCTGCTTGGGTTTCTATGTCTCTCTCTCTCTCTGGCCTTCCCTTGCTCTCTCTCTCTCCCTTTCTCAAAATAAATAAATAAATAAATAAATAAATAAATAAATAAATATTTAAAAAATAATCTGCAAAATGAAAAGCAAAATGTAAAATGACTAAAAAATACAAAGATAAATGCTCTTAAGTAAAAAGAGTATATAATATCCCAGTGTACAGTAATGCATTCGAGGTAAAATAGAAACTTTCAATAATTGTTTGTGTAATGGACGAGAACATAAAAAGGAGATGACTTCTAAATAGATTGTACTTAAAACCTATTGACATATATTTGCATACTGCCTGTCTTTTGGGGAAATATTATTTATCATTAGATATTGTTTATTATTATCTCACAAATCTGCACTTTATGATTTAAACATCAAGCTGAAAGTTCACTGAAGAGTCACCTTTGTTGTGCCGCATTATATCATGGTATCTGGGAATCCTTAAAAAATTCTTACCTGAGCTGTTTGGTTTAGCTGCCATCCAGTGAATTTGTTACATGAAGATATGGATAAATTGATGTATTTACTATAATCATATCTCAGTTTATGCTAGGATAGCCAATATATAATTAGAATCAGACTTGTTTTATTTGCATCTTTGTTTGTTTGACTATATGATCATTTTGCTATTGTGCTATCATTAATAGTGCTGTCATTATGCATTGCATGCCTTTTGTTGCATTACTGGAAAATAAATCTATGGCTCCAAAGGTTCATCCCCATTAATTCTTAATTAGCATTTCATCGAAATGCATCACTGTAAATTTATTTATAAAAATCACATTTTCATTCATAAATAACTAGAATTTCATGAAATCTTAAAACTCCAGCTATGCCAAAGAAAGATGGAAAAGGAACCTAGTTTTGAAGATGATTCAGGATGCTTTTCAATTACAAAAAGAATTAAGAGAGCTTTGACATTTATCTGGATCTAAAGTGACAGTAATAGATTTTAGACACATTTAAGGAATTAACATAATATTAGTTTCCATTTCCCTCCCAACCAGTATTATGTAAGTCTATGAATTTTAATTTGCTAATCACTCCACTCAGAAAAGAGCAAACATCATCAACATGCAACTTTGTTCCTCATGTCCTTTTTAACTTCATGTGATAGTCAAAAGCTGCAAAAATAAAGAAGTAAAAGTTTTTTAATTGTTATGACTGTCATAAAACAAAATTGATTTCTTAATAGCTAACGTTTGTGTCAGAAAGCCAAACAATTGAGTTAGATTTGAGTTAGATGCGTGTATTCTGACATATCAGTATACCTAGAACTGCAACCTACAGAAGGGATTTTTATGTTCACCTTTCCTCGATCAAGAGTATAGGTTGGAGAGTTCTCTCTCTCTCTTTTCTTCTCTCTCTCTCTATTAATTCCCCAAACCTTGGAAACAGATGCATGAGGATTTGCTATGGTGGCCAAAATGGCTTCATTTTTTTTAAATGACATTTATTTATTGAGAGACAGAGAGAGACAGAGCATGAGCAGGGGAGGGGCAGAAACAGAGGGAAACACAGAACCTGAAGCAGGCTCCAGGCTCTGAGCTGTCAGCACAGAGCCTGACACAGGGCTCAAACCAACGAACCGCAAGATCATGGCCTAAGCCCAAGTCAGAAGCTTAACCAACTGAACCACCCAAGTACCCAAAAATAGCTTCATAGTTTAAATCTAACTTATTTTTATGCTTTGTTGGGTTTGTTTTATTTTACTAAAATTCAAAGAATCAGAAATTAAGGCTTTGAATATTCTTATCTTGCCAGATTTATTAGGTTTTCGTATTTGAATGGATCCTACAATGATTTTTTTCTCATAGATGACAGCGTTGTTCAAGCATTAGAGTAGAAGGGGCAGTTAGGGGTATACCTTGGTTCTGAGTTTTGACATCCAGTCAAATTGCCAGATAAGCCTCTTTGAGTCTTCCTTCTACCATCAGTGGAATAAAGACCATTACAAAAACACTCTGACTGTTTATTGGGAAAATCCCTGCCATGGAACTCTTAAAGTGTTAAAAGATAAAAGCAGAATAAGAAGAATTCCAATCTAGGTCTTTGTCCTGGAATGATAATACAAACAGACAAGCCAACAGGGGTGGTGGAAGGCTCCTGAGTACTGATGTGACTGAGGCATTGTTATCCCTTGACCTCTCCTTCTTAGATACTTAACAGTAGGGAATCCTCAGTTGACTTCCACGAATTCATAGACGCTTCTACCAGACTGCATTATGGATTTAGGATGAGGACTAGAATACAGGGAATAAGCACATAAATCTTGGTCCAAATCCTCTTTCAAAATGACATTTAGAGATCACCTGTCTGGAGTTTTCATTTCACGCTATCATAATCTAACTTGATTGCACCGTTGTGTCCTGAATAATACATATTTCCATTATTAGTTCCCTATAATCTTCATAGCTTTTATAAGAACTTATTGAACAACAATAAGAACAATGGAACACTTCTTGAAGTATCTACAAAGAATTGTTTTCACTACTAAAGAAGCTAATCTAATGTCTAATAATTTTTGTTGTTACTAATGAAGATCTGTTTTTAAAAAACCTCTTAAAACCATGGGGTTGTATGAGTCGGAGTCTTTTATATTCCACATGTAGGTGAGACCATATAATATTTGTCTTTCATTTAGTATAATGACCACTAGGCACAGGCATGCCATCAGAATTGGCAGGCTTTCCTTCTATTTTAACACTGAGTAATAGTCCATTGTATGTATATACCACACTTTATTTATCCATTTATCTGTTGATAAACATTTAAGTTGTTTGTGAAGAGGGGGGAAGGAGTGGTGATGGTTAAAGAGTACAAAGTTTCAGTTGCACAAGATCAACAAGTTCTGGAGATATACTCTACAGCATAGGGCATATAACCAACAATAAATATTGTATATTTAAAAATTTCTAAGAGGGCAGACCTTATGTTAACTATTTGTACCACATAGATACAAAAATAGTAATAATTAACAGGGTGGGAGGAAACTTTGGGACTTGGGTATGTTGATGGCTTTGATAGCAGTTATGGTTTCATGGTGTATACTTATCTGGAAATTCATAGAGTTGTATACATTAAATATGTATGCCTTTTTATACGTTGATCAATCATAGTAAAGTGGTTTTAAAAAATACCCTCTGGTTGATTATGATATATTTATGCTTCTCTGTGACTATTACCTTGAATAATCCCTTCCTTGACTGAATCTGGGTTTGACTATGTAATTTGTTTTGGCCTTTAGGATAATAGGTCAGTATCAGACATGACAAAGGAAAAGGTCCTTGAAAATCATTTCCCAGTTGTTGCTCCTGGGGGAGCCTGCTGCATGTTGAGAGACATATAGCCCAGTCGGCCGCATCGCCCTTTGAGGATCAGTCAGCCCTGCAAAGCAGTACTTTCCAAGTGACCAATATTTGAATGCAGATGCATGAGAAAGCACATCCAGTGCCAGAAGAAGGACCACCTAGCTGAGTCCAGGCCAAACTGATGACTCATAGAATTGTGACCGAAATAAATATTTGTGTTTTTTTCTGTTACTGAATGTTGATGTGGTTTATTATGCAGAAAAAAAATCTAACTGATATAGAAATTGGTACCAGAAATGAGGTACTGCTATAAAAAGAAAAGAAAACATGACATTGGCTTTGGAATCATGTGGCAGGCAGCAGAAGCAAGGAAATTGTTAATGTAATCTGGAAAAGCAGGAAGAAAACTGTTAGTTGAAGGCTGAAAATTTTGGTGAGGAAATTGTTTTTGGAGGCTAGAAAAATGGCAGCTTGTGTAGGTCTGAAACAGTTCGCAAAACTGGTACCTATAGTATTTTGGAATCTCAAAACTGTACCTAAAACTTTTTTGGTCTTATTGGAAATGATGTTGAAAACATCTGTTAGCATGCCTAACCACACAAAATAAGGTATTATAACAAGTAGCTGAGCTAAATAGGAAACCATTTATATGTAAGCAGAATTTAGAGGCAAGACAGAGGAATAGGACTAGCTGGTTATAAAACAAACTTGGCTCTTAGTTCATTGTCTCTAGCTTATAAATGATTTTTAAAGAAAATATAGGGGAAAAAATAAAGAAAATGCTGTCTGGGGAGAGTATTCAGGCAAGGGTATGACTGTAAGGACTACAAACTTCTCTGGGTGCCTTGGTGGCTCAGTCAGTTGAGCATCCTGACATGGGCCTGATCATGGTCAGGGCATGATCTCTCAGTTCATGAGTTCAAGCCCCACATCGGGTTCTGTGCTGATGGCTCAGAACCTGGAGCCTGCTTCAGATTCTGTGTCTCCTTCTCTCCATCCCTCCCCCACTCACAGTCTGTCTCTCAAAAATAAACATTAAAAGAAAAGAACCACAAACTTCTCTTAAAACTTCCAAACTAAATCAGTGCCTAGAAGATCCTACAAACCAGACTAGGGTTTCTCAAACTCAGTACTATTGACATTTTGGACTAGATAATTCTTCATTGTGGGGAGTGTCTTGTGCATTGAAAGATGTTTAGGAATATCCTTGGCCTTTACCCACTAAATGACAGAACACCACCCTCACTCTAATTGTGACAACCAAAAAATGTCTCCTGACATTTTAAAATGTCTCCTGAAGAGCAAAAGCACCCTCCACTGAGAGCAGTTGAGTCAGACAAAAGAGATTCTAAGGATCTTTAAAACATTGGCCACAGAAGCCTGAAATGCCCAGAGTGGAGAAAGGCTGATCTCAAAAAGAACCGTTGGTGTATTTCTGCTTGAATAAAGTGGGTCTCAAGCTGATATGTAGAAATTCCACAAATTTTTAAGGAGTTTTATTAACAAATGACCACACCAGATTAGATAAAAATGTGATGACACTGCTCGAGTTTCTAAAAGACTCTTGGGCCTTTTTATAAGCAAGTACCAGGCTAAGAAAGCCACTACACTATAGGAATACATAGAGGATCATATATATATATATATATATGTATATATATATATATATATATACACATATACATATATATACATATATATGTATATATATACACATATATACATGTATATGTATATATATATATACACATATACATGTATATGTATATACATATACATGTATATGTGTATATATATATATATATATGATCCTCTATGTATGTGTATATATATATATATATATATATATATATATATATATATATATAAAATGTGTGAGTGTGTGAATCCAAGAGGCCAGATATATATATATATGAAATGTGTGAGTGTGTGAATCCAAGAGGTCAGAGAGAAAAGTCAATAATAAGGATAGATAATGGAATGGGGATTCACTCCTAGGGAATAGAATGTGTCCCTCATAAAGGAACATTCCTTGCTTCCAGTGTATAAGGGCCTTGGCAACAGGTAGGGTTTCAAAAAGTTATACAGCAACAGACTGTACATACCTTTTGTTTTCCCCCTTTTGGAACTACAGAATCTTTTGTGACTATCCCATTCGTATTTCATCATGGGGCGTTGGTATAAGGAGGTCACATAACTTGGCTTTTTATTTCATAGGTTTCAGAATTAAGCATACCTGTATTTTAAAAAATTCCATCAAATTTGATTATAGACTTTATGCTCTTAGATTTTGAGACTGATTCCATAATTATCCAATGAAACCTCTGTGGGTTTTTTTGGTAAGAAATAGATGTCTTTTGCATTGTGAGAAAAGTGGAGCACTGGGGATCTCAGGGCACACTATGGTAGATATCGTTACAGTTGTGGTTCCTTGTTTATTCATGCCTGCCTCTTCATGCCTGCAGTGGTCTACTCTAACACTGAATCTTGGGCCATCTTCATGACTTATTTTGGCCAATGGCACAATAGCTAGTCTACTTGATATAAACAAACAATTGAAGAAAGCTTGCCTATCGGGGCTTGCCCTCTCTTGATGCTCTTTGACCCTATACATTTCCACCTTGTAGAGATGGCTTCACTGGCCTACTGGAGGAGGAAGAGGTGGGACCAGGTCACTCTCATGATCTCAGCTGATGAGTCAACCCCCAGAAGCAGAAGCAACTGAGAAGCAGAAGTAATAGCTAAACACAGAAGCATGAGTGTACCTATTCAACAATGGCAGAAGAATAACTTGAATATTAACCTCCATACAAACCTTTGAACAAAATAATCACTGCTGTGTTAAGCCATTGGGATAATATAATCATTAAATAATTATGTAAGAAGAATAACTTGAATACTTATATTCAAGAATAACCTATATACAAACCTTTGAGCAAAATAAGTGATTGCTGTGTTAAGCCACTAAATTGTGGGATAATATAATCATTAAATAATTATTCACAGATAATCTGTTGCTAGTTGGAATTCATGTTAAAAATACTGTAAGAATGTGAGATTTCCACACTACTATATTTCCTTTTTACTACTGTTTGCATAAAGCCTACCCACAGTAGGTCCTTAATACATATTTAGGGGAGAGTTCCTGAGATGGCAGCTTAGGAGGACACTGGGCTCATCGCGTGTCCTGCTGATCACTTAGATTCCACCTACACCTGCCTAAATAACCCAGAAAACCGCCAGAGGATTAGCAGAAAGGAGTCTCCGGAGCCAAGTGCCAACGAGAGGCCCACAGAAGAGGGTTGGAAGGGCGGCGAGGCAGTGCACGCTCCACGGACTGGAGGGAGGGAGCCGGGGCGGAGGGGCAGCCTGCCGGCCAAGCAGAGCCCCTGAGTCTGGCTGGCGAAAGTGGAGGGGCAGGACGGAGTGTGTTCCGACAGCAAACTCGACTTAGCATCTGGGAGGTCATAAGTTAACAGCTCTGCTCAGAAAGCAGGAAGGCTGGAGGACAAAGGGAGGGAGAGTTGCTGAGCCCCCGGACAACAGAGCTCAGTTTGGTGGGGAACTAAGGCGCTCTCCAGCGCCATGTCCCTCGCCCATCCCCCAGCCAAAATCCCAAAGGGAACCAGTTCCTGCCAGGGAACTTGCTCCTCAGCGCGAACACCCAACTCTGTGCTTCTGCTGAGCCAAACCTCCAGCAGCGGATCTGACTCCCTCCCTCTGCCACAGGGCCCCTCCTGAAGTGGATCACCTAAGGAGAAGCGAGCTAAGCCTGCCCCTCCTGCCCACGTGCACCTTGCCTACCCACCCCAGCTAATACACCAGATCCCCAGCACCACAAGCCTGGCAGTGTGCAAGTAGCCCAGACGGGCCACACCACCCCACAGTGAATCCCGCCCCTAGGAGAGGGGAAGAGAAGGCACACACCAGTCTGACTGTGGCCCCAGTGGTGGGCTGGGGGCAGACATCAGGTCTGCCTGCGGCCCCGCCCACCAACTCCAGTTATACACCACAGCACAGGGGAAGTGCCCTCCAGGCCCGCACCACTCCAGGGACTATCCAAAATGACCAAACGGAAGAATTCCCCTCAGAAAAATCTCCAGGAAATAACAACAGCTAATGAACTGATCAAAAAGGATTTAAATAATATAACAGAAAGTGAATTTAGAATAATAGTCACAAAATTAACTGTTGGGCTTGAAAACAGTATAGAGGACAGCAGAGAATCTCTTGCCACAGAGAGCAAGGGACTAAGGAACAGTCAGGAGGAGCTGAAAAACGCTTTAAACGAAATGCAAAACAAAATGGAAACGACGACGGCTCGGATTGAAGAGGCAGAAGAGAGAATAGGTGAACTAGAAGATAAAGTTATGGAAAAAGAGGAAGCTGAGAGAAAGAGAGATAAAAAAATCCAGGAGTATGAGGGGAAAATTAGAGAACTAAGTGACACACTAAAAAGAAATAATATATGCATAATTGGTATCCCAGAGGAGGAAGAGAGAGGGAAAGGTGCTGAAGGGGTACTTGAAGAGATTATAGCTGAGAACTTCCCTGAACTGGGGAAGGAAAAAGGCATTGAAATCCAAGAGGCACAGAGAACTCCCTTCAGACGTAACTTGAATCGATCTTCTGCACGACATATCATAGTGAAACTGGCAAAATACAAGGATAAAGAGAAAATTCTGAAAGCAGCAAGGGGTAAACGTGCCCTCACATATAAAGGGAGACCTATAAGACTTGTGACTGATCTCTCTTTTGAAACTTGGCAGGCCAGAAAGGATTGGCACGAGATCTTCAGTGTGCTAAACAGAAAAAAATATGCAGCCGAGAATCCTTTATCCAGCAAGTCTGTCATTTAGAATAGAAGGAGAGATAAAGGTCTTCCCAAACAAACAAAAACTGAAGGAATTTGTCACCACTAAACCAGCCCTACAAGAGATCCTAAGGGGGATCCTGTGAGACAAAGTACCAGAGACATCACTACAAGCATAAAACATACAGACATCACAATGACTCTAAACCCGTATCTTTCTCTAATAACACTGAATGTAAATGGATTAAATGCGCCAACCAAAAGACATAGGGTATCAGAATGGATAAAAAAACAAGACCCATCTATTTGCTGTCTACAAGAGACTCATTTTAGACCTGAGGACACCTTTAGATTGAGAGTAAGGGGATGGAGAACTATTTATCATGCTACTGGAAGCCAAAAGAAAGCTGGAGTAGCCATACTTATATCAGACAAACTAGACTCTAAATTAAAGGCTTTAACAAGAGATGAAGAAGGGCATTATATAATAATTACAGGGTCTATCCATCAGGAAGAGCTAACAATTATAAATGTCTATGCGCCGAATACCGGAGCCCCCAAATATATAAAACAATTACTCATCAACATAAGCAACCTTATTGATAAGAATGTAGTCATTGCAGGGGACTTTAACACCCCATTTACAGAAATGGATAGATCATCTAGACACACAGTCAATAAAGAAACAAGGGCCCTGAATGATACATTGGATCAGAAGGACTTGACAGATATCTTTAGAACTCTGCATCCCAAAGCAACAGAATATACTTTCTTCTCGAGTGCACATGGAACATTCTCCAAGATAGATCATATACTGGGTCACAAAACAGCCCTTCATAAGTTTACAAGAATTGAAATTATACCATGCATACTTTCAGACCACAATGCTATGAAGCTTGAAATCAACCACAGGAAAAAGTCTGGAAAACCTCCAAAAGCATGGAGGTTACAGAACACCCTACTAACGAATGAGTGGGTCAACCAGGAAATTAGAGAAGAAATTAAAAATTTTTGGAAACAAACGAAAATGAAAATACAACAATCCAAATGCTTTGGGACGCAGCGAAGGCAGTCCTGAGAGGAAAATACATTGCAATCCAGGCCTATCTCAAGAAACAAGAAAAATCCCAAATACAAAATCTAACAGCACACCTAAAGGAAATAGAAGCAGAACAGCAAAGGCAGCCTAAACCCAGCAGAAGGAGAGAAATAATAAAGATCAGAGCAGAAATAAACAATATAGAATCTAGAAAAAACTGTAGAGCAGATCAACAAAACCAAGAGTTGGTTTTTTGAAAAAATAAACAAAATTGACAACCTCTAGCCAGGCTTCTCAAAAAGAAAAGGGAGATGACCCAAATAGATAAAATCATGAATGAAAATGGAATCATTAAAACCAATCTCTCAGAGATACAAGCAGTTATCAGGGAATACTATGAAAAATTATATGCCAAGAAACTGGACAACCTGGAAGAAATGGACAAATTCCTAAACACCCACACTCTTCCAAAACTCAATCAGGAGGAAATAGAAAGCTTGAACAGACCCATAACCAGCGAAGAAATTGAATCAGTCATCAAAAATCTCCCAACAAATAAGAGTCCAGGACCAGATGGCTTCCCAGGGGAGTTCTACCAGATGTTTAAAGCAGATATAATACCTATCCTTCTCAAGCTATTCCAAGAAATAGAAAGGGAAGGAAAACTTCCAGAATCATTCTATGAAGCCAGTATTACTTTGATTCCTAAACCAGACAGAGACCCAGTAAAAAAAGAGAACTACAGGCCAATATCCCTGATGAATATGGATGCAAAAATTCTCAATAAGATACTAGCAAATCAAATTCAACAGCATATAAAAAGAATTATTCACCATGATCAAGTGGGATTCATTCCTGGGCTGCAGGGCTGGTTCAACATTTGCAAATCAATCAACGTGATACATCACATTAATAAAAAAAAAAAAGAAGAACCATATGATCCTGTCAATCGATGCAGAAAAGGCCTTTGACAAAATCCAGCACCGTTTCTTAATAAAAACCCTTGAGAAAGTCGGGATAGAAGGAACATACTTAAAGATCATAAAAGCCATTTATGAAAAGCCCACAGCTAACATCATCCTCAATGGGGAAAAACTGAGAGCTTTTTCCCTGAGATCAGGAACACGACAGGGACGCCCACTCTCACGGCTGTTGTTTAACATAGTGCTGGAAGTTCTAGCATCAGCAATCAGACAACAAAAGGAAATCAGAGGCATCAAAATTGGCAAAGATGAAGTCAAGCTTTCACTTTTTTCAGATGACATGATATTATACATGGAAAATCCGATAGACTCCACCAAAAGTCTGCTAGAACTGATACATGAATTCAGCAAAGTTGCAGGATACAAAATCAATGTACAGAAATCAGTTGCATTCTTATACACTAACAATGAAGCAACAGAAAGACAAATAAAGAAACTGATCCCATTCACAATTGCACCAAGAAGCATAAAATACCTAGGAATAAATCTAACCAAAGATGTAAAAGATCTGTATGCTGAAAACTATAGAAAGCTTATGAAGGTAATTGAAGAAGATATAAAGAAATGGAAACACATTCCCTGCTCATGGATTGGAAGAATAAATATTGTCAAAATGTCAATACTACCCAAAGCTATCTACACATTCAATGCAATCCCAATATAAATTTCACCAGCATTCTTCTCGAAACTAGAACAAGCAATCCTAAAATTCATATGGAACCACAAAAGGCCCCGCATAACCAAAGTAATTTTGAAGAAGAAGCCCAAAGCAGGAGGCATCACAATCCCAGACTTTAGCCTCTACTACAAAGCTGTAATCATCAAGACAGCATGGTATTGGCACAAAAACTGACACATAGACCAATGGAATAGAATAGAAACCCCAGAACTACACCCACAAACGTATGGCCAACTCAATTTGACAAAGCAGGAAAGAATATCCAGTGGAAAAAAGACAGTCTCTTTAACAAATGGTGCTGGGAGAACTGGACAGCAACATGCAGAAGGTTGAAACTAGACCACTTTCTCACACCATTCACAAAAATAAACTCAAAATGGATAAAGGACCTGAATTTGAGACAGGAAACCATCAAAACCCGAGAGGAGAAAGCAGGAAAAGACCTCTCTGACCTCAGCCGTAGCAATCTCTTACTTGACACATCCCCAAAGGCAAGGGAATTAAAAGCAAAAATAAACTACTGGGACCTTATGAAGATAAAAAGCTTCTGCACAGCAAAGGAAACAACCAACAAAACTAAAAGGCAACCAACGGAATGGGAAAAGATATTTGCAAATGACATATCGGACAAAGGGTTAGTATCCAAAATCTATAAAGAGCTCACCAAACTCCACACCTGAAAAACAAATAACCCAGTGAAGAAATGGGCAGAAAACATGAATAGACACTTCTCTAAAGAAGACATACGGATGGCCAACAGGCACATGAAAAGATGTTCAACGTCGCTCCTTATCAGGGAAATACAAATCAAAACCACACTCAGATATCACCTCACACCATTCAGAGTGGCCAAAATGAACAAATCAGGAGACTATAGATGCTGGAGAGGATGTGGAGAAACGGGAACCCTCTTGCACTGTTGGTGGGAATGCAAATTGGTGCAGCCGCTCTGGAAAGCAGTGTGGAGGTTCCTCAGAAAATTAAAAATAGACCTACCCTATGACCCAGCAATAGCACTGCTAGGAACTTATCCAAGGGATACAGGAGTACTGATGCATAGGGGCACTTGTACACCAATGTTTATAGCAGCACTCTCAACAGTAGCCAAATTATGGAAACAGCCTAAATGTTCATCAACTGATGAATGGATAAAGAAATTGTGGTTTATATACACAATGGAATACTACGTGGCAATGAGAAAGAATGAAATATGGCCTCTTGTAGCAACGTGGATGGAACTGGAGAGTGTGATGCTGAGTGATATAAGCCATACAGAGAAAGACAGATACCATATGGTTTCACTCTTATGTGGATCCTGAGAAACTTAACAGAAACCCATGGGGGAGGGGAAGGAAAAAAAGAAAAAGAGGTTAGAGTGGGAGAGAGCCAAAGCATATGAGACTGTTAAAAACTGAGAAGAAACTGAGGGTTGATGGGGAGTGGGAGGGAGGGTAGGGTGGGTGATGGGTATTGAGGAGGGCACCTTTTGGGATGAGCACTGGGTGTTGTATGGAAACCAATTCGACAATAAATTTCATATATTGATAAAAAAAGAAAAAAAATACATATTTAGTGAAGAAAAACTCATTGTAATCAGCCTCTAATGTTTAGATACTGGTATCATGCTTTGGCTACCAAAGTGTTTTCTTTGATAACTTAGAACATATTTCACCTTTATATTGGTCTTTTAATTCCAAATGATTCAATCTCTTCCTTTCCTTCCATCCAATTCTAAGGGAGATTTTGTGGTTAAAGGAACTTTTAGCAAAGCCTGTCAACATCTTCACAAAATAAGATCGATATGATGATACATAAGCAGTTGCTATTTTCCCTTAAAAATTATTCTTAATGATGAGAATGTCCTTTATTAACAAGATTATAGAAACAGCTCATTTGCATAAGCATACTAAAAGGGAGCTAGAGAGGGCAGCTCTAAATCTTCATGTAGGAGGAAAATCGAAAATAGCAATATGCTCAATAGGTTATGTGCATGGTCTGATCACAGGGCTGTGCATGTCACTTTATTAATTAACATATAAATAGCTGCTATTTAAAGCTCTGTCCCTGAATGAATCCCTACAAGATACATCAACTAGATATTCCGATTAATGAGATGGCATTGCATAATATTATAGAAAATGAGGATCTCTGTCAGGACATGGGGAAATTGGAGGGAATGGTGAACAGTGTGGCAGATGTCTTCATCAGACAGAGAGCTGTATGACGACATTCAGATCCACTTTGACTGAAATAGGCTTGGGGAATAGGAAGTAAGCCAGGACAGTGTGGGGAATACAATTGTATATGTATTACCTATTATCAAAGGATTTGCTTAATGCTTTTTTGTAGTTTGATGACATTTATTTTTACAACAGGATTCTAGCCAGGTTCCTTTCAATTGAAGAGAACTCTATCTGAGAGAATAGGAAAGAAGATATACATAGTATCTATTACCTTACAAAATATTTTAAACTAAATAATTTCTGACTTTTATTGAAAAACAGCTTGTTAGACATTGTTCTGTTCTCTTAAATATCATAAACCAAGTAATATATTTTCATGAAATATATAATATTTATGTAAATATTATAAAATATATAATATACAAAATTATATACACACACACTTATATATAAAACCATGCTCCTTCAAATTTGGAATAATTTAGCTTTTAGCCAAAAAAAATCACTATTATTTTTCCTGACCAACAACAATAAATGTAATATTTAGCAACATTTTTGTACTGAAAAGTGAAGAGACACATGCATGTCCCTACCTGACTAAATATGGAACATTTAGTTAACAATTATTTTCTCTAGCTACATTATTTTAAAAACTATATCAAGTTAAAAAATGTATATTTTATATAGCTTTAATTATATAAATTAAATATATGATTATACATATTGAGATCTTTATACTATTTTACATAAGCAATCTTTTCTGATACTATATGTCATTTTGTAATAGATCAATATTTTATTTCATAGCAATAGTTACAAAGAGATGCTTCCTATATATGTTAGCACTATGCATGCTAGATTTTCCTTAATAATTCTAATTTTAAGTAATATTTCCCTGCACTCTTAAATGGGTCGTTAAGCCTGGTATTAGCCAATACTACTTAAATAGCTTAATAAGTTTTGCCTAATATAAATCTTATAATTAGAGAATATTTTTTTTCAATAATTAAAAAGGATACACTAAAGACCTCCTTATAATCACATCAGTTTTTATAGGTCCTTTTGGAGCCACAAATCCCTCAGTGCTAATTGAATGTAATGAAGTGGGTATAGGTTTAATTAATATTTTTGAATTATATGGTGTTGACATATCTGTAGTTTGGGTCTGCATTTTTTCATCACAGAATCTTCTTTAAAAAAGGAAAAATGAGACATTCCTTTATTAGCACCCAGTTCTGATTTCATCAGCTCTAAACATTTCATCATCATTTCTGTTAGGCATGAACGCCCTTCATTGTAACAAGTTATTTTTTAATGTCCGTGCCTAGTTTTGCACGTGAGATTGAATGACACAGTATTCATTTAAGAATGCCTTCCAATACTTATGCCATTAGTACATATAGGTTCAATTTTTAACTTGTTGAGTGTGTAATTGGATTTGATTACACTTAACATTGCTTCTGACCTAGTTATCCTGATTCTAGGTCGATATGCTGAAAAAATATTATTATATATCAAGAATGTGACAATGTAAAAAATTTTACTGATGTAAACACTTTAAATTTCACCTAAGCCAATTTCTATGTAGTTTTTATATATTATGACTTCTCTTGCAAAAATCTGTACTTCTATATCTGTCAAGTAATTATTTGTCCTCCTTTCTTTCAAAAACATGTAAGATTCTTCATACTCTCTAATAACTCTGTGTTTAATATTTGCATGGATATGCTTAGCTACAAGCATTAGATGTGTTATTTGTTTCTTCTCTATTTCCTACATTATGGGCTTGAACAAGTAGAAAGAATAAAGAAAGGCTTAGAGTAGATTTCTATTATCCCATCAATAAATACTAAACCATGATCTTTTTTTTTTTTTTTTTGTAGCTGATTAAATCAAGACATTGTAGCAATATTCTGCATGTGTTATGTATCACTTTAAATGTGTACACAAATTAAATTATATATTAATATCTTGCTTTCAACACACAATGAGGCAAATGCTATTATTGTCTACCTATTACACATAAGGAAACAGGCAGAAAATGCTTGCACGACTTTCTGAAGACCATTCTCTTGAACTTGTGCTCTGAATCACCACCCTGTAATAAGTTAACTTCAAGACATCTAACCATTAATAATAATTCCCTGAAGTTGTATTTCCCAGATTTTGCTAATTTACTGTACCCAACTTAATTGCTTAGGATATTGGTTGTTGCAAATTTGTCATTTCTCATTTCTCACTGTTGCTCCTTTCATATGTAAAAAATAAATATATTTCAAATCTGACCCAAAGTGAATTATTCCACCTAAATTAAATGCTACTCAGATAACTTCACAGTAGTACTTTAAATGATATAATGCTATCTATCAATTTATGCGTTGAATATTAAAAATTTCGCTGGAGTAAAATAGTTCCAACAAAGCCTCTCCGTTTTAATTATAAAACATTTTTTTATTAACATTAAACTGTCTATATGTCAGAAGTCTCTGTGAAAACAAATCAACAGATTCTACCGTATTATACACCAAGTGAATTATGGTAAAGGAATGTGACAATTTGTGCCTAGAAAATTCAGTTTTTCTATTCGATTCACTCATTCATGTTTCATCTAACACCTAATAAGTATACTTACCTAGTTTCATTTAATCAACCTATTTCTCTAGGGCCTATGTAAATTTTAACACTGGACCGTCATATGGACCTGGATCCTTGATTTCTTTTACCTGACTTGGTGAATACGTGTGATCGGCTGCTATAAGTTCCTGTGGAAAAGGTAACTACAAGTTGACTATCTGTGTATTTATCTGTTCTCTTGTTTTTTCTTTAACTCCCCCTATCAAGTTCTTTTCCACTTTCTGCTTTCTCTAAGAACATGTCAAATAATTTCTACACATACTCTAGGCTCTCCAGCAAGGAAATACAAGATAAATCATTAATGTTTACAAAGGTGATCTGGAAAGAAAACATGAGAACATGCTCCTTTTGAGGAGCCTAGTTATCTTACTCTTTGTTACAATGTTACAGTTATTTCATTAGCTGTATTATACTCTAACAGTTTTAAAAGTGGACATATTGGAGGAAATTTAACATGGAACTGAAAGCCTTTGGTGTGTATGTGTCCCCGTACATGTGTACAAAATCAAGTGACAAATCCTAGGCAGAAAAATCTAAATGTGGCCTGCTAGTTATTTCTAAAATCATGGAGTTTATTTTTGAGAGTCTTGCACTGAAGAGTGGCATGATTTGTAGTTCACCAGAGTCTCCAGCAATGCTATATAAATACTTCATAAAATATTCTATTGACAGTATTAGCATTTTGAGATACAGCAGAAATTATTTATATGCCTTTCCTTTTGGTAAACAGTTTTTGTCAGTAAATATGAAGACATGAAGGACTCATATGTTTTGTTTATAGTTGGGAAATCTTGCTTGGGAATTTACTATAAGCCGAGGCTTTGCCTGCTGAGATTTTGTTACGTCTTTATTGCAATAGAAGCAAATTCCTTTTTTTAAAAAAATATCTCAAGATTAGTACCATTAGGAAATGCCTTGTATTTTGCAAATTGGTTTTGTTCTAAGGCATCTTTTATAAATCTTCAGTATTTTAAGAAGTTAACCATTTCTTATGGGCCAGAAACAAATCTTCCTTCTTCACTCAATTTCAGAAGAGAGAAACCTGTGTAAGTGAGATTGGGGGAGGCTGAAAACTACCCAATAAACATATACACCCTACCCAGACAATTTAATTTGCAACATAATTACAAAACAATATTTACATATAATATACAGAAATAGATACTTCTAATTTCCCCATCTTTAATCCCTTGAGCACATCATATTTCTGAACTAACACCAATTTTAAGTGATTTCATTTAGTCATGACTTCACAGAGAATAAGATGAGGAAAGATGGCCTGTTTTGCTCAACAAACATTGATAAATACTTGCTCTAATCCCAGGAACAGGTTTAGTGCCATGGACACAAAAATGAAATACCATGTGGTGCTTGCTGATGGAGTACTTTTAAATTAGTAGGAAAAAGAAATGTGTGCATCATAATGAAAATAATTCAAAAATAATTGTTATGACAATAAAATAAAAATAATTGTTATGGCAAGATGATATTGCAAAAAATAAGGAGGAAAGATTATTTTAGAAAAAGAGAATTAGAAATTCCTTCATGAATTTAGTATTTAATGTCCAGAAATTTCTAACACATACCCAACTTAAAATGTTTAGGGCAAAGATAATTCTGTTGATGATACCAAAGTTAACATAAATCAATATTTTCTCCTAATCCAACGTATTGTTTTAATATATATTCTTCTAGACTCTTTTCTTGATTGTAAAGAGCTATGGGAATAACAAGACAACATGATCTACATATGCTTTACATTTGTTAGTAATTTAAGTTTATATTTAAATTTATCACCATTTTTATAATTTGGAAATTAACACATGGTATTTTTAAAGTGCTAAATCCAGAGGTGCCTGGGTGGCTCAGCTGGTTGAGCGTCCAACTCCGGCTCAGGTCATGATCTCACAGCTTGTAACTACAAGCCCTGTGTTGAGCTGTGTGCTCACAGCTCAGAGCCTGGAGCCTGCTTAGGATTCTGTGTCTCCCTCTCTGCCCCTCCCCCACTCATGCTATGTCTCTCTTTCAAAAATAAATGAACATTAAAATATAAAAGTGCTAAATCCAAATTTTTTCTGTCATAATTTTTATTATTTATCAGTTTAATTTCCTCTGTGTCCAGATAATATTCAAAAGCATTATATATGCACTGAATGCAAAGGAAAGGTATGTCATTAAGTCTAAATATCTGAAGATACTAAAGAAAAGTCCACTTCTCCATCCTTTCTTACAGATCAGCTCAGAGATGATCATTTAATAGACACCTACATATGGAGGTACCTCTGATCTCTCAGTGTGACTACTGACTCTCAAGATAGATTTGTAACCTGAAAGAATCATTGGTTGGTTTGAGTTTTGTTTTCACTTTTTTTAATAAAAAACTAGTATGTCCAGCATCCATCAGGTAGAGAATTTTTGTGCTTGTTACATCCTGCTAGTCTGTAGACAATAAAAATCACATCTTATTCTTTCTTAATATCAAACAACCAAACATGAAAACTAAAATCAAACAAAAATACAAGCCAAAAAAACAAAAACAAAATGAAAACAAAAAAAAAAATCTCTTCTTTCCAGTTTTGCTGTTATTGTTGTTTGATTTTGCACAGATTAACCTTCTCGGATTAATAGGTCATAGAATGAAACAGTTTATAAACTTACTTAAATACTATACTTATGGCTCTTACCACACACACACACACACACACACACACGTGTGTGTGTGTGTGTGTGTGTGTGTATGTATTTATCGAATCTTGATATCTTCACCTTATTAGGGAGAGTTGCAGATAAAGATCTCTCAAAAGTAAGGTCTCTGTGGAACATGGCTCATTTCTTTTTTATGAAGGACCTAAAGACAGAATATTTGAAATTCCAAACTGCTTTGATGGTTGAATCAGTGATGTGGAAATGCCTGCACATAAGAACGATGTCAGAATCATGATATTGAAAACTACTATTGATCCACTTGTGTGGAAGTCTTGAGCAACGTACCTATAATCTTTCAGTGACTTCTGTAAGAATTATAAGTTCTGTATGACCTAGAATCTCAAGGAAACTAGAAACACCATCCATGTTTGTGCTTAGAATTTACTTATTTATGTGCTTATTTGTGATTTGGTCTACAACAGAAGTGTTTGAAAGACAGCATCCAGTGGTTGGAATGTCAAATATTCCACTAGGAAGAATAATGGAATGTGGAATAAAGATAAGTAATTCCATGTACTTGGGTGATTTATTTAGCAGTTTTGTTATCAATTCTACTTTCCTCAAAAAAAAAAAAAAAAAAAAAAAAGACCAGACTTCTAAACCTCTGGGTATTTACATTTTTGTTGTAAGATCATACAGGCAATAAACATGCTTACACTGGTTTCTAGACTTGGTGCTAAAAGCTGTGATTTAGGAAACAATCAACATTTAAATAGGGAAAATTAGAACATAAAATAACTTGTTGTCACATAAATTATTTTTATGATATACTACTGTAGCTATGTTATGCATAGGCATGTTCTCATTTAAAATTGGGTTGCATGAATATTGTTTATGCCTTGACAATATGCATGCTTTTTTTTGCTATAAAAAGATCCTAAATGCTTTTTGCATATTCCATAAGCACATCCCACAGAGCTCTTAGTAATAAAGCACTGACTTAAAGGTTAGAAGAGTTGCCATACATTTGTGACTGTGCCCCAGTTTGCTCCTCTACTTTCATGGCCTGTAGACACTTAATTCTTTAGGACAAATAACATGGAATGGCAAATGACAATCTATTCTAGACTCATTCAGGGACATAATACTGAAATGCTGACACATGTTTAATGCATTGGTATTGAATAATAGTATAGCTCACAATTTATTAACATAATATTTCTAGCAACTTTTTCCTACCATGTTATATTTTGGTATTTCTCCCATTTAACAGAATTTGTGAGAATATCCCCAATTAAAATTCCAAAGTCACTGGTTCATGTTTGTTTCATGGGTAGCTACTGGATCAAAAACATTATAGCTAAACTTGGTCCTGCTTATACCTTTTAATCAAAAGACCATTAAAAAAACATAGTTTTACTGACAATGATTTTAGGTGTGGCATATTATAGGATTTTTAAATTGGGGTTGGACTATTTACAGGATGTCTCTACTTTAGGTAAGAATTATGAAATAAGATGGTGTGAGGTATTGATATCCTGAGATTAGCAAATAGTTTAGGGACAAAAGAGGAGATGGCCTGTTGATAACAAACTTTCTATATTCTCCAGATGGCCAAGTTTCACATATGATTTAAATTATTTTCTGTCATTTTCTCTCTCTGCCTTTCCCTCTCTCCTGAATATGTAAATTGAATGTGCGGATGCTAAGTCTTAAAAATTATACAAACTTCTCACTTACAATAAACCTTTTCAGCATCAAAAATTTTCAGGCATATTCACAAAGTTGGCTTTGTGAAACTTCAGAGATGTGTGAGTCAAAAACTTTTGTTTTTTTTACCAGTCTTCTTCCTCTCGGGATAAATATTGCATTGTCCCCCACAAAATACCCTGCCTTTTTCCTTCCATGTCCACCATTCTCTCCAATGCTATGGTAAGACCCATCAATAACAGCTCACATATCTCTGGTACTTTTCAGTTTACGAAGTGATGATAGCACTCCATGTGATGTACACAACTACCCTGGTGGTGAGTTAAAAAGTTAGCATCTCTACATTGTGTGTAGATAGGGAGGCTGAAGTTTAGATTGCTTAGTGAGTGGTAGAGCTGAAACTGGAATCCATATCTAGTAACTAACTTTGATGCTCTTCACATTGTTGCTACAGAGCCTGTCACACCCTTCCTGTCCTCATGCTAACCCTAGAATTGTCGAACTGGAATTGTTCCAGGGTTATCTCAGTACATCTGCTTAAATGTGTGCCTTCTTTATAAAAATTAGAAAAAATGTGCTCTCAGAATGACCTTGCTGGTGCACTACTTGTCTAGCTAAAAAAGTTATGTGTATATGTGTGTATGTGTGTGCACGAAGAAAAATATCTGGCTTCTGCTCTGATGGGCAGTGACCCAGCCTGTTAATGGCAGAACCAAGGCAAGTAAGACAGCATAAGATCTCTGACTGAGCCTCAAAAACAGGGGCTTCCCTTCCCACTGCCTGTGCTGCATTCCAGTCCTGCTCATCTCCATTCCGCTCGGCACTATCTGGTACCTCACCAAATTCAACACCTTACCAAGATAAAAATAAACTTGTTCTCCATTTCTGTATTATAAAACCTTGCCAGTGGCTCTATCAGGCCTATTGCTCCCTCACATATCTGCTTCTTCATTTTAAAAGAGCTAAGACATTTTTGAAAGTATAAATGGAAATATATATGAACAAAACAGAAATTTCTGAAGATAGAAAAATATGATTTTACCATAATTAGATTCTCATCAATAGAACTGGAGGATCAAAGGATTAGGTAAAATGAGGGATATGGGCATTCCTCATATTTCAGTCATTATTTTTTTTTAATTGTACCCTTTGAATCTCCAACTTCCTTTTCTGTGCACATCTTTGAGGTCTTTGAAAGATTTAGTGTGATTCTGTGTGTTTGTAAAACAACATAATTGATGGGTTCTTTGTATAAACAGACCGACATTAATGTAAAGTTAGAAATATGTTACAAATGAGTCTGATTTCTCAATTTTGCTTTCTCAGATGTGACTGGTAATTGGTCTTAAGGAATAACTCAGTATTTCCTCTTTCAGGAGACTTATGACAGTTGAGCAGCAATCAGGAATGAATAAACCCAAGGGCGGAGAACAATCTCACATACCCCAACAGCAAATAATTGCAACATTCATTTCTAAAATCTGTAGCAAATCTTTGAACAGATTCTCTTAAACTCTATTACAGCATATACTGCAATATGGGCTCTATAAAGATGAAATATAACAACTCACTTTTGCCTAATTAAATGCAGACTTTAAGTTTTTAAATCAAACAACTGCCTTGATTATAAAGTCAATATAAAACTAAAAACAAACATTTAAGAATATATCAAATATGTCCATGTGCCATGCAGCAGCCATACCTTCAATGAAATAAAAATGCAGAGGAATTAACATTTTAAAATCATTTTGAGAGGCAAGTTAACTTTCTAGTGTTGAATACTATATAATTTTCATATTTGACATCCACTCTCCTCCTTTGTGCATGTCAAATGGTTCCTTAAAATATTTATAAAAATAAACAGGAAAAGGCAAAGCAGTATTTATTTAGCAAATTATCCAGCAGCTATTGATATTTCACATCATATATTAAAACAGAAAAAAAGGGGCGCCTGGGTGGCCCAGTTAGTTAAGCATTCAACTCTTGATTTCCACTCAAGTCCATGATCTCACTATTGGTGATTTTGAGCCCTGCATGGGGCTCTGTGCTGGCAGTGCAGAGCCTGCTTGAGATTCTCTCTCCCTCTCTCTCTGCCCCTCCCTGCTTGCTTTGTCTCTCTCTCTCAAAATAAGTAAATAAGGTGAAAGAAAGAAAGAAAGAAAGAAAGAAAGAAAGAAAGAAAGAAAGAAAGAAAGAAAGAAAGAAATGCATCTGCTTTCTAAGGATTTTGAAATATTTTATTTTGGTATCACCAACACTATGGTTGGAAGAATAGTAAAAAGAATTTATTGTTGGTGTTCAGTGTTTTCTAGAATCCTGAGGTTTGTGGCTTAATATATAAGAGACTTCAACAATACACAGTATTTTTTTTTATTTTGGTTGTCTTTAAAGAGGATGTCAAAGTTAGGCAAGATAGGAATTAAGTTGACTCACTAGAAACCAATATGGATGGTGTCAGTTAGAACATTGACCTTGGTTTAAAAATATACATATATATTACATACCGTATACCATATAAAACACAAGACCCATCTATTTCCTGTCTACAAGAGACTCATTTTAGACCTGAGGACACCTTCAGATTGAGTGAGGGGGTGGAGAACTATTTATCATGCTACTGGAAGTCAAAAGAAAGCTGGAGTAGCCTACTTATATCAGACAAACTAGACTTTAAATTAAAGGCTTTAACAAGAGATGAAGAAGGGCATTATATAATAATTACAGGGTCTATCCATCAGGAAGAGCTAACAAGTATAAATGTCTATGCACCAAATATGGGAGCCCCCAAATATATAAAACAATTACTCACAACCATAAGCAACCTTATTGATAAGAATGTGGTAATTGCAGGGGACTTTAACACTCCAAGTACAGAAATGAACAGATCATCTAGACACATGGTCAATAAAAAAATAAGGGCCCTGAATGATACATTGGATCAGATGGACTTGACAGATATTTCTAGAACTCTGCATGCCAAAGCAACAGAATATATTTTCTTCTCGAGTGCACATGGGACATTCTCCAACTCAGATCACATATTGGGTCACAAAAAAAGCCTTCACAAGTACACAAGAATTGAGATCATACCATGCATACTTTCAGACCACAATGCTATGAAGCTTGACATCAACCACAGGAAAAAGTCTAGAAAACCTCCAAAAGCATGGAGGTTAAAGAACACCCTACTAAAGAATGAGTGGGTCAACCAGGCAATTAGAGAAGAAATTAAAACATATATGGAAACAAACGAAAATGAAAATACAACAATCCAAACGCTTTGGGATGCAGCAAAGGCAGTCCTGAGAGGAAAATACATTGCAATCCAGGCCTATCTCAAGAAACAAGAAAAATCCCAAATCCAAAATCTAACAGCACACCTAAAGGAAATAGAAGCAGAAGAGCAAAGACAGGCTAAACCCAGCAGAAGAAGAGAAATAATTAAGATCAGAGCAGAAATAAACAGTATAGAATCTAAAAAAAAAACTGTAGAGCAGATCAACGAAACCAAGAGTTGGTTTTTTGAAAAAATAAACAAAATTGACAACCTCTAGCCAGGCTTCTCAAAAAGAAAAGGGAGATGACCCAAATAGATAAAATCATGAATGAAAATGGAATTATTACAACCAATCCCTCAGAGATACAAGCAATTATCAGGGAATACTATGAAAAACTATATGCCAAGAAACTGGACAACCTGGAAGAAATGGACAAATTCCTAAACACCCACACACTTCCAAAACTCAATCAGGAGGAAATAGAAAGCTTGAATAGACCAATCACCAGCAAAGAAATTGAATCAGTTATCAAAAATCTCCCAAAAAATGAGTCCAGGACCAGATGGCTTCTAAGGGGAATTCCACCAGACGTTTAAAGCAGAGATAATACCTATCCTTCTCAAGCTATTCCAAAAAAAATAGAAAGGGAAGGAAAACTTCCAGACTCATTCTATGATGCCAGCATTACTTTGATTCCTAAACCAGACAGAGACCCAGTAAAAAAAGAGAACTACAGGCCAATATCCCTGATGAATATGGATGTAAAAATTCTCAATAAGATACTAGCAAATCGAATTCAACAGCATATAAAAAGAATTATTCACCATGATCAAGTGGGATTCATTCCTGGGATGCAAGGCTGGTTCAACATTCACAAATCAATCAACGTGATACAGAACAGAGAAGAACCATATGATCCTGTCAATCGGTGCAGAAAAGGCCTTTGACAAAATCCAGCATCCTTTCTTAATAAAAACCCTCGAGAAAGTCGGGATAGAAGGAACATACTTAAAGATCATAAAAGCCATTTATGAAAAGCCCACAGCTAACATCATCCTCAATGGGGAAAAACTGAGAGCTTTTTCCCTGAGATCAGGAACACGACAGGGATGTCCACTCTCACCGCTGTTGTTTAACATAGTGTTGGAAGTTCTAGCATCAGCAGACAACAAAAGGAAATCAAAGGCATCAAAATCGGCAAAGATGAAGTTAAGCTTTCACTTTTTGCAGATGGCATGAAATTATACATGGAAAATCTGACAGACTCCACCAAAAGTCTGCTAGAACTGATAACATGAATTTAGCAAAGTTACAGGATACAAAATCAATGTACACAAATCAGTTGCATTCTTATACACTAATAATGAAGCAACAGAAAGACAAATAAAGAAACTGATCCCATTCACAATTGCACCAAGAAGCAAAAAATACCTAGGGATAAATCTAACCAAAGATGTAAAAGATCTGTATGCTGAAAACAATAGAAAGCTTATGAAAGAAATTGAAGAAGATATGAAGAAATGGAAACACATTCCCTGCTCATGGATTGGAAGAATAAATATTGTCAAAATGTCAATACTACCCAAAGCTACCTACACATTCAATGCAATCCCAATCAAAATTGCACCAGCATTCTTCTCAAAACTAGAACAAGCAATCCTAAAATTCATATGGAACCACAAAAGGCCCCACATAGCCAAAGTAATTTTGAAGAAGAAGCCCAAAGCAGGAGGCATCACAATCCCAGACTTTAGCCTCTACTACAAAGTTGTAATCAAGACAGCAAGGTATTGGCACAAAAACAGACACATAGACCAATGGAATAGAATAGAAACCTCAGAACTATACCCATAAACGTATGGCCAACTAATGTTTGACAAAGCAGGAAAGAACATCCAATGGGAAAAAGACAGTCTCTTTAACAAATGGTGCTGGGAGAACTGGACAGCAACACGCAGAAAGTTGAAACTAGACCACTTTCTCACACCATTCACAAAAATAAACTCAAAATGGATAAAGGACCTGAATGTGAGACAGGAAACCATCAAAACCCGAGAGGAGAAAGCAGGAAAAGACCTCTCTGACCCCAGTCGTAGCAATTTCTTACTCGACACATCCCCAAAGGCAAGGGAATTAAAAACAAAAATGAACTACTGGGACCTTATGAAGATAAAAAGCTTCTGCACAGCAAAGGAAACAACCAACAAAACTAAAAAGCAACCAATGGAATGGGAAAAGATATTTGCAAATGACATATCGGACAAAGGGCTACTATCCAAAATCTATAAAGAGCTCACCAAACTCCACACCTGAAAAACAAATAATCCATTGAGAAATGGGCAGAAAACATGAATAGACACCTCTCTAAAGAAGACATCCAGATGGTCAACAGGCACATGAAAAGATGTTCAACGCCGCTCCTCATCAGGGAAATGCAAATCAAAACCACACTCAGATATCACCTCACGCCAGTCAGAGTGGCCAAAATGAACAAATCAGGAGACTATCGATGCTGGAGATGATGTGGAGAAACGGGAACCCTCTTGCACTGTTGGTGGGAATGCAAATTGGTGCAGCCACTGTGGAAAACAGTGTGGAGTTTCCTCAAAAAATTAAAAATAGACCTACCCTATGACCCAGCAATAGCACTGCTAGGAACTTATCCAAGGGATACAGGAGTACTGATGCATAGGGGCACTTGTACCCCAATGTTTATAGCAGCACTCTCAACAATAGCCAAATTATGGAAAGAGCCTAAATGTCCATCAACTGATGAATGGGTAAAGAAATTGTGGTTTATATACACAATGGAGTACTATGTGGCAATGAGAAAGAATGAAATACGGCCTTTTGTAGCAACGTGGATGGAACTGGAGAGTGTGATGCTAAGTGAAATAAGCCATACAGAGAAAGACAGATACCATATGTTTTCACTCTTATGTGGATCCTGAGAAACTTAACAGAAACCCATGGGGGAGGGGAAGGAAAAAAAAAAGGAGGTTAGAGTGGGAGAGAGCCAAAGCATAAGAGACTCTTAAAAACTGAGAACAAATTGAGGGTTGATGGGGGTGGGATGGAGGGGAGGGTGGGTGATGGGTATTGAGGAGGGTACATGTTGGGACGAGCACTGGGTGTTGTATGGAAACCAATTTGACAATAAATTTCATATTTTGAAAAAATATATACATTATATGTATTACATACCGTATACCATATAATACCATGTAATTACATATAATTGTATACTGTTAAAATCACATATTATTAATATATTATTAATATACAAAATATAATATCACTATTAATATATTGATGTGATGTTATTAATATATGCAAGTTTTATAAAATATGTGTTATATAACATTTAATAATTATACATAATATATATCTTTAGCCACTGCGTTTGTCAGAGTAGGCTTAAGTGCCAAAACAAGCAACCTCATAAATTAAGAGGCCAAACATAAAAAAAATTTTATTTCATTTCCTGATTACATAATGGTCCATCACAGATGTTCTTGGTTGAGTAGCTCCCTTCAAATTGTCATTTTTTGTCTTGGGCTATATCCTTTTACATTCTGCCAATCTTCAAATTTGGGAAGTTCTTCATTTAATGGTCAAACAACCTGAATCCCCAGTAGGAGGACTGTGAATTGAGACTTTCACCAATAAATGTATAAGAAATATCGAGTAGGGTCAAGAGACAAGGCTCCAGTTTCACATTTGTGAGGGTTGTTCCATGGAAATACTGGTGTCACTTGATTTGGACCATTCTATCTCCATAGCTCCTCTTGTCCTATTCCCAATCGCCCTTCCATGTCCCACTAGCCTTTCTCAGGAATCTCCCCTGCTTATCCCATGAGAAAGAATCATCTGTCCTTCGTTCTTCCTTTCATCTTGAAAATACTGTTGCATTGGACTGTTTTCCTCATTAGCTAAGAGTAAATAAAATTCCGTTTAAAACTTATTAATATTCTTAAAGAGTAAGCCCAAGGGAGTTACACATAATGTTAACATACTCATTATATTAACAGGTGTTACACTTCTTTCTTGTGAAAATTAGCCCTGGCATTCCTGTACTGAAAATGAGGTGGTATCTTTATGAGAATATTCTCATTACATAGGGTCTCCACATTAGATGCAAATGCTTTTTAAATTTTTTTAATTTTATTTATTTATTTTGAGAGAGAGAGGGAGAGACAGTGTGTGGGTGCAAATGAAGGAGGAGCAGAGAGAGAGGAAGAGAGAAAATCCTAAGCAGGCTCCACATTGTCAGTGAGACACAGGGCTCAAAGCCACAAACTGTGAGATCATGACCTGAGCAGAAATCAAAAGTCGGACACTTAATGGACTGCATCAACTAGATGCCTCAGATGCAAATGATTTTTAATAATTGCAATGGATGACCCCTTTTTACCACCTACAAATCTTATCTTGTCCTTCTGCATTTCTGCCTTAATAGAAAGGGGAAGGGAATCTCCACTCATTTTGCTGTACTAACAGAAAAACTGAAAACTGAGATCTCTGCACAGTTGTACAACCGGGTGCTAAGACAGATAAAACGTGTAGAGGATAGAGGTTGGAACATTGATAATGTCTTGATATTCTACCAGAAAAATGCCTACTGTATCTTTATTTAAAAAAAATACTCTCCTTTTTAGGAACATTTTTAGGTTCACAATAAATTGAGAGGTGGGTGCAGAAATTTTTCATATACCTGCTGTTCCCACACAAGAATAGCCTTCCCCCATTGTTAACTTCATTGGCAAAATGGTAATTGCTTACCAAGAATAAACCTATGTTGACACATTACAATCACTCAAAATCCATAGTTTACCTAAGGGTTCACTCTTAGTGTTGTATGTTGAGTGGGTTTGGACAAATGCATAATGACTATATCCACCGTTATAATATTCTACAGAGAATTTTCACTGCCTTAATAATCTTCTGTGCAACGGCTATTCATCTCCTGCTAACTCCCCACCCCTGGAAATTACTGAGCTTTTTGTTTCCATAGTTTTGCCTTTCCAGAATGTTATATAGTTGGAATCATACAATATACGGGTTTATCAGATTGGTTTCTTTCAATTAGTAATGTGCAATTTTTTCTTCCATGTCTTCCTGGCTTGACAGCTCATTTCTTCTGATTGCCAAATAATATTCCATTGTTTAGGTATACCACAGTTTATTTACCAATTCACTTACTGAAGGACATCTTGGTTGCTTCCAAGTTCTGGCAATTATGAATAAAACTGTATAAATATCCATGTACAGATTTTTGTATGGATGTGAATTTTCAACTCCTTTGGATAAATACCAAGGAGTGTGGTTGTTGGATCATAGGTTTGACTATGTTTAGTTTTATCAGAAACCACTGAACTGTTTTCCAAAGTGACTATACCAGTTTGCATTTCCACTAACAAAGTATGTTAAGTCCCTGGTGCTTCACATCCTCACCAGCATTTGGTGTTGTTAGTGTTCTGGATTTTGACCATTTTAATAAGTTTGTGGTGGTATCTCATTGTTGTTTTATTTGCATTTCCTTGTTGACATAAGATGTGGAGCATTTTTTCATATGCTGATTTGCTATCTGTCTATCCTCTTTGATAAGGCATCTTTTAAAGTCTTTGACCCATTATGTAGGAAAAACTTCTGCTCCTCTGTGTTTTTCCTTTACTACTCAGAAGACTTGACTTCTGACATTTCTGTCATCAAATGTGTGGCTTTTTTCCTCCCACCAAGCAATTATCTAGAACACCAGCTGGGTGTCCTATAATTCAATTCAATTCTGACACTATCTACCTGGTATAGCCTCAGATTCCACAAGTTGACAGTTCAATTCCACAAGACTGTCCCCCACTCCCAACTTCAGATGTGAATTGCAAACCCTAGGTTCTCACCTGTATTTCTGACGGACTGGCTATAAATAGGGACTCTAATGTCCCATTTCTTGGGTTAAGTATTTTGTTAGAATGGCTCACAGAACTCAGGGAAAACTTTACTTATGACTTCTGGTTTATTATGTAATAAAGGATATGATAAAGGACACAGAAGAACATCCAGATGGAAGAGACACATGTTCATGTGAATATCCATAAAATAACTTGTTGAGATTTTTGACTGATACTGCACTGAATCTATCAATCAAGTTGGGAAGAATTGATATCTTGACAATATTGAATCTCCTTATCCATGAACATGGAATGTCGCCTCATTTATTTAGTTCTTATTTTATTTCATTTATGAGAGTTTTGTAATTTTCTTCCTAACAATGCATGTCTTTAAAAACTAAAAGTTATTTGATTGCCAAGTAATACATTTTATGATACAAATACAAATAAAAGCATGACTTTTGAATTGTTCACTTACATGCGATTTTTTTTCAAAAAGTTTGTAATTTAACCTTCTAGGGAACAATTTAAAAGATAATTCAGAAACAGCTATAATCCTTTTAATCAGTCTCACTTGTCTGCCTCAAAGTATCAAATGAATGTTAAGAGAAACATGGTGTGGTAGTGGTGGTAGCAGTAGAGGTAGTACAAGAATCTTTGGATTATTTGAAAGTTACAAATGCAGTAGTTTTAATGTAATGATGGAACATTTCAAAATGGCTGTAGACAAGATCCTTAAGCAGCTCAAACACGGAGAACAATTACCAAAAGACCAGCATTTCTAAGGTGGCATTCTTTCAAATATAAAATGATATTCAATTTGATAGCCAATATGTATTTCTCACACAACACACAGACTAGGTGTTTATAGCACTGTTGTTGCTCTTTATCAAAACATTTTCCGAGTGACACATTTTCACAAAGAGTGTCATAAAGTGAAATGCAGATTAAGCCCACGTGGTTCATATTAGTAATCATAGCTCATAAAACATTCACATTTCATTTCCTAATGAATAATCTTTATAAACTCTCAATTCTCTCATGACAAGATTTGAATACTTTTATTTATCTTGGCCTGAACATTTTAACTTTCTGTTACCAAATGGTTTAATTGCTTTAAATATGATTGGCAGTTTCCATTGTTAGTGTAGCTTATTTACATGATTTTTATATGATAGAAGGAAAGAGACCCTTGAAGAAATAACAATTGTTATTTTAAGTGGCTTTTAAAAAATTAATAGCTCTTTATGTCTGCATAATGTTCTTTCTTACTAACAAATTGAGGAAAACAGCTAACATTACTGAGATCATCTTACTACACCAGAATTTTTATTCATATCTCTATTCTTACTATTTAAGAAACTTAGTATGTAGGAATACGTCTTTAATGTATGTGTATAATTTTAGAAATAAAATTATACACAGAATGATTATAATAATGTTTTCATATAATTGTTTCATTAATTTCTTCTCATTTTATAGTAATCTGTTTCTCATATGTACAGAATAACAGAAGCAGCAAGAGAGTAAGTGACTGACTTTTACCAGATAATTGTCATAGAGTCAAGACTAGGGCACACATTACTCTTCTAATTTTAGTTTGCACTATAGTCTTCATGAAATTAATAGGATAATGGATCATTGTGTTTTAATTGCCATGTTCACCTTAATTTGAATTATCAGGAAATTTTTCTAATTATTTTTTTTCAGAATTTTCCCTTTTTTAAGTTTTTATTTAAATTTCAGTTAGCTAATATACAGTGTAATATTAGTTTCCGTTGTACAATATAGTGATTCAACACTTCCGTACAGCATCCGGTGCTCACTACAAGTGCACTTCTTAATCCTCATCACCTATTTAAGCTACCCCCCCCCCCACCTCCCCACTGGTAACCATCAGTTCGGTCTCTATAGTTAAGAGTCTGTTTCTTGGTTTGCCTCCCTTTTTCTCTTTTTTCCCTTTGATCATTTTTGTTTGTTTGTTTCTTAAACTCCACATATGCATGAAATCTTATGGTATTCATTTTCTTTGATTTACTTAACTTAGCATAATACTTTCTAGCTCCACCCATGTTGTTTCAAATGAAAAGATTTCATTCTTTTTTATGGCTGATTAATATGCCATTATACACACACACACACACACACACACACACACACACACACACACTTCTTTATTCATTCAACAGTCCATGGACACCCAGGCTGTTTCCACAATTAAGCTTTGGTAGATAATGTTGCTAACAACCCATAATTATACGGACAGTTAATTTTTGGCAAAGTAGGAAAGAATACCCAATAGGAAAGATAGTTTCTTCATCAAATGGTATTGGGAAAACTGGACAGAAACATACAAAAGAATGAAACTGGGCCACTTTCTTATACCATACACAAAAATAAATCCAAAATGGATTAAAGATCTAAATGTGAGACTTGAAACCATAAAAATCTGAGAGGAGAACACAGGAAGTAACCTTTTTGACATCAGCCATAACAACTTCTTTCTAGATATGTTTGTTTTATACTTTTACTCCTGTTTTCCTTTGGGTTACACATCTAAAATTTTGAGCAGTATGCCCTAAAATTTCATTCTATATAATCAAAGACCTGGGTTTATAAATAAGGCCACATTGGTGTCTTTTGAATCTGTTGCCTCCTTTGATATAAGAACTAACTTTTGTACTTAAAGCCTTCAAAATATTTCAGACAAATTGTCACAATGACTTCCTAACAGGTCTCCTTACCTTCATAATTCTACTGAAAACACTCAGTCTTAAATATCTTTTTAAAATGTCTATTTTACTATCTAATTATGTCACTCCTTTACACACAATATCTTTTTTTTTCTTATTTCTTTTATGCTTCTGCTTTTCTAAACCACATTGCCTACATTTACTAACCTCACTTACTACATATCTGACATATCAAATCTGTGGCAGTCCCCTAACAATTTGAGATGTTCCACATCTACGTTTATTGATCTCTGTGCCTAGAATGCTTCATCTGTTTGGTGATCTAGTTGTTGCTTATTGAAGATCAGTTGAATGATCTCCTCCACAGGTAAACAGTACTTTCTTTGAGCCATCTTTGCAAACATATACCTCTGTATGTTATATTACTATGATATATTACAATTATGTCTACATGTTGAATTTTCTTGAGGATCCACTAGTCTGAATTTTCTAAAGGATAACAAATGGAGTATTTACATTTGTTTCACTGGTCCGTAGTCATACAACTTGACACAAGGTAGGTGCTTTATAAACATTTGGTAAACATGAATATTGCTGGAACAGCATTTAAGTCTGTAGGTTGGAATTTGGTATACTCTTAAATCAGCCCTGGCTTTTTCACAACAATCACATTTTAAGAATAAGTCACATTTACTTTGGGGCACCTGGATGGCTCAGTTGTATAAGCATCTGACTTGAGCTCAGGTCATGATCTCACAGTTGGTGAGTTCAAGCCCTGTGTCAGGCTCTGTGTTGATAGCTCACAGCCTGGAGCCTGCTTCAGATTCTGTGTCTCCCTCTCTTTCTCTGCCCATCTCTCACTTACGCTGTATATGTCCCTCTCAAAAATAAACATTAAAAAAACCAGAGTAAGTCATACTTCGAAACTAACTAATAAGTTACTTAAGTTAAAACTTGTTTCTTTAAAAGTTTATTTATTTTGTGTGTGTATGAGAGAGAGAGAGAGAGAGCGCGCACATGAGCAGGGAAGGGCAGAGAGAGAGAGAGAAAATCCCAAGCAGGCCTGGTGCTATCAATGCAGAGCCTTGGCTGGGGGCTCAATCCCACAAAACTGTGAGATCATGACCTTAGCCAAAATCAAGAGTCGCAGGCTTAACCACCTGAGCCACCCAGGCTCCCCAAAGTTGTTGTTGTTGTTTTTTAACATTGATACTGATTCAGAGAGGGCAAATAAGATTCCAGAAAAGTTCTTAATGAATATTCATGCAAGATCTCTGATTTCAAAACATAAAAAAGGAGGAGAAATAACAATAAAATTCCAATATACTAAAATTTGATTATATACACTTTGTATTATTCAAGTAATGTTTATGATTTTGGGCTTCTGTTCGAATTTAATTTCATGTTTTCTGGCAAAAATATGCATCTATAATAACAGCTGTGCTCTTGAAATGTAAGTACTATTTGTCTGTATTTTGAACCTGGCATTGGTATCTGTATGAAGTAGAGGATTTGGAAAACATATTTGAATTTGTCTATTAAAATCAACAATGATATGTTCCGTAGGTGTGGCTTATCGAGTAGAAGTATTTACATGTCTATGAGGTCAGATGTACATGAAGGCTGTTTTGTTTTTGGGTAAATTGAATTCTCTATCTGATGTAGTTTTAGAATAATAGCCTAAGTATTAAATTATACATATGTCTCACAGAAATTTTAGTGTCTATGGTTTAATTAATGCCTTTACTATTTATTTTAGTGTTTTTAGCACCAACCAGGAGAACAAGGTAAATAAAAATGTCTTTCCGATTTCTTGGATGAAGCTTTTGCATTGGCATTTGCTGTTTCTTCAGGAGGACCAGGGACTGCATATTCAGTAAAAGGGGTGTCACCATGCATATTTTTCAGTTATTCACTTCACTATTTGAGAACATATCTGTAACAGGAAAGTAAGGAGAGAGGCTTCTTTAATGCATTTTCTACTCATTCTTATTCTCTCTCTGTGGGTCTCTTATAAATATCAGTGCAGTACTTTTCTTCCTGTTTTGCTGTGAGTCATTAAAACACTATGAGGTTTTAAAGTAATGCTTTCCTCTGTCCACAGATTAAGGGATGCAAATGTGAAGCTAACAATATGTGAATAGATTTATTAGGAAAGGTAATAAGCTGCAGATATTACCCATTGTGTATGTTCTTGTTTAAGGAGTAAAAATCCAAGGGATGACAGCAGAAATATCTGAATGTTGAACTGAAAAGCCATCTGTAAATATTTGAAATCATGCAGAAACACAAAGTAATCACTGAGAAAAAGTTTTACAGATATTCCAGTGAAATCAACTGGTGACTTTATCTTAGAAAAAATTAGTACTTCATGTACCATCATACTACAGACAAGATTGCTCTTTATCTATTCAGTGGGTCTGCTCTATTTCTGAAAATAAAACAAATAATAAATGTACTTCCTCCAAAAGAAGACAGGACCAGCCACCCTGTACTTTGGCCTTATGTTTACTAACCTAAGGAGCATCTGCACCTACCAGCAGGTGCTTGGCAGTTTCCTGGGGCGTAGGGCCAGTGTGTTTCTGCACTCACCCTGGAAACCATCCAGTGGAGCTCATGTGGCAAATGATGCATGGAAATAGGAGGAAAAACATCTCCCATACTATAAGCCTTCTGTTATCTTAAACAACATACATTAAAAGAGAAAGAGATATCTCTACTATCTCTTGTTGTTTTCCTTTGTTCTTACTTCAGAATCTTAGTTTGAACTTCAGAATAGATAGTTGCATTATGTCTGCTAGGATAAGAAAATCTATTTGAAATGATGTTCAAATAAATTAGAAAAGAAGAAAGACGTTCAGGGAACCTAGATAAAAGGGCAACTCTGATCACCAGGTAGAGGTTATCTTGCTGAGAAAATGAGACATGATTTTCTTGTTTTGTTTTGTGTTCTCCATCTCTAGGACCACATATCCTTAAGAAGACTCCTTTGCATTTGAGACCAGATGTCTAATGCCCAGCCTGACATGAATGACTGTAGTTATTTCTTAATGTTCAGAATTTGCAAACTTTAACACTTTTTTTAATTGAAAAATTTTACTTTTTAAAAGAAACTACTAATTACAATTGATTAAGAGGTCATTGTACTGTTGAGAAGAAAAATTAGTTCTGTTCGGAAAAGAACAGTGTGGAGATAGGTGTCCAATCCTAAGACTGAGTAGGTTATGAAAATATTAGAATTTAAGAAATATACTATCATTTTATTTTTGAGATTTTACATTACTCTTCTTATTTAAAATATTTTGGGGGCGCCTGGGTGGCTCAGTCAGTTAAGCATCCAACTTCAGTTCAGGTCATGATCTCACGGTTTGTGGGTTCGAGCCTGGTGTTGGGCTTTGTGCTGACAACTCAGAGCCTGGACCCTGCTTCTGATTCTGTGTCTCCTTCTCTCTCTGTCTCTTTCCCCTTCATGTTCTGTCTCTTTCTCTCAAAAATAAATAAACATTAAAAAAATCTTTTGAAATTCCTTAATGAAGCAAGCATAGTCAACATGGTCTTTTAATACTTATTTTTAAGGAGTTCATATTATTAAAAACCACACATAAAGGTCTAAAAGATATATCTACATAAAATATATAATGCAATTTTATAATTTTTTTGAAGGGGTGGAGTAAAGAAAGTCCATACAGCCCCATACTACCACAGCTAGATTAATGAAAATGAGGTCCTATTGTCAAAAATATGGGGATGTGGAAACACTGGTAGCTTTGAAGGGGAAACAAAGAATGATGAATAGAGCTCCAGGAGTTTTCATAGAAATAACAATTATCTATTAAGTTCTTAGCAAATGGTCAATGCTGTTAATCTTAACTCCACGGAAACTAGCAGTAGCAACAGCAAGGAGCAGTATTTATTACATGCTTCCTGGTTGCCAACCCCTCTGTTAAATACTCTTCAACAATATGCGGTGGGGTAGACTCTAAGTTGATGCTTACTGACTTAAAAGTCCATGTGCTAATCCCTAAAGTGCTCCATGAGGTTAAGTAAAATATAAATCTTGGATCTTCTTGTGGTGGAGATAACCCCAAAATTCACAACAGTAAATGATGAGATACAGGTCTTTATATGACACTCTATACAGTGGGATAAAGGGAAGAAGGAAGTCACTAGACTAATCAGGAAAAGCTTTTTGGTGGATGTTTTGAGATGACCACTGAAAATGCATGGCATCTACTTGTTGGTGTTAAAGATGATGGGGATGGTGGGAAAAGAGAATTCCAATTTAGAAAAATACATGAAACAAGACATAGAACATAATGTATTCATAAGACTGCATTTGATTAAAGTGTATTAGCAGAATTCAATTCAATTCAAAATTGCTTGAGGCCACCCTCCGCACTCCTTCTATAGCCCAACCCAACAAGATACTTTTGCAGAAATTGCTTTGTTGTGAAATAAATTGCTGGTGGAAACAAACTGAGGAGAGTAAGCTATTCATTATTCTTGAAAATGACTCATTCAATTCTGTATGATCTTATTTTATCAGTCTAAAATGATTAGCTACATGACTTGAATAGCTAAGCACAAAGAATAAAAATGTCTATCTGGGAAATAATGGCAAAATGAAGTGGGCAATAGGACAAAGATGTGGGCATTTTCAGTAAGTTTTTCCTTGATGCAAAACATTTTTCCTGGAGTGACCACCCTTGATTTGGTGCAATGCTCTGTCCCCTTCACTTGCTTCAGCAGAGGTGAAGAGGAAAATGCCAGACAATGTTATGAAAAGGAGACTAATTCAGTGAAGAACAGTTCAATGCAGGACAAGATTAAAATTTCAGGTTCATCTGTGAGACATTAAGTAACTCATTTGTCTTACTGTAGAAATCCTAAAAATAGATAGACTGATCCATCTCTACTTTTTTTAATTTCATGAAACCAAAATTTTTAAAAAGTTATTTTTAGGTCCATGAAGTCAGAATAGAAAAAAAAAATATTACCTAGGTTTTTCAGATTAAATAACTTGTTCTAGAGCAATGGAGTAAATATTTGATTAAAAAAAACTTTGGGTGTGGACATAAGGTTGACATCCCTTCATTTTTTTCCAAGAAAGAATAAATAATAAAAGAAAAACACTTGGACTCTTCCTTCCCATATTTTTTTCAGCATAATGTAAAGTACATGATCTGGGACACCTGGGTGGCTCAGTCAGTTAATCGTCTAACTCTTGATTTTGGCTCAGGTCATGATCTCATGGTTCATGAGTTTGAGCCCCATAGAACATGTGTGTTCTGCTTGGCATGCTCTCTCTCCCCTCTCTTTCTGCCCCACTTATGCTCTGTCAAAATAAATAAACTTAAAAAAAATTTAAATAATGTCAAGTACCTGATCTTACAATAAAGGGTTGTGACTTAAGTTGCGTATATTAAGTTGCATAAACTTGCTACACTTTTCTTATTTCTATTGTCTCCTGATGGAAAAGCAAAAGGTTAACAGTGACTGACTCTGGTCAGTGGATGGGTCAGGGAACACCTGATCTCAGCCAATGGTTTGAACACATTTTGCAATCTTACTAATCATGAAACAAAATATTTTAAGTAGGACACAATATGAAAATAGCTTTATTTTATTTCCTCCATAGTCTTCAAACTCACTTTCCTAAATTTCTCTTCCCTATTCTTTGTGAACATGTGAAACATATTCCCTAAATTTTCTATTCATTTTCAGGGCTTAGAGCAGTTTTATTTCAGTTATTTAAAAGTCCTAACAAGTTTGAATCAAAACTTTAACTTCTCATCCAATTCACATTTAATGCCCTTTGTTACTCAGGCCATCCATAGGCTTCTCAGACCACTAATAGGAAAGGGGACATGGTCTGTTTTTTTCATCTCCTTATTATCTTACTTTTCCACTCCTTTTGCTATTTCTGGGCTTTTATGGGATCCAGGGCAGGGATAGAGTAAGGGTGAATAAGACAGGAAAGTCAAATTCCTCTTTGCTTGGTGCTAATATAATCTAGCACTATATGGTGCATGACCAAATTCCGGCTGTCTCTTGCATGAGACTCTTTTGTGTAATTTTGAGACCTTTCCTTTGGGGACTGCTGCACTGAACTATTACTTGCTATCCATAATACTCCATTCAAAAACCTCTTTACATTCTCCCAAACTCATGCCCTCCAACACTACCCCTCCAGTCTTTCTACTAGAATACCTGGGCCTGGAAAGCAGATATTCTGGGTCAACTCTCTAGGAGATAAATATACATATCAAAGACCAAAGGCAACTGAAATTCAGGTATTGTTGCCCTAATAAATCCTGGAAGCACAAGTCACATTCATTACTCTCCTCTTTCCTTGTCCTGTTCCATAAGCAGTCACAACCAACTGCTCAACTTGAGAATTCAGAGGGGAGTCAAATCCAAATCCGTATGTCCAACCCAAATAGAGGACAATACCACATTTACCAAATATTCTTTCATTGTGCTTAGTGATGTGCTATGACAGGGTTAGATATTTTTTACAGACTAGCAAATGTCCAGCCAGAAATAAAATCCTGGTATGTCCTCTGGAAACCAACCCAATGCCACCACCTGGGTCACAGTCTCATCAAATTCCCTTGATGCTCACTTGCCTTGAGGTGTGTAAGAGAATATGGCCCAGCACTCTCTACTCCCACTAATTGCTACAAAGAATAATGTTTTTTCCTCCTCAATGAATCTCTGGCCTTCTTTTATTTAGCCTGCATAGTGGTAGCTGGGCTATTTTTGATAACTGTTTAGTAAACCTTGAAGAAGTGTGTGGACTAAAAACTCATTGCCCATGCTGGTAAGAATTGCTGCCTTAGACAAAAATCTCCATGACAGTTGAAAATATCCTATCCAAGCTTCCCAAGATGTATTTATACTTTTGCCAAGTTATGTTTGAATATTGTGAAAACCATTGATCTAGACAAACCAGAGTTGTAGATCCTAGAGATTTCTTTTATAAGTTAGGGTTAATTGTAAAGCCTTTATTACTTAAAGAAATTATAGTGAATGGCCCAGCTTTGCTTGATTTCAGAACGGGCATACATAAGGACAATATGCTTCTGTCTTCTACTTGGAAACTCTAATCTACAAAACCAGTGCTGTGTGACAATGTTTCCAAGCACAATCGTCAGGCTTAATTTGAAAGTATGGTATGTGCTTCCCAACAGATATTTTAAAATCACTGCTACTGAATTCTCAAGAAATTGCTATATGAAATTTTTCTTAATGCTTCTCAGTGACAGCTCTCTTAAACCCATGTCTCTGGCAAAATGAATGGCTTGTTTATAGTCCTTATAGTATCATTTCCATTTTACAATTCAATATAGCCAAAATTAATATGTATATTTTTTACTTTTTAATTTTTATTTATTTTTGAGAGAGAGAGAGAGAACTGAGGAGAGGCAAGAGAAGGGGACAGAGCATGTGAAGTGGGCTCTGTGCTGACAGCAGTGAGCCCAATGTGAGACTTGAAGCACAAACAATGAGATCATAACCTGAGCCAAAGTCTGATGATCAACTGACTGAGCCACTCAGGTACCCCCCAAATTAATATTTTGATACTCCATGATTGTGTGATAGTGTGTGTGATTGTGTGTATATGAGTTGTTCAGTATCCTTCACAATCTCTAATCTCCTTTAATTACCAAACACAATATATTGGAGTTGATCTCAATATGTGCATCAAACTTAATGAAAAACAGAGCATTGAGAAAGCAGATAAATGGCTACAGCTTCTACCTTGGCTCTTGCTTTACATGTTCATCCAGTTCATTGGTTCAACATAGGGTTTAGGAGGTTCGTGACAGCTGGTGACTTATTATTGATGGTAGCAGAGACTATGATATATCAACATTTATCTATTGGGGATGTTACAAAGACCAAAAACTAATGTCACACCATATAAAATGTTTCCATTTTAAGCTGATATATTTGTAATTGTCTTTCATGTAAAGGGCGTTTAAAAAAATGAGGAGCTTTATTTTCATGGTAGGGTTTAATATATGAAAATGTTCACTTGAAAAATAAAGCAAAATGAAGCCACTATTTTTTTCTTTCACACCAATTTTTAGGAACATGTGATATATTTATTTTTAGATGACCTGAATAACTTGGGGGTCACAAAACAATAACTTTTGAACAAGATAGAATCATTATATACTAAAATGTCAACTGTGTAAACTATTAGTATGAATAGTTCAGAATCTAAACTTAGTATCTTAAAATTACACTATTATTGCAGCAAAGATGTTCATTTTACTTAGAACCCAAAATTAGATTGCAGAATCATTTGATGGCAGATGGAAAAAAACCCTTGACATCTGTCTCTACTTTTTTTTCCTACTAAGATACTATTAATTTATCTAAAATTTCAAATTGTTCAGAGAAATTTTCTCATTTTGTTTTCAGTAGGTTGATGCAAAGTTTGTAGGAAACAAGGATAAGCTGTCATTTTTTAGTTGTGGAATTATATTGAGTTAAGATTTTGTCTTCCTATCTCTCAGTATACTTCTTTTTCCTATGCTATAAAATAGTTGTAAAAAATAGTTGATCTCATAGCTATTCACCAAATTATATGGAATACCGTTTCACTCTAGCCAAGTACCTAATACATGGTGAAAACCGCATTATGTATTTGGGGGAAGAATGAGCTTTTTTCCATCCCAAACTTAATGAAATTGGAAAACACCAAAACCCAAGGGGGGAATTCTTACTACAAAAATGTTTGCAATGCCAAAATAAAACTTCAAAACATGGGGAAAAAAATAGAAAGTAAGCATGTTTCAACAATGGCTATTATTTACATTATTTTACTAATTACTATGTTTTTAGATAACAGATTTCATACATATCCCCTTTTATGTAATTCAGAAAATAAGGCAAAATAAGTATAGAAATGCTATTCTTAATATATAGCAAGAGGCAAAGAAGAAAACCTATAGAATGTAGCAGTGATTATTTGAAAAACATTTCTGTGTTATCTAGGGAAAAATGTGCTATTCCATGTATATCTGAAAATAGCAATTTAGTATCATCAAATATTATATATTTGTTCATATTTAATTTCTATACAAAATGTATTTAGATTTATTTATAATAAAAGATATATTTAAAATGAAGGTGTTTAAATATATATAGACTGAGCAAACCAAGGCTACACAAAAAGAGAAGGAATAAAACATACATACCATAAGAGGGTAATGTTATTAGTCTGACTTATATTACCTTAGGCTGCCACCATCCCTCTTAGTAGAGTCTCCCTTAAAGAACTTCTATCTTATCAGAATAGAAGAACACACAAGCTCTTCTAGATAGAGTATAGCTTCCTTTGCACTAATGTTTACATGGGACCTCATATAAGTAACATTGAGTGATAACGTATCAAAAACTATCATAAAATATTTGTGTGTCAAGTACAGAATATATTTGTGTTGCTCCTTATAATGCTTATTGATAATGCCTATGCCATAGTATTACTAATATACAGTTGTAACTCACATCCAACTTTCCCTTATAATTATGCTCATTGAGAGGCAAGTGTTTTAACAGGTTTGCTATATGCTTATATGAACTTGTAAAAAAGAACAGTGATTATGTAATGAATTTTGCTGCCTTATTACTTTTTTCACTTTGGTATAGGTGTTTAACACCTCTGGTTGCAAGATAAAGAAACCCATTCATGCTACTGATAGTTTCTGGTTTAAATTATTACATGGTTTAGATCTTGGGTCTGTTTTAATGCTTGTCACTTCCAGTGTCTTGATTTCAAAGAATTTGGTATGGAGCCTCTTGCATTGCTGCTATTGCTTCTGTAACTGGGCATCCTGATCTTTAGAATAACAAGTTGGTGTAGATGGAGTGAAGGAAACACTTTCCTCTGAGTTTATGCCAAAGCCTCTGTTCTACCATTAAGATGATTATTTTATGTTGGCATAGGTTTCTGTTATTTTTTTAAAGTGTATTTCTTTATCTTGAGAGAGATAGAGGCAGGGCAAGTGGAGGAAGGGCAGAGAGAAAGAATCCCAAGCAGGATCCCTGATGCCAGCCCAGAGCCTGACATGGGGCTCTAACTCATGAAACTGTGAGATCATGACCTGAGTCTAAACCAAGAGTCAGATGCTTAACCAACTGAACTACCTAAGCACCCCCTTGTATGCATAGTTTTAGGTCATGGTGTCTCTGATACCTTTCAATTTTAGCTTTCTTAGGACCTTATATTTTTAGTGCTTTTTTTTCAGGTTTCTCTAAAATAATTTGGACTAGAGAAATTAATTTTGATTCTGTTTTTATACCAGATCATGCTTTCAGTTGTTGAAGAGCCTATGGCTTCCCCTGTCTAGGGATCCTTGTCTCATCTCCTCAGCAAAGGGGTTGTAGCTGGTATAATGTGTTCTACTGCTCATAGTTTAGATAACCCAGTAACTAAGATGATTAGGATATTTTAAAGATGTTTGGATTCAAGACTTCAGTTCAGCCCTTGATGCCATTGAGACATTCTTTTATTTTTTCCTCTTTGAATCTTTTCTGTACTTCCTGTAGCTACTTTCACATATCTATCTTCCTAACTGCCTATAACCTTTTATCTCTCCAGTTCTTCTATTTTTCCTATCTTCCATTCATTCAGGTGCCATCCTTTATCTTAGAAATTTGTTCATATTTAGCCAATCCAAAATCAACAAAAAGAATGGTTCATAATCATTTGCTTCTATGATGAACTTAAGATTTTGGAGAGTATAGATCCAAAACTGGGACTTGAGACTGACACACAGAGCTAACTGCTTGAATGCATGAAAGATCTCCAACAAGGAATGAGACCAACTGTTTATAAGAAGAACAATTTGCATGTGAGTTAATTTATTAGGTAAATTAGAAATTAAGAGAAAGGTGCTAAACTCTATTAGTTATCTGGAAAACTGGGATTATATGAGAATGTTTATTGAATAAGGGAGTAAAATGATTTAGATAAGGTAACTTATTGCAAGATCAGACACATAAGATTTATAAATAAAGTCAACATGTACAGATGTGGAATGTGGACAGAAAATCATGCCTCTCTGATGAAATACATGATTTATGAGCCAGGTGATAGTAGTATATTTTCATTAAAAAACTAAGCAAAGTATAGGAACGGAACTGATTTATATGGATTATATAAATAATATAATCTCTGTGCGTATAATTGTACTTAAGATCCTGTTATTTGGGGCTATTCCAACTGTACAGGATAAAATAACAATTTAGATGCTATTTTTAAATTGGAATTTGGGACTAACGTAACTCCAGAGTTCATAGTGATGGGTGTGGCTAACTTTTGTCAGTCTGGATTCAGGATCTCAAATGATAACATCAGAACATAATTTCTTTCCATTTTGTAATTTGGCTTTTCTTTTTATCTCCTTCTTTTCAAATTAGCTCACCCCTTGAAAAGTCAGATATTGTCATCAAAAGTTTTGTTTTAATTTTTTAATGTAATTTATTGTCATTACCTAACATACAATGTATACAGCGTGTTCTTGGCTTCTGTAGTAGATTCCCGTGATTCATCACTTACATACAACACCCAATGATTATCCCAACAAGTGCCCTCCTCAATGCCCATCACCATTCCCATCAACTCTACATTTGTTCTCTGTATTTAAGAGTTTCTTATGGTTTGCCTCCCTCTCTGTTTGTTACTATTTTTTTTCCTTCCCTTTTCCCATGGTCTTCCATTAGTTTCGCAAATTCCACATATGAATGAAAACATACAATATCTGTCTATGATATATGTTTATATATATTTCATAAGAAATACATGCTAAACAGTAGATAAGTAGCTATCATAAACATATCACAGTTGTTATACCAAAGTCAGCATATTGTTTTATTTTCATAATTATATGATAAAAACAACCTGATGAAATCATGGATTTCATTGGTCATCATAGTGGTTAGTCAGTATTTCTTATTGCTTTATGGCAAATGAAATTATATGAAGAAAATTGAAGCTATCAGTTAAACTGAAGCTATTTAAATCACACTGTAATTAAGTATTGCAATGTCTCTTTGCTGAGTGAAGTGAAATGCTAGGTGTAACAGTTTCTGAATCCTTGTGTTTCTTACACATTTTCTTAGTAACAAGAGTGTATAATATTCTATTAAGTCAGAAACCGTTTTGTTCAGAAACAGAGAGATAGTGATTGACGACCCATTATGCTGTCCTTTCTTCCCCAAAGCCATCACTATTTCTGTGGCTCTGAACTTGTGAAACAGAGATGACTCTATTGTCTTCATTCCCTTTCTTATACTTTTGGATTTAGTTATGCGTAGACAGAAGTTGTTGAGAGGTTCTAAATGATTGCTTAGTCGGCAAACTCTCTAGAGTTCCTGAAGTGTCGTTGATATCTGTCATTCTATCATTCTATATACTGTCTTAATTTACTGCCCTTCAGAATATACACAGTAAGTAAACTACTAAAAAAAAAACCCAAACAAACAAAAAACAAAACAAAACAAAACAAAACAAAAACAAGAAAAGAAAAAAGCAAACCCTTGAATTTGCACATGAGGTGGTTTGGGACAAAACCACTGGCCAGCATCTGCACTTTAAATGATATGTTCCTGAGCTTTACAACATGAACATATTGTAATGATGAACTTCTTTATGCTAAATATATCAGGTGTTAGGAAAGGGAAGTCTCTTTTTTAGGGTTGTATATTCATTTTAAACACTAACTCCCCTTTGCTTTTATTATATCTCCCCTGACGCGGACATGTGTAGGATGAGCTCTGTCCAAGCCTGTCTGGTCAAGAGATGCTAAGTACAGCTTAAGAGTCCCAAGAACTTTGATGTTGAACATTTAGTGAAACACACAGTAGGAAATCATGGAAAGTGTGTACTCCCCATTTCAAGACTGATGATGTGGAGTGCTTCCCAGAACAGGTAGAGTCTAGCACTCCTCCTTTGTCCTGGCAATTACCAAAGTAAAAATAAATTTTACCTGATAAGAGCTGCTTATCCTCATAGCCCAAGGCCATGCAGTTTTAGGCTTTATAATGACAAATACAAATTTGATAGTTAGTGCATGCAAATTGGTTTTATTTATTTTTTAATTTTTTTAATGCTTATTTATTATTGAGAGACAGAGAGACAGAGTGTGAGCAGGGGAGGGGGCAGACACAGAATCCAAAGCAGGCCCGACACGGGGGCTCGAACTCACAAACTTTAAGATCATGACCTGAGCTGAAGTCAGTGGCCTAACCAGCTGAGCCATCCAGGCGTCTCAAGGGCATGTGAATTTTAAGGCAGAGTAAGCTAGTAACATATGACTTGAGTGCATACACAATGCTTTTTATCATATGAATTTCTTAAAAAAAAAAACAAAACAGGAGTAAAGAATGAGCTTTTGACAGTGTATCTTCCAATAATTTAAGTCACTTGATGCAGTGTTTCTTGTTGCTAGTAATTAATCTTACCTCTTTCCACAAGAGAGAATTGAAGATGGACAGTTTCTCTCAATTTTCTGAGAGTTGTGTGGTCAAGTGCCTCTACTTTAAAGAGGCAACGAGACAGAAATGGGCTGAGAGAAGACTGGTACCTTGCTAATTTCTGAACACCTCCCTAGTAACTATTTTGGGACCTAGACTTGGGCAATAAACTCACATTGCACAGGATGTGATGCTCTCATGACCCTTAGGGAGGCCCACAGGTAGAAAGCATTTTGGGATTGGAATCACCTTTACACAATGATGCCGTTGCTATAGGCATATAATCCTGAACACAATTCTGCAGCACTTTCTCCCCCATGCAAGGTGAGATGGACCCTCCAGTGCCAAAGCTTACACTGTTCCGTATCTCTAGAGTAACAATAAATAAAACTCACATAGATTTACCAAAATGTTCAGACTGACCCTGTGTATTTCACAATAAGAACTAGTCTGACATATTTATATTGGTAATTATACCTCATCCCTGCTAGAGCAGGCCTCAGAGTCTTTAACAATGACTCTAGGATTGATTTTCCTGTTTGCCTCTTCTAGAATTTAAGGATGACAGAAAGAACATTTCTGATTGCTTTTCTAGGAATTAAGGGACCAAAATATTGGACTGTCACAAGATCTATTAGGATTTTAAAATTTTTACTCAAATGTGTGTATTATGTTTTCCTTTTTATTATTTTCTGAGGGGTGTATGGGAACTAACAATATTTCATCAAGTCTCTGATATTACAGAGATGAATTTGTGCCAGGGTCTCTAGGTTAACCAGCATGAACTTGATTTTCTTGAGTTTTCTAGAAACCAAGGCCAGATGTTTGGAAGTAGCAGTGGTGAACCATCTCTGGAACTTCTTCCTTATGGATTACATCTTGAATATTTAGTTTTGGAGATGGGTTTAAGTCCTCTCTTGAGTTCTATTACCTTTGTATTTGTGACAGCTGGAGGGGACATGACTGAGAAAAAAGGAAAAGAAAGTAGCTAGAAATAAAACTATGTGACAATAATCTTAACATCATGTATTTCTGCTCAGTGATAGGTCTTCATAACGTGTCTATGTGAGCTAAATGCTAATAGAACTCTCTCTAAATCTGACCTGGAAACTTCAGGTGAAATAGATCTTCTTCCTATTCTTTCTTGACTCTGGTATTACAGATTGTTTTTCAGTTTCAGACTTGCTGCTTTATGGGATGGAATGTGCTATTAGACATTGTAGTAGTTGCTCTTATTTGAATATGGAGCCAGAAGGGGGCAATGTTAACCTTACATTTTTAAATCAGGGAAAGGTTTGTTTTTATTTGACCATGTATTTTTATTTGGAGATTTTGTGCTACACAGACTACTTTGTGTTATATAGATCTCAATCAATGTTTAGCATATTTGAAGATTCCAAATCTTAGTTATACACCCTTTTATTAGCTATCAAATAATAAAAATAGGAGAATAACACCAACATTCTTGTATTCTATTGGGAAATATTCTATGAAAAAATGTCTTCATTTTCAATGCACATACTTGCTTTTGTATTGTGTTACACACAAATCAAGGGCAAAATTACATTGATTTAAAATAACAAAACAAAACACAAAGTTAGGCACAGCAAATGACACCATATTTGAGATGCATTTTATTCATGCAAAGGTTCAGACGAATATAAAAAATGTGTATCACCCATGTATTTTTGGAGGCATGTAAATTTGGAAAACAATGCCAGTTGTCACAAATTTCCCTAGCATATAATTAGAGTCAATAACATGGATATCTAAGTTGATGCTGATAATCTTCTATGCATTTACTGTTTTCTAAATTTACTCTAATGTCTTCCTTGCTCTTATAATATGTGGCTTCTATGTAATCACTTAGATTCTATTTAAAAAGAAAAGGATCTGAAAGAGAACTTCTTCACTGTCAATATCTGCCCTGTATTTATCCTTGAGACTGTATTGTTCCAATTCTGCTAGCAAACACCTATCTCCTCACAAGGCTCTGAACTACTATTAAAACCATGTCCCATCTAAGATTTCTTATATAGAATGGGAGTAATGAAGGTTACTTAATTTTAATGGCAAGTTGGAAATATCAGTATGTGGCAATACCATGTGAGATTTGCTCACAGTTTCTGCACTTCCATGAAGTTCCTGTAGCTCAGCACAGGGATGCTTCTGACAGAGGGAAGTCCTAAAATTCTTGCCTCATCAAAATATCAAGAAGGAAGCCAAAATTTCCTGAAAGAGTTGAGGCACCATACTTTGCTAGGCAGTAGCCATGGAAGGAAGGAAAGAAGATTATATATCATACTAAATATTATCTTAGCAGAATTATTTTACCAAGGTTAATAACCAATATTCAGAAGGACTTTCCTGGTCAATGAATAAAGCAGGCTTTTCTTATGACATATTCCCTTTTTCCATATGAATGATGCTGTATCTAATTTTAAATCTGCTTTGCATTTATTATTTTGAACAATAATAATAACAATATGTAAAAGATACAGAAGTACCTTTTCACAAAGGGAAAAGTAATTTTCCTTCCTCTCTTATCTTCCAACAGGGTGTTGGGAAATAGACATTTGCTAATTAGCTGAATTTGAAAACATAAGACCTATTTTTTGGAGTTGTAAATTCACTGCAAAATGAAGAGAAAGACACAGATATTTCCCATACATCACATATGCCCATGGTGCATAGCCTCTCCCGTTATCAGCATCCCCCATCAGAGTGGTATATTTGTTACAACTGATTAACCTATATGAACACATTATCACCCAGAGAACATAGCTTACGTTAGAGTTCATTTTAATGTTGTACATCCTATGGGTTTGGACAAATGTATAATGATATATACCCTTTATTATGATATCATACAAAGTATTTTCACTGCCCTAAAATTCCTCTGTGCTCTGCCTGTTCATCCCTCATTTTCTCTAATCACTGACAACTACTGATCTATGTATTGTCTCCATAGTTTCGCCTTTCCTAGAATGTGTCAAATGGTAGGAATCATATGGTTTGTAGACTTTCAGATTGGCTTCTTTCACTTAGCAATATGCATTTAAGCTTCCTCCATGTCTTTTCGTGGCTTGATAGTTCACTTCATTCTGAATAATATTCCCTTGTTTGGATGTAGCACAGTTTACTATCCATTCACCTACTAATGGACATATTGGTTGCTTCCAAGATTGGGCAATTATGAATAGAGCTGCTATAAGCATCTTTATGCAGATATTTGTATGAACATGTTTTCAGTTCCTTTGAGTAAATAGCAAGGGGTGCAATTGTTGAATTAAATGGTAAATATGTGTTTAATTTTCCAAGAAACTGCTAAACTGTATTCCAAAATGGCTATACCATTTTGCATGCCCACCAGCAATGAATAAGCATACATATTGCTGTGCATCCTTGTCAGCATTTGGTGGTATCAGTGTACTGGATTTTGACCAATATAATAGGTGTGTAGTAGTGTCTCATTTTAATATGTATTACTCTGATAACAGATGATGAAGAATACCTTTCCTTATGCTTAATTTAGATTTGTATCTTTTTATTGGGGTACCTGTTAGGGTCTTTAGCCCATTTTAAAATTGCACTGTTTTCTTATTGTGGGGTTTTAGGAGTTTTTTGTATAATTTGGATAACAGCCATTTATCAGATGTGTCTTTTACAAATATATTCTCCTCATCTGTGGCATATCTTCTCATTCTCTTGATGTTTTCTATTGCAGAGTAAAAATTACAAATTTGTTTAATAAGGTCCAGCTTATCAACTCTTTCTTTAATGAATCTTGTCTTTGATGTTTTATTTAAAAACTTATTACCTGGGGCGCCTGGGTGGCTCAGTCAGTTGAGCATCTGACTTCAGCTTGGGTCATGGTCTCACAGTCCATGAGTTCGAGCCCCGCGTCGGGCTCTGTGCTGACAGCTCAGAGCCCAGGGCCTGCTCCAGATTCTGTGTCTCCCTCTCTCTCTGACCCTCCCCCGTTCATGCTCTGTCTCTCTCTGTCTCAAAAATAAATAAACGTAAAAAAAAATAAAATAAAATAAAATCTTATTACCCTACACAAGGTCATCTAGGTTTTCTCCTATGTTATATTCTAGGAATTTTATAGCTTTGTGTTTTACAGTAGGTCTGTAGTGGAGGAAAAATAATAATCCCTTTATCCTTCTAAGCTCAAAAACATAAATAAGAGAAAAATAAACAGAAGCTTATTAACATGCATATCTCATATATACCATGGGAGATAGATAACCAGAGGAAAATGAGTATCTCTCTAAGAGGTGGCTTAGAATTTTGGCTTAAGTATCATCTTCAGGAAATCAAAGAAAGAAGGGTGTGGGGAGACCAATTATGAGGTGACCAGGAAAAGTAAGGTAAACAAAAGTAAGGATTTTTATGCAGATTTGAGTTGTTGCCTTCTTCATAGATAAGAGCTACTTATGATTTAGTCATCCTTATTTTCCTTGTACAGGGAGGGAGCCAGCCTTTCAAATAAAGATTTCCTTCAAATATGTAAATTTCCCTCACACAAAAGTAACTTCTACTGTTTTCAGAGCTTCTCCTGTCTGTTGCTTTTAAAATAATCAACTCAAAATAATTCTAATGCCAAAGAGGTGTGTTCTGGGCTGGCATATTCTTTACCCTTCAGGTCTAGGATTCATTTTAAGTTAATTTTTGTGAAGCGTGTAAGGTAAAAGTCTATATTCATTTTTTTTTTTTTTTTTTTGCATGTGGATAATACTGTGGTTTTATAGTAAGTCTTGAAGTTGGGTAGTGTCAGTGCTCCAACTTAGTTCTTCTCCTTCAAGATTGTTCTGATTTTTAAAAATATGTTTTCCTCATTTAAGAGACATGTTCAGTACAAGAATTTTATCTATATAATGGATCTAGAGGGTATTAAGCTAAGTGAAATAAGCCAGACTGAGAAAGACAAATTGCATATGATTTCAGTCATATGTGGAATCTAAAAAGCAAAACAAACAAACAAATGAAGTAAAAAAGAGATAAACCAAAGAACAAACTCTTAACTGTAAGTATAGAGAACAACCTGATGGTTACCAGGGGGGAGGTGGGAGGGGATCGGTAAAATAGGTAAAAGAGAGTAAGACTACACATATCATGATGAGCACTGAGTAATGCATGGAAGTGTTGAATCACTATACTGTACACATGAAACTAATATAATACTATATGTTAATGAAAGCAACAAGAAACAAATAAATAAACAGACAAACAGAATCAGATCTATAAATACAGAGAGCAACCTGACTGTTGCCAGAGAGAAGGCATGTGGGAAGACGGGCAAAAAGGGTGAAGGGGAGTGGTAGATACACACTTTCAGTTATGGAATGAATAGGTCATAAGAACAAAAGGCACAACACAGGGAATATGATCAATGATATTATAACAGTGCTGTATGGTTACAGATGGCAACTACCCTTGCCATGAGCACAGTATAATGTATAGAGAACGCGAATCCCTATGTTGTACACCTGAAACTAATGTAACTTTGTGTATCAAGTAGACTCAAGTAAAAGGAAACAACAACAAAATTACCTATATAGGTAAAAACATTAGGCCCTCTCCCAGCTTTTTTTTTTTTTTTTTTGGATCCTCACAAAAATATATTTTGGTTTGCAACTAATGCATTTGTTAAAACAAACATAAGTGAGAGACTGATAAAACCGCCTGATGAGGAACAGCAACCCCTGTCTTGATTCCCAGGAGCAAGGTAGAGAGAGAGGGCCTGGCATGAACCCTGAGATGTAGCATCAGGCCTAGGGCAACACGAAGCATTCTTGGCTCAGTGCCAAGTACAAGGCCCAGGTAGCCCAGAAAAGCAAAGCAACCTCTGGCAACTGTGAAAACACACAAAAGGATCAGTATCCTGCAGGGAGTGTAAGATGTTAACTGATGACCAGGAGAACTTAAGGCTGACAATTTGTTGCTTTCACTGGTGTCATTACTTACATTCTTTGATTTCCACCCACCTCAGATACCTACAGTCTATTACAACACCTTCCCTCTGGGTTATACGTGTAGTTGTTTATTCTCCTTCAGTTCCTAAACTATGATCTCTGAAAGTCCCTCATGTAACTTACTTCTCTCAACATTAGGAGTTAGCTCACATGTGAAATGGAATCACTTTTCTATCTTAGCACATGCCACCCACAGCAATAGCAAATCAAATCATCTTTATACCTGAGGGAGCACTTAGCATCTTCCTTTCACATTTAATGGGCACCAGTGAATGCCAATGGCCCAAACTACACATCTAAATCTCCACTTGCTACTGAGGCTATGCTAGCACCACTGGATTGAGCAAATTGTCACAACTATGTATGTATTTATTTTCAAGCCCAAAATTAGATGACAATAATTTACTTTCCTTGAGGCTATTTATCTTTTAAACCCAAGAAAACAGGCTTAGAAAGAATGCATTGGATCATTTGCTGAAAAATGCCCTCAGCATGGAACATGCACAAAAGTGTTATCATTGCGTGAGTTGTACCACTGCCACAAGCTTACACTGTTCCCTTAGAATACCTGAATAAATTTTTTGAAATTTATTGTCCCACATGACTGTATTTTTATAAAAGGTTGTTTTATTCATAATTTCAAATGAATAACTTGGGAAAAGGATATGTGATATTCATTTATGCTTAGGATAATGTCATACTTTGGCTAAACTACATTTTCATTTCCACTCTTTTTTTCTTAATTAAGATACCTAGAGTTAAGCCTGAACTTCAAAGAATCTATCTTGATTTCTTTCAGTTAAAATTTTTTTCCTGTTTTTTTTTTTGTCATCATGAAACTGATTTTTCCTGTTCTTTGTGCTTATTTTTTAAAAAAAAAATTTTTTTTCAACGTTTTTTATTTATTTTTGGCACAGAGAGAGACAGAGCATGAACGGGGGATGGGCAGAGAGAGAGGGAGACACAGAATCGGAAACAGGCTCCAGGCTCTGAGCCATCAGCCCAGAGCCTGACGCGGGGCTCGAACTCACGGACCGCGAGATCGTGACCTGGCTGAAGTCGGACGCTTAGCCGACTGCGCCACCCAGGCGCCCCGTCTTTGTGCTTATTTTTACAAATGTCCTCCTTTGTCTCACTTTTTAGAGATCTGTTATACTCCCCTACCTCCTTTTCTGGTTTAACATAGAACTTATGGTAATTTCTCTCATCTATAAGAAAAAAAATATTTATGCTTAAGAATGTGTTTCACTGCACAAGAAAAGCTACTCTTCAAATTCAATGTTATTGTGGAGGCCGATTTCTGAGAATACTCTGACAAGGAGACAAAGGAGAGAATTTCCCAGAAAACAAAACCAAAGTTGGCACAATTATTTATTTTTATTTGATATATGAATATGAACTGAATGTGAATATGATACAAGAATATGAATATATGAATATGAACTGTGGTATAGTTAGTTATTTTTATTTGATATATGAATCTCAATCACTAAGAGATTGGTTCAAAATCAAATACTGTACATTTTGTGACAGAATGCAAAATATCCTTAAAATTTAAAGATAAACCCAAAGATTTAAGATGATTTGGGCATGTGATAGGATGTTTAGATGATGTCTACAGAACCTCTGAGATAATCAAACTAATTCTTCTACCTTTAGAAGTAATTTCCTAGGAAATCTAAAGAAAGACTGATTTAGTCAAAATACACCTGAATTTCAGCAGGATACCTCAGAGTTTCTACTGATGTTTTTAAAATTGATTATTAGTGAGATTCCCATTAAAGAAGTTATTTATATAAAGAGATTGGACCTCCAACTGACAAAGATATCACAGCAAGAAATCAAGTAGATTTGCAGTTGAACTTAATTACATTGAAATTGCTTTGTAACAGTCATGACCCTAGGTGGTCTTATTGTTTGTTTCTTTGTTTATTTGGACAGGTTATACTTTTACATGAACTTTTCATAACTTTCATTGTTTTTTCATTGTTCCCTAATTAGGACAGGAAGTTATTATCCTTTAGCCAGAATTCCATATTCTTTCAAAGTTTAAGAGAGGTAAACAATCCATATTGAATTTTCCTTTTTTTTTTTTTTTTTTTAGGTAAGTTTCATTTGTCTTTGACATTTAATGTATATATTTTCTCTTAATCTACTTTAAGTGCTACCTTTTTTAAAAACAGAAATTTCTAGGGGCGTCTGGGTGGCTCAGTCAAGTTTCCGACTCTAGATTTCAGCTCAGGTCATGATCTCATGGTTTGTGAGTTCGGGCCCCTGGTGGGGCTCGGTGCTGTCAGACAGTTCAGAGCCTGGAGCCTGGTTCACATTCTGTCTCCCTCTCTGCTCTTTCCCTGCTCATGCCCTGACTCTCTCTCTCTCTCTCTCTCTCAAAAATAAACATTAAAAATTTTTAATAAAAACCCCCAGAAATTTCTAGGTTTCTAAAATAGCAGTGTTCTAGGTTTCAAAAAAAATCGGTTTTATTGTTTGTAACATTAAAAGTGTCAAATTAAAGAAAAAAAAACCCTGGTGTATTTTGTAGGCATACAGATGACAATTATTTCTGTTTTTCTACACATAGCTGGTAGATCAAGGAAAGGTATGCATTTGTAATTGTAAAATAAACTAGTAAGCAGAACAGAAAAAGATCTCTAACATCCAAAGCCATTTGTCACTGTGTATTTGAATGTCTATCATTTGTGCTCTCAACTGAGGCAAATAGTTGAGGATGGTGTGAAAAAAGGCTTGGTTTAAAGGCTAAAGTTGTGTACTCTGATTAGTTGAAAATCAGTCATCAAAGGCTCAATTGTTATTTAACAAATGTTTAAAAATCTGAAAATAAATGAAACTTACAGTAGAAGCAGTAACTGTAATGCTTGCAGAACATAGCCTCCTTAAAAGCTAGGACATTTTTACTTATTAAATCCTTTCTTGGCTAGCTTTCCTGCTGTGTAGGACTCACTATGAAAAGCAGGCACTTGCAAGGCACAGCTGGAGACCAAGTATAACAGGATTTCAGAACCCAAAACATTATAAAATTTCCTATTATTGCCCCACATGCTTACTTAAGAATGCTAAGGCTTCCATTGGTAATCTTTTTATGTGTGTGTGGTCTCTGATTAATTACACTACTTGAAATGCTGCTTGAAAAACATAAGTCATAATAATGATAATATCTGAAAGGTATAAAATTTTTATTCTACAGAGTTTAAAATATCGTGGTTGGTTCTTATTGTAAAGGTAAAACTGGGGAAAATATATCTGTAACTGTTTGGAGGTATATTAATTAATTGTCACCAGAATTAATTTAACAAATTATTTTACATGATATTAAAGATTATACTAAATGTATCTTCTTACAAATGGTTGGATTAGGTAATCTGAGTCACTTTTTTATAACATTTTTAATTGTTAAAATAAATATTTAACATTATTTTCAACCATAAATTGCAAACATTGAAGTCTCATATCAATACTTTTTTTTTTCTTCAGATCTTTCTGTCTTTCTTCCTCTGTCTCTCTTTCTGTCTTTTTTCTTTTTCTGTTTCTATGGTTACAGCAAGTTGCTGGAGGCAAGTACAGAATTCTTGTAGGTCATTGATACATGTAAACCCTACAATAAGTCTTTGAAGTGATACAAGTCCTTTGCACTATACTAAAAATAACTGGAAGTTCATTCATAAAGGTATGTGGAGAGAACTCCTGGTTTCAGATCTAACATGTAAGGAAATTGGGAGTCATCACTCCCATCCTTACAACAAGATAAATCTGGAAAAACCGAGTCAATGACTTTTCTTGGAACCTATAGAGAACTGAAGTCTTAAAGCAAATAGCCACTGAAAATCTGGAGAAAAAGGCACAAGGAGAGAGACACAAAAACTGATATCTGCTTATCTAGAGCAGAAGCTGCTGGAGATATAAATTGGTAAGGGCATTTTAACAGTAACTTTGATAAACTGCTGGAAGCTGAGCATAGATTAACATAAGAGTGAGAAAAATCCTGGAGGTTACAGTCTTAAGGGAGCCCTCACATTTTCCTGGGCTTTTCTTATAGGTATTCCACCAAGTTTTTATAGTGAGAATCCAAGAACCCAAGGAAACCTGGGGCCCACAAGGAGGATGAGGAAAAATAGAAAAAGTCCACTATTTTATTTGAGTACTTGACCACCCCATTATCAATAATGGATATAGCAAGTAGACAGAAATCAGTAAAGATATATAAGACCTGAATAACACCATTACTCGACCTAAGTTAAATGATATTTATAGACTAAATCCAACAACAGAAAAAATACACATTCTTGTCAAGCTCAGAGGGAACATTTACCTAGATAGGCCATGTTCTGTACCATGAAACATAGCTTAACAAAGTTAAAAGACTAAAAATCACACAAAGAACATTCTCAGACCAAAATGTAACGAAATTGGAAATTAATAATGGAAAGCTGGAAGAACCAAAATAGACATTAAATAACACATTTCTGAATGAGCATGGTTAAAAAAAGTCTCAAAAGTAACTTTAAATATCATGACTGAAATGAATATGAAAATAGAACTTAGCCAGATTTTTGTGATACAGCTAAAATAATTCTTAAAGAGATATTTAAAGCATTAAATCAATATATTATAATATAAGGAAGGTCTAAAATTTTTAACCTAAGCACCCACTTTTGGAAAATATAGGAAAAACAGAAATATAAATTTAATGCAAGAATAAGGAAATACTAAAATTAGGGCACACATCAAAAAAGTTGAAAACAAGAAAACAGCAGAGAAAGAAAATTAACCCAAAAATTGGCACTCTGAAAAGTTCAATAAAATTGATAAATTTTTATCCAGGCTAATCAAATAAAAAGAAGATACAGATTACCAGTGTCAGAAAGGAAAAAGATATCACTACTGATTCCATAGACAGTATGAGGGTAATAAGGGAATCATACAAATAACTCTATCTCTATACATTTGATAATTTAGATGAAGTGGACCAATTGTTTGAAAGACATAAACTAACACAATTGATGCAAAGAGAAATAGGTAACCTGAATAGTCTTAGATCTATTAAAGAAATTTAAGTAATAATGAATAATCTTTTGAAAAAGAAACCAAGTTCAGATGGTTCATTAATGAATTCTATCAAAATTTTAAAGGTGAAATGGTAACAAAATATTTTCCAGATAATAGAAATATATGGAATATCTATTGACCAATTTCATGAGGCCAAAATTATTAAAATATGAAAACCACATAGATACTTTACAATAAAAGAAAGCTATGGGCCAATATTTCTCACGACTGTAATTGTAAAAATAATCAACAAATAGGGGGCCTGGGTGGCTAAGTCAGTTAGGCATCCGACTCTTGATTTCAGCTCAGGTCATGATCTCATGGTTCATGCGTTGGAGCCTGCATTGCCTGGGTGCTGACATGGCAGAGCCTGCTTGGGTTTCTCTTTCCCTCCCTCTCTGCCCCTCCCCCACTTGTGCCTGTGTTCTCTCTCAGAAAATAAATAAACTAAACAAAAATATTTAACAAATAAATGTCACAATATATAAAAAGGAAAACACATGATGACCAGTTGGGGCTCATACAAGGAATGCAAGCTGTTTCAACATTCAAAAATCAGTCAATGCACTGCATCACATCAATAGATGGAATAAGAAAAACTAGGGGCGCCTGGGTGGCAAAGTTGGTTAAGCGTCTAACTTCAGCTGAGGTCATGATCTTGTGGTTAATGAGTTCGAGCCCCTTGTTGGGCTCTGTGCTGACAACTCAGAGACTGGAACCTGCTTTGGATTCTGTGTCTCCTCCTCTCTCTGCATCTCCCCTGCTCAAGCTCTGTCTCTCTCTGTCTCAAAAATAAATAAAACATTTAAAAAATTAAAAAAAAAAAGAAAAACTGTATCTTCGTATCAATAGATGCAGGAAAAATATTTGGCAAAATTCAAAACCCATTCATGTTAAAAATTTAAAAAAATACAAAGAAGAGAAAGGAACTTCCTTAATCTAATAAAAGTTATAAATGAAAACCCTCCAGCTAACATCATACTTAATAGGTAGAGAACTAACCATTTGCTCCCTAAGATTTTGAACAAAGTATGTTCTTCCTAACAAGAAGAATAAATAAAATGTGTTAAGATTAGTAATAAATAAATAAAACTATTTTTATTCATAGATGACATGATTTTCTATATAGTAATTCCCAAAGAATTGATTAAAATAGACAACTTGAAACTAGTAAACAAACAGGACAGCATGACAAGATAATTGGTCATTGGTCAAAAGTCAATTGTTTTTACATATCTGAAGAATAAATACTTTGAATTTGACATTATTTTTTTTTACTTTAAAGTTTTATTTATTTAAACAATCTCTACATCCAACTGGGCCTCAAAATCACAGCCCCAAGATCAAGAGTTGCACTCTCCTCCCTTTGAGCTGGCCAGACACCCCTGAATTTGATATTATTTTAACAACACTGTTCAAAATAGCACCCAAAATTTGGATACTTGACTATGATCTTGTCATATATGTATAGATGTATATGTGGAAAACTATAAAAAAGATAAAAAATCAGATATGATCTAAATTAATGGGAGATATTCAGTGTTCATTCACTGGAATTCTCAATATTGTTGAGTGCAATTATTCCCAACCTGACTTATAGAGTTAATACAATCCCAATTAAAAGCCCAGCAAGCTTTTTTTGTGGATGTCAAGCTACCTACTCTAAAGTTCACATCAAAAGATAAAGGACATAATATCCGGTAAAATGTTTGAGGGAAAGTAGAATAAGGAGGAGGACGAAAGAGAAGTGGAACAGGGGAAGGAGAAGTGGAACAGAAGGAGGAAGCTGAATAAGAGAACAATAACAACATAAACAATGTTGAGGGAATCACATTACCTTGTTTTAAGACAGTATAAAGTCAAAGTAATCAAGACATGTAATGATGAAAGAATAGACACATAGATCAATGAAGCATAATAGCCAAGGATAACATAAATACACTACATTGATTTTTCAAAGGTGTAAAGACATTTCAATGGAGAATAGATAGTTCATTTCAACAAAAAGTGATGAAACAACTGATCATCCATGTGCAAAAAAATAAACAGAGATGATGACTTTATGATTTCCACAAAAATTAACTGAAAATGCATCACACATCAAAATGTAAAAGGCAAAACTAAAATTTCTACAAGAGAATGTAGGGGAAAACCTACATGACCTTGGTTTTTGTGGTGACATTTTAGACAAAATGGAAAACACTGTTGAAAGACAAAAATGATAAGTTGGGTTTTAATAAAGTTAAAAGCCTCTGCTCTATGCAAGACATTTTTAAGTGAGTAGAAAAATAAATCACTGATCAGGAGAAAATATTTGCTAGTCATAGATTTGATAAAAGACTTGAATCCAAGATGTACAAAGGAGACTTAAAACTGACCATTAAGAAAATATCCCAATTCAAAATGGTAAAGGATATACACAGGTACTTTATCAAAGAAGATATACAGAAGGAAAATAAACATATGCAAAGGTGGTTAATATAATTTGTCACTAGGGAAACACACTACAGAGTAATTATGAGATATTGCTACACATGTAGTGTGATGGTTAGAATTAAAGAAAGACTCCTATTACTAATAGCTAGTGAGGATATGGAGCAACAGAAGCTCATCATTGCTGGCAGGAATACAAATTGTACAACCACTTAGTAAGAGAGTTTCCTACAAAGCTAACCGAGGTCTTACCATGCAATCCAGCAGTCATATTCCCAGGCATCTATCTAGCATGTTTGATAAACTATATACACACAAAATGCTCAATGTGGACATGTTTTAGGATATTTATTAATAACTGACAAAATCTGCAAGCAATTAAGATGTCCTTCAATAGATTCATGGATGAATAAACTGTGTTAAATCCATAGAATGGATACTGTCATGTTGAATACATGACATTATGCAGTTGCCAAAACAAATAGTAAGTTTCCAGCTCAAAGGACAAATGTCAATGTATGAAAATTAAAAGATAATATAGGAGATTGAGGAATCCCAGAATGGTACGCAGACTGTGACAAAAGAATGTAACTACAAAAAATGTATAAACTAGACTCACTTAAGGAGCAGGCGAAAAATGTGCTGACCTAAGAAACACTGGAAATGTCTGAAAACTTTTAAGGTTAAAAAAAAAAAAAAAAACCCTGCACATAAGCACTGAATTCTAACAGCTAAAGTTGTTTCTATGGGGTCACCAGTTAACAATTCTGAAACCATTATCAAGTGTATGCCATCTATATACTGAATCTGAAAAACAGTATACCACATATATACTGGAAATAAACAATTATGTACATGAATGCAGATAATGGGAGCCAATTTTCTCACTATTGGAGTGGCAGGTTAACGACAAGCAAGGTGGGGATGGGGGACTAGAATGATCTATATGGTGCTGGGTTAGAGTTGGATACATCGGTATCAGTATGCAACCATCAGTTGACTGTAATACAGACACAGTTGTTTGCATGCAGAAATATTTATACATATGCACACATGAAAGGGCTAGTATACACACATAGTTCCTTGTTCTATCAGTTGAGAAGGCATAAAAGCAATGACACCACCTAGCAATATCCATACCCAGAGCTTACATCTTGATTTCTAACACCATTCTCCCATAAAATAAACCAGGGATCCTTGGAGAAATGACCAGTTCTAGGACTGCAATGGAGAATACACAAAATGAGCCTGGACCACCTTATAATGTCAGTATTTCAAGAAGTGCTAAAAACAAACAAGAAACCAAACCAAGCAAGAAATCTGATGTGATTCAACTAAGAAACAAGAAAAAAGTGTACTAAGAAACAACTGAAAGAGCTCCCGATGGCCGATATTGAAACAATTTGAACCACAAAATAGTCATATTGGATTATATCCTAAAGCATAAAGTGCATATCCATGAGTTAATACTGATATAAACAAATTATTGAATGAAATATTAAACTGAGGTACAGACACCAAACTTCAGTGTAGAATTAAAATAATTTATGTAGATACTTCCCCCTCACAAAGATACTAGCCCCTCACACCTTAACTGCAAACTGTGTTTGAATGGCAATTTTACAATGGAGAAACCTCTTTATCAGGTGATCAATGTTAATATCAATAGTGATGTCATACTGATATCATGTACCCTAGTTATGATGTGACAAAACTAGCACTTTACCTCTGTGTTCTTCCTCTTAAAAACCTATAGCCTCAGTATAATCATGAGAAAGACAACAGATACATATCATCTGATGGACATTTTACAAGTGTGTTAATATATGTTAAAATAAAATGCATAAATGTATAATATATCTGACCAGTGCTCCTAAAAAAATGTCAAGGACATCAAAACAAGGAAAGTCAGAGAAATTGTCATAGGACAGAGGAAACTCAGTACACATTACAAATAAATGTAACATGGTATCTTAAATGGAATCCTGAAACAGTACAAGAACATGATATAAAACTTAAGAAATTTGAACTATGGTCTTTAGTTAATAATAATATATCAGTTTGGTTCCTCAATTTTGACAAATATACCATACTAATTAAGGTAAGACATTAATAAAGAGGAAACTAGGTATGTTGTATATGGTGATTCTCTAGATTACAATCTTAATTTTTCTGTAAATCTAAACTATTTTTTAAAGTTTATTAAAAAAGTTATTCATATTTGCCTCTTTAAAAAGCATATTAAAAGTGTACACTTATTCTTTATTTATATCATTTTGGATATTATAATGCTAAAATTAAAAAAAATAATAGTTGAAAAATTGTGTTACATCTATACCATGAAATTCTATTCAGCAATAAAAAGTAACAAACTATTTTACACACACAAATTGGATGAATCACCAGGTAGTTATGCTGAATCAAATGAAGAATAGAAGGTGTTTACCATTCATCAAGGAAAGGTGTGCATGGTTATGAAAGAGTCACCCATGGAATCTTAGCAGTCATGGAACTATTCTGAATCTTGACTGTATTAATATCCATATTCTGGTTGTGAAATTGTACTAGAGTTTCAAGATGGTAAACTAGGTAATACGTACATAGAATCTCACTGAATTATTTCTTACAGCTGCATGTGAATCCACAATTACCTCAAAATAAAAAGTTTATATATATAAAAAATAAAGGAGAGTCTCCACATAATGAAAACAAAGAAAACTAATGAAATTAGATGAATTATCAGTGAGTGGTGAAATCATTAAAACAATTATTCCAAGAAACAAGCAAGGATCACTTGTGGATCTATGTAATGGGTAGAGAAATGGCTCTAAAAGAATTGGATGTGACAGGCTAGTATCACAAATCAAGAAAAAGGTAAGGCGGTTAAATTTTTTTCAGGAGAATAATGATAATAATGGATTGTGAAACTTAAGCTTGGCGATGAAGGTAATGTGAATATGAGGCTGTTGATTAGTAGTGAAAAAGTCATTGGATCAATGGATTATAGTGTTACACCGAGTCCTGAGGTTGAACCCCCATCTACTGATTGTAGAACTCGGGCAACTGAATGCTTTGCTGTGATCCTTTTCTACATACAGCACACAGGCTTCCTAAAATCTTGTGAGATTAATACTTGGCCTTTGGCATGCCTTACATTCTGAAATTTCTACAAGTAGTAGTTTACATTTATAAGCTGCTGTGATTACATTTTTTATTCATTCACAGGACAGAGCTTCTTAGTAATTTATTTTTAATGTGCCCGTATATAAAAATAGCCCACCTGGGCCGTACACGGCTTCCTCTGAGAAAAGACAATATTATACGTAATATATTTCCTAAAGATTCTATCTGAAAAATGTGAGTAGCATATATTTATTTTAGATTCAGTAGTAATAAGTACCCTAGAAATAAATGGTTAGAAATGACTTCTGCATGGGTTAGCTAAGAAGCAATCTCATATTTGTATATAGGAAAGCAAAGTAATAGTATAAAAAGTTATTATCTTTTTTGCATCTATACCAGCTGTACACTTGCTTTAAAAGACAATTAGGAAGATGGAAAAACCTAACTGTCCCTTACTAAAGTATGGAAAGGAAATAGAGCAATTTAAATAAAATAGATCTATAAACCATTCATCAAAGATGAACTACTTCTTTGTGTATATTTTTAAAATATTTGATGTTTTAAAGTGCCAATATAACTCTGATTTTCAAATAAGGCATTTTCCTTCCCATTATTTTCATTATTCAATAACTACTCTGTGTAAAAATTTGATCTAGGTAATATGAAACAGTAACAAAAATTACATAGTATTTAGTCAAGACCACTCAGAATTTAATGTAGTATGAGAAAAAGAAAAATGACTTGATGCATGCATATGTGTTCATTTTAACAAGCATTCATGGTATGTCTAATAAGCATAGGGTTGAATACCGGGAATTAAAAAAATAAAGTATGAATTAATTCATCTATTCAACAAAAAACCATTTTAAATTCTTATGATGTATCTCATGTTGTTCCAGGTGCTGTTGAATCTACAGTCAACAAGATTGACATGTTTCCTGATTGTAAAGAGATTATGTTATGAAGCATAAATAAGCACACAGACAAATTATAATGAGATTATGTTAAGCCACTTAGGGGAAAATAGGAAAGAAAGTGAGGAAAAGTTGATGAAGGAGTTCAGGGAAATATTCCTCTTGTTTGAAGAAGATGGGAGTGGATATGAGGTAGGGATCATACCTTTCTCCATAGATTGTAGTGTACGTCCTAGGGGTTTGTTTGTTTTTTGTTTGTTTGTTTGTTTAGGGGTTGTAGTTTTGAAGGTGTTCATTACACTCTTGAGATGGGTAAGTGAATTGTTTAAAGTGAGGTATTCACAGACCTATGATGAGAATGATGTGCCATCATAAAATGAGCATAGTGATTGGTCCAATATGGACTGTCTCTGCAGTCCACAGAGAGAGGGAGAGTAAGGGGGTGAGAGTAATAGATATATCTTATCTATATTCTTTTTCTCCTCCTCCTCCTCCTCCTCCTCCTCCTCCTCCTCCTCCTCCTCCTCCTCTTCTCCTCCTCCTCCTTCTTCTTTTCTCCTTCTTCTTCTCCTTCCTTCTCCTCCTCCTCCTCCTCCTCTGCTTCTTCTTTTTTTTAAGTTTATTTATTTTGAGGGAGAGAGAAGGAGAGAAAGAGAACATGTGTGTATGAGCTGGGGAGAGGCAGATGGAGAGGCAGAGAGAAAGAGAATCCCAAGCAAGCTCCATGCTGTCAGCATAGAGCTTCATGCAGGGCTCAAACTCAGGGACTGTGAGATCATGACCTGAGCCCAAACCAAGAGTCAGATGCTTAACTGACTGAGCCACACAGACACCCCATTCTTTTTCTTCTTCTTTTATGTTTCTTTTAAATTAGCTTATTCCTTCCTACCCATTTTGGTTGAGATGCTTGAGAATTTATTTAACCATTGGCATTTTTAAAAAAAAATAAAGGTTGATTGATACTTTTACTCTCCTTCTTCCACAAAAAAACCAGAGGTTAGAACACTTAAATTCTTATTAACCAAACTCATAAACTATTATTCTCATACATTTTGGTTCTCATTTTTCTTTAACCCCCAAATATTTACTGTTATCATTCTCTATAGTCACTTGTTTAAATCCACCTATAGATGTGTCTCTTTTCTTTCTCTTCTTCTTATGTCTCAAACCTTCCATCTTAGATCCTTTTTCTTCTACAAGAAAAACATTTAAGAATTTATTTTTATTTTATATTTTAATTTTTTATGTTTATTTATTTATTTTGAGAGAGAAAGAGGGAGCAAGCAAGTAGGGGAGGGGAAGAGAGAGAATCCCAAGCAGGCTCCAGGGTGCCAGCACAGAGCCTGAAGCAGGGCTTAAACTCACCACCCATGAGATCATGACCTGACCCGAAACCAAGTGTCAGTGCTTAACCAAGTGAGCCATCTAGGCACCCATAGGAATTTCTTTATTGAAGGTCGGCTCTGTCGATTTTAGTCTCCTACCTATCTGTCTTTGCAATTATAAGGTTGCAGTTTAAAACATAAGAAATTATGATTATATTATATACAGATTATACAGTAAAGGATTAACCTAGCAAGACTACGCTGTCCAAATTTTACCATTCTAAAGAAATGTTTGGTTCTTTCTCATCTCCCGGGAGATAACCCCTAAGTCCTTATCCTGTCTGTACAGAGTGTGTTTGTTTCGAATATCGTGCTTTGCACAGAGTGTGTTTATCTGAATCTGTGGGCCAAACCATACAATTTATGTTAAACATGTGATTTATGGTGGAAACCTTGGGACATGTGTCATCAGCTTAATCTCTAGAGGGAATGAAAACTAAAGTCAGCCATGACCACGTGGTAAGTACCACATGTTGGCAATTCCTACATGACCAACCCCCAATAAAATCTGAAGGTCAGACATTCCTACACTACCATCCCTCAATAAAATTACTGGACACCAAGGGTTGCGTAAGCTTCTTCCCCGTTTGGTAACACTCCTTGCATGTTGTCATGCATCATTGCTAGGAAAATTAAGTACTTTCCACATGACTTCACTGGGAGAGGACAACTGGAAGCTTGTATCTGGTCTCTACTGGACTCTACATGCCTTTTTCTATTTCTGATTTTAGTCTTTTACTGTAATAAACCATAACTATGAGTATAACAGTTTTTGAGTACTAAAAGCCTTTCTAGCAAGTCATTGAGCCCAAGAGGGTTCCTAACCATTGGGGGTTCTCAGGAACCCTCAAACACACAACACATATAAAAATTCATTCTCTAGGCTGAACAAACATGAAAGATTGTATTCTCAGATAAGACTCATAAAAAACTTAGGTCTTACCCAATATCAAACTTTACTGATAATTTCAAAGATATAGGTAATTAAGATGCTGGACAAAGCAGACCTAAGACATCACACATAAGTATCTAGGTCTTTTTTCCCTTATTGGACACAAATAATTTGGCTCAGAAAAATAGGGGAGATTAGCAAGTAACTTCATCAAGACAGAGAGAATTTAGGTTTTGAAATATCTCCACTTTATACCATAGATAATGTGACATTTTCCAGTTATTTATGTCTCAGAAACCATAGATTTTGAGTTCATTTACTCTACCTCATACTTAGTCAAGTACATCCTCCTAGGACCATTCCAGAAATAAAGACTACTGTTCCTCGAAAATATCACTGATTTATTTATGAGGAGGATCGATTGGTTCATCTCCTTTATTTTGTTACCTCTGATTAAAGAGACTGAATAAACACAGGACAACTAATTTATATCCTACTTCCCCAAAATAAGCGATGTGTGAACTTAGGACAGTAAATTTATATCTATGAATGATGCTAGGTTAGAATTTTTCTCTTTTTCTAAGTTCCATGGAAACTCTAACAGTTTTTAAAAGATCTATTCTTGGGGCACCTGGGAGGCTCAGTCACTTAAGCCTCTGACTCTTGATCTTGGCTCAGGTCTTGATTTCACTGTTCGCAAGATCCAAACCTGTATATTGAGCCCTGCACATCTAAGCTGTGCACTGACAGCACAGAGCCTGCTTGGGATCTCTCTCTCTCCCTATCTCTCTGCCCCTCCCTCACTTATATTTATTCATTCATTCTCTCTCTCTCTCTCTCTCTCTCTCTCTCAAAATAAATAAATAAACTTAAAAAAATGATTATCCTAATATCCTTCTCATGTTACTAATAATCAGTTATTATCATTTTTCCACTTTTGTTACAGCCCCTTTTCCCAATCCTCCACACTGTGGTGTTGGATGAACTAGATCAATTCTTTTAACTAGCTTCTTTCATAAAGAGCCATTCACTTTATTATATTAATTAGTTATTGCTATGTAACAAGTTACCACAAAGCTTAGTGGAGCAAAACCATAATAAACATTTTATCTCTCCCACTGTGTAGAGTAATTTGTCAGTGGCTTTGCTGGGAGATTGTGTCTCAGTATTCATAATGAGATTGCAATTAAATGGTCCAAAAAAATCTCACGTGTTGAAGGTTAATTAGGGATACAAGATCCATTTCCAATGTGGCTCATTCACTTGCCCAGCAAGTTAGTACTAGCAAGTTGGCAAGAAGCCTCCATTTCACTCTTTGTAGGACCCTCCATAGGGCTGTTTGAATGTCTTCACAACATGGACTCCTGCCTTCCCCCAAAGCAAGCAATCTGAGAAAGAGCCAAGCAAAAGGTACATACTATTTATAACCTAGTCTAAGAGGTCTGAGCATAGCATCACCTTGGCCATATTTTGTCTGTTAGTCTCTAACCCTGATAAACATTCCAGAGGTAGGAGATTTGGCTTTACATTTAGAAGGTAACAGTGGAAAAGAATTTGTGGATATATATATATATATATATATATATATATATATATATATATATATATAAATTTTTTTAACGTTTGTTTATTTTTGAGAGAAAGAGAAACAGAGCACAAGCAGGGTCGGGGCAGAGAGAGAAGGAGACACAGAATCTGAATCAGGCTCCAGGCTGTGAGCTGTCAGCACAGAGCCCTACTCAGGGCTTGAACCCACGAACTGTGAGATCATCACCTGCATCAAATTTGGACACTTGGCAGACTGAGCCACCAAGGGGCCAGAGTTTGTGGCTATATTTTAAAACTACAACAGTCCATGTTTGAACTGATCATTGTTCAGTGTATCATTAATTCATTACAACTGGAAACTTCTCAGGGATGACTCGTTAAACAGTCATTACATTATGATACTCAAGTGGTATGTCTTAAATAGGTGATAGAGATTAAGGAGTACACTTGTGGTAAGTACCACAGTAAGTATTGCATCACTAAATTCTACTCCTGAAACTGATATTACAATGCATGTTAACTAACTGGAATTTAAACTAAAACCTTAAAAAAAAAACCCAAAAAACATTTAGCAATAAAATCACACAGGCACGAAATAATCAGAACAGAAAGCAACCTAGTAGGATGGTGCTCTGTACTTTGACTTTGTCCCGGCTAGAAGTAGCTTTGCTGTTTGCGGGCTTTATACAATGTAGATAATACTCTGAATCAGTTTTGGAAAAATCTCAATTATTATCTTTTGTAACTTGGCCTCATCTCTTCTTTTGAAGCTCCAATTAGAATTTCTTATTTTATCATCCATATCCTTTACCTTTCATTGAATGCACATGGCTGTGTCTCTTTGGAATAGCTTCTGAATAATTTCTTTTCAGTCTGTCTTCTTGTTTTCTTACTATTCTCTACAGGAGTAAATGATATTTTACTAAAAATAATCCACTAAGTTTAAATTGCCACTATCATATTTTTATTTCTAGTAGTTTTGCTTGGTCCTTCTTCCAAATAGTTTTTCTTTTTCATATTTAAGCCTGTCTTTTATTTTTTGAAGTATATTATTTTTTATATTGTATATCTGATCATTCTAATATTTAAAAGGTTAGATTTGCTTTTTTAATTCTCTGCTGCCCGTTGCTCATGGTGCTGCATCTTGTGTGTTTACTAATTTATGCAAATAGTTTTTGCTGGCCGAAAACTACTAGTATTAAAATATTTTGTTTTATTTTCTAATAAGAAGTATATAGATTAAGGTGTGAGAACCGATAGTAGACTTAACATTTTTCAAAAGTGAAAAATATATGGATTATTTTCTCCTTCTAATATTTCAAATGACAAATTAGAATTACCAGAATCGGTATTAACAGAAGGCTTAACACAAGTGATTAGAGACAATAAGTTATAAAGAAAAACTCATGAGCTTTGAAATCAGGCAGAATTGGGTAAATTCTCAGCTCTTACACTTACTACACATAATAACTTGAACTCATCTCAGTGTACTCAGCTGAAATGAGATAAAATGAGGATGATGATAGTTACCTCATGAAGTTATTACAAAGATTAAAGAAATCATGTAAGTGATGTGCCTAGCACCTGTTTTGCACATGATAGATATGCAATGAAGAGCTGTTGTTATTCTGTTATTATCAAATTATTAAGAAAGGTAATCTTTAAGCCAAAATGTCAGTTGTTATATATACCATATAAAGGTATTGTAGAATCTCATCGATTGTTTTTTAGTAGGTTTAAAGCAATAACACATGGTAAAGCAAAGATATATTAATATTAGTCTCCATATTACCAAGATTGAATTTTTAACACATTTAATAAGGTGGTCTAGGGCACAGATAGAGGGGCCTAACAATCTAGATAGAGTCCATTTCTAATTCTCATGACTTGAGCAAGTTACTTATATTCTCTCTGCACTGGTTTTTCATTTTTATTTATTAATTTACTTTTATTATTTATAATTTTTAAATTGTTTATTTTGAGAGAGAGACAGAGCACAAACAGGGGAGGGGCAGAGATATGGGGACAGACGATCTGAATTGGGTTCCACACTGATAGCAGCAAGCAGATGCAGGGATTGAAGTCAGGAAAGGCAAGATCATGACCTGAGTGCAAGTCCCACCCTCAACTGACTGATCCACCCAGGCGCCTTGGGTTTTCATTTTTAAAGTGATAATAATAATAGTGCTGATGCCATAGAGTTGGTAGAGGATCAAATATCATTAAGATGTTTGGAGGATTGACGGGTTCATACAAAGTCCTATGTAAGTGTTTTTTTAAATAAAGTTTTTAAAACAAATGGTTTATTACACACACTTATTTAAAATGGGTTTTAAGAAAAATAATTCTAAATACAAGACAAATCTCCACCTTGAAGAAACATGGACTTGGTTTTTGAACCATTTCTGTGATTGGTTTCTCAGGGAAGCACTTTTTTGGTTATAGTATCTTTTCTCGTCTCCGTTAAATCAACAAGTGGAGCACATCCCACTAAGCATAGCAGATCTGGAAGGTGTATGTGCGTGCATGCATGTGTGTGTACGTGCGTGTGTGTTGGGATGCTGTGGAGAGTAGGAGCCATTTGAAAAGCAGGAGTTCAAATTCCTGTTCTACATGGCTGCCAATGACTGAGCTGATCACTCTTTTACTTACCTCTGATTTTTTTTTTTCCTAAACAGCATCAGGCATCCAAAGGGGAGGATGAATACCTAACCTTTTTCTTCTTCAGGGCACTAAAATCATGGACAGTCTGATGTAATTGACAGAAAAATCTAGCTCTGCTAATCTTTACTTATAATAATTAATGGAAATAATGTTATATGAATGAAATCATACAGTGTATAATCATTTGGAACTGCCTTACTTCACTCACCAGAGATTCAACCAGACTGTTGCAAATATCTGTAGTTCATTACTGTGTTCTGTGGTATCCATGTACCACAATGTAATCATTTACCCACTGAAGAGCATCCAATTGTGTTTTTCCCCCTTTATCGCTATTATAAATAAATATACCATAAATATCATTAAGTTTGTGTGTGTATAAACATAAATTTCTCTTCTCTGAGAAAAATGCACAAGATTGCAACTGCTGAGTCATATGAAAGTTGCATGTTTAATATTTTAGGAAAGTGCCAAAGTATTTTATACATTGGCCATATCATCTTATTTTCCCACTACAAATATATGAATGGGTAGGTCAGTTTATCCTCATCCTTCCCAGCATTTGGTGTTACCACTTTTTTTTTTAATTTTGGCCATTCTTTTAAGTATGTAGTGATATGTGGTTTTCATTTCCATTCAATCAATGGCTAATATTATTGACTATTTTTATGTAATAATTTTCTAGTTGCATATCTTCTTCAGGGAAATGTTTGCATATGTCTTTTGGCCATTTTTTTTCAGTTTTTTCTTTCTTTTTTTTAATGTTGAGTTTGGAGACGTCATTCATTATGTGCTCTAGATACTATTCTCTTGTCAGATGTATGGTTTCCAAATATTTTCTCCTGGTCTCTAGCTTGCCTATTCATCATCTTAACAAGATCTTTCAGAAAGCAAAATTTTTCATTTACGATGAAGTCCAGTTTATCATTTTTCCCTTTATGGATCATGCTTTTTTTTTTTTTTTCCCTTTTTTCTTTCTTTCTTTTTTTTTTTTTTTTTTAGTAGGCTCTGCACCCAGCATGGAGCCCAATGCAGATCTTAAACTCATGACCCTGAGATCAAGACCAGAGCTGCTTTCAAGAGTTGGACACTTGACCACCTGAGCTACTCAGGTGCCCTAGATCATGCTTTTGATATCAAGTGTAAGATTTTGTTAATTTTCTTTTTTCAAGTTTTTACTCAAATTTCAATTAGTTAACATACAGTGTAATATTAGTTTCAGCTGTAGGATTTAGTGATTCATCACTTACATACAACACCCAGTGTTCATTACAACAAATGCCCTCCTTAATAGCCATTTCCCATTTAACCCATCCCCCCACCCCTCAATTTGTTCTCTATACTAACAGTTGGCTTTATGGTTTGCCTCTCTATTCTCCCCCACACCATGTTCACCTGTTTTGTTTCTTAAATTCCACATATAAGTGAAATCATATGGTATTCTCCCTCTCTGACTTAATTCTCTTAGCATTATACACTCTAGCTCCATCCACATGATTGCAAATGGCAAGATTTCATTCTTTTTGTGGATGAGTAATATTATTCATATATATTATATGTGTGTATATATATATATATATATGTATACACACACACACACACACATATATATATATACATATATATATATATGTATATATATCACAAATTCTTTACCAGTTGATGGACATTGGGCTCTTTCCATAGTTTGTCTATTGTTAATAATTCTGCTATAAACATCTGGATGCATGTATCCCTATAAATCAGTATTTTTGTATCCCTTGGGTAAATACCTGGGAATGCAATTGCTGGATCACAGTGTAGCTGTATTTTTAACTTTTTGAGGAACCTCCATGTTTCCAGAGTGGTTGCACCAGTCTGCATTCCCACCAACAGGGAAAAAGGGTTCCCCTTTCTCCACACCCTCACCAACATCTGTTGTTTCCTGCATTGTTAATATTAGCCATTCTAACAGGTGTGAGGTAATATTGTAGTTTTTATTTGTATTTCTCTTATGATGAGTGATGTTAGGATCTTTTCTTGTGTCTGTTAGCCATCTGAGTCTTCTTTAGAAAAATGTCTATTCATGTCTTATGCCTATTTCTTAACCGGATCATTTGTTTTTGGGGTGTTGAGTTTGATGTTCTTTATAGATTTTATTTTTTATTATTTTTTAAAATATTTTTAAAAGTTTATTTATTTTGAGAGAGAGACAGAGAGAGAGAGAGAGAGAGAGAGAATGCACTAAAGTGGAGAAGGGGCAGAGAGAGAGGGAGACACAGAATCTGAAGCAGGCTCCAGGTTCTGAGATGTCACAACCCATGTACTATGAGAACATGACCTGAGACAAGTTGGAGGCTCAACCAACTGAGTCACCCAGGCGCCCCAAATGTTCTTTATAGATTTTATATACTAACCGTTTATCAGATGTATCATTTTTAAATCCCTTCTCCTATTCTGAATGTTGCATTTTAGTTTTGTTGACTGTTTCCTTCACTGTGCAAAAGTTTTTAAATCTTTTTTAAAAATTTTTTTTAATGCTTATTTATTTTTGAGAGAAAGAGAGCATGAGCCGGGGAGGGGCAGAAAGAGAGGGAGACACAGAATCCGTTGCAGTTCTAGGCTCTGAGTTTTCAGCACAGAGCCCCATGCAGGACTCAAACTCACAAACTGTGAGATCATGACCTGAGCCGAAGTCAGATGCCTAACTGACTGAGCCACCCAGGCGCCCCCCAAATTTTTTATCTTGATCAAGTCCCAGTACTTCATTTTTCCTTTTGTTTCCCTTGCTTCAGGAGACATGTCTAGTAAGAAGTTGCTCTGGCTGATGTCAAAGAGATTGCTGCCTCTGTTGTACTCTAGAATTTTGATCGTTTCCTATCTCACATTTAGGTCTTTCATCCATTTTGAATTTATTTTTGTGTAGGGCATAAAAAAAGTGGCCAAGTTTTATTCTTCTGCATGTTATTGTCCTGTTTTCCCAACACCATTTGTTGAAGAGACTGTCTTTTTTTCCATTGGATAATCTGTCCTTCTTTGTCGAAGATGACTTGACCGTATAGTTGTGCATCCATTTCTGGGTTTTCTATTCTGTTCCATAGATAGATCTATGTGTCTGCTTTTGTGTCAATACCAAACTATCTTCATGACTACAGGTTTGTAATTTTCTTTTTCAAGATTGCTTTGGCTAATTCAGGGCCTTCTGTGGTTCCATACAAATTTTAGGATTGTTTGTTTTAGCTCTGTGAAAAATGTTGGTGGTATTTTGATAAGGACTGCACTAAATGTGTAGATTGCCTTGGATAGTTTAAAATTTTTAACAATATTTGTTATTCCAATCCATAAGCATGGAATGTTTTTCCATTTCTTTGTGTCATCTTTAATTTCTTTCATCAATATGTTACAGTTTTCAGAGTACAGGTCTTGCACCTCTTTGGTTAGGTTTATTCCTAGGTATCTTATGGGTATTGTTGCAATTGTAAATGGGATAGATTCCTGGATTTCTCTTTCTGCTGCTTCCTTATTGGTGTAGAGAAACACAACCGATTTCTGTACATTGATTTTATATCCTGAGATTTTTCTGAATTCATGTTATCAGTTCTAACAATTTTTTGGTTCAGTCTTCTTGAGGTAGGCCTGTATATTCTCACTTTTGCTGCATCACAATATTTGGGACTACTGTGTTTTGATTTTCATTTGTTTCCATGTATTTTTAAAAATTTCTTCTTGGGGCACCTGGGTGGCGCAGTCGGTTAAGCGTCCGACTTCAGCCAGGTCACGATCTTGCGGTCCGTGAGTTCGAGCCCCGCGTCGGGCTCTGGGCTGATGGCTCGGAGCCTGGAGCCTGTTTCCGATTCTGTGTCTCCCTCTCTCTCTGCCCCTCCCCCGTTCATGCTCTGTCTCTCTCTGTCCCAAAAATAAATTAAAAACGTTGAAAAAAAATTAAAAAAAAAAATTTCTTCTTTAATTTCTTGATTGACTTATTCATTCTTAGTAGGATGTTCTTTAACCTTGGAGTATTTGTGGGCCTTCCAAATTTTTTCTTATGATTGACTTCAAGTTTCATAGTGTTGTGGCCAGAAAAGATCATGGTATTGCACTTGCTGAGGCCTGATATGTGACTTACTATGTGACCTATTTTGGAGAATGTCCACGTGCACTCGAAAAGAGTGTTCCACATACACTCAAAAAGGATGAAATGTTTTGAATATATCTTTTAAGTCTATCTGGTCTAGTGATTCAAAGCCATTGTTTCCTTGTTGATTTTCTGCTTAGATGATCTGTCCATTGATGTAAGTGGGGGTGTTATTGTATCCTTGTATTGTTATTGTACTATTATTATATTATTACCAGTAAGTTCCTTTATGTTTGCTATTGTTTTATATATTTGGATTTTTCCAAGTTGGGGGTATAAATATTTATAATTGTTAGGTCTTCTTGTTGGATATTCCTCTTTATTATGATGTAATGACATTCTTCATCTCTTGTTACAGCCTTTGGTTTAAAATCTAGTTTGTCTGATGGAAGTATTGCTACTCTGGCTTTGTTTTTATGTCCATTTGCATGATAAATGGTTCTCCATCCCCTTACTTTTAATCAGAAGATGTCTTTCAGACTAAAATGAGTCTCTTGTAAGCACCATATAGACGGGTCTTTTTTAAAAATAAATTATTTCTAATTAATCTCTATATCCAAAGTTGGGCTTGAACTCAGAACCCCAAGATCAAGAGTCACATGTTCCACTGACTGTACCAGCCAGGTGCCCTGATGGGTTTTTTGTTTTTGTTTTTGTTTTTGTTTTAAATTCATTCTGACACCTATGTCTTTTGACTGGAGCATTTAGTCCATTTACATTCAGAGTGATTTACTGATAAATTCAAATTCAGTGTGATTTTACTTGTTTTGTTGTTGTTTCTGGAAGTTCTCTGTTCCTTCCTGATCTGTCACTTTTGGTCTTTCTTTCCAATCCATAGAATCCCCTTTAATATTTCTTGCAGGGCTGGTTTAGTGATCATGAACTCCTTTAGGTTTTGTCTGTCTGGAAAACTCTTTATCCTCTCCTGCTCTGAATGATAGCCTTGGTAGATAGAGTATTCTCAGCTGCATATTTTTTTCCATTCAGCATATGAATATATCATGCCACTCTCTTCTTGCTTGCCAAGCTTCTGTGGAGAGTTCTGTTGCTAACCTTATTTGTCTTCCCTTGTAAGTTAGGGAATTCTTTTGTCTTGATGCCCTTAGGATTTTTTTCTTTATATCTATATTTTGCAAATTTAACTATGATACATCTTGGTGTTGGCCTGCTTTTGTTGACTTTAATGGGAGTTCCGTGTGCCTCCTGCATTTGATGTTTATTTTTTCCCAAGTTTAGGGAAGTTTTCAGCTATAATTTCCTCAAATAAACCTTTGTCCCTTTTTCCTTCCCTTCTGGGACTCCTAGGGTATGAATGATATTATGTTTGATGGGTCACTGAGTTGCCTAAGTCTACTTTCATGATCCAATATTTTTCATTCGCTCTTTTCTTCAGCTTCTTTATTTTCCATAATTCTGTCTTCCATATCACTTATTCATTCCTTTGCTTATTCCATCCTTGTGGTAATTACACCAGTTTCAAATCTTGGTTATCGCATTTTTCACTTTGGCCTGATTCATTTTTGCTCTTTTATCTCTGTGATAAGGGTCTCCCTGATGTCTGCAATGTTTTTCTTAAGCCCAGCCAGTATGCTTATGGTTGTTGCTTTAAATTCTGGATCAGACATATTATTTATATTGGTTTCAATTAGATCCCTGGCTGTGACCTTTTCTTATTCTTTCTTTTGTGATAAATTTCTCCATCTTGTCATTTTGTCTCTGTCTTCTAGGTCTCTGTCTTCTCCTGTGTGTTAGGAAAGCCTGTTATGTTCCCTGCTCCCGAGACTAGTGGCTTTATGAAGAAGAGGTCATACAATGTCCAGGGCCTGGCACTTCAGGAAGTATCTCTGGTGTGTGCTGCATACATTCTCCTCCTGTATTATGGCTGCTCTGTCCTTCATGCCAGTCCTCTGGAGAGTTTCTCATTGCCTGCAGTGAAGAGTGTTTGGACCTTGGCAAGAATGTGGTGAATTTTAGTGAGGTTTTCTTCTGCTCACCTTGCTTAAGGAGAACTGATGTTATTTCTACTAGAATTGAAGCTATGCAAAACCCTATGGTCAGTAGACATGGTGCGTGTGTGGGTTTATGCTGGTCTTCTCGGGGAGGGGCCCACTGTGCTGGTTTTTAGGTACACTTGCCCTAGAAAAGCGGTACCAGTGGAATGGAAGGGAGCAGGGCTTGGTGTAAGCAGGTTAGGCAGCAGTGTTGGCACTGTGCTATTTCCTAAAGTTGGTTTATGCTGAGGAGTATGGAAGGGAAATAATGCCATCCTGTTCTTTTGTCCCTGGAGATAGGAGGCCATGCTTGCTACTCTTGGGGAAGCACTTTCAGAGGAGTGAATAGTTTCCCTCGGTGCATCACAGGTATTTTTCAGATTTCTGATTTCACACTGTCTGTCTCTCAGCCACTTACCTGCCTGGAGCAGCACATCTCACATTGGGCTGTACCCTAGCCAGTCTTATTGGTTTAAAATTCCAAACTCAGGGACCTGGTGTGGCAGGGAATTGCACTGATCCTCTAAGAAAGGTCTCCCTGCACTGGGACTAATGCAAGTTTGACCCAGAAAGGCAGCTGTGCCAGAGTGCAGGGGCATGGGATTTAGAACAAGCAGACTAGGTTAGTTGTCTTCAGTAGGTGTCTCTGCACCTATGGTGAAGGGTGAGGGAGGGGAATGGCACCTGACATTTTTTTTGTCCCTGGAGAAGCAATGCAACTTCTTATAGATGCACCCCAAATGTATGAACAGTCTCTTGTTGTGCCCGGTAGGTGATCCTTATATCATTCAGTCTGCTCTGGATTGTCTGTCTGCCTCCACTCAAGGAATAGAACAGTGTCCTCAGGTCTGTATCATAGCCAAGCCCAAGGACCTCTGAAACTCCAGTGTTTGAGCCATGTTTGTTGTAAAAATAAAATTCAGCCCCTCTCTTTTTTCCCAGGAAATGGTTTTGGGGAAGTGTTCTCCTTTTGCTTATCTCTGTATATTCCACTTTCTCTCATCTTTCTCTGTGATCAGGGCTCCCTCTCTTCTGCAGCACCATGATCTATTTCTACCTAAAACCATATCTCTGCAGCTCTTCCTACTTTCCTCAAAGTGGCCTCTTCTCTTTCTCTAGTTGTGAAATTTGTTCTATCAGTCCTCAGATCGATTTATTGAGTATTGAGAATGATTTGATAGTTATCTAGCTGTGTTCACGAGACAAGACAAGCCTTAGGGTCCTCCTACAACTCCACCATCTAATCTCCCGCAAGTTTAAGATTTTTTGCTTAATGCTAGATTGTAAAGTTTTTCTCCTATGTGTTATTTCTAAAATATTTCTCATTTACCTTTTACATTTAAGTTTATGATCCATTCTGATTAATGTCTGTAATGTGTGAGACTTACGTCAGGGTTCACTTTTCTATTTTTATTTATTATGGGTGTCCAATTGCTCCAGCCCACTGTTGAAAGACTCTCTTCCATTGCATTACCTTGGCAACTTTTCCAGATGTCATCTCAGCATTATTTGTTTGGTTTTGTTTCTGGGTTTTCTATTTCCTCTATTGATCTATTTGTTTACCTTTCTGCCAATACCACATAGACTTGATTAATGGTACTCCAGAGTAAGTATTGGAATTGGGTAGAATGATTCCTCTCACATTCTTACTTTTTAAACATTGTTTTATTTATTATATTTCTGACACATTTCCATAAAAATTTTGAAATAAGTTTTTCTATATGTGCAAATATTTTTTTGGGATGGGAATTGTGTTAAATCTGTATGTCAGTCTGAGGAGAATGGAGTTCTTTACTATGTTGATATTTCCAGCTGATTGTCATGGTATGACTCTCCATTTTTACTAATCCTTAATTTCTTTAATTAGTGTTGTATAGTTTTTAGCATGCAAACAAACCACCCTCACTCTTCTTTTTAATTTAGAATTAAACCTAAGTATGTCATTTCTATTCAATTTATAAATGGTATCTTGTTTTAAATTTCATTCCCCACTTATTCCTTACTAATATATAGTAACATAATACAGAAATATAATTGATTTTTGTGTGTTACCTTGTATCCTGCAATGTTGCTGAATCACTTATTCTAGGATGCTTGTTGATGCCTTGAATTTTCTATGTAGACTGCTGGAATAAAGTAAGTGGCAAAGCACAGAATCTGAATCTGTGCTTTCAGATATCAAAGACCATTTTTTTGATACTTCACATGAGTAATTTACATGGAGTGTTATGGATAAATAATGGGAAATGAATGTTGGATGTTACACCCAAATGAAAACAAAATATACGTGTAAATTATACACAGTAAGGAAAACAAAAAAGAAGTTATGAATTAATGTTTTATATACAAAATGGCTTAATCAAGACATATAATGATAAAAAGAAACTGACTTGTATGATGTTATAATACTTGATCCAATGTGGGAGATTACTTTTAAAGTACTTAACCAGGGAAAGCAATACTGGTTCTTTTCATGTGACAATGTATAAATAATATGTCACCAGTGTCTCAAAAGTCTTAAGAAATACTTTAACTTTTTTAAAGTTAATTTATTTATTTTGAGAGAGAGGGGGAGAGAGAGAAAGAGAGCGAGAACAATCCAGGGAGGGGCAGAGAGAAGGAGAGACAGAATCCCAAGAAGGCTCTGCACCATCAGCACAGAGTATGATGTGGGGCTCAAACTCACAAAATGTGAGATCATGACCAATGCTGAGATCAAGAGTCAGATGTTTAACTCACTGAGCCACCCAGGTGCCACAAGAAATACTTTACACATTAACATATTTGCTTTATAATTGAGACAAGTTTTCTGAAAGTATAAATTGCTCTTCTGATAGGTTGGATATTATTCATAATGATAGCAATTCTTTCATAGTATAAAGTGTACCTTTAAATTCGTTGCATTTAGCCGCTCTGGAAAGCAGTGTGGAGGTTCCTCAGAAAATTAAAAATAGACCTACCCTATGACCCAGCAATAGCACTGCTAGGAATTTACCCAAGGGATACAGGAGTACTGATGCATAGGGGCACTTGTACCCCAATGTTTATAGCAGCACTCTCAACAATAGCCAAATTATGGAAAAAGCCTAAATGTCCATCAACTGATGAATGGATAAAGAAATTGTGGTTTATATACACAATGGAATACTACGTGGCAATGAGAAAGAATGAAATATGGCCTTTTGTAGCAACGTGGATGGAACTGGAGAGTGTGATGCTAAGTGAAATAAGCCATACAGAGAAAGACAGATACCATATGGTTTCACTCTTATGTGGATCCTGAGAAACTTAACAGAAACCCATGGGGGAGGGGAAGGAAAAAAAAAAAAGAGGTTAGAGTGGGAGAGAGCCAAAGCATAAGAGACTGTTAAAAACTGAGAACAAATTGAGGGTTGATGGGGGGTGGGAGGGATGGGAGGGTGGGTGATGGGTATTGAGGAGGGCACCTTTTGGGATGAGCACTGGGTGTTGTATGGAAACCAATTCGACAATAAATTTCATATATTAAAAATAAATAAATAAATAAATAAATTCGTTGCATTTATTTTTGTAAGAGTACCTTATAGATCATTAAATTATTTTGGCATTTTCCAAACACGAGTGTCACCTTTGGATTATAAGGAGGCTATAACACAAAGCTCAACGTCCTGCAATTATTTCCTTCTCACACAAAATCACACCATAAGGCCTCAATTTCCTTGAGAAAAATATATTTCCCTTTCATTTTAAAATGTAATAAAGCATAATCCACAAAATTATCAGGTTTCAGTTTTGCAAATTCTGAAACATAAGAATTTGTTAAAGTTTCTATGTAACAGGGTAAATATCCTCTTCCTTCCTCTTCCTTTCTTTCCTTCTTTCTTCCTCCCTCCCTCTCTCCTCCCTCCCTCTCTCCTTTTTCTTTCTTTCTTTCTCTTTTTCTTTCTTTCTTTCTTTCTTTCTTTCTTTCTTTCTTTCTTTCTTTCCTTCCCTTTTTTCCTTCCTTCCTTCCTTCCTTCCTTCCTTCCTTCCTTCCGTCCTTCCTTCATTTTTCCTTGTCAAAAAAGAAATGAAAGTCCATTGTGGTAAACTCAACCTCTACCAAGATGGGTTGTGGTCTCTAGTTGCAATGACTCTGATTGTGGAACAAAGGGCAGAACTTTATAAGGTAGTAGGTAGAGAAAGGCCTGATATGATGTGTTACCTGCACCCTGAAACACACAAACCTTATAATGACTATATTTATGTCATATTCCATTTATTTCATTAAATTAAACTGGAAGACACTGCAAAACTTAAAATGGTTAATGTAAAAAGTAATGTTAGAAAGAATAAATATGTATTTCCATAAATATTTAACTTAAAATACATCATATTTATTTATTTGCTAAAATACCAAGATAGGTCTTTAACTAATTTAATTTCAGCTCTTTCTTATCTAACCTGTGTTCTCAGGGCACTTATGTTATCAGTTTTGATTTCTTTAAATTACAAGATTAACTTAAATATATTTTAAAAGGACTTGATAAATATAAATATCATCACTTTCCCTAATCTTTTGCGGTCATCTTACATTTAATTTAATTTTTCTTTTTGTGCAATATTTGGAAGCATTTAACTTAATTAAATTAAGTGATTATAATAATAATGAAAATGTTATAAACAAGTTTTGGGAAAAAAGCACTACTATTGTTGGAAGCATTCAACTCCACTGTTAAGCAGAGAATTGCATGGGCATCCTGGAGAATCAGTGTGCCATGACATGAGTCTACAGAGCACTGATTAAGCCTACAAGACAGTTAAGTGGAGGGAAAAGACTAAAACTGTTTACTGACTGTTTTACATTCATTTCTTCTGGCCTGTGAACGACAGCCCAGAAATTGTCTGCAAGTCCTCACAAAAGGCCTGGGACATCTCTCTTTCCTACTGCCACATGCGCCACCCCAAGCAAATACAAATACCATGAACAACAGTGTGGCTTCATGTGAAGTTAGTTCTGACCAATGCCTATGGATTGATGTGTTGTCTGCACCTACTGTTCTTCTAGATAATCATATCTAAAATGGTGACAGGTGCTGTGGGCTTTACTACTCCTTTTCAGGAAGAAATCTGAGTGCACTTAAATTTTTTAAACCATTGTATGTCATCCTATCCAGCTAGCTTACCTTCATTATCCTGTCTTACTTATATCATAATTATACTCCTAAATACTAAGCATATCAATGTACAGTAACCTAGTCCCCACCTTGCATCAGGCGTGTAATATTTTCAGGAAAGCAGGAAACAACTTCTTGGAACTCGATCTCTTCATGTGTTTACATGAGTAAGAATGACCATGATGTTACCTAACTACTGACAAGCAACTTAAAGGACCTCCAGCAACTGGCCCTCACTTCTATTATGGTTGGTTCCAGATACATTTCTCACACATCATGTTTTTATTTTAAATACCCAGATTCTTATTTCCACGTGAAGAGGATCAGAATACCTAGAATATGGCACTTTGATCTGAAGGCAATTGAGAAAGAACAGACACAGGATATTCTTTCCCTATCTGCTTAAAAGCTGGGCACAAATTTCCCTTGTGAAGTTGTCCTCTTATCTCATACCAGGAAGGGAAGAACAATCTTTATTCACCAGAGACAGAACATTGCGAAGATGAGCCTACATAAACAGAATCTTACAAAATAACCCTTATCTTCCACTCACCACTATCTTTCATATATCTACCTTCCATAATTTACCGCCCCTAGAATCTCAAACCCCTTTTCCTTTGTCCTGTCATTTCTCCACAATGTATTGCCCTTTGTTAAAATGGTATATAACTCCTCCTCTCCCTGCCATCCCCCCCACTCCCACCCCGAGTTTAACTGTTTCTTTGGAACTTGGCTTCTTTTCTATGAAGGCCTCTATGTACATAAAAAATTAAAATAGTAACATGAAATAAAATTTATATGCTTTTTCTCCCCCTGTTAATCTGTCTTTTGTCCATTTAATTCACAGTTCCCAGTGACATAACATAAGAGAGTAGAGGAAAAGTATTTTCTCCCTTACACATATTAGAAACATAATTCTTCTTAGCACTCAGTGGTGGAAAGAAATATTGTTGTGATATACACGATGTTAGAAGCAGTATCATGTAGTATTTAAGAGAGTTCTTTTGCCAGACTGCCAACTTTTAAATCTGCTCTATCACTTGTCATGTAACCTTGAGAATTTAATTAACATCTCTTGCTTCAGAAGTTTTTTTTTTTTTTTTTTGGTATGAAAACAAATTTGTTTTCTTATTGAATTGTGGTGAAAATTAAAGAACTCTATAAATATAAATCACATAGAACATTCCCTGACCAGTAATGCTAAACCAGTGTTGGCTTTAACAAGCAGTATATATGGACCAAACCCACCCTGTGTCATAGACTGTAGTAACACAGAATCACAGCACTCACATTACTTAATGTAATTTAATTAATTTTGATGAATTTAAAAAATTAATTAATTTGTAATTAATTTTTTAAGAAATTAATTAATTTGTAATTATTTTTTAAAAAAATTAATTAATTTGTAATTCAGCTTTGTTTTTATTTCTTTAAAAGGGCCCTCAATTAACTCACATATAAAATGCACTCAAGTGGCATATTGGACAATAAAAGATTAGTAAAGTGTGGCGTCTGGCTAAAAGAAATATAATTGTTTTCTTTTTGGTTGCATTCTAGGAATCTGCTATGTCCTCTGGTAAATCAAGGAATTCAGAATATACATGGATTGCCAATTTACTCTTGCAGTTTAATAGCTGAAATAAAGCTTTTGATTTATAAGACGAAAGAAGATAAAATTATCTGCTTACATACAATGTATATTATATCTCCATTTATTGTAGAAATTAAATTTTCCATCTCTCTAATATATTCATACAATCAGATAAAATTCTTACCTTATTCCTTATATCTAATTATTCACATCACTAATAATTAAATATACACCTTTTTCTAATATAAAATACTCAAGACTCACTTTTCATGGGAATGTCTTAGATAGTTTAAAGCAACTTCTCCTAACTATCTGCTTCTTAACCTTTTTCTTTATTTTGACATAGACAGGAAAAAGAGAATGATCAGACAAGTATAAAGTAATATGTTCATACAGTGTTTTCATGAATTGCACTATGCTCCCCTTCCCCTGTATGATGAGTAATTGATTTATTTAGTATTGCAGTAACATTTTGTACTCTGTTTGAAATGGTTAACCTAAATGAGCAAAAGGTTTTCACAACACAGGAGCATATCATGTGTTTCTAACACTAAATATTTTATCACTTGTACTAAAATAAAAACTTTCTATAGACTTTTAAAATTAATTTATTTATTTGGGGGGGGGGGGAGAACGAGCAGGGGAGGGCCAGAGAGAGAAGGAGAGAGAGAGAGAGAGAGAGAGAGAAACCCAAGCAGGATTTGGGCTGTCAGCCACGAGCCCAATGAGGGGCTTGAACTCATGAACCATGAGATCATGACATGAGATGAAACCAAGAGGTGGACGCTTAACTGACTGAGTCACCCAGTCACCCTGAAATAAAAACCTTCTAAAATTAACTCTATATTATCTAAATGATATATTTTTTAAAAAATTTAGAATACATATCTAATTCAGAAGAAAAAATTGTAGAAAGAACAGGTTTTCATTTGTAAATGAAATTACATTAAAGTAAGTAGGACATAGATCTATCTTTGGTGTAGGCAGCTTCCCATGATGAATCTCTTAAGAAGCTGAGGGAAGGTGACCTTTTCAGAAAATATCTATTCACTGAATAGTCTTCATTTAATCATGCTGCCTCAACACTGACCAATTTGGGTTAGCAAGCTCCTTTAAAAAAAATCTAGCTGTCTCAGGATGTATATTAATCTGGTTTATTAGTCATTCATACCTACTATAGAATGCTATAAAAAGTTTAAATTTTAGAACTTCATGGAAATTTAAGAATTCATCCAGTACACCATCATATTTAATAGCTCAAGATTCAAGGTCATTTCAGCGTAACGGTCAAAACCATTGCTGCAGAGACTGGACTGCCTGAAGACTGTAGGAAAGTTGTGAGACCTTAGGGAAATTACTTAAATTCTCTTTGCCTCATCTTTCTCAATTGTGAAATGGGGATAATGTCTGGCACCTTAGTAACAACTTCACAGGTTATTGTGAAGATTAAATGTCATAATATACATAAAATGCTTAAAAGAGTGCCTGCTATATAATCAGTGTTCTTTTGCGATTATGATGAACTTATTGTGGGGATCACAATTAACTTGCCATAGGTGAATACCAGGGTTATTATTTATAGACAGCAGAACATTTCTTTTAGGAATTCACTAAATGTCAATGGGCATAGGAAGGAGAAAGGGAACAGATGGCATTCACGCACCCTGGTCACAATGCTGCACCAAGAGGTAAGCTTTAGTGTGTCTTCTTTAAAGCGGTTTGTGTTCTGTAGGAGAGAGAGATACAGGAGGATACCTAGATTCCTACTTGATTTTTGGTAGGGGATAAACAGGACAACAGAACAAAATTATTGAAGTCTAGGTTTCCTCTGCCTTCTTCCTGGTTTCCTCGTACTTCAAACAATCAATCAAATGGTGCTCTGGTAAATGGAAGAAATTACTATCTTTAAAGCTAAATTCACTGGTATAGCTACTTGTGTCATCCTTAAATATATTTTCACAAGATTAGAGTGATTGGGTAGAAATAGCAACAGGAATCCAGTTCTAACATGGAGACCTAATACTCTTTTAGTAGAATATGTAAGAAACTAAAGAAACTTGTGAGATCGCTGAATGACGCCATAAATAAAGATATCAGATGGGTGAAAACAGCAAAGACCTTTAAGATGCTTTTGCACTCTAGAGAGAAAGGGTCAGCTTACTTAATACTGCATGCACTCAAATCACATTCTCAAAATTAGAATCCAATTGCTTTCTTTTCAAAAACTCTATTTCCCTAGTCATCTCTTGCCATGATATATAAGGGACTATTACGTTTCTAGTCTACCCAGAACACGAGTTGGCCTTAGTCTCTCTTCTACATATTTAAGTCAGTAGTTATTCTGACTGCTGAAATTCCCCTTGTTATTTGATATAAAAACTAACATTACTCTGTGATATATGTATCCTTTGCCTCTACTTGTTTTTTTTTGTTGTTGTTATTTTGTTTTGTTTTGTTTTGTTTTGTGGAGAGAAAGTGAGAAAACATGAGCAGGGGAGGGGAAGAGGGAGAGAGAATCTTAAGCAGGCTCCACACCCAGTGTAGAGCCCAATGCGGGGCTTGATCTCACAACTGTGAGATCATGACCTGAGCCCAAAGCAAGACTTGGATGCGTAAGCAACTGAGCCACCTTAGTGCCCCTCCTTTGCCTTTACTTGTAAAACTACGTCTCAACAAATGGCACTCATTTCTTCCCAATAAAACCTGAAAAATTCAGCACAGGAAAGTAAAGTCCTTTTTCTTGAAGCATGTCTTCTCGGTAGAGAGAAGCAGGGATACTGGTACTAGAAAAGGCCCTTGTCCTAGATGGGATGGGATTTCTCCCTATTCATATCTTCACTAATACCTGGGTAATGGAAAGGGATGAGCTGGCATAAGGATGATGTTGAGAGTGTTTCTAAAAGGTATAAGGAAGGAATTCTGCTAGCAGCCTCCTGCATTGTCCCACTAATGCTGAAATGTTGACGAGGAGTGTTTAGGCTATGGCTACCAACAATCCCAATATATCCAGAGGAAGCACTCCTGTTCTGTATCTGCATATAGCTCTAGATACAAGCCAGTGTAGGATATAAATTGAATCAGAAGATGGAAGAAGACCGACTGAACAGATAAGGTTCATAAGGCAGATAAAGGTGACCAAGGATCTATTGGGGATAGAACTCAGGACAGGGAAGACAGGGCAGAAAGTAAAAGCTTCCTGCAATACTATCCCTATCAAAGAGGCTACTGGATCCAGGATGAAAAGATGTTGGAAGATAAAATGTTGAGAAAATACAAAAAGCCATTGTAAAATCAACATTAAAATGGAACCTTTAGTGTTTTAAAAGTATTTTACTTGTTTGTTTTATTTTTATGACTTTAGCCTTGTTCTAACTCAGCATGTGTTTACATTTCTGTTTAGATTTCACAGCCAAACAGCAGTATTTCTGTAGAAGCAATATGGAATCAGGGTCAGAGTTTCAGTCACTGTCCTGGTACTCACTAACTTTGTGGTCATGTGCAAGATGTTGTAACTTTTCTGCTTATTTGCAAAATAACCTTTTTGACAATACATTGCTTATAGGGTTGTTATAAAGATTATATAAAGTAGGTGGTAAATGCTATGTAAGATATAAAGTAGTATAACAATCAGTGTTATAATAATAATGTAACAGCTAGTGCTAGGCAGATTTATGCAGCTTTAGAATTAGGGTGAGAGACACCTGAGTGGCTCAGTCAGTTGAGCCTGACTCTTGGTTTTAGCTCAAATCATGATCTCATGGTTCATGACATGGAGATCTGTGTCGAGTTCTGTGAGGAGCCTGCTTGGGATTCTCTGTCTCCCTCTCTCTCTGCTCCTTTCCCAATCATGCTGTCTCTGTCCATCTCAAAATAGGTGAGATAACTTAAAAAAAATAAAAATACCCGTGCTATTTAGGATCTCTGGATTTGGTTCTGCTGAGCCCTTTCATGCTTCTGCTGGCTAAGGGTTGGTGGTCAGTGTCACAGACCTGGAAATTTATACACAAGTCAGTATCTGGGCCTAGGCAAAGAGCCAGCATAATAGAGCTGAGTCCTAAGATCTGAGATGGTGTCTGGGAGTGGACAGCAGACACTGGATCCAAAGGCTAATGCAGTGGGAAGTTTTCTGGAGCCTTGGCAACAGCTTTCTGGAGGTGTCTATACCAGAAATTATCCTGGCATCTGCCAGGAGATTCTGATGCCTTTATGGGGCAAACAGCCAGTCTTTCTTTTTAAATCTTACTCTACCTAGCCATTCTAGTTTAATTAAAAACACTTGTGATAGTTTAGCATCCTCATGGTCATGGCCAATACCGCCTCCTTCCCCATTTCTGCTCCCTCTATCCAAGCTTTTAGCAAGAGCTTTGTTTATAGGAATTTAAAACACTACTTCCTCTCTACAAGTGACAGATTTTTTGCTATGCTCTCAATTAGCCATGATTAACAGCTATAATTGAAATTGTAGCCAAGGCGGAAGGCAGGAGTAATTGCAAAACCTGGCTCTGGTGCTTGGGCAGCTCTCGGGTGCCAAGAAAGAACACATGAATGCGGTATGCGACCTCCATAGAGATGCCACTGTAGATTCCACTAATATGTGTCATATTAGAATCTACCTTTTTGTTATCCGAGCGTGTCAAAGCATATTTGCTATGTAGCCAAAGGTGGAGACATGCTTCCATATCCAGTTAGTCTAGATGAAAAACAACAATAAAACAAAACACAAAACAAAAGGCCCTGATCACGTTTTTCCCCCTCAATTGATAGACTCATCTTTGTGCTTCATCTTCTTATTGCTATCAAAGTCCTGCAGTCTTTTTCTAAACTTGGATGATTTATTTTTTCATTATTGGCATGGGATTATTATTTTTGCTCTGACTTTATGGCAAATTATCAATCTTTTCACAGAGTGAGAGTTTTCCTATAACCAGTGTTCACAAGCCTCTATTTTATTGTTTTTAGTCACTGATAAAAGCCAAGCTTACTTGGTCTTTCAACAGGCAACTCTGTTTTATATACACCTACGTTAACTCTGTGTTATATATTTATCTACCTTGCTGTGTTTATGCAAAAGAGTGAATTAAGCACATGCTTTTCTGAGTCACTGAGCATTCTTTTTCTTCTTTTCTTTTACTGGGTATTAATTGACAAAATTTATTGTTCTTAAATCCCAGAAAATAAGTTGTCAACTTTGTTGCCATGTCCACCTTCTCATTTTATTCTCAAATGTTCTTTTCACCTGGTCTCAGCAGACATGCTCAGAGGAGGCTGAGGGAAGACTGAGGACTAGACAGAAGCTATTGCTCTATGTCTTTTGAAATTTTTGCGGGTTTTCTAGTCCTTATGAAGTAGTTTATAAAATAAACCTTAAAAAAATAAAACACTTTTTCTCACCAGCATGAAAAGTGATATATAAGAAGCAGGGGCTATTAGTAGTCAAATGTTACTGATTGTGTTTTTATTTACTTTAAATGCATCTTTGCTCCCAGTACTGATTTATTTTTACATCTTAGTTGGGTCTTGTTTTCATCTGATGGGTAATACTTTCCAAAGGTACTCATTATTTAATTGGAAGGTACAATGGCAAATATTATTTGAAAAGTTTTTCAATTCCATCTTAGAATCTGTGGTAATTATTTTATCCAGAGACAGAGAGAGACACAGAGAGAGAGAAAACACGAGCAGGGGAGGGGCAGAGACAGAGGGATTGAGAGAATTCCAAGCAGGCTCTGCACTGCCAGCACAAAACCAGACTTGGGATTTGAACTCACCGACCCTGGGATCATAACTTGAGGCTAAATCAGATGCTAAACCAGCTGAGCCACCCAATCACCCCAGGTGTGTCTGATTTTAAAGCCAGAGTTATTTATTGCTCTGGTCTCCCTCACTGCCGCTGAACTGTTTGCCATTGAAAGTCCAAATACAGATTTTTGAAAGCATCTGCCTCTATAGAAATACCATTTGTATGTTTATTGAAAAGATATGGCCTTTGTTGTTCTAGTCAATCAATAGTTCTTAATTTTTCACTTAAAATCAAAGGTTTGTGCTAAGTTGGGGGACATATTGTTTTAATAATTCACTTGTTTAATAAATAATTGAAGAATATATTTTTTTAAATCATAGAAGAAAACTTATGTGTTAAAATTCATAAATATTTGAAAATCAGGAGTTTTTAACTACTCTTTATTCATATTTTAGATGAGTACAATTTTCAGTATTATTCACCTCATTTTTTTCTTCAGAAGGACAGAAATCCGAAAAAAATGAGTTTTTTTTTTTTTTTTTTTTAAATAAAGGTTTGGCTCCCTGGAACCACCGAATTTCGCCTTATCTCATTCTATTACTTAAATCCTTCAAGTGCTTTACTTCTCTGCATGTTAATGATGACCTTGAAAGCTGAGAAATTCTTTGAAATACTCTGAATATCCAGTCTCTCTCCCACATGGCTCCCACCCATCCCTAGCTGCCTAATACAGATACTGTGGGACTATTGCTCTTATCAAACTCTCACCTCTACAGGCTCTAATCTTTGTCTCAAAAACACAGTTTTTTGTCACTGTTTTTATTTTATTTAAATTTAGACACCATAAATTTTTATAAAGTCCCATAAAAATAGGCATTAACTTCCTTATATATCTTTCAACATCCCATAGGAATGAAATAGTGTTTCTAACAAAGAGAAAAAAAAATTAGGGCAAACTGATGTGTTCAGAACCACTGTCAGAAATTCAAATGCCATTTTAAGGTTAGAAGCTATAAGAGCCTGAAGTTTAAAAACCACGTGGAAGAATGTTAGAAAATAGGCATTTTAATGAATTTTCTAGTTTAATAAAGAATATTTTGAGTAGGATTATATATGATAAAAAAACGTTTTGAACTGTAATACCAAACTAGAAAAGTAAAATGAGCTATTTAGCTATCTCTCCCTCTCTAGTTCTTTCTCATATTCTCTGTCTCTGACAGAATCTCTGCCTCTCTCTGTCCATCAAGTCAAACAATTCCTACAGCAATCAGCCCTAAAGAGCAAGACTTGATTAATAATTAACAGCTTCCCTAATTTTTGTCTTGCTTCCAACTTAGGACCAACCAGAGAGAACGAAATATGCAGCCCTCAGCCATCACGTGGCAAGACCCCAGCTTCTGGTTTTCCTACCCACAGCTTCCCCATGACAACAGCCTCCAGAGAGGACACCTCCAGGCTTCTCTTCTCTACTCAAGCTTTCCTTCCCACTCTCCTGCTTGCCTCTGAGTCTGCCAAAAGCAAGTGGCGGTGGCTGACCATACAGCAAGCTCTTTCTTATTTGGACTCCTTTCACCTATTTCATTTACTTTGCCACCTCCCTCTCCCTGAGGAGGCAGGGTGGGATATGTATTCATGTCTCTATATATCTCACCATAATCAACATAATGCATATATTCATTACCCCTGAAAATTTCATCATTCCCTTTTATAAACTCTCCCTCCTGCAGAGTCCTGCCTGCTCTATCCCTAAACAACCACATGCCTTTCTTCTGTCTTTATATATCTGTGGGCATTTTCTAGAGATTTGTATAAATACAATCAGAAACTATATACTATTTTATGTCTGCCTTTTTCCATTCAGCATTACTACTCTGAGATGCATCCATGTTGTTGCATGTATTAATATGTAATTCCTCCTAACTGCTGAGTACCCTGTTGTATAGCTGGTACAATTTGCTCATTCATTCATCTGTTAGTGACATATGGAATATTTGCAGTTTTTATGATTAAAAACACTACCAATATTTATATACAAGTGCTGGTACAAACATAGGGTTTTATTTCTCTTGGGCAAATATACAGGAGTAAAATGACTGGGGTAAAAGGTAGGTGTATATTTAACTTTTAAAGAAATTGCCACACAGTTTTCCAAAGTGATTTTATTATTTAACATTTCAACCAGTGGAATATGAGAAATCTAATTGCTCCAAATCCTTACCAACACTTAGTATGATCAGACTTTTAAATTTCAGATATTCTAGTATTTCTAGAATACTATTTCTATTTCTAGAATTTCTATTTCTAGAATTTCTAAATACTAGTAATTCTAGTAATTATGCAGTAGTATCTATTGTGTAATGCTATTAACTCAGTTTTCATGTGCTTATTTGCAATCAGTATATCTTCTTTGTTGAAGTGATTCTATTTAACTTTATTTGAAGGCTAATTAGCTATATAGCTCATTAAAAGATAACTCTTTAAGCAAGAATGATACAGCATATTTTGGTACTTCTAGGATATGGAAATAAAAGGTATGACACTAGCACAAAGACTGAGAGGGAAAAAGTGTGGTGAGTGGATAAAAACAAGTACAGGTAGAACTAAAAGTTCCTATTCTTCACCCTCATACCCAAAGGGCAAGGTGATGTTGTTTAAATATTGGTTTCATGTGGGGTGAGTTACCTAGTGGTAGATGTGGTCACAGGGAAAGTCAGAACAAATTTAGAATAAATTTGGGACATCATCCTTGTAGTGGTTCCTATATCATCCATTCCCTAAATTAAAGAGGTTCCAGGTCTTTCACCCCATACCTTGGAACAACATTACCTAAGCTAGTTGATTTATCTGAAAAAAATTTGCTCCCAGGAAAAACTATGAGGTTTTGAGTAGAATGCTGGTCTAAATAAAATATAACAAACTGAAAAACTGTGCTAGATAAAGCAATATTAATAGGCAAGCCAAAGTAAGATTGACAACATTCTCAAATATATAATATAAATTTCAATAGGATGGAGCAAGGATAAACAAAGACAATCATTTTACAATTGTTAACAGAACTAATTTGAAATATTAATCATAAAAATAGTTTAAAGAACTCTATGAATGAGATTTATAACAGAACTGTTACAGGTAAACTACACCTTAATGAGTTCAAATACTAGGTCACAGAATTCTCCCAAAAGACATCAAGAAAAAATAAAGAAAAAGAAAAATTTAACAATTCAAGTGATTTGTAGAATATAAATTGAAATACAAATATCTGTATATTATGCATGCCAGAAAGGGAAAACAAAGAAAGAGAGTAATGTTAAAAGAAAAAAAATCCTTCTAGTAAAAGGAAACCCACAATGGAAGGTAACAAGAACCCACCTGATGGAAGTAAGAGAAAGGGAAATAGAAACAATGTGGGTAAATACAATACTTTATTTCCTGCTATGATTATTTTTTAAATGTTGACTGGAAAACAACTTATTGCAAATCAAAAGAATATTAGATTGAGTTGAGTTGCAGTGGGCCAATGAAAATTTGCCAAAAGAAAAATGTATACTGCTTTCCCCCCTGGTTGGTGACAATGGTTAAGCCAAATGTCATTCTGCAGTGAGTGACTTAACTGCTTCCAACTTTATTTCTCCATAATGCACCTGAAATCTTCCTTTATATCATTCCATCTGCCATGAATGCAGATATTATGGCTGAAGTTCCAGTCATCTCCGTACAGCGAGTTCCAGCCGTGGCACCACCCAGCCTCAGCAACAATAGCAACAGTTGATCTCAAGACTTTGTGTGGAGTTATTACAACACTGGTGCATAGCATCCAGTATTCAAATATTTTTTGTTATTATGAATTCATTATTTTTTCATCAAAACACTTGTACTTGTTGGTGCACTACTACTTGAGCCACTGCGCAAGAGCTTTGTGCATTTTTCTGCTTTCCCCCCCCCCAAGTCTTTTCTTCCCCTCCTCTTCTTCAATCTCCCACCTTCCCACTTATCTCTGATATCTCATCATAGGCCTCCATAAACTGTTTTACCCCTGACCTCCATCACCTCCTCTGCCTCCTTCCATTTCTATTCCCCTATGGAGAGTCATCATGGACTCAGGGGATACCCATGAACAGTAATAAGCTCTCCACTAGGGAAAGGGATGGTACGCTGGGGAAAGCTGCTGTGACTTAATACAATTGCAAAGATTGGAAGAGCTGCTGGAGATGGTGACTTTGCAAGTACTACCTCAAAAGAGTTAAAGATAAGAAGAAAATACTGAAATCTCAGCAAACTACATTAAAGGTGACAGGCATGAGAGTTTCCTTGACAGCGGGGCAGGCATCTACGGAAGCAGTAGAACTAATATAGCAGCTAATAATTTACATTAGAATGTTAATAAATCTTTAACAATTTCATGCTTTAAAATTTATATTTTTCTTGATGGATTATATATTTTATCTGAAATGCATAACGTTTAGTTCTACTCCTCTAAAATTAATTTTGAAGAATTTATTTTTAACAAAATATTAGAATCAATGTCTTAACTGCATAAGACCTAGATTTAAAAAAAAATAGCAGCATTTTGATTAGTTATTTTCTCCTGTTTTTCCAAAATTTTGTGTGAGAAAAAATAAAGACTTTTATGTTTGTTGCTGTTAGTCTTTCTATTGTTTGCGATTGAATGGATGCATTTCTAATAGAGACAAATTATATTTCTCTTTAAGTATATACATTTGTACATAAATTAGACAGAAAAGGGTCAGTTCTGATATATCTAAAGTAAAAATATATGTCTACTTTTTACTTTTTTTATATGAAATTTATTGTCAAATTGGTTTCCATACAATACCCAGTGCTCATCTCAAAAGGTGCCCTCCTCAATACCCATCACTCACCCCCCATCACCCTGTTTGTTCTCAGCCTTTAAGAGTCTCTTATGTTTTGGCTCTCTCCCTCTCTAACCTCTTTTTTTTTCTTCCCCTCCCCCATAGACTTCTGTTAAGTTTCTCAGGATCCACATAAGAGTGAAAACATATGGTATCTGTCTTTCTCTGTATGACTTATTTTACTTAACATATATATGTCTTTTAAGGAGTATTTCAATTTTTATCTCCTGCTTGAAAAATCATACTAGTTGTGTAAATTAAATAAAGTTAAAACACACATGAATAAAAAGCAAAAGTAACTAAGAACAGTTTATAACTAGGATCTATCCAAGAACTATTATTATATTAATTTCAAAAATATGGCATAGACAGTGACAGGCTTTTTTGGGTTCTTTCTCTTTGTTTCAATAAGACTATTTCCATTTTCCTCATATTTCCATCTATTTAACCACCATCTTATACCTCCTGATCCTTATTACTTTTTTGTTTTTATTTCCAAAGAATATAGAAACCAGTAGCTGGATGCCCCTTCAGGTGAAGTTGCCAGATATTCAATGATTCCCACCTCTGAACCCATCCTCTTTTATCTCCATTTTTTTAACCTATAACATTTACACCTGGGCTTTTGATTTTTACTGCCAGGCTTCTCAAAATAGTTGGTTATGCTTGCTGTTTCTTTTTTCTCCATTGTCCATTTAACTGTGAAACACACTCTAATATGACTAATCCTGTCAGTCTACCGAATGGCTTCTGAGATGGTCACTGGTTGACTCTATGCCATGAAATTCTTTAGTAGGTTTTAGTCCATCTAAATATAGATGACATCTACACAGACTTTGAGCTCTCCTTAATTTCCAGCACTTCACTTTACTGGTTTCTTCTTAACTCCTATTTCTTTGTCCTTTTCTCATTTGTTTTCCTGGCACATTCTCTTATCTTCAAGTCTTCAAAGGATGAAGAGTCTCATGGTTTTACCCTATCACCTTTCTCTTCTTATTACCTATATGTTCACTGAGAAATCTCATGTTCATTGTTAAAATTACCATCTATAAGCATCTATGTGACTCATGTCTTGTCACATATCTTTATCTCTAAACATTTATTCAATTGAAGTTATCCACTTGGGTATTTAAAAGCCATCTCAAATACAACATTGGATGAAACAGACTTTTTCCTTATTCAGTTTCTCCCCATGCCAATTTTTATTTTGTTTTTATCATTTTTATTATATGTTTCAAATCAGATAGATACTAGGATTGCTTAATATGATCTTTCTTCCACCACTCATCATCATCCAACTAATGAGTAATCTCTATACATATTTTTTACCTCCTGAATAGCCAGGAGTCCAACCAATTTCTTGAAAAAAATCTGCTATATTTAGTATTATCTAAAGCATCATCCCTTAAACTACGACCTAGACACATAAATGATATTTTTCTATGCACTTCTTTCATTTTAATTTCCAGCCTTCATGAATAAAGCTAGAATCATGACTATGACTACTTAAATCTCAACTTGACTATACTTCTATAAATTAAAACACTCAGTGAATTTCATTTTGAGATTGTAAACTGAAACCCTTAACAGGACATGTGATTCCTCACTAATCTGACCCTTGCTTATGTCTCACCCTTCCTTTGATATCGTATTTCTACTTGTTCACCACATTTCTTTTTTTCTTCCTGGAATGGACGACCTTCCTCCTGAAATTGCATCTTTACATATGATCTTCTCCCCAACTATAACAATCACTTCTTTCTTTGAACTTACCTAAAATTGTATTTTTCAGAGAGCTTCAACTCTTCCATATTCTTTGTGATGCCTTCTCTGGTGTTATCTGTAGGGTAAACCAGTATATACCGTAAGATTTCATAAGTCTCACACTTTTTCCTTTTTAGCAGTTTTCACATTTTAAAGTATGTTTTTGGTTAATTTCTTTCATACCAATCTATGATGGTAAAGATTAAGTATGTTTTTGAACCCCCAGTGTCCAGCAGTGTATAAAATACATAGTTAGATGACCAATAGATATTTTGTAAATTAAATAAAATGAGATGAGTGAATGAGTGAATGAATGAATGCATGACTCATTCAATCAACCAACACTACATTGGACAGATAATAGTTTTGACTCAGCATGGAAATTCTTGTTACCAATATAATACAATTAAGGCATACATATCAAATAATTTTTTAGACAGTAGATTTCCACTGGAAATAGAGGAAAGAATGTAGGTAGGCTGTTTCTGGAAAAGGAACATTCAGTCATAAACCAGATATTTATTAGGCATCTTCTGGATTTCAGTGATTTTGATAGATGCTGAAGATACAAATTCCAAAGTACACAATCCTTTCTCTTAATAGAGTAAGGAAAAAATGTGAAACATAAATATGAATTCAGTAATAGGGGAATGAAAAGTAGCAGATTCAAAGAGGTTACAATAGGGAAAATGTGTTTATTTTTATTCTCAGATAATATCTGTGATGTCAATATCATCACTTTGAAATGCTTCTTGATTTCTAATAGTCTTATAATTGCTACTTTTGTGTACCTAAGATCTCTGAAAACAATACGCATTTAAAACATATTTTGGCTGCTATCTAACCATAAGGTTATCCAGTGATAAAATACAAATGATGATATCTACTCTCCATCTTATCTCACAATAAGGTTCAAATGAGGTAATAACTGTGAACACATTCTAGATACAAATATAAACTACTATATTAATGTAAAATATTGTCATAATTTTCTTGATTCAACTAAAATGGATATAAACAATTTTGGAAACAAACATAAATTATTGCACCAATATTAGACTTCATTCCTATCTTGTTTAATCTCTAGGGCTGTTCTAGGATGGACATTGAAGACATTTTGATATAGTTGGAGAACACTCTCATTTGAATTAAAAGTTAATTTTCAAGTCAAAATTTCTAACTATAATGTGAAATATATGTTGGTATTACCCATACAAAAACCAGAGAGCTGAACTATTTCTATATTAAGATACTCTCCATAATATTTTTCTCATGAATTCACATGCAAAGTGGAATATCAAACACCTGTGTCCTGAATCATGATACTGAATTAGAATCTATGTGTTATACAGTGCAGGTGAATTACATGGGATATGAATTACATCTTCAATGTAATACCAATTACATCTGTCATAAAAATATTAGCATTTATGCCAAATAGTGAAATGCTGGAATTAATTCTAAAGTGCTACACTTGGATTAAAATAATTTTTCAGGGTGCCTGGGTGGCTCAGTTGGTTAAACGTCCAACTTTGGCTCAGGTCATGATCTCATGGGTTCGTGAGTTCGAGCCCCATGTCAGGCTCTGTTCTGTCAGCTCAGAGCCTGGAGCTGCTTCAGATTTTGTGTCTCCCTCTCTCTCTCTGCTCCTCTCCTGCTCACGCTTTGTATCTCTCACTCTCAAAAATAAACATTTAAAAAATAATTTTTCATTGTATGAATAAGATAAAAGGAAAGTTTCTTCGAACTTAGATAAAAATATATGATAAAGGTAAAACAACACTTCATGGAATCAAAATTGAATGTATGATATGGGAGTCTGTAGCTGTTAAAATACATTTGTTTTTCTTTAAGCTCTGTGTTATTCCAGGCAAAATCACTGACTAAAAAAGTCATATGCCCAGAAAAGCTCAGCAAATGGGATGCCCAGCAAAGGAAGTTTAGATCACCTACTTTGACTGAATATGGCAACAGAAGAAAACAAAATGGATGAATACATGTAGTAGTTTTTGATATCAGAATGATGCTATACTATGGAACACAAAGTTTGAAGGAGATTAACTTCTTTAGTCGGCCATATTTCTGAGGCTGATAGTTATCTTCATCCTACTGCTATCTAAATTATAAGTAAGCCAATAGAATCACTACATTAAACCATTATAGGAAAAATATATGATAAAAATATTTCCCTCTATTTAAGATAAACATTTGAGGGAGAATGCAATGGACATAAAAACGATGTTTAAAGGAACACCAATCTTGGCCAATGCTTCTGATTATTATTCCAGATAACATATATAATTAGTTTGGCCTACATTTGGTAGCTGTTAATTTCCAGGTTAACATCCAGTACTTGAGTACATAGACACGTTTGTATGAAGATTAAGCAAAATGTAGTCCACAATAAAATTTCTATAACAAAGTCCAGTAAATGCACTTGAAAAAAATACATTGTTAATTTATTGTTATAACTTCAATCAGAATACATTTCCTTTTCCTGGCTATAAAGAGGATATAATCAGACTTTTTTAAAAAAAAATTTTAACATGTTCATTTATGAGAGACAGTGCGAGCGGGGTAGGGGCAGAGAGAGAAGGAGATACAGAATTGAAGCAAACTCCAGGCTCTGTGCTGTCGGCACAGAGACTCAAACTCACAAGCTATGAGATCATGACCCGAGCCAAAGTCAGACGCTTAACTGACTGAGCCACCCAGGCATCCTAATCAGACTTTCTATTTTTTACGTTTTTAAAAATTTTATTATTTATTTTGTGATAGATATAGAGACAGGGAGAACAGGGGAGAGGTAGAGAGAGGGGGTGAAAGAGAATCCCAAGCAGGCTCTGTGCTGTCAGTGGAGAGTTGACATGGGCCTTGAACTCACAAACCATGAGATCATGACCTGGCTGACTGAGCCACCCAGGCACCCCTAAGAGAAAGGTTTTATGGCAGATGAATATACATCAGTCTGAATAAAAATGTTACCTCAAGCATAAACTTTGTTTCTGTGAGTGTTGGGAAGCTGAGCTGGAATGGACTGGATTATACTTTGGCAGTGGATGGAAGTTTGACCCTTGATACAAGAGGTTGAATGGTACTGAATATCTGTACTGGGCCAGAAAGAGTCCAGTTCCTAGGCTGAGCCCTGAGGTCTTCCGTGTATTTGTTTGATCTTGATCAGGTTATAACCTATGAATCTCCATTTCCTCATTTAAAAAATGAGGAAAATTATACTACATCCCTCGTAGGATAGTTGGGAGAATTATATGAATTTTGAAATGTAAAGTGTTCAATACAAGATCTCTGGCTGCTATTGTTGTTATTTTTCTCAAATCCTCCTGACAAAGCTAGTGCTCACAGAACCTATTCATTTTATCCTCTCTTCTTCCCAGAAATGGACAGCAGCATTTGTTCCTTTGTTGTGAGATTGAAATGCACCCAGGAATGTGTAGGTGTGGGTGGTCAAATCAAGTATGGTTGAAGTTCTGCAAGTCTCTCTATACCTACTTGCTGTTACTTGAAAGTAACTTAACAAGTGATAAATGTTTAGTTTCACAATCACTGATTAAAATCTGTAGCTGTAAATGCAAAATTTGCTTTACATGTTGAAACTGATTCCACAAAAGCAACATAGAAGATAATTGTCTTGGTGCAGAAAATGGGGCTAAGAAAGCACTTGGATTTTTAGATGCCTGAAGTGGTGGTAGAAAAAGCTACTGTGTGTGTGTGTGTGTGTGTGTGTGTGTGTGTGTGTGTGTAGAAAGAAACAGGGCAGAGGAGAGTAACTGGAAGCTTGGAATAAATTTATCGTGGAGTCATACATAACATTTTCTAGGAAGAGCTATTTTATCCCTGATTATAAGTACATAGAAGACTCCTTTTCTTATGATACCTAAAATATTTAATTTATATGACTTGAGGACACAGGCTATTTCAATGTGACATTTTCAAGCTTAATTTTCTTAAAAAAATCATTATATACCAAATAATTGAAATTGTTTTTTCCCTAAAATTATAAGTCATGTCTTCTTAACAGAGAAAATAAAGGACTGTCATATTCTAACATGATTACTTCCTTCACTTATTCACCCACTCATTCATCACTCCATAAATATTCATTTAAGACCTATGTGCCAGGCATGGTGCTAATTGGTAGAGATTCAAATAAGACATAGAGTTTCCCTTAGACAAGTTTAGAAATGCAACAAAGGAAACAAAAACCTGTATATAAGTAAGCATTTTAAGAGTCAATTTAAGATACAAATTCAAGTTTTAGAAATTTTTTGGAGTTACTTTTCTCATAAAATATCCCAAAATCCACCATTCTAAGGAGTTGAAAATTAAACTCTGGCCACAAAAACAATGAATAAAATATTGTGATTTGGTTCTGAGGAGAATAAGGAGGGACAGAAAACACTGTTTATGAGTGGCAGGTTCATGATCTGTTTTCTCCAGGAACAACAATCTTCAATTAATTATAAGTAGATAAAATTGACATAAATGATTTGATATCCCCAATTGGATGGTAAGTAAGTAAACTATCTCATGATGTTTACAATTCTTATTATGCATTTAAAGTCAGCTTATTTATTTTAAAGTTCATTACTTTTACACAAGTTACTGAGTTTTCTATGAAAAAGTTGAAAATGAAAATACCTCACATCACAACAGTACAACAAATAACCTGAAACCTCACAAACTATTTTTAAAGACCTTATTTTTGAGCAATTTTAGGTTCATAGAAAAATTAAGAGGAAGGTACAGAGATTTCTTATTTATCTCCCACCTCCACACATGTGTAGCTTTCCCATTACCAACATCCTCTACCAGAGTGGTACATTTGTTACAACTGATGAACCTGTAGAAGCACATCATAATTACCCAAAGTCTGTAGTTCACATTCGGGTTCGTTCCTGGTGTTGTATATTCTATGGGCTTGGACAACTATGATGACATGTATCCATTATTATAGTATCATACAAAATATTTTCACCACCCAAATATCCTCCATGCTCCATCTATGCATCTCTTCTCCCATAGGTCCAGATGCCTGATCTTTTTATTGTTGTGATAGTTTCACCTTTTTCAGAAAGTCATATAGTTGGAATCATACAATATGTACCTTTTTCAGATCAACTACATTCACTTAGTAATACGTATTTAAGATTCCTGTATGTCTTTTCATGGCTTGATAGTTCATTTCTTATTAGCACAGAAGATATTCTGTTATCTGGATGCACCACAGTTCATTTATCCATTTATGTCCTAAAGGATATCTTGGTTGCTTCCAAGTTTTGGCAATTATGAATAAAGCTGTTATGAATATCCATTTGCAGTTTTTTTGTTTGGATTTAAGTTTTCAACCCTTTTGGATAAATACAAAGGAGTGTGATTGATGGATCAATTATTTTCAGCGAGGGTTAAATACTCTCATATTATACCTTTATTTCTTCAGCATATTTGTTTCTTATATTGGAATTTTTCTTATTTTCATGGATTTGCTAGCAGTGTTTATGGTATAATAATGACTGCAATTTTTCTGAAAACATTTTTTTCTCAGATAATCTGCCTAATTTGTACTGATGTTTTTAAAATAAGGACATGTTCAACCCAACATTTCAAACCATTTAGTTTATCATTCATACTTTTGCAATTATGCTATAAAAGTATTTCCTTTCCCAAGTATCACACAAGAGATAAATCATCTCTATTTTCTGTTTTTTTACATTTAACTTTTTTCCATTTATCTTTTTATCAGAAATTTATTTTGGTGGAATTTTTAATGTAATGTTTCAGATTTTATGTTTTATATTTTGAAGAGTTAGCCAACTGCCAAATATCACTAAATTACTTCTTGGCATCCCTGCTTCCCCACTCACTGATTGCTTACACATCCATTTTCATTGATAAACTACAAATAACAGATATTACTGTATAAAATATATAATACAAAATTATATATAAAAATAAAATAACCTTGTCATTACAATCCTAGAAATAATCTATTCTGAGACTGCGGGCAAATTCTATACTGCTCACTACATAATTTAGTGTGCAGATACATACATTTTTTTATAAAATGGATTCCCACTCAAAATACTGTCATGTCTCTTGTTTTTTTCCCCAAACTATTATATCTGATTGATATGTTTATGTCAGTGCATACAAATCTTATTTTTAAATTAATTTATTAATTTTCTTTTTTAATGTTAATTTCAGTATAGTTAACATATAGCATTATATTAGTTGTTCTAGCTTTGAGAAGGATGTAAAATGTTACAATCTGGTAAATCCTTTAGAAATTTCCTATAAAACTAAACATGGAATCACCAAACTCGCAGCAATTTTGTAATAGGGCATTTCACTCAGAGAAATGAAAAACTATGCTCATACAACACATACACTGACATTCATTATTGCTTTATTTGGAATAATAACAAAATGGAAAAAGCACAGATGCCTTTTAATGGATGAATGGTCAAACGTACCATAAATTTTTATATTAATTTATGAATCAAGAGTAATTCTACTTTTGAATGTTTCCTAACCCAATCATGAAACCATCAATGTAAACAAGATTTTGAAAAATTCATCCCTCCAAGAACCTGCCTCACACCCTTTTTAAAAAATGTTTATTTAGGCACATGAAGAGATGCTCAACGTCGCTCCTCATCAGGGAAATACAAATCAAAACCACACTCAGATATCACCTCACGCCAGTCAGAGTGGCCAAAATGAACAAATCAGGAGACTAGATGCTGGAGAGGATGTGGAGAAATGGGAACCCTCTTGCACTGTTGGTGGGAATGCAAACTGGTGCAGCTGCTCTGGAAAATAGTGTGGAGGTCCCTCAAAAAATAGTGCTACCCTATGACCCAGCAATAGCACTGCTAGGAATTTACCCAAGGGATACAGGAGTGCTGATGCATAGGGGCATTTGTACCCCAATGTTTATAGCAGCACTTTCAACAATAGCCGAATTATGGAAAGAGCCTAAGTGTCCATCAACTGATGAATGGATAAAGAAATTGTGGTTTATATACACAATGGAATACTACGTGGCAATGAGAAAGAATGAAATATGGCCCTTTGTAGCAACGTGGATGGAACTGGAGAGTGTCATGCTAAGTGAAATAAGCCATACAGAGAAAGACAGATACCATATGTTTTCACTCTTATGTGGATCCTGAGAAACTCAACAGAAACCCCTGGGGGAGCGGAAGGAAAAAAAAAAAGAAAAAAGAGGCTAGAGTGGGAGAGAATCAAAGCATGAGACTTAAAAACTGAGAACAAACTGAGGATTGATGGGGGGTGGGAGGGCGGAGAGGGTGGGTGATGGGTACTGAGGAGGGCACCTGTTGGGATGAACACTGGATGTTGTATGGAAACCAATTTGACAATAAACTTCATAAAAAAATAATTAAAAAAATAAAAAATAAATAAATAAATAATGTTTATTTATTTTTGAGAGAGAGCAAGTGAGAGGCAGAGAGAGAGAGAGAGAGAGAGAGAGAGAGAGAGAGAAAGAATCCCAAGCAGGCTCCCCACTGTCAGTTCAGAGCCTGACCAGTGCTTGAACTCACGAACTGTGAGATCATAACCTGAGCCGAAATCAAGAGTCAGACACTTAACTGATTGAGTCACCAAGGTGCCCTTGCCTTATACCCTTTGTAATCTCTCCTTATTATCCCCCATATCTCTCTTACTGTCCTGGAAACCAATGATTTGCTTTCTGACACTATAAATTATACTATATAGAGTTTAATGTAAATGGTATAATATGTATGCCTGTTTCCATGATTTATTTCACTCATTTGCATTCACATGTTTTCTTTGAAGAAGTTTCACCTAAAAAATGTGGCCCGTTATTTATTAATTTATTAGGGTGTTTACCTTCTTGCTATTAAGTTTTAAATGTTTTAAACATATTTTGGATATGAGTCCTTTATCAAATATATGATTTTCATAGGTTTCATCCCAGTCTGTAATAAACCTTTTATTATCTTAATAGTGCCTTTCAAATAATTAAACTTTTCAGTTTTCATGAAGTGTGCATTATCTTTTTTAATAACTTGTGCTTTCAGTGTCATAGCTAAGACATCTTTGCCTAAGTGAGATCACAAACATTTTTTCTGATGTTTTCTTTTAGAAGTTTTATAACACCAGCTGTTTTATTTATATCTATGATACATCTTAGTTAATTTTGTACATGGTGCAAAATACGAGTCAAAATGATTATTTTGTACATGTGATATCTCAATGGTTCAACCCATTTTTTAAACATTTCATTTCTCTAATGAACTTCCTTTATTCTTTGAAAAAAAAAAAACTTTCCATATATTTAACAGTTCTATTTTGTGACTCTCTCTCTCTTTAGTTCCATTGATCTTCTGGTCTATCTGGAAATTAAATAATAATATACTTTCTTGATTGGTTGATGATCATAGTCCTGTAGAGTAAGTCAATTAATTTTGGTATTTAAGTAGCTAAGTACATCTATCATTTCAATTACTGTTACTTAATTTGTCTATTTGGCTTAACAAAGACGTGCATATTTAGAAAACTTCTCCATGAGGACTAGAGCTACAAATATTTAGCATGGATGATTCACCTCAGTATTCCTTACCAAGTGTTTTACTTGAGAATGTTTGGCCCAATTAAACATTTACACATGCCAGAGGATATGCAACTATCATGTCAGAAGGACTGCTTCGGAAAAACTCAAATCTAGGAGAGAGCAGGTGAAAATTTTAAATACATTTTTTTCTGGCAAGTTTTATTTTTCACCAAAACTGTGAACAGTAAACTTTGAGTGCAAACAGATTTGATAACACATTCTTCCTATTATCAGCCAAAGCTGGTTGAAAATTTGACTTCCTCATAAGTCAAACTATTCAAATGAACTTCACTGCACGTCATTTTCCTGAAATTTTTTCCCTTTTCCATTTATTGATTGGGATGCATTTTCTAAATTTATTATTGGAAAAAGTTAAATGTTCACTTTCTCCTCTTTTTAATAGAAGATAATGCTAGAAAATCATGAAAGCCTTTCATAGTTGCCAAGCTGACAAATGACACTAAGAAGAAAATAGACCCTATGCAGAGGAATTAATTTTGACTTTCTAATAATATATTTGATGTAATTATAATGTCATCTTTGATAGATAGAGTCTTTTATTCTTCATTTATAACTTATACAGTGTCTTCCACAAGAAAAAGATAAAGCTACTGATTTTTTGAGGCAAATTTCTTCAGAAATTCACTAATTATTATCACAAACTTATTTAGGTGTTTAATTAATATGACCAAATAATTATAATAAGAGCATTTTATGGCCTTCAATAAATTTATCTCTCCAAAAACTTAAAATACAAGCAGTTTTGTAATATGTGCATATGAATACTGGTCAACAAATACTTACTTTTAGAATGATTATAATAAATCAAAAAGAATGTTATTTAAAACTTAGTAATTAATACAGACTATCACAATGTAAACTGGGGTGTTAAGAGTAAATTTATATAAAGTTAGCCACACCCAATTAAATCATGTACACGTTGTGTGAGGTTTCAGACTTTGTAACAGGAATAGCAACACTGGCAGTGAGATGGTAGCAAATTTATGCTAATAAATTTCTTCATAATATGAAATAACAAGCAAAAACATTCAAGACAAATTCATTAACTAAAACAGAAAGGAATACCATAATAAATAATAAAATTCACAAAGAATATATAACTGGCATAAATATTCTTGTCCTCAAGCAAATTTTATCTATATCTATACTAACACACTTATCTATATCTTTATACGGATGGATGGATAGCTAGATACAATTATTAGGAATATAAGGGGAAGTGAGAGAAATTCAGTAATACTAGGATAAGCTAATATATTCATTTCTCTTTACTTATAACAGGGTGTTATTAAAAAGCATACAAATTAACAAATTGCCGAAATCTTCAAGGAATGGGAGATAGTAACTGAGACTTCTGGAACTGAGTGAAACAAGGATGGAGAGTAAGTGGTATAACCCAATGGCATAGGTTGCAGGGTTTAGGATGGAGGTAGAGACAGTGGCCTATAAGTGGTAATGAGAAGCAAAAAGAGTCCCTGCCCTCCTTTGAGGCTGGTGTTAGAATGAGGGACTAACTAGTCGCCCCTTAGGAAGGCTGTGAGAAAGAAGCTTCCTTGAGGACAACCAGGTTTCAACTTATATGAAAAGGTAGGAGGATGTACAGCGAGGCCAAAGGTATAGAGGCGATGGACTATTGCAAATTGTAAGGGTTTGGAAGAGGAGTAGCCGACAGATTCACAACAGAATATTGTTGATTGTTCCATATCATTTTTTCCTGAGTAACAGCATGTCACTTTCACCTGCAGAATCAAGTCTTTCTTTTGGGAATATTTTCTTCTATCTGGAGTACTTTCTAATTTGTTTGTTCTGTTCTCCTCTTCAAAAAGCCAATTACTAAATCTACCATCATGTTCATATTTTCCCTTTAAAATTTTTAATTTCCTCTAGTCTGTCCACAATGTATTTTCCTGAGTTTACAGTCTTTAATATTTGCCACTTCTAATGTAATAATCATTTTCATAATGTCTTTATATACTCTTATTTCTTGTGATCTTCTGGCTAATTGTCCTTTGCAAAAATTATCTTTGAACCTTTATGCTGACCTATATTTCCTCATTTTGAGTGTACAGATAGATTAATTTATTCAAATGGATACAGTCATATAACTATCACAACAAAATATAAAATATTTCCATCACCATAAAAATCTATTGAATTTTTGCTTTATCATTTGTACTTTTTGACAGATTTATTGAGATATAATTTATACACTATAAATTTACTCATGTATATAATTTAATCTTTGGTTACAACTATTGTAGATTATCTGAAATTCTCTACATAAGCAATAACATCTAAAACGGGAAATTTTTACTTCTTCCCTTTTAAATCTTTTTAAAATTTTTTTTTAATTTTTATTTATTTTTGAGACAGAGGGAGACAGAGCATGAGTGGGAGAGGGGCAGAGAGAGAGAAGGAGACACAGAATCTGAAACTAGCTCCAGGTTCTGAGCTGTCAGCACAGAGCCGGACGCGGGGCTCGAACCCACAAACCATGAGATCGTGACCTGAGCTAAAGTCAGATGCTTAACCGACTGAGCCACGCAGGCTCCCCTTCCCTGTTAAATCTTACACTTTTATTTTTCTTACTTTATTAGAATGGCTAGGCCCTTTAGTACAAAGTCAAATACAACTAATGAAAACTAGGTATTCTAGTTTTATTCTGACTTAAGGAAAAGCTATTCAGTGTTTCCCCATTAGTATGATTTTGGCTATAGGTTTTTTGGGAAGCTATCCTTTATCAGCTTAAGTTCCTCAATATTTCAAGTTGGCTGATCATTTTCACTCTGAATGGAAGTTGGGTACTGTCAAATGGAACAGTGATTTATTCTACTTCATTTTAGGGAAAATTGAGTAAATCTGGCAATTTTTCCTTTTGAAAAGTCTAATAGACTTTACTAGTGACACCATCTGTGTCTAATATTTTTTTTCAGAGAGCCTTAATATAAACATACATATTTGGAAATATATGGTGCTAATCAGATAGTCTACTTCTAATACGTTGGCTTGTAATCCTATCCAGTATATGCTTCATTTCAGATATTACAGTGTTCTCTATCAAAGTTTTATTGTGACGTTTTCTATTTTGTGTTTCTGTCATCACGTTCTTGCTTTTCCTCATATTCACAAGAATATGGAGAATACTGACTGGAACAGTTTTAATATCCTTCTCTGTGCCGTGCAGGTCTCTTTTTATTGAATTTTTGGTAAATGACAATACTAACAAAACAAACATTTAATAAAATAATGCCAAAAACATCAGCCCTCTAATATCTCACCTATGTCCCAAGCTTAGCCTGCTGAATTATACTCTTTTGAGTCAGAAACTGAGCCATCTTGATCTTTTTTAAAGTAACACTCTAGTTGTTTCTTACTAAAATTAGTGTACCACTGGCATAGAAGTTAACAGTTAGTTGAGGATTTTCTTTTAATTTTTTTAATGTTTGTTTATTTTTTTGAGAGAGAGAGAAAGACAAAGCACAAGTGGGGGAGAGGCAGAGAGAGGGAGACACAGAATCTGTGAGCTCCAGGCTCCCAACTCTCAGCACAGAGCCCAATATAGGGCTGGAACTCACAAACCATGAGATCATGACCCGAGTCAAAATCAGATGCTAAACTGACTGAGCCACTCAGGCACCCGGACAGTTGAGTTTTCTATCAAACAGAGAGTAGTTTCCCTGAATTCTCCACATATTTTACTTCCTAGCTGTGGAAAGTATATTGTATTTCTGTTCAACAATATACAATTTTTTTTGGCCAGAGTCAACATACTTCCCTACCACTTTGATATCAGAATCAGCCATATAACTTGATTATGACAGTGAAATATTACTGTTAATTTTGAGGAGTTAAGGGCTGTTGCTGTAGTCAGCAGTGTCCTAGACTGCCTGAACCATCATCTTCAAAGATAGATAATAACAAAAAATAAAATCAAAGCCGCCAGCCAACCATATGGATACACAGTGTTCCTCAACCATTAAGATTACTTTTTTTAGTCATTCCCAGCTATGATCATTTATTAGCAAGATATTAATTTTTGCATACGTCACAACTGACATTTAACCAATATTTAATGGTGTTTCATAATAGGTTCTAAACACTGTTGTAAAATCAATATTAGAGTGTGTTCCAAAATCTATATAGTATTTTGAGAGAAATACAAAGTTGTCTATGGAGATATTATTACACATAAAATCCCTAAGCCAGGGTTGACAACTGGGATAGGGAAATTATCATAGCACAAATATCTGGAAGTGAAAAGTAACAGTTTTAAGTAAAGTTATCAGAAAAAATTGATTTCATTTAAATTTTTAGAAGAAATGATATTATGGTGATTGAACATAGCTAGTGCACTGAAGGAAAATAGTTTATTTAACTATCTTTTTGAAGAATATAGTATCATTGTTTCCTTTGCCATTAAATGAACTATTTAAAGTTTGGCCCAAAATAATTTCAATTGAGGGGGTTTACATTTGTCAAAGGGATATTATTTTTCATTAAAAAAATTTTCTCAACTTAATTTCACCAAGACATGCATTAAAGCTGGCGCTCATATTCTAACACACTTAATTTTAGAACTATCCTTGCCAGCTAATGAAGTTGACCTGTTGATCCAAGATAGTTTTTTTTAAATTTTTTTATTTTTAATGTTTTTTAACATTTATTCATTTTTTTTGAAAATTTCAAGATAGTTTTAATCCATTTTGATGCATCTAATTAAATGTCACATCTCCAATCCTCCCTGTTAGTCTTGAGCATGTTAAACTTTTATCAGCTAAGAAGCTACTGTATTTTTTGTCCAATTTCTTTATGCTTGAAAAGTTTCAGCAAGACCCTATATCTGCCAGTTTTCTGTACTTCCATTTAACATATTTGTAAATGTGTATTCAATGTGTTAAAAGGTAAAGGGTTCCTTTTAAACATTCAGTAATGCTTACATGTTTATCGTCATTTTCTAAAACATATTAATTATTTTTATGTTAGTGATGACTAACAAATTGATTAATAATTCACTTACATTTTAATAAACTATTATGCCTAGTGAGAGTGACCCAAATATGTACACTGTGGTCTTTGTGATTCTTTTTCCCTTTTCTTCCCTTCCCTTTTTTATTTTCTTTTCTCTTTTCTTTTTTCTTTCCTTTTCTTTCTTTCTCTTTTTCTTTCTTTCTTTCTTTCTGTCTTTTCTTTTCTTTCTCTGTCTCTCTCTCTCTCTTTCTTTCTTCCTTTCTCTTTCTTTCTGTCTTTCTTCTTTCCTATTACCACAAAAATGTACATTTCAGCTTTAATATATAGTTTTGTTTCTCAAAGCTTCTTTACATGAATAAGATTGCCTTTTTCAAAGTGAAATGTGAAAAATGTTTTGGTTTAAGTATAATAATAAATTCTAAACCTAAAACTTTACATAATAATTTGGACATTTTTCTTGAATCACATGAATACCTGCAAGTTACAAATGTTCTTTAAGAGAACTTTTAAACCCATTAGTTTTAGGAATGTAATATTTAGAACTGTTTTGAAATTTTAACCTATTGCCATTCTAATACACCATAGATAAGAAGAATTGCCAAAGTTGCCTGTGTTGCTGGCCTCTGAAGCTAGAGTTTCTTTCTAAAATCCAATTTAATCATTTTTTTTCTTTGCATTGATCTGAAATTCTTATCACTCACAATTTCATTAAAGGCCCTTGGAAATTTAGTTTTAGTCTACCCTCACCTTTCACTGGTTCTCCATATCTACCCATTGAGGCAATTAGGCATTTTCCTGAGACATTTTATATATTACCTGAAACTTGGTAATATGCATGTAAAATATTTTTTAAAAGAAATTATAAACAGCATTTATTACCTTGGCATATCATACTGGTCTTGTTGCTGTTCCTTCACAGTTAAATGGTTTTCTGCCCTTCCCTTCCTCCTCCCACAGTCTGGCTACACAGTGCACCCACGTACAATTAGCTCACAGCAGTACTATGCTTTCCCTGCATGTAAAATATTTTTAATACATTAGGGAATTCATTGTTTAAAGGAGAAAATCCTCTCTCTGAAAGTGTTCTCTTGTTTAATCTTATGTTAAAAGATTATTTTTGGATAACTTGCTTTATAAAGATAATTGCAGAAAAGCTTAGTATTTTTCCTTGGAAAATAGATTAAATAATATGGAAAAAATAATATACATTGGGATATACAACCAGATAGTAACATACTTTTGGACAACTTCTGGGTCAAAATCACCTGCCTGTTATAATAGGTATTTTAGAATAATCACATTTGTAAAGTATTTTGTGCATATATATATATATATATATATGCACACACATACATATATACACAATAATAAAGTATTTACATTCGTAAAGTATCTTATATAAACAAGCATATATATATATATATATATATATATACACAATAATCACACTTGTATTTTGTATATATATATACACATATATATACATATGTGTATATATGTATATATATGTATACATATATATACATATATATACATATATATACATATATATATATATACACACACACACACACACACACACACAGAGAAGAGGAGAGGGGGAGAGAATCCCAAGCAGGCCCCACACTCAGCATCCACACTCAGGAGCCAGATGCGGGGCTTAATCCCGCAACACTGGGATCATGACATGAGCCAAAATCAGAAGTTGGATGCTCAAAAAAATGAGCAACCCAGGCACCCCAAGTATTTTATATTTTGATTAGTTCTGTTTGTCTCATATTTGTTTAGCTTTATTTGGTTGGTGTCTTTTCTATAGTGTACATTGTCAGTAGCCTCTGTTGTTCAAGATGGTTAAACCTATCAATATTTAAAGTTATCTTTACTGATGACTAATTACTACATCTTCATTACTCCTTTGGAAGCTTATGGTATTTTTATTAAGGATCATTTGCAGAACTAACACATATAAATCAAATCATTGTTTTCATCATTAAAAAACAGTAGGCCTAGTCTCTCTCCACTCCTTTCAGTCTTTCAGTAATAATTAAAATAACAGTTATCAGTTGAGATTTTTAATGATAAATTTTTGTTTCCAGAAGGAAATTATTTACACAATTATTTTCTTCCACAAGGTGAAGACAAAAGTGACAAAAATAGATCTGCCAGTATGAAACATACTATCTATCACTCTAGATTAATATAAAATAGAGCACCACACTGTCACAAAACTACTTAGGCTGGAGAGAAGAGATTAATAAATTGTTTTTTTGTGATTTCTGTGGGGCATTGTTCACATAGCATTGTAACATTTATATATTTTGGTCAATTGAACTGTTTAAAGAAACCATCACAAAACCGTTACAGTCAAACCGAGTATATAGAAAAAAAAGGGAGTAAGGTATGGGAAAGAAGTTTTGACGAGTTGCGAATATATGTATCTCTATCTCCATCCCTATCATCTTTTTCTCTATCTATCTCAATCTCATCATCTATATCTATCTATATCATCTGTATCTGTGTCTATCTATATGTTGGGAATATCTCTCTGTCTCTCTCTCGTGGTTTCATTGAGAAAGATTGAGAAATGTTATTTCACTGAGAAATGTTAATTTATGAGGTTCTCTAAGCTATTTAGGTCTACTATCCACTTTTCTTCTACCTAAAATTAGTTCTTAAAACAAAGATATTTTAGATCAACATTTAAAATTGAATGGAACAGTTTTCATTATGCTTCTGGAAGAGAAGACAGATATTGCATTTCTACAGTTTCATCAATTTCCCTCTTTTATATCCTTTCTTAAAACCAACTATGGAGAGGGGTGCCTTAGTGGCTCAGTCGGTTGAGCGTCCAACTTTGGCTCAGGTCATGATCTCACAGTCTGTGAGTTTGAGCCCCACATCGGGCTCTGTGCTGATGGCTCAGAGCCTGGAGCCTGCTTCAGATTCTGTGTCTCCCTCTCTCTCTGCCCCTTCCCTGCTCATGTTCTGTCTCTCTCTATCTCAAAAATAAATGAAAACATTAAGAGAAAAATTAAAAAAAAAACAACTCTGGAGAAAAAAAAGAGAAGAAGAAAAGAGAGATTACTATCAACCCAAGAGATTATGGTAGCTATGGGGAAGATGTGGTACAGTCTTTCAGTCAGATTTCTCTATCGGAATTTAGATGGTAGCTTACCAATATCAAAATTATTAGATTTCACATGTTTCACTCTGAAAGATACAGGCTTGCCTTGGTGGAATACATGGAATAGGACTAGTTTTTCTGCTGTGAACAGCTATCCAACTGGACAAAGCATATGAGGCACCTGGTTTCACCAAGTCAGTGCAAAGCTGTAATCCCTGACAGAACTTCAGAAAGGACTTGAACTCTGGGGCTACTGGATAGCTCAGTGGGTTCAGCATCTGACTCTTGATTTTGGCTCAGGTCATGATCTCACAGTTCAGTGAGATTGAGCCCCGCATTGGGATTGCACTAACAGCACAGAGCCTGCTTGGTATTCTCTGTCTCCTGTCTCTGAACCTCCCCATGCTTGTGTATACTCTTGCTCTCTCTCTGTGTCAAAATAAGTAAGTAAATTAAAAAAAATGACTTGAGCTCAGTGATGTGAGCTCAACAGTCAAACTTGTCTGAGGGTCTACATAGAGACTTGGAATTATGCAGAGCAAAAGCAGTCTCCCTGTGCTGAGGAGGGTGAGATCAGAGTTCTGGTCAGCTAAAGTGGCAGGACTTTGCAGGCCAGAGTATTGATAAGGAAGATGCTGAGTAGAGACTGGAATTCAGACGTCAGCATAGGGATTCCTTGTGAGTCCATGGCTGAGGGCTGGGTTATACATTTTTACAATGAGACCACTCATGTCTTATTGGAAAGCAGCTTTCTTATTGGAAAGAGAAATAGATACTAAAAGATGAAGGACACTGGTAAAAGAGTTCCTTAGGACATAGGAATTCTGCTAGAATTGTTCAACCCACTTGAGACCTCCTTAATACCCCTAGAATTCCTCAGAGAAATCAAAAAAGCCAAATCTGAAAAGTAAGGACCATGCCCTATATTAAGACCTCTTTTTGTTTCCTGGAACTGCCATAATAAAGTATGATGTGAGTGACTTAACCAACAGAAATTGATTGTTTCACTGTTCTAGAGACTAGAAGCCTGAGATCAAGGTTTTGGCAGTTAGTTCCTTCTGAAACCATGAGGGAGAATCTGTTCCATGCCTCTCTCCTAGTCTGGTGCTTTGCCAACAATCTCTGCCATCCTTTGTCTTGTAGACACAACACCTATCTCTGCCTCCATATTCACATGATGTCTTCCCTGTATGTGTGTCTGTGATCATATTTCTCCATTTTATAAGGTCACCAGTTTTATGGGATTGGAGCCTACTCTACTTCAGTATGACTTCATCTAACCTAATTACATCTGGAATAGCCCTATTTCCAAATAAGTTCACATTCTGAGGTACTTGGGGGTTAAGACTACAATATTTGAATTTGAAGGGAGACACTGTACAACTCATAATACTTGCTCTAGAGCCGTCCTAAAAACAAGACTTAAAGCAAGTTCTGAAAAGATTCCCTAGGGGACAGATCTGGAGGGCAAGTTCCTCAAGTTAAAATAACTATGGAATATCTTGGGCTTTCCACAGTTCACACTAACAAAGTTTTTTTTTTTTTTTTTCGTTTTAAGTTTATTTATTTATTTTGAGGGAGAGAGAGAGAAGCAGAAAGAGAGGGAAAGAGAAAATCCCAAGCAGGCTCCACACTGTCAGCACAGAGTCCAACGCGAGGCTCAATCTCATGAACCATGAGATTATGACCTGAGCAGAAATCAAGAGCTGGACACCTAACTGATTGAATCACCCAAACACCCCAACACTAACAAAGTTTAAATACAAGCCTACAGAAATTCAAATATAAATGAAAGTTTCATGCAAAAATTTGATCAAGATCAATATTTAAATGCAATTCTCAAAAACAAAAGTAATGTGAGAAATATGTGATAAATACAATAGCAAGGTATTAAATATAGTTACAGCATTTGTATATACTATATAAATACATATTATGTATGTAGCCTCTAGACCCAATATCCAATATAACAACTGCAACTATGCATTCTGAAATATACTAAATATGCTAATGAAATATAATTTAATATACTGTATCATACTATGACTACATATAGTGTATTTTAAATGTTTATTCTCACTTTCTTGGGAAACCAATTTTTTAATTTTTTAAAAATTTAATCATGCATTCACAGCTTTGTAGAAACTAGCAGCAGCTCTATTTTTATTTTATTACACATTTCTAAAAAGTATCTTTATTTCAATGTTCACTAGGACTATTAAAAGGAGTTAGTGTAGAATATATGGGTTTTTTCTGCAGAAAGAATCAGACATAATGATATATTAAAGTAATTGGAACCGATATAATTCACAAGCCACAATTTGGATGATGTTTTCACACATATTGCTTGTATCCGATGGAAATTTGACAAGTCATGTAAGTAACTAATAAATTGAACTATAGTGTAAGCACACATCTATAAACAGCAGACAGAAACAAATAGACAACAACTAAACAGAAAAACTGGATTAAATTATTTTGGGGTAAAAATTAGACTACTACTGATGACATTACAAAGGAGATGAGACTCTATATTAACAATAGAGTTGATAGTACAAAACAAGCCAATTGATACAGACATTAATGTTGCAAAACTTTGGTAAGTAAATTTATGCAGTAACTGAGATATTTATTTAATGAATCATATTTTTTTATTTCCTTTGGGGATATATTACAGATTTTAACTCTATTCTTGTTTTTATATGTTAACAAAAATAGTGTTACATTGTTGTTTTAATAGCTAATGAGAAAATAAAAATATTTAATCCTTTTGGAAAGTAGTAAGTGTAGAGTTGTAATGACAGATATAAGAAAATTAAGTCAAATTAGGGAAATTTTTTAAGTAAATGTTAACATGCACACAGTAAACAATAAAAGTGCCCAGCAGATTGCTGAGTCTTATTATAGTGGTTCCTTTTTAATTTTTGAGGAACCTCCATACTGTTTTCCACAGTGGCTGCACCAATTTACATTCCCACCACCAACAGTACCAAGGTTTCCCTTTTCCACACCCTGGCCAGGATTTGCTAGCTTTTGTCTTTCTGATAATAGCTATTCTAACAGGTGGGAAGTGAAATAGCATTGTGGTTTTGATTAACATTTCCCTGATAATTAGTGATGTTGAGTATCTTTAATTTATCTGTCAGCCATTTGTCTGTCTTCTTTGGAAAATATGGCTACATCTACTCAAGACTTCTGTCCATTTGTTATTCAGATTATTATTATTGTTGTTTGCTTGATATATATAAGTTCTTTATATATTTTCGATATTAATACCTTCTCAGATAGATGATTTGCAAATATTTTCTCCCAATCCATAAATAGTCTTTCTCATTTTGCTGGTTGTTTCTGTTGCTTTGCAAAAACTTTTGTTTAATGCAATTACATTTTTTCATGCAATCACATTTGTTTAGTTTTTCTTAGTTATGTGTACTCTTGGCTTCACATCCAAAAAATTTTTGCCAAGATCAATCTCAAAGAGCTTACCCCTTGTTTTCTTCTAGAACTTGTATGGCTTCAAGTCTCACATTTAAGGCTTTAAACCACTTTGAGGTAATTTTTTTGAGTGGTGTAAGATAGAGGCCCAATTTCATTTTTCTTCATTTGAATATCCAATTTTCGCAACACCATTTATTGAAGAAACTACCTTTTCTTCACCAAGTATTCTTGGCTTGTCAAATGTTAGTTGACTATATATGCGTGGATTTCTTTCTGGGCTTTCAATATTTTCCATTGCTCTATGCGTCTGTTTTTAGGCCAGTATCAAAGGATTTGTTCACTATAGTTCTATAGCTTTGCAATAAAGTTGGAATGAAGAAGTGTGAAGCCTCCAGCTTTTTTCTATTTTTTCAGGATGATACTAGCTATTTGAGATCTTTTGTTCTTCCATATACTTTGTAGGGTTGTGTTTTTTTTGTAAAAAATGCAATTGGAATTTTGATAGAGATTACATTGAATTTCTAGATGGCTTTGGGTAGTATAGATACACTAACGATATTAATTATGCTGAGTCACAAACATGTGACATCTGTTTATGTCACATAAACAGATTTAAACTTTCATCATCTTGGTTAAATTTATAAGCATTTTCTTTTTTTTCATGCTATTGTCAATGGGATTATTTTATTTCACTTTCAGATAGTTCACTGTTAGTGTATAGAAATGCAACTGATTTTTTATATTAATTTAGGATAATGCAACATTACTCAATTTGTTGGTATGTTCTAACAATTTTGTTGGTGTAGTCTTCAGCATTTAAATACTGTATGCAGAGATTCTGTGACATAATCACGGCTTAATGAAAGCTATTTTTATTAAAGTTTATTTTCCATCCCAATATTCTGACCTCAAACGCAGTCTATTCACCAGAAAAATTCAGAGAAAAGTGACCTCACAAACACTGTACTACTTCTTGAAATTGTCCATCAGTTCTTCCATTCATGATTTTAATTCAACCTCTTTTTCAGTATCTATACCATTGGTTAGCATTATCTCCAAATTAAATGATTTTTTGATGTAGCACCTTTATTTCTCCCAGAGAGAACTTCCTAAACTTTGACATGGTAGGCATTAAAAGTATAACTTTAAAAATAGGTGTTATAGCTTTAAAAAACGCCACCTTAAAAAACCAGATCCAAATCAAGGACCTGAAAAACACTCTGAGGCCTTATTTAAACCAAAAGGCTGTGTAGAAATAACCAGCTTCTAGGAGTAAGAATTGTCATTGAACTAGTTTAACTAGAGTCTTCACAAATTAACCCTGAAGCAAATTAAGTCAACGTATTAACAATTACTAATACCTAATAAATTGTAACAACTAGATCTTAAAAAGTGACGGTGGAAAGCATTCCATGAATCTTCTTCAGTTTCTTAAATTTAAATCAAAACATGACTATTCAGGTAAGGCCTTTTAGCCTAGCTGAATTGTGCTCTTTACTTCTCAAATGAAAGATCAGGTTTTTACTTTATTAGTAATGTATTACTTTTTCATTTAAATGTTTTTAGTATTTTATTCAAAAGGGTGACATTATCTTGAAGCTGGCTTTTCTTCTCAGGAAAACATCTGTTATTTTGTAGTCATAGCCAAAAAAAGTAAAAAAAATCCTATTTTTGGCAACACTTTTCTTGCCATATTTTCCTTCTTCCTCATAGTATGTTTATTCTATTTATTAAAGCTTTCATGGAAGTACACATTCTTTTCCAAATAAAATTAAAGTGCTAACATCTTGTCTGTATCTAGATACCATCTGCATGTTTTCATTTTACTCAAAGTACATGTTTTTATCAATATTGGTAATAAGGTTGGAAATGAAAATGTCTTGCCTTGATGCAAACTGACTATTAATATATTTCCACTACTCATAGGGATTTTATAGGATCAAAATCTAGTTTTAAACATCTCCTCTTTTGAAAAGGATATTAATGCTGACACAATTAGAAGCTAATAAATCAAAATCAAGCCTCAGAATTGATGTAAAAAAATTGTAAACCATTTCCTGGGGAAAAGACCCAATATCTAAGAAAGTTATCTATTATTTTCAAAGTAAGTGGTCAACATGAAAAGCAATTTAAAACAAACAAGTCAGTCAGCTCATTTAATAACAGGAAAAGTTCCATTTACATACAAGACATTGGGTAGTTTGCTTTTGAGAAAGTTTGATTATTGTCTATTTGCAAAATATGCAATTTCAAACTGTTTTATAGGTCCAACATGTTATCACTCTGTGAATTTGTGAGTTTTATCAATACTCAGACTAATCTGGTCATATAGAAATAATGAACATTATCCAAGTATATCATAATCATTTATTTGCAAAACTAAAATGTCAGTCCTCTTTAATAACAGAATGTTCATTTATGATTTTAGTTTGATTGGGCCTTTTTAAAAATGTTTTCTTTTTGAGAGACACAGAGACAGAGACAGAGAGACAGAGCACGAGTAGTGGAGCAGCAGAGAGGGAGGGAGACACAGAATCCGAAGCAGGCCCCAGGCTCTGAGCAGTCAGCACAGAGCCCAACCAGGGGCTCAAACCCACAAACCATGAAATCATGAGCCAAAGTCGCACACTTAACTGCTTAACCGTCTGAACAACCCAGGCACCCCAATTTGGTTGGACTTCCACGTATCACACAGCCATAGGTTTGTGTCTAACTCTAGATTGGTACTAATCTTCCTGAAGTAATCTTAAACACACACACACACACACACACACACACACACACACACACACACACACACACACGTGTGCTCTTTACTACCTGGTTGTTACCCTTACTAGCAAATATCAAAACTATTTCATCTATTTACTTGCATACTGCCAGTGGTCCTCATCAGCACACACAAAGGAAAGTTTAGATTATTCATATGATCATGCCTATTAAATAAATACCACAATGTGCTTCCTCTCTGGTTCCTTAATATCTAGTCTATGATGATATTTTTCATGTTTCAAGAATGCACTTACCAGTAGTCAACAGCAAACAAGTTTAGGAAAACTTCCAGCCTCACTTCATTTCATTTGCTTCTGAATTCCTTGCCCTTCTGCAAGGTCTCATTTTCTCACGTGTTTTTCAAAGTATGTATCCCATAATTCTGGCTACCTTATAATTAAAGAATACACTTTGAACCATTCACCATGGTCACTCCTATCGCTTCCTTAAGGTGGTAGTACTTGGGGTACTTCCACCCCAGTGCTTGTTTCAGGTACAGGCAGGGGCTGCCTCAACTCTGTACCATTTCTCGTCCTCCAGGAATTTTGTCTGACTGCACTCATGATACCACTTTCCTACTTTGCTTTAACATTAGGTCTAAGTCTCATCACTATATTTAGATCCAAATTATGTTTTGCCACTCATCCACACCAATTATGAAATCAGTAGCAGGAAATAACTGAGTTGTGAATTATTTTCAACATTTCAAATAGTCCATAGAAAATTTAAAAATGTTTTATCTTGGATACATAGTTCTTTTAATATTTGAGTAATATAAATGGGAATGCTACTTAATGAGTGTTCTTTGATAGAAAATAAATAGCATAATACATTACAGTTGCTAAAAAAGTCTTTAATGACAGAAAGGAGATAAGCTGCTAGCTCAACAAAATGAAAAATGCATTAAATACAGCTTAGATCAGAGCAGGATAAGAACTCTGTACATTTAAGATTAAATTAGAGAAATAAATATAACCCCAAAATATATTTTAAAAAAATCCCTTCTAGGACAAAAGTGAGCTTCTGAAACTTCTGCTGTCACCCTGCTTGCCACCCGTGCTTAGAGCTATTTTCAGTGGAACTTTAGGACCTGAATTTGGACCTCTAATATTGTCCTAAGAGTCAGCTTAATCAATGCTTTGGGGAAGAAAAGTAAAGATAATTCAGGGATATTTTGTTACTTCCCAAAAGCAAAGATAATTTCAAAGATGTCTAAAATAGTACCAATGACAATGAAGAAGCCAGAGAATCAGAGTTCCCACCTACCAGAGAAAACTGAGATTCATAACAAGAAAATAGTAATTGTTGTCAATTTATCAAGTTGATTCGATAAAAGATCTAAGTCCAAAGTGAAACTAAAAAATGACAAATACTTAAAATGTGCTAGAGGTATATCACACAGAATTTTCCCAAGTATATTTACAAAAAAAAATTTCCATCTGTTGAACCACATCTTGGTACACTGTATCTTAAGTAATTATCTTTATTATTTATTGAAGAAATCATATAAGTAGTGTATATAAATTTTGATAATTGCCTAGTTGAAAATCATACAGGATATACAGCATTTAAGATTATTAAAGTAACTTAGAAACATTTATGTTGCTTGTTAATGCTAACTAAAAATTTTAGAATACACTGAGCCATATAAAAGGTAATACTAAATAAATACTATGATATCAGTATTATAAATGTCATCAAGTCAAATAAAATTAATAAAATATGATATAAGAGATGGCAGGAGAGTTTATACCCCCATTATATTAGATATAAAAACGGCTAGAGAACTCAACAATAAGTTGATAACTACTTTCTAAGACAGGATTAAGCAAGATCAATAAAATAGCTTATTGGAGTTTTCTTTTTTTTAATGTTTATTTTTGAGAGAGAGAGAGAGAGAGAGAGAGAGAAAGCACAGGAGGGGCAAAGAGAGAGACAGAATCTGAAGCAGGTTGCATGCTGAGAACTGTCAACACAGAGCCCCATGTGGGGCTTGAACTCACGAGCCTTGAGATCATGACCTGAGCTGAAGTTGGACACTTAACCCCTGGGGTTTTCATAATATCTTACAACTAGTCAGGGTTACATGTCCTTGATTTTTCTGCTTGTTAAAATAGAGACATTTATACAGCATGCTTTATGGGGGCCTTTGGGAATTTTATCAGATACTCTGCCAGGCATATAATGTTGATTTGACCTTGATGTTCATTAATATTTGCCTTACTTTAGTTTTTCTGAAAAAAAAAAACTCTGTGACACTCTGTTTATGATGGATAGTACAGAAGATCAGGCAGAAAGAAACATTTCTAAGATAAAAAAAGAGGAAAACTGTAACTTAAACTAAGTTGAAGTGAAAGAAAGGTTTGAAAGAAAGTTAAACTTTCTTTCAAAGCTCATCAAAGTGATAATTTAACATATGTTGGATTTCCAAAGAAGGTTATAGTATATGATCTTCAAACATAATGGACAACAGAAATGCTTTCTTTCTTGGGTATCATGAGGAACTAAATTTTTGCAGAATGCACTTTAGGAAATTATTTTTTCATTTATTGTACAAAAATAAACAGTAGCATTATAATCAGACTAATAATACACTTTGAAATTCATATTTTGGTATTTCTAAGACTGAAACAATGTTTTGTGGTCTACAGAGTGCTAATGATGCTTCTAGGATTACATTGGCATCACATTAACTATAACAGTCTATCTAATGGGTCTATTTTTTAAAGAAAAATTTTAATAAACAGCATATAATTCTGTTTAGCTGCTTTTTTTCTAATATAGTACTTAATGTTCAAATTCACTCCATGCTCCAATTTTCCTTTTCTAGAACTTAACATACATAGGCTAATAAAGAATAAGTAATTTCTCTTTTGATTCCAGATTTGAGAACCATACCAGTAAAACAGCTTGCTCTAAAAGCATATTTTATAGTTCGTCATTCTAAGATTTCTAGAAAGGCATTGTAATAGTACTGGGAAAGATCTAAGAGGAATATAACAGGAAGTCACATTAAAGTAACATTCTCTCTTTCAAGTAAAAATAGTACTCATTATTGTGTGTTTGCAATTCCATATTGCTTTTCATCTGAATACTTCAAATGCTCAGAGTATGATTTTAATGGTGGCAGTTCACCTACCAGACTTGGGAGAAGAATGCTGTACAAGTGAACAAGCTGGATGTTGTTAGAACACATTTGTTTTCACAGCACTTGTATAAGTGCTGGGAGTCTGGGTTTTGTTACTGTGGTTATTGGAAAGGTTGTTTTTTATATTCTGCCTAATCACTTCCAGGAAATTAATGGGTTAGCAAGAAGTCAGGTTCTGGTTGTGTATTCACCATGATAGCAAGTGCTTATTTATTTAAAGTAAAATATCAAATCCAAAGATAATAGGCCCAAGGACATATCACAGAGTAAAGTCATGGAAACTCTGCTGTGACTTCTTTAACCACTTGAGAACATCTGGTTTTATAGGCCTTTTTCATTGTGAGAATAATTCTGTGTCCGAGCAACTCTGAGTTAACTTGTTCTTAGTACTTCTATCCTATAGCTGGACCACATGGCTGCCTTTGGTTACAATGAAATTATCCCGAACTGTAAGCTCCAGACACCCCACTTCTGTATTCCTACTACTAGATTTATAACCATGCCAAAGGTTTTCAACTAGACAGGCCTTACACATTACCTTAGAATCATCACACATATACATTTCTAGGCCTGGGGCTTGGCCAGAAACAGTGGCCATGTCCTGTCACACCAGCTTAATGCTCACATTGTATCTGATATTTTAGAAAGCACTTTTGTGAAGTTCTTTTGTGTTTTGAATATAATAGTTGTCCTTAGAAAATCACCTTCAATTAGCCCATGTGCAGTGCTGGCATATAAGTTAACAAAAGATTTCTCTGAATAGACAAGCCTTATTTTTCTTGGATAAAAAGAATACAAAAGTAAAAATGGCAAGAATATGAGGGGGACAAGCTATGGCTCCAGGCTCTGCCCTATTTTTTCTAACATTAGTAGAATACATATTTTTTCCTCTTTTTCTAAAATATTTCTTTATTTTTGAGAGACAGAGAGAGAGAGTGTGTGTGCGCACAAGTTGGGGAGGGGCAGGGAGAGAGGGAAACAGAGGGATCTGAAGCAGTCTCCAGCTTATGGGAAGGAGCCAGATGTGGGGCTTGAATTCATAAACTGTGAGATCATGACCTGAGCTGAGGTCGGATGTTCAACTGACTGAGCCACCTAGGCACCCAATCTTTTTTTCTTTTTTTGAAATTAAAATAGTCTGGGTGGATTTACTGAACCCAAATGAATTCAAGGAAGAAGGAAAGGCTATAAAAATGGAGGGAGTTCCAGAGGGTGACTACTGTGTGCACCTGCTGGCCCTGGCTGCTCTCCTCTAAGTGTGGGCTCGGCTTTGCTCCGTTAACACACACAAGAAAGCTAACAAAAGCCTAAATAGGGAGCATAAAGTCTTTCCAGAGGTATCGGCTTCTTTACTGTTTCCATATTCAACTGGTCTACTATTTCGAGGCACAATTTTTACCCTTTTATTTCTCATGTAAAACATCCACTATATGCCAGGTATGTAAAAAAACCCACACATCACTGTCATCTTTTAAACCTCACTATACTCCAAAAACTACTATCATTATTTTACAAATGAAGAAAAATTAGGCTCAGATTAAACAATTTTACCCAAAGCATTGAAATTAATAGGGAAAATAGGAAGAAATGTATATAGAAAAATACCAAAGGCAGACCCAAGAAATATCTCATGATTTTTTTAAATGTTTATTTGAAAGAGAGAGAGAGAAAGAGAGAGAGAGAGAGAGAGAGAGACAGAGACAGTGAGCACAAGCAGGGGAAGGACAGAGAGAATCCAAAGTAGGTTCCAGGCTCTGAGCTATTAGCACAGAGCCAGACACAGGGCTTGAACTCACAAACCGTGAGATTGTAACCCAAGCCGAAGTCAGCATTTAACCGACTGAGCCACCCAGGCACACTGAAATGTTTCATGATTGACCCTGGCCAATCATAATCCTGCTCCCCTTTGCTGGATACATAATTTTCTTACATTTCCTGTAGCTATGGGTGGCCATATGATCGCAGTCAGGGGCAAGAAGATTTTTGTGTGGCATTATTTCTTTGAAATTCAAAATCACAACCTCTCAAAGAGAAGACCTTACTCATAATCTATCTTCTTTCTGAGTTGCTTGTGTAAGAAAATAATGTTTGTAACTGTGACAGCCATCATATGAAAGACAAAGATGATAAGCCCATGTGATAAGGAGAGTGGGAAAGATGGAATGGCCTGATGATAACATTGAGGCACCTAGTAAACTCTGGTCTATCTCTAAAATTTTATAACTTAACTGGGTTAGGAAAGACTTCTCCAAGGGAACAACAGAGACCTGAAGGATCAGTAAGAATTAATTAAGCAAAAAGATCAGAGTCCTCTCAAGCTGCTACGTAGCATCATGTACTCTAAGAATTGAAATATATGATATCATGAAAAAAAGGATTAACCTCACTAAAAGAAACATTTGACTAGCTCCTGGAAGATAATCTCTAAGCCCCTGAAGAGTTCTGCCTGAAAAGAGTGTGTTTTCTTCATCTGAGGGCATCAGCCTACACCACATAGTCTATGCTAACAATATGATTTATTGTGGGGCCTTCGAAGGGTTTGAGAGTTTGGAAAGGTTGAACCTCTGGAAAGGCTGGAAACCCATCTCAGTAATGCAGGCAATCAGCCATTTCTATGTGACATAGAAAACTCTAGAAACCAAGGCTGATAGAAACTCTAGAGACCAAGACTCTGGTTATCTTGTTAGCAATACTCCATGCATATTGTGACACATAATTGCTGAGAAAAGTAAGCTCTGCCTGCCCCCAGTGGAGAAGGACAACTGGAAGCTCCGTCCTTGGAACTCTCCTGAATCCTGTTCCATATACCCCTTCCTTGGCTGATATTAATCCATGTCATTGTATTGTAATAAACTGTAACTGTAACTAAAATACCTTTTTGTAAATATTGTGAATCCATCCTACAAATTATTAAACTTATAGTGTTTTGGCAAACCCTTGAACTTGTAGTAGATGTCAGAAGTAATGATAATTTGCTCCCTCCTAAATGTTGTAGATGGTTTACAAATTAAACACAATACGTATAAGCCAAAAAAGGTAGTATTCCTTACTTACATTATTTACTATACCTGGTTGTTATCTTTCTATAGCTATTCTTGATGGCTGGAGATGGTGTGTAGAATTACATACACTTGATCATTGAAAGAAACTTAGACTGTTTTAATATGAAATAGTATTTTTTTTGGATGAATCTATTTGTCCAGAAGATTTTGGATAAACATTTCTGTATTAATTTTCTAGGGTTATGTAACAAAATACCACAAACTGGGTGGTCTAAAACAATAGAGATTATTGCATCAGCTCAGGAAATAGAAGTCTAAAATCAAGTTGTCAGCAGGGCCATGTGTCCAAAAAAATGGTAAAGAAACATCCTTTCTACATCTTCCTAACTTTGGGGGATCTGCTAGAGATATTTGGCTGCTCATCTTCCAGCTGCAGTACTCAGTCTCTGCCTATGTCTTCAAATGACATTCTCCCCTTTGATTCTGTTTAAAAATTTCCATCTTATCATGAGGACTGTAGGCATACTAGATTAAGGATCCATCCTCCTGCAGTATGAAATTGTCTTATCTAATTATATACACAATGACCCTATTTCCAAATAAGGAATATTCTGAGATTGCATTTATGACATCACATATTTTGGGGAAACAATTCTACCTATAATTGTTCTTCTATTTCTTTTACTTTTTTTTATGTTCATAAAACAGTGGGGTATATAAGAATTGCATGCATTCTGATGATGAAACCTAGCTCAGTTCTATGCAGATTAAGGCTTTGGTAACTCAGTGGAGTGCTCATGCTTGCCTGAATGTGAAGTCCAGCTAATGGGTTGGCAAATTCTCTCAGGATCTGCTCTATGAAGCTACTGGGATTTCATTACAAATCCAGGGATCTATTGAAAACTTCTACCCTTTTTTGAGTATAATTAAGAAGAAAAATCAGAGTGCTTGGTCTGACCCCTCTATTTCCTCTCCAGGTTCTATTCCACTTTCAATGTGGTAGACATTTGAGAACGGCTATGGGTGTAAAGGGAGGGAATGGTGAGAGGGGAGGGGATATATACTTCATTTCTGGAATTGGGGAAGTAAAAACTTCAGCTCTGCAGTAAGTCATTAAAATGCAGTTGCTGTGGAGACACTCATTGGCATGATTCTTCCCTTATTTTCAAATCTTCTGAAATATTAATAAATTATACCAGATCAGATGATAGGATCAAAATAAATGCAGTAAGTACACTTTTACCCTTGAACTTCTATTTACTAAAGATTAAAATATAACTCTCTTCTAATACCTACATGATGGTATCCTATCTAAAATTAGAAAACATGTTTCTCTTGTGCTATGGATTTAATCAAGAATGATCTTATAGCCTAGCAATGATTTTGCTGGCCAAGTGGCATTAATTCTTTTGAAAAGTACTTAAACTATTTACACAATTCATGAGGATCCTCATGGTTTTATGCTTTAAGGTTAATAAAATTTTAATTCATAAAATTTAAAAAATATTCTATGTATAAAAAGGACATTTGGACTAGAATTTACTGAGTTATGACATCCTGGTTTTCATTGTAAAATGCCCATATAATTTTTTTTGACCATTGGTATTGATATTGTCAGAATATCAGACTATGCTTTTACGTGAACTATTGATATAATGGCCCATTTTTATAACAAGCCATTCCACATATGATACCCAGGCAAGATTTTGAAATCATACTAAAGTTCCAACTCATTGGGATGTCTTTAGCTCTCCCCACAAGTCATTATAACACAGCCACAGGAATTTTGTATTTGTTGCTTCATATGCTTAGCATACTCTTTCATGCTTGCTGCATGGCTGACTCATTTCCATCTTTCTTGTTTAAAATGTCATCTTTTGACATCTCTGTTAAAATGTCATCTTTTCATAGAGACTTTATATAATAATCCAAACAAAATCAGCCCCACTAATAGCTCTCTATGCCATCCATATTCCTATAGTATTTCATTAGTTGTAATTTTTTCTACCTGAAATGATCTCATTTTAAGCCTGACTCATCTGTCTACATTTTCTAAAATATAAATCCTGTGAAGATAAGGATGATATATGGTATCTGGAATTAACTAAGTATCCAATAAATCAAGATGAAGCATTAAAAACAATAAAACATGATTTCAACTAAATTAAGAACTATAATCTGTAAAGTTCTGTGATCTCCTCTAATAACTTTCCATCACCTTGGATTTGGAATAGGAACTTTTAAAGCTGGACTAGAAGGAGAGGCACTAGGAGGAAATTGAAAATCAGGAATTTGGCAATTTTGAAAAGAATAAAGTATAGGTACTGAGAGAAGGAGAGATTGAGATAAATGTAAGATATGCTCTTAATAACATTTATGTTCAAAATGGTTTCACTGACCCCATACAAAGCATATCCCCAAATATGTTTTCAAATGGGATCCTCCATAGACTGACTTTCATAAGATTAGTAGAATTTGGCTTGTCCAGAAGACAGGACAATGATTCTGAGTAAAAAGTAGATATAGAGGGCCAATTTTATATAAGAAGTTAGACCTGAAATAGGTCAAGAGGAAAACTGTTTCGTAGAAGGCAAGGATTTTTTAGTGTCTATATCTCCCTGAGTTATTTTCATCACATTTCTTTCCACTTATCCATGAAATTTTACTGGATTCACACTCTCAGAGTTCCTCAGGCATGTGGATAAACCAGTGAATTAGACAAGCCAGCTTCCTGATAGTATGATATTTATAGCCTAATAGGGGAAAATAAACATTAAAGAAATAGTTATGCTGGTTAAATATAAAAGGTTGAATGCCCTCAAGTATAGTCAATTCTTCCTGAAACATCATATAAGCAACAACAACAACAACAAAAGAATGGTTAAAGATTGTTATTTGTAGCACTCTATAAAGATAGAGGGATCAGAGAGGGAAAATGCATTGCTGAAGCTTAAAAGGAAATGATAGAGTGGATAGATGTAGAGTATCAGAGTCTAAACCCATGTCTGCAGTATGGAAAACAATAATTTTTTTAACCTATCACCATTCTTCTAAAGGTTCAAAAATTAACACTGCCATTGGCGTTGGCAACTGTGGGATATGGCCGAGATTATAATTAGTAAGACTGGTGAAAAGTTTAAGGAGCTACAAGTGCCTCATCCTTTCCCCCATTCCATTTAGACTGTAGTACTACATCCCCACCATAGTATAAGATGGGGGTTGTGGGATCTGAGGAGAATTAAACAGAAGACTGTTGGGAGCCAGGCATGATTGAGGGTGGGGAAACCATATGGAAAAATGTAGAGATTAAAGAATCAGGTGTGTTCATAATACCTGGAACCCCAGCTTTCCTCGAAGTCATTGTAATCCCAGTAAGATAATAGAAAATTGTGTTCTAGGAAATCTTTTAAGTAAAAAGTAGACAATTTAGTTCAAATTACATGGTTGGCTCCTACTCAACAATCTTATTACACACTCATAGATTTAAGTAATCTTAGTGCATACAGGATGGGACAAACAATTCTCAAATCAGATAAAAATCTCAGATATGTAAGATGGAGATTGAAGTAAATAAATAAACAGTAACTTCTAGGAAACACAAACAATTTGAAAGGAAAATGAATGTCAAAAATATATTTTGAATATCAACAGTAAAAGAAGATATTTTAACATTTAGCAAGATCAGGATAGTATTAAAAACTATAAAGAGGGGTGCCTGAGGGGCTCAGTCAGGTAAGCGTCCTACTCTTGATTTCAATTCAGGTCATGATCTCATGGTTTGTGGGTTCGAGCCCTGCATCGGGTTCCCACTGACAGTGTGGAGCCTGCTTTGGATTCTCCCTCTTTCCCTCTCTCTCTTCCCCTCCCTCACTTGTACTTTCTCTCTCTCTCAAAAATAAATAAATAAAATTAAAAAAAAATAGAGGTTAAAGTAGTGGGAATCCCAGAAGAGAACAAAATGCAATCATGGAAAATAAAAAGGAAAGCCAAACTGACTGGATGATCAATTCAGGCATGTCAACTGTAAATAGTGAGATCCTATAAAGAGTGAATTCATTAAGGAAAGAAAATATTCAAGAACATCTTCAGAGCAAGAATTTAAATTTTTTTTCCTATGTGTCTATTTAACCTACTACTGCAACAAAAAATGAAAATAAACCCACACCACGTAGAAATTACTACGTGTTCACTAAACTATATCTCTTTTGAGTTACATTGGCTATGAAGTTTTTATGCTTTCTCTACTCTCTTCCCACATCTGCTGGCTCAATAGAAATGATCCAGCAGAGGACTCCTCCAAGGCCTTAGTAACTTTCAGAATGACAAGTTGGGAGGAGCCTGAAACGCCACACAGAAAGCCGTATTCCAAGTACCTTCCAAACTGACTATTAGTGGTAAGCTACAGGGATCTGGGGTTGTTTGTTATAGCAGTAGCCTATAGTATTAATAAAAAATGTAAATACTATTTCTCTAATCTGTATAGATATAATCATATTGGTGATATGAGAGGAGGACATAGAGAAAATATGTTTGTGTATGGAGGGGAGAGAAGAGAGAAATATTCTTCATTCTTTTCCATAGTGGAAAGTAAATAAATAATGACAAGGTAAAAAAAAAGTTTGTTATTTAGAGATATTTAGGTAAATGTCAAAATAATTGGCTAAAAGATTTAAAAGATGTGTTTATAGAAGAGTAACTGAGGGGTAGAATCTTCTCTTTTACTTAAGGACATTTATAAAACCATTTGATTTTTAAAACTGTATGAATATTTAACTTAGTTAAAATTCAATACAAATGAAAAATATTTCATTTATGAAAACTTTACAAATGTGTGATGAGATTGCAAAATTGAGAAAGTTAACCTGTTAGGAATGGTTAATCAGGGAAGACCTTAGAGAGGCAATGATAACATTGAGATCTGAAAGGTGACATGGTATTATGTAGGAACTTTCGTACTCCTATCTGTTGCTATGCAAAATTATGTGATCCATTCATTTACTAGAAATCAAAAAAAGTTCTGTTTGAATATGGAAATATGAGAAAAGTATATCACTGAAACATTTTTAGAATGTTAAACAAAATAGGCTTAAAGAATTATACTGAATTGAAACCTCAAATCATAAAAAGTTAGTATAATGTGAGTTATTCAAGAATGATGCATTAAAATTTACATTTTTTAATTTGAAAAAAATATGTATAGAATGCAAGACTTTTTCTCCCTAATTTAACAATAATTAACTATGGTGGAGGAACACTTCTGCCATTAGCTAACGACAAAGTGTGTGGAAAAGTATGTACCTCATCCTTTTCAAAACTCAGAAATAATCAATAAAAATTTAGTGCTAGGATCATATGGTTTTTCACTAAACTCACGACTGCAATATATCATATTTTAAAGCTTCATCCAACTTGTGTTTTATGTTTAGTTCTCTAAGAACAGAACATCTAACCCTGAACACAATGGACCATTTGTCCAATAACCTGTAGAGTAACTCATGCTTTTCATGGTGGAAATTTCAGGGCATTTCTTTTCTTCTAGAATAGTCTTCCAGTGTCCTGACATCACAGGCTGGTGCTTACTCTCATAGACAGGAGGCCTTTCCAACTCTATTGTGCTTAATCCTCTTTCTTTACAACGTTTTCTGAAATTAATGCTGACAAAAATAACTTGGGGGTGTAAGAAATAATTAGTTGAAAGAACAAACAACATATCAAAGTCCACACCCTTGAGCTAAAATGCAAAACAATGCTATTGTTCTTACAAGAAATCTTTTCTTGGCTTTCAATGTGTGAAAGCATGGAGGAGATTAATGACCCTTTAGTTAAAAGACTCCAGGAGAAAGTATCTGTAAATCATTTGTTGGTTTCTAGGAACATATAGCAAGAAGCTTTCATTACATGTTCTATTTCGATAATAGTACTCCTCTTTTTCTTCAAGCCTTTTCTTCTTTTCAGAGTTGCTAGCCTTATAATCAATGAAGACATGCTAATTACGTTTCTCTCCAATGTGGCCTCTATAGCACAAGCTTTTGTCTACCAAATCACTTCTAATGGAATTGCTGACCAACAGAGTCATTCCTACAAACAATTTTATACTCCTAAAGAATTGTATCTCTAGTTCTTTCATTTGAGTTGCAGAAATAAAAATGTACAAAAATGACTTCAAATGTCTTGTTACCTGTATAGCACATTTCCCTGGTCATCCTTCTCTGTTCAAATTAGGAAATAACTGTCTTCTAAATCTGAAAAACAAATTCACTAGGCAATTTATCCTTCACTTTAAAATAACTGCTTTTTACCCCCTTCCTATATCTGTTTTCACCTCTTTGTGTTAACTGATTTTCTTGGCAGTGCATAGATTATTAAATTTGGCTGGTAACTTTTTTGGCTATTCAAAACAGATCTCAAATATTATTGGCACTCAATGATTAATTATTAAATAAAGACTATAGTACAGGGCAAGTCAGAAAATAATAAGCATATAGAGAAACCATATATAATGAATGTCAACACCATGGATGAAAACCTCACAATATTATATAGGGAGTGGATACAGTTATGGTTATTTTTAAATTAAAATTTAAAAAGGAGCAAAAACGTCCATGAAGAAATAAGAATGTACAAAGAAATAGATAAGAGAACTGCAAAGAAGGAGATGCAAATTAATAACTTTGTTTTTTTAATAATAACTTCTATTGGGGCGCCTGGGTGGCTCAGTTGGTTGAACATCCGACTTCCACTCATGTCATGATCTCCCAGTTTGTGAGTTCGAGCACCGTGTTGGGCTCTGTGCTGATACTTCAGAGCCTGGAGCCTGCTTCAAATAATGTGTCTCCCTCTCACTGGTCCCTCCTCTGCTCACGCTCTGTCTCTGTCTCTCTCAAAAATAAATAAACATTTAAAAAAATTAAAAGTTAAAAAAATATTTAAAAAATTAAATAAAACAGATCAATGAATAACTTCTACTTAGAGAAAATATAGTCTGTGTTCCAGTAACACTAATTTTATGTAGTTTTTTACTAAAGTAAACTGCCTAATCTGAAATTCAAAAGTTATGTGTTCCCAAATTATTCATCATGTTACTGTATCATATACTTCACTTATTCAAAAATAAAGAAAAAAAAGGAAGACACAGGTCTGATGATAGAGTAATATGTTACATGTCAAAATTATTTCCTTTTCTCTGAACTTTTCTCTTTTTTTCTATGAAGTTCTCTAAAATTTCTGGTGCTACAGAGAATAGTTAAACATATTTTAAATGTATTTGATGTAAAATTACAACATATTCTGTTTTTACAAGTTTTTAAGCAATCAAAGACACTTTGAATTTAGCAATGTATCATTCAGATTAGCATTTTGATAAAAGAGATACAAAGTATTTAATATAAAATCTCTATTTTTATATTTTCTTTGAGGAATACTTTTTTCTATACATAAATGATAACTTTGAAATATGTTATTTTATTTTTACTAATCATTCTGCTCAGTAATCAGGAATTGCTTAGCATAATGCTTGGCACAACTAAGTGAAAGGTATATTGGTAATAAATTCGCAGCAAAGACAGAGAAATTATTTAGTGCTTGATTCTGATTCAGCATGTTATAAACACCCAAGGCAAAAATATCCTCATTATATAATTAAAATAATGCATTTTATTTTGGCAGAAGCTTGGATCAGGGATAAATAGACTTGTATAATATCTCTATAGTTAATTCACTCTGGGGCACTTGGGTGGCTCAGTTTGTTTAGTGTCCAACTCTTGATCTTGGCTCAGGTCATGATCCTAGGGTCATGGGATTGAGCTCCACATTGGGCTCACACTGAGCATGGAACCTCCTTAAGATTCACACTCTTTCTCCCTCTGTCCCTCTCCCCTGCTCATGCTCTCTTTCACTCTCTCTCTCAAAAATAAATAACTAAAAATTCTGGGGGCGCCTAGGTGGCTCAGTTGGTTGAACATCTGACTTCAGCTCAGGTCATGATTTCACAGCTTGTTACGAGCCCTGCGTTGGGCTCTGTGCTGATGGAGCACAGGCCTGGAGCCTGCTTCAGATCCTGTGTCTTGCTCCCTCTCTGCCCCTCCCCTGCTCATGCTCTGTCTCTGTCTCTCTCTCTCTCTCAAAAGTAAATAAACATTAAAAAAAATTTTTAAAAATTCTACGACCTCATATTCTTTACTAATATATACATTTTTCAAGTAATGGAGAGGACTTAAAGAATACTTTTACTTTAACAGTGGTTATATTATCTAAATAGTTTACTACATTTAGCAAAGCTTTTTTAACAGTGGCTGTTTTTAATGTTTATTTATTCATTTTTGAGAGTGGGGATGGGCAGAAAGACAGAGAGAGAGAGAGAGAGAGAGAGAGAGAGAATCCCAAGGCAGCTCCACAGTGTCAGTGCAGAGCCCGAGACAGGGCTTGAACTCACAAACCCTGACTGAGATCAAGACCTAAGTCAAAATCAAGAGCCAGATAGATGCTCAATGGACTGAGCCACCCAGGTGCCCCGAGGAAAGCATTTGTTAAAACAGAGAATCAAAAGACGACTTTAATGATAATAAATACAATTTTCAAATCTTTTAATTTAATTTAATTTAGTTTTTTCTATATGGGATGCCTGTTGGCAGAAGCTTGGACACGGTCAGGGTGGTTGGGAGTGTGGGATTTTCCATGAATGTAAACAGGGCAAAAAGAAGGTCAACAAGATGCAGCTGGAGCCTGCAAAGTGTGTTATGTGGCTCTGGGCACGTCGGGGGAGAGTAAATGAGTCCTCATGGAGGGCAGGGAAAGGATAGGCTGGGATGATTTGAGCGCCATAGTGGCTCAGAGAATGGAGGAATCAGACCTGAGGCTTTGCCTCCATGACCACTCTTTCCAGAGGAAGGCCCATCTCCCAGGATCTTGGGAATTCTACAGGATGGTGGTACATCCTAAGAGAAACACCTGGGTGACCAAACGCCAGACTCCTTGTGTCAGACACATTTGTAACAAGTCTGGCTCATGTCACCTCTCCAGCAAACTCCAATCTTCGTCACACCTAGCCCCCTAACCCACCTCTAGAGTCCCAATGCAGGGAAGCCTCCCTGTAGGGTGTATGTGTGGGAAGAAATAGTTACTATGATTTTATATATGGCATGTGAGCTCTTCATGAAAAACTACCATTTCTGTTTCCGCTTTAAAATGTCCAACATAATCTAAACGAATGGCTGGAATACCATCTATTCTTGTCAAGTATATACATAATGAACCAACAAGTTCTTGATTCTCCTTTTTTTTTTTTTTAATGTTTATTCACTTTTGAGAGAGACAGAGACAGAGCTTGAGCAGGGGAGGGGCAGAGAGAGAGAGACAGAATCCGAAGCAGGCTCCAGGCTCTGGAGCTGTCAGCACAGAGCCCAAGGTGGGGCTCAGACTCATAGACCATGAGATCGTGATGTGAGCCAAAGTCAGACACCCAACTGACGGAGCCATCCAGGCGCCCCAGTTCTTGATTATTCTTAATGGACATTTTCGTTATTTGTCACTAACGTCGCCATATTTCCTGAGAAAAAATGCAGGCTAGAAAGTACTTGAAATTGCTCAAGAATTTAAGAGATGATAAGCCTTTTCTAGCCACATTATGTTGTTTATCATCATAAAACCTCCTGAATATTTAAGGCAAATGTCTATGTGTTGGTCATGCTTGCTTCATGATATACACTCATAGGTTTTATTGCCCTATTTTGACAGTTGGCTTGCTCTAAGCTATAATGTAGCTGAATCAGAACTTTGTTTCTTGTCTCTTCTGGGGTCTGGTTTAACACAAAATGGAACATTAAGTCAAAATAAATTTCAATATAAGTCTAGAATTATGACAGCTAGGCTTTCTTATGGGGTGGATTTCAGAGAAAAAAAGCGCAGGAGATTCTAGCATACTGAAATATCCAAAGCTATCTTTTGGCCAGAACAGAAGTAGATTAAAAAAAAATTCTTTGCAAGGATGGGCTTTTATTTTCAATACATATTTCTTAATATTTTTTTTTCCAGAGGATTTCAGAGCTTGATGCAGAAAGACACCTGCTATACCATCTGCAGTAAAACTCTTGCTGCTTCCCTTCCTCAGAATGGATTCACTTGTTGACCAGGGCCAGGGAATTAAGTTTAAAAGGCTAAATTAAAAAGGTATCTAATTTATTGCTACCACTTCCAAAAAAGAAAGTGTGAAATTAATGGTAACGTGCCAAATTTTGAAAGCCAATTATGAGCAAAGAATTTCGAATTCAGAGATGGATGACACACAGCTCTTTCCTTCCAGAAAATACATTCTGGTGGAGAAGACAAATACTTCCATAATCAATTAAGACCAAATGTGAAAAACTATAAGAACATGGTTATACGAAATAGACTAGGAAAGCACAAGGAAGACAGTGATTAATTTTGACTGGAAGAATGGGAAACTCTAAGAGATGGAGACTGAAATAGACTTTAACGAATGAATTCAAGGGGACCTTCCATTGTTTGAGGATAGAGAAGAAATTCAAGGTATAGGAAATCAGTAACCTGAAAAAGATAGGAAGGGTCTTCCTTATTTTAAATTTTAAAGAGTCAGAATTTTATACCTTGAAAAAGACACTGGACTTCATTTATTTTATGAGTCTTGAAATCACATTTCTTGTTACTCTAAATATAGATGTGTTTCTAGGAGGTGCAGATAGAGGAAAGAATATTTTGCTGCAAAAATTAAATTTTGGTGCTGGAAGTCCTTTCTAACTGCTCAATTTTACTGAAAAGGAAATAGCTGCTTGGAAGAGGCATTGATATCCACTTTGTCAGAAATAATTTTGCCTAGAAAATAAGATTCAGGAGTCCTGATTGGTATTCCAATAAACTCTACCTTACCTTACTATTACCATACATCTTTTCATCTAGAAGGATTGAGCCAATCTTTGAAAATTAAAAATAGAGCAACTAAGTTGTGATAGTAACAGACTTTCATTTTTTTGTCCAATCAGTTTAACATGTGATTAATGAGCCTCTACAGTATGGTAGACATGAGAATTACAAGAGGAATCACAAGAGGAAACAGAGCAGAGTCTTTGCATGAAGTGCATATTCTGTAAGAGGAATTTCTTTTTTTTTTTTTTTTTTAATTTTTTTTTATTTTTTAATATATGAAATTTACTGTCAAATTGGTTTCCATACTACACCCAGTGCTCATCCCAAAAGGTGCCCTCCTGTAAGAGGAATTTCTAACAACTTACTAATGTTTACATTATCATCATAATCATCAACACAAATGGCACAAATGTGTAATATATGCAATTAAGAGAAAATACAGGAAATTAAAAATGTATGTTCTAGTACTAAACTGTCAGTGTTTAAATATAGTATTTACTCTTTAATAGCTGAATGACCACATGCAAATTATTTAACCTCTCTGCGCCTCAATTTCCTCTTTTGTAAAATTAAGTAACTATAATACTGAGTTCATAATGTTGTTGTGAAGCATTAAATGAGCTAATACATGAAACACTGAAATTTACCTAAGATTCATTATTATTTTCTTTGTCACAGTCTTTTTTAAAATTTATTTTTGTTGTTATATGCCTTTTCTAGTCCTTTATTTTTAGTTCCTTTAACTAAAGAGGTAAAATAGAGAAAAAATACAGATATTTAAAGTGTTCAACTTGATAAATTTTGCTCTAAGTATATAGCAATGGAAAATTTTACTACAATAAAACATTGAATACCCTGAATCTATCACCCCTAAAAGTCTCCTCATGTAATTTATAATCCCTCCTTACTTTTCCTCCCATCCCCTACCTGTTCCTAGGCAACCACTAGAGATTACATTTGCATTTTCTCGATTTTTATGTAAATGGTACCATGCAGATGTTCTCCTTTTGTATGACTTCTTTCATTCAGCCTAATTATGCTGAGGTTCATTTATGTTGTTGCATGTAGCTGTCTGTTCCTCTATATTGCTAGAAGTATTTTATTATACCAATTATGCCAAAATTTGTTTATCCATTCACCTGTTGATAGGCAATTCTGCTGTCTACAGTTTTTGGCTAATGCAAATAAAGTTGCAATGAACATTTATATAACAGTCTTTGTAAGTACATAATGATATTGTACAACTTTTCATGAGCTTATTTGCCAGCCTCAGTCTTTTTTTATGAAGTGTCTCATCTAAACTTTTGCTTATTTTTTATTGAGTTTTTTTTTCTTTTTCAGATTTAGGAGTTCTTTACATATTCTGGATACAATTTTTTTTATGGTTTGCAAATAGTTTTCCCAGCATGTGGCTTCTCTTCATTCTCTTGGGAATGCCTTTCGAAGAGTAGGCATTTAAAATTTTGATGCAGTCCAATTTATTAACATTTTTCCTTTATGAAATAAGATTTTTGTGTCAGCCTTAAGAAATCCAGAGTCATAAATAATTTTTCTATACTTTTATTGATCTTACCTTGAGGTTATACATTTTGATCCTTATTGAGTTAATCATTTTTTGTATTTAAGGTATAGATCAAATTTCACTTTTCTCTGTAGGTAGATATCCTCTTTTTAAATTACCATTTGTTGAAAAGACTGTTCTTACTCCACTGAATTCTTTTGCATGTTCATTAAAAATCAATTAACCTTTTCTGTTTGGGTGTATTTCTAAACTATATATTCTGTTCCCATGAGACCAATATAACACTGTGTCAAAAGTAGTTTTAGAAAGTCTTGAAATAAGGTATTATTAGTCTTCCATATTTGTACTTTTCCAAAGTTGTTTTGACTATACTAGGCTCTCTGCATTTCCATATGGAATTTAGAATCATTTTTACAATGATTCTAAATTCATTGTCAAAAATTGTAAAAATTTTGACAATTTTTACAAAACAAACAGACAAAAAGCACTTCTGAGATTTTTATTTGATTAGATAAAATCTATAGATCAATATTGAGATAATTTATACCTTGATATCAAGTGACCTTACACATGACCACAGTTTATCACTCCATTAATTTAGATGTTCTTTATTTTTTTTTTCAAAAATGATTTTAGTACTCACACTATCTGTCTTGTGCATATTTAATCAAATTTATTCTGAAGGATTACATATTTTGTGATACTATCTGTATGGTTTATTTTTATTTCAATTTCTGAATAGGTCACCAGTACATAGAAATACAATTGATATTTTTGTCTACTTATCTATGCAGACTTGCCTACTGATACTCAGCAGACTTACTACACTGACTTTCTTGGTGGTGTTTTTTTGTTTTTTTTGTTTTTTGTTTTTTTGTATGTGAGTTTTACAAAATTTTCTACATAAATGGCCATGTCTTCTAGGAACAGAGTTTTATTACTTCTTCTGTGTTCTGGATAACTTTTATTGCCCTTTTTGGCTTATTTCACTGCCTAAAATCTCATAATTTGAGATTTTGATAATGTTGACTAGAAATGAGGATCTTAGGAGGAAAGCATTCAGTGTTTCAGCACTCAGTTTGCTATTAATACTACCAGGCTTCTTATAGATGTACATTATAAAATTGAGGAAATTCCCTTCTATTTCATTGTTTATTTTGTCAAATGATTTTGTACACCTACTGCGATGTTTATATGTTTTCTATTTTCCTTTTTAGTGTTAATATGGTAGGTTTTATTAGTTGATTTTTGGATTTTAAGCCATCCTTGAATTTTAAGCCAGGGTTGAGATAAACCCCTATGATACACTGTTGGGTTCAACTTAATAAAACTTTAAAGATTTTTGTATCTATGTTCTGCAGCTTTCTTCTCTTGTAACATCTTTGTCTGCCTAGGAGGTATTCTCTCCTCATCAATTATCTGGGAATATGTGAAGTATTTTGATGTAGTTCTTTATTAAGTATTTCATAGAATTCGTTAGTAAAGCCATTGAGGGCTGGGCTTTTGTTCTCATCTGTTTACCTTTTTAATCTTCACTGTAAACTCCATTAAGGAATATGTTCCTTTCATCTATGTTGTCAAGTTCATTTCATCTACATTGTCATTCATATGCCATGAATTTGTTAATAATATTCTCTGTTTATCCTTTAATGTCGGCAGAATCTCTGGTGATGTCAACTCTCATTTTTCACATTGGTAATTTCTGTCTTTTCTTGTTTTTTTTCCCCTTGATCTGACAATCTATAGGTTTATCAATTCTGTTATCCTAAAAATTACTTTTAGATTATATCAATCTTTTTATTGATTTTACATTATCTATTACATTATTTTTTCACTTTAATATTTAATATGTATTTTCTCTGCTTACTTTGGATTCAGTTTACTCTTTGCTAGTTTCATAGGATGGAAACTGAGATGATTGATTTGAAAATATTTTTCTTTTGTAATGTAGGCACTACTGTTATACATTTCTTTAGTACTGCTTCAGTGGGCATTTGCAAATTAGGATTTTCTTTTCATTTTAATTCTCTTGAAATATGGTGCAATTTTCATTTTGTTTCTCTTTTGATTTTTGGGCTACTTACAAATGTGTTTCATTTCCAAGTATTTGTGAATTTTATACATATCTTTCTTTTATTGACTTCAAACTAAATTCAACTGTGGTCAGAGAATATGTTTGCATGCTTTAAATCATTTTAAATTAGTTGACATTGTTTTATGGTCTATCTTGGTAAATATTCCATGTGCACTTGAAAAGAATGTTTTCTGTTTTCATTTTTGTTTGAGTGGGCAATTAACTTCTGTTGAAATGTGTGATCCAGAGTTTTCTGATCCCAAATCTTTGCTTTAAAATCTCCCAAACTATTTTTACATATAAAATACTATAAATAAATATATAACATATTATTTCTATTAATATCATGTATGAATATATAACTATAATTTATCTCTATATAAGTAATCTATAGATCTATAATTATATATATATATACACACATATATATAGGAGTATATAATATATATAAGTAATCTATATCTATATATCTATAAGTATAGATATCTCTTATGGGTATAGATCTATAGTTAGAAAAATATGAATACATATGAACTTATTTTCACAGCATGAGATTCTTCCAGTGTGCAATCTTAAGACATGAAGTTTTCTTCAGTTGGTAACTATCACAGGAAAAGTTTTCTTTCATTATTGTCTTTAAAGGCGTATAATATAGCAAATTCAGGAGAAACATTCTGCCATATCATTGAGAGTTGTATTTCCTTAGAATAATGAACAATCTTAACTTGGCTTGTGGATCATTACTTCTTTCTTGATATTGCTAGAATTCTAGTATTTTGAACTATGGCTGTCATATAGCAGATCTATGCATTTTGTAAAGTGACCCTGGATAATTAGTTTTCCCTTGTCTTACACAGAGAGGCATTTGATCTTGTATAACCTAAATGAGTTTTCTATGTTCTTCCTTGAGACATCTGGAGAAATATTTTTCCCTTCCCTGGATTTCTAGAATACTTAGAATTTTATTTAACTTTGGAATAATGGGTAATACTCTGCCACCGTTTATCATCGGTGTACCTGAAAGATTTAGTTTTCTCAGCACACACTGAAATTTCTTGTTCTGTTCACAGAACATTTGATATAGAGAGACTGCTGGCTCCTTTCCAAAATATATCCTTTTCTTATTTCCTAATGAGAACTCTCACTTTGTTCTAATTTCCCTAGCAAAAAAAAAAAAAAAAAAAAGTCTACATTTTCTACCCTTCCTTCATCTTTTCAACATTTCCTCCTCTTCCTGCACAAAATGGAAACAATATGTCTGGTGATAAAGCTGCCACCCCACACATCCATAAGGAAATGACCAAGTACATTGCTAAGACTTTAGATCTGATGTCTTAGGGCCTCTGAAACAATGATATTTTCTGCCTCATCTTTATTTCTACTTGAAAATAGTAACACACCATGTTATTTTTCTATCATTATTTAGTTTTTCTTTAAATGCAACTGAACTTATTACTTCATGACCATGGCAGATATTATAAAGTTTCCTATTACGCTGCTTCCATATGACATATGATACATTTTATGTTGAATATTTTGATTGCTTTCATTCTTGGTTATCTAGCTTAAACACGAGAGACAATTGAGGAAGTGAGGGGAAAATAAACAATCTGGCTGTTATTATCAAAGGCTTGATATCAAATATCAAGGCTCTGCCTGTGTTGCTCTGAAACACTTTGTGGGAATTTGAACTTCAGGCTGACATCTAAAACACTACAGTTATTCTAGCCTGTACCTATTCACACTCAATTTACAAAAGAAAGGCAAAAAATCATTTCTAAAGCTTTTCTTCAAAGAGAGAAGGAAAGGTCCTTTGTAAATCTTCTATAGTACTAATTTATGTATCCACAGGATTTCCAAGAAGTGATTGGTTTAAGTCTGCCCCGTTCTAAATGAATCTCTAGCAACAGAATTGGATTATTTACACTGGCTAGCTCAGGTAAGTGGATTTAAACTTATTTGGTGACCAACCTCTTCAAGCAAAAACAGGCATTTACATTGTGAATCATTAGGCATATATGTACATAACACAGCACAAACATGCTGCTGAAACCAATTTTTCAGATAATAAGATTCTCACATTTTATTTTATGTAAATGACAACTACCACACTATAAGTAGATTTGACAACCTACAAGTGGATTTGATTGTAAAATGAAGGCTTAGGCCAATTAGTTTCTAATCATATGGACAATATTACCAACTGCATTGTGATAATATAGTATAAGAGAGTGGATAAAGAATTAAAATACTGCCATATCCACATTTGTCCTCAATACCCTCAAAATACCACAATGTCACAAACTCAAATATTTTTGTTTATTGACTCTAGGAGTTCATAAAAGTCCCTCAGAGTTCACAGAGCATGGGACCCTCATTATATTGTTCTAGAGAGAGGGAAAAAAAAATCTTTGATAGGAAAGGTGCCTGGTGGGTTATTTTAATTACAGGTTTACTATTTGTAGAAATTTCCATGATAATATATCTGTCAGAAGGTTTATGTCCAATGAAGGCTGTGATCAGCTTGTCTTAAATTTTAGAAATCTAACTAAAAAAATAAGAAGAATTTGTCATCTACTTTAAAATGTAGTCTTACTTCTTTTGAAGCTTATTGATTTTCTCATGTATATAATAGAAGAAATGTTATTGAATAGTATGGAAATAATGATGGAAACTTATATGTTTGCCCTTTTAATTTTGGGATGGTTGTATCATGCACAGTCACTGAATATTGCAGGCATTGACTGAAGGAATTTGGAATAGAAATTAATGGTAACAGAACTTTTTTTTCTCAGTTTTTTTTTTCTTTTAGCTGAAATAATTTATTTGTTATATTTATTCTGGCAGCATTTTCCTAAAATCCAGTAAGCAACAAAGAGTTAGATGAGTTGAGCTCATTATTTAAATAAGCATTGATAATTTTAGGGTCCCTTCTCCATTTTACACTTTTTTTTGTTTCTTTTACATACAAGAAAGTCTGTTCTTTGTTTTGTGTGAGAAAAGGAAAAGCTGGTTACACTGTGGTAATAAACAAGTCCATGATCTCAGCAAATACTTAAATTTTTTCTCATGTTGCATCATTACTGCCTCTCTTTTAGTAGTCAGCTCATCTTTCTGATTTTAGGATTAGGCTGGCTATCTGACATATTGCAAGTTGCTATTATAAAAAGAAAGGCAGGATGTGGTGAGTCATGCACTAATTCTTAAAACTTTACGCCAAAGTAATAACTCTCTCTTCCATTCATGTTTAAGACACTGAGTCACATAACCCTAATCCAAGGGTTAGTGAGAGCCACCCTACATGGTCCCATAGGGAAAATTTGAAATATTTGGCATTCTCTACTAATGTCTACTTCTTGTCTTTAAGAAAAAAAATCAAAAAAATTTAGTCAAAATGGCTATACACACTGCAAAATTAGACATATGTGATCCTTGTAGTAATAGACTCTTGGAGCAATTGGAATAATAGATAAACTATTCTGAGTAGGGTTATTTCAGAAGGCTCTATGGATATGACATATAAACTATACCCAAAGGGACAGGAAGTAACTGCAGAGGTATGTGAGTAGTCTGTGCTGAGGATAGTACATAATCATTGCAGCATGAAGGACAGATTTGAGCAGGATGAAAACAGAAGAAATAAACTGTGAGAAGCCAAATGGCAATAGTTAAGATGAAGGGCAATGAAATAAAGAGAAAGTATAACATGTAAGATTGACTGAATTTGGTGTATAGTAGATGGACAAGTAAGCAAGGGACAAGAATTTCATTGATAAATGTGTGGGTATAGCTTAGGGAAGTGATTCAGAAACAGAGTTATATGGAACCCTAGATCAGTGACATGGTAATTGTTATACTAAGAAAAAAAAATTACCCATAGTCAAATGACATTAGAAAATATTTCACTGGGAGGGCTCCTGGGTAGCTCAGTTGGTTGAGTCCAACTTCCACTCAGGTCATGATCTCACAGTCCGTGAGTTCGAGCCCCGCGTCAGGCCCTGTGCTGCCAGCTCAGGGCCTGGAGCCTTCTTCAGATTCTGTGTCTCCCTCTCTGTCCCTTCCCTGCTCACGCTCTGTCTCTCTCTGTCTCTCAAAAAGTGAATAAACATTAAAAAAATTTTTTTTAAAAAGAAAAAGATATTATTTCACTGGATGCCTAGCTATCTCAGTCAGTCAGGTATCTGACTTTGTATGGGGTCATGATCTCACAGTTGGTGGGTTCCAGCTCCAAACATCAGGTTCTCTGCCATCAGCATGCAGCCCGCTTCAGATCCTCTGTACCATTTCTCTCGGCCCCTCACTGCTTGTTCTCTTTCAAAATGGGTAAATAAGCTTTTCTAAAAGAAGAAAATATTTCGCCTATGTGGTTCCCCCTTATAATTTCACCGCATATATTTGCCTATTAAAGTCATGGGAGTTCCTCCAATAAAGAAACATGTTTTATTCAATATTCCAAACTTGATAATATTTTTTTTATAAACATCTGCTAACAGCCCATAATCACAATGAAAACAGTTTAGAGGTTCTGATTAGTACTGAATGTGAGTTGCACTTCCTGCTATGTTACTAGGAGTACTTTGCTTAATACAGTTATACCAATGAAATATCAATATCCAAGGGAGAAAGAAGAACATTAAAGATGTGAATATACACCACAGTCTTTATTAATTCACAAGTTACTTCAGGATATTGCAAAGTTTCAGAGTTCTTATCGTGTGCTATTATTTTAAAAGTAGAAAAATCACAAAATTATTTTTAATCTTATTAATCTTACTATGTCCTGGAAATAGCATGTTAAAATAGGCTTCTAAAATCAGCCTACTTCTTTGTCATTTTTGTTGACAAAAATTAAGAAAAAACTTTGGTACTATGGATTTTGACATTACTTTTTAAATATTTATTTATTTATTTATTTAGTAAGTAAGTAATCACTATTTTCAATGTAGGGCTCAAACCCACAACTGCGAGGTCAAGAGTCATACGCTCCACTGACTGAGTCAGCCAGGCACCCCTGATTTTGACATTACTTTTTAATATCCAACTATATCTATACAGATATATTTAAGCTCTATCATCAGAAAACACGAATAACTTTGGATCTTTCAAATTCAATAATTTTCTTCTTCCTCCTTCTGATTGTTGTTTATGAATGTGACAGACTGAATTCTGTTCCTAATTGTCAAGATTTCAGTTGTCTGCAAAAATAAAAAACTATTTTAATTATCAAAAGTAAGAAAAATCTCTGGTACTTTTTCTGATCCAGTCTTGGATATGTTAGGTGATCTAATACAGGTTGAATGATTAATTTATTCCCTCACAAATGAGTATGCAGGTGTTGAAGTATAGAAGAGAATCATTTTATTTTCAAATCCATTCTATGCTATGTTATAAAAGGTAAATCTATATTAATGTGAATAGAATCTATTCTTGCAGTCATGTATATGATTATGCACACATATGCACTGAATATATTGGCTCAAAATGGGATTATATTTGATACACAAATTCATAATTAACTTATTTATGACAAGAGCACATTTATCACACATTTATCAGAAAGATAATAAATTAACAAATCCAACTACACCTATATTAATTCTTCTCATTACTCAAAACTTTCTTTTTGCAGATTTCCTTGGCCCTTCATCAATTACTACTTTGTATTTATTAGCTGATGTTCATGTTGATTCAACCTCTGCCCAATCAGATTTCTAGTTCCTTGTGGTCATGCACTGAGTCTCTATGTTTCTGTTTCAATATTCCATTAGATATACTTTCCCAGTACTAATGATTCTCATAGTCGCAATGTGGTCAATGTAAGTAAGACTTTGTAGACTGAAACCTCCTTCTGCTCATTGCCTTCCCTTCTACTCCCAGTACTAGCATATACATTTTGTTTAATTCTTTTCTTTCATTTCATAATTTTAAGTACCCAGCGAATATTTTGTAATACTCTAAAGAATACTGTGACTGAGTGTAAATGACCCTTGGGGGAAAAACATCAAATATAATTGCTATGTAAATTAAATGATAAAGAGTGTTTCTACGTATCTGAAAAGTTGTTTGGGGTACCAGATGATAGTGATGTTTCTTTTTCATATCTTTTATCATTTAGTACTCCTCTGAAGCCAAGTATTACTTTGTTTGCTTGACTCTGACCCAACAAAATAGAGTTCAAGTGAAAGAACTGAAGAATTATTTAGGAAACAATATGGGTGTATACATTTGCACTCAAACACACACACACACACACACACACACACACACACACACACCACATAAAACTATAATTTAAAGCATGCTCTCTTGAAAGTAAAATGGTGAGATCTAAAATATAATACTTTGTACCACAAAGATACCAGTTTTGAGCATCTAATTAGCCTTCTAATTTTGAACTTACTGTAATTGGGTCTCCTCTGTTATGAGAATTGAAATTGAAAACAAGTGTGTATTTCTTACATTTATATTTCTAAGTTGTCAAGCATAATTGTTTTTTTTATTTCTTCAGGTAATTGACTTGTAATTTTTATGTTATTGCTATATATTTCTGCCTTGGAATCTCTTTATAATCCATATCTCCTGCAAATTCTTCATTTCAAGGACTATAGAATGCTTTACAACATGTACTCACTTATATAGCTTCACAGAAATGGTATTGTCTAAAAAGGAGTAACTTTGTAAATCAACTAATAAAACATTTTAGCACATTTTCTTATGGTCTACAACCCTTTATTATAAACTCACTACAAAATTATAGAGTATCTGGAAATAAAAACAGAGAATATGTAATCATTTTAGTTTCTTGAGATGTTTATATATGTTTACATTGATATGTGTATAATTTAAATTGTTTTACATTTTCAAAAATAACACTTTGAAGGAACTAGCAAGTCTGAGAAAGGATGTTTATTCCCTGAAGACTGAAACTGAAAAATAAAACTTTCCTGAAGTTTGTGGATTTATTTAAGTTTGCCTAAGATTTCTTTAAGTATCAGATTGAATATGATTTATAATTATATTTTTAGTAATATAGAACAGTGGAGCTTTGGTTGGTTCATGCTACCAAATTGCAGATAAAGAAGGTAATTTGATACCACAATATTTGACTAATAATGAGTGAAGGGGAGCCTGAAAAATAAAGTATCTAGAAAGGAAACCTTGGTCATGGTAGGAAAGGGTATGCTACAGGAAAAAAAAGTCTTATTAGGCTCATTCTACAAAAACATTCACTGTTTCTCACTCACCCAACTATCCCATGCATGTTTGGCTGGTTTAGCTCCACAAAATCATGAAGCATCCAGGACAATGAAGGTGACATTTCCTTTTATGTTAATCCATTATCCGTAAAGATGAGGTCTCTGTATCAGGGAAAGAGAGAGAGAGAGTCTCATAAATGATTGAGTCTAGAAGTAAAAGTATATCACTCTGCTTACACTGCTATGACAAGAGTAAGTATGTTGTAATGCTCTGCCTTAATGAAAAGTGTTAGAAAATTTACTTTTCCCTGGGAGTCCAAAAGGAGAGCCAGATGGAGATGGGCACTAATTGTATCTACCATAGACAAATATTCAGTTCACCCCTGAACAACACAGGTTTGAAATGTGTGGGTTCATATATATGAGGATTTTTTTACAATACTATAAATTATTTTCTCTTCCTTATGATTTTCTGGATATATTTCTTTTCTCTAGCTTACCTTAAGGTAAGGATATAGTATATAATACATATATTATACACTATATAATATATACTATTTGTATAATAACATACAGAATATGTGTTATTCAACTGTTTATTTTATAGGTAAGACTTCCAGTCAATAAGTAGTCTATTAGTAGTTAGATTTTTGGGAAGTCAAAAGTTATATGTGGGTTTTTGACTGTGTAGAGGGTCAGAGTCTCTAATCTCCATGTTGTTCAAAAGCATACTCTATTCTCATCATTCCATCTGACTAAATTATTGAAAAGATAACCCCACTAATTCAAATTATCTTTCTTCAGTGTATTTAGTGTGCTGACTAGTGTCACTCCAAAATTCATGCCCACGAGTAACCTCAAAATGTGACTTATTTGGAAATGGGGTTTTTACAGATGTTATTAATTAAGGTGATGTCATACTGAATCAACAATCCAATTACTGGTATCCCTATAAGAGGAGGAAATACACAGATACACAGAGAAAAAGGACATGTGAACATGGAGGCAGAGGGTGAGGTGACAGAGCTTCAAGCTGGGGATTACCCACAACCACATGGAACCTAAGAGGCAAACGAGAATTCTTCATAGAGCCTTCAGAGGAAATGTGACCCTCCTGACATTTTTGACATCTAGCTTCCAAAAGTGTGATAGAACAAGTTTCTGTTGTTTAAACCACCAACTTTGTGGTAATTTATTAAAGCAACTCTCAGATTAATACAGTATATTTAATCAAATTTCCAAAAACTCAATTTTATCTTGTTTTTCCTAAAAGCTGTATTAATTTATGGTGAAGCTTTTTTTGTTAGAAAGATTTACTTAAAATTGTACTAAAGACTTTAATTTGTATTTGACACTCCTTCAACTTTGGATTTTACTCAAAAAATTGTTGTACCTGCTTTTGGAAGGGAAAATTACTCTTGCAAGTTTAATTTTAATTTTAATTTCAATTTGAGAGAGAGAGAGAATAAAAGCAGGGATGAGGGTCAGAGAAAGAGAGAGAATCTTAAGCAGGCTCCATGCTGAGCATGGAGTTTCTATCCCAAGACCCTAGGATCATGACCTGAGCTGGAATCAAGCCTCGGATGCTCAACTGACTGAGCCACCCAGATGTCCTTCCTCTTGAAGTTTAATTAAAATGACTATCTTAATAGGATGCAAAGAACTAAAGGGATAAAAACTTAGAATTACATTCTGCAGGTTTTTAATCCACACAATAGACCATATTTGGCATGGATTAAATTTTAAAATACATTTAAGGAAAGGTAATTGTGTAATATGAGGAAAGTACTAGTACTAAATATTGCTAAAATGACAATTATATTACAATATATAAATGTATCAAATTAACATGTTGTAATCCTTAAATTTACACAATGTGTCAAATAGATTAAATTAAAAAAATTCTTTGCAGTGTTTCACACTGTTTAGGGGTTCAGTAAAGAGTAAACCATGTTTAAATGTGATGTAACTAGTACAATTATATATGTTAATGATAATCATACAAAGCACTACTAGATTTAAAAAAACAGAGTTTTATTAGCATTTACCCCAAATTCCATATGTAATATATAGAGCTAAGTATACACACCCACACATACACACAGAGAGATTATACATAAAACTGGCACCATCTCAAATAAGAATGGTAGGTTGTATCAATATCAGTATTCTTGTTGTGATATTGAACTATAATTTTACAAGATGTTACTACTAGAAGAAACTGTATAAATAGTACTTAAGGATCCTGTATTTTTTCTTTGACAGTATATGAATTGACAAATTCAAAATAATAATTATAAAATATAGTGATAGAGCTACATTAAAACATATAATATTAAAAACAAACAAACAAAATGTTCCACAGATGACTACCTTTGGGACGTAGGGGAGTCTGTGTGTGTGTGTGTGTGTGTGTGTGTGTGTGTGTGTGTGAGTTTTGGCCAACATAGTAGTACTAACGCAAGAAAAGCATTAAGGAATTTTTATGACATCTATTAAACTACTAATAAAAACAGTTTTAACTGATAATAGTAAATTTACAATAATTTTATTCATTCCATCAAAATTCCCAGTTCTAGTTATGACTATAGGACATGATCAAGATGATTCTACTTAATTTTTTCCATGTTATTGATAAAATGTGATTTTTCCTAGCTATGTTTCTTAGACTTTTAGTATTACCTTTTATGTTAATTAATAAAAATACCTTGCTGAAATTAATAATGAAGAAGAATATGGAGTGAAAAACCATTTCCACTAAGGAAAGATGAATCACTACATTTTATCCGTAGTTAACATAATTTGGTTGTTATTTTAGCATTCATATACAAAGCCTCAATTATTTTTCTTAATGGTAATTTTATAATTAAATATTAATTCCAACATTGAAAATTAAAATTACTGTAAAATTAAATACATGACTCTAAAAACTAACTGCATGAATTTCGGTTGAGTCAATTCCTGTAGAAGGATGTATAACAAATAATAGCATCTTTCTTGCCCTGAGTCTGCTGCTCTCATCTAACCTCCAGAAACAACAACTTTTGTTTATTTTTCCAAATTTTCATTTTTAGCTTCTATAACTAAATAATATATAAATGCAAAATGTTACCGATTTATTAACTTTAGTGAACAAAAGACAAGGAAGCTATGTCCATAGAAATTCTTTCATCCCAACTTTTCATGCCTCCTGGGGCACCTAGGTGGCTCAGTCAGTTAAGTGTCTGGCTTCGGCTCCGGTCATGATCTCATGGTTCACGAGACAGAGCCCCACATTGGACTCTGCTGACAGCTCAGAGCCTGGAGCCTGCTTCAGATACTGTGTCTCCTTCTCTGCCCCTCCACTGCTGGTGCTCTATCTTTCTCTCTCAAAAATAAACATTTAAAAAAAATGTTTTAATTTAAAAAATTAAAGAAAAAAACTTTTCATGCCCCAACTTCTAATTTGGTATATTTGTACTATATACTTTGTATATATATATATACATATGTGTATATATACATATGTGTATATATACATATATATACATATTCATATATATACACATATTCATATATATACACATACATACATTTTTATACATATATATTTTTTATATTTATATATTACATATGTAAATCTTTAATTCTCATTTTACTAGCCTAAAAGAATCTCATGGCTTATTATGTAACATGACCATCTTAGCATTACCATCTGCCATTACCTCCAACTGCCCAACCTATCAAACTTCTCCCTTCCAATATTTATCCTATTTAGTACTGTATTTTGAGGTACAATACCTCTAAAAGTTCTAATAGTTACAAATCAATAAATGAGGTACACTTTTTCAAACCTTGCAAATAATTTTTTGTTACAGAGCCATGAATGGGTTAGCATTATTTTTGTGTCTCTGATACTAGTAGCACAATTTCTCTGTTATACAATGGAAATGAGTTCTAGAATGAATACTATTATTGTTCTTCATGTTCCAAAAGTAATACCATGTTTTATTTTGGGCTACTATTTGCGCTGTTTGGACTATTATTTTCTTATATTTGGGTTCCTCTTCTCTTCCCCTCCCCACATATTTACCAATCATTTTTTTCATTTTTTGAAAAGATGGATTTCTAAAGACAATTCCTTTCAAGACAAATACCATATAATTTCACTTATATGTGGAATTTAAGAAAACAGATGAACATATGGGAGGGGGTGGGAAGAGAAGAAAGGGAAACAAACCACAAAAGACTCTTAACAATAGACAACAAAATGAATGTTGATGGAAGATGGGTGGGAGATGGGTTAAATTGATGATGGCTTTTAAGAAGGGCACTTGTGATGGGCACTGGGTGTTGTATGTAAGTGATGTATCACTGAATTCTATTTCTGAATCCAATATTGCATTGTATATTAACTAAAATATATGTGCCAGCCTAATCCTAGAGTCAGAAAGATGAGCTGACTACTAAAAGAGATGCAGTAATGATGCAACATGAGAAAAAATTCAGTATTTGCTGAGATCATGGACTTGTTTATTGCCACAGTGTAACTAAGTTTTTCCTTTCCCCACACAAAACAAAGAACAGACTGTCTTGTATGTAAAAGATGAAAAAAAAGTGTTAAATGGAGAAGAAGGGACCCTAAAATTATCAATGTTTATTTAAATGATGAGATCAACTCATCTAACTTTTAGTTGCTTACTGGATTTTAGGAAAATGCTGCCAGAATAAATATAACAAATAAATTATTTTAACTAAAAGAAAAAAACCTGAAATAATATACAAAATAAATATATTTTTGCGCATCCATATCCATTTTGCATAACCAACCCTATTATTTGAGTGGAAGTGGGGATAATATCAGTGGCGTGGTGGAGAGTTTGGGATTGATTAATACCGTTTCTCTATATAATAATGTATGGTCAGCCATATATGATTATCTGTAATATCAAATAACTTTTATGTCTCTTTATATCCTACTTATTGCAAGGCTGGATCCTCTGATATTTTTCTTGGAAGATGGGCACACACACACAAAATATAGGTCAAAAACTTTTAACCAATGATACTAATTATAAAGGTGATTTTCAAGAAATTGTGATGTCTGTGAAAAAAGAAAACACAGACTATTGTGTGAAAAACGACAGCTAAATATATCCCAAAATACAGTAACTTTCCAGATTTTATAAATAAGTCAAGATCTCTCTTTAAACTTTTATACTTTTTTATAATTTTCTGTTTATTTATTAAAATAATACAGTTATGATTAAATTGAGTAATCAGTACTTATAGTCTGATAGGAGTCTTACTATCAGTAAGTAAGTAAGTAACTTACTATTACTGATAGGAGTCTTTTCCTCCCTAAAAGAATAGGTTGTCTCAATATTGCTTATCATAATATCTTCACATAACAATAGCACATTTTCAGCCATGATAATTACTTGGAGAATAAAAGGATGAATAACGAGGCAAGGAAGGGGCTGCCTGATGTTCAAGAAAATAATTATATATTGCAATTGCCAGAAAGTTCTGGTCACTAGGTAATCTTATTTCTTTTCTCTTTTAATACTAGAAAATCATCTAATAATGTATATTTCAATTAAATTATCACTTTTTACAATACCAACTTCATATGTATTCCTCTATTTTATGTTAATTCTCAATATTTATTGGATTATTGATAATAATCTCAATTATTATCTCTCACATTTCCATAACTATGCAATATCTCAATGATTTTTTTTCTCTACCTAAGTGGGTGTGATACCCACTTATATAGATGGATTTAATGACACACTTATCACAAAATAAATAACAGTAGTCTGAGAGAATGGCAACTAACCTATATATATGATCACCAAACTCTAAGACACTTACATGCGGAAACGTTATAATCTAATTCAAATTATTTGGTAACTCATTCAATAAAAAAATAAGTTCTGGTTATAATGTTTGAACTGAATTTACAGTGTGAATTTTAAAGAGAAAATATTCTATATTTTAAAAAAAGATTTACCTTTTCTAGAAGAGGAGACAGATAAACTAGCATACATATTATTAAGAAAAGAGATTGTTAGAATTCATACAAATCAAATAAATAAGGAAATATGTTATAAAACTGACAAAACTTTTTGACAAGATGATCAAAAAAAGCCTTTTTTGGGGATGCCTGGGTTGCTCAGTCAGTTAAGCATCCAATCTTGATTTAGGCTCAGGTCATGATTTCATGGTTTGTAGGGCTGAGTCCCATATCAGCCTCTGTGCTCACAGCATGGAGCATGCTTGAAAAAAAGCCTTTTGAAGAATGGACAAATATAGTTACAGTGATTCCTACAAAACTATTTTTTGAAACTGTTGCATATCAACTATAACTAAACTTTGTCATATTCATCAGCAAAGTTATTATATAGTGTTTATATACATATATTTTTATGTTTTTAAGGAAAAAATAAGAAATTGTCTATGCTATATATCAAATTCTATACCAAAAAGCCAACACTCTTATGGCTCTGTTTTATGGAATTCAAACCACTGTACAGCAGCAAAGGCAATTAAATATTTTCAAAATGATTAAAAGGTTGTGATTTGAGAGTGTTTAGTAGGGCATACATAAGGGAGAAATAATGTAGAGCTAATATTACAATAATCATGGGAAGAATTAATTTGGAACCACTACAGACTCTACCAACTGCTGTCATAGGAGATGTGTTAAACGGGATAGTTACACATGAATTACCTCATACATATGGCGAAGTTACTACTTGTGGGATCTGTCATTTCTGTTAAATAAATATTATTGCTCTAACAAACATCTCTTCTTTCTCCCTGTTATAAGATTGTGTAGTAAATCAATGAAGTTACCCAATTTAATGGGAAATTTAGATTTTATTCCATATGCCATTCCAAGAGCTTAGCCAACAGGTTAAAAAAGAAAAACTAGAGGTGCCTGAGTGGCTCAGTCGGTTGAGTGTCTGACTTCAGCTCAAGTCATGATCTCATGGTTTGTAGGTTCCAGCCCAACATCAGGCTCTATGCTGACAGCTCAGAGCCTAGAGCCTGCTTTGGGTTCTGTGTCTCCTTCCATCTCTGCCCCTCCCCCACTCGTGCTCTGTCTCTCTTGACCAACATTAAACAAACGTTAAAAAATTAAAAAAAAATAAATAAAAACTAAAAGTTATCTCCAAGTCAGTACTTGAATGTAATGGTAATCTAGGAAAAAGCTGACAATTAGGAGAGCGATTCATTCAGTTTGAGGTGTACAATAATTTCAGACCAGTTCATAGAATTTCTATTGTAAAGCCTGCAGTCCAATTCAGCTTTTCATTTGTTGATACCTTTATTAAACCTCTATTAAAGAGGAATTAATTTGGATGGTGATTAACTGGACAGGACTGGTACTGACCTAGGGACAGCTCCAACTAATGCAAAAGTCAAAGATGGTATAGGATTGTGGATCTATCACAACAATCTCCACATATGGAAGGACCTTTATTATTTGATGCTGTGTCACATTCGCAAACAAGACTCTTCCAACACCAAAGCATCAGCTTTAGCTGTGATGATTTTCAACATAGTATTTTCAATTCTGTAAAATGTTTAACTTTCAGTTAGAAGAAGTTGGATGGGGTACAGAGTTACTCATTTATTTTGGCAAAAATTCAACTCAGAGAAATACACACATGAAGTGTCCATCAATTGCTTCAGCACTTTGTGTCAATGCACACTGCATGGCAAGTGGATTTCTGGTAAAGTGGATACAGGTACCTCTTCCCATTTGTTACAACCCCATCCCTGATGCTATGATACCAACATAACATCTGGTTCCAGTTAGACAATGAATAAAGATATAGCCACCTGTGTACATATCTTTCCATATTTCTTAATAACTCATCTTGAGTTCTCGTTTAAATATTTAGAGGCAAGGGTCTTCTGCCAGTTGCTGTTATTCTGAAACAAAACATTAACTGAAATAAAATGAATTTATTTTGATATGTCAAGTTTGATGAGCTTTTCTTCTTATAACTTTGATCTTCCCCTGGCCATCACAGACCAAACATATTGTTGTGAGGTATTAGTAGAAATCTGGGAATCTTAAAAACTTCTTAGCACACACAGTCTTCATAACATTTTTTTTATCTGCATGCTCATACTTTTTGCAGTAAATTCAAATTACATTTTTTTAAAAAAATTTAAGTTTATTTATTTATTTTGAGAGAGAAAAAGAGCATAAGTGGGAGAAGGGGAGAGAGAGAGGGAGGGAGAGAGAATACCAAGCAGGCTCTTCACTTCCAGTGTGGAGCCTGATGCATGGCTTGAACTCATGATCCCTGATATCATTACCTGAAGTCAGACCCTTGCCTTACTGAGCCACACAGGTGCCCCCAAACTACATTTTCATGTGTAGCTGAGTCAAGGAGGAAATTATGACTTAAACATGGCAAACTTGGGTTACTCTAATAGGATTTAAAGAGAACGCAAGTGAAATACACCATTCCGCCCCCTCCCATAAAAAAAGTAAAAATAACACAGGTCCTTGGGGAAAGCTATCAGATAAAAACGAGTTAACCAGTAAAGTCCATTTTCATGCATCACAACAACAGATTATATTTTTATAGGTTGGAACAACAAAAATATATGGAGTTATGGAACTTGACAAAGATATACAGTTTAGATAATGATTATAAAGGTTAACATTTTAAAAGTGCAAACTTTAATAACTTGATATCACTATTTTGGCCTGGATTTTAAAAGAATTATCAGCTACTAAGTCACCACCTGCTAATAAATCATTGGTTGCTTTTGAAACCAATTTATTTCCTTTCCAAAGCAATTTCAGACAAATTCATAGCTATTAAAATAATTAAATACAAGTGACATGCTGGGGAAAATGTGGAGGAAAGAAAACATTCTGAAATACTCATTATTTCTTAAAAGTGAAATCCCACAGAATGGACTACTGAATTATTGGTTTCCAAATCAGCCAAATAATCAGAAAACCTGGGAGGTTTTTTTTCTCCTGCATTTAATTTACCTCTTTAATTGAGGTATTTTGAGCATAAAGTAAACTGCACATATTTAAAGTGTACAATTTGGTGTTTTGACATGTGTGTATACCCATGAAACCATCACCATAATCAAGATACTAAGCATATCTATCACCTTCAAAGTCTTCTTGTGCTGCTTTATAATGCCTCCTTTTACCATTGCTGAAACCCATTTCCCCAGACACCACTTATCTGTATTCTGTCACTACTGTTTACTTTTCATTCTCTAGAACTTTATATAAATAAAACAATATGGTATGACATTTTCTGGGGGGGTCTGGTCTTTTACACTCAGCATAACTAAAGACCACCCATACTGTACTCTATATTAATATTGCACTCATGTATTGCTGAGGAGTGTAACACTGTATTGCCATAGGACAATTTTTGTATCCATTTACTTATAGGTAAATAATTTTGGTTATTACAAATAAAGCTGCTAGGTATGTTGTATATACATCTCTGTATAGACTCATGCTTTCTTTTCCCTTGGGTAAATGCTCAGGTGTGCAATGATGGGATCATGTGGGAGATGCCTGTTTACATTTTAAGAAACTGGGGATTCTGGGCACCTGGGTGGTTCAGTTGGTTAAGTGTCCGACTTTGGCTCAGGTCATGAGCTCACAGGTTCCTGGGGTCGAGCCCCGTGTCAGGCTCTGTGCTGACAGCTCAGACCCTGGAACTGACTTCAGATTCTGTGCCTCCCTCTCTACCTGCTCTTCCCCCACTCACACTCTGTCTGTCTGTCTCTGTTTCTCTCTCAAAAATAAACATTAAAAAAAAACCTCTTGGGGATTCTGAAGTGTTGATAACATTTTATATTCTTATGACCAGGTTTGAGAGTTCCAGTTCCTCCGTATGACTCTGTATGAAACTTCATATTTTGGTTGAAGTTATTCTAACTGGTGTATAGATCATATACTATTATTTTAATTTGATTTAACTTGTACTTTGCTAATGATCAGTGATATTAAGTATCTTTTCCTATGCTTATTTGCCATTTATGTATCTTTAATAAAATGCCTATTCAAATTTTTGGGCTTTTAAAAATATTTGGGTCTTTTGTTTTCTTATAATTCAGTTTTGAAGATTTTTTAAAATAATATGTGTAAACTGAATACAAATTATTAATCAGACAAATGATTCATAAATATTTCTCCTAGTCTCTAGCTCTCAAACTTATCTTTTTATTATCCATATGGTGTCTTTCAGAAAGCAGAAGTATATATGTAAGATACTATATACATATGTTTGAAATAGCAATGGGAGTCCATGGGAAGTTTTTAAATATACTGATTCTTGAGCTTTACTTCTGGTTATTATGGGTCTGAGGAAAAGGTTGGGGATATCCATTAGGTTGGGTGAAATGTTTATTATGGATTTAAAAAACCCACACTGTTGGTTCATTTCTTGGTTAATCAACTTAAGAAATAATTTACATTAAATAAAGTTCAGTGATTTTAAGTTCAGAGTTCACTGTGTTTTGATAAATCTATATTCTTGGATAGCTAACATCAAAATCAAGATATAGGATTCCACCTCCCAAGAGTTCCTTCTTGCTTCTAGGTAATCAATACCTTCCTACCCACAGCCCAATGTCCTACAACCAATGTCTTACTTACTTCAACTACAGATTTGACTTTTGAGAAAATGATACAAATATAATCATACTGTAGTATTTTGCGTCTAGCTTGTTTCATTTAGCATAATGCTTTTGAGATGCATTCATGTAGGTGGTGGTACCAGCAATCTTTCCTATTTTTGTTGCTGAGTAGTACAGTATCAGTATAAGATTTTGTATTCATCCATGATTAATAGGCATTTGGTTTACTTCCAGGTTTTGGTTATTATGAATAATGTAAAATATTTGCTTAGCCCATTTTTGTGTTGGCACATGTTTTCATTTCACCTCTATAATAACATAAACGAACTTCAAAAACCTTAAAATGCCTATACTCATGGTCAATCCCCTTTTAAAAACCAATTCTAATTAAATAAAAATATGAGGCAAATTATATACATAAAGATATTCATAGCTTTCTGAAATCAATAATAATAAGCATTGGGAAACAACCTAAATAAACAATATGAAAATGTAAAATAAACTGTCATATAGTTACACAGTGAAACATTACACATATATTAAAATATCTTAAATATACAAAGGCCTAATAAACTATTCATATCATAAAATTTAGGTCAAAACCAAGAAATACAATATTAATACAAGCAATTATTTAAAAATATACATATACATAGAATAATACATTGAATACACAAAAATTTAGAATGGTTATATTTAGGTGGTGGCATTGTAGATGATTTATATAATTTTTGTTGTTGCAAGTATCTTATGTTGAGGACCAGCTGCAACAGGTCATGCCTGTTTCATTGATGGGCAGACCAATATATGTGTATGGATGGGAATATGTAACTCATTTCATCTCATCTCAACTGATGATGAGAGTAAAGCAGTGGTCCTCTCACTTGGTTTTATCAGCTGACCCACCCTCTATCTGTATGAATTTGGGAGATCTGAGATGAGCTACAAACTGAGAAACTGTTTAACAAACTAAAAACAAGAATTATGATGAAAATTCTTGATGAGATTATGGGCCATGAGCTATGCTTTTGGGATTCTCCTAAGTGTACACAATAAATCCGATGAGAAAGAAACTCTTAACCACTTTGCCATAGAGATAAGATTTACCATCTTCGTGTGACTTCATTTGTATCCATGGGCTTAAAGGAAGGGCTTGAGTAAATTTAGCCTTCACCTTTTTTTTTCTCCTGTATTTTGAAAGTTTCTGTACTGTGCATGTAGTGGTTTTATATTCAGAAAAGAAATTATTTCATTTAAAAAAAAAGTATATGTTAAATCATTTTTGGACTGATGAAAAAATGACACAGTGGAAATTAAAGAATGGAACAAAAATTGCTTTACAATCTACATGTTTCATTCTTGATTAAATTCAACATATTTGGAGCCGCAGGGCTTTCTATTAAGAAACGTAATCATTAAATTGTGTTAAAACTCAGGTTTTATGTATCTGCACAGTTCATGCTCTACTAAGCTGATGTTTCAAATCAAACAGTGATTTTCTCAAAATTAGCAGATAAGCATAATGCAGACGAATATCTTGTAAATAGGATAGGCTCACACTTTTTTTTTTAATTCAGAAGAATCTTTGAGAGTATGTCCTTATATGTGGGTGTATATGGATTTTCATCCTTCAGGTCTAAAGTAAAACTAATCCATTTCATTTCTTGTCAAGATGAATAACTTTTTTTCCCCTAGAATGTAATATCTGTCCACAAAGTGGAATTTTTATGGTGCAAATAAAATAGGCTTGAATCTGTCAAAATTTTCAATTTAGGTTCTCATATGTGATAGTTCTTATCTGCTGTGAACTCCTCTGTCTAGGCACTGAACTGTTTTCATCTGACACTCTCAGCAGATGCTCACTATTAGAGTTTTCCCACACTGCGAACACATTGATTTTCTTAAAAATACCCATTGTTGCCACAGAGCCCTAAAATGAATAATACTTAGTTGTCCCACAATAAGACATGATCAAAATATAAATTTAAATATGTTAGACAATAAATGTCTTATCTAGTAAAATGAACATACTTTGGCTCGGATAGTGAAAAATGAAATAGAGGAAACACAGTATTCTGACAAGAGAAATTTAGGGGAACAGCCCTTTATAATGTACTATCAAGGTATTGGGTGACTTTTAGGATTCTTAAAACTAATTTTTCCTTTTTTTCTTTGAAGTACTTCATATATTGATTTTATTCTATTTTACTATGAGAAGATCATTTAATAGCTTGGATTGACTCTTAGTTTTATTGAGAAAATAGGAAAACCAAAATCATAACAAAACCAAAATATCATGAAACTCCATCATTTCCTGGTGTGTGTGTGTGTGTGTGTGTGTGTGTGTTACAAAACTAGAAACAAAATACACACATTTGGGGACTGGTAGCTTATTAAAATGATCATTAAAAAGCTCCAAACCAAAGCACGGGATCCTAAAAGACACTACTTAGGAGTACAAATTAAGGCAAACTTCTCTCACTCTTTCATCTGGATCCCCTTCCTTTTATTATTTTCTAAACCCAAAAGCTTAATTTCACAATTCATATATTATAAACAGACATTAACAATAATTTTAAACTTATGAAATATTTCCTATTGTCTCCAGCACCAAACACTGCCCCACCTGGAATATAGAAAATAAGTGGGTTTTTTTTGGTTTAATGTTGAAATTGACATCTAATATTTATTTTTTATTAATTCTGAGACAAGAATTATTATGTCTAGCATTTATACATATTCCAGCTTAGGAACCCAAGTTCATTGGAGATTGCTACAAGCCATTCAGGACTAATTCTAAACATAAATATTTGATTAAAAGAATCACCACCATACACTAAAACACAAGATCTGATGTCTGGCAACAGAATATGGTCACAGAAGGATAGGAAAACTAAGTTGAATTTGTCTTAAAGATGATTGTTTTAAAAATTACAGTATTAAAAAACACTACCCACAGTATCAGTTATTATAATAGACATTCATATAAATAGTTTTTTATATATATGATATGATCTGCAGGTATAGAAAGAAAATTTAGAGAGGAAATATTATCATTACTTCTGGACTAGAAACAAAACCTTGAGAGTTTAGGTGATTAACCCCTGTCACATTGCTTAAAAGGCTGTATGTAATCAAGATTCAATCACCTATGCCCTATTTTGCTAAATATCTCCACCCAACAACCGGAAATGTAGGGAGAAAAAAAGAGAATATGGGTAAAAAAGAAAGTTCCTTATTATATGAACACTGCTTTTCAGATTATGGCAGATCTTAAAATCCACTAGCAATGAAAAGATACTTTATTGATTATGCTACAGTTCTATTATTTTCTTGTTTACTTTTTAAATTTTGTTTTTAAGGAATACAAACTGTTACATTACCCACTCATATCACTCTGACTCCTTTGTTGTAGGATAAGTAGGATATGTCTGTCCAAAATACCTCTGATTCACAAAGTAAAAATTGTTTCAAATCTAAATTTGCTCCTAAACTAGGTTAAAATAAAGGAAAAAAATAGGTGCTTTGATCAACACCAATTCAGGAGAATCAAATTTGAAGCTTTAAACTTGATCCTTTAAATTTGAGGGCAAGAATCCCTCAAATTTGTAACAGCAAACTGCTGTTGCTTTAAAACTAAGGGCAATAAATCCACCCTCTATGATTTAGCCATTCTGTGAACAACCACAATGCCATGCACAAGTCAAATCTCATTATAGAACATGATCACTTGTATTGAAAGTCAAAATGAAGCAAGTCAATAAAATGGGAGAATATTAGTACCTGACTGTATCTTAAATGTAATTCATCATTGGATATATAAAATATGCATGAAAGAAAAGGTCTGAAAAGGTATGCTTGTAAAAACTTTAGAAAATTGTGATGCTGTTAATGGAATTGCCTTCATCCTACAGTGTCTTTTATCAATAGGCAGATGACTGGAGTACAAGATCAAGATAACATAGTGCTTTGAGGGCTTGCTTAACTTTGAGGTTTCTTGCCTTGATTTAAGCAACTATATTAGGAGATCAGATATCTTGAAGAAAAAAAAAAGTCCTCTCATTTGAGGCTAGTACTTTTTCTTTCATTCTTTTCTGCTCTGCAAAGAATGTGACATTTATTACTCCTATGTAAAATGCTATATTCCTAAGATCTATATACTCCCAGCTTCAAATTAAATAGCTACTACCATCAACTTCCTTCATTTTTAATAGCAAATTTCATTGGCCTAATGGAAAATAAAAGATAGGTATATATTACACTCAGACTGAGAGATGAAAAGCTAAAAATACTCATAAAATTCACAAAATCTCTTCCTTCAGAGCTTAACTCCAAACACCTTCAGAGAATGTATCTGCTACTATCCCAATTTACATGTTACATAAATCTCTAACCAATAGCTTTTTAACCAGAAAGTCTTTGGAACAATTCTGCATAACAGCAGGGGAGGTGACCAGTAGTGATTAACAACTTTCTTGTTCAATTTTCTTTCTAGAGAGAAAAAATCATTCAAATTCATCTTAGCCTCTTACCTTGATGTTTATTACAGCAGATGAGATTTCCCCCGCAAGAAACACTGTTACTGCTCTTTTCATACTAAACCCATTTGCTGTTACAGTTGTGTTAATTTTTTCCTTTCCTTTCCTTTCTTTTCCTTTCCTTTCCTTCCTCTCTCCCTCCCTCCCATTCTCTCTCTTTTTCTGCTAGCATTTTAAAATTTCATATTTTATATATCCCAAATCTCGATCAGGTATACAATTATGATGCATGAATTGATAATTAGTTCCTTTTTTAACAACTTAATGTCAATGTATCTGTACATCTTTCTGGATTTAAATTATGCTCTGAAATCGGTGAAAGGTGTTACAATTAATTGTGTACAGGACCAAACTTCTTGGAGTTCATGCCAGATGATTATGATATCGATACTGATTCCATAAATATTTTTATTGCATGAGTTTCATCATCAATGTTGGGCCTATAATTTTAGCAACGTCATAAAGTATAATTTTCTCACTTCAACGATATTAACAGATAATGTGAATAGACACACACTTGATTTGAAATAGGATGTGATAGTTTTTTCCACCCCAGCTTGATTTGTACTTTTTATATTCATTGAATTAATCTTTCAAATTTTTTAAAATATCAGTTGTTATTTCCATAATTACAATACTTAAGTCCCTGAAATGATGTTTCTGATTCTTCCTCACATTTCTCATGAAATGAAATAGTGGTGTGTGGAAAAAAGCCACATAAACTCAACAACAACAACTCCACAACAATAATGCTTTTAGAAGTGATATTTGTGCTTCTAATTGGAACAAGGCTTATATCCAATGTGAATTCTGAACTTTGTTAAGTCTCTTTTGTTTGTTACTCAAGCAGCATTGAAAAAGAATGCCAAGGACATATAATCAAAAACATTAATATACTATTTTCAACAATTGATCTAGTGGAGGCATTTCTACATATCTGAGTAATCCTCCATAGTCTTTTATAAGTTTACTTTTTATTTTTCAATAAATATATGACTTTTATAAAAATAACAAGCAACTTGAAAAAAATGAAAAGGGAATTACAACATAACTTGAAATCTCTTCACTCACATATAATCATACTAAACCTTTTGTGAGTACCACTATAGACATTTCGCCCTACCTATAAAGAGTTACATATTAGTATAGTGTAATAAACCACATTTGGGTTATATTTGCTCATCAAAATGAAGAAGAAATTCAAACGCTTAACATTTCTTTGTGAGACAAAAAAGAATTTGGAGAAACTATTGAAATTCAGATAAGTACTTTTTTTGTTTTAATTTTAGAGAGGGAGAGCTAAGAGGGGAGAGAGGCAGAGGGAGGGAGGGAGGGGGGGAGAGAGAGAGAGAGAGAGAGAGAGAGAGAGAGTGAGTGAGTCTTAAGCAGGCTGTATACTTAGCAAGGAGTGCGACGTAGGACTTGATCTCATGACCTGCAGATCATGACCTGAACTGAAATCAAGAGTTGGATGCTCAACTGACTATGCTACCTGAGTGCCCTTCAGATACATACTTTCTTAACAAGAAATATGTACATATTTTTAAAAATCCAAAATTTAAAGAGATTATAAAAATCAGACATTTTATTTCTCTAAGTGCTATCTGTCCCGAATTTAGCTGTATGTATAAACTTTATAGTATAAAATAGAAATTATTGCAGAGTTGACATCTCACACTATCGACTCACACTGTCCATTTCCCAAAATACGTCATAACATCACTTTTATATTGTCAAAATGTGTAACATATTTTTATTTATATCTACAGTCATCACAATTAATATTAAATGAATTCGAAATTCAACATCTGTCTGTTGTGGTTGTTGCCTGCATGAATATACACATGATTTTTGCTGCTGTTTACACAATTTACTAGAGTTTGTTGTCTAGTGACTACCAGACTATGTCATGGTGTTTATTTTTGTTATGCTCATGAGAAATGCAGTGTCATTTCAGGATTTTAGAAGCATTTTTATTATACCTTCAAATACTTTTCTGTTTGTTATTTTTGTCAAGAAAAAAATGATGAATATGTTGAAAAAGTTTTTTGGCCTTCCAAAAAAGTACCTCAAGGAAAAAAAATTAATCTGTTCTATTACTCCGTTGTATCTGATATTACATTATCTCCCTAGGTTGGTCATTTTAATTCTTTTTTTTTTTTATGTTACTTCTTTTATAACTAAACTTCATTTCTGTAATGTTTCTATTTTTCTGTTTTTAGTTATTGTTCATTAAAAATTTGCAACTTCACTTTACCTCTTTTGGTATTCTTACAATTTTCTCAATACTGTATTCAATATACATTTTTCTCTCTATAGTTTTTTTTTTTTTTTTTGAGAGAGAGAGAAAGAGAGAGAGAGAGAACATGAGCAGGGAAGGAGCAGCAAGAGAGAGAGAATCCCAAGCAGGTTCTGTGCTGAGAACATGGAGCCCAACTCCACACCCCTGGGATCATGATCTGAGCTAAAATCAAGAGTAAAATGCTTATGGCATAGGCACCCCTATGGTTTTGTTATTTTTTTTTTAGTTGTTTTTTTTTTTTTTAATTTGCTTATTTTTGAGAGACAGAGACAGAGCACAAGTTGGGGAGGGGCAGAGAGAGAATGAGACACAGAATCCAAAGCAGGCCTTAGGCTTTGAGCTGTGAACACAGCTCACAAAACGTGAACACACCAACTGCGAGATCATGACCTGAGCTGAAGTTGGAGGCTTAACCGACTGAGCCACCCAGGCACCTCTAGTTTTGTTATTTTTATAGTATTGTTTCCTTAGAAATATTTTTTCCTAAAATCTACATTTAATTGGTTGATTTTTTTTCTCTGAAGGATTATAATTATCTTTCATTAACGCATGTTCCTTTTCCCCCAAATATACGCAGAGAGTTTGTGTTGTTTTCTAATTATTGTCAATAATTTAATGGTGATAAGTATTTATTAAAAAATAGGTTATGGGGTGGTTGGATATTAAAAGTAAAAGAAACAATTTGAATTCTTTTCTCAGACCTATTCTCAACCACTTGGTTATTTCTTCTATCTTTCTGAACAGACATGTACTCAGTTTTGGTGCTTAAAGAGTCAGTGACTCCACCTAATCTTTACATCACAGGCTCTAGAAATGAAAGCTTTCTCTGCATCGCCTCTCTGATTCCACTTTGCCTCAACTCTGTCAGTGTCCTCATATAGGGATTCTAAGCTTTTGAAATTCAAAAGGAGAAAGATTTAGTATTTGACTCAATCCCCTCCTGTTGTGATATTGATCTATGTCTCTACAGGCTCAGCCTTTTCTTTTCCACTGTATTTTCTCTTCCCATAAAACAAATGTCATGTTGATGGCATCCATTTCCTTGTCCTATTATTTCTCACTCACTCCTTTTTTTCGCTCCCTCCTTCCTTCCTTCCTCCCTCCCTTCCTCCTTTCCTTTCCTTTTTAAAATTTGTCTTCCCCATTTTCTTTGCCTCTTTGAAACAATACACCAGTATTTCAAAAGTATTATACTTACAAGAAAATAAGGTGAGCATTCTACTTTGCCTTCATAGAATTGCTCAAAATATCAACATATTTATCATGTATTTAAAGAATACCATGTTATGGATGGTCTTAGATATGCTACAGTTTGTTAGGCAAAATTGTAACCATCTCCTTTCATTTCTTTTTTTTTTAATTTTGTTTAATGTTTTTTATTTATTTTTGAGACAGAGAGAGACAGCATGAACAGGGGAGGGGCAGAGAGAGAGGGAGACACAGAATCGGAAGCAGGCTCCAGGCTCCGAGCCATCAGCCCAGAGCCCGACGCGGGGCTCGAACTCACGGACCACGAGATCCGTGACCTGTGCGGAAGTTGGACGCTTAACCGACTGAGCCACCCAGGCGCCCCGTCTCGTTTCATTTCTAAAGACACACTTTTCCCCTTCTTAAACTTTTTTCTCCACTAGGTTTTGGAGAAATTGAGTAAAAATACCTCTACTATGTCATCTTTAAGTGGGATTCTCTGCATAATTCATATGTAATGTTTTTTTTTAAAAGACATTGTAGCACGTTATTTTTTTTATCTAATGTGCAGTCATGCACTCAAGCATGTCCACTAAAAGAACTGTAATCAGTGAGATTGCTGAATATTTACCTTTGGAAAGAAATGAGGTCTGTAGACATTTTTCTTACTTTAAATTATTTCCTCCTCTCTTCTTCTGTTCCCTTAGTTTTGCACATTCTTTCTCCTCTTTTAAAGTAAAATAAGGGTGGAGAATAAATAGAATTCCTTAAGGAAATGTATGCATATTTTTCATCTAAATGATTTGTGCTATATGTAGATTTGTACATGAATGGAAGCACTTTGAAACATTGTTCTCACAACATTGAATGTGAAAATTTATATTTTACACACATTTAAGATATAATTAGATTTAGTAATACTTTGAATTAAAATAGATTATTTCTACAATTAATTATTAGAGGTACAGAACAGCAATATTATCTGTATGGTAGGTCTACTTATGAGGCTATTTTGGTCATTGTTTTAGTATTCTAATGATTTGTTGTTATTAATGTAGGTGGTGATGGCAGAAATGTCGATTAGACTATCTGCCCTGATGAGTATTTGGATAAGATTATTATTTCATTATTATTAAAAGCATATTTCATTCTATAAATTTAAAAAGGGAATTTTTGACAATTTAGGACAAGTATCTATAATGTATTGCCTAAAAGCCAAACCTGGAGGGCAGTCTGCTTTGCAAATAAAGTTTTATTGGAACATAGTGACACTCATTCCCGTATGTGTTAGCAAAGACCTCTTTTGTGCTACAACACAAAGTTGAGTAGGCGTAATGCTGCTACGTGACTGCCAAAGCTGAAAATACACAGCCTGTTACAGAAGAAGTTTGTCTTCTCCTGAATTAGGATGTTACATGCAGTACAAAGGATAATTCTTTGCTTTAAATTATATGTTCATTACTCTTTAAACTCATATACATAATGTTGACAATTTTAACTATGTTTGCATATCATAATATTGCACCATGACAGTAACATGAGAAATAATGAAGACTCATTTCAGTAAGTGGGTATTTTTATATGAGTTAATAACTCATTTTTTAAATAGGAACCAAAGTCAGCAAAAATGCTGATACATTCTGATTTAGTGGTTCTCACCTTTGACCAAATTAATGTTTTTATCTATTAAATTAAATCATGAAAACACACTTCTCTCACATTTATTTCATAATCCAGATAATGATCATTAAAATTTATCATTAATTAGTACATAGGCAAAATATTTTATATAAAAATATTGATTTATCAATTAGGGTTCTTTGGGTTATAAGCAATAGACAAGAACTAGGGTTTATTTAAGGAAAAAATGAGAAAATTATTCATAGATTCATAGAGCTAATCAGTAGATCAGCTCACATTATGGATTATTATACCAGGATATTTTGGCTAGGAAAAACATGAAAACCAAGACAGAAATCAGGCAAAGCCAAACATTTAGAGACAAAGAAATACTTAACCATATTTTCCAGGTATCATCACCAAAATAAATATATGAATCCCAGGTTTTCTTTTAACCTTAAACCATTTCTCTCGTGATTCAAAAATACATTGGAGAGGGAATCAGTTGGCAGTTACCATATCTGCCCTCTGACGTACATGACAATATGCGAAAATATTTAATAGGAAGAATATCTGGCAGGTCTTTGGGTTTCATGGTGAAAAAACACAACGCTTTGATTAATTATTCTACAAGGATGACAGAGAATGAATTAAATGTTGTACCTCACATTAAACACAAAAAGCAATTTTATACGGAGAAATGGATGCTGGGTGATCAAAATAACAATATTTATTCACTCTCTTCACATTTGCTTAAGAAAAATCAACATAGGCAATGCTGTATGGTTTATTTCTTTCCTGGACATATGGGGAGACCCTATTTTCTTGCATCTATTTGCTACCTTACATCAAAGTAGCACCAAAAATGGAGGTAGAAATGTTGCACATTACAAGTCTGGATGCTGAGATATCCACCATGAATGTCCATCTCCTCTCTCTCTCCTCTAAGGAGCTGAAAGTAAAAAACCAGGAGATGACAGAGACAGAGTAAGGAAGAAACCTACATCGTGACTTCCCTCATGGAGCAAAACACTTAAGAGAGCAGTCTGACCCATATCAGGCTGTGATGCACTTTGAAACTCAACTTTGAGTTAAGCTCTTGGCTTCCTTCCATTACTTATTTTAACCCATACATGAAATTAATGGTAATTGGAATTTGATTTTAAGTAATGAATGTGGACTATCACACACAGAGAAACTCTCTTATTCTCTTTTTTTTCTTTCTCTCCACAAAATATCAGTGAGACTTGACAATGTATGAAAAGGAAGATTTTAACACTAACTCCTACTCTATCTGAATTTTCATTGTTTAATATAAAGTGTGCTTCTTTATATTATAAATGTATTTGGGGGTTACAAATTATAACTTATTGTGCTTTATTGCTCTTGAGTGATATACTTTTTATCACTTTAAATGTATTTCTTTAAAATTATTTTATGGATTGTATCATTGTATCATTGTATCATTTTATGGATTGTATCAGGCCTTTAGAAGCCCTGATGCTATACTATTGATTTGGTATTTTCTAAGGAAGCAATATTACCTTCAACTCAAACCAGAATGTTCCGTCATTGCTTGTTTTCTTTGAGACTGCTTCAGTGTTTCATATGCAGGCCTACCAGCCCTTTTTCCCTTTCCGTTTCAATAGAAAATTTTTCTATCCTGCTCTTGACACTTATCTTATACTTCCCTGATTTGTAGTTTTGTTTGTTCAGGTCTTATCTGTTCAACCAGATTGTAAGTACTTTAAGACAGCAACCATGTTTAAAGAATCTGTGTGCCCTATGGCACTTAAGAGAGATATCTAGTAAATTTTTGCAAAATGGTAGTTGCTATATAGCTCCAGAGTGACTCACATGGTCCTGCAGCCTTGGTTTGATCATTTTCCTACAAGAATATTTGAAATGAGCCTGTATTCTGGTATATCATCCTGCATCCTACAAAAATGGAATAAGCTTGTTTTTACTTTTCCTCCCTTCTAGATCATTGGTCTCACAGCTACTATACAGAACTTATTCAATTATTTAGCATTAACTTTTAAATACATTGGTTTGTATCTCATTTGTAGCATGACAAACTTTTACCTTCTTTGTGGACACTTGCTTTTCCTCTATACCCAAATTTCCCCCAGAATAATTCATTGAGTTATGACATCAGCAGTCATTAAAAAGCGTTCTTTAAAATATTAAGGAAGAAAATTGTATATTTACTGTTATTACTGAGTAATTCTATTGCTTAGTTGTTTGTCTTGCTCTATTCTTAAGTATAAATAACAATAATTAAATATTTAATTTTATTAAGAATAACTATAAAGGCATATTGTTAGAAGTATTGGCACAATTTACCATTATGCTCTTGTGCTTTCACTGGCAAATAAAATACACAGAAAAGTTGTTTGAAGTAATATTTTAGATATGTCTGTAAGCAAATATATAAACAGTGGATCAAACTATCTTTGTTTTAATCAACATCTGCTAAAAACCAATCTGATATCTAAGTCTGGATTTATGTCTATATATATACAACAGATATCTAATATTTCTATTTGTATTTCTGATAATTTTGCTAAATTCAGAATGGATGATTAATTTTGAGCCTACATTTTACAAATACAATGCAGGACATTGTCATATAATAGATTTTTGCACTTTCCGAGTGACTCTAAAATTACACACTCACACACACACATACACATAATTCTTGGATATATCAGCATATAACATGGACAGCTAGGAGATGGATTCATTTCGAAATATAATTATACAAAGTTACATTATTAATTTTAGATAAAGAACAAGAATCATGTGCTTGAGGTTGATAGCCTCATCAGAAACCTGAAATAGATTCTTTTCTTCCAAGGAATACAGTCCAGTATGACATACAGAGAATATGTGAGCATGTTTAAGACCTAGTTGTAGTCAAAACCATTAGTGTCATTTTGTAATTACATAGAATCATGTTTACATTGTCCTCCTATTAACACCATCCGAAGTTGGATCAGTAAGGGGAAAAAGAATATATAATAATTATTGTAGAAAGAGATTAGTGAGGTTAGCTTTAAAATTATGCTATCATTATTATTGTTGTTGTTATTATTATTATATATAATTATCATCATCATCACATGAGACAGATGAAAAAAATTTCATCATTACTGTAATTGTCATAAACTAGTCAATTCAGCAAAGTTGCCAAATTTAGGAATGAATAGTAATAGGGGTGATTAGTACCCACTGTACCACCATGCCATGCTGGCCAATTTAGATTTTCTAAACATACGTTAATTTTGTTTCTCTTTCTCATTTCTAGAGTATTCAGTTTAAAGAATTCACATTGCAGAAAATATTTTCCCCATCTTTTCAGTTCATCTATGGAACATAATAAATGCAAGAACAATATTAAGCAAGTGTATGTGAACAGATGCTACTATGCTAGGGCCACCATCTTAAAAGTTGGGGAATTTCAGAGGTGATTCCAACTAGAAAATCTCAGGCAGCATGGATAACATTTAACCTCACCATAGTTCTTGCCATTTTTCTGCAGTATGCTTTGAGCTTTATTAAAAATGTTTATAGTGACATGTGCAATACATTAGGAAAGACATCTACACACACACACACACACACACACGCACGCACATATATTCCAAGAAACAGGTTTTAGAACAATTCAGATATAGAAAAATAAAATAATTCAATGTTTCCAATCCATAATATCTGGAACTTATATCTTCGAATGATTCAGATATTTGTTTAAAAGTGACAATTTGAAATAACATGCTACAAACTTTATATGTTACCTTATCCTGATCAACCAACTTGTAAAATTATTATCTAAAATTATGGGAAAGTTTCAGTGTTAGTAAATGTCGTCTACTCTAGCAAAAAAGTAAGTCCAGTCATGATGCTTTATTTGGAAGATTCTGAATCAGTCACATGCACACACGTGTACACACAAAAACACACACACAGAAGAAAGGCTTTTGGGTTTGCTCAACGTGGGATTGGTGCAAACTATTGGCTTGTTCCTCGTATTGGAGAAGCATTGGTAGAAATAACACTGTGAGAAAGTTCAGTCTTTTTTTCTTTGACTATCACAGGATAAATTCCAGTGCCATTAAAGTATCCAGAGAGTATTTGACATTTCTCAGTACCTGAAGTGGAATATCATGGCTCGCTTCCTTCAGAACTCTTGATTCAGACTATCCTTTCTTTGATTTATACTATATCAGCAATCTGATGCAGAAAAACATTTTAAATATACAACCAAGTTAGCTTAACATAGAAATTTAAAAATATATGCCAAAAATTTGCCTTAATGTAAACATTTTTTTTCCTCTTTATATAAACTGGTAGACATCAATGATCAAAGACAAGACAGAGATTTTGGCATAACCTTTAAATAATAGAAATGTAATTATAAACTATACTTTCCATAGGTTTTTTTCTCTGCTTCAAATCCTATTATTAGTTTATGGAGCTTTTTTTTTCTTTTTCTTAGGAGCAAGCATAGAGCCTTTCATTCTCATAATAATTTGGTCTGTCTTACTACTATATGGGAATAGAAAGCTCCAAATATAAAGTTAAAGAAGGACTGAGGTTTCTATAGCAGTAACATTGGACTCAGAAACAAACTGTAAATAACCTTCCTAACTACTCTAACTTCTATTAATCTCTCCTAGGACAAACCACAAATTTGTACCCATTACTATGAAATTGTATCTGTATCCCTTGACTGTTAAATAGTCTATACAGTCTAGAATAACGTTTTGTCTTCAAACGCACAAATATCAACATACAACATTGAAAAGTTACAGAAAATGTGCTTGAAATTTTAACAAATTAGTTGCTAAGACCCAGGGACTTGAGGCTCAGAGCTGAATGTCCTAGCTGTGTCATCTACTAGCAAACTACAGTAATGCTTTTCAGTTGTCCTACATCTTGGTCAAATTTTTTTAAAAAAGTGTTTACATCAGGTACTGAAGAAAAAGGGATATCTATGCATCACATGGGATCCATGTTGGGGAGAAGGCAGTGAAACACAACAGAGAGTTGCCAAGTTTTCAGAAGTTACAGTGATGTAGCTCTGGAGGTAAAATCTTCTGTAGAGTATTTGTGATATTCAGCTGTGTCTTAATGTTGATGTTGATTTAGAGGCTAGATGACTGAAATATAAGAATAGAAAAACTAGAACTAAAGAATGACTTTGTAATAAAGGGGAAAAATACTTATTTTCATTTGGGAAAAGTACTGAGTATGCTAATTTGTCATGGCATTATAATAAGAATGATTAATTATGACGTTTGACAGATTAATTTTAATAGATAAAATTTTTCAATTTAAAAAGTTATATGTAAATAATATGTAAATAATTAAATTTCCTATATTGCTAATTGATCTCAGTTGTCTACTCAGAAATATTAAATAATCAGAAAATCATTGGTAGAAACCAAAGGAAAATATGATATGAAATTATACATTGATGAGATTTCTGCATATCATTACCCTGTGAATAACATCTTACATATAAAATTTATCATTTGTTAAGACTCACTGCAGTAAGAGATAGCGCCATGTTGACAGTATTATCTCAGAAGACAGAAACGGGAGGAGAATTTCATAGGGTTGGGGCCTGGGATTTAGTGATTTGAGGTGATTTGAGTGTGTAAAGTTTGTGAAATAATAGTTAAGTATTGGTAGTCATAGCAAGTGCAGTTCTTGTAGTGAACCTTGCAAGGTAAGCAGTTGTTTGATAAGCAAGCGGTTTGCTCGTGTTGGCCATTGCCCTAAATAAATTAATCTGAATGCATTTATAGAAGTAAAGAATGAAGTTATATAATTATTTACAGTTTTATCTGTAAAGGCTTTTTTTTTTTTTTTAAGTAAATGATCTTAGGTGGTCTAGTTCCCAACACAAATGGATTTTTTAAAAAGATAATTATGATTATATAAATATAAAAAGGTAACTAACCATAGATTTATTTAAAATATTATGTTACAATAGTAGATAACATTTACATTATTTTTCTGAAAGTATTATTTTATTAAAAATGAGAAAATAAAGCAGTAATACAAATAACATTTTCTTTTTATTTATTTTTTTAACGTTTATTTACTTTTGAGACAGAGAGAGACAGGTCATGAACAGGGGAGGGTCAGAGAGAGAAAGAGGGAGACACAGAATCTGAAACAGGTTCCAGGCTCTGAGCTGTCAGCACAGAGCCCGACATGGGGCTCGAACCCACGAGCCGTGAGATCATGACCTGAGCTGAAGTCGGATGCTCAACCGACTGAGCCACCCAGGCACTCCTAACATTTTCTTTTTAAAATGTCATCATATATGTTCCTAATAACAATTGATGAAAAAATGTTAGTTTCAGGAAACTTGTTTTATGCCTCTCTTAACTGTTAATTCTATGCAAATGTGACTTTTGCCCTCTGAATTGTTGGCAAATATTCTCCATGCTTTCTTACACATATACCTATGATAATTACCTCTGTTTCAGGGACAAAAGAAGACTGTATTTAAATATTAAAAGCTGCTTCAGGCACAAAAACAGACAGATAGATCAATGAAGCACAATAAAGACCAGAGAAATAAACCCACAATAATTATATGGTGAATTAATATATGACAAAGGAAGCAAGAATATACACTGGGCAAAATACATCTCTTCAATAAATGATGCTTGGAAAAATGTAGTTTACCACTATATGTAAAAGAACAAAACTGGACCACTTTCTAACACTATACACAAAAATAAACTCAAAATGAATTAAAGACAATGTGAGACCTGAAACCATAAAAGTCCTGGAGGAGAACACAGGCAGTAGTTTCTCTGACACTGGCCATATAAACATTTTTCTAGATGTCTCCAAAGGTGAGGGAAGCAAAAGGAAAATAAACAATTGAGATGATATCAAAATAAAAAGCTACTGCATGACAAAATAAACAACAAGACAAAAAGACAACCTACTGAATGGGAGAAGGTATTTGCAAATGACTTATCTGGTAAGGGGTTAATATCCAAAATATATAAAGAACTCATGCAATTCAACACCGAAAAAACAAACAATCCAATTAAAAATTGGGCAGAGGACCTGAATAGATATTTTTCCAAATAAGATATCCAGGTAGCCAATAGACACATGAAAAGAAGCTAAAAATCACTCATTTGCAGGGAAATGCAAGTCAAACCACAATAAGATATCACCTCACACCTGCAAGCATGGCTAAAATCATAATGACAAGAAATAATAAGTGTTTGTTAGGATGTAGAGAAAAAGGAATCCTCATACACTGTAAGCAATAATATAAATTGGTACAGCCATTGCAGAAAACAGTATGGAGGTTCCTTATAAAATTAAAAATAGAAATACATATGATCCAATAATTCCACTACTGGGTATTTACCCCCCCCAAAAAAATGAAAACACTTATTTGAAAGGATGTATGCACCCATAAGTTTATTTCAGCATTATTTACAACAGCCAAGGTATGGAAGCAACCTAAGTGTCCATCAATAGACAAATGGATAATATAATATTACAGAGCTATAAAAAAGAAAGAGATCATGCCATCTGAGACAAATGGATGGACATACATAGAGGGTATTTTTCTAAGTGAAATAATTAAGATTAAAAAAGACAAATACCATATGATTCCACTCATAAGTCTAATCTATAAAAACAACAAATGAATAAACAAATATAAAGCAGAATCAGAGCTATAAACCCAGAAAATAAACTGATGGTTGCCAGAGGGGAAGAGGGTAGGGGTGGCCAAAATGGGCAAAGGGGAGTGAGAGTTAGAGGCTTCCAGAATGGAATGAATAAATCATGGGTATAAAAGGCACAGCATAAGGTATACAGTCAATGATACTGTAATAGCAGTGTAACAGAACATATGGTATCTATATTGATCATGAACATAGCATAATGTATAAACTTGTCAGATCACTAAGTTAAACACATGAAACAAATGCAACACTGTGTATCAACTGTACACAAATAAAAAAAAGTATTTAATTTTTTTAAAAAAGTTTAATAAGCTGCTTTGGATGTGATATCTAGTAAGCACCTACTAAAATAATTGTCAACAGTGATTTCTTTTAACAAAAAGCTGAGTATTTTGCTAAAATAATGTTTACAAATGGGTTAAATTTGGGAGTTGGAAAATTAAGCAACTAGTAATAGATCAAGGAGGTTTTACTCCAGTTTTCTAACTTTTAGTTTTACTGATTTGTATACACGTGTAGCACATGCAATTTATTTCTATTTGACAATGTTGTATTTTATGCAGGTATTTGATTATTTTTTATCACTGTTTACAAGTAAAGTCCTATAGGACAAGGGGATTTTTTTTTTTACCACCGATATTATAGTTAATATTAGTTTAAGATAAGGGAATTAGGGCTTAACAGCCACAGGAAAACAGGAAAATACATATTTTGATGTGTGAATTCTTCAAAATTCTGCTTGTGTATCCCCTAAAAATTTTTTGAAAAATCTACTCTGTCTCATCACCTCCCTTTAAACAACATAGGCATAAGCTCTTAAGAATTAGATATTTTTTATTCCTCTTTATATTTGAATTATTTTCATTCTAATTCTTATGCAGAAATTTTATTCTAATATTAGAATGATATAATTAAAAGTCTAAGATTTGGAACCCTATAATTCCCCATAAAATATACATATAAATTGCAATTAAATTTCTTCGTTATTATTTAATAAGATCATACACTATTAAACTTATTCTAGAATAAGTTAATAAAACTAAAATTAATACACAATTGATCCAAATGACATAGACATACAAATTCTTAAAAATAATTTTTCTTTAAAAAAATTATTTACTTATTTTTGAAAGAGAGAGAGAGAAAGAGAGAGGCAGAGAAAGAAGAGAAAGAGAATCCCAAGCAGGCTCCGTGCTATCAGCACAGGCCTGACACGGGGCTTGAACTCATGAACTGTGAGATCATGACCTGAGCTGAAATCAAGAGTCAGACACTTAACTGACTAAGCCACTCAGGTGCCCCCAAAATAAATAATTTAAAACATAAAATTAAAGTGAAAAATTTTACTGAGGATGTAGCACTTTAAGAGACAGGAGAAACTTTATTTTTTCAATTACCCAGATATCTATAGGTTAATTTTAGCTATTGCTAGACCTATACAACACTTTTCATCAGCCTTGAATTTAATTGCTGCAGAAATTAGCTCACATTAAAAACTGGATTCAGATAAAAGCAGATTGGATTTTAACATTACTTCATATTTTACGTCTGAGTTACAAAACCAAAAGGAATGTCTTAGTCATCATCAAGTAATTGTTATCAGCTCACAACTCATTTAGATCCTCCCTTAGTTTTGTTGAAAGTAAGAAAACAGAAATCCCTATTTGCAAAAGGATTTGTACTCACTGATTAGACTCATTTACTTTCTTTATAGCAACATCAATTGCCCTTAGAACTCCAGACATTTTACCTCCGAGAAAATGATAATATTAGGAACAGCTGAGAGGTACATTATGATTTTGTAAAGAAGTATAAAAATAACTGTGAATGGCTTATTAAGAGCTTCAGTTTTGTCCCAAATTTCATATTAAAATTGGGAACATGGAATCGGATTCCCTCAAATGCATTTATGTACCTTATCACATACTTCTTGATGATTTATTGGATACTCTGAGTAATTCTACTCTAATTTGATGACCACTTGTTCTAGAGCAAAGTTGGTGTGATTTGTGGTGAGAGCCCAGTTGAAACTGCAGATGAGGAGATAATTCATGGAAGAGATTCTTAAGAGAGATGATCATGACATTTTATATGGTGGGGAATTAACAGATACACATAATGTCAGAGAATAGTCCTATCCCATCCCATCCCATCCCATCCCATCCCATCCCATCCCATCCCATCCCATTCTATCCATGCCATCCTATATCCTAGAACCCAATCAAAGGCTGAAATATTTTACTGATTCTTAATCAATTTTTGTTGAAAGAATGATATGCAGTAAGCTGTTCTGCTGATATTGCCTCTCAATTTTAGGTTTATGTTAGGATCTTAAGATTGGCAGAGATGTAATGAAATTCCCTGAAGCTTGCAGAGATTGACTCCCTACCTGTTGGCAGTTTGGTGGGCCAGTGTCTCCTGATGCTCTTGGGTTGTACACAATATCATCATCCATTCATATGTGTACTGAATACATTGAGGTGGTTCTCTGCAACTGAGCCCGTTCCTGAAAGAGTTGACAATTGATGTTTGTTGAATAGCTCTCCTATCAGCTGGGCAAGTAGCTGATAATAACTAAATGTATTGACCTCTTAGTATGCCTCAGATACTATTCATAATATTTTACATTTTTAACTCACTTACCAAAACAATTTTTTGGCTCAAATTTATAAATGAAGGAACCAAGGCACAGAGAAGTTATATATATATTTTATATATTTTTTCCAAGGAGAGAACCTGGTTATAAATTTACCACTTTAGCTCCAAAAGCATGGCTCTTAACTACTATAATATTGGGCCTCTCCTAATCACATGAATGCCTAGTTAATGATATGTAAAGTTCATGTTATATCTAGAAATTCTATAATATAACTGATTATTGACTGCTGAGAAATTTGAGGTATGTTTCTTATAAAATTCTTGGATTCCATACACCCAGAGGAGGGGACATAATATTTGATGACTCTGAGCATAACTTCATGAAAAAGGTATTATTATTGTTTATTATTATTATTATTATTATCTCTAAGACAGATATGAAAAAATTGAGATCTGGGAAAAATAATTAATTTGTTAAAAGCAAGGAGAGAAATAAAACCTTTATCAAAGTCTCCTACTTCAAATCTCTTTGCTTTGTTAATGTGCTGCTTTTTTTTCTTTATTTTAACAAATGTATTGGCAGTCAGACAACCCAATCACCTAGTCCAGTATTAGATTAGGCGCTAGAACCATTACTCAGTACTTCATGGGAGTCTGTAGCTTCTGTCTAAAGGCTGTAGCCATTCTGAACAGGGATATAGATAATGTTACCTTGAAGGGTAAAGACTAGGCCATGCCTTAGGGAAGCAGGCTGGAGGAGACAAACTTTCTTTTTTTTTTTTTTTTTTTTTTAATTTTATTTTTTTTATTTTTGGGACAGAGAGAGACAGAGCATGAACGGGGGAGGGGCAGAGAGAGAGGGAGACACAGAACCGGAAACAGGCTCCAGGCTCTGAGCCATCAGCCCAGAGCCCGACGCGGGGCTCGAACTCACAGACCGCGAGATCGTGACCTGGCTGAAGTCGGACGCTTAACCGACTGCGCCACCCAGGCGCCCCAGAGACAAACTTTCAAGTCAAGTGAAGGAAGAATGTCAATGCCATTTTTGGAAAACAAAGGAGTGACATGTCTGTGCCTAAATTGATGGGTGGAGCATATGACTATAGTGTAACAGAAAAGATGAACAGAAGGTGAATGAGTTATAGTATGTAATTGATTTCCTACATGTGAATTTGGGTGCACCTGGCTTGGATAGCTTTAGGCTATACTGTTTCCTTACCAGGGGTAAATAGATGCAGGAAACATAAAACTAAAATATATTTCTTGCTGTGGATGCATTATCATAGGTAGACACCTGACAATCTGAATTATAATTTAACTTTTAAAACAAATTCTGCATAATGATATTTCTCCTTTTTATTAAAGCTCTCTTTCAGTCCTCAAAATGGAAGTACAAGAGGAGAAAAGAAAAAAAAAACCCTAAAAAATGATTATGAAATCAAATTCCTATACTCATAATAAGGAGGTATTTTCCAGTACCAGTCTCCTGCCCAGAAGTCACAGAATATGAGAATATAGTGAGAACAAAGTAATTATCGTTTGTACATGCATAACTTTAAAGCAAGTACTTTATAAAACAGGTACTTCGTTCCTATTCATTATTATTACTCGATAAATTACTTATGAGAAACCTCAAAATAGTAAACTGACATCGTGAAGCTCTGAACTGGTAAAGCCAGCATTGGCATCTGAGGTTTTGTGATGCAAATATTTGTTCCGTGCATGTCACAGCTCCCCAAAGGATCTTTGTTATATGTAGAATCTGCATTTTTACTGTTCAGAAGAGAACTAATTTAGGGAATGTTCAAATTAAGCATTATACATAAAATAAACCAACAACATACTGCCATGAATCATTAGATTGTATAAAGAAAAGAAACATGAGAAGAATTTCAGTGTCTCCTATAGTTTAATGGGCGAGTATAGGCATAGCCTCTGTGTTGTCCATGCAATATCTTATTTCTCACCTCCCAAGTGACAAAGAGAAGCTAATTTTATCTTGTGAAATATTTCTGTGGAATCCTTATTTTTCTGACCCATATTTTAAGCTTCAGGGTAGAAATCAATCTCAAAGATGAAACTGAGAAAGTCACCTGGAATAAAAGTTAGCCAGAATCCCAGAGGTTTAGTGTTTTCGGTTTAGACATTAAAAGCTTAGCTACACACCAGGGGAGGCTTTGCAACATTATAGTCCCTACTCTGACAAACTGTCTAGCCATCCTGCCTGTAGCCTACTGTAGCCTAGCTTCTTCTGAGACACAGCTGCTGTCACTAGTGATGAACAAAAGACAAACTTAGAGCTTCATCTAAATAAACCAAAGCCTCTTTTAATTTATGATTGTTTTTTAAAAGAAGACCTGGAATATATTACATTAGAAAGCAAAGAATCTGTTAACTAAATCAGAGAAAAGTGGAAAGTATGTCAATGTCTAGGTTGCTCTATACTTCTTTCAGCCTTAGAATTTCTGCATTGGCTAGTTGCTGTATCTGCTGAGGGTAGCAGGGGCAGAAACTTAGCTTTCCATGGAAATTTCAAATCACTTTAAAAACAGTGACTGACAGACAAATCACATTTACTGATGGCAACAAAATAAATTGAGGCAGGCCATTGATCAGTCACAGTGGTGAGATCTACAGTGAGAGAGCAAGGCCATTTGAATCATATTGCTTTACTTACAGCCCGTTCATACTGGTTTGATTCAAAGTCAGAGTTAGCCACCATCTGCACATAAATTTTTATGTAAAACTACGACTTTACTAAAGTGTTTTTACTAATGGTAATGCAGTATAGAGTTGCTTTTTTAAAAGTGATTTTTTTTTTTAAGTAATACATCAAGGGCTCCTGGGTTACTTAGTCGTACTCCTTAACTCAGCTCAGGTCTTGATCTCAGGGTCATGAATTCAAGCCCCGTGTTGGGCTCAGTGCAGGGTGTGAAGCCTACTTAAGTACTCACACCCCACCCCAACACACACACACACACACACACACACACACACACACACACACACACACAGTAATAAATCAAAGCACATTCATTTAACCAAAAAAAAAAAAAAAATCCCCATGACTTTACTGCCTCTATCAAGTATAGTTATCCCAATGATTTAGCTTAGGTTAAGAAAGAATTTGGTATAGATGTTTAAAAAATGTTTAAATAAAAGTATTTGTCAAATGATGTTAAAGCTCTGTTTAAGTGGAGTTTTAAGTACCTATTTTCTTTATATTTTTAATCATGTTGCATTTTTTTCTCTCTTAATTTTTCTTTGGTGGGAATATATTTTATGTTTAGTGAAATTCTCAGCTCTTATGGGTAACTTTCAATCAAGTTTTGGCAAATTCATATTAAGACAAAGAATGTTTCCATCACACCAGAACATTCTCTCCTGCCCTTTCCCCCAACCAGACCAACAACTGATCTGATCTTTATTAACAGAGATTAGTTTTGCATAATCTTGGATTCTATATTAATGAAATCATACAGTTTAGTATATCCATTTGGCTGGCTGGCTCCTTTCATTCAAAATATTTTTGACTATTCCTCCTGTCATTGTACATATCAGTAATTTGTCCCTTTTTTAATCACTGGGAGGAATTATAACACAGTGTGTTAATCCATTCTCCTGTTGGTGAATATTGGGATTATTTTCAGTTTTTTGTTTTGTTACTATGAATAAAGCTACTATGAATATTATTCTCAAGGTTCTTGAGTCCATACATTTTTATTTATTTTAAATAAAAATCCTCAGAGCAGAACTGCTGGATTACAGAGTGTTATGTTTAATTAAAGAAAATACCAGTTTTCCAAAGGCATTAAACCACATTTCTATTTCTCCCAATAACACATGAGAGACTTGGTAGTTCCATATTCTCTCCAACTTTAATAGTTTCACTTTCTTTTTATATTTATTTGTATTTCATGGTGGATATAATTTTCATTTTACAGGTGATTGACATGAAGCACTTTTTCATATACTTATTAGACCCTAATATATTTTCTGTCTCAAGTGTTGGTTCAACTAGTTTGTCCATTCTATTGAGTTGTTTTTCTCTTTTATATGGATTTGTAATACATTTTTATATGGATACAAGTATTTTGTCACATATATATGTGTTACAGATTTTTTCCCCCAGTCTATTTATGTTTCCAATCACATCTTCTGATGAGTTGAAAATGTCATTATATTGATGTACATCGCATCAAATTTTCTTGTGTTTTATGGCTCTTCCTTTCTGATTTCTAAAAAATATTCATCTTCCCTACACTTGCAAAGATATTCTAAGTTTTCTTCTAGAATCATAATAGTTTTAAAGACAATTACCAAACTGATTTTTGTGCATATGTCTTTGTGATTATGTGCATGCTTTTGAATATACCCCATGCTTTCCAATTTCAATTTCTTTGTTTATTCTGTATTCTCCTCTTATAGTGCCTATTCTATCATTCTTTAAAGTTCATTTCATAGTCCCAGCCCCCTCCATATATATTCCTTATTTTCCCAACTTAGATTTAAAAAAATCCTTCCTTAAAGTTTCTAAATATTTAGTATTTTGGAGTCTATCATAAATGGTATTTTTATTTCATTTTAAAATTTTTCATTGCCAATTTATAGATAGACAGTTGATCTTTGAATACTCTCTTGATATTCTGGCATTCTGTAACATTGCTAAGTTCACTTATCAGCTCTAATAGATATTTTGGTAAGTTCTTCATGATCATCTATTATCAAAAACATATCCTCTGTAAATAAAGTCAGTTTTTCTTCTTCCTTCCCAATCTTAATGCCTGTTATTCCTTTCTAATGACTTATTGCAATGGCTACCATTCCCAATACAATGATAAGTAGAAGTGATAAGAGGAGACATTGTCTTAATTCCTTATAGTACAGTTGACCCTTGAACAACACAGGCTTGAACTGGGCAGGTCCACTTACATGCAGATGTTTTTTGATAAATACAGTACAGTATTGTAAATGTATTTTCTCTTCCTTATATTTTTCTTAATAACATTTTCTTTTCTCTAGCTTACATTATTATATGACTACAATATACAATATACATATACAAAATATGTGTCAATTATTTATCCTATCGGAAAGGCCTCCAGTCAACAGAAGGCTATTAGTAATTAAGTTTTGGGGGAGTGAAAGTTATACATGGATTTTTGACTGTGCAGGCCTGTCAGCACACCTCACCACCACATTGTTCAAGGTGTAAGTACTCGATCTTTCGCTATTAGATACTAAGAATTTGTCTTATTTTTTTTAATTATAGTTTTTATTTTGTCAAAAAAATTTTTCTGTATTTAATGAAATGATAATTGTTTTCTCCTTGAACTCCTTCATGTGGTAAATTGCAGTTAAAGTTAATTTTCCTAGGTAAAACCTATTTTTTATTCCTAAACTACTTGCTCATGGCATTATGTTTATTATATATTGCTTGACTTTATTTACTAATATTATATGAGGTTATTTATTAAACTATGACATTTATAATTCAGGAAATTCAGAAAAAAACTGTTTATGAGGCAAGTTGGATATGGGCAATTTTGGTCAAGACATCACGTGTGAATATTGTATTATATTCATAAGATATATCCCTGAATATAAAATATGACTTAATATTCTTTGTAATAGAGATGGAACTTGTAGGCTTGTAACTCTACTAGGACATTGTTTTAGTTCTGTATTTTTGTTGTTAAATATCAGTTATATGAGCCTGCATTCTACATTTTGATAATAGATATATTTATATAAAGATCATTTCTAATTAATGTCCAACTGAGCAAAGAATTACTGGTTTACATTGTGACACATCCATAAAATAGATACTACATAGTTATTCTAAAAAAGTAGTTAAAATACATTGGCTAATAAAACAAAAATATATTTCAGAAATATTACTAAGCTATAAAAATAAATTTCAGTAGAATAGCTAAAATATTATATTTCTTATATAAATAAGAAAATAAGATGATGGATAGATACATAGATAGATGTACCAGTTTTTGCATGAATAAACAAACAAACAAACACCAGATATCTTTGGGACTAGAAACTAGAGACATATAATAAGAAAAGGAAACTTTTGCTTTTCATATGTACATTTCTGGCTTAAAAATAACATACTTATAATGAATTACTTAAGGATATTGCTAAATAGCCTTATGATGGGATTTGAAATTAATAGTCATTGCCATTTCTATCTGTTTATGTGTATAATGTTTGCGTGGGGTTGGAGGAGGAAAAATAGAAATAAAAGACAGTACAAAGGCAATCCCAGCTATGTCAAGAAGATAGTAGTTATTATTTGTTTAAATGAATAATAATTACTATCTTCTTCTACTTTGAACCAATCAGAACAGATGGCATACATTGGTTCTTTGCCATTCAACCAGTCAACATGGAATATTGAATTATTGACATTGCAAACATTTGTGTAAGATGATCTTCATACTATTATAAACTGTGGGGAGAACAAAAGGACACAAAAGGTGGGCTGATAGCTATAGAATACATGCTTCTTCCTAGGAGCTATTACTGAATTATTGCATAACTTTCAATGCATATAACAGCATTGAAAAATATTTCCAATAAAATAGTTTTATGTGGCCCATAAAATAGCATTGATGCTGGCCATACTAATATTAATACCTCTGATTCCTAGCCATATTTGCTAGTTTACACTGCTCCCATATTAATAGAGCAATATAAATTTTAACTGTCTTTTTTAATTTCTTCATAAATTCCTAGTAAAAACAAACTGAAGTAGAAAAGAGGCTAATTTTTGGTATTTGATCACCCTAAATTGTTTCAGTGCTTTTTCTAGTAAGGAGCTTCTTATTCCCATGAACTCAGAGAATACATTTAGTTTATCCTTTATTCCCTGATCTCAGAATACCAGCATAAATATCAATGCAGTAGAGAAGTTTTCCATTCACAATAAATAGTATTTGTCTCTCTTGTTATGCCTGCTTTTAGACTGTTTTGCTTCAAGGAAAGTTATTTGGAAAGTTGTGTGTGATACATGAAATCATTCATTTGTGCCTTCATGATATACACTGCACACTTTTCTATTCCATCGTCAGCCTAGGAAACTGAGATATATAAATCACATCAATAGGGTCTTTGTCTTCAGGCTGAGCTCAAAAAATATTGAGCCCCATAAGAAACTGGAAGAAGAGATAGTGAAGAATGAGGTCAGACTGTTTGTTCCTTTGACTCCCAGCATGTTTCCCTGGAGCTGCCTATTACCTTCCAACAAAGTTTACTGATTTTTTTCAATATGGAAGACCCTATCTAATTCTCTCTCCTTTCTCTGGTTCTAGTATCTGTCCTTCCCTTTGTCTCTTGGTCTTATTTAGTTGCATTTTGGATTACCTCCAAACTCAGTGGGGTAAAATAACCATTTATTATATTCACAGATTCTATGGGTCAGCAATCTAGACAAAGCAGAGCAGGGTCAGGTTGTCTCTGTTTCACAATGTTTGAGACCTCTGATGAAAATTAAAAGATGAAATGACCATGGACTGGAATTTTCTGCAGACTAGAACAAGTCTTACTGGTATTTAAAGCTGGCTATTAGTTGGAACTTCAGCTATACACTGGAATACCTTATTGGAATCTTCCAAATAGCTAAACTTCCTCATATTATGGTGACTGGATTCAACATGTGTCTTGCTTGTGAGAGAGAAACACACATGCAGAGACAGTGACAGAGAGAGACAGAAACTAGACAGAAGTCCTATTGCCTTTTAGATTTAGCCTAAAAAGCTAGACTGGGGTTGTGCCTCAGAAGTCTGGTAGCATCACTTCCACCCCATTCTTCTACTGAGGTATCACAAAGTCTGTCCAGCTTTGAAAAGAGGGAAAATAGGTCCTAACTCTTAATTGGGGGGGGGGGGTGGCAAGATTCTGAAAGTATAAATAAGACCACAGATACTGCTATGGACATACGAAGAAAACCTAATCTACCACAAGCCTGGGGTAGTAAATGTTTGTCTACTACGAATTAAAGGTTTCTACATGACTCCTGTTGGTCTCTAAATTTTTGTAATAAACTCTCTTGGCTTACTCAGTGTGTTTTATGTTTCTTGTTGGAAACCTAAATGATAAAGTACACTATTGAAGTATAATTTGAAAGAAAGAAAGAACTATTTTCAGCATGTTGAGGTAGTCATAATGTACATAGTGTTCTATAATCTTCTAGTTATTAAGGTGAATTCTTTTTGTTACCTAGAAATTAGGTAGAAGGGAAGTACAACCAAAAAAATACATATTTCTCATTTAATCCATGGAATTCCTAAGGAACAAGTTAAGGAAACCTATCATTGCCTTTTTTTTTCACTATGTTTTGCAACTTCTGGGATATATGTAATATGTAAAATAATGGACCAAATTATATGCATTTCTAGATGATATACCCAAATATCTCAAAAGCCTAATATACAATTCTAAAATATCTACAAAAATTAAGTATATGAGATGTGTCTGTTTTTATAATAACCATTTGAAAACACAAGTACCAAATATCACTTTTGTGCTAGATTGATTGCTGCAACGGCCCCAATCAATGGTCTCCTTATATGTATGTGTTTTGCAATGTGACTTTGCAGGTTCTCCCAAGAAGAGAATCAGCCATAGTCTCCACTCTTTCCTCATTCCTTGCAAATGCCATGCCTGTGCAACTTACTTTTACCAAGTGAATAAAGTGAGAAACTGACATTAGCCAGTTTAATTCTAGGCATCGAGAAGCCTTGTGTTTTCATTTCTTATCTTTGAATCCAACTTCCTTCATGAGAGCAGGCTAACCTTTAAAAGAGTGAGTAATTGCACCCCTGCTCACTGTTAGTAAACACCCAGAAACAGAGAGGACAAACCAAACAGCTGCTGATGGCAGATATATGAGGTAGAGCCACTGATACTAAAAGGACAAGTTGAACCTAACCTTAACTGTTGGCTTTCTGAGTCATGAGTTGGTAAAAGTTTGTTCTTTTTGTAATCAGCTGAATTTTGAGGTATTCTGTTGATCAGCATCAATAGTTAACTGATGCACCATTCATAAATATTTCAAAAATATGTAATATCTAACAATATTTAACAGGAAATATCTGTATCTATCTATACATATGTATATGTATAAAACATCAGATATCTGTTATAATTTATATATTAAAAATTTTATTGTATATAGTAAGTTTATCAGGAAATATTATATATGTATAGTATATATAATTTTTATATCTATAGTATATAAAACAGGAAACACATATAATGTGAGTGTGTGTGTGTGTGTGTGTGTACATATAAAGTAAGACTTGAAATAATGAAAATTAGTGCTCTGATTCTTGGATAGGAAGATCATAAATATTTCAGTTGTTCAAAATATTTTATTTGCAGTTGCACCCAGAATCCTAAAAGGTAATTTTGCTGTTGTATTTTTTTGTTGTTGTTATTCTTTTCCCCTTTTGAAATAGTCATATTCTTTTGAAGTCATGTCCAAGAATATCCATGAAATTTTTATTCTTATTTATTTTATATTTTTATACTTTTATTCTTTTATTTTTTTTAATTTATTTATTTTGAGAGAGAGAGAGAGAGCGAGCAAGCAGGGAAGGGCAGAGAGAAAGGGAGGGAGAGAATGCCAAGCAAACTCCACATTGTCAGTGCAGAGCCCAGTGTGGGGCTTGATCCCACCAACCTTGAGATGATGACCTGAGCCAAAATCAAGAGTCAGAAGCTCAACTGACTGAGCCACCCAGAACCCCCATACTTCTTATTTTTTTAAGTTTTAGACAGAAAGAGAGAGAGAGAGGAGGGGGGAGAGGGACAAAGAAAAAGAAAGAATCTTAAGTAGGCTCCACACTGAGTGTGGAGCCCAACACAAGACTAGATCCCATGACCTCAGGATCATGACTTGAACTAAAATTAAGAGCTGAACGGTCAACCCCCTGAGCCACCAAGGCACTCCTATCCTTGAAATCTTTAAAAATGAATGGCTTCTACAAGATTTCTAACCCTAGTCATTCCTTTAACTACCCTAGCCAATCAACTTTAGCAAACCACTGGATTTAGATGTCCTATTCCAGAGAAACTACAGAAAGAGCTGCTTGCTTAAAATTCGTATCATATAAGCATTGTCCCATGCATGATGTTCCAGACATAAAACTATTTTTAGCCATTGACTATTGAAGTTCTTTTAGTTAATAAACACATTAAAAGACATTTGCTAAATGTCCACCATGCTGATATTATTATTGATTTATCCAATCTCTTTCTTTCTTTCTAAGCAATTAATATAATAAAAAGTGATCCTTGGAATTATAAGATCAAATATCAGGAAAAGTAAAAATAAATCTGTAAAACACATTTAAGTTTCAATAAATAGATAACGCAAGCATATATGATTTAACAGAAATAGATTGTTCTGCAATGTAATGAGAAAAAGATAGTTTAATAACTGGGATACCATATCTATTTCTCTGAGAAACGGCAAAGAAAAAAAAACTTTTATCTTACTAACTCATGTTATATCCCAATGTAAATCCAGGGAGATTAAATAATTGAAAGTTAAAATAAGAGGTGCCTGGGTGGCTCAGTCAGTTAAGCTACTGACTCTTGATATCAGCTCAGGTCATAATCTTTTGGTGGTGAGATCAAGCCCCAGGTTGGGATGGAGCCTGCTTGGGATTCTATCTCTCTCCCTCTCTTTCTGCTCCTCCCCCACTTGTGTTTTTTCTCTCTCAAAATAAATACATTAACATTTTTTTAAGTTAATAATAATAATAAAATAAAATGAACTTTTAAAGAAAAGGATAAAGACACTACAACCAAACATAAAAAGATATACACATGAAAGTACATTTCACCTTTAATTTTGAATAATATTGTGGCTGGATAGAGGCTAATTTACTTCTACACCTTAGGTCTCTACTGAATGCCCATATTTTCAACCAGAAATCTTCCACTTTGCCTGGAAATATTCAATGCCTGCATTAGTTATGAGAATTGGTTAGCTCATAACTTCCTAAGTAGTACTTTACTCACCGGTCATTGTTTGCCTGGCCTCACAGAATCTAACCCTACTCATGCACATTTTAGGATTGGGCCAAGTATTTAAAAGTCTCTATGTAAATTTCTGCATATCTTTCTAAGATTAATTTCCTCCTCTGACTGCCAGCCCTACAAATTCCAGCCACCTCAATCTCAAAAGTTTCCTCAATTGATAAGAATACCAAGATCTCTTTAAGCCATCCCCCCTACCCCCCCAAACCCTGGTAGAAAGCCTGTGTATTCTCAGGGCTCTCCTCATTTTTATTCCCTCTGAGTGATCATGGCATCATGGTGTCCAATTTCTAAAATCATTTATTTGACATACTTTTTTCAGTTTTCTAATTTATTTTAGAAAGAGTGTTTTGGAAAACAGGTTAGTGTGTCCAAATAATATTCCTGTATCTGAATAGATACCATATATCATGAAGTCAATAGATCAATAGTAGACTTCAAAAACTTTGCAACATAAATATCAAAAAAGAGCTCATATCCCTCACATATAAAGAACTCTTAAACCAAGAAAAAAAAGGAGTAAAGGATTTAACAGAAAAATAAAATGCATATTAGAAAATTCATAAAAAGGAAAATACACATAGTTATAAGGATATGGAATATACTGTATTTTACTTGTGGTAAGGAAAATAAAAGTAAAGATTGAAAAAAGCTTTTAAAGTCAGATCATAAAAAATGTAAGTATGAAATAAGAGTGAAAATATATCTTATGCTTTTGAGGACCTTGAAAACAATTACATATATGTCTGGTGAGATGTATGTTCCTATAACTTTTTTATTATGAATAATCTGACAGTATATATTAACATTAAATGTATATATCCTTTCAGTTAGTAGTGGTAAGTACATGGGAATCTCTATTTTAGAAGAGGTGCCACCAACATGTAAAGATATGTGTATAGAAATATTTATTCCAGGAGTTACTACCCTGGCAAAGATCTTGAAAAAATCTGACTTTATAATGTCTAGGCTATAGTTGAAGAGATTGCAATACATGCCTGACATAACAATTATTTGAATCTATTTAAATGAAGAAATATCCATTCATAATGCTAATGGAGAAAATCAGGTCCAAAGGAATGTGTAAACTATGACAAAATTATCTTTGCTGTGCATAATTTGTGATCTGTTGAAAGACTTGAAGGTTTCACTAAGTTGTTGATCTTCATTACACCAGATTATTTTTTTTAATTTTTGTAGTTAGTTAGTTTGTTTGTTTGTTTATTTATTTATGAGAGAGAGAGAGAGAGAGAGAGAGAGCGCGCACAAGTGGGTGAGGGGCAGAAAGAAAAGGAGAGACAGAATCCCAAGCAGGCTCCGTGACAGAGCCCAGAGCCTGATGTGAGCTCGGACCCATGAACCGTGACTCATGACTTGAGTCAAGATCAAGAGTCAGCTCTCAACCAACTCTACCACCCAGTCTCCCCTGGACCAGGAGATTTTTAATAAAAGTCTGTGTGATGGGGTATTAATTTTTCAAAATATACCTTTGTTTCCCTAGTCACAATAAACTATTACTGTAAAATTAAAATTGATAATATGTAAAATTAATTGTTAGAATGTTAAATTTATACAGAAATAAAAAATAAAATACCCGTATATGGTATAACAAGGAAAAACTCAAGTAAACCAAGTAGTAATTTAAAATATCTTGCTATTATGAAGATAAATTCCTCTAAGATATCCCCCTTTCTCGGTCTGGCATATTAATTCCTCTAAAAACTTAACCAGAAGTTTCCTTTAAAGGTGTCAAATAAGAAGGCTGCATGATCAGATGGTACAAAAAATGACTCTACACCCAGTCTCTCTGGTTCTAATATTGAATCTAGCACTGGCCAATTAGTTCAACTTCAGAATTATTTGAATCTTTGAATATAGCATTCCTGAGTCTTATGAACAAACACAAAAATTACAAAAGAACAGAGAAGAAGAAAATGAGAAGAATCTAGTTCTAACCTTTAAAAAAAATTCGGAATATGTCTGAAGCTGAATGAAGAAAATCTTGTAAACTTACAATTATAAAGCTTTAGAAATTCAGTTTAAAAGTAAATTTACATGTTACAAAAGTCTAATATTGGCATAATTAGTATTTTTTAAATATTTTCTGTTTTTCAAATTTGGGTAATATTTTACTTTAGCAAATAAAACCTGATCAGTATATAGCCTGAAAGTTCATCATAGACTTCTTTAGTTGATACTTCTATAGAAAAGCAAAGCTGGAAATGTTGAAAAGTTATTAATTTGAAATTACAAAGTATATGCAATGTGAGCATAAATGCAAATAAGTTTAGGAATATAAAGCTAGAAACTTCTCTTTCAACAGATATACCATAAGCTACTTAACACATAATACTGGAGGGTTAATAATATTTTGCTGCCTTGCTTAACAGGAAAGAGACAAAAAATTGAAATTTGATAAATGTAATTCCTTTGCTCCTTCTACTGAGACTGTGCAGAGTGTTGATGACATCCAAGGACAGTTATGATTGCTTCAGTGGAGCAGAGCTCTCTACCTTAACCCCCATCTGAGAAATCTTTTATTAAAGAATGGCCCACTTATCATAAATAATTATTCCTGTTCACACACTGTTAGGAAGGAAGAATGACAGTCCATTCAAAGTGATGCAAAGCTCAGTGATTTCCTAAATCACAATGAGAACATAGGATTCTTGCAGTGAATTCCAGCCAATTTTCTTGCAATCATCTCTATCATGTAATAAACTGGGACTGGACTGGTCATTATTATACAGAAACATTTTTAAGTTGAGGTAAAACTGCATTAGTTAAAATATCCTTATATTTTCCAAGTTTTCATGAAGATTTCACATAAGCATAAGAGAATGCAAGTTATTCTTTTCCAACGTATTTATTTATGAAGTTGATTTATTTATTTTGAGAGACAGCATGCATGTGCATGTGTGCGAGCAGACAGAGAGAATCCCAAGCAGGCTCTCACTCTCAGCACAGAGTCAGACACAGGGCTCAAAGCCATGAACCATGCACTTTCTTATTACCTTGTATAGCTGTGTTCTAGTGTAATTGTACATAGTAAACACACAAATAAGTATTGATGGGCTACCATATCCCCAAAGTAAGAAATAGGCAGAGATTTCTGCCCTCCTTAGATTTACTTTGTAGTGTAAATCTGTAGTTCAAGAGAGAGAAGTGGACTATAAACATGAACATGGATATCATCAGCACATAGATGATATTTAAAGCCATGAGACTACATGAGATCATAAGGGAAATAGAATTTTTTTCTTTAGAGAGTGTGTGCATGTATGGGGCAGGGTCAGAAGGAGAGAGAATCTCAAGCAGGATGAAGGGCTTGATCCCACAACCATGAATTCATCACCTGAGCTGAAATCAAGAGCCAGACGCTCAACCAACTGAACCACCAAGGCACCCTGGGTAAATATTTTAGATAGAAGGTTTCAAGGACTATGAGAAGGGAGAAAGGAAGGAACTTTCAAGAAGCTTGATAGGAACAATGAATAGCAGGTACACTGAGAATTTGTGGTTCTGTAATGAAAGAGGTTAAACATCAGAAGTAATGAGTAAATCAAGTTTATAACACTGATATGATGGAGGAATTGCAGATACTGGTAATGACAGGGTCTAGTTTATGACCATGCCAGTTAAGAGATCAAATAATTGGAAGTAAGTATCAGTGAAAGAGAAGAGCTCAAAAGATTGAGAGGCCAGGCTGTTAGAAAGATTCTCTAAATTTGTTTTTCTGATTACCAAGGAGTAAAGTGGGAAAAATCCTGAAATATAAGCAATGAGTTAGGAGGTATATTTATTGTGAAATGAGGGAGATGGCTGGGCTTTTACATATGACAACACAATGAGGGAAAGTATTAATGCTGTGCATTGATAAGTTTTAAAACTTGAATTTTTGGATGGAAGGAAGTGGAAGATTTGAGAAGTGACAAGGAGGAGACAGAACATCAAATTATCTGCTTCTAAGCCCAGGGCCCTCAGAGTTGGGAGAAGGCTGCAGGGAAAGCATTATCCACAGTGGAGAGCCAATGTCACTTTAGAGTGAAAAGGTGAAGGAATACTCAAAATAAAGGTGAATAACAGCAGATTTTACCTGTTTATGGGGCATGACCTCCAGAGGGCACAAGGGAAGCATTTGTGGTGTTGGGTAGAGATGAAAAAGAGGTCTTAGAGAATGTGCTGAGGGTTATGGGCATTAGAGCATATATACAACTGGAAATGATCTGGTAGTCTGAAGTTCTTGTGATGACTGACATATTGAAACACAATGGCATGGTCTTAGAGAATTTAAGGTACACAGGGATAGCAAGGCTCTGATTGTTTGGGATAGGCAGTGCAGTTGAAAATGAGATGCAGTGGTCCACTGGTTCTTCTTAACCCCTAATCATGCAGGACAAAAGCATGGAGAGTGTCTTATGTCAATCCTTTCACAAAGATTAATCTTGATCCTTGTCCATGATAGGTGCATTTACTCCGAATGTGCATTTTTTCCCCCACAATGACCCTTTTGATCAAATTCAGGACTTTTGGGGAAGAAAGTCTTACTACATTCTCAGCCCTCACATGCCCCTGTTGATGGAGGGTAGACATCTTGGGGAGTAATGAAAATACACTTTCCTCCTCTCAAATGACAAGATGTTTTCCACCTATTAAGGTCCATTCCAGTTTCTCAACACCAGAAGGGAGCATACATAATTTCTCTTTACTTTTTACTTTGCATTTTGTTACCAAATAACACCCTATATGCCTGCTATCTTTACCATTAGGTCATGAGCTCTGCATTCAAGGACGAGGGATAATCTTATTTCCATTTGTGTTGTAAATGGAGGAGTAATTTCTGCTTCTGGAGTTTTGAAGGATCATTCCAACACGGTCATGGAAATTATACTCAGAAAAGAACATTAAGTTAAAGGATCTATTATATTCACAGGCCTTAGAAGAGGAAGGCACAAAATACCACACAAGAACAATATGGGAGAAGCACCAAAGAAGTGGGCTCAAGAAAGTAGGCGAGAGCCAAAAGAGAGAGAACTCCAGGGTAAGGGCCTTTATTAAGGGTCAAGGTGGAATACTCAAGTAAAAGGCATGAGGGAATTTCATTGGTGCATTTAGATGTCACTAGTTTACCATCAGGGAAGGACAAAGTGGGGAACTCTCAGAAGGGACCAGTCAGAACACACTTGATATGCTAGTCACCTGGAGAATTGCCCATAGCCTGTTTTGGGGGGATGTTAAGGCATCAAGAACATATAAAGATTTAAAAATTTACAACACACTATTATTTACCACAGGATGTGGAATATAATTAGAGCTCAAGAAACATGAACAGCTTGTGGGTGGCAGTAAAATACTCCAGAATCTTGTTTCTTAAATATATTTAGTGGATATGGGTGGAGCCTGAAATTCCACCACTTATAAAAAGCTACCAGGTTATGATAATACCACTTGCTTATGGCCATAGAGTGGCCAGTTCTAACATAGTAGACATATATAAATTAAGACTATGATCAATTACTATCAGGTTATAAAAAATCTATAGTTTTACTTCTTTGTTAACAGATTTTGTTTCTCCATATAAGAGAGCCATTCATTTTTACTTTAGACATTTTTGTGATATTATTTTTTCAAGTTTATTTATTTATTTTGAGAGAGAGAGCGTGCACAGTGGGGACAGAGAGAGAGAGAGAGAGAGGGAGAGAGAGAGAATCCCAGGCAAACTCCACCCTGTCAGCATAGAGCCCAATGTGAAGCTCGAACTTACGAACCATGAGATCATAACTTGAGGCTAAACCAAGAGTTGGAAGCCCAAATGACTGAGTCACCCAGGCACCCCTTTGTGATACTATTTTTGATAAAACTTTGGATTTCATTTTGTGCTTCAGGTGAAATTATATACTAGCCCACAGAAACTGAATTAACAAAGCAAGTCACAACAATATATAAAGAAAAATAGAGTGTAAGTAATTAGAAACTATCTAGACTAATGCCTATAATACAGGTACCAAATGTCCATTGTGATCAAGGGGAAGAGAATGTCAGAAGATCTCATCTGAGATAAATACATTTTTATCCCTAGCTCACAGAACCCAGGGCATCAGAAAGGGTAGACATGACAGAAGAGGTTACAGGATGACTTGTGCTTAGAACAATTATTTCAACAACCTATTTCTTGCACATTAAGTTCATTAGATTCACAATAGTAATACTCAAAATGTCACTGACAGAAATCCTTTTGTTGATTGCTACAATTGGCATTCTATCATTAGGAGGAAACTCTCTGGTAACACCCAGTGAACAATGTTTTAGGAGCATTCTGAGGGTGTGTCTCGCTGAGAGTAAGGAACTAATTAATTAAGTAAGGATTTAAGAGTCCCATGATATTTATGACACAAATTAGAGAGAAGAGATGTCACAATTTCCTTAAAATGCAATGTTTGTGACTTTTTTTTTTAATTAATGTCCAGGATCCTTTCTGTAGATACATATATACTTGAAAGTTTTGCTGTGAGTTGATTTTAATCCAATCCAATAGACTGTAAAAGAAGAAAAGGCATCAACATTTAACTTATCTTTATAAAGACTAGAAGTGGGGCACCTGGGTGGCTCAGTCGGTTAAGCGGCCGACTTTGGCTCAGGTCATGCCCTCACAGTCCGTGAGTTCGAGCCCTGGTCGGGCTCTGTGGTGACAGCTCAGAGCCTGGAGCCTGTTTCAGATTCTGTGTCTCCCTCTCTCTGACCCTCCCCCGTTCATGCTCTCTGTCTCAAAAATAAATAAATGTTAAAAAAAAAAAGACTGGAAGTTATTTTAAGACATTTTATATAAATATTTAATTATTGAAAAGCATGAAGCAATGAGCATTTCACTCAAATGGAATCATAATATTGAAACTATATCTTTATAACTGTGTATTTAAACATTATATATCTATTCATACCTTGGGTTTTATAATTTAATCTCTCTGAGTCTTTTTCTCTATCATACACACACACTTACACCCACACACACACATTATTTAATAGATCACAAGGTTTCTAACCCTAGTCATTCCTTTAACTACCCAATCAACTTTAGCAAACCACTAGATTTAGATGTCCTTTTCTAGAAAACCTACAGAAAGAGCTGCTCGCTTAAAAATTTATATCATATAAGCGTATGATGTTTTAGACATAAAACTATTTTTCACCATTGACTACTGAAGTTATTTTAATTAATAAACAAATTAAGACATTTGCTAAATATCCACCATGCTGATATTGTTATTGATTTATCTAATCTCTTTCTTTCTTTCTAAGCAATTAATATAATAAAAAGTAGATCCTTGGAATTATCAGAATGAGAGGAGGAAAAGTGGATTACATTAAAGTATGGCCAAATTTCATTTTGTATGTTTCACTTTGGATAACCACTAAGCATTGATATCAAACCTAGTTTATGGTATCAACGAGGTGAGAAAAGGTAATGTGTGTCCCAAGACACATGAAAAAAATTTCAGCTCCTCAGTATTAGCTGACATATCTTCTCTAGCCCTTCATGTTTTCTCCTTTCATACTCTACTAGATTTGGCTACTATAACATCCAGCCTCTATTTTCCCATTTACTTCCCACTGTTGTTTGTGATATGTGCAAGTTGATTAGGAATTTTCTTTTGACAAAGACAAACTACTAACATCTCTTACCTAGAAAACTGCTGTGGCATTTTAGCCAAGAGTAGAAAAACACAATTATTCTCCTACATGTAAAAAAAAAAAAATACTATTCATATAACCATTCCATTCTAGTTCTTCATTGCTGGACAGCTAGAAGTAATGGAGACTTTCTCAAAAATTAAGAGACTCTAGGAAATGGTTTTTATTTCTCTTAGAATCCTTGTGCCTTTGGAGGAGGTGACTCTTAAGGTTCTCAGTTAAAACAAGTATACATTTTAAAGTAAATCCTCACAACTTAGTCTCAATTACAAAAACAATAGCTCATGTTGCTTATCATGTTACAACACTGTTTTAGGCGTTTTATATTTATCATTTCATTTAATTTCCATCAATTTATTTGGGAGTTCCCATTATGTGTCCACTTTTACCAATGTAGAAACTGAAAATATTATCCTTCACAAAAAATGCCCTATAGGTGTAATTTAAAAATATTCAGAGTTTCACTTTATATAAATTATGACCTGAAATTATAACCAAAATGATAACCAATATTAATAAAAGATTGTGTTTAGATTGCTTCACAAAAAAATGGAAATTAATCTCCAAAATAATCACTTAGGCTTTTAGTGGTAAAATTACTACCTGTTAGTTTAGAATTATCCATGTGTCTGATATTGTTAAAATGAATTAAAGCAGGGATTTTGATAAGAAAAAAATTATTATTCTGATTCAATTTGGTCAAAGTAATTTTAATGTTCTCTTGGCACATAAGATGTTTCCTTATTTACTTTTTACTAATTCTGATAAAAATTCTATTCATTTTGAATATGGGTTCACTGGAACTTCCTGATCATTATAAATTATAAAGAGTTTACTACATTTTTTCTTATAATGAGAACTTTTTTTTAACGTATATTTATTTTTGAGACAGAGAGACACAGAGCATGAATGGGGGAGGGTCAGAGAGAGGGAGACACAGAATCTGAAACAGGTTCCAGGCTCTGAGCTGTCAGCACAGAGCCCGACGCGGGTCTCGAACTCATGGACCGCAAGATCATGACCTGAGCCGAAGTCGGCCGCTTAACCGACTGAGCCACCCAGGCGCCCCGAGAACAACTTTTTATACATTGGTAGTCTTTAAGTGATCCTATAATGGAACCATTTTTTTAAATAAACCTTTATTAAAATCTTGAATTTACCATTGGTATCACAGCATTTTTAACATTCAAAATCTGATTGTTCAGGGCCTTAATAGAAGGTCCTATTAATAACTTTTATTTTGTATATGTTCCTTATTTATAACGTTTATTTATTTTTGAGAGAGAGAGAGAGAGAGAGAGAGAGAGAGAGAATATTCCAAGCAGGCTCTGTGCTATTAGAGCCTCCTGATGGGAGGCTTGATCTCACAAACTGTGAGATCATGATCATGACCTGAGCCAAAATCAAGAGTCAGATACTTAACCATTTGAGCCACCCAGGCACCCCTTATTTTGTATATATTCTAATACTAGTTTCCTAGACTTTAGAATTCATTGCTATCTTATGGATATAAAGTTATCCATAATTAAAGATATCATCCCAAAATAACATATCAGTGCAATGAATATTGTACACATAACTTCATAAATTAAAAAATATTATAGATACAGTGTGCAGATTTTAAAATGTCTTAAGAAGGAAATACTTATTCTATGACATATTTTATCTTTCACTCACTAGGAATGGAAATTTAATTTGCAGTTTCAGATATTATGTCTTATAGTTTGATGTTCTGGCCTGTAAATAGTTATGGATTATGAAAGCCTGAATTTCTCTATTATAGGAGATTAACCCAGGTTATTGGCCTGGAAATACACAAGGATGGGGTAATGAGAATTAATAACAATATGTCACTTTTTCTTTTTTTCTGATTGTAATTATCTCTCTTAGGTCAAGAATAGATTGCCATTTATATTTGTTGTAATCTGTTTACTATATATTTTTATCATTATATTCATCAATGATTGTCTTCTTCTTTATTTTGGAAGAACTGCAGCTTTGCTATTCACAATCATTTATTCAACTTTCCACAGAGTAAATGCCTTGTTGGACTCTCATTTCTTTCCTTTTCTTTCCTTTTCTTTTCTTTTCTTTTTTTAATATTTATTTATTTTTGAGAGAAACAGAGACAGAATGTGAGTGGGTTGGAGCAGAGACAGATGGAGACACAGAATTCAAAGCAGGCTTCAGGCTCTGAGCTGTCAGCACAGAGCCCAACACAGGGCTTGAACTCCCGGGCCGTGAGATCATGACCTGAACCAAAGTCGGACACTCAACCGAGTCACCGAGGCGCCCCAGACTCTCATTATTTTAATTTTAGTCTGAATTTTTCTATAACTTTTTGCTTACATTTCTTAGAGAAGATACTGCTTTATATTCTTCTAAGATAACAAATCTTAAGCCCCCCCCAAAAAAAATCACTTCTGATTTTTTCATAAAATATGCATAATGATCTTCCCTTTCCTTTGTTCTGTCCTATTTCGCCCCCCCTTTCTGGTTAGTTGTTCTAGAATGAGATAAGTTTAGTCCACGATAGGTGTAAAAAGATGGTGTATGCACCATGCACACTCACAGCCCTGTGGGTGTTGATAAAATCGTCGTGTGAACTAATGGGGCAGCCAGTTGTGCATAGCCACTGTTTTAATCTTCTGTATGTACCACACAGTCAAATAATGTAGATTAATAAGCATGCTAGAGTTATATAGTTGTTTGCTTTTGTACTGAAATTTGAATCTTGGCTTATTCCTGATCACCATACACTAAGCCACAATGCCAGACTTGTATCTTCATTAGAACATATTGCTTATTAAAATTACATTGCTGTAATGAAATGCACCTTGTCATTTATCTTCCTAGGTCCTTATCTTCAGTACAACACACACATATATAGTTTTCTTATAGCTGAAGTTTCATATGAAGATAGAAGATTTAATATTGATATCAAAGTGCAAATCATTCTCTGGTGATTTCATACATCACTGTCAAAATCTCAGAGAGAATTGATAGAGTTTTCTGTTTGGTTTAGATCTTGGGTCTATGCAAGAATGTAGTCAGTAAGAAAGGACAAATACCACCTTAAACTCTTTTAGATTGAGCAGTTTGCTGTTTTACATGGCAGAACTTTCTTCCCCTATTTTCTCTCTCCTTTCAATTTTTATCAAACTCTAAGGTTAAAAAAATATATAGTGATAGTTTGGAAGTCCTGACTATTAGCCAGGCATTGCTTTCAACAAAATTAGCTTTAGAAAAAATTTCTGATAATAGGAGTGCCTGGGTGGCTCAGTTGATTGAGTGTCCAAGTCTTGATTTTGGCTCAGGTCATGATCTTGCAGTTCTTTGGAGTCTGCTTCAGAGTCTCTCTCTCCCTCTCTCTCTCCCTTTCTGGCCCTCCCTCACTCGTGTGCACGTGTGTGCTCTCTCTCTCAAAATAAAAAACACTTAAAAATAATTAAAAAAGAAAAAAATTAAAATATTTCTGATAATAAAGCCACATTACAAAGTAAGGAGTATTAGGATAACATATCTTACAAACATTCTTTGAAATACAAATAGATATGTGGACCAGATATTCATGGCCATTATTTTCCTCACTGAAACTTTTTGCCCTTCAAAATGCATAGTATGGTGGATGACAGAAAAACAGTGGCATTGAATTTATGACATTATTTGGGTTATGGAGACCAAAATTATAATTCAAACCACCAAGTCAGTAAGGATTTCAGCAGAGGAGCAATGAGAAGACTATCATAAGTCCAGTTTTCCCACATGCGTTCAAAAAGGTAGAAAAGACAAAGACACATTATGAGCAAATTCTGCTTTTCTATTACTGTTTTTCCCTAAAACAAAATAGTAAACAAAATGCTTTTCCAGAAACTTTCCTTTAAATAGTGCTTGTTAGGGAGACTGGGTGGCCTCAGTCGGTTAAATGTGTGACTTTGACTCAGGTGATGATCTCATGGTTTGTAAGTTCAAGTCCCGCTTCGGGCTCTGTGCTGACAGCTCAGAGCCTGAAGCCTGCTTCCGATTCTGTGTCTACCTCTCTCTTTGCCCCTCCCCCACTTGTGCTCTGTCTCTCAAAAATAAATAAATGTAAAAAAATAATAAAATAAAGAGTGTTTGTTAGAATTGTCTCATATGTTCACCCATAAATGAAGAAGACTTTGGATAATTGAACATGACTAGAAGTGGCTGCCATTTAAATTGTAGTTATACCCAGATTCCTATTTCAACACTGAAGAATTTGATATAAAAACTATTTCCTGATGAGTCTGTTGTCTCTGAAATTTTTAAATGAGTAATTAATTTTTTTTACGTTTTTTAAAGTTCATTTATTTGATAGAGAGCATTGGTGAGAGGCAGAGAGGGAGGAGGAGGGAGGGTGGAGAGAGGGAGAGAGGGAGAGAGGGAGAGAGGGAGAGAGAGAGAGAGAGAGAGAGAGAGAGAGAGGGGGCTCTGCTGGTGCAGAGCTCAACATGGGGCTTGAACTTATCAACTGTGAGATCATGATCCAAACTGAAACCAAGAGTTGGACGCTCAAGTGACTGAACCCTGGTGCCCTGACTAAATAATTTTAGCATATTTTTCTTCTTAGCCAAAGGGTATAGAAAAACCCTTTTATAGTACAAAAAAATAACGGATATATGATAGAAAAATTCAGATACTGGATATACACAGGTGGGGGAAATTGAGGGAGTGGCATATTTCTTGATACAATTAAAAACACATCTCACAAGCAGATGCTTAATTTAACAGATCTATAGTTTAAACTTCAGTAGAGACAGAAAATTTTCCATTTTCATAAATTTGGGAATATTAGATAGTAAGTACAATAAATAATGCTGAGTTCCAAAATGTTAATCCTGTTCTAAATAGGATATTTGGTTTCTTTTTAAGCCACTACCATTCCCTTGACTCTTTGGAATTCCTGATTCATTAGGCATCATGTTTAGACTCTGAATAAATGGCACTTGTTCCTGGAGCTAACCATCTAACCACACACTGGTGTCAATCAGTTTCAAAAGCAAGACTTGAGAATACTTACAAAAAGGTACTTGATTTGTGGAACACATTAGTCAGATGTTTCAAGGGCTCTATCAAATCAACACACTGCAGAACCTAAACTTACACAATATGTCAATAATATCTCAATAAAAAAGAAACCAATAGCCATAGAAATGCCTCTTTCTCCAGTAATTTGTAAATATCTCCAAGAGAAATTGATCTATGTATTATTTATTGCCAATTTCATTGGCATTTGTATGTAGGTATATGTCATTTCAACTTGACTCAAGTAGCACTCACTCTTTGTAAAACATCTGGTGGTAGAAAAGCTATTAGTATTGATCTATTGGAAATTTTATTTCTTTAAAAACTATTTTGTCAACAAGAATCAGATATTGAGTTTACTGCTTATTTTATTATATGCCAATCACATAATGGGGTATAGTAAATATTTTTATAGTCTTAGGAGAAGAATACACTACCCATACTTGTTATGTTCAAATAACTCAGTTTTAATCCCCATGTTGATAATATCAATAAAGAGTAAAAAGATGCCAGAATAGGTGAAGCATAGCCTAAATGAAAGAAGATTATCAGCATGCCAACTACACAGTTTCATAAAACCCTTGGAATCTCACATTTTGTATCTGTTTAGCTTATAAAATTGTTGTCTTGTAAAGTTGTGTTTTATTGGAGTCTCATGATTCATGTCCTTTTCTGAACTCTCTTTACAGCTTTAGCACCTTCAGAATAATAAGGTTGGCTGGTTGTCAGAAAAAAAAAAGTTCAATAAAGAGTTTTGTGGTGAGGGCATGTTACTATAACTCACTGATTCTGTTAAAGTTCCAAACGTTCAAAGATTATTATCTATATAATATAAATCTACACACCTATTTGCCTGTGATCACAAAATAGGTCCACATAACCTACAAAATTACCAAAAAGTCTTGTCATATCTTATGGTACTCATTGTCAAATACCTCAGATGACTTCCAGATTGTCTCACATTTGAATATGTATCGTATGTCTATTATTGCCAGTTGCCACCAGGAAAGTTGGATCATCACCAGAGAGACTCCTAAAACAAAACCCCATTGCTAACTTTCAGATGGCTCAACCTCCCAGTCTCTATTGCTTCTAGTTATATATCTTCTTTGCATGTTTTATTGAATACTGTGTGAAAACGATGGGCATTACATAAGGAAGAGAATAGGGCATATCATCCATTTTTCTGGGCTGCCGCCTTCATTTGCCATGGTCCACAAAAGAGTTTTGGTGTTACCCTCCTAGTCCAGTACTTACCATCTCCTGACAAAGTCACCTACTGACACTCATGAATCTAATTAATGTAAATCTGTCATAATTCCCCTAGGTCATGGTGATTTCTTCCTAAGCCTTTTGCAATGTGAGATTCTGGCAGATCATCTCATGAAAACAATTCCAGACTAGTATAATTAAATTCAGTGAGAATTTTTGTTTATGCACGCACGAATCATCTTGAAAGTCACAGATGGAAGGAAATAGATAAGGATGGTTTCTAAGCATCAACTGCTGGCTATACAGAACCATGAACCCCTTGCAGTTTTGAGCCTCAGGGTTAATCTGTCACCTGAGTCATCCCTTCACCTGGGAAGTATATTTAATCGCAGAGGATCCATTTGTTTGTAGTCATCTAACTTCAACTATGGGAATCCCAATTTACCAGAAATATTTAAACAACTTGATGTTTTGTATTTAAGTTGGTCATATTTCTCAATCTTGTTGATGAAGTAGAACTATTATTTCTTTATTTTAGAGTGACTCAGTTTCAATATCAAATATTAGTCTGTTATATGTAAATCACTTATCTTTAATGTTTTTTTAAAAATTTTTGTTATTATTTCTATTGAGAGAGAGAGCAAGAGAGAGGGAGAGAGTGAGAGCGAGAGCGAGAGCATGAGTGGGGCAGGGGCAGAGAGAGATAGAGACAGAACCTGAAGTAGGCTCCAGGCTCTGAGCTGTCAGCACAGAGCCCGACATGGGGCTTGAACTCATGAGCCATAATCACTGACCTTTAATATAAATACATAGTCTTGTAGGCTTCTTTGCAATGTATCTTTCTTTCTTTAAACCAGAGATTCTACCTGAGATCTTAAATAGCTTTTATGCCATGAGTTGTGATGTAGCTTCTACCTTCCTTCCTCTATTCATTCAGGTTCCTTCACCAATCTACAGAAACTTTTCTGGTTTAATGATCTCTATCGGTTATTTTGCTTACACGACGTGCTGAAGTCCATGGGCCCTATTATTGAGGTCTTCTTACTGTATGGCCTGTTAAGCTCAACCTTGGTCTCTTTCACTCTACCAATGCTTTTGGGACTTCTGTATTTCACTCCAAAATATGAAGAAAATCTCTGATTCCATTTACACCACACCTAGGATTCACTCTTCAGTCCATTTGTCTAGACACCTTCTGCATCAGTAGCCTCAAAAATGTATTTGAATGTCCCCAGATTATGTCCCCAGACATTTTCAATGTCTCACTGAAAATGAAAAACAAGTACCCCTGCATTAGAATGCCTTCCACATTTATTTGACTGCTTTTCTTTTCCTTCCAGCCTCATCTAACCAGGCTTAACATCATTCCAATTAGGAAGAGAGAGTGGCACAGAAAAAAAGGGAACTTATCTCTAGCACGACAATTCTTAGTCTTTCCTGTAGCCCTTGGAAAATAAAGTTTTATAAAAAGGAATATGGTCAGTGACCCGGTTCTTGATATTTTCCTTTTATTCTAAATTGCTTGGTTGGAAGTTCAATGTATAGTTTGTTGTTATTGATTTATCTGATTTACTGTTAACTTTAAGACAAAGTTTCTTCAATGGAAATAATATCTATTTATAGATAAATATTACTTAAAAATAAAAAAGATTATGTAAGTCTTCAATGTATTTACCATGTCTAAATGAGGTAAAAACTGATCTTCTCTATAGCCCAAAGTATAAAATAAACGTGCAGGATTCCATACTTATAAAAGTAAAAATTGAATAAATAATAAATTGAGGATGAGACAAATAACTCATGCAGAATAACTCCATTATTCATGTAGATATTCCACCACCCCTCAAGGTGGTGGGACAGGACTCCCTACCTCTTAAGTGTGGGCTGCACATAGTACTCAAAGAAAACAATGTGGAAAAAGGGAGAAACAAGTATCTTTTCAGTGAGGAAACCTGATAAACACTACCTCAGTCAGTTGATCAAGATAAATATCAGTAGCAATAAGTTGATAGTATGTACCCTTGATATATAATGAAAATGACAATTTATTCTGTAGTCTAAATGTCCAAAACACATAAGCCTTAATTATGACAAAAACATCAAACAACCCCTCACTGAAGCATATCATACAAAGTACTTGACAAAAAATCCTCAAAACTGTGGTCATCAAAAACAAACATATTTTGAGGAATGATTGAAGCAAGGGCATTCATAAGGGCTGTGAATAATTTGACTCATCAGAGAAATTTCAAGTCATTCAGTATAATAGTAAGTAACATATAATATGAAAAAAAGTATAGTTTATACCAGTTTGGCAGGGACTAAATGGTGATCTTTTATATACCATGTTAAGAAGTTCCCATATGGTGCTTTCTCTCATAGTGTTTAAGCTGCAACCTATGGTGTTGTAATTTATGGATTAGAAAATACAGCAGGAGGAGCAAACTAAAGCAAATTGATTAACAGATGATAAATAAATGCAATGAAACTGATCATCTGATTTTTTTCCCTTACTTAAAATGTTTGTACATTAGTTTGAGTAAATATGTTTATCTCTTCATTATACAATGCTCTGTAACCTTCTCAAATGATATCTCATTTGGAGTCTGGACAAGGACTATCACATTTTCCCCTTGTCTTACCTACTGTAGTGTTTGCCATACAAAACTAAGCATACAATTAACATGTTTTTATCAAGCTTTAAGGCAATACATTTCTATACACATGTAAGCTAATTTTTTTGGTAATTTGTACTGTTTATCTGACATGAACAATTTTTGCTATTTTTAAATTACTCTGAAATTGAAATCAGTCTTCACTTTCAATGTTAAAATTAAAACTAATGGCATAATACTTAACCTTTCATTATTATTATAGTAAAATGACAAATAACAAATAGCAAAGCTTATACAGTAAACAAAACTTTCCCAGTCCTTTTTATTCACACAGAATATATCAAAATCTTAGTGTTATAGAGTTGCATATTATTGCTCATTGAAGTGGATTTCAAAATAATTAGCTTGACAAGACTTAACAGTGGATTTGGACTTATGGCATTATGTGTCCATACATTTTTAAATAGATGGTAGACCACTAGTCTATGAGCAAGGGGTCTTTGTTTTATTTTCAAGTTAGGCCATATTTACGTATCTGTAAGCAAGACATTTAATCTCTATACTAAAAAAACATATTTATAAGGGAAAAGGTTTAAACCAGATGACTTCTCAGTTTTCTTTTTATTTTAATATTTAACGATATGTTCATTGTATAAGAAAATGAATCATTTTGGTCACTGTGGTAAGATGTTGGTGATCTATTAATATATTCTTGGCCAATTTTTCATACATGTAATTTTAAAGTCACATTTAATTGTTAGATTTACATCATTATTGAGCTTTAGTATGCTGGATGAAATGTAAATATTGACATTAAATTTCTCTCTGTGCCTGAATTCAGTGATAGTCTAATTCCCCAACTTGTCTCAAGTCCATTATCAATATACCTGACCAAGACAATGACTTATTCCATGTTGGACAAAAATAAGCATATTAAACAAATCTAAGCTTTTATTTGCCTTTTCTTTTTTTTATACAAAACGTTCTCCAAAGATTACTGGTTACCTCTTATGGAAGATCTAATGTTAACTGATAGGTAAATGGGGATTTGGTAAGAAAATACCAAAAGAGAATTATAAATAGCTATGAAAATAAAATAGTTTTCTTAATTACAGAGAGAAGAGTTTGCACTCGAGATTTCATTTCAGTAAAAACAAATTACACCTAATTTTCTTTCCAGGGTGGGTGAAATAAAGCAGTCACACTAGTTCTGGAAATGGTGGGAATATCTTGTGAAATAGGATTGGAGAACTGGTATGGGTTAATAGTATGTCTCAAAAAAAAATACTAAAAAACTTGCATGTTCAAGAGAAGATCAGAATGGAAGGAGAATGCCAAAACAGTCTCTCTCTATCTCTCTCTCTGTCTCTCTGTCTCTCTCTCACTCTTTCCCCACTTGTTCATCACAACACAGCTTATATTACTATTTAAAAAAAAAAACAAAAACAAACCAGATGCCCTTGACTGCCTGTTCCAAACATCCAGCAAAAGAATGCAGGGGAAATATGCAGTCATGGACTTTATAAACTGATCAAAAACAAGCAGTACATTAATCCTGTTGCCTCTAATCTTAAATCAAATATGGAGCAATTTTCATTCTGATGAGCGTCTGTGCTTCCTGCGTACCCAGTTTCCATTTTACCACTGATAAAAATGTATCACATTGTGGGGGAGCCATCGTCCCCAAACTAAGTGTATTGTTCCTTGCAGAACTGACACTGATTCTAACTTCAGCTCCAAGCATGGGGCCATGAGTCAGTCTTAACTAAATGGCACATTCTTATTGCCCTAATCATAGATGGGTTCATGACCCAGTTTGGAACACCCACTGTCAGGCTCGCCATTTCACTGAAACTTTTGGTAAAGCAAAATCTCTTTTCTGCAGATTTTGCTGGAAAAGTAAAAGGTAGGTTGGAGCTGTCGCAGCCAACATCCCTTCAGGAAGTGGTAATCACGTGCCTATGAGTGAAGCAAAGACACAGGAAAATAGACCAGCTACACTTGAATTTCTGAATTAACAAAAGAAGATAAACGTCCTTGTGTTTAAGTCACTTCAAGTAAAGTGGTTCTATCACTTTACAAATAAAATTTCCTCACTAGCATGCTTCCGATGACTCATATTTATAACTTCATGTTTCTGTCCTTATAGTATGTTGTCTTCATCTAACTGCTTTTGCTTTGATTTTGTTAATTATGGTTAAATGATAAAAATTTCCAAGGGTGCTTTATGACATACTGTTACTGAGAAATAAAAAAAAAAATCCACAAGTACATAGCATCTGGTCACTGAGATTTTCAAATATTTTTAGACTCATTTGGCCTAGAAAATAATATAAAATATTTATTAACTTACATAATTTTAAGAAAGATTCATAAATATTATTAATGGCCAGCAAATAAGTTAGTTTGTCTGTGGATTTATTTTATTATATTTAATCTAATTCAAAATTTAACATTGTATTTGAAGAAGTATTCTGAATTCAATTATTCACTTCTGAAACATATGAACTTGTTTAGTAAGATTTCACTCTTAATTGGAAGAATACTACAGGGAAAACAATGCATATAATCTATCTGGTGAAGTATTAAAGTACACGGTCGCCGGAGAAAAAACTCCAACTGATTTTTCCTGCCTTGCAAAATAACACTTTTATTATAATGTAGCATAAGCTGGACTACAGCTAATTATATAAAAACTTCCAGCTATAGAAAACCTTTATTTAACATTGAACCTGAAATAGTATCTGAATCCTGCCAAGACAGGATTTTACCCATATTTTAACTGTTATAGCTTTTTCAGCTTCAAAGAAAACACATCCTCTGCAGCCCCCATAATGATCTCCTCCTTGGGATAGAGAGAAACCGACACACTAATGGAAGGAATAGTCGTTACCAAGTAGCCTGAGGCTAAAAAAGCCAGTGCTAGACAAATTCCTATTATCTGCACTCTCCAAAAATAAGTATGAAGGCAAAAGACTATTCATGCTCTTCATTTCAAGGAGATTAAGGAGGCAAAGCTGAGGAAGTAGAGGTCCTTGATGCAGTTTCAAAAAGTCTTTGAATCATGTCGATAAGCTTGAAATACCAAGAAAAATGGAATGTAAGTAAAGCATTAACACAACCAGAAACCGAAAATGTATGCATTACCATAATATGCTTTCTTCACATATTACGTGTTTCTTAGTCTCAGGTACCTTATACCAGAAACCTCCCAGTCCCTTGTTAAAAACCTGGATTTGTGGTGTACTATGGATCAAGGAACTCAGTATATCTGGGGGTAGAAGAATGTGAATTGTTGTTACGCACCCCAAGGAAATTCTTAGTCCATTGATTCAGAGTTTAGAGGTGACTGAGTCAGCTGTATTTCCGCAATTTTGTACCAACTTCACATTTAACTTCTAGGCAGCCCATACTTTCAAACCTGATCCTCATGATCTGCCTTTTAGAAACCATATTTGGTTTGTACATCAATTGATGCAAAAGTTATTATATCATGAAGGGTGCCTGGGTAGTTCAGTGGGTTAAGCATCCGACTCTTGAATTTGGCTCACGGTTCATGGGAACGAGCCCCATGTGGAGCTCTGTGCTGAAACATGTGCTCCTTCTCTCTCTATACCTCCCCTGCTCATGCTAGCTCGATCTCTCTCCCTCTCTCTCTCTCAAAATAAATAAACTTTATAAAAAGATATTACATCATGATGCTGCCTATTAGCCAAGAAAGAATTCTGCTCCAGCGCTATCAACATCTTTGTCTTTTACTGTATTAAGGTATATTCAATATGTATTTGAATATTTTTTGTATTTCTCCCTTATTTACTAAGACAGAATACAGAAATAAAAATTACTTGAGAGAAAATACTGTATTTGAAAAAAGATAAAGAACACTACGCATTCAAGAAAGTAACACTTTAACCTCATTTTGAAGGTTACATTATGTTGAAAAATAAAATCAGTGATGAAATGCATGCTAGAAATATATCTTTCATGTCTATGTCTAACAGGCAGATACATTTGGTGATTTCATAAAGCATTGGTTCTTGGTATTGAAAACTGTTCATTTTTTTTTTACTTTTGGCTATTTTACATTTTATTCCATATGCCTTTTTCTTCACAAATAAATTATGTAAGAAAGTGGGGATGTCACGTGTATATTTAATACTGAGAATATTCAGTTATTTGTCCACTGAATGAACATTAAACAGGTGTCTTAGTTTTAGAAGTTATATATACTGTAGTAACAAACCAGAAAAAAAGACTCTATACATGTAGAGCTTAAATTCTGATTAGGACAATACAGGCCCTAAACAAACAATTGAATATCTATCAGGGCATGATACATGTTAGGAAGAGGGAAACAGCACAAGCCTGCTCTATAGCAGGTAGGCTACTCCATACTGAGTATACTTTGACTAGAGACCAGAAAGAAGTGAGGGAAGGAATCATGTGGCTACCGGAGAAAGCACAATTCTGGGCACAGCAAGGGCAAAGCCTGTGAGATGAGGCTTTTGTGGCACAACTGAGGAACAGCAGGAAGGCCAGTGTGGTTAGAGCAGGATGACTAAGAAGGTGGAGAAGATGAACGAAGTTAGGGAAGTGTAGGAAACCAGGTCACGTAGCAGCTGACAGTCCAACATACGAACACTGATTTTTATGGAAAAAATAAAAAGCCATTAGAAAATTTAGAGCAAAGTGTTAATATTTTAAACTGGGTATATTCTTTTATTAAAGATTTCTGTGGTAACTGAGGGAATAGCCTGGAGAATTGCAATGATGGAAGCAGACAGGCCAGTTATCAGAGTACTGAAAGAATCCAAACTAGAGATAATGATGGCTTAGATGAGAGTAGTTACAGTGGAGATGGTGAGAAATGGTTGGATTTTAGATAATTTCTACAATACTATTTTGAAAAATTGCTGTTGAATTAGATGTGCAATTGGAGAGAGGAAAAATATGTCTTTCACAATTTTTTTCTGTGCATTTCAAGGAAAGGAATTGACAATTATTGAGATGAGAAACACAGCACAATAGAATTTTGGGGGATGGGTGACCATGGTACAAAACACAGACATGTTACCTATGAGGTCTATTCAACACATAAGTGGTTACATGAATAATTTTTCAGAAGAAAGACTGAGATGGAAATATAACTTTATGATAACCATCAAACAAATTACATTTAAAAACAAAAGACTAGGGGTGAGATTGGATGGGTGACCATCCAACAAGTTAATGAAGATATGATATTCAAGAATTGATACTGAAACAATCTGTTGTTTCAAAATTTTACAAGATGAAAATAAACCCCATAGGAAGCAGAGAAGAAATAAATACTAAGTTGAAGTTTGACTGTTTTCTTAACAGTCAAAAACAAAGATGATGAAGAAACAGTCCAAAGTGATGTTGAGGATTCTCTAACTAGAATACTATGGATGACATTAGGACAATGGACAAAGGAGAGGAAAAATATGTAAAATATCCATGAAGGACAAAACCAAAGACAATATATCTCTTCCTTAAACGCTCATAACCTATTTCGTTTGCTACACCAATACAACTAGTATAGATAGCAGTTATTAATAAAAACTGTTGGTTAAGAAGTATTAAGAGAATTCTTTTGATAACTTTAAGTCACAATTTATGTAACTAGAAAATGGACAGTAGTGTCTTTGTTAATATGTAAAGTTGCATTTTTGCACACTAGTATCCTCGGTTCTCATTTTATCTTCTCTTTTATTGATCTATTACACAAAGATTAATAGGGTTATTTATGATTATTTGAATTAGAATGCCTTTGGTAGTAGTTGAGATTTGAAACAGCAGTAAGGAAATACATATTGGTGTTTTAAAATGAAAGCTTTTGAGAATATACAGCAATTAATTTATTTTAAAAGGTAGTTCCTGAAATTTTAATGATATTTGATTGCAAAGTGTTAGTAACACATGTTGTGGGTTTTGATTAATAAATAGCTATAAGCTAACAAAGCCATATTAGATTTTAGTGTTCTATAAGTATAGTGAATTGATTCACTTATGTACTATAGGGGCAGTACATTTGGGTTTTATTTTTTTATTTTTATTTTTTTTTAATTTTTTTAACATTTATTTATTTTTGAGACAGAGAGAGAGCATGAAAAGGGGAGGGTCAGAGAAAGAGGGAGACACAGAATCTGAAACAGGCTCCAGGCTCCGAGCCGTCAGCACAGAGCCCGACGCGGGGCTCGAACCCACGGACCGTGAGATCATGACCTGAGCCGAAGTCTGCCGCCCAACCGACTGAGCCACCCAGGCGCCCCACATTTGGGTTTTAAAATCACTAAAATTGGAAAGCATCATTCCCATCCCTGAGTTTATTGATTATATTGCTTACAGTGGGAAGGATTTTCAAATATTATTTTGTAAATTTAAATAGTCCTCAGGATTTATCGAGTTTCCAAGAATTTCATTTAGGATGATCAAATATCAATGTTGTTCACAAACGAATAAGGATTCTGAATGAGAATAGCAGGTGGGGTTTATTGACTCCAAGCTTGGGCAAACTCTGTGCACTCATTTGTCTACAAAGTGGTAATACTCAAGCACTTTCCAATAAGTTTTGTCCTGAACTGAGCTCTGAAGAAGTATCTCCAGTTTCTTACTGACATTTCCAAATAAAATTTCCACCTTGAACCCAACACAAAACCCAAATTAATTATTTTCCTCCTTTCCAAATACTCTCTTTTTTGATCACTGCCTCACATAATAAAATCATCAGCATCTCTGGGTATTAGGCTTAAAATTTCAGTATTATCTTTGATTCTTCCATTTCCTAGATATCTTCCAAAAGAATTTGCATCAGTTATTCAGTTTATTAGAAACTTTTTTTCTAGTAAAAATTAAATAATTTCAATAGCTTTTTATCTTATTATAAAAGTACTATGTTTATTGTAGAGATTTTAGAAAATGCAGCCAAACCAAGAGATTAAATTAATGCTTACTCATAATCCACAAACCAGAATTACCCATTATGTTGTTTATCAGTACAATATTTAATATTCATATTAATGTATACAATCTACAAAATCAGAATCATTTTTATATTGTTTTAACCTGGCTTTCAATGTTTGAAAACATTTTCCATTGTATTCTTTACTCTTCCAAGGCAGTCTCCTCTTTTTGTTTAGTTAAGAGGAGCTACAATTTCTTTTTAAAATAGCATTAACTTAAAATTTGTCTTTGTACTAGCAATGTAATATTTCCATTAAGTAAATGGATTGCAATTTCTTGAATCCATCCCTACTGATAAGCTTGTAAATTATTATGGTTTTTATTAATACAAACAGTATGTCTAAGATCACCATTTTAGCTAAATCTTTCCGCTAGGATTTCCTAAAAAATGGACTTGCTAGGGCTAAACATTTTTGTGGCATTTGAAATGCACTGGGAAGAGACTGCTTTGCTTTCCATCTCCTGCAGAGAGATTATATGTTTTTTAGCATGATATTTGAGGCTTTCAACCACTTGGTTTCAAACAATCTGTGGTCCACTGGAACTGTATTTATTCACACAACTACAATTCAGTTATAATAAACCCATTTGGTTCTTTTGATTCAACTGTATATTTCTGCCTCTTGTTTAAAACATGTCAGGGTTTCTGTTGTTGTTTTTTTTTTTTAAGCTCATTTATTTATTTTGAGAGACAGAGGGAGAGAGGGGGAAGGGGCAGAGAGAGAGGGAGAGAGAGAGAATCCAAGGAAGGTTCTGTGTTGGCAGTGTAGAGCCCGACATGGATTTGAACTCACGAACCATGAGATCATGACCTGAGCCAAAACCAAGAGTTGGTCGCTTAACCAACTGAGACACCCAGGTGCCCCAACATGTCAGTGGTTATGATGCCATTGAAAGATACGTCTGTGAAACCTACCCAGGTCTCTGTTTTCTTGGATGGCACTTTTTCTCCCCTCTTTGAATTTCTGTGGTATTTCAAGTCTCTAATACACACTTCAGATGAACCTCCATGTAATAAAAGTGTTTGAGACTGTGTCTTCATTCTTGGCATTATGCCTACTAAGTGGCCCAGAGCAGAATTTGTTTCAGTCATGTTTGCGTGTACCAAATGCCTTGCTCAAAAAAGCAATATTTATCTTATGATTTGTATTATATTTAATATCTCATATGATAAGTGTAGCTTCCACCTTATTGAATATGGTTTAGGTGTTTATGATATATGCTAAATATCATATCACCAAGAGTTTTGACATTTCTAAAGAATAACATGAGTTTCGATAGTAAAAAGTGTGATTATTAAGTCTTTCTGGCACATTTGAGGGTTCTGTGCAGCTCTATATCAGAGAGCTATCTAATAACATTTCCCAGAAAGCCTGATTCTCTAATGAATTCGAAACATCTTAACTGAGCTTTGGGTTAATACATACATTAGTAAGATATTTAGGTATCAATCTTTATTTCTTATTCACCCGTATGTCCTTAGGTCTAAAATATTTTTTAAAATATTTGTTTATTTATTTAAGTGAAGCCTTAAGTCAGCTTCATTGCCCAGAGGACAGTTGCCAATGTATGCAAATTATTTGGCTGTCATAAGTAGAGGGTACTACTGGCATCTAGTGGGTAAAGGACGAGGGATGCTGCTAAATATTCTATGATGCTAAGATAAATATCCTTAATAATGAATTACCTGACCCCTAATGTCAATAGAGCCAAGTTTGAGCTAGTTTTTATCAGCCCAATGCTCTTCCATGGATTTTTTTTTTCTACTTTTAACCAGGCTATTAGCCTGTCTTCATGGCTAAGAAACACAAAGATGTCTCTTAGATCCTATGGAATCTGTGATATTTCCTTTTTTGGTCAAAAGTTACTCAAATCCCTGATATATATGTAAAAAAAAATTAAAAGTGATCATAAGCCATTTATCACTTGCTTTCTCATACACTCATACACTTACACTATTTTTTTTTGTTTTCTCATTTTTCTTCAGTAGTTCATTTTTAAGAGTGAATAAATTGATCACATACTAAGGAATATTAAAAGGTCTTAATTTCAAAGAGTATTAATTCTTATTTCTGAGTGCTCTTTATAGCTCTTGCTATAATAAATGAGAGTGTGAATCTGTAAGATTAATAAGAGTTACAAAAAACTCATATTTTCATGCAAATTTCCTAGACATCCTAAATTACATCAACTTTAAGATTTAGGCAGTCAACTTAGAGAAGCATAAATTTAAAGAAACATGAAATCATTTCCTTAGATGTAGGGTTGGCAAAGCAAAACCCACAGGCCAAGTTCAGCTATGTATGTGATTTTGTAAATGGTATGAAGAACAGTCACTTTCATTCATTAATGTATTACCCATGACTATTTCAATGCTATGCTATTTCAATGTTTAAATGTTAAATGTTTAAAACTCTTACTCTCTGATCCTTTACAAAAAAATAAATAAATAAAAGCAGGAGCTTGGAAAGAGAGCAAATAGGAAGACCATGAGCTCTCACTGACCCACGTTTGCAACTAGATATCATCTATATTTAAGTAAATAAACTGAAGAGTAAATCTACAATATGAAGATTTGTAGAACAAACTCTACATATATAGAGAAGAATCTGCATCTGAAAGTTTAGGAAGGCCAGAAGGGCAGAGGGAGCTGCCATCAGGAAGGAGGGCACTGTACATGCAGAGAGGGCAGAAAAACACTGTCTCACACCAAGGTATTCACACATGTCCATAAGTCCAGACTTAGAGACTAAAGCTTTAAAAGTCAGCTGACTCAGGACTGGGTGAGCCAGGTAGGTGAGTGATAGCTGGGTCACTGCCCTTAAAGAGACAGCAGTTGGTGCAGAGGCAACATAAAAATGGCAGTTTATACAACAACAGAGGAGACAAATGGGAGACAAATCTATTCATACTGATTTGAGAGAATGATAGGGGACCTCTCCAGATATGAGGGATCTAGCAGGCACCTGCCCCCCAGCATAAACACAGAGCCACCTGAAGGAGGTAGCACTGCACAGACACTTGCTACCTAACCAGCAGCAGTTTGCCATGCCCACAAGTTCTCCTGAGGACTTGCCCACAAGTATGATAGCTTGAGCCCTGGGCTCAAAGCCAATTTTGTTAAAGGTGTACATGTTCCCTGCCCAGTAGCTGGGTGTAGAGTTGCAGCCACCATGCCCATCTGTCATGCCACACCCAGCTTCATGCTCCAAGCTGCCAAGGACTTCAGGGAATCTGGCATAGGACTAGTGGCCCAATGCAAATTTTGCTTACATTGCTGCCCTGCTCCCAAGTACCCTGACAGGCACACTACCTCAGAGGTGGCATGTCTGGGTCTCACTAACACCACAGAAAGCAAGCACGGCCCACAATAAGCAGCGAGTCAGTTCAGGAAAAATGAATCAGACACAACAGCAGAGCATAAGCAACAAACATAGGAAATTCTTCTGAAATGCCAGGTTCTGGTGAACAGGAGACACTGCACTGCAGTTTGGGACCTCTTATTCATAAAGTCATGACTTTAAAGAGCAGAAGACATAGATGACTTTCTTAACCCACAAAAACACATGGACAGGCAGACCATGTGTAGACCATAGACAGAAATTTATCCCAAATGAAAGAATAGGATAAGGTCATAGCCAGGGATATAAACAGATAGAAGTTAAATGCCTGATAAAATATTTAAAGCAATGATCATAATGATATTGGGTGGACTTAAGAGTAGAAGATACAAGTGAGATCCTTAACACAGAGATAAAGAGATAAAGGACTCAGTAAACAAAATGAGAAATACAGCAGGATGGAAGAAGCAGAGGAATGAATTAGTGACCCAAAGACAGAGTCATGGAAAGAACAGACCTAGGGAGATCAACGACTCTATCAAGCATAATAAGAGGTGTATTATAGGAGTTCCAGAAGGAGAAAATAGAGAAGGGGGGCAGAAAATTTATTTGAGGAAATAATAGCTGAAAATTTTCCCAATCTGGGGAAGGAAAGAGATATCCAGATGTACGAGGTACAGAGAACTGCCATCAAAATCAACAAAAGCAAAGCAAAACAAAACCAACAAAAGCAGATTCACACCAAAATGTACTGTAATTACATTGACAAAATATAGTTATAAATAAAGAAAATTTTAAAGCAGCAAGACAAAAGAAGACAGCAGAAACTCTGTAAGCCAAAAGGGAGTGACATGATATATTCAAAGTACTGAATGGGAAAAGTCTGCAGCCAAGAATATTTTATCCAGTAAGTCTATCATTTATAATAGAAGGAGAGATAAGGAGTATCCCAGACAAACAAAAACTAAAGGAACTCATGACATTAAACCAGCCCTGCAAGAAATATTAAAGAAAACACTTTTGAGTAGAAAGGAAAAAACAAAAGTATAGTATAAAGAAAGGAAACACAAAGGCAGTAAAAATGAATATTTGTGTAAAAAATCAGTCAAGGGATTCACAAAATAAGAGGATATAAAATATAACAACATAGACCTAAAACATGGGAAGGAGAGGAGTAAAGAATGGGTTCAAACCTAAATGTCCATCAAATTAATACATATTGCTAGATGCAGAAGATGTTATATAGAAACTAATGGTATTGTCTATCAAAAACCACTAATACATATGCAAAAAATAAAGACATAAATCCAAATATATTACTAAATAAAATCAGCAAAACATGAAAGACAAGAAATGATCAGACAAAAAATTCAGAAAAAAACAAAATAATAAAATGACTAAATAAATTATACATCTATCAATAATTACTCTGAATGTAAATGTATTGGACTCAACACTTTAATCAAAAGACATAGGGGATCAGAATGGATTTTTTAAAAAGCCATCTATATGCTGCCTACAAGAGACTCATTTTAGACCCAAAGACACCTACAGATTGAAAGTGTGGGGATAGAGAAATATCTATCATGCAAATGGATGTAAAAAGAAAGCTGGAGTAGCAATACTTATACTGAACAAAATATACTTTAAAACAAAGCCTACAGGGATGCCTGGGTGGCTCAAAGTACCCAACTTTAGTTCAGGTCATGATTTCATGGTCCGTGGGTTTGAGCCCCACTTTGAGCTCTATGCTGACAGCTCATAACATAGAGCCTGGTTCAAATTCTGTGTCTCCCTCTCTCTTTGCCTCTTCCCTGCTCACTCTCTGTCTCCTGTCCCCCCCCCAAAAAAATAAATAAACATTAAAAAAATAAATTAAATTAAAAAATAAACATAAAAAAATTAAAACAAAGGCTGTAACAGGGGACAAAGGAGGACATGATATTTTAATAAAGAGGACAATCCAACAAGAAGATAATATTGTAAATATTTATGTCATCAACATGGTAGACTGAAATACATAAAACAGTTAGTAACATGAGTGAGGGCAACATGGCAGAGAAGTAGGGTTATCCGTACTTCCCACCTCTCTCAAAAAAAGAAGAGCTGAAGCAAAAGGACTTTGAACCCCAAGAGTCTGGGAGGAAATGAGACTGAGTCTAACAAGGAGGAACCGGGACAACCTGATGGGCCATAGGTAGGTGATTGCAAACTGGGGGAGGTAAAATGGGCCACATAGGCACAGAGGGGAGGGATCCCCTTCTGCGAAGAGCAAAGGGAAGAGAAAGCATCTGTGGAAGCATAGGACTGTATCTGAACAAGAGAAAAACCTGGGACCAGGACAGGGAGGGATCCCATTTCTAACTACAAAGCCTTCTTCGTACTGGGGCCAACTGCCCTGTTCATGCACCTGGGGGGAAGAGGAGCCAGCTCCGGGTTCAGTGGTAGGTCAGGGGCACAGTCCACAGCAGAAGAAACCAGTCCCCTCCCCTCAAATGCTGCAGCACAGGACAAAACCAGCCAGGACCACATATCGGCAGGCATTGAGAGGCACTTCCCCAGTACCAGGGTGCACAGAGTGGGAGTTTAAATCCCAGCCAAGTGTCTGGCCTCGGAGTTGGTGGAGCCAGACTGTCTTGTCTGTACCTGAGGCACAGTGAGGATGGTGCCAAAGGAGTGATTTGGGACACTGGGCCGTGAGAAGAGACTGAGGGGCAGCAATTTTTCTCCCCACCACCACCAAGGTGGGGCCAAAGGGATGGGTCAGCGAGGCCCACAGTGGAGGCAGGACCGCCTACACCAAACCTTGCCACTCTGCTCCAGGTAACTGTGTATCTACTGAAGAGGGATAGACACTGTGAAACCAGACAGCCTCCTCCTCCAGACCAGTGCTGCTGCATTGCCTGGATTAATTATAGGACAATTCTTGTTTAGATATATTCTCCCTCCCATTCCTCCTTCTTATCTCTTCCCTCCTCTGGGCTGGTTACTTTGTTATTGGTTTGTTTAAACAGACATATTTAATCCATTCTCTTGATACATGTTCTACACCTCCTTCTTTACTTTCCTTTCTCTCTCTCTGGACTAATCAAGCCATATAGTTTCTCTGGCTGGGTAACTTTATCTTCCTTTCTCTTTCCCAGCCTCCCTTCCTTATTTTTCTTTCTCTCCCTCTACATTAAGCCTTTTAGTCTCTCTGCCTGGTCAATGTTTATTTTTTATTTTTCCCTGCTCCTGTCATTTCTCTCTTTATATGTGCTCTTCCATCAGCACCGCCTCTACCCTGTTCTTTACTTGTACCTGGTGTTTCTGGTTTTTTCCTTTTGGATTTTTTTAGTTTTTACTTTTTGTTTTTGTTTTTGTTTTTCTTTGTTTTATTTGTTTGTGTGTTTGTGTATTTTTGTTTCCCGTTTGTTTGTCTGCTCATTTTCCTTTCCATACTTCAAGGACAAATCAAAGCACATCCAGTGGAGGGTCCAAAACATCACTACGAGTAGAGAAATAAAATAACCAAAGTCACAACAACAGAGAGCAAGTAACACTCTCCAAAAAATACCTCCTGAAAGGCCAGGTCCTGGACAGTGTATGCCCCCCCCTTTAATAAAGCAGTGCTCACAGGTGCAGAGCACATAACAAGCTTTTAAAACTCCTAAGGGACATAAAACTAACCAAAATGATGAAACAAAGGAATCCTCCTCAAAAGAAATTCCAGGAAGAAGTGACAGCTAAAGAATTGATCAAGAGAGATGTAAGCAACATAACTAAACAAGAATTGAATATAATAGTCATAAAATTAATTTCTGTGCTTGAAAAAAGCATAGAAGACAGCAGAGAATCTACTGCTGCAGAGATCAAGGAACTAAAAAATAGTTATGATGAATTAAAAATACTATAAATGAGATGCAAAATAAAATGGAGGTGGCCACAGCACCAGATGAGAGAAGAGGTAGATGGGAGATTAGGTTAATTAGAAGATAAAATTATGGAAAAAGAGGAAGCTGACTAAAAGAGAGAAAACAAAATCCAGGATCATGAGAGAATTAGAGAACTAAGTGATACAATCAAACAGAACAATACCCATATCATAGGAATTCCAGAAGAAGAAGAGAGAGAGAAAGGGGCTGAAGGTATACTTGAACAAATCATAGCTGAGAACTTCCTCAATCTGGGGAAGGAAACAGACATTGAAATCCAAATTGCACAGAGAACTCCCTTCAGACATAATTTGAATTAATCTTCTGCAGGACATATTATAGTGAAACTGACAAAATACAAGGATAAAGAGAAAATTCTGAAAACAGCTAGGGATAAACAGGTTCTAACTTACAAACATAGACACATAAGGGTAGTAGCAGACCTCGCCACTGAAACTTGGCAGGCCAGGAAGGAATGGCAGGAAATCTTTAATGTGATGAAAAGGAAAAATATGCACCCAAGAATCCTTTATTCAGCAAGGTTGTCGTTCAGAATATAAGGAGAGATAAAAGTTTTCCCAAACAAACAAAAACTAAAGGGATTCATCACCACTAATCCAGCCCTACAAGAGATCCTATGGGGGACTCTGAGTGAAATGTTGCAAGGACCACAAATTACCAGAGACATCATCACTACAAGCATAAAACCTACAGATAACACAATGACTCTAAACCCGTATCTTTCAATAATAACACTGAATGTAAATGGACTAAATGCTCCAATCAAAAGACATAGGGTATCAGAATGGATAAAAAAACAAGACCCGTCTATTTGGTGTCTACAAGAGACTCATTTTAGACCTGAGTACAGCATCAGATTGAAAGTGAGGGGATGGAGAACTATCTATCACGCTACAGGAAGTCAAAAGAAAGCTAGAGTAGCCATACTTATATCAGACAAACTAGAGATTGTTTGTTCATTCGTTTATTTATTTATTTATTTATTTATTTATTTATTTATTTAATGTTTATTTACTTTTGAGAGAGACAGAGACAGAATGTGTGTGGGTTAGGGGCAGAGAGAGAGGGAATCACAGATCTGAAGCAGGATCCAGGCTCCAAGCTGTCAGCACAGAGCCTGATGTGGGGCTTGAACTCACGAGCTATGAGATCATGACCCACGCTGAAGTGGGCCACTCAAACAACTGAACCACCCATGCACCCTAAGACAAACGAGACTTTAAAGACTGTAACAAGAGATGAAGTAGGGCATTATATAATAATTACAGGGTCTATCCATCAGGAAGAACATACAATTATAAATGTCTATGTGCCAAATACAGGAGCCCCCAAATATGTAAAACAATCACAAACATAAGCCACCTTATTGATAAGAATGTGGTAATTGCAAGGAATTTAATACCCCACTTATAACATGGATAAATCATCTAGACATAGGATTAATAAATAATCAAGGTCCATGAATGATACATTGGATCAGATGGGCTTGACAGATATATTTAGAACTCTGCATCCCAAAGCAACAGAATATACTTTCTTCTCGAGTGCTCATGCAACATTCTTCAAGACAGATCATATATTGTGTCACAAAACAGCCCTTAATAAGTATAAAAGAATTGAGATCATACCATGCACACTTTCAGATCACAATGCTATTAACTTGAAATCAACCACAGGAAGAAGTCTGGGAAACCTCCAAAAGCATGGAGGTTAAAGAACATCCTACTAAAGAATGAATGGGTCAACCAGGCAATTACGGAAGAAATGTAAAAAAATATATGGAAACAAATGAAAATGAAAGTACAAGAAGTCAAACCCTTTGGGATATAGCAAAGGCAGTCCTAAGAGGAAAATACATTGCAATCTAGGCCTATCTTAAGAAACAAGAAAAATACAAAATACAAAATCTAATATCACACTTAAAGGAATAGAAGAACAGAAAAGACACCCCAAACCCTGCAGAAGAAGAAAAATAATAAAGATCAGAGCAGAAATAAACAATATAGAATCCAAAAAAACCCAGTAGAACAGATCAATGAAACCAAGAGTTGTGGTTTTTTTTTTTTGAAAAAATAAACAAAATTGATAAACCTCTAGCCAGGCCTCTCAAAAAGAAGAGAGAAGACTAAGTAGATAAAATAATGAATGCAAATGGATTTATTACAACATATCCCTGAGATATACAAGCAATTATCAGGGAATACTATAAAAAATTATATGCCAACAAACTGAACAACCTGGAAGAAATGAACAAATTCCTAAACACCCACACACTACCAAAACTCAAACGGGAAGATTTAGAACATTGGAACAGACCAATAACTAGTGAAGAAATTGAATCAGCTATCAAAAGTCTCCCAAGAAATGAGTCCTGGACTGGATGGCTTCCCTGGGGAATTCTACCACACATTTAAAGCAGTGTTAATACCTATCCTTCTCAAGCTGTTCCAAAAAATAGAAAGGGAAGGAAAACTTCCAAACTCATTCTATGAAGCCAGCATTACTTTGATTCCCAAACCAGAGACCCAGCAAAAAAAAAAAAAAAAAAAAAAAAAAAAAAAAAAAGGGAATTACAGGCGAATATCCTTGATGAATATGGATGCAAAAATTCTCAACAAGATACTAGCAAATCGAATTCAACAGCATATAAAAAGAATTATTTACCATGATCAAGTGAGATTCATTCCGGGGATGCAGGGCTGGTTCAATATTCACAAGTCAATCAATGTGATACATCACATTAATAAAGGAAAAGATAAGAACTATATGATCCTGTCAATAGATGTAGAAAAAGCATTTGACAAAATACAGCACCTTTCTTAATAAAAACCCTCAAGAAAGTCAGGATAGAAGGAACATACTTAAACATCATAAAAGCCATTTATAAAAAGCCCACAGCTAATATCATTCTCAATAGGAAAAAACTGAGAGCTTTCCCCTGAGATCAGGAACATGACAGTGATGTCCACTCTTACCACTGTTGTTTATCAGTGTTGGAAGTCCTAGCATCAGCAATCAGACAACAAAATGAAATAAAAGGCATCAAAATTGACAAGGATGAAGTCAAACTTTCACTTTTCCCAGACCACATGATACTCTACATGGAAGACCCAAAAGACTCCACCAAAAGGCTGCTAGAACTGATACATGAATTCAGCAAAGTTGCAGGGTAAAAAATTAATGTACAGAAATTGGTTGTACTTTTATACACCAATAATGAAGCAACAGAAAGAAATAAATAAACTGATCCCATTCACAATTGCAGCAGGAAACATAAAATACTTAGGGATAAACTTAACCAAAGATGTAAAAGATCTGCATGCTGAAAACTATAGAAAGCTTATGAAGGAAATTAAAGAAGACACAAAGAAGTGGAAAAACATTCCATTCTCATGGATTGGAAGAATAAGTATTGTTAAAATGTCAATACTACACAAAGCTATCTACACATTCAATGAAATCCCAATCAAAATTGCACCAGCATTCTTTTCGAAGCTAGAACAAGCAATCCTAAAATTTGTATGGAACCACAAAAGACCCCAAATAGCCAAAGTAATATTGAAGAAGAAAATGAAAGTGGGAAGCATCACAATCCCAGACTCTAACATCTACTACAAATCTGTAGTCATCAAGAAAGTATGGTATTGGCACAAAAACAGACACAAGACCAATGGAATAGAATAGAGACTTCAGAATTGGACCCACAAATGTATGGCCAACCTTTGACAAAGCAGGAAAGAGTATCCAATGGAAAAAATACAGTCTCTTTAGCAAATGGTGCTGGGAGAACTGGACAGCAACATGCAGAAGAATGAAACTAGACCCTCTTTTACACCATACACAAAAATAAATTCAAAATGGATGAGGGACCTGAATGTGAGACAGGAAATCATCAAAACCCTAGAGGAGAAAGCAGGAAAAAAACCTCTCTGACCTCAGCTACAAGAATGTCCTACTTGACACATCTCCAAAGGCAAGGGAATTCAAAGACAAAATGAACTTTTGGGACCTCATCAAGATAAAAAGCTGCTGCACTGCAAAGGAGACAATCAACAAAACTAAAAGGCAACCTACGGAATGGGAAAACATATTTGCAAATTACATATTGGATAAAGGGCTACTATCCAAAATCTATAAAGAACTCACCAAACTCCACACCTGAAAAACAAATAATCCAGTGAAGAAATGGGCAGAAGACATGAATAGATATCTTTCCAAAGAAGACATCCAGATGACCAACAGGCACATGAAAAGATGCTCAACATCACTCATCATCAGGGAAATACAAAACAAAACCACACTGAGACATCACTTTATCCATGTCAAAGTGGCTAAAATGAACAAATCAGGAGACTGTCGATGCTGGCAAGGATGTGGAGAAACGGGAACCCTCTTGCATTGTTGGTGGGAATGCAAACTGGTGTAGCTGCTCTGGAAAACAGTGTGGAGATTCCTTAAAAAATTAAAAATAGAACTACCCTCTGACCCAGCAATAGCACTGCTAGGAATTTACCCAAAGGATACAGGAGTGCTGATGCATAGGCACACATGTACCCCAATGTTTATAGCAGCACTTTCAACAAAAGCCAAATTATGGAAAGAGCCTAAATGTCCATCAACTGACCAATGGATAAATAAGACTGGTTTATATATACAATGGAATACTACTTGGCAATGAGAAAGAATGCAATCTGGCCACTTGGAGCAACTTGGATGGAACTGGAGGGTTTTATGCTAAGTGAAATAAGTCAGTTAGAGAAAGACGGATACCATGTGTTTTCACCCATATGTGTATCTTGAAAAATTTAACAGAAGACCATGAGGCAGGGGAAGAGGAAAAAAAGTTACAGAGAGGGAGGGAGGCAAATCATAAGAGACTCTTAAATACTGAGAACAAACTGAAGGTTGATGGGGGTGGGGGAGAGTAGAAAGTGAGTGATGGGCATTGAGGAGGGCACTTGTTGGGATGAGCACTGGATGTTGTATGGGAATGAATTTGACAATAAATTATATTAAAAAACAGTTAATAACAAACATAAAGCAACACATTGATAATAATACAATAACAGTAGGGGACTTTAATGTCCCACTTAGATCAAAGGGCAGATCAACTAAACAGAAAATCAACAAGGAAATAATGGCTTTGAGTGAATACTGGGCCAAATGGACTTAACAGATATACTCAGAAAATTCCATCCTAAAAATAAAAATACACATTCTTTTCTGGTGTTCCCAGAACATCCTCCAGATTAGACTACATATTAGCCCACAAAACAAGCCTCAACAAATTTAATAAGATTGAAGCCATACCATGCATCTTTTCTGACCACAATGAAACTAGAAGTCAACCATAAAGAAAAAACCTAGAAAGACCACAAAGACAGAGATGTTAAGTAACATGCTACTGAACAATGAATGGATTAAGCATAAAATAAAAAAATAAATAAAATTAAATAGAAACAAATGAAAATGAAAATACAACAGTTGAAAACCTTTGGGATGCAGCAAAAGTGGTTCTAAGAGGGAAGTTCATAGCGATATAGGCCTAAATTAAGAAGCAATAAAATTCTCAAATACACAACCTAAACTTACACCTATAGAAGCTAGAAAAAGAACAATAAAGTTTTCAGCCAGCAGAAGGAATAAATTAATAAAGATTAGAGTAGAAATAAATAATATAGAAACTAACAACAACAACAACAATGATGACAACCACCACCACCATAGAACAGATCAATGAAACCAGGAACTGGTTCTTTGAAAAAAATCAATAAAATTTATAAACCTCTTGCCACACTTATCAAGAAAAAAAATAGAAAGAATTCAAATTAATAAAATCATAAATGAGAGAGGAGAAATAATAAGCAACACTGTAGACATACAAACAATTATAAGAAAATATTATGAAAAATTATGCCAACAAGTTGGATAACCTAGAGTAAATGGATAAATTCCTAGACACATAGCAACTATCAAAACATGTAGAAATATGAAGAAATGAAACAGGAAGAAATATGGGGCACCTGAGTGGCTCAGTCGATTAAGCATCCAACTGTTGATCTCAGCTCAGGTCATCGTCTCACGATTGGTGATATTGAGCCAAGCGTTACACTCTGCGCTGACAGTGCACAGATTCTCTCTCCCCGTTTCTCTGCCCTTCCCCTGCTCTCTCAAAATAAATAACCTTTAAGAAACTGAAACAGGGGGCATCTGGGAGGCTCAGTCAGTTTAGCATCTGACTTTGGCTCAGGTCATGATATCACTGCTGGTGGTTTTGAGCCCGACATTGGGCTCTGGAATAACAGCTCAGAACCTGGATCTTGCTTCTGATTCTGTCTCCATCTCTCTCTGTTCCTACCCCACTTGCACACTGTCTCTTTCTGTCTCTCTCAGATATAAATAAACATGAAAAAAATTAAAAATAGAAACTGAAACAGGAAGATATAAAAAAATGCACAGACTGATGACCAGCAAATAAATTTAATCAAAAACAAAACAAAACAAAACTCCAGTAAACAATAGGCCAGGACCAGATGGCTTCACAGGTCAGTTCTACCAAACATTTAAATAAGAGTTCTTATTCTTCTTAAACTTTTCCAAAAAAATAGAAAAGGAAGAAAAATATCCAAATTTATTAAATGAGGCTAGCACTAATTACCCTGATATCATAGCCAGATAAAAACAGAACTAAAAAAGAGAACTATAGGCCAAAATCTCTGATGAACATGTATGTAAAAATCCTCAAAAAATAATAGCAAACTGAATTCAATAATACATTTAAAAAAATAATCCACCACAATCAAATGGGATTTATTCCTGGGTTGCAAGTTAGTTCAATATTCGCAGATCAATCAACATGATACATTACATCAATAAGAGACGGGATAAGAACCATGTGATCATTTCAATAGATGCAGAAGAAGCATTTCACAAACTACAGCCTGCATTCATGGTAAAAACCCTCAACTGAATAGGCTTAGAGGGAACTTACCTCATCATAGTAAAGGCCATATATGAAAAACTCACAGCTGACATCATACTCAGTGGGGAAAAACAGAAATTTATCCCTACAGTCAGGAATAAGACAGGGATGTCCACTCCCACCAATTCTATTTAATATAGTACTGGAAGTCTGAGCTACAGCAATCATAAAGCAAAGAGAAGTAAGAGACAACCAAATCAGCAAGGACCAAGTAAAACTTTCTTATTTGCAGATGACATAATATTATTTATAAAAAACCAAACGGCTCCACCAAAAAAATGCTACAAGTAATAAATTCAAAAGTCGCAGGATACTAAATCAATGTACACAAATCTGTTGCATTTCTATACATCACTAATGAAGCAGCAGAAAGAGAAATAGGAAAATAATCCCATTTACAATTGCAACAAAAATGGTAAGATACCTAAGAATAAACCTTACCAAAGAGGTGAAAGATCAGTACTCTGAAAACTATAAAACACTGATGAAAGAAATAGAAGACAACACAAAGAAATGGAAAGACATTCCATGCTCATGGACTGGAAGAACAAATATTGTCAAAATGTCTATATTACCAAAAGCAATCTACATATTTAATGCAACCCTTATCAAAATACCATCAGCATTTTTCAAGCTAGAATAAACAATACTAAAATTTGTATGGAATCACAAAAGACACTGAATAGCTAAAGTAACCTTGAAAGAGAAAAGCAAAACTGAAGGCATCACAATTCCAGACTTCAAGTTATATTATAAAGCTGTAGCAACCAAAACAGTAAGATCCTGCCACAAAAATAGACACATAGATCAGTGGAACACAACAGAAAACCTAGAAATAAACCTAGAACTATATAGTCAATTAATATTCTAAAAAACAGTAAAGAACATCTAATGGGAAAATTTGAGTTAGTTCAACAAATGGTGCTGGGAATATTGGACAGCAACATGCAAAATAATGAAACTGGACACTTCCTTACAGCATACACAAAAATAAATTCAAAATGAATTAAAGACCTAAATGTGAGACAGGAGGGGCGCCTGGGTGGCTCAGTCGGTTAAGCGTCCGACTTCGGCTCAGGTCATGATCTCGCAGTCCGTGAGTTCGAGCCCCGCGTCAGGCTCTGTGCTGACAGCTCAGAGCCTGGAGCCTGTTTCCGATCCTGTGTCTCCCTCTCTCTCTCTCTCTGACCCTCCCCCATTCATGCTCTGTCTCTCTCTGTCTCAAAAATAAACATTAAAAAAAATAAATGTGAGACAGGAAACCATCAAAATTCTAGAAAATAACATAGGTGGTAGCTTCTTTGACATCAGCTGAAGCATCCTTTTTTCTAGATAGGTCTCCTGAGGCAAGGAAAATAAAAGCAAAAGTAAACTGGGACTAAATGAAAATAAAAATCTTCTGCATAGCAAAGGAAACAATCAATAAAACTAAAAAGCAACCTAGGAGAGAGGGAAGATGGAGGCATAGGAGGACACTGGGCTCACCTCGCGACCCGCTGATCACTTAGATTCCACCTACACCTGCCTAAATAACCCAGAAAACCACCAGAGGATTAGCAGAACGGAGTCTCTGGAGTCAAGCGCAGACGAGAGGCCCACGGAAGAGGGTAGGAAGGGCGTCGAGGCAGTGCGCACTCCACGGACTGGCGGGAGGGAGCCAGGGTGGAGGGGCGGCCCGCCGGACAAGCAGAGCCCCGGAGTCTGGCTGGCAAAAGCGGAGGGGCCTGACAGACTGTGTTCCCACAGCAAGCGCGACTTAGCATCTGGGAGGTCATAAGTTAACAGCTCTGCTCAGAAAGCGGGAAGGCTGGAGGACAAAGGGAGGGAGAGTTGCTGAGCCCCGGGACGACAGAGCTCAGCTTGGCGGGGAACAAAGGCACTCACAAGCGCCATCTCCCCCGCCCATCCCCCAGCCAAAATCCCAAAGGGAACCAGTTCCTGCCAGGGAACTTGCTTGCTCGGCGCAAACACCCAACTCTGTGCTTCTGCTGAGCCAAACCTCCGGCAGCAGATCTGACTCCCTCCCACTGCCACAGGGCCCCTCCTGAAGTGGATCACCTAAGGAGAAGCGAGCTAAGCCTGCCCCCATGCACCTTGCCTATCCACCTCAGCTAATACGCCAGATCCCCAGTACCAATACGCCAGATCCCCAGTACCACAAGCCTGGCAGTGTGCAAGTAGCCCAGACGGGCCACGCCACACCACAGTGAATCCCGCCTCTAGGAGAGGGGAAGAGAAAGCACACACCAGTCTGACTGTGGCCCCAGCGGTGGGTTGGGGGCAGACATCAGGTCGGACTGCGGCCCGGCCCACCAACTCCAGTTATACACCACAGCACAGGGGAAGTGCCCTGCAGGTCCTCACCACTCCAGGGACTATCCAAAATGACCAAACGGAAGAATTCCCCTCAGAAGAAGCTCCAGGAAATAACAACAGCTAATGAACTGCTCAAAAAGGATTTAAATAATATAACAGAAAGAGAATTTAGAGTAATAGTCATAAAATTAATCACTGGGCTTGAAAACAGTATAGAGGACAGCAGAGAATCTCTTGCCACAGAGAGCAAGGGACTAAGGAACAGTCACGAGGAGCTGAAAAGCGCTTTAAACGAAATACAAAACAAAATGGAAACGATGACGGCTCGGATTGAAGAGGCAGAGGAGAGAATAGGTGAACTAGAAGATAAAGTTATGGAAAAAGAGGAAGCTGAGAGAAAGAGAGATAAAAAAAATCCAGGAGTAGGAGGGGAAAATTAGAGAACTAAGTGATACACTAAAAAGAAATAATATACGCATAATTGGTATCCCAGAGGAGGAAGAGAGAGGGAAAGGTGCTGAAGGGGTACTTGAAGAAATTATAGCTGAGAACTTCCCTGACCTGGGGAAGGAAAAAGGCATTGAAATCCAAGAGGCACAGAGAACTCCCTGCAGACGTAACTTGAATCGATCTTCTGCACGACATATCATAGTGAAACTGGCAAAATACAAGGATAAAGAGAAAATTCTGAAAGCAGCAAGGGATAAACGTGCCCTCACATATAAAGGGAGACCTATAAGACTCGTGACTGATCTCTCTTTTGAAACTTGGCAGGCCAGAAAGGCTTGGCATGAGATCTTCAGTGTGCTAAACAGAAAAAATATGCAGCCGAGAATCCTTTATCCAGCAAGTCTGTCATTCAGAATAGAAGGAGAGATAAAGGTCTTCCCAAACAAACAAAAACTGAAGGAATTTGTCACCACGAAACCAGCCCTACAAGAGATCCTAAGGGGGATCCTGTGAGACAAAGTACCAGAGACATCACTACAAGCATAAAACATACAGACATCACAATGACTCTAAACCCGTATCTTTCTATAATAACACTGAATGTAAATGGATTAAATGTGCCAACCAAAAGACATAGGGTATCAGAATGGATAAAAAAACAAGACCCATCTACTTGCTGTCTACAAGAGACTCATTTTAGATCTGAGGACACCTTTAGATTGAGAGTGAGGAGATGGAGAACTATTTATCATGCTAATGGAAGCCAAAAGAAAGCTGGAGTAGCCATACTTATATCAGACAAACTAGACTTTAAATTAAAGGCTGTAACAAGAGATGAAGAAGGGCATTATATAATAATTACAGGGTCTAACCATCAGGAAGAGCTAACAATTATAAATGTCTATGCGCCGAATACCAGAGCCCCCAAATATATAAAACAATTACTCACAAACATAAGCAACCTTATTGATAAGAATGTGGTAATTGCAGGGGACTTTAACGCCCCACTTACAGAAATGGATAGATCATCTAGACACACGGTCAATAAAGAAACAAGGGCCCTGAATGATACATTGGATCAGATGGACTTGACAGATATCTTTAGAACTCTGCATCCCAAAGCAACAGAATATACTTTCTTCTCGAGTGCACATGGAACATTCTCCAAGATAGATCATATACTGGGTCACAAAACAGCCCTTCATAAGTTTACAAGAATTGAAATTATACCATGCATACTTTCAGACCACAATGCTATGAAGCTTGACATCAACCACAGGAAAAAGTCTGGAAAACCTCCAAAAGCATGGAGGTTGCAGAACACCCTACTAACGAATGAGTGGGTCAACCAGGCAATTAGAGAAGAAATTAAAACATATATGGAAACAAACGAAAATGAAAATACAACAATCCAAACGCTTTGGGATGCAGCGAAGGCAGTCCTGAGAGGAAAATACATTGCAATCCAGGCCTATCTCAAGAAACAAGAAAAATCCCAAATACAAAATCTAACAGCACACCTAAAGGAAATAGAAGCAGAACAGCAAAGGCAGCCTAAACCCAGCAGAAGAAGAGAAATCATAAAGATCAGAGCAGAAATAAACAATATAGAATCTAAAAAAACTGTAGAGCAGATCAACGAAACCAAGAGTTGGTTTTTTGAAAAAATTAACAAAATTGACAAACCTCTAGCCAGGCTTCTGAAAAAGAAAAGGGAGATGACCCAAATAGATAAAATCATGAATGAAAATGGAATTATTACAACCAATCCCTCAGAGATACAAACAGTTATCAGGGAATACTATGAAAAATTATATGCCAACAAATTGGAGAACCTGGAAGAAATGGACAAATTCCTAAACACCCACACTCTTCCAAAACTCAATCAGGAGGAAATAGAAAGCTTGAACAGACCCATCACCAGCGAAGAAATTGAATTGGTTATCAAAAATCTCCCAACAAATAAGAGTCCAGGACCAGATGGCTTCCCAGGGGAGTTCTACCAGACGTTTAAAGCAGAGATAATACCTATCCTTCTCAAGCTATTCCAAGAAATAGAAAGGGAAGGAAAACTTCCAGACTCATTCTATGAAGCCAGTATTACTTTGATTCCTAAACCAGACAGAGACCCAGTAAAAAAAGAGAACTACAGGCCAATATCCCTGATGAATATGGATGCAAAAGTTCTCAATAAGATAGTAGCAAATCGAATTCAACGGCATATAAAAAGAATTATTCACCATGATCAAGTGGGATTCATTCCTGGGCTGCAGGGCTGGTTCAACATTCGCAAATCAATCAACGTGATACATCACATTAATGAAAAAAAAAGAGAAGAACCATATGATCCTGTCAATCGATGCAGAAAAGGCATTTGACAAAATCCAACACCCTTTCTTAATAAAAACCCTTGAGAAAGTCGGGATAGAAGGAACATACTTAAAGATCATAAAAGCCATTTATGAAAAGCCCACAGCTAACATCATCCTCAATGGGGAAAAACTGAGAGCTTTTTCCCTGAGATCAGGAACACGACAGGGATGTCCACTGGCACCGCTGTTGTTTAACATAGTGCTGGAAGTTCTAGCTTCAGCAATCAGACAACAAAAGGAAATCAAAGGCATCAAAATTGGCAAAGATGAAGTCAAGCTTTCGCCTTTTGCAGATGACATATTATACATGGAAAATCCGATAGACTCCACCAAAAGTCTGCTAGAACTGATACATGAATTCAGCAAAGTTGCAGGATACAAAATCAATGTACAGAAATCAGTTGCATTCTTATACACTAACAATGAAGCAACAGAAAGACAAATAAAGAAACTGATTCCATTCACAATTGCACCAAGAAGCATAAAATACCTAGGAATAAATCTAACCAAAGATGTAAAAGATCTGTATGCTGAAAACTATAGAAAGCTTATGAAGGAAATTGAAGAAGATATAAAGAAATGGAAACACATTCCCTGCTCATGGATTGGAAGAATAAATATTGTCAAAATGTCAATACTACCCAAAGCTATCTACACATTCAATGCAATCCCAATCAAAATTGCACCAGCATTCTTCTCGAAACTAGAACAAGCAATCCTAAAATTCATATGGAACCACAAAAGGCCCCGAATAGCCAAAGTAATTTTGAAGAAGAAGCCCAAAGTAGGAGGCATCACAATCCCAGACTTTAGCCTCTACTACAAAACTGTCATCATCAAGACAGCATGGTATTGACACAAAAACAGACACATAGACCAATGGAATAGAATAGAAACCCCAGAACTAGACCCATAAACGTATGGCCAACTAATCTTTGACAAGCAGGAAAGAACATCCAATGGAAAAAAGACAGTCTCTTTAACAAATGGTGCTGGGAGAACTGGACAGCAACATGCAGAAAGTTGAAACTAGACCACTTTCTCACACCATTCACAAAAATAAACTCAAAATGGATAAAGGACCTGAATGTGAGACAGGAAACCATCAAAACCCGAGAGGAGAAAGCAGGAAAAGACCTCTCTGACCTCAGCCGTAGCAATCTCTTACTCGACACATCCCCAAAGGCAAGGGAATTAAAAGCAAAAGTGAATTACTGGGACCTTATGAAGATAAAAAGCTTCTGCACAGCAAAGGAAACAACCAACAAAAGTAAAAGGCAACCAACGGAATGGGAAAAGATATTTGCAAATGACATATCGGACAAAGGGCTAGTATCCAAAATCTATAAAGAGCTCACCAAACTCCACACCCGAAAAACAAATAACCCAGTGAAGAAATGGGCAGAAAACATGAATAGACACTTTTTTAAAGAAGACATCCGGATGGCCAACAGGCACATGAAAAGATGCTCAACGTCGCTCCTTATCAGGGAAATACAAATCAAAACCACACTCAGATATCACCTCACACCAGTTAGAGTGGCCAAAATGAACAAATCAGGAGACTATAGATGCTGGAGAGGATGTGGAGAAACGGGAATCCTCTTGCACTATTGGTGGGAATGCAAATTGGTGCAGCCGCTCTGGAAAGCAGTGTGGAGGTTCCTCAGAAAATTAAAAATAGACCTACCCTATGACCCAGCAATAGCACTGCTAGGAATTTACCCAAGGGATACAGGAGTACTGATGCATAGGGGCACTTGTACCCCAATGTTTATAGCAGCACCTCAACAATAGCCAAATTATGGAAAGAGCCTAAATGTCCATCAACTGATGAATGGATAAAGAAATTGTGGTTTATATACACGATGGAATACTACGTGGCAATGAGAAAGAATGAAATATGGCCTTTTGTAGCAACGTGGATGGAACTGGAGAGTGCGATGCTAAGTGAAATAAGCCATACAGAGAAAGACAGATACCATATGGTTTCACTCTTATGTGGATCCTGAGAAACTTAACAGAAACCCATGGGGGAGGGGAAGGGAAAAAAAAAAGAGGTTAGAGTGGGAGGGAACCAAAGCATAAGAGACTGTTAAAAACTGAGAAGAAACTGAGGGTTGATGGGGGGTGGGAGGGAGGGGAGGGTGGGTGATGGGTATTGAGGAGGGCACCTTTTGGGATGAGCACTGGGTGTTGTATGGAAACCAATTTGACAATAAATTTCATATATTAAAAAGGGAAAAAAATAAAAAATAAAAAGCAACCTACATAATGGGAGAAAATAGTTGCAAATTATAAAAGGTTAATATCCAAAGTCTGTAAAGAACTTATAGAACTCAACATCCAAAAAGCAAATAGTCCAATTAAAAATGGGCAGAAGTTAGGAATAGACATTTCTCCAAAAAAGACATACTGTTTGACAATAGACACACAGAAAGATGTTCATCATCAATTACCATCAGGAAAATGCAAATCAAAGCTACAATAAACTATCACCTCACATCTTTCAGAATGACTAAAATTAACAACACAAGAAACAACAGGTGTTGGAGACTGTGGAGAAAAAGGAAACCTCTTGCACTATTTTTGGGAATGCAAACTGATACTGCTATTGTGGAACAGTATTGTAGTTCCTCACAAACTTAAAAATAGAACTACCCTAGGATCCAGCAATCAGACTAATAGCTATTAACCCAAATAATACAAAACTAATGTAAAACAAAACATGCACTGCTATGTTTCTAGTAGCATTATTTACAATTGCCAAACGATGGAAGTAGGCCAAGTGTCTATCGATTGATGAACGGATGAAGAGGTGGTATATATATACAATGGAATATTATTCAGCCATAAAAAAGAATAAAATCTGGCCATTTGCAACAGAATGGATGGATCTAGATAGTATAATGCTAAGAGAAATAAGTCAAAGAAAGACAAATACCATATGATTTTACTCATATGTGCAATTTAAGAAACAAATGTGTAAAGTGAAAAAAAGAGATAAATCAAGAAACATACTCTTAATTATAGAGAACAAACTGATGGTTACCAGAGCAGAAGTGGGTCGGAGGATGGGGGAAATAGGTGATGGGGATTAAGGAAGGCATTTGTGATGAGCATCCGGTGATGTATGGAATTGTCAAATCACTATTTTGTATACCTGAAACTAATGTAACACTGTATGTTAACTAGCTGGAAATAAAATAAAAACTTTAAAAAAGAAGGCAGTTTATTGATCCCTTTTCTATAGTCATGGTTTACAAACATTCAAAGGAAGCTCTTCTAGCCACACAAAACCTGAAGAAAGAGCTTTGGAGACTGAGTGGTCTCTTTTTCCCTTACAATGTCTCTGAGTCTGTCTGTAGAAACTGAGGATATTTTACACAGTTCGAAAATCAGTGTCTTAGATCTTTAAGTGCCCAATAAATAATGGTTTTGATGATGCTATTGATGACAATAACAATGCTGGAGAGACAGTGATTAAACCTCATGGACACAAGCAATAATTGGATATAGTAAAGTTCAACAAACATTGTCAACCACGTGTTATGTACCAGATCTCTAATGGAGGAGTGACAATGTGATTCTTTCTCTAGAGGTAGTTATACTATTTATTTTTTCTAGGACTTCTATATTTTGTTGACTTTAGGGGCACACGTTTTATTTCTTTCATCTGTAAAATTTGAATTTTAGTTAGTGAACATACGGTGCAATTTTGTTTTCAGGAGTAGAATTGAGTGGTTCGTCACTTACGTATGACACCCAGTGTTCATAACAACAAGTGAGCACACGTTTTAAATATACAGTTTTAACAGAGAATTACCAATGAAGAAATGAATTAATGTTTTTCCACTTCTTACTCTTTTCATTTTTACCATATATTTACCAAACATTCTTTTATTCAGAAATTCCCTTGAAAGTCTTTAAAGCTTGATTCCAGACTTAACCCTTGGGAATTTTGTGCTGCTCTTTTTATACTTTCCTTGTGGTTTATTTTGTCTTCTTTATATTTGCTAAAAATGCTACATCAAAAAAATAAGAAAAAAAGAATGCTACATCATAAAATATATACTTTGATTTCTGTCACTAGAAATTTCTGGGTTTAAGTGGATGCAGAATGGAGAAGAAAAGGAAAGAACAGTATAAATTGGGTGGAAAAATATATCCAAAGTTAAAGTAGAAAAAAAAAGTTACTATATATCAAAATACACAAAAATATACCAAAGATGCAGTCCCTCCTTCACTTGTGGCAAAGTGATTCAGCCATTTCTGCCTCACTATGTTCTCCTGTGGGGAGGTAATTTCTCCCAAATTTTGCTGTATGCATTCCTTTGAGAGAGTTTAAACAGAACTGGAGAAATTTTAGCATGATTCTTGCTATCAGAGCTAGCGAGAGGATCTGCATTTGTATTATTTTTTTAGCTTTAATATTTTAATTTTAAAAATATATCATTTTCTTGGATAGGTCCTCCTTGTTGGTCAACATATATACTAGCAAATATATACAGGCATATAAACATCACCTTAGTCAGATAAAGAACATTTCAAAGACCTAAATGTGAGACTAGAAACCATTAAAACCCTAGAGGACAACACCTGCAGCAACATCTTTGACCTTGGCAGCAGCAACTTCTTACTGGACACATCTCCAGAAGCAAAGGAAACAAAAGCAAAAATGAACTATTGAGACTTTATCAAGATAAAAAGTTTCTGCATAGGAAAGGAAACAATCAACAAAACTAAAAGGCAACCTATGGAATGGGAGAAGATATTTTGCTAATGACATATCTAATAAAGGATGAACATCCAAAATCTATAAATAACCCCAAAACAGCACCCAAAAACAATCTAGTTAAGAAATAGGAAGAATATATGAATAGACACTTTTCCAAAAAAGTCATGCAGATGGCTAACAGACACATGAAAAGATGTTCAATATCACTCATCATCAGGGGAATACAAATCAAAATCACAATGAGATACTATCTCACACCAGTCAGAATGGCTAAAATTAACAATACAAGAAACATCAGATATGGGCGAGGATATGGAGAAAGAAGAACCTTCTTGCACAGTTGGTGGAAATGCAAACTGGTGCAGCCACCCTAGAAAACAGTATGGAGCTTCCTCACAAAGCTAAAAATAGAACTACCTTATGACCCTGCAATTGTACTACTAGGTATTTACCCAAAGGATATACTAATACAGATTCAAAGGGACACATGCACCCCAATGTTTATAGCAGTATTATCAACAATAGCCAAATTATGGAAAGAGCCCTAATGTCCATCATATACAATGGAATATTACCCAGCTATCAAAAATAATGAAATTTTGCCATTTGCAAATATGTGGATGGAGCTAGAGTATATTACGCTAAACGAAATAAGTCACTCAGAAACAGACAAATACCATATGATTTCACTCATATATGGAATTTAAGAAACAAAATAGATAAACATATGGGAGGGGGGAAAAAGAAAAAGGGAAACAAACCATAAGAGACTCTTAACTGAGGGTTGATGGAGGGAGGTAGATGGGGGATGGGCTAGATGGGTGATGGATATTAAGGAGGATACTTGTAATGATACGCACTGGGTGTTGTATTTAAGTGCTGAATCACTGAATTCTACTCCTAAAATCAATATTACACATAGTTTAACTAGAATTTAAATAAAAATTTGAAAAGAAAAAAAAATATAAAGACCATTTCTGTAACCTGCTAATCAATAATCTGCCTTCAAATAAATGAAATAAAACCATATGTAGTGTTTTGTGTCTGGTTTCTTTCATACATGATTATTTGTTATAAGTTCATCCATTTTGTTGAATCAATCTGGTGTTCATTTTTTTTCATTGCTTTTTATCCACTAGATAGATACACCACAAATCTGTTTATGTATTCACCAGGTAATGAACTTTTAAGGTTTTTTAATTTATTAGCAATTACACTTAAAGTTGTTATAAACATTTGAGTCATTGTCATAGGATGTAATTTTCATTTCAAGAGGCATTACTGAGCTGTATGATGAAGTGTGTGTGTAAATTTGAAAAAAAAAATCTTCCAAAGTGTTACATAATTGATTTTATGTTCATTATTGTATATAGTCTGCATGTGTAGTGTTTATATTATTCCCATAGGAACATAAGAACATTGTACATTGAAAATATTATCCCTTCCATTGAGTTACCCAGGCACTGTTGCCAAAAAACAATCATCCATATATGCAGAGGTCTACATCCGGATTCTCTAATCTATCTACTGATCTCTATGTTTATCATCACTTTTTTTTTAATGCAGCTTAAGAGTGAGTCTTAAAATTACATAGTGTGAATCATCAATTAGTCCCTTTCTAAAATTGTTTTGGCTATTCTAGACCCTTTACACTGTCATATAAATCTTTGAATATGCTTGTAAATTTCTATGAAACAGTTTAGGGATTTGTGTTCTGGATTTTATTAAATCTATAAATCAAGTTGGATGGAACTGATATCTTAGCAACATTGAGTCTTCTGATCCGTTAACATAGTATATATTGTCATTTACTTAGGTCTTATCATTTTGATTAAAAACCAATGCTTTCATAGCTTTAGGTGTACAGATCTTACTCATATTTTATTAAATGCATCTTTAAGAGTTTAATATTTTGATGCTTTTCTACATGGTATTTTAAATTTTAAATTGGCATGTTTTGATTCTCTATATGGATCTTATTGCCATTATTATTGCCATCCAGTTATTTCTCTACTGGATTTTTTAAAACTTATTTATATGGCTTGCTTTTCCCATTGGAAAGTAAGCTTTGTCACAAGTACCTTTGTATCTTGATCACTACTATCTCCTCTGTCCTATAAAAGTACTGGTGGACAGTAACTTCTCAGTAATTATTTGTTCTTAAATAGATGAACTATGTAAGTGAGCTTGGATAAATTCTTTAATCTCTCTAGGTCTGTGTTTCCTTATGTGTGTGTGTGTGTGTGTGTGTGTGTGTGTAAACATTTATATATGTATGTAAATATAAATATGTATATAAATATAGACATATATGTAGAAACAATTAATCAATAGTACTTACCTTCCCTGAGATTATAACTTACTAGGCTACTCTACAAATAACAGCCTGCAATTCATTTCTTAAATACATGAAAAGAAAAGACTCCTATTTTTAAGTAATTTTTTTCAATTATAAATTTGGGACTGGTTCTTCAGGATTCTTGGTTTTGTTTTGTTTCGTTTTCTTTTTTAGAGAATCCCAAGCAGGCTCCACACTGTCAGCGCAGAGTCCAATGTGGGGCTCAAACTAACAAACTATGAGACGACAATCTGAGCTGAGAGTCGGATACTTAACCAACTAAGACGCTCAGCCACCCCTGGACTCTTGATTCTGAGATCAAGTTCTTGCCAGTTTTTCATTTTATAAAGGTGTTTCATTTTTTCTTTTAGAAATCATGTGAGCGGTGATTTCTGAAAGATAGACAGCTCTGCCAGCTCACCTCAGTGATTAAGATCTTTCTGTTAACAGGGGAGCCTGGGTGGCTCCCTAAGTTAAGTATCCAACTCTTGAAATCAGCTGAGGTCATGATCTCACAGTTTGTGGGTTCGAGCCCTGCATCAGGCTCTGTGCTCTCTCTCTCCCTCTTGCTCCGCCCCTACCCTGCTCACACTTTCTCTCAAAAAATAATAAACATTAAAAAAAAAGACATATCTATTGATCATACAACTGCAAGTACTCAGCTTTCATACCTCTTTTTTTACGAGTAGGAGATCGGTATGAGAATACACCAAGGTAACACAGATTTAAAAGCAAATCTTTGTATGCTTATTTTTAAAACCTCACGGAGACTAGGCCTCCATGAGTTATTAAATAAAAGTGGCTTGGGTTTAATTACATTTAGAAAACTCTCAAACAAAAATACACAACTGTTTTTACTCGTTTAGCCATGAGCTTGAATGGTGTCATTTCTCAGCCATGCCCTGAGTAAATGTCAAATGATTGGGCATCTTGAGTACAAGACACAGTGCCAGATTTCATTTCCTTGTTCTTCATAATAAAGTGTTACAAATGTTCTAAACGTTTTGTTCCCTTGGTTTTGTATCCAAAGTGCTGGGGTAAGGGAAGAGATATTAGCTATTGGGACCAAGTTCCTGGTCTATTTTTCTTTCTTCACTGTCACTCTGGTGCCCTGTGATAAACGAAACTCAAGTAGCAAGGTGCATGGCCAGGTGCCACACAGTCCTCCACAAACCAGCACTAGGTAGGAAATGTTGCTGACACACCACATGATATCATTTCCTTTTTTCTGCTACTTTATCCTTGATATTTTACCAGTACAACAATTATACTAGGAACTCCTGCTTCCTCCTTAGCTCTACCAAACATTCTTGATTCTTACCTCAACACACCTGTACCTTTCTCAGGATACTGGGCCTTATATGTTTTTATCACATTTCCCTAATAACCTTTTATCCTAGATATCACCCTATCACTATTCACCAGTCCCTGTCCTTATCTTCAGTCAGCATGACCCCATAAATATCTTTTCAGTGCCAAAAATTATGCTATCACTCTGATAAATGCCAGTGATATAAAAGGCCAACTAAGATAGAACTTCTTTAAGGAGCACATACTGAAATGCAGGACAGATTGTTTCAATATAAAGAGGAAGAGCTAATGTACAGCTCACATTAGATTCACCTATGAAGTCTTTAAAATTCCCATAACCAAGTCTTCATCTAGGAACAATTAAATGTTAGTCTCTGGGAATAAACAGAAGCATCAAAAGATGATTCCAAATTGCAGCCATTAATTGAGAACCACTGAGGGTCAGGCATATCAAGTTGCTAGTTAGTCTAAGATTTGATAAAGTTTTGTGCAGAAGGGTACTTGAGGTAACACATGAGGGATGAATGAGAATGAAACATCTTGACCATGGAATACAGAATAATTACTCCAGGCATAGAAGATACTATGAGATAGGCATGATCCATAAACCCATTGGCTTATCTGAGATGTTGACAAATTTTTTTAAATATATGAGCTGTGCAAATAATTCCTGAATTCTTGGCATTTTTAGAGTCTGGGTCTCTAGATATTAGTAGATGGAAAGGTAAGAGAGAGTTGTTAGAATGGTATGGTATAGTGTTCAATAGATACTATGAAAATTGACTTACTACACAGACTTGAACACACCGAAAACATTTCTTAAAAATAATTTGATCCTTCAAATAGAGCTACAAAACAGTTTTACTCTATTGTACTTTCTGTAAGTGTATAAATAAATGTAACTGTTACTTAGATATTATTTTTACAGGACCTAAAGGAAAATAATCTTGACAGTTTCATATATTTACTCCCTGTATGTCTGGGAAACACAAACTTGGGCTTTTAATATAATTTTTTGTTTATAAACATGGTTGGCTGGTTAAAACCCCAATAAGGCTGAGTTTTGTTTTTATTTTTGTTTCTCCTGTGAGGAACAGAGAAAGTATTTAAGTCAAAACTTTTGTTCCTTTTGTGAATATACTTAAAGGCACTTACTTTCATGTACCTAGATTTCAACAGGAAAGAAACCAAAAAGGTCTTTTTCTTTTCTTTTCAGAAAGAATAAATCATGATGAGTGATTTAGTAATAAAATTCCTCAGAATAAATGCCTTCATGTGTATAGAACTCTGCATATGTCATAAAGTTAAGATTTTGCGTATTGTACAGAGTATTAATAATGATTTAAATTTTTCACATGCCTCTGCTAAATGAGTTTTTAAGCACTGAGAACAAACAGTAATTCAGTAGATGACAAAACTTCTACCTACTCATTTTGCAAACCAAATTCTGACTGTGTTCCACAACTACAAGTGTGTACTATAAGAAGGAGTGTTTTCTTTTGTTTGTTTGTAAGTTGAGCTCGAGAGGCGTGAAATGTCAGGAACATAAATGAAGCCACTAGATGGTGCGCTGTATCCTGAACACATGAGAAATGGCAGCAGCTTTAGGAGAATGACAATTTTGAACCTGGTGTTACCATGGTGACCTGCTTGGCTTGTTCTAGCTTTTCCCTAGGCCACTTTTCCTCTGTTCTTTCTAAATACATGGATTCACTCTTTTATTAACGTGGTAATACACTGTGCCACTGGAAAAAGAAATAAGAAATGTACCGACTACCTTTAGAATCAATGCTATGTGTAATGCCCTATGCTAGGAGCATCTAAAGGGGGATTGAAATGAAGTTTAAGCCATGGTATTTGTCATAACACAATTTACAATCTAAGTTAAACATAATAGGAGAATATTTTTTAAAAAAAGCTAAACTAAAAATAGCAGGAAGTACTTGATTGTGTATTAAATAGGGGGCTGTTCTTGATAAGTATGGTTGGATTTACAGGGCTCTCTCTGTGTCATGAATTACAGGATATGGTTCTTTATTCTATTTGTGTCATCGATTTGCTGTGTTTCCTGAGGTTTGGTTTTTTTTTTTTTTTTTTTTTTTTTTTTTTTTTTTTTTTTTAATCTCCTATTGTCAGTTTTCTCAAATACGTGGATTGGACAAAGAAATCTCTAAAATCCTACTCAATTCTCACCTGATATAATTATTCTGACATGCCTGTCCATGTACTCCACATTTTAAAACATAAAATACTGAAGAATAAACAGGATTTGGAAAGGGGAGAAAAGAAAAAAGGCTATCAAATCTATTCATCTGATGTGGACCTGAGCTCATTTACATTGTTGTATATCTGAAATTCTAAGTGTTTCAATGGTTTGCATGGCAAGTACACTAAGAAACAAGAAGGAATATGATATGTCTCTGACACGGCAAATGAGGTTATAAACCTGAGAGTTATACTAATAAAACAAATTGTTTAAGTTAAAATGATATTCACAAGCCAAAACAGAAGAGAAAAATCCAGAAATCTAATTATAGCATGTACTGCATTTTTAAAAAAATGCATAGCTGTTGGGGCACCTGGGTGGTTCAGTTGGTTAAGCGTTGGACTCTTGATTTTGGTTCAGGTCATGATCTCACGGTTGGTGAGATGGAGCCCCATGTAGGGCTCCGCGCACTGACAGTGTGGAGACTGATTAGGATTGTCTCTCCCCTCTGTCTCTGCGCCTCCACCCACTTGCACCCTCTCTCTCTCTCTCTCGTTCTCTCTCAAAATAAATGCACATTTAAAAATTATTTTTAAAATGCATAGCTCTTTTCCTCAATGTACTATATCAGAATAAACTGTATGTGTTAGAACTGGAGATTCCTGGCCTCTACGTGAAACCCTGTGATAATTTGTAATTTTTTTAGTTTGAATTTCTTCACACTCTAATCTTTGACTGAAAGAATGAATGGATTGAGTAAATCAGGGAGCAATGAATGAGGATATAGGAATAATTTATATCTGCTACTAAAAAAAGAAGGTGATTTCATGATGAATCAGCAGAATAACTATTTTAGACAAAGTAGAGGCTACACATTCTTCACAAAGAAACATCTGACTACACATGGCTGGGTTTGTTTGATTCTTTAATCTCAAATCTTAAACCCTCAGAGATCCCTTATTAGCCACCCTATCTTAAGTAATTCACCCTAGTTTCCTGTGTCTCCTATCTCCCTGCTTGTTTCTATCTCATTTATATATGTGTTTCTTTACACATTGCCTTCCTGTCCTCATTACAGGCAGGCTCCTAGAGAACAGCACTCAGTGATTTCCCTTGTGTTTTGCAGTCAGTCACTTGTGAGTCTGAAGCTGGAACATATAGATTCTGTTTCCCAGGTAAAAATTAAGTTCTTCTACAATCTGTCCCTGCAAAATGGCCTTGGACACTGTAATATTACTGGGAAACAAATTGCCATTTTGTAACTATAAATATCATAATAAATGTTATTGATTTTAGTTATTTATACATTGAGATTTTTTGGTAATCTGCATTTTAAAAATATAAAGCATAAAAAACTTACAGTAAATAACACACTACAAATCAAACACCTAATATTTTTATCTTCTCAGAAACTTCCCCAGTGACTTTTTCTAGTCTGTACCCACTCAGAGGTAACAATCACTAACTTCTCTAACTATAAATTAATTTGCACCATTTTGAACTTCCTATAAATTAAATCATAAATATGTACTTTTTTGAGTATAGCTTCTTTAGTTGAAGACAATGCTTTTGATATTCATCAAAATTGCTTTGTGCATTTGTATTCCATTCTTTTTTATGGTTGAGTACTATTTCATCTTATATATATGCCACATCCATGTATATATTGTAGACTTATAAACTTGTATAGTTTTCAGTTTGAGACTACTTTTAATAAAGATGCTATGAAGCCTTATTGCACATGCTTTTCTTTTATGTGAATGATTTTTATATTTTCTCTACACACTTGCTGTGTAGTCATATATATTAGACCTTTTGACAATGTCACATATTTCACTTCAACTCCATCCTTTTTCATACTTTATCTCTTCTTTGTGCCTTAGTTTGGGTCTGCTTACCTGTCTTGGAAATGACTTATCATGCTTTTTGTTCATTGCAGGCCACTACTGCATCTATCCATTGAGTTCTTAATTTCATAGATTGCATTTTGCAGTTCTAAAATTTCCACTTGGTTCTTTTTGTGTGAGAGTTATATTCTCTTTTGAATTTTTCCATCTTTAAAATATCATTCATAGTCATTTTGAGGCCCTCATCTATTAACTCCAAATCTGGACCATTTCTGGGTCTGCCTCTCTTGCCCATTTTATGTCTTATCAGTTGGTTTACTACTTGCTTTCATGTCTAAAACTTTTATACCATATTTTTTCCATTGTAAACAACCAGATACTGGAGTTATAGATTATCATATTATTCCTTAGAAATGTTAAATTTTATTTTAATTTGTCCTAAAATTACCGGTAGTTCATCTTGATTCTGTCATTGGCTTGGTTTTAGATTTTGTTAAAGTGGTTCCAAATAACCTTTGTTCTTATTTCTAGTGTGTGGCCCTCATGCTCAGGGTGCTAAACTATTCTCAAGCCATGGCCTCTTTGGATTTTCACTTGGAAGCTAATAGTGTCCAAAAAGCTTTCTCTACTTTCGTTGAGTTGGAATTTCAGTAACTCCTCAACACTCTGAGATATTTCTCTGTTTTCAGCCACTCAGTACTGGTGTCTGCTAGGCATTCCAGAACATGCTTTCCATATAAGAAGTCTAGAAGTTGGCCCAGACCCAAGGTAAGCTTTTATCTAGATTTTTGGCATTCCTTCTCTGTGTCTTTCTCAGAATTCTGACCCCAAATCCCAATAACTTTGGAAACCCATGCAGAAATCTCTGTGTCCTGACTGGGTTCTATTTTTCTGAATTATGGTTTGGAAAATCTCCTTAAAGAGACAACAAAAGAAACTGCATGACTCCCTGCATTGTGTGATGTTCAATGCTTGAAAAGAACTGTTAAGTATATTTTGTCCAGATTTTTTAGTTTTTTTATAAAAGCAAAAGTGTAAATTTAATATTAACAATCCATCAGGACTAGAACTAGAAGTTCTCTAAGAGATTCCAATTTGTAAGTTTCAAGCCACAGAGAATCTGTTATGCCTGTTTTTTCATTATTTCTTCATTAATTTTTGAGCAAACATAAATGTAGCACCTATTATTTGCAAGAACTAAGCACTGAGGATATGGAAATATAAAAACAAATATGGATCATGCCTTCATGGAGCTTAGAAAGGAAAATATTCATTAAATAATTAAACATGCAGAAGAATAATTAATCCAAATCTTATAAATGGAACAAAATTAGAAATAGAAGTTGCTAGAAGAATGCATAATACACAGGCTCCCAAAATCACTATGTTATAAAGTCAATCTAGCATTGTTGAGTCTGAAATGTACTATAGAAGTGCATGTAACTATAATATTTTGGGCTGCAGTCACTTAAATAGAAGTGGGGGCAACGTGTTTCTTGCAACTAAGAATATTTATTTTTAAATTTCAATCTTTGCAATGTTAGATAGCAACATATGAGCAGAAAGAGAACTATCTGCCTAAAATATTATGTGTTCTGCAAACTATGAATTCAACTTCATCCATGTGAAGGAAGCAAGTAAATAAACTTACGTGAAATGTTGACAATGGGGACCAAGTAGGACATTTGAGTTTCCAACTGAACATAGGCTTCTCTTGGGGGATAAAACAGTTCCATGTAAACAATCTTTTGGCAGATGTTTTTAAAATGTCTGTTTTTCATTGAAAAGTGAATTTTATTATATGAAAATGATAAACATTTCCCAGAACTGAGCACAAAGCCATTTTCCCATAACCTCGTCTGTCCCTATTAACAAAAAATAGAGATTTGATACAAGGTTCACAGGAAGGTCAAGAGATCATTTAATTACTTAAATTGAATGTTTTAAATAGGATTTGAACCTTGATTCATTTAGGTATAACAAAATGCAGCCACTATTCCTCTAATCATTCCTATATCATTAATGGGCAAGGCTTTATTGAGTTTTTTCTAACACTGGCACCGTGCTGGGGACATAAAGGTACGGGACAACCAAAGTCATGGGTCCCGTTCTCAAGGGAAACAGTGTTTTGAAAACACTGACAGCAATTCAGAAACTAGTAATACCAATGAGTTGCTAACTTGTGTGACATAAGCAATAAGCATAATATAAAAAGCTGAAAGAGAATGAAGAACAGAGAGAAGTTTGAGTGGCTTAGAACAGTCCAAAAAAAAGGGTTGGTTAAGAAGGCAGCATGAAAACAGAGTTGACTCTAAGTAATAATGTGATTGAAAGAAGATAACACAGAATCGTTAGGTGTTCAGGTTCTGACCTGGAAGGGCCTAACTGGTCTCTGTTGTGGAGCAGAGAGCACCTCAGGAGTTTATTGTGCATCTTAGCCCACAAACTTCTCAGAAGAGACTCATTTCAGAACTTGGGTCTCCTATATAACATTTCTTCATCTGATGCACAGAATAATAAGGCCAGTTCAAAACATTTCAGGAAATATTTATTGGCTGGTAGAAGGTATCTACTTGAAATAGCTTGAGTTCACTGTGCCAGGTTAACTGAGACTCCAATGACTGAAATTTGTGACCATGGAAACAAGGATCCTAATTTCAAGTTTAATTATCTTTAATAGACATGGGAATCTTTTTTTGTGGTTCTTAAAAAGGGATATTAAGAGTCAAAGTTGAATGTATTATGCATGTCAGTGTAAAAATAGAAAGGAAAAAAAAAGTGTTTTTGAGAAACTATAGGCAAATGATTTGTAAATAATTTGTGAAATGTTCAGTCTTTCCTAGACCTTCTGAGTTAATTTATTTGGTTCAATGGAATATGTAAACTCTGAAAAAGCTATGTTTGTATTCTTCCCACAGGTTAATAAAAATTTCTTAACTATAAGTGATTGAACACAGTATAAAATAGCAAACACACCTACAGAAATATAACTTAGGAAACTGAATAATACAAATACCCAGGTCATACTCTCCAGTTGATTCCTTTTCTGGTTTTTGATACAAAGTGTCTGAGTACAGAATGAAATAGAAAGCCATGCTGGGAGAGGGACCAGAAGATCAAGCTGCCCACAGAAAAAGACGCTTGAGTGCTTGATGAAAGAGAGAAGATGAAAACTCCAGCTTTCTCATGGGCGACAAGGAGGAAAGATTTCTGCATCACCCACTGCTCAGTGTTGTTTGGAGGCTGATAACGAGGCAGAATACAGCCAACATGGAGCCTTTCGTCCAAGTTGTTCACAGAGCCAACTGTGACTAAACAGCACCATGAGCTGGCAACAGAGAGTGCCACTTGGGGCTTCGTTTCCTTTTGTTGATTTTCTTTAAATCTCAGTTGTCAGCTAAGTAAACCTTTGACTCAGTGAAGCAATCCATTGAACATGCAGGAATCAGGATGGCAGAGTAAACTTTCATCAATATTTTGGTTGTCCTTACCAGAGACAGGAAAATATCATACTCTAGAGAGGCCTCCCATCCATTAGCAGAATCACTGCTAGTCACAATTATCCAGCATTATGACATGTCCCTCTGCAAATATCATAAAACTTTCAATTTATATACCCAGATGGAACCTCACCCATCTAAAATATTTCCAAAATTACAAACACATACATACGTGCGCGCGCACACACACACACACACACACACACGCTCCACTGAATGGAATCTAGGAAAAAATAAGTCTCTTTTCTATCCTGTCTTCTATTTCACCTTTCCCTTATAACTACTTCTATAATAGTAATGTATCCTTCAAGAGATATCCAATGCATATGCAAATATCATCTTGTTACACAATTATAGCCTCCTGTAAATACTGTTCATCTTTATTTGACAATGTAACTTGAAAATAATTTCACATCAGTATATATAGAGTAGCCTCACACCTTTTAATGACCGTATAATATTTTATATTATATTATGTACAGATATATCATGATTTTTTTTCAAGCAGTCCCATATGGATAGATGGATAACTCAGGTTGCCACTAGTCTTTTGCTTTTACTCTTAAGTATAAATGAATACCATTTTACATATATACTTGGGCCCATATGTGAATATATCTGTAAAACATATTTATCAGATTTAACATCCAAAGAAGACATGGTTAATTTATAATCTCACCAGTAAGAGTGTAAGAACAAGATACCCATAACTGCTCTCCTTTGCTTTTCTAATTGTATATTCCTTTATCATACCCAAATTTCATCTGTTTTAGTGGTTTCACTTCTATAATTTTCTCTAACTACCAATTGTGCCTCAGAATCAACACTGTGGAACTTGACCAAATACACTATTATCCTAACACTTCTTTCCCCTCCATAGGAACAATCACCAATATCCCAGAAAGCCTAAGCATAGAACTGTAAAAGCATATCTCTATTTGTTTTCTGTTACTTGGTATACTGCTGAATCACAGAAATAAGGATACATTCAGCTCTTTGGATTTAGTTGAGTTTACCCTTTCGTGTCATTTTAAGTTTGTTTTATAATAATCCTTCAGGTTTCAGGAAAAAATTAATAACTGAAGTTTTTCACTTCAACAAGCACTGAGCTGGATATGGAGAAAAGGGAACCCTTGTCCACTGTAAAGTAAACTGGTACAGCCACTATGAGAAATAATACGGCAGTTCCTCAAAAATTAAAAATATAACCACCATATAATCCTGCAATGTCACTTCTGGACCCCAAAATAGAAATCAGGTTCTTGAAGTTATATTTTTCATTTCCATATTAATTATAGCACTGTTCACAGTTTCCAAGACATGGAAGCAATCTATGTGTCTATTCATGGATGAATGGATAAAAATTCCTTCAGTGGTCACAGACTCCGGCCTGAGGTCCATATGTGTGGCCATGGACTGGCTGGCCTTCAATGACTTGCTGGAGCTGGCTGTCCACAACTGCCAGAGCTTCCACCTGCTGACTTTCTGCCTGCAGCCTTACACGTGCTCTTCACCTCCAGCCACATTCAGACCAATTCTCTTCCCCACCATTCAGTGGTAAGATGAGCTGGATGAAGAACCTGATCTAGATGCTGGAGATGCAGACCATGCCAGGCACCTGCCGCCAGTTGATGCCTCAGCCCTTTGTCCCGGATGCCCTCTGTCTGCTCCTAGACGTCCCTGTGCTTAAGCTGTGCCCAGTGAACATGCAGCTGTACAGCGCCCATGAGAAGCAGCAGCTGGCAGCCTCATGGTCACCATGCTTCCCTACTCCTTAGCCTACAGCCAGGAGCACACACCCCACCAACAGGCAGTGAGACTACAGATGGTAGCCCAACATAGAGTTTTGCCACTTTTCCAAGCTGCCCACCTGTCCACAGGACCCTCATCTACCAGCCAAATAACTCAACACCTGAGAGATGGATGTGGAGAAGACAAGGCAGACAGAGACTTTTGGCCGGGCTAGGGACAGCTTCCAGGTAAGTTGGGGTCCACCAAGGCCTAGGATCCAAAATGGGGGACACTGGAGAAAAAGGAGCACAGCTACGCACCCCATGCAGCCATGAGCAGTGAGTGGCTGGAGCACATCTTAAAGAGCATAGCCTTGGAAGAGGAGCAGGCTGAGAGGGACTTCAGTTGGTGGTCATTAGGAAAATGGCAGGCCACAGAGCAGGATCCTCACCCAAGAGGGACATGGGCAAGCTGTCCACAGGAACACAATAGTGGGCAGAATCATGTCTGGCTCCACCTCTGGGAGGGCATCCCCAGTGCTCTGTAGCAAAGCAAGTACTGGGGGAGCTGCTGTAGCTTTGTAGTCCATTCCTGAAGCCCAGACCCATACTGGATATAGGTAAGTTAGCTTCTTCTTCTTTTTTTAATTTAAAATTTTATTTTATTGTGATAAAAGCACTTGGCATGAGACTGATCTCCTTAACGGATTTTTAAATGTGAATGCAATATTGTTTACTAGAGGCATAATGTTGTACAGAAGACCTCTAGAACTTATACATCTTGCATTATTGAAACTCTATACTCAATGATTAGCAACTCCTCGTTTTCCCCACCCCCCAGCCACTGGTATCTACTATTGTGCTCTCTGCTTTTATGAGTTTAAGTATTTTAGATATGTCATAAAGTGTCACCAGTGGAATCATAAAGTATTTGTCCTGGGCCTGGCTTATTAAATTTAGATGAAGTCTTCAGTGTTCATTCATCTTTTCACATATGGCAGGATTTCCTTCTTTTTGAAGACTATATCATATTCTATTATATGCATATACTGCATTTTCTTCATTTATCCATAAATAATTTATTACCAGAAATATATATTTGAGGATTACATCATGATTTTTTATTTCCTCCCCAAGAATATTTTTAAAAATCTAGATTAGTGACTCTTTGATTAAAACACTACTGTAATTTAATCATATCATATGGGCTTACTGATGGTTAGGAACCCAATTTTGTTGTGAAAATTTTAAATTAAAAATATGTTGGGGCACCTGAGTGGCTCAGTCGGTTGGGCGTCCGACTTCGGCTCAGGTCATGATCTCACAGTTTGTGAGTTCGAGCCCCGTGTCAGGCTCTGTGCTGACAGCTCAGAGCCTGGAGCCTGTTTCGGATTCTGTCTCCCCCTCTCTGTGCCCCTCCCCTGCTCCTGGTCTGTCTCTGTCTCTCTCAAAAAATAAATAAACATTAAAAAATTAAAAAAAAAAGAATATGTTAACAATTTGCATTGTAGTTTATTTCATTTTTGATCTGGTATCCTTTTCCCATGGATAATATTATAGACTTCTGATTAATGTAAACATGTGCTCCTTTTTAACATAAAGTGAATAAAGTATTTTAAGCTTAAAAAAACATATTAGAAATTAAACCAAGTCAAACAAATATAAGAATATTAAAAAAGAGCAAGAGATTCTAAACACATTATATAGTCCCAAAATATGATGGAAGAAAATGTATTTAATACAAAAGTTAAATATTTCTGAATTAAGTGAAAATAAGGCATGCCTATGTTAATAGCATATTTATATAATCACCAAATCCTTATATGATTTATATAATCATAATGAGATAATTTTAAAGATACTAGCTGATGTAACATACATTAAAAAACTTAGTAGGGTGACCTTGGTGAGAATATTCCAAAATTCAAAACCAGAGCAGTGTTAGTAAGTTCTGAAAATTGACATTTTTATACTTATATTGAAAATATATTTTCATATATATTCAGTATATTTCAAAATATATTTCAAAGAAAATATTTTCTTATGAATTGAAGGAATTTTATTTTTTTTTACTTTCTCACCTCTTTCAGTGCCCTTGTTATTCCTCCCTCTCTCACTCACATATGCCCCATTTTCCCTTCCTAGGAAAGAAATTAATTTTTTTTAACCAAAGAGTTGTCATTCACTTGATGTAGAGTCCTTATGCATCACCAGAGGGTTAAAACTTATTAGTAAGTTTAATATGAATGAATAAATTGTATTAGCTCCGAGGTACTTTTCTGACCTCATTGAGATGTTCTACTAGCTGCTTAATGTTTGTGCTAAACTGCTTTTATGCATGAATCTTGACTCTCTCCCAAGGGAAAACCAGAGAGGTTGGTAAGTGGAACAACTAATTAATAGTCCATTTAGATACATAAGGAGTATTACACTGATAAGAAAACCCAGTTGGGAACAGCCAAAATGCCCTTTAAAAAATGAAAGAATATGAACAACACAAGCTATTTTAAATCTTCATCCTTTTTTAGCAATAATCCTCAAAACATGGTATATGTGTTATTTTTATAACATTTCCTCATAAATGGCTAGAAACCCTTGAGAAATACATGTATTAAAAAGCACACTTGTGAGATATTATTCTCAATGGTAGGAAAGAGTACATTTTAGAACTGTACGTAGAAAATAGTGTGATTGTTTTGAAGAAGTATATCTGAAAAGCAGTAAATGATCAGAAGTTCTGTGACAGAAAATATACAACCTAGTCTCCAATTCCATAATTCACTGGTTATCTTGCAATAGTTTTTTCAAGGCTTATTGAGGCTTGAAAGACAGTTCTGTTGCTTTCTTTCTTATAAGAACCCACCCTCAGTGAGCCATCATTTCCATGGTCAGCTGCTATGATATTCTGCAATACTCAACCATCTCTCCACAGTGGAATGTATCTTTCGAGTGTCCCCCTTGAATATACTCCTCTTTAGGCCAGTTTGTAAACTGGGGCCCTTCAGCTTCAGACTCCTTGGTCGGCTAGTGGTCATCTTTTCTGCCCAGCAGAAACTGGGCCTCAGGAAACTTATTTTCTATGCTGTTAGCTATACTCCATACTTTTTCATTATTTACTTTTCACTAATTATTCTTAATTTTCATATTTAAAAAGGGTCATGGGTGATTCTTTACACCTGGAAAAGCTTTGTCTTCTAACTTTGAATGTCTAATCCCACTTGATGTCTGTGGTGATAAGCAGAGGCATAAAGTCAAATTTATGAAACAAGAGAATCATAGACATGAATCTGTAGAACGGAAAACAAGCTGGACATCAAGAATTGGATATGCTTCCTTGCCTTTGTGATATCTTGGAAACCTTGAACAGCCCCACTTAAAAGGCTCTCCAATATTCATTTAGTAATTAAGCCAATAAATTGGAGGCAGGGAGTGTTTGTTTTACAACAGAAAGTAAGCAATATAATCTGTTGGTTCCATCACCATATATTTCAGTCACCCCTCTTTGGAGAGGGGATACTAAACTCATTTGTTTATGTGCTGGAAGGATTAGCACCCTTCGTCACAAAGCTATAATCATGGCTAAGATCTATTATAACAACACTATAATACACAAAGAGCAGAAAAAGAAAAGATACACATATGCAAAGGAAATCACACACAGGCTCCCAAGTTCTTCCTCTTTCTCTGCTAGCATAAGATGCAATTTTCTCCTGTAAGATATCTCCACACAAAGAAGACCACCTGACTCTTGGGGTCTAGAATTCTTAAAAGTACAAACTCCAGTCCAGAACCAAGTGTACCATTACTCTTAATATCTTCTTTAAATATGGTGACAGTTTGGTTCATCTTGACCCATCATATTACACATTCAGGAAGAGAACCTTACAGTGTAATGCTTAGTGTTTGACCCAAGGGTTGTTGACATGGCTACAGAGACAAAGATCTGAGTAAGCTAGCCCTGCTGTAGTAACTATTTCTTCCACCTGCCTAAGACTAGACATCCAATTGAAAAGGTAAAAAAGAAAAAAAGTGATGTAGAAGATTTTTGAGTCAAAGAAAGTTTTCGGGAAATGAGACAATGTAGTGTAGCAGTGAGGGCACCCGGGTTAGTCTGTAATGCCTCTCTTTGTCTTTTAACCTCAGCAACTAATTATTGTGTGATAACTTTTTTTTTAAGTTTATTTAATTATTTAGAGGCGGGGGGCAGGGGGAAGGGAGAGAGAAAAGGAAAAAGAAAGAATCCCAAACAGGCTCTGCACTATCAGCACAGAGCCCAATGTAGGGCTCCAACCCACAAAATGTGAGATCATGATATGAGACAAAATAGTCAGATGCTTAACCAACTGAGCCACCCAGGTGCCCCATTTGTGTTATAATTTTGAAGGAAGATTTATCTCTTCCACAATCTCAGTTTTCTTCTTAATTTTTAGCTCACACAATCTTGGGGAATTAAAATAAATCAACATGTAGATTTCTTTGGCATTAGGAGTTCCTCCTGAAATGAATCCAAATATTAAACCTTCAAACAACTTAAAATTATTGTGGATTTCACCGAAAAAAGCAAACAATTTAATTAACTTTTCTTTTTTATTTGACCAAGTGCATTTTCATTCTAATTACAACGTTGTGCTGAAGCTCTTGTTAACTTGCAAACTGAATAAGGTGAGATGCTATGTGCCAGGTGGGGTAATATTTATCCTGGACTCATCTGCCCTTTGCTTGCACACTGTGTATGTTGACCAAAATGACCTCAAGATCTCCTTGGCAGGCTCTTCAGGAAAGAGGACACACTTGACTCATCAGTGTCTGGCCTTGAATATAAAATATGTTTTCAATAAGCACAAAGTGTCTTTTTAGTTATGCTGTGCAGTAGTGCAGGAGACCATGTGTTTTGGCTTCTAGAGGTCACGGCTGACTGTTTAACAAGGCTTACTCTTCCTTTAGTGGTCCTTCATTGAATCATTGGAATGTTGAAATATGACCTTTCAACTTTTGTTGTTTGCTATTGTCCTTATTACTATGCTTCAACAAACATCAAGAACATTTTTTTACAAAGAGCATATCCAGATACCAAAGCAGTTATTTTCCTTATATAGAGGACAATTAAGTTGAGAATGTACTTAAATTCCTAGGGATGAACACTATAGCCATGATGCACATTTCCCTACAGGATAATAATCTTGATGTGTACATTTTATTCTATAATGGTAAGGACATTGATAAAGCATATGTCCACTTGTCAAATATTTGTCAGGCACTATTATTTTCTTTATGAGCAAATATACTTCCCTAAAAATATTACTGTTCAAACCTTAAGGCACCAACGTACAATTATTAAGAAAGTAAGAAGAAAGTGAGATATATGGGGAAAATGACATTGTTAAAAAATTATTGCAAAATATATAGGCTATACAACAACTAATGTGAATTAATATTCAGCCTTCATATGCAGAAGTTAACTTTGGGTAAATTTTCTCTCCTATTCTGATTGTAAAAATAATTGCTTTGTTATTAACTTAAATGGAATGTACATTCTACATAATTTTTTAAAATGTAGTGGCTTATTCTATTCATTTTGAATTCAGGATTCAATTTTTCAGGACTTGATGTTACAATCTTTTTAACACTTGAGAATGTACTGGAAAAAACTGGTAGATTCTAGCCATTTTGCAAGAACAGGCTATTTTGAATAATTAAAACATTTTAAAGGCACATTAAAAAATTTTTTATCTGCTTTATCCAAGAAAAATGCAAGAGAAAAATATTAGAAATTAAAGTTAAAAATACAACATTATTAGATATTAATAAATTTATTTTCAATGTCTTTCAGAGCTTAAGATAAATTCTTAAAAAATAAAGGAAAAAAGTTTATGAAGATTTTTTTTAAATGTTTGGAACATTGTTGCTCTTTAAAATTGCAATAATTTTTAAATTGTATTATCATTGACTGTAACTATAAAAAATAAGAAAAGTGATTAGCAATAGAAACAATATAGAAGTGATTTGCCACCTAGAGATATACATAAATATATTTAATGCCTTTAAAACTTATTGTCAAAATTCTTTTGTAAGTATTTCTAGAAATTTGCATCATCACTAACTGAAAACTCAGCTAAATGTTTATTTTCATCACAGATTATCATCAGTTTTGGCTTTTGTCAATATAGTAAGTGTAACATAGTGTCCACTAAGACACTTTTAAAAATGTTTGTTCCTGACTACTTTTAACTGAGTGTTTCACTCCAGTGTTGTTTAACTTTCAGTGCTCAAGAATAAAGCAGTATTGGCCTAACTTGTGAAGTTTTTAGATAAAGAAGTCTTGCTAGTGCTTTTCTTTAGAATGTGTTTAGGTTTAAAGTCTTAGTTATTCTGACGGTATTCTTAATGATCTGTATAGAATTGCCTAGGGAAACATAAAAGTGCCTATTTTTAGAAATAGGCAACAGTAGAAAGTAATATGAAAATATCAGCAATGCATCACTCTTATTTGAAGATATAAATCACAACTACCTAGTAATGGAGAATCTTCTAACTAGGGGTTATGAGGTTAACTTTCTTAGCTTCATTAGGTTTAGTTAAAATAGAAACAGCTTAAATATTCATAACATTTACATCCATAACTATATTAAAAGGAATTTGCACACTATATAATTCTTGCTTGTTTTAACCCTGGGAAGAGTCCAAAGTAATTAGAGGACAAGCAATAACACTTTTTATTTTGTTTTTTAATTAGCTAGAATTTTTAAGTAGATAAACCCAGTCACCTTATCTTCGATGATTTTTGATAAAGTACAAGGCATAATGGGAAATGTGACTAAAGATAGTCAGGGATGACTAGCACCTGCTCTCAAGAAGATGATGAAGCAAGTAAGAAATGACGGGGGAAAAAAGGGCCATTATTTGTTTCAAGTTATCAGGAAGACACATCTGTTCAATTGTGTTTTTAACAAGGTGCTATGAAGGATAAGGAAGATTCTCTGTGTTTCTAGACCAATAGAAATGATTAAGATTCAGGATTTTTTTTTTACTTGTTGAAGTATATGACCCACCTTTCATTATACCAAGCTGTGACCCCTGAGCAGCATTCAGCTGCTACCATACTATAATCTTGTTAGTTTCTATTTCTGCTATAAAAAATCACCACAAACTTAGTGTCTTAAAATGACAAATGTTTCTTATCCTCTATCTCTGTACTTTGGAAGTCCAAAACAAATCTTACTGACCTAAAATCAAGGTATTAACAGGGCTGCATTGTTTTCTGGAGGCTGTAAGGAAAAATCTGCCTCCTTGCCTTTTCCAGCTTTTAGAAGCTGTTCATAGTCCTTGACTCTGGGCCACTTTCCATCTTCCAAGTCATCAATGGCCAATCAAGTCCTTTTCACATCATATCATTCTTACTTTGATTCTTATTCTGCCCCTCTTCAACTTTTAGAGAATCTTGTGATTATACTGATCTCACCCAGGTAATCTGGAATAATCTCCCTATTTTTTCACCTGATTAGTAAACGTAATTACATCTGCCACCTATTTCTCATTTGCCAGGTAACCTAACAGATTCATAGATTATGGAGATTCTGTCATGAACATCTTTGGGTGGGGGCCATTACTCTGTCTGCCACAGCTGTGAGCTATGAAGATGGAACATAGATGGATATAGTTCAATGTTTTAATGAAATGAATCTTAAACTCTTCTTAAGCATGTTTAACATTTTACTGAACTTCAGGAAATTTCTGTTTGGTCTTCCAGTGTTTCTTAAAATAAACACCTGCACTCCACATTCTCTCTGTCTGCCTAAGAAACTATTTGTGTTTTTTGTTTGTTTTATGAGCTTCAAATAATGTCACCCACTGAGGTCAGCCTCTGATGCCTAATGAGTTTCTAAAAAACTTCTTGATCAAAACATTCCTGGCCTTGAAATAAAGTTGCTATTGTAGGTAAATGAGATTCTGTATCTTCTCAATCTTGTAACTCTCTACTGTATCTATTGAATCCAAGCTCTGAAAGGCAAGTTGAACTTGAGGACAGGACACAAAGCCCTCTCTGCTGTAAGGAATCATATCCATGTAGTATTATCTGGGTGTGTCAGATCAACACCTGTGCAAACATTTTGATCTCTGGCTTATATGCACCAACACTTGAAATCTTTCAATATTGAAGGAGTTCTGCAACCATTTTAATTAACAATAAGTATCTTCTTGTTTTTGGAAAGGTTCAGGAGCCTGACTCGCTTAATTTTCTGAAAACCATGAAAAGAGCTTCTGTAAGTTCTCCAAATATCTGACATTTTTCTTTCATTTTGTTTTGTTTGGTCTTTCCCTTGGAACATTAGAAGTCATATTTCTTACCTAGATCATGGGAGACACAATTACCCTGCTTAGCCATTTAAATCAACTAGAATAGAGGACCGTGGGTGCCTCAGTCAGTTAAGTGTGGGACTCTTGATTTTGGCTCAGGTCATGACCTCAAGGTTGATGAGTTCAAGTTCCAGATCAGGCTCTGTGAAGTGCCACGCCTGTTTGGGATTCTCTCTCCCTTTCTCTCTGCCCCTTCCCTATGCATGTGTGCACTTGCTCTCTGTCACTCTCTCTCTCTCTCAAAATAAATAAATAAACTTTAAAAAAATCAACTAGAATAGTCCTTAATTTTTTTTATTATTTTCTTCCTAAGTCCTTCAAAATATCTCCCATTGTATTCTGATCTTTGGAAACATCCTCTTTGAAACGACCCCCAAAGGCATTCCCTTTCTCATGTATATCTTAATCTTGTATATTTTCCCTGGGCTTCAGAATTTACTAATCTTCCACTGATCAACTGTAACTAGAAATTATAAAAGTTTAGAAGGATTGTATATGACATGAGGACCAATGAAAGGTTAACTATTTTTGGAATTTACTCCTTCCTTGCCTAAAAAAAACTCCAGAAAATCAATCAGGAGACCCTGGACTTAAACTGGGTTAGCAGTGGCTAAAAAAAAAAAAAAAAATACACAAAAACAGTGAACCAAAGTGAGTGATTCAGATATATTAGATATAAAGAGGCAATAATTCAACCTTTTTTTAAATTGAGGTATAATTGACATTCATTGTATTAATTTCAGGTGTACAACATAATGATCAATATTTGTATATAGTGTGAAACAATCACCAGAGTAAATCTAGTTAACATCAATCACCATATATAGCTACAGAATTTTTCTTGTGACACATTCTTAATATAAAGCTTGCCGTATTGTGATTTAATTCTATTTTGGGCATAAATGGCTTCCTTTTAAGGTAAGCAAAAATAATGAATATTTTTTGGAAAGCTAAAAATACCCCTTTCTCATACTAGAATCAGCTGAAGACAACCTTAGTGAGTTAGATCATGACTCTGAGTTATCTGTTCTCCATACTTTTGCCCATTTTCTCTTTCTTTAAGATTTATTTTTTAATTTTTTAAATTTTTTTAAATGCTCATTTATTTTTGAGAAAGAGAGAGTGAGCAAATGGTGTGGGGGGGGGGGGGGCAGATAGAGGAGTTGAAGCAGGCTCTATGCTGACAGAAGAAAGCCCAATTTAGGGCTCAAACTCATGAACTGTGAGATCATGACCTGAGCCGAAGTCAAATGCTTAACCAACTGAGGCACCCAGGTGCCGCTTGTCCTTTTTCTCTCTCTGGAATGAATTCTATTGAGAGATGGATTCATGAAATGATATAGTTTAAGAGAAGTTTCCCTAAGCCTGAAATTTCTCTAAAGTAGTTTTAAAAATCTTCTAATAGGAAATATATTGGGTTCAACAGAGATGCAGGAGTAGATTCTTGGAATTATCAGTCATTCAAATCTCAGTGTGCATTAATTTGATTGTTTTTATTTTTTTCTTTAACATCTGTGCTGATGGCAGTGAAATAGTAGGTTTTTAGAAGGGAGGAGGTCACCATGATAGGTAGAGGGCAAACATGAGTTGTTTGGGCCAATTAGCAGAGGGAAATACAGGGGTTGGTAGAAGTGTCAGTGTTTGCTGTGGGTGAAAGAAGGCCAGATGAAGGAGAAATGTGGGCCACACTCATGTCAACAACACAACTTCTGCCTATCTTCACACTGGCCCACCAAAGGGGAATGATAACTTGATGCTCAGAAGAAGGGATTATAAATTAGAAAAGCCATCAGAACGGATTAGAGTATTTATAAATGTTTGTATGATTTTATGAAAGAATACAGTGAATACCTTTTCAAAAGATAACTACAACTATTAAAATGTGCACATTTTCTGAAACTGCTACACTCAAATGAGTATGCACTGAACTGAATGAATAACTAAATGAATGTAGGATGTAACTCTAAGAAAGGGATCTCACACCACTGGCTTTTGGAAGGTTTTATGGGTTGAATTATATTCCCCCAAAGATGGTAAAGTCCTAATCCTCAGTACCTCTGACTGTAACTTTATTTTGAAATAAGATCTTCGCAGATGATCAAGTTAGGATGAGATTATTAAAGTGGGCCCTAACCCAAATGACTATGTCCTTATAAAAAAAGGTAAATGTGTTGGGGCACCTGGGTGGCTCAGTCGGTTAAGCGGCTGACTTCGGCTCAGGTCATGATCTCGCGGTCCATGAGTTCGAGCCCCGCGTCGGGCTCTGTGCTGACAGCTCAGAGCCTGGAGCTTGTTTCAGATTCTGTGTCTCCCTCTCTCTGACCCTCCCCCGTTCATGCTCTGTCTCTCTCTGTCTCAAAAATAAATAAGTGTTAAAAAAAAAATTTAAAAAAAAGGTAAATGTGGACACTAAAGCAGACATGCACAAAGAAAGATTATGTGAAAAGACAGAATGCTATATGCTATATGAGTATTGGAGTCATGTTGCCATAAGCTAAGGAACATGTGAGACTATCAGAAGCTGAAGAGGCAAGAAAGTATCCTTCCCTAGTGCCCTCAGAGGGACACGTCCCTCGAGGCCCTTGATTTATTGAGACAATAAATTTCTGTTGTTCAATGCCATCCAATTTATGATACTTTGTTACAGCAGCCCTGGGAAATTAATGTAGGTGTCCTTTTAAAAATAATTTAAAAAATAATTTAAAAAAGTATGTTTATTTTTGAGAGAGAGAGAGAGAGAGCGAGCGAGCATGAGTGGGGGAGGGGCAGAGTGTGAGGGAGACACAGAATCTGAAGCAGGCTTCCGGCTCTAAACTGTCAGTCCAGAGCCTGGACATGGGGCTCAAACTCACCAATGGTGAGATCATGATCTGAGCCGAAGTTAGACACTTAACCAACTGAGCTATCCAGGTGCCCCTAAAAAAACAATTTTTAATGGAAACAACTAAGTTTATTTTGCTCAGCATTAAGTTTTTTTGATTTGTAAGTTTTGTGTTTTAGTTTCTCTGTTATTTTCTTTCTTACAAAGGAAAATCTATGGACTACTCTGATGACGTGTGGCATTCAGGCTACATGTATGGTATACATTCAAATTAAAATAGCTAAATAACAATCTAATATGTGAGGTGGAATAAAGTAAATTAATTTTCACAAGTTTGTCTCTGTACATGGCCGCTATGCTATCTAATGGGAAATAAGCGATTTCACTCTATACCTCTGAGCTGAAAATAAAACACTCCATAATGTTTGTATTCCTTTATATGGCATTTTTCTTACTGTTGTGATAGTGATGCTCAGGTTTCCCTAATGCTTTATGTCAACTGCAAAGATGTGACCTTGCAGGGACATAAATGATCCCATCTAGGCCAGCCATCTGCATTATCTGATCTTTTCTCCCTAACCCACCTATCCACACACACAATTTCACTAGAGTCTCTTTGCTGTGACTGACTCAAATTCTGAAAATACGCAGATTAGATAGATGATAGAGGGGTGAGAGAGAGCAAGAGGGCACAGTGGAGTAAGAACAATGATATGCAATAAGATATATTTGCAAATCAACCTAATCTCACAATGCACAGTGTTAGGAAATTCTGACTTTTAAACATATATCTATCACTTCTTAGAAATTTCTATTTATTGTTTATATGTTTGTTTTTTGTTCATTTTACCTGTTGGCTTGTTTGAGTACATAATGATTATTAGGTGATGAACCAATATAAATATTTAATAACAACACCCGAAAGATTATAAAATTAACAAACCTAACATTTTTCATAAGAAAATAGGAAAAGATGAGGTAAGATTTTAAAGTGAAAAGAGCCCACAAGATGAAAAAAATATATATGAGCTGATGAGTAACTTTTTAAAAAGCATCATGAATGTATGCTATTCTTATTTCTTGAAAGTCCTTGAGAAAATCTTATTAGGGTGCAAATGACTTTCTTATGGATCAGAATGATAAAAGGTCTCTCATCCAGAATAAAAATTGCTTTTTGCTTATAAATTCTATTGTTGTAAGCATCCTCTGTCTCTTCCTGCTAATGAAAATAAAATTAACATTTTCCAGGTAAACAGTATTTCCCTTACATGTGTTTAAGTAGCCAAGTAATCTTGTCACAGATGTTTTTTCCATCAAGCATTTCACTTAAAAGTTTCTAATCGTTCTTCAAACCTTCAGAGTTTAATTTTGGTCTTCTCTAGTTCTAGCATTTTGCATTAGCAGGAAATAGCATTGTGCCAAATATTTCTAACTGACATCTGCAGAGTATCCTGTAATTCTTCCCTCATCTGTCAGGTAATTCAACTTCTGTAGTCCTATTTTTAAATTAATGAAGCAAAGGAATGTTGTTTTCCCCTTTGTGAAACTGAAAAACAAGATAAGCTTCATCATGGTTATATTAGGGGCATAAGAACATGCCTTCATTTGGGTAAATTCTATACATGCTTAGAAGAGACAGGCCATAATCCAGAATATAAAAGTGCGAATGTGTGATTTTGTTCAAAGGCATCGCTAATATACTTGTCTTATTGTCACAACTTCTAAATATAAAGCTTTGTTTTTCTTTTTCAGCATGATTTAGCATCATTAGTCGTACCTCACAAAGTCACTGCAGGGAAGATTTAGATGTCAGAGTCATTTTACAGGTGAAGAAATTTAGAGGAAGGAAAAAAAAAAAGCGTGTGAGACTGAGATACAGACGTTGGTTGGTTGGTTGGTTGGTTGGTTGGTTGGTTGAGTTTTTTTCCCCAAATGGTTTTTAGTCCTCCTCAGAAATCCATGGTGGTTTCTTATTGTGTTGTGTCAAAGCAAAATACTTTTTTCTGGACTCTTCAAACACTGTTCTATTCTTCAGAGCCAAATAAAAAGCCTAAAATAATCTCTACAATGATTACGTTACTACAATAATAATTATTTCTAAATAACTTATGGACACTTATGATAGAAACAGCTTTAGCAGAGTGAATCCAACTGTAGAAGATTGATAAAGGTATCTTAGACAGATGAGGGAGACCCAAGAGTGAGAAAGCAATGTGGACCATGGAACTGGCTTTGATCATGTTCACAGCACAGAAATAAGCAATATGCTTCAAGCATTTTAATGTGATCTAGAGGGATCACAGGCAGTCAAGCCAGCCCAAACGGAAAGAAGAGCTGGCACTCTCTCTGGTGAATTGCAAGAGGCCATTTTAGTTTCAGTTCCCCCTCAGGGTCATATACTACAATTCACTATTATGCAAATGACTAAATTTCCAAGGTGAGTTGTAACTGGCAATGTAGCTACCTGTGTTACAGGTGATATAATGAGGCCTTTACAGACCTAACATATACACTTAATTATGATATTTCTCTTCAGCCTGGAATGGTGCTGTGAATATTTCTCTCTGCTGTAGTTCTTGCTATGAAAATTCTAAATATAAAATCTATTCAAATTAAAGAAATTTTTTATCTGATAAGAATAAATCTACTTCGAGAGCCTAACTATAGAAATTACTTTTTTATATTACATTAAGAAAAGGATAAAGTCACCTAAAAACCTAAAGCAAAAAAAAAAAAACATGAAAGGGATATTGATCAAGTTGATCCATTATTACAAAATTGGATTAAAAAAACATAATTATGGATTTTAATCAAATGATCTCACTGATCACTGAGTAAATTGCCTCCTAAATTTATATCTATGAGTCTAGTTTCTCTGACTTAAAAATGTGCCTCTACCAATTTTCAGTTGACTAAGTTCTCTTAAAATTGAGCTAGTGGGTTCATATTGTAGACATAATATTTATTCCTCTTATAGTTTTATAGCCCTTTTTGTGACAAATTTTTATTGTATTTTGGAAAATTGTTGATTCCAGTAAAAAAGAACATACACTTTTGAACTAGTGTTTACAATTGTCAAAGAAACAAAGATCTTTTTTATAATGCTTATTTTGCTTCTAATTAGCTATGTGTGTTCATGAAAAAATTTACTTAGTTCTCACATATTTCCATTTCTTTGTATTGCTATCAAGATAAAGAAGATGGATGGAGAAGATGGATATAAAAACACTTATAAAGCATTCAGAGTACATAAGTTTCCTGTGAGATTATTGTTCCTATTTCGACTATTACTATTTATTTTGATTCAGCCATCTGTACATTTCTTAAGTTGTGTTGAGCAATCTCAAAAATGGTAACAGTCTCTATTTGTCTTTCTCAAATGGATGTGAAGAGAATACAGCTGTTAACAATAAGATGATAATTTTATCTCAAAATTTTTCAAATATTAGGGGCGCCTGGATGGCTGTCGGTTAGGCATCTGACTTCCTCCCCGGTCATGATCTCGTGGTTCATGGGTTCGAGCCTCGCATCGGGCTCTGAGCTGACAGCTTGGAGCCTGGAACCCGCTTCAGATTCTGTGTCTCCTTCTCTCTCTGACCCTCCTCTGTTTACACTCTTTCTCTCAACATGAATAAATGTTAAAATTTTTTTTTTCAAAAATTAGAACACACTGGCAGCTATAATCAAAACAAAAAGAAGAAGAAGAGTTTAATAAAACAGAAATGGGAAAAGTCAGTAAGAGTTAAATATGATGGTAATGAGGGTGATTAAATATTTGGGAAAATTGCTAATAGCATGGTCCACTTTTAAAAGTTCATTGTACAAGTGATGTTGGTGAGAAAGAGTGTTTACAGTGTGACTTAAACTAAGGAAATCCACCTTAGAAAAAAGACCATTATCTTGGAAATGTTAGAAAAGGTCAAATTTATTATCATTTAGGTATGATTTCCACAATGATCTTAGTATGATATTCTTTCTTTTATATCCACTCATGTGTCTGCATTTATTTTTGGAGTGAGCAACCCACATGAAAAGACAAAACTATTACACAACTAGCTGCTTCGAGAGGGTTGTTTCTGCCCGAACTTAATTAGCCATTACCTAACACATACTTACTGAAACTAAATAATATAAGAAAGTGAAATTCTGAAGTAGGCACATGAAGGAGAGGACTGGGCACAATTATATTGTATTGGATGGTTCTGAATGGTATTGCTCTTCTTGTTTCCTTCAATTATACATATTCTCAATTTAGATATTTGGTTAGTCAATTTCCTTCTCCAATCACCAGGGCGAGTCCCCAGATAATTTGAATGTGTTCATTCAAATGAAAAGACAGTGTATTTCTTTCTTTCCTTGTTTATTTCTTTCCTTTTTTATTTGTAATGTCTCAGTTGTTAAAGATCAACTTAGTATGCAGTCTTGAAATGTTGGAGAAGCTGTTCAATTAAGTTTGACAGCAATAGCAGTATGACAACATGCTCACTGGGGACTAGAGTACTCTAATTATAATAACTGAAATCGGTTTGAATCCTAACAGTGATTAAGCTCTCAATTCTCCTGGATCAATAAATTTTGACATTAAAATGAAAGGAAACCTAGTCAATACATGCCTGTGTCAAAATGTACGCAGTTACCCTAGGAGAAAATTCATGGTGTAAGAGTAACTCATTTATACAAAAGTGATAGAATGTCTTACTAAGCATACTGGAAGAAAATTCTGACATTGAAAATATATGAGAAAATTGATTATTTAAGCCAGGCCTTTCACATGTAAACAGTGGGCTGGAGATTAAGAGAGAAGCATTCTGCATGGATTACTAGAATGATGTTAGAAGTTCTACAGGGATACAAGCAGTATACAAGTTACCTCTTCATAAGGTTGTAGATAGGTCTGAAGGTAAGAAGTGGGCCTGAATAATAGCACTAAATTCAAGTAGCTTTATATATTAACTCATACCACTGCTAATGAGTTGAAGGGTTTCAGAGTCATGGATACTACTCCGTTTACCATGATATCGAACAGGTATCAGATTACAAAGAGACAGAAATATAAGTAAATACAGGACCATCAGTAAATAGTAATTAAAAGTGGTACTTTAGAAACTAAAAAAAAGAAAAAAATGTAGACAAAGGAGCAAGAGGAATGATTACACAGGTCTTGGAACAGCTATTGACTCTGGAATGTCAGTAACCATTGGAAGAATAACTGCATGTAGAAATACTTCACTTGGCAAGATGCTTGAGTGAAAATAAAAAGGATACTTCCTCTTTCTTATTTATCATGAGGCTGGTGGTTCTACCTAGGAATATGTGAATGTGAGTAAAGAAAAACATAATGCTTCAGTATGTATTGTATGGTATAATACTATCCTTGATATAAATGGGCATTCTGTTAAAAGAAATGTATTATTGTCAAAAAAGTTGGAGAGACATTGAGATAAATGTTTATTGAAAGATATGCCAGAGTATCTTTGACAAAGGAATGTCCAATGTATCATTTTTGAATAGGTGCACAGTGAACAAATTTTCCTTAATGTTTTTATTGATAAACTTCATTTTTTAGAACATTTTTATGCTTACAGAAAAACTGAGCAGATAGCATGGGGTGAACATATATACTTTTGTTTCTCCCTTGCCATTTCTATTTTAATATCTTACATTACTGTGGTACATTTTTAAACAATGGAACAAATTTCTCTTTATTTGTAGTTGGCTAGGTTTTTGTCAGGAATGTGTGTTGAATTTTGTTAAGTGACTTTTCTGCATCAATTGGCATGATTATATCATTTTTCTCTCCAGCCAGTTGATGTAGTAAATTACATTGATTAATTTTTTTGATTGTTGAATCTTCCTTGCTCCCTGACATAAATCTGACTTGGTTATGGTATCTAATTATTTTCTTAAAATGTTGGCCTTATTTTCAAATATTAATTAGGATTCTGGGGTCTGTGTTCATGAAACTATTGGTCAACAATTTTCTTTGTCATGTCTTCAGCTGATTACTGATTACAGCTATTATTGCAAGGCTGGCATTACAGAATGAGGTGGGAATTGTTTCTTCTACTTTTCTCATTAGTTAAATATACTGCATTAGCTTTCCAGGTCTGCCATAACAAATTACTACAAACTGGATAGCTTCAAACAACAGAAATGTATTTTCTCATAGTTTGGAATGGATGGTAGACGCTTATATTCAAGGTGTTGACAGGGCTTTGTTTCCACTGAAACCTCAAGGGGAGGATCCTTCCTTGCATCTCCCAGCTTATTCCACCATGATGATGATGTCATTCCTCAGTCTCCATTTCTTTATGGTCAGTTACTGGAAATTTATTTTGTTCTGTTGATTATGTCCCATTTTCCTATTCTTTGAGTTCTTTGAAGCTTTGCATAGGTGTCTGCATTTGGAGACACAGCCACTTCTCTTGGCTTTTATAGACTGGCTTTGACAAAGAAAACCTTCATTAATCAGCATAGCTAGATATTCTAGGAGCCTCTCAACCTTTTCTATGGAAAAGGTGTCTTCTCTGGACTTGTCTGTGTAGATTCCTAATTAGAGAGTATATACTCTTATTTTCAGGAGCTTAGAATCTCCTGCTCTCTCTCTCTGGGGTCTCTCACTGCTGTAACACAGGCCAGGACTTTGGAGACATATTCCACTCTTCTACCCCCTTTCCTATGGAGAAGCCTCAAGCTCTGTTCCATCCCCTAAATTTATTGAACCATGTTGGGCTCAGCAGATTGCCTGCTCCTTTTCCTTTATTCTTAGTTTCTCCTATGAAAGTATGAGAGTTCCATTGCTCCAGTTGGGGAAATAAATTTACTAGACTGTCAGCACACCAAAATGCTGGGGACATTGGAGGAATGCTCTCCTTCACTCTCTCTCCAACCTGGTGGAGAAACCACAGCTTTTGTATGTCTTCTCTCAGTCTTGTAGAGCTGTATCAGTAGCAGCCTACCCTTTTTCCTTTGTTTTCATCTCTCCCCAAGCATAGATCTGATTTTCCAACAAATCGTTTCCCTTCTTTCTGAAGGATTTTTTAATGCTTATTTTGAGAGAGAGATAGAGACAGAGATTAGATGAGTAAAGGAAGGGCAGAGGGGGAGGGGGGGGGAGGGAGGGAGGGAGGGAGGGAGGGAGGGAGAGAGAGAGAGAGAGAGAGAGAGAGAGAGAGAGAGAGAGAGAGAGAGAAACCTAAGCAGGCTCCTCACTGCCAGTGCTGGGGCTAGAACTCACAAACTGTGAGATCATGACTTGAGCCAAAACCAAGAGTCAGACCAGACCCTTAACTGAGTGAGCCACCCAGGCGCCCTTGAATAATTTATTTTGATTTTACTTGCAATATCGCTTCACTGGTGACTAATTCTCTCATTTTTTAAATTTGTTTTAGGAAGACTTTTTCCCTCTCCAGTTTGGAAAGATAATCACGCTGGATACAGAATTCTGTTGTGCTAGACTTTTTCTTTCAACACTTCAAATGTTTTCCTCCACCTCTCCTCTCTCTCCTCTTGCTTGCAGGTATTTTAAAGAGAGGTCCAAAGTAATTTATATCTTTGTTCCTCTATAGGTAAGTTCCCCACCCGCTCCCCACCCGCTCCCCAACTCCTGGCTTCTTCCTAGATTTTGTGTTTATTTTTGGTTTTCTGCTGCTGCAATATGGTATGCCTGGATCATACCTTTTAATATCTGTCCTTCCTGGTCTTCTTTTTGATATTTGTTTCATTCAGATATTATTGGATGATTACTCTGAGCCAGACTGTGTAGTAAGTAACTATGTTAAGAAAAATAGACATGAATCAGACAAAGTCACTGTCTTCTAAAAGGTAAAACAGAGTATATATATGCATGCCTGTATTCCAAGACAGGATATAACCAGTGTCATAGCAAACTCATAATGTTCTCTGTTAGCTCATTAAGTAGTGACCAAAATGAATACCTCATTTTTGTCCACATTGGTTCTTCAGTATTTCTGAGAGGAAATCACAACCTTGTATGGTGTGCAGAAAAATTATTTTCACTTCAGAAATGAAGTACTTTACGTGTGTGTAGACCTACATGATCAGGGATATTATGGTGTAGCCTGATCATCAGAGGCTCTCTGTCCAGACAGTAGCTCCAGAACCTCAGTGGGTGTGCACTTGGAGATAGCACTAACTTGCTACAGAAGTATGTAGATATTTGCAGGGGTCCCTAAACATTTTGAAAATTTATCATCCGTATTGGCTGGAATTACAAATTCAGTTGCTCAAGGATATATGTGTAAATTTATAGCTACAGCTTCAAAGGCAAATAAACAAACACTTGCTACAGGCTTTATTATGTTCACTATTTGTTGTTTTTGAAAATTTATTTAGTGGTTGTGAAAGATGCCAGATTGAAAAAGACACTAAAAAGAGAAATTCACAGTTTATTCACAGATGACTCATTAGTGGTTCAGTTTCCTCAGGAGTCTTGTTACCTCTAGGCTTCTTATCAGTGTAATGTAAGTTCCTTGCTGCACTTACATATCTATTTGGATTTGTGGCGGGTGGGTGGATGGGAAAAAAAGCATGAGTCACCATGAAGAGTCAGTGATCAGATTTTAGAGTTGACTTCCTATGGGCAAATCAACTTAATTTCTCTGTGCCTCAGTTCTTCATCTGTAAAATAAGGATAAATTGCACTACTTTGTAGAGTTGTTTTGAGCATTAAATTAGTCAATATGTGCAGCACTTGAAAAACTGGAATGATACTTTTCACATATTCAGTACTTTCTGGGTGCTAACTACTTTATGAATTTAGTTAAGCATATAGCTTGTTGCAAAAAATTCATTAACATAACATATTCCATGTTTAAATCATACAGCAGTGTTCACTCTTTGATTTTTGATTTTGTAATGGTAGTAATTGTACTACAATTAGCGAGCAGTGAGAGAGAATGGAACAGCTGTATTCACTGAACTCTATGGCATCTTCAGTTGGTTGTAATAGGTCATTATTCTCCTTATTACATTTCCATCCATCATACTATATCCTACTCATTCCTTCTGTGCTTGGTCAACATCTTTTTAAAGGCATGTTTTCTATAGTGGCTTTTGAGACTACATTCAGTCAGGACCCTTTGCCCCCTATTCATGAGAGAATGAATTCTGCCACCCTGTTGTGCTCAAAAGACCCTGTGGAGATCCACTGCTTTGCTCCCAGGGATGTGAGAGGAACTGCTGAACTATATTTATCTTTTTCCTGAAAGAGACAGGTTTCAGTTCAAGAAGATCCTGCCAAGCTTTAGGGTCAACAGTTCAATCCCTAATCATTAAAATATTATTATAATCCCTATCATTTTTATTTCAAGGTTGCACTAATTTAGAAAGGAGGGTCTTCTGCAGGTTCTCATAGTCATGAATGACATTCTCACATGATACTGACTTTATCTAAACTTTATAAAAACAACAGGATTCACCCACTTGCTAAGGGACCTAGGCCTAAGTTGAGATAAAGTTGTAGGGTGATAGAAATATGGAAAACATGGAAATATGCTCCTAGGAATGAACACATCAGTAAGAATTTGTGGCTCATGCATGAAAATCAACATAATTCAACAAATTTTAGAACATTCATAGTTTATACCTATGAGATCAGAGGTGAGAATAGGATATGCAAAAGGGATTATCATGCAGTGTGTTCATGTTATATCACATATACCTCCTTTATAGATACTATATGGCTAACTCATTGTTTTACTCTCTTATTTTATCTACCATTTCATCTCCAATGTTGGGCTTATCTCCTGTCACATGACTGTACATAGCTTGTTTACTTTCCTAGCTCTGGTCTCTATCATTATCTGGGCAAATAGTACATATTAACTATAATCTTTATCTCCTTGTCACAACGTGTGGTAGTATAAAAAGTTTAGACAGCAGATTACAATTATCATCATCATCACTCAGTTATTTTGGTTAAATACTTACAAGTTCTCACATACTGTTCCAAGCACTCTTTTAACTCATTCAATCCTTGTAACAACTCTATGGGATATTTTTTAAGATACTCCTCTTTACATATGATAATACTAAATAAAACAGAAAAATATATCAAATTGCCCAAGGTCAATGGCCAACTACAGGGTGAGCCAGGATTTAAATTCAGGGTCTGACTCCAAAGTAAAAATCATCACAATGAGCACTTGAGGGTAACAACATAAACCCTTCCTTGCAGACCTGGTGTATATGCCCAGCTGTGAGGCAAGGCAAGAAGTTCTCCATCCTTCCACAACTTACAAGGACATCAAAGTGCCAGGAAATCTATTAGGGATAGAGTTTAAAGAACAATTGGGGAGTTTTGGCACTTCTTAGCCTTTGAAATTATAAAGCACACTTCTATACATTTGCATCCATAATTTTTTTTTTAAAGAAGAGCTATATAGTGTACCAAAAAACTATTTAAAAATGTGAGTTTCAGCAATTTAAAGGTACTACATATATCCTGGACAATGTGAACTTTAACATTTAGGTTGATTTACTATCAGGCACAGAAAAATACCCTTGCTAAGGAGAAAGTTTTACTCAAACTTCTATTCTTAAACTACCTTAAAAAAAAAGTTTATATTCATAAGCTCTGATTTTCATATAATCTGACACAGTACTAACTTAAAGTAATCCACACAAGGTGAGGTGATGCCCTTATCTTTAACTAGGAAAATAATTTAAAAATTCAAGTTGATTCCAACATTATTATGTAGTACTTAACATTTTATATAGCATGTGTTATATCAGTTAATATTATTTAAGCTTTTATCTAGGTATAGCAGAACTTCATTATTTATTTTCTCTTTTAGGACACTTAGTGACACAAAATTAAAGTAACCTGTTTCAGTTCATACACTGAGTTACCAGGAGTCCTAGAATCAGTACTTCCATCTTACCTTCCACTAAATTTCAGCAGGTTAAATGATTTCATTTTGTTCAAATGTGCCTCTCTCTTTCCCAAAATTCACACATCCAAGTAATATAGTTAAATAAATAAAATCTACATTCTTGGTAGCTTTTCCTACAATATTACTTCCTCATAAAATTTATGCCACATTTTGAATGGCTCTGTCATACAAGTGTTTTGAAAGGATAGTCACCTACAGTGCATGATTTCTATGGTCTGGTGTGGCTCTCGAGTTGAACTTACTCAGCTATCCATCATCACAGAGTTATATCTTTGGAGTTTGGTGGACAGCCTTACTATGATTCCATTTATTATAAATACTATCTATATGAATTCTATGAATTTGTATAAATTCATTTGAGTCTATATAATAATTTGAAACTAATGTAGTGAGAAATACGAGGGGTGTGGTTCTCCCTGGGGACCACTGACTAGCAAGAGGTAGAAGGAGCCTTCTGGGAGTCCTGAGAAGGTGCTATAAAGACCGTTAAGGCCGAGGCAGAGACTGGAATGATGCAGCTAGACAAGAAAATCAGGGTTGCCAACAACCACCAGAAGTGGCTCTAGTCAAGAAAGGACTCCCCTAGATCTCTCAGCAGGAATGTGGCCCTGAAAGCACTTAGATTTTCAACTCTGACTTCCAGATCTATGAAAAAAAAATTGGTTTTGGCCACTCAGTTTATGGTAGTTCTTCAAAGCAGCCATAAAAACTGATACACCAATGAGACCTTTAGACTCCACTCTAGCTTTCCTGACATTGTGGATACTGTATTCACCAAAATGTATTACAGTTAACAGAGGGTAGCCCTACTCTATTTCAAAACTACATGGGTTTCTATAAATACCATCACACACATTTTTATCGTGAGTATAGAGTAATTATGTGATCTAACTTGTAAAATTATGGTCAGAGACACATGAGTGACACAGAAGTACAGCATGTTCAAAAGGCTTTGGAAAGGAGTCATAAAGAAAAGAGACATTTTTTTAAAAAATGATGTTGGAATACAGGGTACGTCCAACAATGTGTCAGAGTGTTAAAAAAGAGAGAAATAAAATGGTTGGAGTTCAAAGCAAAGATGGTAAGAACATGAAATTAGAGACAGCTGGGGTGCCTGGATGGCTCAGTCAGTTAAGCAATGGACTCTTGATTTCCACTCAGGTCATGATCTCATGGTTCTTGAGATCAAGTCCTGCATCAGACTCCGGGCTGACAAAGCGCAGCCTTCTTGAGATTCTTTCTTTCTTCCTCTCTCTCTCTGTCCCTTCCCTGGTTGCACACTCTCTCTCTTTCAAAATAGATAAATAAACATTAAAAAAATAAATAAATCAGAGACAGCTGGGTTCAAATCTCAGTTCTAAATTTTAAGAGTTGTAATAATTTAGACAGTTTGCTTAATCTCTCAATTTTTAAGTTTCCTTATCTGTTAAACAGCAATAATAATGGGCACTTACCCCATTTTTAAAATCATATTAGATAAGATAAAAAATATAAAATGGTTAATAAAGTTCTTGATAGGTAGTGTTTAATAAATTTTAAATATTACTGTTTTTCTTTTTCTTATTATCATCTCATATTACTTAAATGAAGTAGGTTTCTTCAGGTTCTATTTATAAACCTTCTCACAGATAAATTCTAAAGGAGTAGAGTTCAGTGTAATAATGGTCTTTTCTAACATGCTCAGAAGAGATTTAGTTACAAGCACAAGACTGAAAATAGACCCATCCTTATTAATAAGACTTCCCAAGACAATTGTTTGTTTTAATATATTATGACATGAATGTGAATTAGAGATCTGAGGTTGAACCCAGGCATACCATAGGGAGTTAAAGGCAACTACTCTTTTCTAAATGCTAAATGAAATTCACTATTTGAGAGAAGCTATTGAGAGGTAACAGTACTCACAAAGAACTGTGTAATTCAGTGTTCTTGTATTCTAAAATCTTGAATCCATCTGTTTGTTTCCTTTAGTCAATTTCTACACTTCTGACACAATTTTTGACATATGATTCTGTTTTCTTAATTTTTGATCAATTATACTATGCTATACTAAAGAACCTACTTTGTCATGTTTCAATCCCCTTGTTATCATATATGTTTTATCTGATGAATATATTGTTAAAATATCATGGGGATATATGAAGAATCATCTTCATTAATTTGTTTGTATTTGCTAGAAGAGAAGAGAAATGGTATGGTGTGTGTGTGTGTGTGTGTGTGTGTGTGTGTGTGTGTGTGAGTGTGTGTGTGTTGGAGATAATTCTTACCAATTACTTGAAAATGAACTTAGGCAATTTTAATTGTCAGTTTATAGTGTGTCCTTTTTAAATATAACACTATAAATGCTAAAGTGCATAATTTTACTTTAATGAGAAAGAATTTATATGTATAACTTTTCTCATTTTGTGTTAATGGACATTATATGAACAAAACACTGTGCATTTAGATAAGAATATATTCTTTGTTACTTAGAGTGAGGAAGTTTTTCACCTGCAGTTTTTCCAAAAGCTTGAGAGTTAATTAACTAAATAGTTACAACATCACATAAATGACTGGATTCTAATTACATTTAGTTGGCAAAAAATATTTCTTTCTCTTTAAATGACACTCCTAAATAAGCCTGCATTTTAAAGCTTTGTTATTATTATTATGGTTTTATTTTGTTTTTGAAGTTCCCTATCATTTTCTGTGGCTGCCTGTTGCCTTAATTTTGTCCCTCCATGCCTTGTGGGAAGGGGTGGGCAGTAGATTACCATGTTTGTTATCGTAACAATAGGCACTATTAATAATATACTACCAATAATATACTAAAATCAGTGGCTTAACACGTAAGAAAGAAAATGTCTTAGTTATGTAATGTGGTCTTTGGGGTTCCTGGACTATAAAATCTGTGCCATCTATAAAAGTAACTTCTCCAATTGCTCTGAGTTTTTGACATCAAGTCTGAAATGAAAAAACAAAAGATGAAGAATGCATAGGTCTTTCACAAACTCTGGTTTAAAATGTATGTATTTCACTTCTGCTACCATCCTATGGGCTAGAATGGGTCACACGATCCTATCTAAATGCAAGGTGGGGAAAGGCTAGGAAATATGGTTCCAACTGAGTGTTCCTTCCCCCAAATCTGTTACCTTAAATGGAAAAAATGGACCTGCCATAGCCTGCCCTCTAAGGACTTAATATTCATGGACATGCTTTTCCCAACACCCAAAACACAGTCTTGATGGATTTTTACTTGCCTTATCCCTGTTCTACATTCTGATATTTTAGTCTCTGATATCTTTAAAGCTATTTCCCCTTCCATTTTTTTTTATTTTGAGACAAAAACACTGTTATAGTTGGAGATTTCAATACGCTTCTACTAGTAATGGATTTATACAGCAGGCAGAAAATCAGTAAGATACAGATGACCTGAGCAGTATTTTCAATCCACTTGATTTAATTGACATTTAGAGAGTATTTCATCTAACAACTGAAACAGAAGGAACATTTCCTATTTCATTCTGTGAGGTCAGGCCTACTACATACCAAACCAGATGAAGACACTGCAAAGGTGGAGGTTGGGGTGGAAACTATTTTCCAAATATACTCATGAACAGAGACCCCCCCCCCCAAAATTGAATTAAAATACTTGCCAATGAATCCAAAAACATAAGAAAAAAAATTATACACCAGGTACAATATATGCTAGGGAAGCAAAGTAGTTTTGTTAAAAAAAAATCAACCAATATAAATTACCACATTAACTGGTTAAGAATAAAAACCATATAATATATTAATTGATTTAGAAAAAGCTTTTGACAAAAGCCAATGCCCATTTATGATGCAAACTCTCAGTAAATTAAACATAAGTGGAAACCTCCTCACTTGATTAAAGAAAACACCTATAAAACACTAGCACTAACATCCTAAGTGGTAGAAGACCAAATGTTTTCCCCTAAGATCAGAAACAAAACAAGAATGTCTTCTCTCACCATTCCTATATTTTACTAGAAGTTTTAGTTGGTACAATAGGACAAAAATTTTTAAAAAGAAGGATATATAGATATATAGGTATAGATTTGAAAGGAAGAAATAAAACTGTCTTTATTTGGAGTGAGAGTTACTGTCTACGTAGAAAAATCAAAGAATCTACCAAAAATCTCTTAGTACCAATAAATAATTATAGCACATTCACAGGAAACCTATAAAGTCAATATGTAAAAGCCTTACTTTCCTATTGTTGGAAATTGGTTGGGTATTGGGCAATACCTAATTAAATTATGTAATTAAAAAACCATTTACAATAGCATTAATATAAATGTAAATTATATCTAAATCTAATATGTTTAAGTTCTGTATGTGTGCTAGGAAGTAGAAAATATGAAGGAAATCAAAGAGGAACTATATGAATTAAGAGTTATTATGTATTTGTTATTAGAAAACTCAGTATTAAGATATAAATTCTTCCCAACTTGATCTGTATATTCAAAACCATATCAACTAAAGTTTTAACTATTTTGGAGATACAAACAGATTCTAAAATTCCTATGTAAAAGGCAGAAGACCTAGAAGCAAAGTTGAAGGACTCACATTATGTGACTTAAAGACAATGCAAGCTTTAGTAATCAAGGGACCATGTTATTGGTAACAGAATAGACACATCGGTCAGTGAAATATGAAAGAGAACTCAGGCATAGCCTATACAAATATAATTAATTGATTTTTGAGAAGGCACAAAGGCAATTTAATGGAGGAAGGATTGCTTTTCAATAAATATGGCTGGTAAAACTGGACAACTGTGTACAAAAAAAAAGAAACTATACATATACCTTACACATTACACAAAAGTTAAGACAAATTCTATTGCCAACTTAAATGTAAAATGCAAAAATATAAAACTTCCAGAAGAAAGCATAGGAGAAAATTAGTTTGCTTTGTCAATAATTTTTTAAAATATTTTTAACGTTTATTCACTTTTTGAGAGACAGAGACAGAGCACGAGTGGAGGAGGGGTAGAGAGAGAAGGAGACACAGAATCCGAAGCAGTCTCCAGGCTCTGAGCTGTCAGCACAGAGCCCGACGCGGGGCTCAAACTCACAAACACGTGAGATCATGACCTGAGCTGAAGTTGGATGCTTAACCAACTGAGCCACCCAGGCATCCCAATAAGTTATTAAAAACCACACTAAAAGCAGGATTTCTAAAAGAAAAAGTTGCTAACCTGGACTTCAGTAAAAAACACTGCTCTAATAAAGACAATGTTGGAATAGGAAAAGACAAACCACATACTGGGAGAAGATATTTTCAAGGCGCATCACTGAAAAAGGATGTGTGTCCACAGGACACCAAGAACTTTTAAAACTCAACCAAAAATAATTTAAACAACCTAGTGAAAAAATGGGTAAAAGATCTGACCAGAGACCTCACCGATGAAAATATATAGATGGCATGTATGCATTTAAAAAAGATGTTTGATACCACTTTTTATTAGGGAACTGCAAATTTACACAAGATTGAGACACCACTACACACATATTTGAATGATTAGGATTCAAAATTTGATAACACCAGTTGCTGTCAAGATATGTAGTATCAGAAACTTCATTAAGTACTGGTGGGAATGAAATATAATATACTGTGAAACACACTTTGGAAGTTTCTTCTCAAGCAAAATATAGCTTTGCCATATGATCCAGCAATCATTCCCCTACATATTTACCAAACTGGTTTGAAAAGTTATATATACAATATATATACCCTGCAAGTGCATATGTAGATTTATAGTAGTTTTACTTATAATCACACACACACACACACACACACACACACACACACAAAAACCCAAATGAAATCAACAAAGATGTCCTTCATTAAGTAGATTAACAATCTGTGGAATATCGATACAATGAAACACTATTTATTCTTAGATAAAAAGCAATGATTTATCTATCTATGCAGAGTTGGGTGAATCTAAATGAATTTTACTAAGTGAAAGAAACCAGTTTGAAAAGGCTATTCATTGTATGATTCCAATTATGTAACATTTTGGAAAGGCAAAACTACAAAGATGGTAAGGAGATCAGTTGTCACCAGGTGTTTAGGGATGGAATTGAATAATGAAGTACATTTGACATTTTAGCATGATGAAATTATTCAGTAGGATGTGATACTGGTGAAAACATTACATTATGCATTTATCAAAATATAGAACTTTACAGTACAAAGAGAACTTTAATGTACACTAAAAAACAACAAAATTTGTTTAGGAGAATGGTGGATTCCATTTTGTAAAAAGTGACAAAACAAAACAATCTAATTGTAATACAAATGCATGGAACAAACACACCAAATAGGGTGGAGGGAAAAAGTGCTGAACTAAGTAACTTTGGAAATGAGTTGCATCTGTAAGACTAAAAAAGGTAAAAGGAGCTATAGTTAAGCACTATACTCTAGCTAATAAACTTGTATCCTATGGGGTTAAGGTTAACAGATCTGAAACCACTGTATTAATGGAACTGAGCAATTAAATAAAGAGCAGATGTTGGAGCCAGGTGTCTTCATTGTGTTTATGAAAAGTTAGAGACCATCAAGGAGAAAAGGCTAAAATGGTCCATATAATAATTGTAATTAGTATAGTAATTAGAGTTGGGAGACATCAATATGAACCTATGTTTAGCTTCATATAGATACAAGTTGATACATTTAGAATATTTATGTTTGTGTGTGTGTGTGTGTGTGTGTGTGTGTGTGTGTCTTAAAATACACACATAATATTTTTCTTTGTGTCAGCTGAAAGGGACTAGAAGTACTAAATCCCAGGAGCACCATGCATACCAAGTATCTAGATTTTGTTTATAATATATGTAAAATCTGAATATGTATATATATAATTGTAGCTATAGGTACACAACATGTAGTGATATCTAAAACTTTATATGTTTATATGAATACATATTTATATATACTGTGTATATATTTTTAGATTTTTATATTTCCCAGAGAAAAAAACAAAACAAAGCCAGGTACTCATGCACAAATGGATGACTAATTTGAGAACCACTGCTGGAAATATGAAAGATGAGCCAACAGCTTTTTGCATTGGCAGAAAGATGAGGAAGTGCTTAAAAACAAACAAAAAATGATGATGGGGGCATTTCAAAAAGACACAGGAGCCAACAGAAAGAGATACCAATTGCTTAATCTGAAACAATTTGAGCAACAAAATAAATAAAATAATGCTGAATTATAAGCTATAAAATAAATATTCCTAAGTCCATAATGATATAAATAATTGAATAAATAAATGGGGAGAATAGACTTATTTCCCAAGTGGGAAAATTCCAAAGAATCTATGTAGATACTCTGTCCTCAAGGAGTTGGTCTTAACTCCTTACTCCTAAAATCTGGATAGCACCTAGGTGCCCTCCAAAGAGTACCATATGCAATTGGAGAAGAAAAATTGTCTTTGCAGTAGGGAAATCTGACAAACACTATCTCATCCAAGTCATCAGGATTTACCTCAATAGTGATATCAGATTATAATATGTTGCTTTGATATGATGAGAATGACAATTTATCCCTGCAATTTCCTTCACAAACATAATGTCAACCCTACCAAGAGAAAACGTTAGACAAATTCCAATCAAAGGCCATTCTAGCCTAGGTGGCTCAGTCGGTTAAGTGTCCAACTTCAGCTCAGGTCATGATCTCACAGTTAATGAGTTCGAGCCCTGCGTTGGGTTCAACACTGATAGCTCAGAGCCTGGAGCCTGCTTTGGATTCTGTATCTTCCTCTTTCTCTCTCTCTCTCTCTCTCTCTCTCTGTCCTTCCCCTGATTGTGCTCTCTCTTTCTCTCTGTCAAAAATAATCATTTCTTTAAAATGGCCATTTCTAAAAAATATCTGACTAGTACCCACTAAAACTGTCAAGGTCATTCAAAATAAGGAAAGTCTGAGAAATTATCATGGCCAATAGGAAACTAAGGACATATGACTGCTAAATGTAGTGATCATGGATGGGATTCTGGAACAGAAAAAAGATGTTAAGTAAAAACTAAGGAAATCTAGATAAAGTATAAATTCTAGTTAACAGTAGCATTAATATTGGTACATTAACTATGACAAATGCACTACACTAATGTAAGATTTTAATAAGGAAAGCTGCATTTGGTTTCTGTTGGACTTCTACAGTTTTCACAAATTTTATGTAAATCTTAAATTATTACACAATTTTTTAAGTAATTTATTTTTTAAAACCCTAAAAATTGTGTTTCATTATAACTGGTTCTACATAACATCATCTGGGAAATCATTACAAATTGAAGATGCTTTCTGATGAACAAAGAGACTTCCTTTAATTGAATATATGAAGACTAGCGATCCATTCTATCCTATCTAGAGGACTAATTTTAGATGATTACTTAAGACCAGGATTATGAACTCCTTTTTTCTAAAATTTAGTATTTCCTGACTTCCCTTTAGGGATACTATTATGTGAAGTTCTTCCTAGGTGTTAATTCTTTGCCCAGCAAGTAAATGAGTTTTGTTTTTGTTTTTTTCTTTTCTCTTTACCTCCTTGTCCTTCTCTTTCTTCCCCTCCTGTATCCTCCCCTCCTTTCCTTTTACCCCTTTCCTTCCTCCTTTTTTTACTCCCTCTCCAAGTCCCAGTCTTAGTCTCTGGCATACCTTTGTTTTTGTTGTTTTTATTTTTTCTTTAACAAACCTATTTATCTTTATCATGCAATGCAACCACTGTAGAAGGTACTCATATCTCAGAACATTATTAAATATAGCAGTATAGTTATACTTTGCTTTTTCTTAATCTGCCTGAAATGCATAAATAAAATTAAGGTACAAAGTGTTCTTTTAACTGGCTTCTCCAATGGTAAAAATGATCATGGATATGTTTCTTCCAATTACTGCTGGGTATTGTGGATTAAATATGTTGCAATAACCTATCTGAAGCCCCCACTTGGTGGAAATGAACCTCATTCAGTGAGGAATTTTTATCACTGTTTTAAAGAATCACGTTTTCTTCATCATTTAGACCTACTGACAAGTGATAGCTCTCCTCCTTGCAGAATATCCTAGGGTCTCTCTTATTTTTGAGGCATATCAAGATTAGAACATGGTATAGGTATTTTTCAGTAATGATCAATATCTTGGCTTCAACTACATCCCAGTGAGAGAGAACTGACATTAGGTGAAATTGTGTTTTGAGTCATTTTCTTTGTTTCGATCCTATTTCACTGTGCACAGGTATCAAAGTGGTTCCAAGTCTAAGTTTTAAAAAAAGATAAATTAAGGCTCATAATATCTTGGCTCTGACAAAATAAGTTATTGAATACTGTGGTTTTGTGGAAGTTATTTCTCCATACTTCAAATTTATAACTATAAAATAGGAATAATTTTTACCCAATAGTTTGTGTGTGTGTGTGTGTGTGTGCATTACATTAGGTAATTTGTGTAAAGTATTAGAAGATTACCTCTGTACAATCATAGACACTCAAAAATAGCTGATATCCTAGCTAGAGGAATCTTCAATATACTTCCACACAAATGCTCTTATGAAATATACTACTTTGACTATTATAGACTATTCATATTTTCATACTCATTTATGCTTATAGCACAGCTAGTGAGAAATACAATTCCATCTAAAACTTTGCAATAAATTTCGCATATGAAGCAAGACTTTAGTAAAAGATTCCTAAGTAATGAACACCATAAGTAACGACCTAGGAAATACAGATTTAGAAGAAGAAAAATGGCGATACCAGACATAGAACTTAGAGAGTGTAATATTGTATATAGACTTATCTCTATGCTAATTTACTGTATAAGAATTCAGATATTTGGGGTATACTTAGAAGCTTTAGGTATGTGTGTGTAAAGATATGAAAGGTAGAAGCAGATAAGTCACGTATGTATAACATTAGATTTGCTCTGATTAAAAAAGAAACGGAATAAATTTTTAAAATACAGAAATTATAGATTCAAAATAATGTAAAGAAATTTTTGTGGGGGGGTGCCTTGGGTGATTCAGTTGGTTAAGCCTCTGAGTCTTGATTTTGTCTTAGGTCATGATCTCATGGTTCATGGGATGGAGCCCTGTATTGGGCTCTACACTGACCACATGGAGCCTACTTAGGATTCTCTCTTGCTGTCTCTCTCTCTCTCTGCCCCTCTCCCACTCCCTCTTTCTCTCTCTATCAAAATAAATAAACTTTAAAAAGTAAAGAAATGGAATATATTTTTGAAATATAGAAATTATAGATTCAAAATAATGTAATTTTTTTTTTTAATTTGAGGGAGAGCATGAGTATGGGAGAGGGAGAGAGAGAGAGAGAGAGAGAGAGAGAGAGAGAGAATCTTAAGCAGGCTTCACATGTGGAGCCCGACACGGGGCTTGATCCCACGACCCTGGGACCATGACCTGAGCCAAAATGAAGAGTTGGATGCTCAACTGACTAAGCCACCCATGCACCCCAAAATTCATTTTGGACAGTAGACAACAATGTTCTTGCTCAAAAACAATTTCTACTTAATCTCAACTAATTTTTATCAGTTATGTTTGAATACTTTATTCCATTTTATTTTCAATCATTATTATAAAGTCTTAATATCCTAATTCTTAATAATGTTTCAGCCCTCCACTTATATCTTTGTCTGAATGTGTAAGCAATATTTTTCTTTATTTCCCTATTTATCTGTATCCTTATTGTATTACTTCTGTTTTTATGTGCTAAATATTTAAAAGAATTATAACTAAGTTCTTTTCTAATGTTCTTATCTAGTCAAACCATTTAGTTTTGTTTTGTTTTTACTTCATGCATTTACCAAAAGTCTGATTTTCTATTAATTGTATATATTGTGATCCCATGGCATTTCCTTCTCCTAGGTCATCAACAGTGAAATTGCCCCAAAGTAGATACCTAACTGAGCAACATTGTCTCAGACTATTTTAAAGAATTTTGTCTGCCTGAATCCCTTTACCACCTAAAATTTAATAAATTGTTTTCAGTGTTCGTGTCATGATGCCACAATCCTGACCTCCTAAGTTAATCTTTTGTGTGTTCTACTGTGCTGAAAGTACTGTAAAAACAGAGTCAGATTGGAGGATGAGGAAGATGGCGGCGTAGGAGAACGCTGGGCTCACCGCACATCCTGCTGATCACTTAGATTCCACCTACACCTGCCTAAATAACCCAGAAAACCGCCAGAGGATTAGCAGAACAGTCTCCGGAGCCAAGCGCAGACGAGAGGCCCATGGAAGAGGGTAGGAAGGGCGGAGAGGCAGTGCGTGCTCCACGGACTGGCTGGAGGGAGCCCGGCGGAGGGGCGGCCCGCAGGCCAAGCAGACCCCCCGAGTTTGGCTTGCAAAAGCTGAGGGGCCTGACGGACTGTGTTCCGACAGCAAGCGCGACTTAGCGTCTGGGAGGTCATAAGTTAACAGCTCTGCTCAGAAAGCGGGAAGGCTGGAGGACAAAGGGAGGGAGAGCTGCTGAGCCCCCGGACGACAGAGCTCAGTTTGGCGGGGAACAAAGGCGCTCGCCAGTGCCATCTCCCCCGCCCATCCCCCAGCCAAAATCCCAAAGGGAACCAGTTCCTGCCAGGGAACTTACTCGCTCCGCGCAAACACCCAACTCTGTGCTTCTGCTGAGCCAAAGCTCCAGCAGCGGGTCTAACTCCCTCCCGCTGCCACAGGGCCCCTCCTGAAGGGGATCACCTAAGGAGAAGCGAGCTAAGCCTGCCCCTCCTGCCCCCGTGCACCTTGCCTACCCACCCCAGCTAATACCCCAGATCCCCAGCACCACAAGCCTGGCAGTGTGCAAGTAGCCCAGACGGGCCACGCCACCCCACAGTGAATCCTGCCTCTAGGAGAGGGGAAGAGAAGGCACACACCAGTCTGACTGTGGCCCCAGCAGTGGGCTGGGGCCAGACATCAGGTCTGCCTGCGGCCCCGCCCACCAACTCCAGTTATACACCACAGCACAGGGGAAGTGCCCTGCGGGTCCTCACCACTCCAGGGACTATCCAAAATGACCAAACGGAAGAATTCCCCTCAGAAGAATCTCCAGGAAATAACAACAGCTAATGAACTGATCCAAAAGGATTTAAATAATATAACAGAAAGTGAATTTAGAATAATAGTCATAAAATTAATCACTGGGCTTGAAAACAGTATAGAGGACAGCAGAGAATCTCTTGCCACAGAGAGCAAGGGACTAAGGAACAGTCACGAGGAGCTGAAAAGCGCTTTAAACGAAATGCAAAACAAAATAGAAACGACGGCGGCTCGGATTGAAGAGGCAGAGGAGAGAATAGGTGAACTAGAAGATAAAGTTATGGAAAAAGAGGAAGCTGAGAGAAAGAGAGATAAAAAAATCCAGGAGTATGAGGGAAAAATTAGAGAACTAAGTGATACACTAAAAAGAAATAATATACGCATAATTGGTATCCCAGAGGAGGAAGAGAGAGGGAAAGGTGCTGAAGGGGTACTTGAAGAAATTATAGCTGAGAACTTCCCTGACCTGGGGAAGGAAAAAGGCATTGAAATCCAAGAGGCACAGAGAACTCCCTTCAGACGTAACTTGAATCGATCTTCTGCACGACATATCATAGTGAAACTGGCAAAATACAAGGATAAAGAGAAAATTCTGAAAGCGGCAAGGGATAAACGTGCCCTCACATATAAAGGGAGACCTATAAGACTCGTGACTGATCTCTCTTTTGAAACTTGGCAGGCCAGAAAGGCTTGGCACGATATCTTCAGTGTGCTAAACAGAAAAAATATGCAGCCGAGAATCCTTTATCCAGCAAGCCTGTCATTTAGAATAGAAGGAGAGATAAAGGTCTTCTCAAACAAAAACTGAAGGAATTTGTCACCATGAAACCAGCCCTACAAGAGATCCTAAGGGGGACCCTGTGAGACAAATTACCAGAGACATAGCTACAAGCATAAAACATACAGACATCACAATGACTCTAAACCCGTATCTTTCTCTAATAACACTGAATGTAAATGGATTAAATGCGCCAACCAAAAGACATAGGGTATCAGAATGGATAAAAAAACACGACCCATCTACTTGCTGTCTACAAGAGACTCATTATAGATCTGAGGACACCTTTAGATTGAGAGTGAGGGGATGGAGAACTATTTATCATGCTACTGGAAGCCAAAAGAAAGCTGGAGTAGCCATACTTATATCAGACACACTAGACTTTAAATTAAAGGCTGTAACAAGAGATGACGAAGGGCATTATATAATAATTACAGGGTCTATCCATGAGGAAGAGCTAACAATTATAAATGTCTATGCACCGAATACAAGAGCCCCCAAATATATAAAACAATTACTCACAAACATAAGCAACCTTATTGATAAGAATGTGGTCATTGCAGGGGACTTTAACACCCCACTTACAGAAATGGACAGATCATCTAGACACACAGTCAATAAAGAAACAAGGGCCCTGAGGATACATTGGATCAGATGGACTTGACAGATATCTTTAGAACTCTGCATCCCAAAGCAACAGAATATACTTTCTTCTCGAGTGCATACGGAACATTCTCCAAGATAGATCATATACTGGGTCACAAAACAGCCCTTCATAAGTTTACAAGAATTGAAATTATACCATGCATACTTTCAGACCACAATGCTATGAAGCTTGACATCAACCACAGGAAAAAGTCTGGAAAACCTCTAAAAGCATGGAGATTAAAGAACACCCTACTAACGAATGAGTGGGTCAACCAGGCAATTAGAGAAGAAATTAAAAAATATATGGAAACAAACAAAAATGAAAATACAACAATCCAAACGCTTTGGGACGCAGCGAAGGCAGTCCTGAGAGGAAAATACATTGCAATCCAGGCCTATCTCAAGAAACAAGAAAAATCCCAAATACAAAATCTAACAGCACACCTAAAGGAAATAGAAGCAGAACAGCAAAGGCAGCCTAAACCCAGCAGAAGAAGAGAAATAATAAAGATCAGAGCAGAAATAAACAATATAGAATCTAAAAAAACGGTAGAGCAGATCAACGAAACCAAGAGTTGGTTTTTTGAAAAAATAAACAAAATTGACAAACGTCTAGCCAGGCTTCTCAAAAAGAAAAGGGAGATGACCCAAATAGATAAAATCATGAATGAAAATGGAATGATTACAACCAATCCCTCAGAGATGCAAGCAATTATCAGAGAATACTATGAAAAATTATATGCCAACAAACTGGACAACCTGGAAGAAATGGACAAATTCCTAAACACCCACACTCTTCCAAAACTCAATCAGGAGGAAGTAGAAAGCTTGAACAGATCCATAACCAGCGAAGAAATTGAATCAGTTATCAAAAATCTCCCAACAAATAAGAGTCCAGGACCAGATGGCTTCCCAGGGGAGTTCTACCAGACGTTTAAAGCAGAGATAATACCTATCCTTCTCAAGCTATTCCAAGAAATAGAAAGGGAAGGAAAACTTCCAGACTCATTCTATGAAGCCAGTATTACTTTGATTCCTAAACCAGACAGAGACCCAGTAAAAAAAGAGAACTACAGGCCAATATCCCTGATGAATATGGATGCAAAAATTCTCAATAAGATACTAGCAAATCGAATTCAACAGCATATAAAAAGAATTATTCACCATGATCAAGTGGGATTCATTCCTGGGCTGCAGGGCTGGTTCAACATTCGCAAATCAATCAACGTGATACATCACATTAACAAAAAAAAAGAGAAGAACCATATGATCCTGTCAATCGATGCAGAAAAGGCCTTTGACAAAATCCAGCACCCTTTCTTAATAAAAACCCTTGAGAAAGTCGGGATAGAAGGAACATACTTAAAGATCATAAAAGCCATTTATGAAAAGCCCACAGCTAACATCATCCTCAACGGGGAAAAACTGAGAGCTTTTTCCCTGAGATCAGGAACACAACAGGGACACCCACTCTCACCCCTGTTGTTTAACATAGTGCTGGAAGTCTAGCTTCAGCAATCAGACAACAAAAGGAAATCAAAGGCATCAAAATTGGCAAAGATGAAGTCAAGCTTTCGCTTTTTGCAGATGACATGATATTATACATGGAAAATCCGATAGACTCCACCAAAAGTCTGCTAGAACTGATACATGAATTCAGCAAAGTTGCAGGATACAAAATCAATGTACAGAAATCAGTTGCATTCTTATACACTAACAATGAAGCAACAGAAAGACAAAGAAACTGATTCCATTCACAATTGCACCAAGAAGCATTAAATACCTAGGAATAAATCTAACCAAAGATGTAAAAGATCTGTATGCTGAAAACTATAGAAAGCTTATGAAGGTAATTGAAGAAGATATAAAGAAATGGAAAGACATTCCCTGCTCATGGATTGGAAGAATAAATATTGTCAAAATGTCAATACTACCCAAAGCTATCTACACATTCAATGCAATCCCAATCAAAATTGCACCAGCATTCTTCTCAAAACTAGAACAAGCAATCCTAAAATTCATATGGAACCACAAAAGGCCCCGAATAGCCAAAGTAATTTTGAAGAAGAAGCCCAAAGCAGGAGGCATCACAATCCCAGACTTTAGCCTCTACTACAAAGCTGTAATCATCAAGACAGCATGGTATTGGCATAAAAACAGACACATAGACCAATGGAATAGAATAGAAACCCCAGAACTAGACCCACAAACATATGGCCAACTCATCTTTGACAAGCAGGAAAGAACATCCAATGGAAAAAAGACAGTCTCTTTAACAAATGGTGCTGGGAGAACTGGACAGCAACATGCAGAAGGTTGAAACTAGACCACTTTCTGACACCATTCAGAAAAATAAACTCAAAATGGATAAAGGACCTGAATGTGAGACAGGAAACCATCAAAACCCTAGAGGAGAGGAAAAGACCTCTCTGACCTCAGCCGTAGCAATCTCTTACTCAACATATCCCCAAAGGTAAGGGAATTAAAAGCAAAAGTGAATTACTGGGACCTTATGAAGATAAAAAGCTTCTGCACAGCAAGGGAAACAACCAACAAAACTAAAAGGCAACCAACGGAATGGGAAAAGATATTTGCAAATGACATATCGGACAAAGGGCTAGTATCCAAAATCTATAAAGAGCTCACCAAACTCCACACCCAAAAAACAAATAACCCAGTGAAGAAATGGGCAGAAAACATGAATAGACACTTGTCTAAAGAAGACATCCGGATGGCCAACAGGCACATGAAAAGATGCTCAACGTCGCTCCTTATCAGGGAAATACAAATCAAAACCACACTCAGATATCACCTCACGCCAGTCAGAGTGGCCAAAATGAAGAAATCAGGAGACTATAGATGCTGGAGAGGATGTGGAGAAACGGGAACCTTCTTGCACTGTTGGTGGGAATGCAAATTGGTGCAGCCGCTCTGGAAAGCAGTGTGGAGGTTCCTCAGAAAATTAAAAATAGACCTACCCTATGACAAAGCAATAGCACTGCTAGGAATTTATCCAAGGGATACAGGAGTACTGATGCATAGGGGCACTTGTACCCCAATGTTTATAGCAGCACTCTCAACAATAGTCAAATTATGGAAAGAGCCTAAATGTCCATCAACTGATGAATGGATAAAGAAATTGTGGTTTATATACACAATGGAATACTACGTGGCGATGAGAAAGAATGAAATATGGCCTTTTGTAGCAACGTGGATGGAACTGGAGAGTGTGATGCTAAGTGAAATAAGCCACACAGAGAAAGACAGATACCATATGGTTTCACTCTTATGTGGATCCTGAGAAACTTAACAGAAACCCAAGGGGGAGGGGAAGGAAAAAAAAAAAAAAAGAGGTTAGAGTGGGAGAGAGCCAAAGCATAAGAGACTGTTAAAAACTGAGAACAAACTGAGGGTTGATGGGGGGTGGGAGGGAGGGGAGGGTGGGTGATGGGTATTGAGGAGGGCACCTTTTGGGATGAGCACTGGCTGTTGTATGGAAACCAATTTGACAGTAAATTTCATATATTAAAAAAAAAACAGATTTAATCCTCGGATTTTCCTGCTGAATCTCTGTACTCTGCCATTAAAAACTGTCAGATTTACTAGGCACTCCTCCCTCCTTCTGTGATTCTAAGCTATGACTATTTTTAATCAACCTTTTTTCTTATTAAGAACTCTGTGGGTGTGGCTATAATTGACATTTCTAAAATTTCCTTTTTCAAAAATTACTTTAGATTTAAAATGGCGTGTCAGTGATTTGTGACAGCATAATGGCTTCTGATTTCCCTTTCTCCAGTGTAGAAGCATTAGGTTGGTCAAAGAGGAGATCCTGTAGGCAAAAAAACTGAGGTGAGAAATGTGGTCTAATCATTAATGACGAGGGATAGAAACATGTCAAGAGCAGGGTTAACCTGCATCCACTACTCAGGACCACATGAGCCTGAGACTTTAAACCGTGTCTTCAAGAAGCTCAAGCCAGGGATTAGCACACATGGCAGAGCCAGAGTTTACAGAACTGGCCAAAGATATGCAAGAGATGCTTTTAAAAACATGTCTGTAGACTCTTCTGCAGATGTCTTCTAGCTGCTAATCAAAGGATCTGGTATTCATTTATTCTTTTTCATCCACAGGCATTTTAGGCATTCCTACATTAGATCCATTTGGCTTTGATTCCAGAAAACTTTGAGATCCCCCATGTTCCTGCTTACAGTAAGGAAGTGATTGCTACCGAATAAAAAAGGTAAAATCCTTGTGTAGAGGAACTGGGTTCCTTCAGAAGATTGAGACCCATAACTGTATCTATTACCTCTGGGGAAAAAAAAGAAATGTATTTTACACAAGAAAAATCTCCTCGTCTTGAACACAGAAACTACAGAGTATTAAAGGTGATGAACTTCTGAATGTTGATGGTGGTAAACTACCAAAGTTTTAAATGTGAAATACTCTGGTCCCTTCTAATCCCAGGCTGATGAGGAGATGAGAAGGAAATTAAAAGCAAAACATGCAAAAATTTATAATGTACCCCTGTGGTTCTACCAGCCCGTGGCTTCACTGGCTGACTACCTCAAGACTACAGATGAGAGAATAGGGTCTATATGCTTGGGGGAAGTTGGATTTGGGGAAGGTCAGAATGATATTTTTAAAGTAAGCCACTGTTTATTTGTTCAATAATTCTATTTTCACTGCTCATTTTCTTTAAGGGAACGTAATTGGGTTCAAATTGCATCAGGGTGAAAAGTGGGAATACTGGAATCTAGGAGTCACAGGTTGTGAGCTTAACAAATAATTCACATAAATTAATAATTTTTATAAATAAATACATTAATATATTTCTATGTAAGTAAATACATAATTATATTAATGAAAACATACACACACACACACTCACACTCCTTTTTTTTAAGTCACACAGAGGAGGAATTAGCTGAGTAATTGAGGCCAAACTGACACAGGGAACATTTTACCATCTGGACATGATTTTTTGCATACTAAAAGGTTCCACTTCTTATTTATTAATACAGATAGTTTTACCTTATAGCTTATCCTGTGAAGCCCAATAGAAAATATCAGAAATAATATTTTATTAGAAAGGAAGTAGGTGCTCTCTTATCAGTCCTGCCTGTATTCTTTTTTGATCAAGATTTGTACGATATATGGGGTTTTTTTTTTTTGTTTGTTTTGCTGTTGTTTTTAAATAACCCATGGAAAAGTTCCTTCTCTAGGTCTTCAAAATAGTATAATGAAACTATTAAATTATGATGAAACTATTAAATTATGAAAGCAATTAAGGTTTAACATAATCAGAAATATTTCTACTCCCACTACATTTTATAAATACTTGAAAATGATTGTAATGTATATATATACACATATATAAAATTAATTTCTTTTTTAAAAAAATTTTTATGTTTACTTATTTTTGAGTGCCAGAGAGACACAGCACTAGTGGGGGAGGAGCAGAGAGGGAGGGAGGTACAGAATCTGAAGCAGGCTCCAGGCTCTGAGCTGTCAGCACAGAGCCTGATGCGGGGTTTGAAAGCACAGACTGCGAGATCATGACCTGAATCAAAGCCATATGCTTAACCAACTGAGCCACCCAGACACCCCAAAATTACTTAATTTCTTTGCAAATAAGTATATGACTATTATAATTGTTCAAGTCAACTAGTATTTTTTGAAGACCTACTGACCACAGTTCTGTGATAACCAGAAGTAATGGCCTAAAAATTGAACCTTTGCCCTGAAATATCACAATGATTTTTAAAATGCCTAGAATATGGGTTAGACAGAGGAAGAAACAAGTGACTATATATTCCAAGTTGGATGTACTCAGCAATGATTCAAATTCTGGAGCAATTTTCTTATCTCATTACAGAAGCCCATTTTGAATAGCACATTCTAGACAATGATTTCTGAAAATCAAATAAAATGATGCTCTTCTGTCCTCTTCTATCCAGGTTCAGTGCTTGGAGGACAAAGCTAACTTTTGAATCATTCCCCTTGGAACCTGTCATTTAAATAATTTATTTACATTAATTGTTATTGATGTGGAATATTTGTAGAAAACCAGAGGCCTGCTAATAGAACTCTTTTCTATGATTATGCAGCAAAAGTGAAAATGAATGTAATTGTCTAAAATAAACTCAACATTTCTTTTTAAGAAAAATTCTTATACCGTAAATGCACGTTATTAATGATTTGTGGACATGTGGGCTTGGCAAAATGAGTTTAGCAGGGTTCTATAGTTCTAGCAATAAAAAACATACAAGGATGATACCAAATAGTATAGAATTTTTCATGATTTCTGTAATTTAGAGGAAAGATAAAAAGCTGTCCTGATTTTGTGTGCTAATTAGTGCCTCTTTAATGGTAGCATAAAATGCTCTAATGTTAACATTGTGGGAAGTAACTTAGTTTTTTTCACAAAAAAAATGATACTTGGGTGGTGTCACTAAAAATAGACACACTGTATAGAAGCAGTGGGCCTTCCCATTACAGCAGTTCAATACATGTCTGCCCAAGGGTAACCTTCTGTAGATACTTGGACAGGGATGTGGGTTTATAATCTTGTCTTTCACATCAAGGAAAGTTAGTGAATGTTGTTCATCCAAATGTACTTTAAAGGTGAGAAAGGGAATGTCTAAGGGAAATAAAGTCAAGGGGGAAGAATGAGAGAGAAATAAGAAATGTCTATTGCAGGGGAAGAAAAATCATTCCTCCTCTATCTTGTAGGTTCTTGCCTGAGATCCTGCTGTCATAAAAGACAGATTAACAGGTGAAAAACAAACACAATTTTAATAACTTGTATACCTCCTGTATACTTCGGAGATACCCAGGAAAACTGAGTAACTCCCTGAAATATCCCAAGCTACCACCTTAAATACCATCTCCAGCCACACAAGAGAGGTTGAGGGAGGAAGACGCTGCTTATGGAAGGTTATCAGGCAAAGCATTTCAACAAGGGTAAGATTGCTATATATATTGAAGTCCAAGACTTCCCCATTGATAAAACTTTCTAGATATTTGGCCATCCTCCTTTTCTTTATACTAGAGGGAGACACCGTTACAAATGGAGATTTTCCTTATGAATGTAAATGTCTGTTACAAAAAGGTAACTTTTACTGTTTTCAGAGTTTCTCCTGTGTTTGCTGTTTCTTAAAAACAGCCTGCTGAAAAAAATAATAAATACATTAAAGAAGCATATTTGGTGATGGTATATTTTACTCCCCTTTACTATCCTGTCTTATTAGGAAAAGATTTGGTGATGTCCTTTTTTTTTCTTTCCCTCTTCCTCAGTCCTGCAGTTTTGTAAGGTACTGAATTCTGCTGTCATTGGGAATGACCTTGGAAACAGATTCTTCCCCAGAGCATCCAGATAAGAGCTCTGCCCAGCTGACATCTTGGTTTTGGCCTTGGGACAGCCTAAGCAGAGGGCCCAGCCAAGCTTGCCTAGACTTAATCACCTACAGAATTGGATCAGAATCGACGGATGTTGATTTAAGCCAGTAAATTTGCGGTAATTTGTTATACAATAATAGAAAACTAATAAAGATGGATATAAATGACATCTCTTTACTCTTAACTTTGACAGTTAAATGTATACTGTTTTCTCGGATGACCTTTTCCAGTTATTACCATCCCCCTACCCCCACTTGTGTACTTTGTAAAGAGTTGTGAGAGTCCTTGATATTTTTGAAATACTCTCCCATTGGGGAAGTGAACTAATGTGGTATGCTTTCAGCCATTGTAGTAAACACTGGTTGTTTTTGAAAATGCTCATGATAAGCTTAGAGTCTGGAAAATTGCTCTTTAACTTGATGGGGTATTTTTTTTATCCTTTTAGATAAGATACTAATTTGCATCCTTTTGAAACTCTTCAATTCAAATCATAAATGCTCATTATACTTCTTCATTGTGAGCATGATCAAGCCTTATGAATGCATATCTTTAGCACCTCTTGAAATGGCTACAGTCCTTTGAACAAGCTAAGTACTGGAGAAAATGAGGACTGTATTTCCCTGCATCTTGTTTTCAAAGATGGATGCACTCTTCAATAGCAAATGCCTAACAAGCTGAACAGTTTCAAGGGCTCTGTTGATTGAAAAACATTATCAGATAGTACTTTGTGAAGCAGGCCTTCCTAAATGTGGATGCAATGTTATTTGAAAGAGAACCATCTCCTAGTTAAGATTAACAAAGGACTTACATAATAAAAACAAATTTTATTATAAAAGAAAATTGTTTGTGTGTGTGTTTGTGTGTGTGCGTGTTTGAGGACTAAATGCATTCATTACCGTAACAAAAATGACCTAGAAATGTCAAGGACAAAATTTCTTAGGCACTGATAACTTTAGAAAATGATTGCTGGGAACATTTTTTTTTAATGAAATTTTTTTCATTACGTTAAATTTAGTGGTTCTGTTTGTCTCTTGTGTTACTTCCTCATTATTATAATTTCTAAGATTGTTAAAATGGTATTTCTACGTAATTCATAGGTTGTATAGATTTATAAAGCATAGCATTATAAGTAATACCTATATAATCTATAAATATTATAATTTAAGGACACTAAAGTATATTAAGTTAAAATATAAGGATAGGATCGAGAAGGCGTCTGGTGTCTCAGTTGGTTAAGCATCCTCTTTCAGCTCAGGTTATGATCTCACAATTCCTGAGTTCGAGCCCTGCATCGGACTCTGTGCTGACAGCTCAAAGCCTGGGGCCTGTTTTGGATTCTGTGTTTCCCTCTCTCTCTCTCTGCTCCCACCCAGTGTCTCTGTCTGTCTCTCTCTCCTCTTTTCTCTCTCTCTCTCTCTCAAATAAACAAACATTAAAAAAAATTTTTTTAATATAAGGATAAGGATCTGGATAGTGAGTTGCTACATAGTTGTGGTGCTGCAATTTTAATCAGTTAATTATAAAAAAAATCAATGAAATCATTATCCCTTATTATTTTTAGATTGATTAGTTCTAGCTTAAGGTGGTTTGTCTTTCTTCAGTATTGAGGAAATAACTGATAAATTTATTTGGAAAGAGGAGAAAAATATATTTGTAAATAATAATCTTAATTTTTCATTTGCTTATCTTGACAAGATTTTATAATATATTTTTATGCCTATTTTACTGATGAGAATAGTAAAGCCTATTTAGACTGTATGAAAATTAGTAATGGGAAATCTCACTAACATGGAGTTCAGAGGTTTCAGCAAGGCAGACTCTCAAGCCTTACCACTTATGATCAATTGCAGACCCAAGAGGAAGAAAGAGACTTGACCTTCCAAAAACTTGACCTTGCACGTGGATACTGTTCTACTCCTACAGTGAAGAAAGAAACACTTTCTCATCCCTTCTAGGCAACAGCTCAGCCAATAAAAAGCCACCACAGTTCTGAGCCCCAGTTTACTCCAATGGATTTACTTTTATGTATTTATTTTTGAGAGAGAGAGAGAGACAGAGAGAGAGAGCGAGCACAAGCAGGGGAGGGGCAGAGAGAGAAAGAGGGAAACACAGAATCTGAAGCAGGCTCCAGGCTCTGACCTGTCAATGACAACGTCAGAGCCTGATGCAGGGACTGAACTCATGATTGTAAGATCATGACCTGAGCTAAAGTCAGACACTTAACCAACTGAGCCACTCAGGCACCCCCAATGAATTTAATTCTTAACAACCTTTCCAGCTTATCCCTTTTCTCCTTAAAAAACATACCTCTTCTTTGTTCCCCAGAGTTGCCTACAGTTGTGCTGCAGCTTATTTGTCTTGGATTGCATATCTCTTTTATTCCTGAATAAAACTTTTTTTTGAGGGGGTGGGGGGCGCTGGTAAAATAACTGACAGTTTTCTATATTTTAAGGTTAACAACTGTAATCTGCCCTTTGATGACTTATGTAGTTAAGCATATAGCCAGTATTCAAATCCAGATCTTTTGGCGTGTTTTCTCAGGACCCACTTAACACTACTTTCAGACAGTTATAAACATACTCAAACAATCTTAATCAACATTCTTGTTGAATTTTTCTGAAGAACACAGTAAACTTACCTTAATATTTAATTGGCAGGAATAACATCTGCAAAGAGTTCAGAAAAAAAGTATCAAGAGGCTTATCCTACCACATAATGAAATACTACTTTTAGATCAATGGAGATATACTAAAATAAATACAAAATATGTGAGTATATATGTATGTGTGTGTATGCATATTTAATGTGTCTATTTTTATATCCTCCATCAACCTAACTATTTATAAAACCAGGAGTTCTCATTGACACCTCTAGTTCCTATCCATGGCTGGAGATTTCCATTTAGTTTTCCTCTTTTTGCATTTGAAATGCTTTTGTTAAGAGAGAGGCCTAGATACAATGATACATCAGTGGAAATGAGCACACCTAGGTTACAGTGTAAATATTGTTTTCAACTGTATGAACATGGTGCTTTTCGGAGGAATGGTTAATTTCACACAGAAGGAGGAGAAATACAGATGAGACCAAAACACCTTATTGCCAGGAAATAAGGAAATGCTTTTTAAAAGTAATAGGGACATATTAAAATAAGACAGGAACTATTGAGAGGGACACATCTTGGAGCAATCCTGGCCAAATCTGAGACAATTTGAGTATCAAAATAGATAAAGTTAGCAATATGTTATAACCCACTGAATCAAGTAAAAATCCGTGAATCCACACAGATATCAATAAATGAATAAACAAATAATTAGGAGAAAAATCTAAGCTCTTTTACCTTTAACACTAATAAAATTCTGTGGTTAAAAAAAAAATCTTCAATGTCTGCCAAAACTAGTGGGAAGAATATTGACTCTGAACAGGATAGTGTGAAAAAGTTCCTCTTCATAAATTAATTTTCAATTGTGAAGGAAAATTGTGTGGTGACTAGGTGGAGGATTTGGCCAGGACTTCCTTATCCATGAAGCAGAGTTACCAGCACCAACAATGCCTCCTGATATGACGTACTAAGAGATGCATCACTTCTGTGTAATTCCTGACAAAAATGAATAACCTAACTCTAACCATGAGGAAATATCAATCTAACCCAAATTGTAGGATAACCTGCACAACTAGCCTATATACTTTTCAAAAATAGCAAAGTTAAGAACAAAGAAAATTTGGAAATATTCCTAGTAAAGAATATCAATACTAAAGAACATGACTACTATGTTAAATGTGACTATTAAAGAAGAATAGTCACCACTGATAAAATTAATTAGCATATTGAGATCCACAAAATGGAGGCTGCCTTCCGTGCCTACCTCATACCCCAAATCTAATCCTGCAGGCCTGCATGTATGGAAAACTCTTGTCAAGGAATCTGAACATATACTCATCACAATCTTCCAGCTCAAATTTAGCTAGATTACCTTACCCTAGAAAATAGGACCTCATAGCCAATCATGCCCTGTTTCTGCATTGCCTCTTCTAACACTCTATAAAACTCTTTCTTGACCCAAATTCCTTATAAATAGTGCTTCAATCCACTAATTGTTTTCCCATGTATAAAGGACATCAAAGTCATTACTAAATTGTATTATTTTTGTCACTTGACTGTTTTTGGCAATAAGATGGGACCTAAAGACAGCTTCTGGAGTTTCCAAGGACAGCTCCTAGATACAGGTGAATGTACCTACAGAGGCATTCTGGCTCAGTGCCTCTTAACCACTCACTGAGATCTGGTAAGCTTCTTTTGGATTGAGCTCCACTTATTTTGTGCTCTGAGCTCTTCAAGTTTGTTTTTTTTTTTTTTCCCTAATCCTTCTATGTGGAAAACTCAGGGGTGTGAGAGACTCCAGATTTTCATGGTGAGATTTACAGGTTTCAGAAACTGTGCAAAGGCAGTGAGAAATATGAAGTCTAATGGAATTAGGAAGGATTATTTCAAACAAAAATTATAGGTACCCTTCAGTCTAAGAAACAAGATGACAGTTATGAGTGGATTCCCAATGCCTCAAGGTAAGTCCATAGCAAAACTAGTTAGGGTACTTGGGGAAATAAATTAAGACAAGAAAATCATACTGTTTTTGACAAATGGCATATCAAAATCTAACTAGGCACTAGTCAGACTGTTAACAGTCATTAGAGTATTCGCCGCTATAAAGAAATACTCTCATGAACAGATTAACAGATCTGTGGCTAGTGGAAATCTCAAGAGCCAAAGTCACAAAATTGGTGGGCATGGGTTGAGCTCTTAAACACCATTAGAGTGTTCATTTTATAGCTAAGACTCCCATGTTAGGTAGGATAAGTTGGTAACAGAACAGGTTAAATTGACAGTAGGTTACCTACTCACCTTGAGAACACTTCTGCACAACAGAAACACTGTTGTGTACACTGTAAAACACTACAAAATCCTCAACTCTGCAGCACATGCCCATTAGGTGTTATTTTGGCTTTGAGAGACCCAATGCTTAGCTAAAGAAATGGGATCTTCAAGTATCAGAGAATTGAGCTCTCTACCATTCAGCATATCTGTTTATTTTATGTCTAAGAACTCTGGTCCCAGAAGCTGTAGTTATCTACAAAAATAGCAAAATCTTACAAAAACAACCTAGAATTTCAATAGCCATTGTGGGTAATATTCCATTAGATAAGATCATTCATTTAATAAGTGCACTTGAAATCAAGGGTTCCTGTAGGTTAAGATTCAGCTCTTGATTTCCATTCAGGTCATGATTCTAGGGTCTTGAGATCAGGCCCCATGTTGGGCACCATGCTGGGCATGGAACCAGCTTAAGATTTTCTGAGTGTCCCTCTCTCTCTCTCTCTCTCTCCCTCTCTCCCTCTCTCCCTCTCTCTATCTCTCTCTGTGCCCCTCTGCCCCTCCCCTGCTCATCTGTGCTCTTTCTCTAAAAGAAAAAAAAACATAAGCAAGGGTTCTCAAATCAACAAACAGAATGGGATACCAATTTTAACTAGTATGCAGGAGACTCCAAAAGCCTTCAAGATTCCAAAATAGATTCACTAAAAGATTCATTGCAAAAGGCTACTGAAAAATTAAAGACACATGAAGGAGAAAGAAAGAAAGAAAGAAAGAAAGAAAGAAAGAAAGAAAGAAACAAAGAAAGAAAGAAAAGGAAAGAAAAAAAGATTGTTATGACTCCTACTACTACCATCTATCTTTCTTTTCTTGGCTACTTATTCTACTAATCTTCCATCTGAATTGTTTCTACTCTGAAAACACATCAAAGCTATAAGTAAAGTCTGCCTTAACAGTGGCCTTAACAGCTACAATTGCTCCAAGGCCAGAAACCTAAAATACCTGGGCCTCCACCATTGTACCTTCCCAGGGGTTCATCATCAAAACAATGATCCTGAAATCAGTGCGTCATTGTCAATCAACTAGAACACTGGAAAAAAGATGGTCTTCAAAGGTTTTGTCAAATCTTTCCACACCAACCTGAATGCCCCATACCTACCCTTGAAGGAAGGGCCCCCTGTACGACACCCTTGTCAGGTTTGATGAGGCTGTAAGTGGGGGTTATCCAGTAAAACACTACCAGTTATTTCCTTAAAAACCAAAAGGCAAACTAAAATTAAAATTAATGGAAAACATTGCCAAAGTCTGGTAGATAATCAGGGCTGCAATTTTTTTACTTTACTTTACTTCTACTTTATTTTTTTAAATGAGTTTTTAAAGGAATTTTTTAAGGTTATTTATTTATTTTGAAAGAGAGAGAAAGAGAGAGAGAGAGAATGAGGAGGGGAGGGACAGAGAAAGAGAGAGAGAGAAAGAGAATCCCAAGCAGGCTCCACACTGTCGGTGCAGAGCCCAACACAGGGCTTAAACTCACAAACTGTGAGATCCAGACCTGAGACAAAATCAACAGTCGGATGCTTAACCGACTGAGTCGCCCAAGTGCTCCTACGATGCCTGCTTTAAATGCCATTCACTCCGGAGCCTATAGATGGGATCCTGAAAAAACTGGCAGAAGCCATCAAAAGGCAAGAATTCTTACCCAAGTCAGCTCTTCTGGTTCTCTGTAGTGCCCAGTCAAGAAAGGAAGGTAAAATTAAATGTTGGCTCTTCATTTCCACATTTAAATTCTTGTGAATTTCATTTTGGGGTGCCCATTGTTGTTGATCCTTTCTCTCCCAGGGATAACTATTTCCTACATGCTGTCTCTTTTTGTGTTCTGAGAACTTGGCTTGGTTTTCTGCCTGCCTGGGACACACAGGTGGTCAGGTTTTTGTCTATGCAAGCATGTAAAAATATGGCTGGACAGAAATATGCGTTGCACTCTATTTGTGCCTAGGGTCCTATGGATTGCTGCCACCTCTCACAGTAGTGTCTAAGTCTTTTTTTGGTTATCTTTGGAGGCAGCTTTGGATCTTGGAAGAATAGTACCTTTTGCAGCCTCTTTGGGATGCTTCTTTTATCCATGGGGTCATTCAATACTGTCTCAAGTAATTATTTGTACTTGTTAAAATGATGAGATATTTGAAAGGATTTTTAAAGTAGCTCTATGGTCAGAAGTTGGCCAAATTGGAAGCTGATATTCAGATCCTAATAGGAACTCCTTGTTTTAGGCTTTCTCCCCTAAGCTAAATGAAACTATATACCCAGAGGGAAAGAAAAACATTACAAAGATGAACAATTCTAAATCTAGAATCTAAGAAAATTGAAGATTCTCTCCCTGATCTTAAGAAGCGAACTTCAGATAATGCAGTTAAATGTGTGGGTCAGCTCTTTGATGTCATTCAGGCTATAGTCCAATTCTTGGAGGAATTAAAAACAACTGTCCTTTTTCTTTCTTTCTCTCCTTCTCTCTCTCTCAACAAACTGAGTCTTTACAAGAACAGGAAAAGTCCGACTAATTTTTATCTATCCCCTAACCTAAACTCTTCATCTCAAAAGACTTGTAGGTATTGTAAAATTCTAGATTTAGGAACTAAAAGTTCTTGGAAGAACTTGAATTATTTCCCTGTGCCTTTGAGATGTAAATGTTCTTTCCAGTCTTCTCTCCTGTCCTCTCTAGGAACTCTTATCAAGGCCATGTCTTTGAAATGCAAACTTCAGGGTGTTATTTCTTATTAAAGAGGAAAAAATGGTTATTTGGAAACTAAGAGAATTAAAAAATCTTTAAAGTCTTCTACACAAATATTACTAAATGTAGAAGCCATCTGAACAGATAAACTTATTCCATCTTCCAGAGCACAATTTGGATCCAACTATTCTCTTATAAACTAGTGAATTTTGCTTTACCATGCCCATCTCACAGCTAAATTTTGAAAACAAAAGCTTCTAAGATCTCTGTATATGGTTGTATGGTTGTATATGTCTACATATGTCTGTGGTGCATGCTGGATGACTATTTTGTGCAAGCATACCCTGAATGGCCCTATTAATTATTATCTTGGAGATGTCGAGATACAGTCCTCCCTCTATATTCCCAGCAAGAATTTGCAGGTATTGCCCAGCATTCAAGGTCAGAGGGACAAGGAGCTGTCAACTCCCTTGTTATGGAGATGTCTCTCCATCTCCTTGGAAACATTGGCTGTGCAAGGAGGGGAAGGGCTGCTGATAGTTGCTAGACCAAGTTGCTGTGCTATAAGAACATGCTGCACATAGACCCCAGCAGCAGATGTTTTGTGCAGTCAGCCACTCCTGGACTCCCTATACATGTATGTAAGTTCCTCAATAAACCTATGTCTCAATTGTTGTCTCCAGGTCTTTTTTTTTTTTTGGCTTCCCTAGACCATCACCCACTCTAGTCTTAGAGTCTGCTGGGGTGTGGCTGCACCCCAGTATATTATAGATGTACAGTATATTATAGATGTATGTATGTATATTATATTGTAGATGTATGTATGTTATAGCTGTACAGTATTTTTCTACCTCAGGATAACATTGCCAAAATAAGTTTTTAAAGAGGTCTATTTAATTGGCTTAAAAAAAGTAAACATTTATATAAATCAAATATACTCTCAGAAATATAAACAACAACTTAAAGGTCTTTCAAGTTCACATGACCTGGGATAATCTTTAATAAATAAAAACTAGTGTAAGTTTATTGGTTCAAATAAAACAGGAGGGTCTTAAGAGTTATCAACATTAAATAGAATACTTTTATTCTACCTAGATTTTCAAAAAGCCTAATAGGTTCATGTTATCTCTGTTACAGAATTTGTCAGCAAGAAATATAACTTAAGATATTAAACAGCTAAGCATCATGTTAAGAAATTTTCATGAGTAATGTAAATGTAATTATTAAGAATGAGTAGGTTAAATAGATATAAGACAAAAGTTTGTAAATGAACTTCTCTACAATAATTATACTTTATGGTATGTCCCCATAAAAACATTTTCCAAAATCATTTTGGTAAATTGAAACCTTAAAGTTACACTGAGATAAGGTAAATGATAGATATTTATTTAATAGCTATGATAAGGAGAACAAAGGCAAAAGAAATGTAGAAAAAATTAAACTTCCTTACAATTTGTAGCCCACTGACCAGCCCTTAGGACAGGCAGGGGGACCTTCCTCAGAGCCAAACTGTCTCAAAGTTAATACTTTGCTAGATGCAAAAGGCAACATTAGCTTGACATTAGCCTGACCTCCAGGATCCTGTAAATCTTCAACATACAAAATCCCTTTAGAAACTTCCTTTATCTCTACCTGCCTCCCGCAAGATATATGTTAGCAATCATCCTGGCCCAGTGATATACATCTGAAGGGTCTCATGAAATAACATCATCTTAACAGCAGTTAGCCTCTCAAGGTCCTGGAAGTCTTGCTTCCAAATTCCTTAGAGACTTAAGAACTATCCCTAACCCCTGCTAAGTAAAAAGTATATAATCAATCACTCCTCACACTCTCACAATCCCAGTGAATTTGTCAATGGGTCCTGTCATTGTGCTTTAATAAATCACCTTTTCACACCAAATGTGTCTTACAAATTCTTTCTTGATGGTACATTCCTGGATCCCACCTCACATCACATCATTTAGATCATTCTCAAATAAGATAAAATACTGTAACACTAATTAATGAACATCAGTTCATCCACTTTTGGCTGTCTTTTACAAAGGAACTAAAGATATTGGGTTATCTAATAAACATGTTTGGTGTCACTTTGAGGAAGAATAAACTTTTATAAATTATGAAATGTATTTATAAATCTGGCAGTCCACAATTGCTTACTTCTGGGTTTGTGCTAAGAATTAAAGATTCCAAAAGTTAAGAATTGCTTTTGATATGTCTACTTAAAACTACTTAGAAATGATAAGGGTGAAAGGAAAAAACTGTATACGAAAATTAAGTAAGTAAAATTATCATTTTCCAGGATGAGAAAGAGAAACACAGGACAAAATCTCAACAGATAGAAAAAGATGTAGAATGTTTGTGGGAAATAAGTTTTAGGTGTGGGTCCATGGGGCTAAGATTGGAATGAGTTTATTTAAAGTTTTTAATAAATGAGTTTTAATGTCAAAAGTACATTGATACAAAATTAGAATTTGGTTTTCTCTCTAAGGACAAAGTTTTCTTAGATTATTGATCATTTCTTAGTAAGTAATTATAAATGGGGGTTTTTCTTTATCTCTTTAATTTATTTGACAGAGTGAGTGTGCATGTGCACATACACCCACAAGCAGGGGAGGGGCAGAGAGAGAGAGGGAGAGAGAGAATCCTAAGCAGGCTCTTTACTGCCAGTGCAGAGCCCAAAGCAAGTCTCCATCTAACGAACTGTGAGATCATGACCTGAACCAAAATCAAGAGTCACCTAGACACCCTGGTTTTTCTTTACCCCTTAAGTAATCTGCTTGGACAAAGATTTTGCCTTTTACCAAAACAGTTTATTGTTCTTCATGTTGCCTTTATCAGGTCTTTGATTACCTAAGAAAATCCAGTCTTCTCAGTATTAAAAGAGCTAAATTTTGTTTACAGCTGTGTAACTTTCTGTATTTGTCTTTGACATCTTCCATTGTCACTGTGGTTGAGTAGATAATTATGTATTATTTCATAGTGATCTGTGGTCCCATTTATTCAAATGTTTCAATCTTCTGACATTTTCTCAAAAACAAATTCTAAATGGAGTCCTGTTGTCCTCAAAGTAACTTTAAGATTTCCCAGAGGGTCTGTCAAAAATTTCAAAGAATTTGTCTTAAACCTCATAAAGAAGAGATGCAAAACTAATTAGGTTTATTTGGTATGTTAAGTTACATGAAAAGCATTGTCAAGCAGGTGATGATAAACCTTCTTAGATTATGTGTATAGGGATCTATGTTACTAATCTGGGTATTCCAGAAATTGTTTGAAGTTCATAGAAACCTGTCAAGTCTTCTTGCCCGATTATTATCTTAAATTGTGGTATGCTGGCAAAATAATTACATTTTATTATTAAATAAATTCTCATCAGATCTTTAACCATTGGCATTTTCTTAAAGTCTCTTATTTATACACAGCTATTGTTTTATTCTGATGCTTTTGCAAAAGTGAGGTTCATGGAAAGGACCTTACCAAGTACTCTTGACCAGTGACAAGACTGCTAAATTACAAAGTGTCAAAACCTGAGTGCATATTACACAACCAAAGAAGGTTCCATCTGACATCTGGTCCTGTGCAGATGGAAACCTCAAAATCAAACTGACTATGAAGAGAAGTAGCTGACATCAAGGTAGACTGCTCCTCCCAAGATGTCACAGAATGTTTCTTTCCCTTCCTCCTTCTCTGTCTGACCATCTTTTCCTTAATCATATAGACCACAAAGGTCTATGTGATTCTTTTGTCCACCTACGGTCTTGCCCTGTTGTTCAGTTAACAGTTGTTCACTGTTAACATTTCTCAGTCTGTTACAAAGGAGGGTAAACTGTTGGATTTGCTAAGATGATGATGATCCTATAGGTCTTCCTACCTGCCACAAACTTCTGATTTCTAATACCTCAGTTCTTCTGGAACAAGCTCACTGGATAAACACTTCTAGGGAAGTGGGGATAGTTACATGGAATACATAAAGAAGCCACTTGACCTAAGAAAGTGACTCCTTCAAAGGGGGTCTTTCTTTGATCTATTTCATTTATGTTGGCTTGGATCATAGGACCATGGTTTTGGAGTACCCTCCAAATGTTGGGTATTATTCTGCTTATAGTCATTCTAAAGTCTCCTTGATTTTTTCTAAAAGCTTTAATTGCATGCTTGCAGTCACTGGTGAGCAGACAAATAATTTCCCTCTGTCTAGAAGGCCAAAAATGGAATTTAAAAAGCAGCCAACTCAAGCACTAAGATTTCAAAACACTAACCTATGGATTCCAAGCAGACATCCAACCTGACCCCAACGTGAACAGGAAGCAGTAGCAGAGAGTGGCACTAATGCCTTAACTCTACGTGGTGTTTAAAACCCTAACTCTCAATATAACTGAGAATATTGATCAAAAGAGTACAATTGATAAAGTTAAAATAATGAGCAGTTGCTTTATCTGAATAATTGCTAAAAGATTGCTTTTCCACTAGGCCTATACCAATATGTTCTTTAGCAGTGCATAGAAGTTCTTGCAGTTTTAAGTCCCCACTACAAATGACACATTTTTTCAAGTATCTGCCAATCAAACTTTCTATTATTTGGAAGACAAAATGAGTCAAGTGGACTGAAAGCACACCATGAAATATCATTCAATGGTTGAAGGAAATGGTTCAGACATAGAGAAAGCGACATTGGTGTATATCCATAGAATGGTGAATATTGAAAAAAAAGTAAGACACATAATGAGGTATAGGATACAATACTACTTTTGTAGATACTACTTTTGCAGAGAATAGTATGCCAATTTTGTACAAAAAAGTATTCATACAATGCATTAAAATAACTCTCTATGAGAGTGCAAAATAGGAGACTAGTATGGGGAAATAGATTCAAGAGTTTTTCCATATATAACACTAACTCTTAAGCAGTTAGGACTGGCATTTTTGTTTTTTACTGCACTCAGACCAGGTCCTTTCCTGTAAAAAGGCAACTGAAGCTTTTCATAAGAATAATCCTATCCCCCAAGTTTCCTCTCTCTGCCTACAGATTAATACATTATTTAATGATATTTTGAATTAAAAACACCTTTACATTATGTTCCAGGTGTTGTTCTAATTACTTTGAGAATGTTGACTTCATTAATCCTCATCACAAAATTTGGGATAGGTTTTATCATTATTCCCATTGTATAGATGAAGAAATCTACTCACAGAGAGACTGGGTAACTTGCCTGATGTCCTGGCATTATTCATTGGTAGTGCTTACACATAAGTCTAAGCAGTCTGGCCACAGAATTTGCATGTTGACCATCATGACCATCTGCTCTTCATGAGTCATGTTTATTGGCCATATGAAAATCTATTCCATAATGATTCTGTTAATTGTCAGGGAACCAGCATTTAGCATCTCTCTTAAAGAGCCATTGGTTAAGCACTATTTTCAGAGTATGGTCAGGAAGTGATCTGAGTCTTACACAACATAGTTATTACAGGTTTCAAGACTCAATTTAGGAAACTCAGGTCAGTTTGAGCATAAAATCCTTGTTTTTTTAAATTTTTTATTTATTTTTTTATTTTGGTGGATCATTCTGTAAGCAGCTATAACATCTCATCTACAGTTAGCCTCATCCCTCATTAGATGTGATGCATCAGGGTTAAGGGACCAGTATTCACCTAGTTTCATCTCTGAAAATCCTCCTCCTTACATAGGAGTCAAAAGCAATAAAGGACTCATGCAATTCCTTTCCTTCTTTGCCATTTATTCCCATAACACAGACATTGTTGTTCATCAGACCTAGACAATCTTTGCTCTCTGTATGCAGAGTATACGTCCAAAAGCCCATTTTGTGCAAATAGGCATTTTGTTTTGCTAATGAATGCCAGATCATTCAGGGTATGGGCTCTTCTAACAATGTTGGTTGCTAATTGCTTCTTTCATCTTTTTGTTGTTTTCTCTATGGTCTAAGCCAAACAAATCAGTTTAGGTAAGTATTTTTTGTTTTATTTTTACTTATTGCTTTAATTTCCCATCATTTTGAAGGACCCTTCTTACAGAGACGAATCCAGTACTTTTGTGACCTCCAGCTTACAAAGTTTGATGGAGTCATTTTAAGATATATAATATAAAAACACAACTTCAAAATAAGATACAATGTGGATATTTATATAAATTAATTTATATACATTTGTATTTATAGAAATAATTGAAAGTTGAGAAATAAACATTTCAATCTTTCCTCTGGCATGGTCTATGGAATTTGTTTTTAAACTTAGAAAAGTTTCTTTTAGATTCACAACTTTTTGTTGGTAATCCTATTTCCCTTTTAGGATTTTGTTAAATATGCTGAAAACTTTATCAAGTTTCTTTCATTTATAAGGTCTACGTTTTAGAGGAATCTACTACAAGACCCATAGAATCCATTCAAATTAGAAAATGGGTTTCGCAGGCATTTTCCTTTCGGATGCCGAGTGCATTAAAGGCAGTAGGAATATTCTTGCAAACTGTTGTTATAGTGTGAGAGCCAGGAATAAGTTAGCACTACAAGAAAAATGACTTTGACTATCATAAATATAAATAGCTAAGACAAATATGGTAATATATTACTGCTACCTAAATTCTAGTTGCTATTTGGATTTCACCAGTTTTTCCACTTTTGTTCTTTTTCTGTTGCAGAATCTAATCTAGGATATGACATTGCATATGACCCTACTTGAATTTTATTGAGAAAAATTATAGTTAAGGAGTCAAAATTTAATATTCATGACCATTGTGCCATTTTTGAACCTTTTCATTTCTACAGTTTCTTTACATGCTTAACCACAATATATGTCCAGTTCATATTTCTTTCATCCAGCAGGGTTGCTTCTGTTCAACAAGGGTAGTTAGTCACATTCATATTTGTGTTCTCATGGTAGTGTGTTTGTGCTGTTAGCCTATCACTCACTGTCTTGCCAGAACCATTTTACTCATGTTGTACTCATTTTTACACTGAACTCCTTCAAGGGGAAAAGTACCTCATTTTTTCAACTTTAATTTCTAAGTGTCTAGTGCAGAGGAAGGCAAATTGCAGTATTTAATAAAATGCTTGCTGAATTGATATAAATTGACTTTTTAGAGACCCAGCTATTGTTTAGTATCTACACATTCAGTTCTAAAACAACAAAAATAAAAATTGGCACTATTATGCATAGAAATATACTTTTTGGTTTATCTCCTTTTCCTCCCTATCTCTCCAATCATTATGGATCATTCAGGATCATTGTTTGTTTGTTTGTTTGTTTGTTTGTTTTGCCTGGGTCGATATGTGGTTGGGATGGTGGAAAGCACATTTAGATAGGGCATTCCATCCTTATGTACAACCAGTAAAAACAGTACGTTTTCTTCAAGCTCTGAAAATTGGAGATTCATTACAGTAATACTTCTGACATCATAGTACATATAAAACTGCCTTTATATATGAAAGAAGTATTTGTCATCATCTTAGGTATTTATCTGGGTGTTTCATCAATAAATGTTAAATTAAGAAAAAATAAGCCTTGTGCACTATAGTTATCAACTAAGCCAACATTTTAAACATTTTAAAACTAAGATAAAATGTTAATATTTTGCTCCCAGAGTTAGTTCTATGTTAGAAAATGTCATGCTTATGAGACATAACTATAGATGCATATGATCCATATTAACTAAGGGAAACTCTTCCTTGTACTTAAAGCTATGGGCTTAACTAATTATATTCATGTAACTAGATATACTTTCCTTATTAATATTTAAGTAATAACACCATTTTCTGTTTTGCAATATTTTGAAAATAAACCCATCTGATATTTCTATTTCAAAAATCACATTTGAACAAAAGAAAAATCTTTATGAAATTTATATAATGCAAAAGAAAATTAAAAGTTGACAAAAATATCCTTTAAATTCATAAACCTAAAATCTAATCTTTCTTCAGACTTAGTCAAATTCAAAGTTATTTTCTATTTCAGAATGATCTACCAAGCTGGAAGCTTCAAGCAAGTTCCAGTATATGTGCTTGTGTGTTTGAGTGATGTACCTGTTTCCTACATGGCAACTCCTTTACATGGTCATTAACGAGTCTCTGTGAACCTGACTTTGATGGAAGGGATCACTATGATTACTCAAAGAAAATATTTCTCACTGTCATTTTTTCCCATTGTCCAAATTTATTCAGAGACTATATGTACACTGTAGACTGTACTTCTACTATTTATGAATATTTCAAATAAAATATAGAAATATCTTCACTGAAAATTTGAGAAAAATTTGAGATGGTTTGAGAATTTTTTGACACATTAAAATTTGACCTTTAAGGGAACCTGGCTGGTTCAGTTGGTAGAGCATGAGACTCTTGATCTTGGAGTTTTAAGTTTGAGCCCCATGTTGGGTGTAGAGATTACTTCAAAATAAAATTTAAAAAAGAATGAAAGAAAAAAAGATTTGAGCTTCAGATTTGTGGGTAATTTTGTAGAATTTTTACTGACTTCATAATTATCACTATGAAGACAGAGATTAGTTGTAGATTAAAAATGGAACTTGTAAATAGGTACAGGCTATTAGTTAACTGTCTACCACATATTTATCATTCCCATGTTTTGGGGACATGTTTGTATGTATATGTGTGCGTGTGCATGCCTAGTGCTTCAAAAACAGGAATCCTTTACCTGTAATCTACCTCTTTGAATTTAGTTTCTCCAATACCTCAATGTTTTCCCAGTCTTTGATCTTCATTTATAAAAAAGAACTAATGAGGTTGTGGGGAAAGAAGGATATCCGGTTTGACGTGACGGCCTTAAAAATAAGTTAATGTTTTTTATTTCTATATTTAATAACATTCACTTTTATAAATTTTTTAGTGTTTATTTTTTAGAGAGAGAGAAACAGAGAGACAGAGCCTCAGAGGGGGAAGGGCAGAGAGAGAAGACACAGAATCCAAAGCAGGCTCCAGGCTTTAAGATGTCAGCACAGAGCCCGATGTGGGGCTTGAACTCACAAGCTATGAGATCATGACCTGAACTGAAGTTGGACTCTTAACTGACTGACCCATCCAGGCATCCCAAAAACATTCACTTTTAAAATATCTTATCTTGGAACACATTTTTAAATAGTATAAAGATAATACATTCAGTCAAAATTTTCTTGCCTGAGAGTAAGTCATTCACAATTGGGTTTGTACTTCAGCCCAATTTAATTTTGACACTACACAAATTTATGGGGCTTGTGTCAGACCATAAACCACTTTTAACCTGTCTTCAAGGTATAAAAACTGGGTTGTTCCCCTACAGGTATGTTTAATCGCAGAGTGGGTTTCCCAAAGGAATACAGAAACATCTAAATATGGGTACAATGGACAAGATACATGGAAACTGGGTTTCATAGGGAGAAAGGGATAGAGAGTGAGGACTGTAACAGGTTTTTTTTTTTTAATGTTAATTTATTTTTGAGAAAAAGAGACAGAGACAGAGTGTGAGTGGAAGAGGGGAAGAGAGAGAGGGAGACAGAATCCAAAGCAGGCTCCAGGCTCTGAGCTGTCAGCACAGAGCCTGATGTGGGCCTCGAACTCATGAACCATAAGATCATGACCTGAGCCCAAATCAGACACTCAACAGACTGAGCCACCCAGCTGCCCCAGGACCCTAACAGTTTTATGGGATGTATTATAGTTAAGTACTCCAAACACCCATAATCTAACTGAGGATACACCCTACACATTTTTTGTCAGTCTCACATTTGGAAACCATAGGATTCATGTCCATGTCAGTGGATAGATCAAAGATTATTTATCCACTACTGGTTGCTATAGGTGGTCTTTCATACCCTATAATTTTCTTCTTAAACCAGTCCAATAAAGGTGGGCAAAATTATCAAGAAGTATATTGATAAAAATATGTTTTTCCTTCTAGCAAATAGTAGTGATAATGGTAATAGCTGATTTTTCTTAAGTAATTTCATTTTCTGGTAGATTGACAAATATGATATAACTCAACAAATAGATGAGCTAGATACTATTATTATTGCTATTTTATCTTATTTTTAAATAGGCTTCATGCCAAGTGCAGAGCCCAGTGTGAGGTTTGAACATAACGACTATGAGATGGAGACGTGAGCTGAGATCAAGTGTCAGACGCTTAACCAGTTGACCCACCCAGGCACCTCATTATTGCTATTTTAAAGGTGAGAAAAATGAGTGTTAGAGAAGTTAACTAATTTTCCAAATGTCATAAAGCAACTGTGATGGCAGGATTGGAACACAGACTTTCTGATTCAGATGTCTACATTCTTTAATGTTTATTTTTGAGACAGAGAGAGAGAGAGATAGAGAGTGTAAGGGAAGAGCAGAGAGAGAGAGGAAGACACAGAATCCGAAGCAGGTTCGAGTCTCTGAACTGTCAGCACAGAGCTAGACGTGGGGCTCGAACTCAGGAGCTGTGAGATCACAACCTGAGTCGAAGTCAGACACTTAACCAACTGAGCCACCCAGGCACCCAGAAATGTTTACATTTTTAAACTGCATTATTTAACTTCACATATAAACAGATGGCTACCAATATGTTAAATTGAGTCATTTATTAAATTTCTGCTTTATTTCTAATAGAACTAGGAACTATTGGGTATCTCTTAATTTTTTTGATAAACCGAGTACAAGAAACCAATACAAATTATATTTATGCATACTTGATCCATTTTCCAGGAAATTTAAGTTGTACCGTAACTCATGATTTATTTTTCAGCTGAATATGCTTTTATAGATGAGATGGTGACTAACTGGAAGGTAGAATTTTATCATTTTAAAAGGCTTAGTCAGTGATTTGACTAATAGGCTCCACTATTATGATTTATTATACTGTTATTTATTATACAATAGGTTAATAAGGTATTTTAAAACTTCCCATTCAGAAACAAAGAAAAATGGTTGAATTAAACTTGTCAGCTTCCAATATTTTCTTTAAAATTGTAAGAGAATGATCAATGTTTTTTCTATATTAAGTCAAATTTTAAAAGCATTATTTAAAAGCACTCATTTGCAAATTAAAGGTAATTCACTACATTCATTAAAGCTACACTTACCTAAAACGATTTTCACTTGATTACGAATATTATGATTAAATGAGTCTTAGTATGCAAATATCACTTAAATTCATTTACATGTTACCTAAATCACAAGCTCTTATAATCATAGTAGAGTTAATCAATATACAAAGACTTCTACCAAATAAAAGTTAGAAATTAGCATCCTGCAAAGTGTATGGATAATAGTAATTTTTAAGTAACCTATTTATCCTCCTTACTTTAAAATATGAAAGTGTGGGGTGCCTGGGTGGCTCATTCGGTTAAGTGTCCCAGTCTTGATTTATGCTCAGGTCTTGATCTCGCAGTTCACACTGACAAGGTGGAGCCTGTTTGAGATTCACTTTCTCCCTCTCCTTCTGCTCCTCTCTCATTCATGAGCTTGTGTGCTCTATCTCTCAAAATTAATAAATATTAAAAAATAAAATATGAAAATGTAGTTAAAATGTATGACAGTTCTTTTCTCAAAAAAGCAAGCATGGCATGTAAAATGTACCTATGTGCGGAATGAATATATAAGCAGATTTATGTAATGATTGTCTATAACATTAAACTTTAATATTTTTAATAACTAAAATGATGATATTATTAATACTAATAACAGCCAAGAGAGTCATGAGTTCTTCAAATTCAAAGTGGTTGTAATCATATCTTGATGAGATGATATAAAATGATAGTAAGAATTTCAGTTTATGGGGGCACCTGGGTGGCTCAGTCAGTTGGGCGTCCGACTCCCAGCTCAGGTCATGATCTCACGGTTCGTGAGTTCGAGCCCCGTGTTGGTCTGTGTGCTGACAGCTCAGAGCCTGGAGCTTGCTTCAGATTCTGTGTCTCCTTCTCTCTGCCCCTCCCCTGCTCTCTGTCTCTGTCTCAAGACAAGACAATATCAAAAAAATCATTCAAAAATTACAATTTATGTGTTAAACATATACCAGGTTTGGTGGTAAGCACCCTTCATGACCTATGTCACCATATAATCACTAAAGGTCTTCGGGTCTCATGGTATTATAGTCCCGCGTTAATCAAATTAGCACACTCTGGCTTTGAAAATAAATTTTACAGGATTACATGAGAAGTAAGCAGCTAAGTAGGAGCTACAATCTATGCTCATGTGGTACCTGGCTGGCTGAAATGGTGGGGCATGCAACTCTTGATCTCAAGGTTGTAAATTCAGACACCAAATTGGGCATACAGCTTGCTTAAAAAATATAATAATAAAGTCTGCCCTCATAATTTCTGTGTTTTGCTTCCACAACAGAACAGTAAATGAAAAATTCAGAAATAGACTTCTCTGTGCATATCTATTATTAAAGTTCTTTATGTGAAAATTCAAGATTATGCATATTCTGATGTCCATTTTAGAACTGTGGGGATTCTGATAGGTAAGTGTACTTGTAAAAATGAAAATAAAAATTTTAGTAGTAGCATGTCCCTTTTTTACTTGGTGTCTTATGCTCAAAAGAACACTGTTAACAGTGACTATCACCATATGAGACATTAAATACCTGTTTAATTTTATAGTGATGTAATCACAAGAAAATTCTAACTAATATCTGGCTTTAAGGCTATCTTGTGCTTACTAGATGTTCTCCAACTATATAAAATAAAATAACCTTGTGAATGTTAAAATTTACAGAAAAGCTAAGTTAGAGTGTGATTGTATGAATTCCAAAATATTTCTCACTTCATAGGAATATTCACTAAAGTGTATATAAATGTTGTTTCCTAAGAGAAGTTTGAATTACACTATGAGTTATAGAAAATAATCACTTTCCAACTATCTTTGAAAGCAAGCATCTATTGGTTAAACCTAGGTAAACCTGATTTCTAAAGAAATCATGATGCTAGTCTGAGAAAAAGCACCAATGTGTTATGCCCTGTATTAGATGTAACAAAGCCAGTTGCTCTATATTGTTAGTGGAAGAGGAGATAACACTGTTTTCCAGAGGACCCAACCCTGCCCATCATGGCACTCTACTTTTTAGGTGAGTTTCCTTGTAGAACACAAGCAGCACTAAATGCATTAAAGTGCATTTGATGGATTCACCACTTATTTCTGAAAACAAGGAAATTCCAAGTTTTGAAATGGTGTTATTTAAACAGTTTTACAATTGCTAACCAAGCATTTCCCACTACCTATACCCTCCTCCTATCTATAACAGACTTCTATTTAAAAATGACATGTAACATTGAAAGTATCATTTTATAGGCTTGGTGTAAACCTTTATTGATTTCTTTGGTTTGCCTTCTTTTGTGCCTTCCCAAATGAGGAAAGGGAAAAAATCTGTTATTTTTGTATCATCAAAAATACAAAAATATTGTTGAAATCCAATTGGACTTAATAGACATTGAATAATAGGTCTTTCAGAAGCAAAGGAAAACTCTCTTGAAATCATTCTAGGGGAAACTGTTAATGATATTTCTCATACCAAAAACTTCAAAATTTTCAAAGTTCTTCACCTTGAATATTTGGAGGCCCTTATTATGATTAAGGATAGTAACGATAATAACTACAATGACAATGAATGCAAAAGAATGAATAATCCTAAAACAATTAACATTCTCTTAACAAGTAGAATGTGGAAATAAAAGCAAACCTGTATTTAAAAAATACTACCTTGCTAGATAATGTGCAAAGCTTTCACATATACTATTTCTTTTAAACTTCACCAAATCCTTGTAGGTAGATATTGTTGTCCTAATTCAACAAATAATAAAACTTAGACTACCAAGAGTCAAGCAATCTAATTCACTCTTAGATATGTACTGTTCACTATTTATTTGTTCATCTCTATGGCAATGAGTTCAACCGCAAAAATTCCCTAACAGAGATTACATTCTAGCTGGGGACGTATGCGCATGCACACACACACACACACACACACACACACACACAGACTGAAAATACAAAAAAGCCAGTGAAATTTTAATTTCAGATAAACAACAAATATGAAAATTTTCATGCAAGAATGTCCCAAATGTTTCATGGTTAAATGATGGTACCATATACTGTATTTTAATTATATGTATGTCTCATATATTGCACATTAAAATGCATCATTAAATGTGAATTTCTAGTAAATAACAAATAATGTTTTTATTATAAATATATCCCAGGCAGTATTTAGAAATACTTGCATTTGAAATTCAGATTTAACTGAAATCCTGCTTTTTATCTAGTGACCTTAACACTCACACACGTACACACAAACTATGTTGCTAAACTGGATCAAGACAAATGTTATAGAGAAATATATATCAGGGAATCAGAATAGAAAATATCAGAGAAGAGGTAGTTTCAGATTTAAAAAGGTAGTTAGGGACTACTTTACTGAGAAGGTGACATTTGGGCAAAGATCTGAAGAAAATGACACAGCAAGCCAGGTCTAGAAAAAGAACTTTCTAGGTAGAGTAAATGACAAATGCAAAACACTAATCCACCACTGTATCATTTTGCATGAAGAAGAGTGACATAGAAAGCAGCATGATATCAGGCTACAAGAATAACAACTACCACTTGGGACTCAAGTGAGTTTTTACTAGATTTCTCAACCACAACTGTTGACAGATACATATGCAAGGACATATCCATTTGTTTCATCAAACTTTCTAAGAGCTAGACGCAATCCATGTTGCTATCAGCAAATATAGATCATGGTTTATGTAGGTAGAGAACCAATGCACAAATAATTCATGTGGCTAGCCGATATTCAATCAGGTTTTAGTGTGAGATGTACATATACAATATAATATTCTATACCATCTTTATAAAGATCAACAGATAAATCACAACCATAAATTCTCTACTTCCAAAAACATTTAAAATTTTCCACAGCCCACTTACATTGTATAGTACTTCCTTATTATACCTTAAAGCACAAATGGGTTTATGACACTATACACTTTTATTACTAAGTTTTCCTTTTTCCATTTGAAGAACCTTCTTGTTTCAAGAATAACATCTGCTGTTTTCACTGACACAGAAAAATAAACCCTTGAATACACCCTAAGCTTGTGTGCCCATTTAGAAAAAAAAGACAAACAACAACAACAAAAACTTCTAATTCAACATAGCAAATGTCTTCATGGGAAAATTAGGCCACCCACTAAACTGTACTGTGTACCATCACAACAGAAATAATTTATAAAATGAGAAGTGAAATTATTAATTATCTGCCAAAATGTTATAAAGATCTTCTGAAGTCCAGAATGAAAAACTTAGCACCTAAGATGTTAATGGAAAGTCTTCCATGACTTCCACAATCCATGGTCAAATAAAAAGCAAGAAGCAAAACAGAGAGGAAGAAGATCCTACCCTAGTAGCAGAGGCATAGACAGCAATGATTTATTCATATAGAAATATACTAATCCTTATAATAACCTATTGAGCAGAAACCGATCCTGTAATGACCTGAAAGAACTAGGGTGCTTATTTAGGTGAATTATTCTAAGCTTTAAGTTACTTTCGATAAAATTTAGCTAATTAGGTCATTAAAATTTTGTCTAAGTTTTAGTGATGTTTATGCATTGATGTATCTGTTTCCCACTATGGTTTTTCATATGGAACTTTCTAAGCAAGAAAATTAGTTTACATATTATAGACATATATAACTTTGATAAACTATGTAAATTATACGCAGTCTTCTAAAAATATCCTATCCCTTTCATGAATATACAGAGAATAAGTTATTTACCATACATATTAAACTATTTAATAGAATCCTAAAATATTTTTAATTTCCTGTATACAGTTTAATATGATTGGACTTATTCCAAGCACCAAACTAGTAATTTCTATTAATGTTTCCCATCTTGAGGATACATAGCATGAGAGTAGTAGCTGAGAGACAGATTTAGATATGGCTATTCCTTATGGGGGTCAGACAGGAATCTTAAGCATGCAGGTTTGATTAAAATGGTGACAATATTGTCATCCTGAAAAATTACAAAGAAGAAAAGTCAGCATTAGGAAATTGTGAAGTTTTCATCACTTAAAATTTTTAGTTAATACAAGTGTTTTAAAGAGACATATTGTCTGTGACAATTATGAAGTCAATGTTGTAAGTAACGAAAACATACAATAATTTATTCATTTTTTGATGTTTGTTCATTTTTGAGAGAGAGAGCACAAGCAGAGGAGTGGCAGAGAGACAAGGAGACAGAGGATCTGAAGTGGGCTCTGTACTGACAGCAGACAACCTGATGTGGGACTCAAACCCATGAACCGTGAAATCATGACCTGAGTCAAAGTCAGACACCTAACTGACTAAGCCAAGCAGCTGCCCAAATATTCACTAATTTAAAATTGTTTTGATGCCCTCTTACTCTCAAAAAATTTCAAATAACTCAGTGAATCCAGTAGCCTTTTTATTCTTGGGGCAGAAATAGTAACATATTCCAGGTAAGTGCGACAGATGTATATTTGCTCAATATTTGAAGTGGTTTGATTTAAAGTAGTCAATAAGCTCCACCAAGAAATTGGTGCAAGTGATATACGAATTCAGCAAACTTGCAAGATATAAAATCAACATACAGAAATTTGTTGCATTTCTATCCACCAATAGTGGAGTAGCAGAAAGAGAAATCCAGGAATTGATCCTATTTACAATTCCATCAAAAACCAAGATATACCTAGGAATAAACATAACCAAAAGAAATAGAAGATCTGTACTCTGAAAACTATAGAAAACTTAATGAAAGAAATCAAAGATGACACAAAGAAATGGAAAAATATTCCATGCTCATGGATTGGAAGAAGAAATATTGTTAAAATATCGATACTACCTAAGCAATCTATACATTTAACACAATCCTTACCAAAATACCACCAGCATTTTTCACAGAGATAAAACAAAGAATCATAAAATTTGTATGGAACCACAAAAGACCCTGAACAGTCAAGGCAATCTTGAGAAAACAAAAGCAGAGCTGGGGGCATCACAATTCCAGACTTCAAGCTATGTTACAAAGCTGTAGTCATTAAGACTATATGGTACTAGACAAAAAAGAAAAAAAAAAGATACTCAGATCAATGAAACAGAATAGAAAACCCAGAAATGGACTCACAACTATATGATCAACTCATCTTTAACAAAGCAGGAAAGAACATCCAAAGGAAAAAGGACAGTCTCTTAAACAAATGGTGTTGGGAAAACTGGACAGCTACATGCAGAATGAATCTGCGCCACTTCCTTACAGCATACACAAAAGTAAATTCAAAATTGATGAAAGACTTAAATATGAGATTGGAAACCATCAAAATCCTAGAGAACAACACAGGCATCAACCTCTTCGAGCTTGGCCATGGCAACTTCTTGCTAGATACGTAGTATACCTTAGGAGGTAAAGGAAACAAAAGCAGAAATGAATTATTGGGATTTCATCAAGATAAAAAGCTTCTGCACAGTGAAGGAAACAATAACAAAACTAAAAGGTAGGCATGGAATGGGAGAAGATATTTGCAAATGACATTTCCAATAAAGGGTTAGTATCCAAAATCCATAAAGAACTTACCAAACTCAACACCCAAAAAACAAATAGTTAAGAAATGGGCAGAAGACATGAAAAGACACTTTTCCAAGGAAGACATCCCAATGGCCAACAGACAAATGAAAAGATGCTAACATCACACTCATAACTCCACCACACACCTATCAAACTGACTACAAATAACAACACAGGAAACAGTAAATGTTGGTGAGGATGTAGAGAAAGGGAATCCTCTTATACTGTTGGTGGGAATAAAAACTGGTGCAGCCACTGTGGAAAACATCATGGTCCTCAAAAAGGTAAAAATAGAACTACCCTACGACCTAGAAATTACACTACTATGTATTTACCCAAAGAATACAAAAATACTGACTGAAAGTGGAACATGCATTGCAATGTTTATAGCAGCATTATCAACAATAGCCAAACTATGAAAGAGCTCAAATATCTATCAACTGATGAATGGATACACAAGATGTACCATATATATATGTACCCACACATACATACACACACAGCGGAATATTACTCATCCATCAAAAATAACAAAATCTTCCTATTTGCAACAATGTGAATGGAGCAGGAGAATATTATGCTAGGCTAAATAAGTCAGAGACAAAGACCAAATGATTTCACTCACATAGAATTCAATAAACAAAACAGATGAACATAGGGGAAGGGAAACAAAAAAGACAGGGAAGCAAACCATAAAGACTCTTAACTACAGAAATGTGGGGGGGAGGTTGGGCTAGATGTATGAGGGGCATTAAGGGCACTTGTTGTGCTGAACACTGGGTATTGTACGTAAGTGATGAATCACTAAATTCTACTCCTGAAACCAGTATTATACTATATGGTTTAACTAAAATTTAAATAAAAATTTAAAAAAAATTAGTCAATAAGCACATAAAATCACAAGAAGTAACTGAGCACATACATTTTTCAAACACATTGGAATTCAGCTGCAATTTTCTTCTAGGCACTCTAAGTTTGTGTATGTAGTTTTGGGACTGGAAAAAAAAAAGCCTTTCTTTTTCTAATAAAAAAGAAATGTACTTTCAAAAAATATACAGGGGCATTTTTACTTTCTTTTGACTTCATTAATATGTTCAATTATTAGGAAAATTAAGTAATTTATAAGAATCTACAACTTTTTTTCCTGCAATTTTGATCATTTTTTCATAGCCATTAGAAGATGAATTCAAGTATACAACACAGTCCCATGGTCCACTATGTATTCTTCCCACAAATACTTGATGGGTATTTCCTGTGGAGATAGAAAGACGGAAAAGGAGGAATTTATAATTTCTTTTAAGGATACAATTAAATTGATGCCTAACTTTAGATAGATGCCAAGATCAGACAAGATATTTGCTCTAAAGATATGAGAATCCATTAGTATGCCTTTGCATGTAGATAGTACCCCTGGAGCAAAGGAGACCAAAAATGCTATGAATTTATAAGGGGGAAAAAAAACTGTATTCTTCAATTTAAACAAATGCCAAGGATTACTCTTACTTGGCAAGTTTCACTTAAACGTTGAGCTCTATGGGTGTTGAGCTCTATGAAGTGACAGCTCTAGCAGTCTTGGTCTAACCAAGAAAAAAAAAATCACACAGTAGGCTTACCAGGGAAAGTTTCACATAAAGATTTATAAATTATGATTTAATACATATGTGACTGTTAAAAGAAATTATTGGGCAATGTGTTTGTTTGCAAATGATGATTTAGAACAACATTCACTGAGTTTATTTTCAAGAACTATTTCAAGTGCCCCTAGCACTACATGTTATGGGAAACAAAGAATACGGAAAGAGTATTCAGAGAGGAGTCAAAATAACTGGTTTCAAGTTCTACTTCTATTTCCTTGAGAGACTGCCAAGTCTCTAAGTGTCTTACTCTTATTCTATTTTAAATAAATTCCTCCCCTCATTCCGCAAGGATGTGATAAAAAGCAAATGAAAAATGTGGGTAAAAGTACTTGCAAAGCATAAAACATTAACACAAGTAAGATCTCATTGACAGTGTTGATTGAAGTGGTCACTTAAATACTCCACCAAAATAAGTAAATGCCCCAAATCTTTCTGCTTGTCAATTAACACCAAGAAGAGAGATACCGAAACTAACCATTTCAAAAGATGTCTTGCCTATGGATTGGGTGAGTGTTCTCTCGGCAGCACTGTACAGAAGTTCCATGGAAGAATCACAGATCCAGCTGTGCTGCTCATGGGGATAAAGAATAAATGGCAGCAAGGGGGAGCTTGTGGAAGGAGTGTTCACTTGTACTTGTCGATCTTGCTCTGGTCTATTGAAGTATGTATATGAACTTGAACAAACTAGCCTACAAACCTTTTCTTCTGTTTCGTTAAATGGGAAAGAGTAAAAGAAATTGTAGTTCCAGGGTACATTAGGTATTGATACAGCATTGTATGATTACTTTATTATTTAGATGTGGCAATGGTCCACTTATGCCAGTAAAAATAAGGACTCATAATCATAATGATTTTTTCCAGTTACACTACACAAGCTATTAGAAGCACTCGATGGGTCATCCAAGTCACACATCCAATCAGTCACTTCATTGCAGCCAGTCACGTTCTTCCTGCAGGCTAGTTTCCTAGGTGGTGTTAAAACTTAATTTTATCAGTTGCTCTTGAGTATAATATCATCCCAAGCAAAGCCTTATCTTTAGTTTTTTTTTTTCACATTTGTAATTTTTAAGTATTTGACATTTATCTCTACCTGTGTCTTTGTATTTAGAACTTAAACTTCTTTTGTTAATGTTATCATACTTACCTGGGTTTTTGTTACATTAGAATTCAGTTTAATTTATTTTAATTCATTTTAACCAACGTCCATATTACCATAGAAAAAAAAAAACAGACTTGGCTCTTTCAGTAAATTGTCAAAATTGTTTACACATTTACATTGTTTTAAACTTCAGGGAATTTATCTCCAAAATGGTACTTATTAGTTTACCAATGCCATACTTCAAAACATTATTTTGGGAAAATTTAAAATAGACAATATTTGAGACATCATCAAAGTATTATCCGTTAGCATTTTTTTCCAGATATTCTCCAGACTTTTAAAGTAAAATATACATAATACTACAGATAAATGCAAGGTCTTCCTTGAATTTACTTCTCCTCTTTCTTCTTCTCCTCTCCCATTTTCCTCTTTCCATTTGCCTCCATTTTTTCCTCAGAGTTAATTATTACCACAACAGGCACCATATTGCACCTAAAATGCCAGTGTAGTATCAAGTAAGATTATCCACAATTATCTGGAAAATGTATTAAAGCACTTTTTATTTCCAACTACATATCTTGAGTCAGGCTGGATTTTTATTGTGTGTTTCAATTGGAATGATATATTGCAACAGATATAAATTTAAAATCTTAGGAGAGTACTGCTGTCCTTTAGGAAGTCAGGCAAAATATATAGGGTACTCTTCTCAAAAAATTTTGTTTTGGAAAAGGTTTTCAATTTTTTATAAGTGCTTTTTTTTTTAATGTTTACATGTGATGAGTCAATTTTATTATTTTAAAAGCCTTAGTGTTTGGGCAGTTCTGATATTAGGATATTCTTTTCATGTATTGAGTGACTACTCAATCACCATCTGCCTTCCTATCATTCTACGGATGCAGACATTACACATATTTTTTTCTTATCTCAGCAACTCGAGGTTACTCTGGACACTTGATTTTCAGATGATAGAAACATTTGATTAAAATAACATCTAGTCTTTATTTACTTGTAAGATATTTTACAAGTATCTTACTATACTCTACCAAAATAAGTAACTATACAAACTCTGTTTGTTCTCTGTATTTAAGAGTTTCTTATGGTTTGCCTCCCTCTGTTTTTATCGTATTTTTCCTAACTTTCCCCTATGTTTATCTGTGGTGTTTCTGAAATTCCACATGAGTGAAATCATATTTTATCTGTCAAAGACTGATAGCCTTTCTTCCTATCTAATATGTATTTAAAGCTAAATACTTCCTTAATTGTTTTAGTTGTGTCCCATATCCTTTTGTCATGTATTATCTACCAGTAACATATTTTCTAATTTCCTTTGAGATTTCCTTCTTGAATCATTTTTACAGGTTTCTGTTTTACATTCAAGTATTTGCATACTTTTTGTTATTTGATTTCTTATTGTCATTGATTCCTATTCGTTTCTAATTTTAAAATTCTGTTGTTTATACCAAAATATAGTTATTAATTGTTAAATATTTTATGTGGGCTTGAAAAAAATGTATTATCTGCTATTTGCAAGTACTCATTATCTGCTTTTTCCTGTTTATTACTTTTTGAAAAAGGGTTAAAATATCCTATATTGTGTATTTTCCCTTTTTCCTCCCTTCAGTTCTGGTAAGTTTTGCTTTAAATATTTTGAATCAACATTAATTTTAATATAGTGATTTTTATTATCTAAAAAATAATCATCCAAGAAACATGATTACTGGGATCACTTTTAAGTCTATTTCTAATACTTCTTTGTATTGATTCATTAATGTTTCTATCCTACATTGTTAGTTCAGAGAAAACATAGTAGGGAATCAAATAGCACACAATACAAATCAACTGTAGGCTAAAAATATTTAAAGATCCAATGACCCTAAAGAAAATGTAATATATACATATAATTTCTGAGCCCTCCAAAAGAAAACCAAAACATTGATGTAACCAAATATGAAAGATTTATTTTTAGAAGACTCCTCTGCAATAAAAAGACCACTTGTTCGACTTGTCAGAAAAATCATACTGTGTGACAAGAAAAATTGTATGGACTATACTGTGGCATAACTTATTATGTTTTAGAATTTCAAATGTAAACATTAAAAAAAAATAATTCACTAGCTGTGTCTCAGAATTCTCAACATAAACATTCAATTATTGCAGCATATCCACAAATTCATTGCAAGAAAAGACAGTACAAAGCAAGAATTGTATTTTATATTCAGCTAAAGTAACTTTCAAGAAGAATTGCTATGGAAAACAGTCTTGAAATAAAGAGCATACTTTTCCTAATCTCTACTTAAGAAAACTATGTAGGATGAATGTCAGTCAAAAGATAATGGCACAACCACAGCAAATGGAGGAAATTATTCCACTTCTTTTTATGAATTAATTCTAGAATAGCGAAGTCTGACAAAAACAAGGCACTGTTGGAGTCACTATAGAGATTTTATAAAACCTAATAAAGTATAGGAGATTAACATGATTACCATTTCCATTCAACACATGGAGGAACTCAAACAAAATAACGAGTAAAATATCTTGTTCACATTGTTCTCAAAGTGAAGAAGCAGGAATTCCAAGAAGTGGGACTACAGAAAAAATCCTCTTAACTGCTTTTCTCTACATACTCACAATTCAGGTGGATGGAATGGAAATCATGAAAGATACCTCCCTTGTTTTGAGTGGTACAAATAACATAAGCTTATCCTCATTATAAAGCTTCCCTGTTCTTTTTGGGTAACTGAGTCACTCATCATTTCAACAGCATTTCAGATCCATTTTTTACCTTGTGAATTTACTTCCTTCAGCTTTCCTTCCAGGGTTCAGTAACTCTGATTTTAAATCTATGAACAAAAATAATTGAAAAGAACCACAGGGAAAAAAAATATTGTCATTTATTCATCCAACACGTGTTTATTGAACATCTATTCTGTGTGAGATTCTGGATATGTTCCAATGGACTGAAAAGACCAAAATTCTGCTCTCATAAAGCATATATTCTAGAAGTAGAATACAAATAAAAATACTAGCATAACAAATTAAGTAATATGCTAAATTTTTAATTTTTTAAAAATATTTATTTTTGAGAGAGAGAGAGAGAGGGACAAAGCATGTGCAGTGGAGGGGCAGAGAGAGAGGAAGACACAGAATCTGAAGCAGGCTCTAGGCACAGAGCCCGACGTGGGCCCGAACTCGTCAACCACGAGATTATGACCGGAGCAGAAGTTGGACGCTCAAACGACTGAGCCACCCCGGTGCCCCGTTAAAGTATTTTTTTAGCTTTCTTTTTTCAAAGTTTATTTATTTAGAGACAGAGAGAGGTAGAGACCACATAAGTGGGGGAGAGGCATGAAGAGAGGGAAAGAGAGAGAATCCCAAGCAGACTCCACACTATCAGTGCAAAGTCTGATGTGGGGCTCAAGCTCATGAACCTTGAGATCATGACCCAAGCGGAAATCATGAATGGAATGTCTTACCAGCTGAGCCACCCGGATACCCAATAATAAAAGATGTTAAGTGCCATGGAAAAGACAGATCAATATAAAGAGGATTGAGAATACAAGGTGGTGAGTTGGAGTTGCAAAATTAAGAAGGTGAGCATAGATCTCGTTCTGAAGGTAGTATTTGAGGACTTAAAGGAGGTGAAAAAGGTTATTTAGACATATGGATAAAGTTTGTTCTATGCAGAAAAAAACAACTCCAAAATGACCCTCAGGAGCATACCAAGTAGATTCAAGTATGATGTTCAATATGCAAGAAGCCAAAGGAGAGAGATGGAGGGTAGTGTTGTAAGGGAGAGTAGTCCCTTACTCTCTAATTTAGGACACTAGTGCCCAATAGGCCTTCTAGACTTTTGTAGGAATTTTGGCCTCCATTCTGAGAGAAGCAAGTAGCCATCACATGGTTTTGAGTATGGACGCAAAATGACCGAATATTTTAATAAGATTGCTCTGGCCCCTGTACTGAAAACAGATTCTAAGAAGGCAAACGTGGAAGTAGGGAGGCCATTTGGAAGGCTATTACAATAAATCATTTGAAGGGTGATTTTGGCTTGGCAAGGAAGGAATTATTTCTTAGCCAATACTTTCTGTAGTATACAATATATCTAATCTGCCTTGCTCATAAATAATTTTAAAGTTGTTGATCAGTTGCTTTTACAATAATTGAATGGAGTTTTCTTTCAAAACTAAGTTTCTCATTGATATTTTTTTTCCTCTTTTTGTATCTGTAAGGCATTTCTAATTTTCAGTTTTAAAGGGTTTATAGGTGTTTGCCCTAGCACCTTTCCTGAGATTTTATTTTGTCTTATGCAGTAATTGTTCTCTACTGGTTAAGTTTATAAAGGAAAATCCTTTGATCTTTTATCAATTTTTCTTTTAGAACAGACATTCTAATTCTGTCTTCTATCATTTTAAATACTATTACTGATACATACTAACACCTTAGTACCTCAAGTACTATATTGGATAGTAAACTCAAATAGTCTATTTATCACAGAAGCACACCATCAAAGGTAAGGATAAAACATACTTTCCATAGTAGCATGGTTTTGCTATAAATAGCTGTTGGTTAATGAAATAATGTTTTTAAAATTGCAAATCAAATACTTTTATGTGTACATAAATCAAAATAGTACCTATTTGCGTGCGTGCGTGTGTGTGTGTGTGTGTGTGTGTGTGTGTAGCTTGAATTGTTTTTGGAAGTTATTCTATTAAAAACAGTGTACATAAAAATATCAAACATTTTCGTTCAGTATTAAGATTAACAAAAATATACATTTACTGCTTTTTTTGTGAGTTAGTATTTGATGTTGTTTAAATCATTCTGAGAATCCCAAGTGATAAAATTTTTATGCTTATAATTCACTGTACTTTGGCCTCCCAATTTTTTAAATCTGTTTCCAAAGAGTTAACATTCTATTGATATGCTTTATTATTATATTAGCAAATAACTGAAACTGTACGAATTGTAAAATCAGAAATGGCTGTGCAGCTCCACTACAATGTCACCTTTTGACAAGAGCCTAATTTTAAGACTCGTAAATGGTAATTCCCTGTATGTGAATAGTTTTTAAAAATGTTTAAGGTCTCTTATGCAATTTTAAATATCATCCTAACAAGGTTTTTTTGTTTTTAATTTCCTGTCATCCATTCCTTTTTCAGATTTCCTTAATTTTTACCTCACATCCTTTTTCTATTCTACCACCCCGTCCAGGACAGCACATTACATCTACCTGTCACGTGTCCTGAGGCTCCTCCTGGTTGTGACACTTTCTCATACTTTTTTTTGGAGGTTCTAGACAACTTAAAGAAGAATACTGATCATGCATTTTATAGCATGTCCCTCAGTTGGAATTTGCCTGATGTTTTCCTCATGATTAAACCATAATTATGGGTTCTTGGAAGAACACAAAAGGTAAAATGCCATTCTTATCACATTTTATCAAGGTTATTCACTATCAACATAATTTACCACTGATGATGTTGACCTAGATTCTCTGAGTTATTATTTATAAGGTTTTTACACTGTAAAATTACTTTTCCCCATTCCACACTGTATTCTTTGGAAGGAAGTCACTAGGCACAGTCTATATTCCAAGAATGGGGAGTTATGCTCTACCTCCTTGAATACAGAATATCTCTGTAAATTATTCAGAATTCTTCTGCCCTAGGCAATCCCTCTGTTCTCCCTCATTTACTTACTCAATAATTTCTGTCAGAATGAATTCACACAACTTAAGGAATTTTTTTAATAAGTATAAATAAGCTCCTATGGAAATGGTTATTTTCTGGAGGAATTTAGTCAGAAAGTAGAAAAAATTCTCACTGATCCATAGATTCTATAGTTGCTTATTTAGAGTAAATACAAATTGCTATCTTGAGGAACCACATAAATTAAAAGTTCATGTTGACTTGGTCACTGGACCATTTGTCCACAGAATCAGAGATAGCCTCAATTGGATCTGCTAACTACCATTCAGGAGCTTATCCTCAGCCTGGGTCTTGAAATATGTCAAATTTGGAATTTTATTCCTTTTTCTCAAGGTTTTTAATTCTCCATGACTCAGGAAAAAATCTTTTTTCCTGCTTACCGTCATTGACTACTTACTCTGAATGATTTCTAGGGACTTTACTGATAGTGTATTGATCAATGCTCTTTTTTCTCTTAAGCATCTTTAAATATAAATTCTGGTTGCTATATCTAGATGGATTTTATTGCTATTTCTCAGTAATCTCCTCTGCCACTTTGAAAGTTTTTGATTTGATGGTGGCCATTTTTATTCCCTTAATTTTCTAACAGTAATTATGAGGTTTAAATTTTATCTCTCTGATCCCCTCCAGCAGCTGTTTCCAGACTGACCTGCTTTGACTTTTTTATGCTTATGAGACCTTTGAATTCCTTTTCTTTCTAATTCTTTCTGAATATCATTGAGCTTATGTGTTAAAATTGAACTGCTTGTGATAGTCACCTTGATTTCTCCTTTGAACTTTCAAAGCTCTATTTTTCCAGTCTTTTTACTAATAAATTTAGATGATTTTTTATCCCTATTACCACATAACTTATACAAACACATTAATGTATTTGCTTAGTACAAAAGATGGCTTTTCCTGCTACTCTATTGTCTTCACCAAGATTATAAATCTGCATTGGTCATACTGAATTTATTGCTTTGAGAGTCTATATATCATAGTATAGTGTGTGATATTATATATAGCCATACCTCTAAAAGGTGGAAAGGAAATATTTTAATCAGAATATTACATACGTTATTTGTATATATTTATAATGGGGAAAATAATTTCATATGCATTTTAACATATGAAATATTTTAGAATACAACATTTTACACAGAAATATGTACTTTTAATCCACTTTGTTAACCAGGTATACACTATTGTGTGCCCAACTGTCTTTGCATTCTGCTATAATACTGGTTGTTTTTTATCCTGAAACTTTTGTATTCAAATATACAGAATAGTGCAAACATTAAATAAAATTGACTGGCCTGCAATCATTTCCAACACAAAATAGCAACAGTAGTATAAGTTCTGGATTGTTGAACATTTTGTCAATACTGGAAATTAAATTAATACTTTTGTTTACTCCTCATTGTCTTATCTTTTATATATTCATTATATTCATTTTTAACATTATCCTTATTTTCCTGCTAGCTATATCTAACAACTAAATCAACAAAGAATTCCATCTCATATATAGGTCTCCAAATTATGATCAGTTGTGCTATTTTTTTCAAGGAGTAGTACGCCTAATAAGGAATATTGTACCATTTTAATGATACAGAAACTTCGAGCATGTCTTTAAAGGCAACAGATGTTATATTTGCCTCTCCGTCATGTTTAAAGGAAGCAAGTTGCTATCTAAGTGTTTATTTCCAAATTGCTTTAGGAATTCTCGTTAATGCTAACAATCCTTTAATAGTCATAAGAGTGCTGAGGATAGCATAAAAAATTATTCTATGGTATAATCATTTTATCTCTAAATTGTATAAACATTAAACATGAATTTTTACTGAAAAGATTATTTAATGCATTACATTTTCCCAAGGATGTTATTGAAATAATTAAATTTTTAATTATAATATTCCTTAAATGATTATTTAACCAAATAATCAACCTTTTATTATTTCATTACTAAAGCCCTACTATGTATAAAGCAATCTCCATAGTGCTATAAATGATGAATGTGTATAGGGGCACCGGGATGGCTCAGCCTGTTAAACCTCTGACTTTGGTCAGGTCATGATTTCATGGTTCATGGGTTCGAGCCCTGCATCAGGCTCTGTGCTGACAGCTCAGAGCCTGGAGCCTTCTTCAGATTCTGTGTCTCCTTCTCTTTCTGCCCCTACCCTGCTCACACTTTGTCTGTCTGTCTCTCAAAAATAAACATTTAAAACTGTTTTAAAGTTTAAAAAAAAACAAGTGTACAAATAAAATCTTTTAAAATATTGACTATATTCTACGCATTAATTGCTATAGGACTTCACAAAAATTACAGTCTTAATACAAATTAACAGCCTTATTATTATGTATTAGTAAACCAGGATAAGTTAACTTCCAGAAATCATGAAATTAGTGAGTGACAATAGAAATTTGAATCCATTTATGCTATTATGCAACATATAAATGTAATACTATTATTTCTTAACTCCTATGTCAGGTATGCCAACTGCCTTACCTATGTCTCTTCATTTACTACCTTCAAGAAATCTTAGATTTAAGGTCATTATGTCTTATTATAGATGACACACTTGGACCTCAAAATTCAGATAACTAATTAGATCAGTTTGAGTTGGGATTTAAACTCAGACTTACCTGACACCAAACTATGTGCCATCAACTTCCATGACCAGTAACCCAAATCTATTGCCTTCTATAGTGGAGAAAATCCCATATAGGAGTTAGTTTTGTGCAGTTCACAAGAGGGGTTTCTCTACTTGGGCTTAATGTTAAGTGATAGTATAAAGAAGGTATTTTGAAGATGCTAACAGATAATGATTAAGATAAAGAAAATGCAAAGTAGCCTGAACATAATGAAAACTCTTCATAGGAGGGGCTGACCAAAGCAATTTCAAATTATCAAGTTATGAGAGAGGACTTACAAACCTTAGATGCTTACTTAGTGAAATTAGCTGAAATGATACTACTAAATTCCAATAGTGTAGTAGCATAAGGGGAACAGCTATCTTCCAGCAAAAAGAAATGAGTATAATTGTGATTGAAAGATTTTGGAACCTTCACATGATTTATGCAAGATGTTATGATAGATTGCTTTTATCACTTAAAGTTTTACGGGTGTCTAGTTTATTTATTTTTTCAATTAACTTAGTGGATTTGGGAGTCTGACATCATATTAAGGGCAGATATGATATGAGGGTAGTAAGGAAATCTTTTCTTTGGTTTTCATGATTAAATAGCTCATAAATAGAAAAGTGAAATATATTGCTATACTTCTTTGAGCCTCAACTTTCTCCCATTCATATCATACCTATATTTTCATGGCCACTTTCATAAAAATCTCAGGATCAAGGAGTCAGTGCACATCATCTGAGCGTATCATTATTTATAACCCATTTTTTTATGAATATGGCTTGAGGAATTGAGATCTGAGGTAATAGTCTGTTAATTAGTAGAGTTGGAGATAAAGGATTGATATATTTTAGATATTCCCTTCAGGAAGAATGCACATTTTAATTAGGGTAACTATGGCATTCCCAGAGTAATGTGGATGGAAATTTGAAGTCATGGCACAAGACTTTCTGAAATAGATTATTAATAACACTAAAATTTTGATAATTTTGTTAATAAGGACAAAGTTGTAGGCAGACTAACCTAAAATAGGATGTCTGTCCTTAATGGACAGAAAATAGAATCCAGCAAACAGAGTAAGCCCAAGCACTACCAGGTACTTCCTATGTAATTACTCCCTCCAAAGCTGACCCACTCACAACCCAGGCCACAGATGGAGGGCAAGGGCAAGGCAGGCTAGAAAACTTCTACATGTTCAAGTGTAGCCAAGATGCAAAACACTTAGATCTGAAAACATGCTATACAGGCATTGTAGAAGATCACTGGATAATTATGGTGGACTCCAGTTCCTGCTTTGTTATCCTTCACACCCTACCGTTGTCTCTACTTTTCTCTGCCTGAAAGGAGCTAAACTGGAGAGAATGAGACGTTCTCTTCAAATTAAAGCTAATGCTAAGGTTCAGACAGTACAACAGAGACACTGAGGCCATACTCACTGGCTGGCTATGCATATAGAGCCATCAACAAAACTACTAAGCCTGACAAATAGCTCTCAACTTACTGGGCCCTAATTTCCTTATTTGTGATTATAAATTAATAATACCCAAAGTTCATATTTACTCAAACTTGTGGTCAGGATTGAATTGACTTCTGCAGGTAAACCACTAAAATGTAAGTAGTGTTAAAAATTATTCTTACTATCCATTAAAACTATTGTGAACAGGAAGTTCATAGGCATCTAAAAATCATTTCACATTTTGGTCATGGGATACTAACTCGTTCTTGCCTTGTGTAAACAAAATTATTTTGGAAGGATTTTTACATGTACTAAATTTAAGGTACTCAATATTGTAGCTGCATTTAATGTGGCTTGGGTTATACAGCTGATAAAATGCAAGGTGTATTAGAAGTTATATTGGTGGAGACTAAGTTCGAAACAAAGATGACTTTTATCAATGAAAATGAGAAAGGAGGTCAGGGGTGGTTGTGCTTGGAGTGTAAGACTTATTCTACATGGAAGTTACATAGAACCAAAAACTTTTATAACCATTTATTATAATGTCCTTTTCTAACATACTGCAATTGAACCTTAGAGTCCAGGGATTATCTCATCAGTATATGAAAAGGGTATCTTTTGAGGAAATAAGTGTTATCTTGACTCTCTCTGGACTTGCTGTTTTCTTAGTAAACAGGAAGCACAGAGAGGAAAGTTAAATTTCTGTAAGTCACAAATAAGGGAGAGATATAGGTAGGTATAGGACAAATGTACTCTGCTAGATGTCTTCACATAAAAGATATTTTAACAATCTATGAAAGTTCTAGAACAATGCTGCATGCAACAGAGCAAACTTTTTATTATGCATTTGAGGTAGTATTTTCTTAAGAGTACATACAAAGTATTGCTCATGACCAAGTAACTTTTAGTAGAAATTTAGAATCTTCAATAGCAAAGGTAAATATGTTTCACTTGAGAAAATTTTGACCAATTATATATGGCCTGCTTCCACAATATGTTCCTTCTAGTTCACCGCTTTCTTTGTTGAACCACTTTATCACATTTATATAGTTTCAGATTAATCTCTTGTTTAAGCAGTTTATGGACTTTAAATACATTGCCAAAGAAAAGAATATTGAGGGGGATAATAAGTTATAAATATAAAAGCTAAATAAAGGACAGTACAAGATACAAGGGCACATATAAACATTTTTACTGAGAATTATCTGTCAGGCACTATATGTATGTCTATATAAGGCACACACATTTTATATACATATATATAAATGTATAATGTGTAATATATTTTGTATAATGTATAATGTTTATGTATATGTATGTATATGTATAATGTAATGTATATTATAATGTATAATATTATAAATGTATAATATATATATTACTTATCTGTCTCTATGTCAATTATTTGATGTTACTTTGTTTCTAAACAAGATGTCCCGTTACCAGAGCTCATGATGTCTCCACTTTACCATCGTCTATTTAAATAGCAAAGTAACCTTTCAAGTATGTGCCATTGAGACATTTAAGTTTTTGACTTACTCCGGGATTATTTCATGAGTCTCCAAACCACACATCCTAGCTCTAGCTTCATCTTCTCCCAAATACCCCACTTATTACCACTAGAATATCTTGAAATACAAGTTAATCTTCTAAAAGCACCTAAACACCAACTTACCTCTCAAATATCTTATGTGCCTCTCTTATTCCATGTCCCGCAGCAAAAAATCTTGTGTTGGATTTTACAGCATGCACATCATCTGGCCACACTCTACTTCACTACCGAACTTCATTTTGCTTTCATGAACCATGTGTTTTATTCCTATCTTTCTCTGTTAGCCCTAACTCATGTTTTGTCCTTCTATGCCTCTGTTTAACTTCCTACATTTCCTTGGATCAGTTCTAGTCTTTCGTTCATCTTTTATTTATATCCATATTTTAGACATAGTTCAAGTTCCACCTTCCCCAATTCATACAGATTTCATTCTCAGTTATGCCCTAACTTCTTGGTCTACACTGCTCAGCTACCTTAATATTCTCACAAGTATTTTTGCCAATAAAAAGATCATGGAAGTCTGTGTCATCTTCCTGCAGCTGCACTGGACCTTTTCTACTGCTGATTCCCTGGGCTCTTTCTCAGTATCTTTCTTATATTTTTTCTTATTTCTCTTCACCACAGTCTCTGGAAACTGGTCAGATTTTTTTTTTTCTTTACTCATTAACTTCTCTCACTTAATGTTTTCTTTTGCCTAAGATGTGCATCAGTCTTCCCCAATCATCCATATACCTCAAATACTTATGAGGCTCCCAAGACATATGCTTGGATTTATTTAATTTTAAAGAGTTTATTTTTTATAGGAAAATGTGTAAGAAAAATAAAATAGCATTTGTTGTAGATATGTCAAAGACTTATTATGAAACCCAATAAAAATCCTAACATTTGCAACTATAATGTGGCAATATAAATCCCAAATCCTCCCAAGTGCTGTAGAATGATTCACTATTTCATATTTGTAAATCTCTACTGATGCCCCAAGTGCTACAGAGAATAAATAGTGGACCCTGCCATGCTTTAGACTTAACCATTTAAATTTGAAATTTGAAATTGTGTCTAAATAGAGGTCATAATTTTCTGAGATTAGGATGAGTTTTACTTAATAGTAATTTTTTATGAATAATCCCCCTCTCCCCCAAGAAACTGACATTTATATACACAAACCTTTATCATTTCATTAATGGGAAGATTAAAAAATGGTCAATCTACATCCAATGGCTGGCTTAGGGACCCATACTCAGCAATAGATCATTCAAAAATAAACAATGAACAAAGGTGGTTGATAAAAAAAAAATCCATACAATACATAGTTAGCAGAACCAACTGTTTTGATTTTCTATCCACTTCAAACTCAAAATAAAGTTGAATTCATCATCTTTAAAAAAAGACAGGCTGTACCACATCCAGTCATGGAGTCTCAAAATGTTTACATATTATACTTCTAGATCTACTTTTCTCCTATAAAACTGATCGGCCATAAAGCCTTTTATGTTCTTCTTAATCTCTATCTAAAATGTCCTTCTGATCCACACGGAAACCATTGTGGTATAGGCCCTAGCACTTATATCCTAACCACCACAACGGTTTCTTCATTCATCCAAATCCATTCTGCATTTTGCAGCCAGGTTAAGCCAGAGTAAAACATTACTTCCCTCATGTCATTGTCCTAACACCCCCACCTCCCACCAATACAACCGACATTTTGACAGGAAAGATGGTGCTACTTCACTGAGTAACCAAGATCACTTTCAACTTGTTCCCAATTTTCCAAATTTCATTTCTGTTTCCTAATCTGAACTCCCCAATCACTATCATTAATATGTATTTTTATATATGCAAAATTCACTTTTAACTCTTAGCTCTCATCATCTACATTGTGGCTCCCCTGGCAGCGTGATTCCCCTGCTTTCCACTTGCACTTATCTCAAATCCTCAGAATTCAGTTCACTGCCATGGCCACCTTCACACACACACACACACACACACACACACACACACACACCCTCCACTGCCCTCACATCCTCCTTGGCTCTCTTCCTCTGCACTTTTTGTTGTTTGTAGCTTGAATTTCACATAGATATTTATTTTTAATTGTATCCATTTATGTATAATCTCCTTAAGCAGAACATATGTTCCTTCCAAGAAACAGTATCCTTATTTTGCACTCTCACCGATTTCTACATCTAAATACATCTTTAATTGATATTCTGACTTTATATTGAATTAAACGAAGTATATTAATTTAAGAAAGTTCATGACATGAAATTAATGACAAAATGTTTTTGGAGAATTAATTGATACTTGACCTCAAACAAGTGATGTATATATTCCAAATTACATTTCCCGTTTCCAAGAGCATTTGGAAAGGATACAGTTTTATGAACCTCAACGGATCCTACAAGTCAAAGAGGGAGATTTTACTACTGAGATCTCATACATATTTTCTTTATTGCTGATAACACAAAAAATTAAGATCTTTCTTTAAACATTTTTGTTTAAATGTTTATTTTTAAAATTTTTTTAGATGTTTATTCATTTTTAAGAGAGAGAGAGACAGAGAGGGACAGAGAGGGACAGAGAGGGACAGAGAGGGACAGAGAGGGACAGAGAGAGACAGAGAGAGACAGAGAGAGACAGAGAGAGACAGAGAGAGACAGAGAGAGACAGAGAGAGACAGAGAGAGAGAGCGCAAGCAGGGGAAGGGCAAAGAATGAAGCAAACACAGAATCAGAGCAGACTCCAGCCTTTGAGCTCTCAGCACAGAGCCTGATGCAGGGTTCGAACTCATCGACCATAAGATCATGACCTAAGCTGATGTTGGATACTTACCTGACTGAGCCACCCAGGTGCCCCTAGGATCTTTCTTTAAATGGAAATTGCTTCTTTACTAATTTAGGTCCCTATTGTCTTTGGTACATTTCAAAACGCAACTTCTTACCTATTAAAAATAACAATCCAGTTCTCAGTGTCTGCTCTCAAATCAGAACAAATCATGTCCCAAACCATTACCAAAGTAACTTCCTTTTTCCTGCAAGCATTGCAAAATAAAAATAAAAACCTCAATTTCAAATGGTAAAATTCTTCAAATTTTAGACATTGAAAACATGATTCTATATATCCTAAACCACCATTTACCCTCTGGTCTATTGCCACTGAACATTTAATTGTGACCCTAATGAATGTTCTAACATTTTGGAACCATTTTCTTTTGAACAATAACAGCAATAAGATTCAGGTGGCTGGAGAAGAGTCACAATAGATGGCTTCCAATTACATGGTGGTGCCCTTGAAGGCTTTGTGTTGAGGCACTAAGGTGGGAATTATTAGGAAAATACTGTCCATTCTAAAAGACAGGTCAGACCACTGCATAGTATACTGACGGCTCTATTTCTGCTTTTTGGAAATAGGTATGTTGAACATCAGTGCAATGATAAAGAAGAGCACTTATAAGCAGGCTTTAGGAACCTAGCATCAGTAGACATAAAATAGATATATTGCACCTATGGAACGTTATCCCTTATTTCCAACACAGCTCTCATTGTTGGAATCTCCATGAATATTCTATGATTATTTCTTTTCATATAGTCTGAGGAGACAATCATGTGGCACCACTAAGACATTTGTGTAAAAACTCTTGCAAAGATTTCACAGGGGTGAGCATTGATAAAAGGGCTGGGTGTGAATGGGTATTTGAAGCAAACTTGTCTAGAAAAGCTATGTCAAATCACTTTGGTCATGTGGCTGGAAAAAGAATACAGTGTGAATACCAAGAAGCTTTTCACAGGCTTCATTGACCAATCTTCATTCTTAGCAACTTTTTTAAACGTATACATTTAGATCATTAAGACTAAATTGAAAACCTCTGACATGCTCACCTGGATTCTCATTCAGAGTAATGAATAAAAGCCATACTGTTCTTATCATTTGTCCAGTCTGATTCAAATCCTAGAAAATTCCATGGGAGTAGGTACTTATGTAAATTCTTTCCAGTCATAGTTACTTTAAAATATATAATATATGGCAACTTTTTGTAGTACAAGTATTTATATCCATACTTCAAGGGGATATTTTTTTCACTTGATAACATAAAAAATTCCTATCGTGGGTACTTTTAATTCAAGAGTTTTTGGAATAGTATAATTTTGTGAGATATTAATTATTGGCCATATCAGAGTAATGATTGACAACTCCCATTATTTGAATGCTGATATTTGATTCAAACATATATTTGGTTCCTTTCACAACACTGGTACACAGGAAATATGGGAAATCCTGGAAGAGTTAAGATACTCAGTATTTGGCAACGTCTTTCCCACGGTCAGCAATTCAAAGTGAACTTTTTTCTAGGATCTCTAAAATGTTGTAATTTCATTGAAAGTGGGCTCTGCTCACCAGTAATGGGTTTGTTTACAGACACATTTTATGACATGTACTCTTTACCTGATGACTTAATCAGAACAGTCTTAATATATACAGAATTCATGTCGTCCAAATATTTATGTGTAAAAATAAGTAGACCAAGTATATTCCATTAATTAAGATATGGCCTCAAGGAGCCCGAGTCTGAATCTAGAATTGTAGCTTTCTAATGTTGAATTTGGGCCAGCCACTTGGTCTCTTAGAGTTTTAGATTTCTTAGCTGTTAAATGGTTGCTGTAAATGATTAAATAAGACAATGCATAGTCTTAGTAATATATATTAATATATATAAACTATATATACTTTATGTAATTACATTATAATCTATAGAAAGTGATTTATTATATTTTCTGTAGGTAAATTGGCTAAAATATGTGTGGTGCTGCATTCCATCTTTCAGAATATTCAATTAGTAATGAATTGTTCTCATTTTGGTTATTCCATTATTATTTATTTCATCAGTAAAGGGATCTTCAGTCTTACTTATTATAGTACCCCTAAGGATCATGTGTTCAATATTTATGGAATAAATGATTAAATAAACTGAAATTATACTCAAAGTACAAAATCACTATAATGAAATGTCTATTACATGGGAGAAAATATGGACTCCTGATAGATCCTTGAGTCCTTAAGCACAGTCACTCACAATTAAGGGAAAAAATGACCTATAGAATGAATAAAAAGGGAGTAACTTTTCAGACAGGTTTGCTTTGTCATCTAACACAGAGGTAGAGTCAGAAAAGTTAAGGACTTCCTGCCTTATGTCCCTTTAGCCTTCATAATGCAACTAATTAAGCTCCATCAGCAGATTTATCTCCTTACTATGGTGGGAGACCACATGTGAACTTAGGCTAACATCATCTGAGCAGCCCTAGATTGCCTTATAAACTTGAAGTCACTCCTGATTCCACCATAGCACCTAATTTTTTTTTATAAATTCCATTTAGAGATATGACTATTGGAGGAATAATAGAGATGATAGATATAGGAGGACAAATAGATCAAGAAGATGGTCTCATGATAATAAGAACTTGGTTGGAGCGAAAATGGGTCAGTAAGGAAAAAACACTATCTTTTTTTCAAGACTGTATACAATGCATATAATCAAGGAAGGAAGGTATATTTTCTTCAAAGCTGTCTTGTGAGATGCATTCAATTTCCCATCTTGAGACTTGATTCTTCTATGAGGAATTGTATCTAGATGCTACTGAAAATCATCTGTAACAAAGCTACAAGCTGTCTGTCAATGTCTGTCAACCTGTTCTCCGGATGTGCACCACCTGTGTTATCTTTATTCTGGGATCACATTCTATTTCCCCCACTTTTTGTGGAAGTAGACTTAACAGTGTTATATTACTTTCAGTTGTAAAACTTACTGATTCAACAATCCTATACATTACTCAGTGCTTACATCAGTGAGTGCAGCCATATTTCCTACACTGTACTTCTTCATCCCCTTTATTTCACCCATCCTTCCATACCAACCAAAGCATTCTAGAGATATAATGCAATTCTATCAAAATATACAAAGCCTATTTCACAGAACTAGAACAAGTACACTAAGTTTTTTATGGAATAAGCAAAGACCCCAAATAGCCAAAGCAATCTTAAGAAAGCTGGAGGTATCACAGCTTAAAGCTAGAGGTATCACAATTCCATATTTGTAGATACATTACAAAGCTGTAGTCATCAAAACATTGTGGTACTGGCACAAAAACAGGCACTTAGATCAATGGAACAGAAAAGAACACCCAGAAATAAACCCACACTTTTATGGTCAATTAATCTACACCAAAAGAGGCAAGAATGGGGAAAAGACTGTCTCTTCAACAAACAGTACTAGGAGATATGGACAACTACATTCCAAAAAATGAAACTGGACTCCTTTCTTACACCGGACACAAACATAAACTAAAAATGGATTAAAGACTTACATGTGAGACCTGAAATTGTAAAAGTGCTGTAAGAAAACATATGCAGTAATCTGACATTGGCCATAGGAACATTTTTCTAGATATGTATCTTCAGGCAAGAGAAACAAAAGCAAAAATAAACTATTGGAACTACACCAAAATAAAAAGCTTTTGCACAGTGAAGAAAGCCATCAACAAAATGAAATGGCAACCCCTGAATGAGAGAAGATACTTGCAAATGACAAATGCAATAAGGAGTTAATAACCAAAATATAAAAACAGCTTATACAACTCAATAACTCAACAAATAATCTGATTAAAAGGGGGCAGAAGACCTGAACAGACCTTTTTCTAAAGAAGATATAAAGATGGCCAACAGATACATGAAAAGATGCTCAGTATCACACATCAGGGAAATGCAAATCCAAACCACAGTGAGATGTCACTCCTCACTTTTTAACAACTCTGTGGTCTTAACTGTTCCTTTCTCCCAAAGATAGGTTCACATCTCACTTTGGATTTGCAATCTGGAATATCTGCTTTCAGAATAATAAGGTTAGCATCATTCCTGTAGTGAGACTTATACCTTTGATAGATCTTATTAGAATATTTTGATTTTTTCATCCAGAATAATCTCATTAGGAGAAAAATATTTTTTAAAGGTTTAAAAATAAAGACAAACATGGAAGATACGGTTCAAGAAAAAGCTTTTAGAATGTGACCACAAATCGGATATGGGAGCTTAAGTAACAAAATATCAAATATTATGTTAGAAATCAACATCCAATAATTTGACGGAAGGCACCTTTAGAAGTAGGTAAAGCAGAAAACGAACTTTTGTCTCAAATTATCACATGTGATTTACACACATTTTTCATTTAAATAATAATCATATCTTACCTACTTTGTCTGAAGTACTATAGAACTGTGGAAAGCCAAATAGAGATCACTCTGCCTTTGAGGGGAGGCTTACCTGTTCCTGCAATTCTTTCCGTGGAAAGAAGGGACCTTCGCTTTGTTTCCCAGGACAGTACAGTATGGAAATGATCGTTTTTCTTCCCTCTCCATCCTCTCACTTGTCCCTCTCTGTAAGAGAAGCCATAATTTTCTCAGGAGAGAAATGGATGAGAGCCAGACATCTATTAGACCATGTTAATCAATAAAATACGTCTTTTTACATACACACAACTTCAACAACCAAATACACACACAACAACAGGAACTTCTCTGCTAATCTTTGTTCTTCTAGTTAGAACTGAAGTATCCATTAGGCACTGTAGACACATTGGCTACAATTTCACAATACTTCTGGAGGCCCACAAGAAATATTTCCATTTCTCTTAAAATCAGAATAAAATTTTAAGTTTAGGAAAATGATTTAACCTACAATATAGTGTATTGATATTGTTATCAAGGCAGTCATGTGCTGCCATGAAAGCAAAAGCATCTAGGACCCAAGGAAGTTGGAATGCATCTCTGGTGCCAGGTTTGTGAGGCAAGCCAAGATTTTTCACATGGCCACGTGGGTAAATTACAACAAATGGATCCCACCAATTAAACATAACTTCTTAAAGTTTAGATTTGTGAATAATAGACAATTTCATCTTGCCCTCAAATCCTAGCCATTACTCATAACAGAACATTTCGAAATCATCGTAATTGCGAGTTAATAAGCATGGCATGACTGTTAATAAAATACATACTGTTCTTTGAACCTTGTCTAGCTTGTTGTGGATCTAAGTCTGAAGAGGAAATTGATAAATTATTCAGTGTTCCTGTAGAGGATGGAGAAGCGTCAGTAATATACCCTCCAGACCGAGAAGGCACTTTAATACTTTAACGACAACAACAACAAAACACACACACACACACACACACACACACAAACAAAAAAAGTAAGCCACTCCATAGGGTTTACAGAGTTTTAGTCAAGGTAACTTACTGACAGAGGCAAGTAAACAGACAGGCAGTAAAGAACGCTACACAACAACTCCAGCACCCACTCCAGACCTCAATCCACAGCTTTTATAGAGTAAGAGGCCCGGTGGTGTATCACAGCTTAGTTATCTAAAATAAAGCCATCTGTGTACCAGATAATCTCCACCAATTATGTTAAGTGAAGCCTTCTGGGAACCAGTCATCTCTACCAGTTATCTAAAGTTGTGCCACCTATGCACCAGAGGTGAGAACAAGATGGAGGAAGGGCCAAAGGTGGAGTCAGTGTTTTCAGCACTCTTGCACTCCCATCACGACATCTTTATGACTTGTACAATCTTTGCACAGCATTCTTTCGGGATGACTCCAGAGGCAGAGATTAGGAGATTAGGAGGTGACTTACATCCTTATGCCACAGCAGCAATAGAAACATCAATATGAGATTCCCCAAAGTGACCCAGTAAAGGGGTCTTTTCTTCAGCCCTAACAGTCGAGCAATTGCGAACTTCAATTTAAGTGATGGCCAATGACAGGAAGACATTTCCCAATGCAACTGTAAGGAACATCAGCAATAGGAGGCTAGGGGTGATAACACTAATGTTTTGCAGGCAATACATATGGCCAATCTTACTTTAACAGCAACACAGTAGCTGTTTGGTCCCCATGAGTCAAAATACCATCCCTGGCTTTTCACCATTCCTTATTCTTGAGGGCAAAAAGCCCTCTAGTTACTTCCTGATGAAAAGGGACACAGACCAAGATTTGGGGAATGAACTTGCCTTGCATCTGATTGAAGATATTCCCTAGCATTAAGTTAAGCCCTCACCCTTCATGGAACTATTATTTTAGAACTGTTGGGTATAGGCTTAGATATCATCTTATTCTACATTTTTAATGAGGTAAATTAATTTGGTTAAACAGTAGTCTCAGGAGGTTGTCCTCCAGGTGGGCTCTCACAGGCCTATAGTATATAAGCACTTGAGTAGAAAATTAACAATACATCCAAGTAAACCACAAAAATTCAGGATCCAGCCTAGTTTTATAGGTAAACAATAAATATTCAAGGACAATCAGAACTAGACTCTAACATCCACAAAGGCATGTTACTGAAACATAATTTCTTTCTCCTAAAATCATCCTCATTACTAGCAAAGGTAAACAAATTAAGACTAAGTTATTTGAACAAGTTCAGTTTTAACAAACTTGGCCTGGTTATTTACCTAAGTACAGCAAGAACAGTGAGTGGCCATTTAGGTTCTTTGAAATCTACTTTGCTGGAGTTTCTCTCCCTCTTTTTTTTTTTTAAGATTTTTATTTTTAAGTAATCTTTACACCCAACATGGGGCTTAAACTCACAACCCCAAGATCAAGAGTCATATGCTCTACCAACTCAGCCAGCCAGGTGTCCCAGGATTTATGGATTTTTACTGTATCTAAATAATACCTCAATAACACTATTTTTAAAAGGAAACAAAGCAAAAAAATGAGTATTAACCATTCATCATCACCATCCTTTCAGGCACTTGTGGAAACAATGCCCCAGAGATCATCAGATAAGCCTGTTCTATTGATAACAAAGCTGAGGCCATACGTGGTCTCTGATTTCCAAAGTCAATAAAGCAATATGGAGTACAGCTGGAATGAGAGCCTCTTTGGGGCTCCTTCCTCACAGGTCAGAACCCTCTAGGTAATAATGGTCAGCATTGGTGACCTGGGCCTTGTCCGTGTTGAGGAAACCAAAGACACAGGCCCAGTGTAACCCATAGCACTCTCATAGTGGGGTATCAGACAGACACAAAACAGGAATTCCAGGCCAACCCAAGGAATAGCCTAGAAGAGTTGTCTGCTGGAGCTTCTCTTAAGGAATTTCATAGTGGGCCTTTAACAGTCTTTCAAGGCTAAGAGCCAAGCTCTTGACATACTGATACTTGACATCAGGCTTACAGGGAATACCTACCTATTTGGGTTAATTCCTCTTTTCTTGAAGTAAGTCCTCAAAATATCTTGAGATTTCCAAGCCTGCTCAAAGATATCTATTCACATCTGAGCCTATACGTGTTTCTCTCAAATAGCATATTCCACACAAAGCCTGGGTAATATAACTGATGTTTCCAATGGTGTCATGTTATAAGGAGGATAGATTTTTATTGAATTTATGCAAATAACTATAATTGATTTCACATTGTGTCACTGCCACGTGCCCCAGTCAAACCCTTCTGGATATCAATTTACATGTAATTCACAACCCACATCTAGCATTAATACCTGTACTCTACAGCCTGTACTATCATTTCTATCTTTAATAAAGCCTCTTATTGATTAGCATTCTGACCTCATTGACTTCCCTTAACCAAAGCATATATTGGTCCTAATATCTTTCACTAGATGGGGAATAAAAAGTTTCTAGTAATGCAAAAACAAGCAAAAGCCTATAATGCCTTTACTCTTTTAGGACTGGGAAGGCTTGTATTTTATCAATGACTATCTCCGGTATTACCTTTGTCTTAACCAACCTGATGATACCCTGGAATTTTACTGACTGATTTGGCCTTGAATCTTGTCCATCTTTCCCTCCCATTTTGGTGACTTTAATTATGCCTGTAATGATTTGGCTTCTTCTGACAGGGAGGATAAAACATCACAAATTATGCAACCTGAATTTAGCAGAAAATGGGGATGATGTCTGCCGAGCTGTAGACAGAAACTACTTTGTATGATAATTTGTCCCCCATAACCATTAATTGCCTTTACCCTTCCCCCCAAATTTTAAGGTTTTCCACAGGTGTGTGCATTCAGCTCCAATGTCTGTTGGAGCTAGTTGTGTCTGTTAGTGAAAAACCAAGGAATTATTAATTCAACATTTAGTGCCTCCAGTTACCCCTTATTATACACACTAGAGGGTAATGTTGACTTAACCCCTACTCTCCAGGGGTTCCTTCCTCCATTAGTAGAGGTGCACTTGTTTTTTTGAGCCTTCCTTCAAGAGAGTAAACTGGTGTACCTTAGGCAATACCTTCCATAGGCTTAGCAAGACTGAATTTGGTTGTTGGCTTCTATTTTCTCTCAGGCTCCCAGATAATATTAAATCTTGCCACAGGTGTTTATGAGGGACATTAATAGGTCCCTTTTCACCATCAGCAAGGCTCTTTGTTTTTCCTAGTTTTTCAACCTATTTCCCTTAAGATGGATTTTTTTGGTTTCACTTGAGTCAGCCACCACAGTGGCTACTCTAGCAATGTGTCGATACTAAAGTCCTGTACTATGCCCCCAGGACTGATTGTATGATGTCTTTCATACCTGAAGAAAGTAAATTTAGAGGCCAGGGCCTCTAAAATTCTGAACATAAATGTCATGTTTCATTCCTAGTTCATGTATAATTTCTTGTAGTTCTTCTACAGAGGTCCAGTGTAAGAGAGGGAAGGGAACATCCCCTTCATTAGACCAAGTTATCTCAACACTAGCATTTATCCAATCAGTCAGATTAGCTAAGCACCTGCAATTCTAACCCAAGCCTGTGGTATATAATCTTTGTCATAAGGCAAGTTGAGCAGTGATTGAGGCCAACAAATAAAATATTTCTCAAAATAGATAAGAAAGTGGCAGGTGTTTGACAAGGTAATTAAGAGAAGGAAAGCCGTTTTTAAAATAAAATTGACAAAGGGTACCTGGGTGGCTCAGTCAGTTAAGCGACTGACTTCAGCTCAGGTCATGATCTTGGGGCTTGCGAGTTAAAGCCCCACATTGGGCTCTCTGCTGCCAGCACCAAGCCTTCTTTGGATCCTATTCTCTGTCTCTTCCCCTTCCCCGTTTATGCGTGTGCGCACTCTCTCAAAAATACAATTGGCAAAAAAATCTAAGAATATGAAGTCTGAATGCATACAGGATTTTAAAAATAATGCTTTAATTAGTAATAATGATCCTGCAAAAAAGAACATTCTTGCATAGACTTGTATGTAACAAGAACTCAGAACCTAAACCCCTGATGGCACAAGAAGAGAAATCTAGACCAGAGAGATAATTCTCTTAACTGTATCTGGTTAAATGCCTAGAAATAAGAAATTAGAAATTAATGTAAAAGCCTCTGAGGAATAAAGTGTGTGTTATAATTATTACACATTTTATTATTATATCAGAAGATTTCATAATTTTAATCATTGTGATATCCTTGTAAAGTCCCAAATTAAAAAAAATTTGGAAGCCAAATTTGATTTGTAGAATGTCTTTGATATATGAGTACAACTCCACCTTTCCCATTTCTACTCATGGAAGATTTGTATATTTTTGTGACAAATTTTAAGCCCATAACAATAGCATGTTTTGAGCAAAGAACCAATTTTTCTAACAAGTCCATTTGTTTGGGGCAGATCTGCATAATTGGCTGTTTGGTGTCTTTTAATTTTATCCCTCTTAGCATTTTCTCTGTACTATTTCATCATTTTATACTCTTTGACATATTCTCATTTGTGAAATTTTAATTTCCAATAATAAACTCAAGTTTGAGTGTAGAGTCTATTTTACTTTCCTCTGCATTCTCTGAAACCTTGGTGACACGAATTTGAATATCGTAAGAGTAAAAAGGTGTTGGATAAACATAAGTGAGTATATTTGAATTGAAATTTAAATTGATAGAGAAAGCAGTGCATCCTATTAGCTAAGGCCAGACCATTTTCTTAGATCAGGTTCATTTCCAAAGCTCTCTCATTATTTCTTTTTTCCAAAGAGCCCTTTGCAAGAGGAGCTAGCAGACTCTCATCAGTGAAAAAGACAAGCTTCATCGTCAAAAAGGATTATGCTGCTTATTCACAGGGGCAAGCTATGAGAACTAACAGCGGCCAGCCCATCACCAATCTGTAGACTAGAAATATCTTAGGCCATTAACATATAAGGAAATTGAGGACACTGGTGCCATGGGCACAAGCATCCACATAATTATGAATTTCCTTATCCTAGAAGCTTTTTCCGTAAAGCCTGTGTTTTCACATATTTATTTATTTTCAAATTTATTTGGTGGCAAAATCTCAATATATGTCACTGCTCCAACAGTGGCCACCAGAGGAATTTTTAGATTGGGAATAAATGAGATATTCTCCATGCATGGAGGAAAAAAAGTTTATTTTCATTTCAACAACTATGTGTGCTGCACTTGATTTTATACTCACAGTCTGTTCAGACCAAAGTATCTGTAAAGCTGCAGTGGGTTGTGCTCTTTTCAGCCTGACAAACAGCAATTTGGTGCAGTTGGAACTTCTTATTAAACCGTGGCAGGTTGGGGAGTCCAGAACGAACAGAATTCTCCTAAATGATTGGCTGGGGCATTTGTGTTAGCTTAATTGTACATTTGCCCTTTGACTAAAATTAGAGATTAAGTCCCCTCCCTGGGAACTGCAACTGAAGTTAGTAAGAAGTTAGACTGCACATTCTAATTAGATCTTTCCTAGTTCGTACTGCCGTGGGGTTTCTACCTTGACAACAACGCACAGTTCCATTATGTTCTCTTTTAGAAAAGAGTTTCCTTTCACACTTTAGGCGAGGCTGTCTCTGTTTTGTATTAATATTAGCTCACCGATTGTGATTGTACAGTGTGTGGGAGGTCGGTAGAAATTGAGTTGGGGGCATCCTGCCTAGCACCTTTCACTTTCCCTTTTTCATCATGTCAGGTTTGGCACAGCATGGTTTTGTCCTAACAAAGACGACTTTCCAAGGATCTCGATGTTGGTCAGGTGGCTCATCAGTAAAGTGGTTCAGTGCTTGATACAGCTCTGTGTAATAGTTCACAATTCTCAGCATCACCTGAGAACATCTTTAACTATAGTATTGAGTTTTTCAAATGCCATTTTTGAAACATAAATAAATATCTATTACCATAGAAGAACCTAAGTCAAAAATTTCAAAGTAAAAATGGTCATGGCATTCAAATCCACAGAGAATATCAGCTTCTTCTGTAATACATATTTTTCTTAGTGAAAAATAGAGTACTGATTATTGAGGATTATTTGTGGGAACAGAACTCCTTTCCTTTTTTTTTTTTTTTTTTTTTTACCCTCTGCATATTTTTTCATTGATGTTGTTTCTGTTCTTCTGGATCCTCTGTAACCTGTTCCCAGAAGAAAAAAGAGGAAAGCCATATTGTGCAGTCAGTTATGATCTGCGTGTTTATTAGCCTCTAAAATTCTCTAGCTGATGCTTGCCTGTGCTTCATGACTGAGTGGTGAATCATCTGCACAAGGCCCTGAGAAAATGATGCAATCCTTTGAAGTTTGCCAAGACTTCCTGCATAATGGTTAGGTGGAAAAAGTGAATTACTGCCTTTTGAAAAAAAAAGAGATCTTAAAAAAATTCTAGTCCATAAAATGTGGATATGAGAAGACTTAAGCTTTAAGATTCCTTCTGAAGCAAATATTCTATGAACCTATGATAATTTCTTTCCCTAAAGTGATAACATCTCACTAAGCTTTACTTCTCCTAGGAAACAGACAGCAGGCTGTGATCATAGAAGAAAATAAAAAGAATATCTACAGTCTCTGCTTCTTTATTAATTAAAATGAACACGTTTTAAAAACTTTTAAATTAGGCATTTTCTTAAATGCACGGATGGAGCATATGTCTCATTTACTTTCCTGAGGCTTTTGATGTCATTTTCTCCTGTGTGAGGAGGCAAGTTGAAATGCATCAATGCCATAGCACCCTCCAAGCCTATTTCCAGATGTAGGGCTTATCTTCTAACCAGGCTATGGCATCATTTCCCTTTTGTATTATAATAATGTATATAGAAACCTTTATCTCTTTGAGTTTTAATAACTTGAATTTATGACTTATATTCCAGACTCTAAAATAGGATGCATTTTATGGCTTTCAGGCATAGTTATTATATAGCAAGATGAATAGCAAAATCAAATACTTGTCATACTTTAAAGTCAAACAGAGTTGAAAGTACTTTCTATACTCAAAACTCATCAGAACTGACGTTAGCACAAAGTGGAAGTTAAAGTCACATTCCTTTACATTATTTTTTGTGATTTAAGGATGAGTCTATCTTTCCTGACTCTCCCATCCCCTTTTTATATGAAGTACATTGGCAATATGTTGCTAATATATTGACGAAGGTCTCAAAAATTCCAACTGTTATAATGTGCATGAAACATGACCGAGAATTGAAATCTTCTTACACAATTTTGTACAATGCCTTTAAGATCTATTCAAGAAACCTCCATTAACAGGGTAACAGTGACTTATAGAATAAAAGAAAAGTAACACAACATGTTAAACATCTCCAGTAATGTACCCAAGTTCTTGGGCATTAGTATTTTTCCTTCAACTGTCAAATGAATACAAAACCTCCTCCCATCTTTGCTAAACAACCTCAGTCCTAAATAAATGCAATTATAAGAAAAAAGGACATTTAAAAATTTTTATTTTACTTCAAATGTATTTATAATTACTCAAATAACATATAAACACAATGTTCTAGTAAAAACAGTAAGCCTTTTGATAAACTGAAAGCCCCATGAACCCTCATACAATCATTTCTCCTTCTCAGAAATAATCACTGATAGAGCACACTTTATACATGTACCAACTTTAGTCTATTCATTTACAAACACACACACCACATAAACAGTTTTTGTAGTTTTGTGTTTAATAGAGTTTTTTATTTTTTATTTTAGTAGAGTTAGATCATATGTACTTTTTTGTGAATCGCCATCGATGACAATATAATTTGGAAATCTTTTCGTGTCAGTAAATTCCCTTTTTCTTCTCTCCTTTTTTTTAATGTTTATTTATTTATTTTGAGAGAGAGAGAGAGAGATGGGGGAAGGTGGGGCAGAGAGAGGGAGAGAGAGAATCCCAAGCAGGCTCTGTGCTGTCAGAGCAGAACCCAATGTGGGGCTCTATCTAACAAACTGTGAGATCATGGCCTGAACTGAAATCAAGAGTTGGACACCTAACTGAATGAGCCATCCAGGCACCCCTCTTCTTTCTTCTTAAATATTAAACAGTATCTTGTATCTCTCAGTACATGTATACTTTGTTCAACCATTCTCCTTTTGATGACATTTAGTATAGCTTCAAGTTTTTTAATTTAAAAAGTCTTTTTTAATCCTAAAATTATAAAAAGTATTGTTTTTTTATTTTTCTAATTCTTTGAAAATGTCATTTTTTCTTGTATTTATGATATCATTTTATTATATTCACATTACTTTTTTGTATTTTCTTGTATAAATGCAAGACCTTATGTTTTTTTAAGGCAGTATAAAAGATTTGCAACTTTTTAAAAAAAAACATTCATTTTCCTCCACACCATTTGTTGACTAGCCCATTTATGATTCACAATTTTGAAACTCTACCTTTGTCCTACACTATATCCCAGTGTACACACGAGCCTGTTGCTGGATTTGCTGCAAATTATTAGTTTACTAACAAAAAAACTTTCTGTAATCCAAATTATCATTAGCTGCTGTCAAAGCTCCATTAGAATGCTATGCATGGGTCTGCATCGCTGCCTAAAGAATCCACTGTCTCATAATATGGGTTTTAAATTGATCTCTTTGTGATTATGCTAACAAGTCTTGCCCTGCTCAATTCCTTCTGATATTTGAATAGAACAGGAGGATTTGAAGATGGAAACTTTGATGTTCAGGGGTGCTTTTCTTCAGAGCCTGTACCTTCTCCCTTTTGAGTCCTCTTGATAGCTCTTTCTCTCCCAGGATTTCGGTGCTCTTATACTGCCCCAGCTACCTAGAAAAATGTGTCACAACTCATGGACACTTATCCTACAGGGGCAGTCTTCTTGTTCATGTGTTATTATTTTAAACATCTGTTATTCTCACTGTATGTCTAAGATATTCCAAAATTATGAATGTTGCACAACACGTTCGTGGTGTATTGCCCCACTGATGAGGAAGAGAGCTAAAGGCAGATGAGGAAGATGAGAAGGGATTGAAGCCCTTGTGGGTTTAGCAGCATATCTAATCATCATTGTATTGTTAAGGTCAGCTCTGCAAAGGAGCACAGAAATTAAAATGTCCTTCTAGAAGAAACAAAATAATAATAATAATAATAATAATAATAATAATAAATTTTAGAAGGGAGGGAAAACACATTAAGAAAAAAAAACCTCTAAAAATAATGTTCCCTTCTGGGTATTAGAGAGAGCTCATGTTAATTACTTATTTTTAGGAATGGTGGTTGCCCCTTTAAATCTCATGGTCACTATAAAGATGAAATCTAAATGCTAATATGTACCAATTTAGAGGGAGAAGATTGCCTTCATTAAAACCTGTTAGAAAAACTGGCTAATAGTTATGCTATAAAATAACTCAGAAGAAGTTTAGTGAAATAAAATTGAGAGTCCATATCTGTGGGAGCCCTTAAACTCATTCTATTATATAAAGGAATATACATTCCATACATATCCTATGATTTTAGTTATTTTTTAATTTTTTTTAATGTTTTTATATTTTTGAGAGAGAGACAGAGCATAAAGAGCAGAGAAAGAGGGAGACACAGAATCCAAAGCAGACTCCCAGCTCCGAGCTGTCAGCACAGAGCCCGATGTGGGGCTCGAACTTGCAAACTGTGAGATATGACCTGAGTCGAAGTCTGACGCTTAACCAGCTGAGCCACCCAGGTGCCCCTATAACTGTTTTTTTTTTCCTTTAAATTTCTGGTAAAATTCTTTATGATCACTTTCAATATCTTGCTGACTTTACCAAGGAGAAAGTGAGCTATGAGGAAAAAAATAATAATTGGAAAAATGTGGAGAAATGAGATTTCTACAGTCTGATTCCCTCTGACCAGAGGCATTATCTTTTACAGACACAATTTATGTGTGTGTTTCTATATATTGTGTGTGTATACAGACACAAACACAAAATCATTTCATCTTTTTCATTTTTTCTTGAAGATTTTTGTGTTAGGAGTAATTTAAAGTTGTAAGTTTTACTAATATTGGAATGCGTGCTAAGTTATGCTTTATTTCCCACTTTTACTTGCCCATCAGTTTTTGGATTTTTTGTTTTTGTATAGAACTTTAAAAGGTTATTTATATTTTGATATAGGTTCTTCATAATATATGTGATTTGCAAATATCTTCTTCTAGTACATAACTCGTTGTCTCAGTCTGTTCAGGATAGTATAACAAAATACCACAGGATGAGTGGCTTATGAACAACAGAAATTCTAAAAGAATTCAACAGAATTCCAAAAGCTGGAAAGTCTGAGATCAAGGTGCCAGCAGATTCAGTGACCAATGAGAACTCACTTCCTTTTTCATAGATATCTATCTTTTCACTGTCCTCACATGGTGAAAGAAAGCTCTCTGGGGTCTGTTGTAAAGGCACCAGTCCCATTCATGACGGTTCTTCCCTCGTGAGCTCATCACCTCCCAAGGGCTCTACCTCCAATACTATCACACTGGGGTCTAGATTTCCCCAAGTGAATTCTGGGGGGATATGAACATTTAGTCTTTGACACTTGTCTTTTTTTTTCTCAACAGTGCCTTTGACAAAGCAGAACACTTTGCTGAAATCGAATGAATCAATTTTTCTTCTATTCAATTCATTGGATTTGTACTATAGAAATGTATTCAATTTAAATCAGTTATGGAATTGAGCTAATGATGTGTTATCTAAGGTGTCTATACAAAGCTCAAGGTCACAAATTTTCTCCTACATTTTATTCTAGAAGTTGTGGAGATTTCGTTATTGCATTTAAGTCTGTAATGCATTTTAAATCAATTTTTGTGTATGATACAATTTGGGGAACCTACTTAATTTTTATGGTACATACCCAATTGTCTGGCAACAATTTTTAACTATCTTTATTCCACTAAATTGCATTTGCAACTTAGTCAAAAATCAACTGATATTGTTGTGTCTATTTACAGACATTCTATTTTGCTCCTTTGACTTATTTGTTCAATTTCACACCAATACTATCCTCTTTTTTTTTTAATATATAGCCTTCCAATCTTTATACATATATGTATACATATATATGTCTCTTTTTATTTTCCTTTAAATTTCTCTATGCAATGTTTTGTGGTTTTTAGTGTACAGGACTTTCACATCTTTTGTCAGATTTACCCCTAAATATATTTGGTTTTGATAGCTGCTATTGTCAATAAAGTTATGTATTTTCAATTTCCAATTTCCAATTTTCAATTTCAATTTCCAGTTGTTCATTACTAGTATATAGAAATATACTTGATTTTTGTATGCTGCATGTACTTAAATTCCACAATATATCATGATTATATTATTTTAAATAGATTATTTTAAGAGTTTATATAATATGAAAAAAAGCTTTATATTCACCTATGTAGTTTCAATTTCTGGTGCTTTTTAGTCTTTTCTGTGGACACAAAATTCTATCTGGCATCATTTTAATCTGTCTGGATCATTTTCTTTGACAATTCTGGTAGCACAGATCTGGCTAATGAATTCTTTCAGCTTTTGTATATCTGAGAAAGTCTTAATTTTGCCTTAAATTTCAAAATGTATCTTTATTGGGCATAGAATGACCAAATTGACCTACTTTTTCCTTAAGTACTTTAAAGATGTTAGTCCATTTTTCCTGACAAGAAACCTTTGTTGTTGTTGCTGTTATTAGCTGCTAATTTTTTTTATCATTCATTTTAGGAAATGTATTTATGATGTGCCTAGATATAGTTTTTTTTTTCATATTTCTTGTGTTTCAGGTACTGTGAGCTTCTTGGAAATGTGAGCTTGTAGTATTTATCAATTTTTTTAAAAATCCTGCCATTATTTATTCAAAACCTATTCAGAACCTAATTTCACATATATTTGGTACATGAAGTTGACCACAGCTCACTGATGCTCTTTATTTTTTTCAGTCTTTTTTTTCTGTAATTCATATTTTATAGTTTCAGTTCCTATGTATAAAAGTTCACTAATCTTTTCTTCTATCAGTATCTATTCTATATGGAGTTTTATGTTGTGTGTTCTAAATTGTATACATTTTTTAGCCATTCCTAGACTATGTTTAATTCTTTTTTTTTTCCGATTCAGTCATTTTAATTAAAAAAAAATGTGCTCCTAATCTGTAGTCCTTTAAATGAAGCAATCTGATATTTAGCTAAGAATAAATATTGCAACTATAGAGAGCACCTTGTCTTCAATACAGGGACTCTGTTTACAGGCAGAGATAAGCCTTGCTCTTGCTTGCTTTTAGATGGAATAGATCCACTGAGATGAGAGTACAAACTTATTTTTCATGAGATGATTTTAATTTGATCTTCATTTTCTTCCCAGCGGGTCAAGCATAGAACACACCTACTGAGACTCATGGATTGCAGATCTTTTACCACATCTAGCATGTTCACACATACATAGGTGTTTTCTTTATACAAAGAGAGAACATGGCTATGGAAATTCAATGTAGTTGTGTAGGTTCTATCACAGCCTTCTGGGCATTGACATGCATCCCTTTATGGGGCAGGAAAATGTGTGGCTTAAGATAATCTTTGCATTCGAATGTTTTTCAGCAGACTCCACATGTTATTTCCTCTTTGGGTTTCTTTTATATGTTTTAAGTGCTACTGCTTTGGGGGCTGATTTTTGTTAACTTAATTTTTTATTTCTTTGATGCTTGCATCCTGCAAACTGATTAAAACATTTCATAGTTTTCATAGATCTTTTTAGGATATTCCTTAAGATATTTTTTATGTAGACCATGATATCATCTACAAGTGAACTTCACTAAAAGCCTATATTTCTTCATTTATTGTGTGTCCTCCTATCTCTCCTTTCTGTCTGAGACCATTAAACACATACTGGATGACATGATTGTCCCACTTATCACAAGGCTTTGTTCATTTTTTTAACTCTTATTTTCTCTGTGTGTTTCATTTTGGATATTTTCTATTCTTTTTTTCTTCAGTGCCACTAGTGTCTTCTATGGTATCTAACTGCTGTTAATCCAATTCAGTGTACTTTTCATTTCATAGATTCTAAATCTATGGAAATTCATTTGAGTTTTTCCCATATATCTTCCATATGTCTAATCACCATATTCACCTTTTTACTACTTTCTTTTTTTAAATTTTATTTATTTATTTTGAGAAAAAGAGAGACAGAGAGTGAGGAGGGGCATAGAGAGAGGGAGAGAGAGAATCCCAAGCAGGCTCTGCACTGTCAGTGTGGAGCCCAACACAGGACATGAACTCACAAACTGTGAGATCATGACCTGAGCTGAAATCAAGAGTCGGTTGTTTAAGCAACTGAACTAGCCAGGTGCCACTCTCTACTCTCTTTAATGTGTGGAACATATTTATAAATGCGTATTTTTTTGACATCTCTGTTTGATAACTCTTTTATCTTTATCATTTTCAGTTCTATTTCTAGTAATTGATTTTCTCACGGTTGAGTCTTAATTTTCTGCTTTTTTGCATGTCTGGTAACTTTTGATTGGAAAATATACATTGTGAATTTTACATTGTTGGGTCCAGGGGTTTGTTGTATTCTTTTCATTAGTTTGGACACTGTCCTGGCATGCATTTAAATGCTTTTTAAGGAGGCATCACAATCCCAGACTTTAGCCTCTACTACAAAGCTGTAATCATCAAGACAACATGGTATTGGCACAAAAACAGACACATAGACCAATGGAATAGAACAGAAACTCCAGAACTAGACCCACAAACGTATGGCAAACTAATCTTTAACAAAGCACGTAAGAATATCCAATGGAAAAAAGACAGTCTCTTTAACAAATGGTGCTGGGAGAACTGGACAGCAACATGCAAAAGGATGAAACTAGACCACTTTCTTACACCATTCACAAAAACAAACTCAAAATGGATAAAGGACCTGAATGTGAGACAGGAAACCATCAAAACCCCATAGGAGAAAGCAGGAAAAAACCTCTCTGACCTCAGCAGCAGCAATTTCTTACTTGACACATCCCCAAAGACAAGGGAATTAAAAGCAAAAATGAACTACTGGGACTTCATGAAGATAAAAAGCTTCTGCACAGCAAAGGATACAGTCAACAAAACTAAAAGCCAACCAACGGAATGGGAAAAGATATTTGCAAATGACATATCGGACAAAGGGCTACTATCCAAAATCTATAAAGAGCTCACCAAACTCCACACCTGAAAAACAAATAATCCAGTGAGAAATGGGCAGAAAACATGAATAGACACTTCTCTAAAGAAGACATTCGGATGGCCAACAGGCACATGAAAAGATGTTCATTGTCGCTCGTCATCGGGGAAATAAAAATCGAAACCACACTCAGATATCACCTCACACCAGTCAGAGTGGCTAAAATAAACAAAACAGGAGACTATAGATACTGGAGAGGATGTGGAGAAATGGGAACCCTCTTGCACTGTTGGTGGGAATGCAAACTGGTGCAGCCGCTCTGGAAAACAGTGTGGAGTTTCCTTAAAAAATTAAAAATAGACCTACCCTATGACCCAGCAGTAGCACTGCTAGGAATTTACTGAAGGGATACAGGAGTGCTGATGCATAGGGGCACTTGTACCCCAATGTTTATACCAGCACTCTCAACAGCACCTAAATTATGGAAAGAGCCTAAATGTCCATCAACTGGCAAATGGATAAAGAAATTGTGATTTATATACACAATAGAATACTATGTGGCAATGAGAAAGAATGAAATATGGTCTTTTGTAGCAACATGTATGGAACTAGAGAGTGTTATGCTAAGTGAAATAAGTCATACAGAGAAGGACAGATTCCATATGTTTTCACTCCTATGTGGATCCTGAGAGACTTGACAGAAGACCATGGGGGTGGGGAAGGGAAAAAAATGGTTACAGAGGGAGGGAGCCAAAACATAAGAGACTCCTAAAAAACTGAGAACAAACTGAGGGTTTATGGGGGTTGGGAAAGAGGGGTGGCTGGGTGACGGTATCAGGGAGGGCACCTGTTGGGATGAGCACTGGGAAACCAATTTGACAATTAATTTCATATTAAAATAAATAAATTAATTAATTAATTAATTAAAGTAAAATAAATGCTTTTTAATATGTGTAATAGTTTCTAGGTTTCCTTAAGCCTTTCTGTCAGATATCATTCTTTTGTTTCATGCTAATATCTGAAAACTGATCGTTCATATATTTTACACAGCTTTCCAGTTTTATTTTAATCTTGGAGACTAAATCTAGTCTCTTTTATTCCATCATTGTCATAGGGACATGTACAATTTATTATTGTTTAAAATTATTTTCATTTAATATGTGATGAATATTCCTTCACGTGACTGTATACTTATTTATTTAATCACCTTTAAAAAGATGACTATTTGTGTCTGAGTACTAAAATTTAAGTTCAATTCACAATTGGTTGATGTCTAGATTATTTATGATCTTCCAGAATTTTAAAGAATTTCATATTTGGCATCATCTACTGAGAATGAATTAGTGGGGCACCTGGGTGCCTCAACTGGTTAAGCCTCTGACTTTTGATTTCAGCTCAGGTCATGATCTCATGGTTTCATGAGTTTGAGCTCCACATTGGGCTCTGCACTGACTCTGAAGAGCCTGCTTGGGATTCTCTCTCTTTCTCTCTCTCTCCCTTTTTCTGCCCTTTCCCAGCTCATACTCTCTGCCTTTCTCAAAATAAATTAATTTAAAAAATAAAAGAGAATGAATTAGTAATGTCATGATTTGTAGGTATTTAGTTATTTTGTGCTTATTTAAAATTTTGGTAGTGCAATTTGATGGATAAAACAATTTGCATCCCATTTCCATCACCTTGGGTCTTCAGATGGCCCATTGTTAAAAATTGGCATGATTAATAAATTGGCTAAGGAATTGGTTGATAAAATAACTAAATGAGTTGATCAAGGAGTGTTTAAAGTCTTAATGTATCTTATGTTGTTAACATCAATTTAGAGGATGAGAATAATGACATGTATTATGAAATATGTTTCCTATTTTAATTCAGTTTTTGCTTTACTAAGTATATGACACACAGCTGTTAAAGAACAATTTACTACCATTTCCTGACACCATTACTTAAGTATTCTTTCTCCCTTTTTGACTGTAATTTCTGATGTCAGAAGGCAAGAAAGAGCCAGGAAAAACATCTTTTAAAAGGAGATTATTCTGAAGAACAAGTCACTTCAGAACTGAAAGGAGGAAAGCTAAGTTTACCTCCTTCTTTCTTATGGCACCTCTCAATGACTTCTGTATGCAACTGACAGTGCTTTTTTCTGTTTTAGCTTTTGAGATTTGAGGTGATGTCACTTAGAAGTTGCTACACATTAATTTTTAGGCTCTTCAAAAAACACTTTTCATTGTACACAGCCTAAGAATGGAGGGATAAACACATGGTATAAATGAAGGACCTATATTTCTAATGTATTATTTAATGTCTTGCAAGTTTGAGCAGTTTGTCCAGTGTCTAACAGTGAATCAGTAGTAAGGCTGAAAATAAAATTTGATAATATGGGCTCCAATGTCCTTATGGTTTGTACAGATACTGCACACTTTATCTAAGGTTTTGAAAGGAAAAGGATGACCAAGAAGTGAAGATAATAGTCTGTAGTTATCTAAGCATTTGATTAGAGCTTTTCTTGCTGTTTAAAATAGAGAGCACAGTATTGATTTGAACATCACAGCTAAAATGTCTTCTGTTAAAAAACACCCAAGCAAATGAAGGAGATTACCAGGAAACCTGCTTAAATGAAGGCTTCAGAAAGATGATTCACACAGAACTGTTCTCCATTACTTTAAGCTACTCAATCGAATTCAGGAGGAAAGATAAGAGTTTTGACAAATTTAGTTGTCGGTAAAGCTAAAGGCTCTGAGATACAGGAAGATCATCTCAGAATAAAATAGAGAGAAGACCACAGAAACATCACTTCAAGGAGTTTAAGATTGAAGGCTGTTAACTTAATTGGAACAGAAGGTCATGTTTCCAAATGCAGTAAAAATCTTAGGGATGATTCTAAAAAAATTCACTCTTTCAGTTATCTATGGCTTCAAAGCACTGACTGAAAGCAATAACCATCACATAGTTTGCTTGTGAATCTGGAAGATGTCTAGGTTCATCTAGGCAATTCTCCCTGGTGAACTCACACGGTTACAGTCAGATTTGCTTACATTCCTCTTGAAGGCTTCTCTCACGTGTTTTGCACCTCACTGAGAAGAGTCAAATATCTGCACACTGAAATTCTAAACTTTTAAAGGTAATAAGTTGTATTTCTACAGCCAATCTGCCTCTTACCAGTCTAATCACCTACAGTATGATTAATGATCCAGTAAAAGAGAAGTCAAAACATCAGAATTGGTTTTTTTTAATTTTTTTAACCTTTATTTATTTTTGAGACAGAGAGAGACAGAGCATGAATGGGGGAGGGTCAGAGAGAGAGGGAGACACAGAATCTGAAACAGGCTCCAGGCTCTGAACCATCAGCACAGAGCCCGACGCGGGGCTTGAACTCACGAACCGCGAGATCATGACCTGAGCCGAAGTCGGACGCTTAACCGACTGAGCCACCCAGGCGTCCCCAGAATTATTGTTTTGAAATTTGTATTTTATATTTTAAAAACTCTGTCTTTATAAAATGTTTCTTTAAAATTTCAGATCTTTGAGTCATACATTTCAAAGCACCCCAATTTTCACGAATTGAAGATTAGTCCAGCTCCATTGTATTCTATCTTATTCACAATGACACAACAGTATACTGCTTGAGAGAGCAAAAATGCACTCCACATTTCTAGAAGAAGATGGGGTGTGAATATTTTTAAAAACTAAAATGATCATTCTCATAATCTACTTATTCCTTTTTAAGAAACAATTCTAAAGAAATTCGCAAGTACATATGTATCTGTGTTACAGCATTCTTTTTTTTAAGAATTAAGAATTTATTTATTTATTTATTTATTTATTTATTTATTTATTTATTTTTGAAAGAGAGCAGGAGTGGGTGAAGGGCAGACAGAGAGGGAGACAGAGAATCCCAAGCAGCATAGACCTGACACTGGGCTCAAACTCACCAACCATGAAATCATAATCTGAGCAGAAATCAAGAGTGGGATGCATAATCGACTGAACTATCCAGGTACCCGTTAGCATTCTTCATAATAAGAAAATCTGCTTATTATCACTCTAAAAAGAATTGATTAAGCAAATGATAATTCAATCACATGTATCAGTTAACGTCCACTCAGGAATACAGAAAATACTCCAAATTTCCCACAGGTAGAATCTATCCTGAAACCTAATTGCACAGAGTTTAGGAAATGGAACTTGCTGAATTTCAGCCATTCTGTGAAATAGATGAGAGCAAAAAGAATAGGAATATAATTGAGGAAATACAGAAAATTAGTCAGCATAACATAATGGAATATAATTAAGCTTCTTAAATGCATGGACCTGTATGTATTCTGATGGTCACAAATTCATAATATTTATATGATACAATCAGTGGCATTTGAGATTATGTATATATATGCATACATATTTTTTCTTATAAGATGTTAAACATGGAATGAATATAAACACATTCCCTTTCTTATAGTTCAGATTTTGACTCATTTCAAATGTTTATTTTGAGATAATTTTAGATTTATAGACGAGTTGCAAAAATAATGCAGAGAATCCCTGCACAGATCTTCTAAAACTCATTAGGGAATTGCATCCTGATACATCAAGTCTGTAGGGTGTGGACTGGTTTGCCAGAACAATGTTTGCATGACCCTGAGCCTTTGTCTTCTTGCTCTGTGCTTCAGAAAGTGTTTTTTGCATGCTCTCCTGTTCTTCATTCTTGATTTCCAACTGTTAATTGTTTTTCAAAGTTTGCCAGCTTGGCTTGTGAGGACTTGAGGGGCAAACTGTCAGCTTAATTAAACTTTGGTGTTAGTCATAATGTCTTGCATTTGGGGAATGTTGTGTTCATATTTCTCTTTCCCTAGCTTAGTTCAATTCTGAGACTAGTGCTTAGTCTTCCATGGGCCTAGGAGTAAATTTTTTCCCATTATTTCCTTCCCTGTACGTAATGAAATGTCACCAGTGCCCTAATGATGGTGGTATATTTTGCCCACCTCTGTCACAGATTAAGGCTTTTATTTCATAGTGGACATAGAGGAGAGGAGTCCAAGTGGAGTTTCTTGTCCATCCCATATACGTGATGCTCCCCTCCCCCACTGAATGGAAACTTTTCTTAGAGCTCATTCTTATCTTTTCTGAGAATACCCATTGAGGTTTGTTGAGAATTGCCTTCAACTGATGTAAAGTCCTCCAGTGTCGGTGAACATTCCATGGGTCCAAATGCAGCTTTCAACAATTTGTCATTTATACTGAATTCCATTTGTAATAAGAAGTGAGCCAGGGCTCACCTCTCCTGTCTTCCTTCAGGTTGCTATCTCTCATTAGATTTCAGAACACTGGTTTCTCAGGGAACTTACCTCTATAATAGTTTCAAAACCAGTCATAACTTAAAGTTTATTTGTTGTTTTTTCATTGTAAATATGAGAGTGAAGCACCTTCAGGCTCTCTGCATCCAAGAAATGACAACAGAAGTTTTACTCACTCATTTTTGCATGGTTTAGAATCTTACACTAGTGTATATTGCATTCATGTACTTAAAACAAACTTGATATGTTATGATAAATGATATATATCTTTACATATATATAGCATAAATACATCTGCTTCATCCTCTGCATAAATTAAGGGATAATAGACTATAATATTTCTTGATTTTGTAATGAGAAAAAGTAGTTTAAAAGGATAAACAAAACACACTTCTAGGAGAAAACTTCGTGATAATAGAAATGTTTCTGATTGAAATATGATTCAAATTAGTAAATGTGTGTGTGTGTGTAAATCACAGGATTAGACAAAATATATCTGCTTAGGCTCTTTATACATTCTGTGTAGATTTGTTTCTGTAAGAACATTTCCTACATTTTGCGACAAAGAATCTGGAGGAGAGACAGACTAAGGGAGGGAGGTGGATAAAAGAGGTGTGGTTTGTGGTGAGAGACAGTGAATGATTTGTGGAAGGTAGAGGATGAGAATGAAGATGCTTGGTGGTTGCAGAATGTAAGAGACTGCAAGCTGAGAAGAAATATAAAAAGAGAATTTTCACAATTTGGTCGATTATGGAAGAAGCAAAAAGGAAGCATTATTTCTGTGTACATGCCTTAGCTGGATTGATTGTATTCCTTTGACTGTGAGACCACTTTATGATTTAGTCAACAGCAACCTCAGGGTTTAATTTGGGAGTGAAGTGCTCATATGTAAATTCACGAAATATTCAAGGCTCTTTTATAAAGTGTTAATTAGGCTTTAAATTTCTTTTTTTGATTTGATAAATTTTCATGATATTAAATGTATAATTTTATGATTACAAAATCAGTAAGAGCTATTTTAAAAAAGTAAGTCTTTAAATTGAAGCCCAGTACATTGGAGAAAGTTATAAAGCAGTGAAAAAGACATCTATATTGGAGTGGGTAGTCTGCCACCATCAGTTGGGATGACATTCTATTAGAAAAAAAACAACTCCTCTAAGCCTCATTTCACACATTAATTAAATAAGAACATTAAATTGGGTCTGTTCTTTTTCACCACTGTGCTCTAGGAAGCCCTAGGACACAGAGAGTGGCACCAGAAAGGTCAGCAGAAATCTTTATGGCTGCTTCCTTGTTTATTTGTTTATTTTAATATTAAGGTTCGTGGAAATTTTAAGATAATATTGTGTGTGTTTGTTTGTTTGTTTGTTTGTTTTGAAAGAGAGAGAGCATGCGAGCAGGGCAGGGGCAAAGAGAGGGAGAGATAGAATCCCAAGCAGGCTCCATACTCTCAGTGCAGAGCCCGAAGCAGGGCCTGATCTCAAGAACAATGAGATCATTACCTGAGCCAAAATCAAGAGACAGACAATCAACTGAGTCACCCAGGCAACCTTTCAGATACTATTGTTAACTAAAAAAAAATTAAAATTAAAAATGTTGTGGCCTAAAAGAATTTCAGAGTTCTAAATTAATTAATAAAGACTCTAAAGATAGTTATTAGTCTCTTAAGGCTGCCATGACAATGTGCCACAAACCAGGTGGCTTAAAACAACAGAAATGTATTCTCTCACAGTTTGGAGGCCAGATGTGTGAAACTGAGATATCTGCAGGCCTTGGGTCACCTGAGTGGCTCAGTCAGTTGAACATCCGACTCTTGATTTAGCTCAGGTCATCATCTCACAGGTCTGTGGGTTCAAGCACTGCATTGGGCTCTGCACCGACAGTGCAGACCTTGGTTGGGATTCTGTTTCTCTTCCTCTCTCTCTGCTCCTCTCCTGCTCATTCTGTCTCTCTGTCTCTCTGTCTCTCTCTCAAAATAAACAAATACACACACAAGATATCTGCAGGCCTCCAATTCCTTTAAAAAATCTAGAGAAGAATCCTTCCATGCCTCTTCCTAGCTTCTAGTGTTTGCTAGTAATCAAACCACGGAGCTCCGTGGCTTGTAGATGCAACATTCTAGTCTCTGCCATGGTCTTCACGTGGCATTCATTCCTCTGTGTTTTTGTGTATCTTTAATTCTTCTTTTAAGGATATAAATCAGATTATATTAAGGCTCATATTAATCCAGTAAAATCTCATCTCAACTTGACATCTGCTAAGACTCTGTTTCCAAATAAGATCACATTCACAGGTACCAGGAGTTAGGTCTTCAACATATTTTTTAAAGGGACAGAGCATATTTTTTTAACCTGCAGTAGACATCAATGAGTAAGTATGGTATAGTATATTTATTCTTAAAGACATACAGTGGCTTGAGAAAAATGTTTAAAAATATAAAGTTATATGGATCCTGACACATCTTAGCTGTATGACTTTGAGCAAAACTCTTAACCTTTCTGAGACTTACTATCATTTTTAAATTTTTTTTTAACATTTATTTATTTTTGAGACAGAGAGAGACAGAGCATGAATGGGGGAGGGGCAGAGAGAGAGGGAGACACAGAATCCGAAGCAGGCTCCAGGCTCTGAGCTATCAGCCCAGAGCCCGATGTGGGGCTCAAACTCATGGACCGCGAGATCGTGACCTGAGTTCAAGTCGGATGCTTAACCGACTAAGCCACCCAGGCATCCCAGACTTACTATCCTTAACTATAAAAAGCAGCTAGTAATTTTATCTACCCCCTTAGGGTTGCTTGGAGATTACATAAATGCACATACGTAAAACACTAAGGACAGAGAATGGTGTGTAGTAGAGACCCTATAATTCTTGTCATTAGGTACATATGGATAATTATGTTCTGTAAATTAACAGTCAAGTGTAACACTAACTCCTTAAAAGAGATGAGAACTCTTTGAGGGATGAGATAATCAAAGGGATCCTCAAACAACACAAAGGGTGAGTCTTAAAAAAATTTTGGATAGAAGTTGGATAAATAGGAAGGAAAGCCACAGCATTTCATGAAGTGGTATGAGCAAAAGTAACTCTTTTCTGTTATCCATTTCTATGAAATTCCTATTCAGAAATAAGCATTTCTACCTGGTACCAACATTATTCGATAGGATAACATTTATTCTTTCTTTTTAGGACTTTCTTTAAAAATATATATTACATTGAGCCATGAGTGTTTCATGTGTAATGGTGTATGAATATACCTTGTGAAAGAAAATAATCAGGTGGGTATTTGTTGCCTACTTTTAAACTAATTCTAGAAAATAAAGAGTGGAGCCACAAAGGAAATTGATTTCGTAAATTAGTGTCACAGAAGTTGGGGAAACTAGGAATTATACATGTTCACCACTATTATGTAATATTTTATACACATATGTAATCATTTTCTTACCTAATATATATGTATTTTTCTCATCTCGCAGACAGAGAGAGCACAAGCAGGGGACAGGGGCAGAGCTAGAGAGAGAGAGAGAGAGAGAGAGAGAGAGAGAATCTTAAACAGGCTTCACACTCAGTGAACAGACCAATGCCAGGCTTGATCCCATGCCCCTGGGATCATGATCTGAGCTGAAATCGAGTTGGACACTCCACTGACTGAGCCACCCATGGGCCCCTATTTTAATATATATAATTATTTTATACATTATAAACTTCATTTATTTTATACATTATAAACTTCATTTATTTTATACATTATAAACTTTATTTTATTGTGTATATATATATATAAATATATATGCATATTTGTGTGTGTATATATATATGTATATATATATATATATATATATATATATATATATATATTTGCATACATAATTTCTATTATCTAAAGGATTCCCACCTCTTCTAGCCCCTGGTAACCTCTAATACACTTTCTGTCTTTATGAATTTGCCTATTCTAGATATTTCATATAAATGGATTATACAATATTTGTTTTTTCAAATCTGAGTTATTTCACTTAGCATCCCGTTTCCAGTGATCATTTATGTTGTAGTATGTATCAGAATTTCATTCACTTTTATGGCTGAATAATATCCCATTGTATCCATTCACCACATTTTGTTAATCCATTCATCTATTGATGGATAAATGGATTATCTCCAACTTTTGGCTATTGTTAATAATGCTAAAATCACACTGGCATACAGGTATCTATTTGAGTCCCTGGCTTTAGTTATTTTGGTATATCCCTAGAAGTGAAATTGCTTGGTCATATGTATATTACATGTTCAGCTTTTTGGGGAACCCCCAACTTTTTCTGAGTGGCTACTCTATATTCCTATCACAATGTACAAGTGCTTCAATTTCTTTACAATTGGAACAAGTTACTAATACTTGTTATTTTGTTTGTTTTTAGTCCTGGTCATTCTAATGAATATAAAGTGGTATCTTGATTTGCATTTTGTGGTTTTGATTTGCATTTCCCTAGTGACTAGTGATAGCAATCATCTTTTCATGTGTTAACTGGCCATTTGTACATCTTTTTTGGAGAAACTCTATTCAAGCCCTTTGCCCATTTAAGTGGGCTGTTTATCTTTTTATTGTTTAGTTAGCTACAGGCTGGTGTTTGTGTTGCCATATGTTGAAACCTAACCCCCAATTTGGTGGCATTTGGAACTGGGTCTGTTGGGAGACAGTGGGATCATCAGGGTAGAGACCCCATGAATGAGATTACTGTCCTTATGAAAGAGACCCCAGAAAGTTTCAACACCCTTTCCACCATTTAAAGACACAGCAAAAAAAAACCCTTCAGGTATAGACCAGGAAGTGGGTTCTCATCAGACATCAAATCTTCCAGAGTCTTGATCTTGGAATTCTTAGCCTCCAGAATTGTAAGAAATACATGTTTGTTCTTTAGGTTACCCAATTTCTGTTTTTTGTTTTTTGTTTTTTGTTTTTTTATAGCAGCCTGAATGGACTAAGACAGAGTTATAGAAATTCTTTATCTACCCTAGATATAAGCCTTTGTCAGATATATGATTTTCAAATATTTTCTCCCAATCTGTAATTCATCTTTTAATTTTCTTGATAGTGTCCTTTGATGAACAAAAGTTTTAAATTTTGGTGAAGTCCAATTTATTTTTTTTCCCTTTTTTCCTCAGGCTTTTGATATCATATCTACCAATTGATTGCCAAATCAATGGACATAAAGATTTACCTGTATGTTTTCCTCTAAGAGTTTTATGGTTTTAGCAAATATATTTAGGTCATTCATCCATTTCAACTTAAGAGGTCCAACTTCATTCTTCTGCATGTGGAAATTCAGTTGTCCAAGCACCATCTCTTCTGGGAAACTTTTTTCCCCATCGAATGGACTTGGAACCCTTGTCAAAAATCAATAGACTACAAATGTATACATTTATTTCTAGGATTTCAATTCTATTTCATTGGCTTATATATCTATCCTTATGTCAGTACCACACTGTCCAAATAGTAGTTTTGTTGTAATTTTTGAAGTTGGTAAATGAGAGTCTCCAAACATTTTCAAGATTTTTTTAGTTATGTGGTACTGCGTACAATTCCAAATGAATTTGAGCATTTCTCCATTTCTGCAAAAAAAAGACTGTTGTTATTTAGACAGGGTGGTGAATCTAAGTGATAGGGAGTGTGTAATAGGAAGTTGTGTTGAGTAGTATTGACATCTTAATTGTTTTCTCATTTGTAAACATGGGACATATTTCCATTTATTTAGGTCTTCTTTAATTTCAGTTATGCTTTATACTTCTTAGAATATGAGTCTTTCATTTTCTTGTTAAATATATTCCTAGGTATTTTGTAATGCATTATTTTAGATGATTGGAAATATAATTACTTTTCTAATTTATTTTTCAAGTTGTCATTGCTGTAATATAAAATCACAACTGACTTTTGTTTGTTAATATTTACCGTGAAACTTTACTAATTTCTTTAGAAGTTCAAGCACCTTCCTTTTGGATTTTTAAAAAAATTCTGTACATATGACAGTGTTATCTTTGAATAGATTTTAGCTCTTATTTTCTGATTTTTTTTCCTCCTCATGTCCAATTGCTCTGGCTAGAACTTCTAGTACAATGTCAAATAGCAGTGGTGAAAGCAGCATTTTTGACTTGTTCCTGATTTTTGGAATAATTTTAGTCTATGTCCACTGAGTATGATGTTAAGTGTGGATTTTTCATAAATGTGCTTTATCATGTTCAGGAAGTTTATTTCTATACCTAGTTTTCTGAGGGTTTTTTATCATGAAAGTATGTTAGATTTCATCAAATGTTCTTTTTCTATATTAGTTGAGATGATAATTTTTCTTTGTTCTAGTCATGTGACTTATTACATAGGTATTACCTTCCTATATGAAACTACCCTTGATTTCCTGAATTAAATCCCACTTGATCATATTGTATAATTTTTTTTATGAACTAATTAAAACAATTTTTTTTAAATTTATATCCAAGTTAGTTAGCATGCAATGCAATAATGATTTCAGGAATAGAATCCAGTGACTCATCCCCCATATATAACACCCAGGGTTCATCCCAGCAAGTGTCCTCCTTAATTCCCCTTGTCCATTTAGCCCATTCCCCACCCACAAACCTACAGCAACCCTCAGTTTGTTCTCTGTATTTGAGTCTCTTATGTTTTGTGCCCTCCCTGTTTTTATATTAAGTTTGCTTCCCTTCCCTTATATTCATCTGTTTTGTATGTTAAATTCCACATATGAGTGAAGTCATATGATATTGGTCTTTCTCGGACTAATTCTCTTAGCATAATACATTCTACTTCCATTGGTGCAATGGGCAAGATTTCATTATTTTTGATTGGCAAGTAATACTCCTATATATATATATATATATATGCACTTCTTCTTTATCCATTCATCTGTCAATGGACATTTGGGCTCTTTCCATACTTTGGCTATGGTCAGTAGCACTGCTATAAACACTGGAGTGCACGTAACCCTTCAAAACAGCACACCTGTATCCTCTGGATAAATACCTAGTAGTGCAATTTCTGGGTCATAAGGTAGTTCTACCTTTAATTTTTTGAGGAACCTCCATATTGCTTTCCAGAGTGGATGCATCAGTTTGCATTCCCACCAGCAGTGCAAAAGGGTTCTTCTTTCTCTGCATCCTTGCCAACATCTGCTGTTGCCTGAGTTGTTCATTTTAGCCATTCTGAATGGTGTAAGGTGGTATCTCACTGTAGTTTTGATTTGTATATCCATGATAATGAGTGATGTTCAGCATTTTTTCATGTGGCTGTCAGCCATCTGGATGTCTTCTTTGGAAAAGTGTCTTTTCATATCTTTTGCCTGTTTCTTCACTGGATTATTTGCTTTTTAGTTGTTGAGTTTGATAAGTTCTTTATAGATTTTGGATACTAACCCTTTATCTGATATGTCATCTACAAACTTCATCTCCTTTTCTGTCAGTTGCCTTTTAGTTTTGCTGATTGTTTCCTTTGCTATCCAGAAGCTTTTTATCTTGATGTGGTCCCAAGAGTTCAGTTTTGCTTTTGTTTCCATCGCCTCTGGAGACATATTAAGAAATTGCTGTACCTTTGGCCAAAGAGGTTTTCTCCTGCTTTCTCCTCTAGGATGTTGATGGCTTCCTATCTTATATTTAGGTCTTTCATCCATTTAGAGTTTATTTTTGTATATGGTGTAAGAAAGTGGTCCATGTTTCATTTTCCTGCATGACGCTATCCAGTTTTCCCAAAACATTTGCTGAAGAGACTGTCTTCATTCCATTGTTTATTCTTTCCTGGTTTGTCAAAGATTAGTTGGCCATATATTTGTGGGTCCATTTCTGGGCTCTCTATTCTGTTCCATTGATCTCAGTGTCTGTTTTTATGCCAGTACCATACTGTCTTCATGAATATTATATTGTAATACAACTTGAAGTGCAGGATTGTGATGTCTCCAGCTTTGGTACTCCTTTCCAGGATTGCTTTGGCTATTTAGAGTATTTTCAGGTTCCCTACAAATGTTAGTATTGTTTGTTCTAGTTCTGTGAAGAATGCTGGTGTTATTTTGATAGGGATTGTAGTGAATATGCAAATTTCTTTGGGTAGTATCAACATTTTAAAAATATTTATTCTTCCAATCCATGAGCATGGAATGTTTTTCCATTTTTTTGTGTCTTCTTTAATTTCTTTCATAAGCTTTCTATAGTTTTCCATGTACATATTTTTTAGCTCTTTGGTTAGGATTATTCTGAGGTATTTTAAGATTTTTGGTGCAATTGTAAATGGGATCAATTCCCTGATTTCTCTTTCTGTTGCTTCATTATTGGTGTATAGAAATGCAACCAATATCTATGCATTGATTTTATATCCTGCAATTTTGCTGAATTCCTGGATCAGTTCTAGCAGTTTTTTGGTGGAATCTTTTGGGTTTTTCATATAGAGTATCATGTTATCTGAGAAAAGTGAAAGTTTGACATCCTCCTTGCTGATTTAGATGCCTTTTATTTGCTTGTGTTGTCTGACTGCTGAGGCTAGGACTTCCAATACAATGTTGAATAGCAGTGTCTAGCATGGACATTCCTGTCTTGCTCCTGACCTTAGGGGGAAAGCTCTCAGTTTTTTCCCATTGAAGATGATGTTAGCAGTGTGTCTCTCATATACGGCTTTTACGATCTTGAAGTATGATCCTTCTATCCCTACTTTCTTGAAGTTTTTATCAAGAAAGGATATTGTATTTTGTCAAAAGCTTTCTCTGCATCTGTTGAAAGTATCATGTAGTTCTTATCCTTTCTTTTATTACTGTTATGTATCACATTGATTGATTTGCAGATATTGAACCAGCCCTGCATTCCAGGTATAAATCCCACTTGATCATGGTGAATAATTCTTTAATGTATTGTTGGATCCGGTTAGCTAGTGTCTTGTTGAGAATTTTTGCATCCCTATTCATCAGGTAAATTGTCTGTAGTTATTTTTACTGGGGTCTTTAGTTTTGGAATCAAGGTAATACTGGAATCATAGCATGCATTTGGAAATTTACCTTCCATGTCTATTTTTTTTTTTTTTTGTAACAGCTTCAAAAGAATAGGTGTTAACTCTTCTTTAAATATTTGGTAGAATTCCCTGGAAACTGTCTCAACTTGGACTCTTGTTTGGGGAAATTTTTGATTATTAATTCACATTTCTTTACTTGTTATAGGTCTGTTCAAATTTTCTGTTTCTTTCTTCCTGTTTTACTTTTGGCAGTTTATATGTTTCTAGGAATTTGTCCATTTTTTTCCAGATTGCCCAATTTATTGGCATATAATTGCTCATAATATTTTCTTATTATTGTTTGTATTTTTGCCGGGTTGGTTGTGATCTCCTTCTCTTTTATTCGTGATTTTATTTATTTGGGTCTTAACTTTTTTTTTTTAATAAAACTGGATAGGGGTTTACCAATTTTGTTAATTCTTTCAAAGAACCAGCTCCTGGTTACATTGATATGTTTTACTGTTTCTTTGGTTTCTATTGCATTGATTTCTGTTCTCATCTTTACTATTTCCCATTTTCTGCTGGTTTTTGGGTTTTATTTACTTTTTTTTTTCCCTAGCTGTTTATGGTGTAAGGTTAGGCTGTGTATCTGAGACCTTTCTTCCTTTTTAAGGAAGACTTGGACTGATATATATTTCCCTTTTATGACCACCTTTGCTGCATCCCACATGTTTTGGGCTGTGGTGTTATCATTTTCATTGGCTTCCATGTACTTCTCAATTTCCTCTTTAACTTCTTTGTTAGCCCATTTATTCTTTAGTAGGATGTTCTTTTGTCGCCAAGTATTTTTATCTTTCCCAATTTTTTTATTGTGGTTGATTTTGAGTTTCTTAGTATTGAGGTCTGAAAATATGCACGGTATGATCTTGATATTTTTGTATCTGTTGAGGGCTGATTTGTGTCTCAGTATGTGATCTCTTCTGGAGAATGTCCCATGTGCACTGGAGAAGAATGTGTGTTCTGCTGCTTTACGATGAAATGTTCTGAATGTATCTGTTAAGTCCATCTGACCCACTGTATCATTCAAAGCCATTGTTACCTTGTTGATTTTCTATTTAGATGATCTGTCCATTGTTGTAACTGGCGTATTAAAGCCCCCTACTATTATGGTATTATTGTCAATGAGTTTCTTTATGTTTGTGATTAGCTGATTTATATATTTGGGTAATTTCAGTTTGGGGGCATAAATGTTTACAATTGTTAGGTCTTCTTGGTGGATAGACCTCTTAATTATGATATAATGCCCATCTTCATCTCTTGTTGCAGTCTTTATTTTAAAATATAGATTGTCTGATATAAGTATGGCTACTCTGGCTTTCTTTTGTTGACCATTAACATGATAGATGGTTCACCATCCCCTTACTTTCAATCTGAGTGTTTTTAGGTCTAAAATGGGTCTCTTGTAAACAGCATATAGATGTATCATGTTTTCTTATCCATTCTGCATCCCTATGTCTTTAGATTGGAGCGTTTAGTCCATTGACATTTAGAGTGAGTACTGAAAGATATGAATTTATTGCCATTGTGTTGCCTGGGGAGTTGGAGTAACTGGTGGTGTTATCTGGTCCCTTCTAGTTTTTGCAGCTTTTGGTATTTTTGTTTTGTTTCATCTTTTCTCCCCTCAGAGAGTCCCCCTTAAAATTTCTTGCAGGGCTGGTTTAGTAGTCACAAACTCCTTTGGTTTTTGTTTGTCTGGGAAACTCTTTATCTCTCCTCCTATTTTGAATGACAGTCTTGCTGGATAAAGAATTCTTCGCTGCATATTTTTTCTGATTCAGCACATTGAATATATCTTGCCTCTCCTTTCTGGCCCGACAAGTTTCTGTGGATAGGTCTGTTGCACACATGATCTGTCTTCCACTGTAGGGTAAGGACTTTTCCTTTGTTGCTTTCATAACTCGTTCTTTGTCTGTGTATTTTGTGAATTTGACTATGAAATGCCTTGCTGATGGTTGGTTTTTGTTGAATATAATGGGAGTTCTCTTTGCTTCCTGGATTTTGATGTCTATGTCTTTCCCCAGGTTAGGAAAGTTTTCTACCATGATTTGTTCACATAAACATTTTACCCCTTTTTCTCTTTCTTCATCATCTGGGACCCCTATACTTCTGATGTTATTCCTTTTAATGTGTCACTGAGTTCTGTATTTCTTATATCATGTTCCTTTCCCTTAGTTTCCTTCTTTTGTCCTGTTTCATTATTCTCCATAATTTTGTCTTCTATGTCATTGATTCGCTGCTCTGCTTCATCCATTCTTGCCGCCATGGCTTCCATTCAAGATTGCATATCAGTTATAGCATGTTTAATTTAGTCCTGACTAGATTTTACTTCTTTTATATCCACAGAAAGGGATCCTATACTTTTTTCAACCCCAGCCAGTATTCTTATTACCTTCATTCAATATTATTTTTCAGACATCTTGCTTATATCTGTGTTGATTAAGTCATTTCTTCCTTTTCTTTCTTTTAGGGTGAATTCCTTTGTTTTGTCATTTGGAAGAAGAAAAAAATTAATAAAATAAAAATTTAAACCAAAAAAAAATTAAAAACAACACACAAAAAGTCAAATAAAGTAAGCTAGATACGAGGTGTATTTTTGTCTGGGTGTTGAAAGAAGCTTGACAGAATGGAAAATTAAGGAAAAGAAAAGAAAAGAAAAGAAAAGAAAAGAAAAGAAAAGAAAAGAAAAAGAAAAAAGTTAGAAAACCTTAAAAATTTTTAAATGTATACAATAAGATAGAATAAAATGAAAAAAGTAAAATAGAATAAAAAATGTATAAAAAATAAAAATATATAGTAAAAACAAAACTATTTTGTTTATAAAAACTGAAAATAAAATAATTTTTTTCTCTTTCTGTATCCAAGAATAAGCAAAAAAAAAAAAAAAATGAATAGATGGACCAGCAAACCAAATGAAATACAAATTAAATTACATCCATTTTCACCAATAAATCAAACTATGAAGCAGTTTATAGTCCGTATACTAAGCAGGGGGAGAGACTTCTGTTGGCCTTTTAGGACTTGGTTGGTGCAGTTGGATGGGGCTTGGTGTAAGGGCTCCGTTCTCCACTAGGTGGTGCTGCTTAGCTTATTTGTGTGGATATGTGTGGCGCACATTTGCATGTATGTGCAAGCACTGGAGAGATGAAAATGGTGTTATCCAGTTTCCCAGTCTATAGGATCAGAACTCTGTGCTCTCACCAACCAGCAGTCAGCTACCCCTCATTTCTCACTTTTTAATTTCACACTTTTTAAACTTAATGGAACATTTTTTTGGTGTAGTATATGGTATATTCTGGAGAATATTCCATGTGCATTTGAAAAGAAAGTATATTCCACTATTGTTTTGGTGGGCTGTTTTATACATGTTTGTTAAGTCTGGTGGATTACAGCATTGTTCAATTATCTGTTTCCTTTGTGTGTGTGTGTGTGTGTGTGTGTGTGATGTTGTTTTCTTTCTCTCCCCCACCTTTACTGAGATATAATTTACATTAAAAATTATATAAGTTTAAGGTGTACAACATGTTGATTTGATGCACTTACATATTGTAAAATAATTACCACCATAGTGTTAGCTTACACATCCATCACCACATAATTAGAATTTCTTTTTTATGGTGAAAACATTTAATATCTACTCTCATAGCAACTTTCAGGTATATTACACAGTATTATTAACTATAATTACTATGCTGTTCATTAGATTCTCAGAACTTATTCATCTTATAACTGGAAGTTTGTATTATTTGACCAATATCTCCCCATTTCCTCTACCCCCAATCCCTGCTAACCACCACTGTAATTTATGTTACTATGAGTTTGGATTTTTTAGATTGCGCATATTAATGTTATAATGTAATATTTGTATCTTTTGCCCCATGAATCTGCTGTTTGTTAGTTAACTTTGTAGTAGTTTTGAGCAATGCCTACCACTTTTCCAGTCTTATTTCTAAGTTACACCAAACAGACAAACACCTTGTGTCAGTCCTTCAGGTATCTCCCAGAGGAGTCAGAACCAATTTACACAGTAATTTGTGAATAAGATCTGCTGTGCTCTATCTAGAACTGGAGACCAAGGCCCCACACTGGGAATATTGGCTGCTGCCACTTTAAGACTGCTGCTGAGTCATGGAGGTGCTATGGTAAAGGCAAGTAAAACTACCACAAGGCTTTCTTGACATTTTCAACTTGCATGTTTCTTGATTCAGTTTCACTTAGTTGATGTAAACCTTTGACTATTTTCCAGAGGTTTGACAATATGATTTTGACAGTTTATGCTTGTGTTTTAAAATTTAATTTAATTTTATTATTTGATTTGATTTGATTTTGAGGTGGGGACAGGCATAAAGAGAGGGAGAGAGAGAATCTTAATTTTTTTTTAATGTTTATTCATTTTTGAGAGGCAGAGCACACGTGGGGGTGGGGCAGAGAGAAAGGGAGACACATAATCCAAAGCAGGTTCCAGGCTCTAAGTTGTCAGCACAGAGCCAGATGTGGGGCTTGAACTCATGAACCACGAGACCATGACCTGATCTAAAGTCAGATGCTTAATGGACTGAGCCACCCAGGCACCCAGGGAGAGAGACAATCTTAAGCAGACTCCATGCCCAGCCTGACCTGGGGCTTGATCTCATGACAGTGAGATCATGACTTCAGCCAAAATCAGCAGTCAGACACTTAAGCAACTGAACCACCCAGGTGCCCCTATGCCTTTTTTTTTTTTTTTGATGATGATTCTGTGAATGTATGAGAGCTTTCAGCTGCCTATACCACTATTTTGCTGACATTACTCTAAGATATCACCAGATATATTTAAAAAATGACATTTTTCATATATCCCAGGCCTAATAAAAATCTCATGGGTGAAGTTCCAGTGTCAAATGAGGCCATCCTGCAGTACTTTATGGCACAAAGACTTTGATGACTCAGTGGTCAGAAGAATTAAAAATCTACATGATCTCACTATGACCTGGGGTGGCTTCTGAAAGAAACGAGGCCTTAGCAAATCCTTGGAGATTGAGGAGCATGTAGACAGATGATAGAGAATGGGGGTGGTTTTGAGGGAAGACCCTGTTTTAGATAGCGTTCTTGGCAATATGCATTGAATTCCATAGAGATAACAAACTGATTAATCTGCCTGTGGAAGAACATTTATTTATGGGACAATATATAATAAAATAAATAAATCTAATGTATATGTAACCTGTGCTTCAGCAACATGATTTCAAAACCCCAGACTTTTACAGCTGTTTCATTTCACCTACAACTCCTGAGCTAGAGGGTAAAATAATATCAAATGGGGCTCAAATCTGCAAGTTTACAGACTCTGACATTTAGGTGATTTAATGATTCTATGATTCTACGGTTTCCTTTTTTCTGTATAATAACCAGTGTTGCTATCATCTTCAGTCTTATTATAATTTGTATGTCATTTGCCTTTAAATTCTTCACCTGGCCTTCCTGTTAAGAACTAATTTAAAATGCATTATACTTATAAATGCATGAAATTTATAAAGGAAAAAAATATTTTTCCTTTATAAACAAGTCAAATTATGAATTTTAAAAATAATCATATATTATTCCACAGATAGTGTAAAGTCACTTTCAGTAAGATATTCACTACATGAAAGTATAGATAGACCTTGAAAATAATACAAAATAAGGTGATAATATAAAGATGGGAAAGAAATGTTCAGTACTTTGTAACCTGAAAATTGGAACCAAAGGCCAAAGAATGTTCACATCTTACATAATTGTTCCATATTTTCCTCCAACAAACTGCATTTGGCTAATGCAGAACTAAATGTTATGACAAAATTGGGTCTAGAATTGAGTTCTCCTGGTTGATAATACTATATTAGCAGATTCAAGTTGAGGACAGAAATGAATTTATGCAGAAGGGTATATTATCAATATGATAATTATCTTTTTACTTGGCTTATTAAAATGTCTTGTTTTTCCTATCTGTATAGGTTTTCTAGGGCTTCCATAACAAAAAGTTACTGGAGACCAGGTGGCATGAACAACAGAAATACTTTTTTTCACAGTTCTGGATGGTAGAAGTCTGAGATCCAGCTGTCATCTGAGACCACTCTTTCCAGCATGTAGATGGCCATCTTCTCTGCATATTCACATGGTCTTCCCTCTGTATGGGTCTGTGTTCTAATTTCCACTTCTTACGAGGACACTAGCCATCTTGGATCAGGGCCATCCTACTGACCTCATTGTAACTTTATCATCTCTATAGATTATTTCTCCAAATATAGTCAAATTCTTAGATACTGCAGGTTAGAACTTCAAAATATGAAGTTTGTGGGCAGACAATTCAGCCTATAATATAATCTTTCTGTCAAACACACACTGTTCACTTGTTTTAGGAAGAATTGTGAAATATGGTTCATGGAACATAATTTCTTCTAAATTCATGCAATTATTTTGGTTGAGTTGACGGTTAGCCCTGGAACCTCTACCTCTCACTATGAAGACAAAAATAACTCAGGATATATAAGATTTTTTCCTCCAAACTGATACTAATCACAATTTCATTGACCTACACAATAAGAGATTAAAACATTTTCATGATTTACTATATTATTACCATTTTGAATTACAAGTTAAGTATCTTTTGTGACTTCTCTCCTAAGTATGATAATCTTGAGACACTACATTATCTTCTTAAGATTTTGGTTTATAAATATGCTAATGTTAGGATATTTTTCAGCAATTTATTATTGCTTTTAGTATAAATTCAGACCATGTTAATGCAAGATGTTTGGATGAATAAATTGTGAAATTGATCACTATCATGAGCTATGTTCACATATAATGGACTTTGGGAGAAAATGCCACTTTACTTCACTGAATTAATTTCTGTTAATAGGGTTTGAAAAACATGGATAATTCCAAGGTACAGTAGCTTAATGATATTGTACAACCTAAGGGTGAAAAATAGGCTAATGTTCACTCATTCATCAGTAAAGAAATATTATTTTGCTTCTTGAGTAGCCTCCAGTATCTTGGAGTATACTCCAATATCCAGTATATTCCCCACAAACAGGTATTTTTTAAATGCTTAGTATGTAAATATAATGATTTAATATCATTGACTAATTGACTATATAAATTAGTATGGGCTTGTATTAATTTTCTTTCCATATTGAATAAAATATTTGAGTTAAAGGAAATAAAATATTACTAATTCATTCTTTTCAGAGTCCCCTGAATACAAACAAAAATAAAATGTATTTTTGAAAATATGTTTTTGGTGTTGCCAAGTGTTTTGAAGAGTCAGATAATTAAAATGCTATTAAACATCTCATTGAAAACTATTTGTTAAACTTTGAGAGTTTAAATATGAAGTTTTCTAAAATCTAAATATATTTTTGATATCTCCATTTATTATTTCAGTTTGTTTGTTGTGTTCTTCCCTGCCTCCACCATGCCCCCTTAACTCCAAAATTTTCATTTCAGAACCTGGCAGGAAATGACTCAGATATTCCAGCTGAGCTTCAAGTTGTTATCCCACAGATCTTTCTTCTTCCTCACCCTCCATTCTGTTTTTCAGGGGTGCAGATCCCTTCGGGCTGTTTCCCAGGCTCTGGTGCCACCTGTTTCTGAGTGGTTTTGGCTAATGGGGAACATTGCAGAAAGCTGGGGAAGAGAAAGGAAAAGAGAGGAAGGTGGGTATTTTATTGGAGATGGCTGTCTAGGGCAGCATCTCTGGTACAGCTCCATCCTGTTCTGTGCTTCCCTTCTCTGGACAGGCCTTCATTGGTTCTGCCTTCCATCCATCAATCTAACTCCTGAGACTCTCTATCCCTCCATTCCAGCTAGCTATGGCTTCCTTCTGCTACTAATTTCTGGGTCAATTCCCTGCTCCCTATCGGGCACTCGGGTCTTCCATCACTCATGCAGCCAATTCTCTATGTTCACTTTTCTCCGTTTTAAACACTTGAAGTTGTTTCTGTTTTCTTATTTAGACTCTGTTATTCTGTACCTAAGAAAATGAAGTATTTTTGTAGAAATGGTAAAAGTAATTATTTTCTATTCCTTTTGTATTTATGTATTCAGAAATAATTTTTTGTGCTTAATCCCAACATTTCAATATGATAAAATTTATAATTTCTTGTTAGGATTTTTGTTTTTTAAAGCCCACATCTAACTTTTATATTTTCCTCTACTAGACTTCATAGCTTTCTATGAAGTTTATTCAAAGGCACTATAGTATTTTTTTATTTGGGGAAAACAAGAGATTTTAGTATAGATATTGCAAAAAGTCAGTTCCTTTGAGGTATTATTTTATTTAAAAAAAAATTTTTTTTTTTTAACGTTTATTTATTTTTGAGACAGAGAGAGACAGAGCATGAACAGGGGAGGGGCAGAGAGAGAGGGAGACACAGAATCTGAAACAGGCTCCAGGCTCTGAGCTGACAGCACAGAGCCCGACGCGGGGCTCGAACTCACGGACCGCGAGATCGTGACCTGAGCCGAAGTCGGACGCTCAACCGACTGAGCCACCCAGGCGCCCCGAGGTATTATTTTAAAAAAGGAGAGGCACGTAGGTGGCTCAGTTGGTTGTCAGACTTTGGCTCAGGTCATGATCTTGTGCTTTGTGAGTTCCAGTCCCACAGAGGGCTCACTGGCAGAGCCCGCTTAGAATCCTCTGTCCTCCTCGCTCTCTGCCCCTCCCCCACTTGCATTTTCTCTCTCTGTCTGTCTCAAAAATAAATAAAACATTAAAAAAAAAGGAAAAGTGGGATTGGAGATTGGAAATGGAGGTAAGAAAGTGTTTAAAAGAGAGGTTGTTCCAGTAAGACATGAAATGAGACAGAAAATAGCAAAAATTAAATTAAAACCTTTAAGCTTACACTTCTGGTTGGCCTAGGAGAGAAAAGTTGAGAAATACTTAAAGAGGATTGTGTGGTAGGAAATAGGAGTTAACAATTAAATGACATAAAATCAGGTCTATAGTAAATATTTGGATAGAGGATGCAATCAAATGGACAAAAATACTTCTGTTAAACTGTTAGTTTGGTGCTCAATATTAACTCCTCCTCTCCCATTTTCCTGTACAAAATCTTGATTATATTGATCCGTGCAAAGTGCCCAACTAAATAACTACTTTTCCAGACTTCCTTTGGGTTACAATTGTCTACCTAACCAACTTCAACCCAGTAAGAAGTATGAAAAAGTTGCATGTGGAGTTCTTTCTTTTTTTATTAAAGGCCAGGTGACAACTGGTGTCAATACCTGCCTCCTTTCTTGCTGCTTTAAAAATAGACATGATGTTCGAAACTAGAGCACCAGTTTTGTACTGTGAGGTATCCAGTATGAGAAGGTTATCCCTCTAAGGGATATGGCAGGTTGGCTATGTGGAAGAACAGTAAAATACTGGGTCCCTCGTAGCATTTTTGAAAAGCTGAATAAAAAGCCTCAATTCCTTACTCCAAGGAGTTTTTGATCCTGTGAGAATAAATAATACTTGTTTGTTTAAGCCACCATCAATTAAGTTTTTCTGTTTCTTACAGTGGAATGTACTCCTAACGAATAGAACACTTCATTGTTCACATTATTAAGAACACAGTAAAATAAAGAACACAATATATTTTTCTCATACAGTCAGCAGGAGGTTGTTAGTATTTTCAGGGCCAATGTGTCTGTGATTAACCTGGCCTTCCCCCCCAGATGCAAGATGTCTGCTGCAGCTCCAGTCACTACAGAAGCAGTCAGAACCAGAGGAAGAAATACATGCAGAGAAGGGTGCTAGTGTGTTTTATGTTTTTCTAAGAAAAGTAAAAGATTATGATGACTACCACTGCTTTTATTTGTTCTTATTGGGTAAAATCATGCCTCAAATCCACACTTTAATGGGGAAAGTGAGAAATCAGGGTGTGATTACCATGACTGCTTTGCATTTTGCCGCACTAAACTAAATCAAGATTCTATTTTCAAGAATGAAGTAGAGATGGATAGTGTTACGATAGATAAAAGTGTCTGTAAAAAATATTTAACAAGCAAAGGAAAGCTCAAGTCACTTTTACTTTCTTTACAACATTGACGGATAAGAAATAAACAACTGTCAAATCTACTCGAATATGCTAAAGCAGACGTTGCAAACAATATCAATGACAGTAAAGCAAGGGGAAACAGAATAATACTTGAACACATCAACAAGATATTTGTTAAAAATAAAGAGAGCAAAGTGTAAATATAGTGTACTGTATATGGTTTCACTTAAATGCTTTTTAAAAAAAAAATGTTGTATTTATTTATTTTGAGAGAGCATGAGCAGGGGAAGGGCAGAGAGAGGGAGAGAGAGAATCCCAGGCAGGTTCCATGACATCAGCGTGAAGCCCAACACAAGATTCAAACTCATTAACTATGAGATCATGACCTGAACCAAAATCAAGAGTCAGACACTTAACTGACTAAGCCACCCAGGAGCCCTCATTTAAATGCTTTTTAAAAAAATGTATATACTAAAATGGTCTTCTTTTCTCTGACAATCAAAAGATACAGGACCAGAGTTCAGATAGTTAACATATTTTTTATATTTTCATTATTTCATATTTTATAGTAATATGAATTTGCTAACTTGCTAATAAAAATAAGAATCACAGTGTACACAAATTGATTGATATGTTGAATAAGATAAATAATATTTTCCAAATTGTTGGGATCAACAGCCATAATATCAATTTTATTCAGGAAAAGAATAGCATAGAAAAAAAAAAAAACAAATGGAAGTTCTTCAAATTCATTTCAGCTTTTGAACATACTCTCTAATTGATTAGAAAGAGCCCAGGATTTAAATAAGGGTAATTAACTTCAACAAAAATTATTAGGGTAATAATGATCATGAAAATGATGGAGACTATAAATATCTTACATTTTTAATGTTTCTTATCTATTCTTTGTTATACATTTTTTTTTAATTTTTTTTTTCTTTTTTTTCAACTTTTTTTAAATTTATTTTTGGGACAGAGAGAGACAGAGCATGAACAGGGGAGGGTCAGAGAGAGAGGGAGACACAGAATCGGAAACAGGCTCCAGGCTCCGAGCCATCAGCCCAGAGCCTGACGCGGGGCTCGAACTCACGGACCGCGAGATCGTGACCTGGCTGAAGTCGGACGCTTAACCGACTGCGCCACCCAGGCGCCCCTGTTATACATTTTAATATTCATTTTGATAAAAAGAATTTACTTTTATTTTACATGTGAGAAAACTGAATAAAAAAAACGTGAAATAACTCATCCATAGATCACAAATATCAGGAGGCAGATATAAAAGGATTCATTATTGATTATTAAAATCTGTTTTAAAAACTTTACCCATCTGCAGTACAAGGAGTAGCTTTCAATAAAAGCTATAATTTGGAATGTGAAGAATATTCTGACTACATATTATACAGATGGTATGACATACATGTAATTTCTGTACTGTTCAGGAACAAGATAACTAAACTTGTTATTAATTTTTAAGTCAAGTTTTTAAACTTGACTTAACTAAAGGAAAGGAATATTTCTTCTCGTGTTAAAATTTAGTATTTTCTAGCCAAGAAAAACTTACAAAAGGTAATTTAATAAGGATGTGTTCTGTACCAAATTTATAGAAATTAGATTTTGCTTTTGTTATTTTTTTGAAAATTACTTGAGTCTGTTTTAACAAAAAGTGTTTTTTTTTTTAAATTTTTCTAATACGTATTAGACATTAGGTAAGCATGAGATTGAATGGATTAAGAAAGTGTTTGGAGTAAAGGAAAAGATTCAAATTTAATACATTTGCTTTGTCTAAAGAATTTGAGAAAACTCAAGTGTCTCCATTACACGAGTTAATAAAATCTTTGATTCATTATGGTAAAATATTTGAGGAAACATTGGTGGTAAATTTCAAAAGCACTTATCTTTGTGATCTAAAAATATAATCAAAATGAGGCATTTAAAAACAACAGTGACTTTCCATTCTTTATGGATTAAATTAAAATAGTTACCATCACACAAAAGATATATCCTAAAATGTAGAATTTTAGAATTGTAAGAAACAGCAGAAATTACTGAAATATCTTCATTTTATTGTGTGAAACTCTGGCCCAATTTAGATTAAATGATTTACCAAGATGTCAGAGCTATTTAAAGAAGCCCGCTATTCTGACCGCAAACAGGCAAAAGGTCATCTATCATTTTGGGGTTTTGATAATTACATCTACAATATTTATCCAGAACGTGAACTTTGGAGAATGTGTACTAGTCAATTTAACACAGAAGTTCTACTGTGATTTCAGGGTACATATTATAATATACTTTATGCAACACATAAACACAGACACATTCTTACCAACTGAGAAAAACGTTAAACTTTTGTTTTTTAAATAATATTAAATGTCTAAAAGATGTTAATTTTCCACATTTTCTAGTGTCTATTTTTTATTCTGCTATGAAACTGAAAAAAAATCTTGTTTGGAATTGCAAAGTGTATGTTTCTTCAGTCTGTTTGAGGCTGATATAACAAAATACCACAGACTGATTGGCTTACAAATAACAGAAATTTATTTCTCATAATTCTGGAGGCTGGGAAGTTCAAGATCATGGCACCAAGATGGTTATGTTCAGGTGAGAACCGTCTTCCTGGTTCATAGTAGATGACTTCTCACTGTTCTCACTTGGTAGTAAAGGCCAGGGAATCTTTTTATAAGAAAACTAATCCCATTTACAAAGTCCCCACCCTAAAAGTCCCACCTCCTAATGTCATTATCTTTTGTGGTTAGGATTTCAACATATGAATTTTGGGGATGACATAAACATTTAGAGGATAGCGGTTCATTTACATCCCATACTCTCTCAATAGTCTGGATTGAATGGCTATGTTGCACTGAATAGGATGTTTTAATTTCCATTTCTACACATACTTTTCATGTAATCTTTAACCTTGGCTCTTCTGAGATGTTCCTAAATTTCAAGAATCAGAAGTGGTGACTGATATAATGAAAATGATTGAATAGACTACTACATTTTCTTACAGGAACTAATCAGCCATCTCATTTTTGTTCCAGAAGAATCAAACATTTTGCTAGACTGTAAAGTTGGTTCCTATCACTGTGGGCAAAGAATTTATATTTTTTAAACAGTTCTATATTTTTTTCAGTTCTTTTTTCTTAATTATGTCATATGGAGATTCTATATTCCTTTAATTTTCTAAAACTGTCATAATTCATCTAACCCTCCTACCAACTAATATGATATTACACCTTTCCTAAGCCCCTTTATGAAATTAAGATTCTTTATTCATATGGTAGATACCAGTTACTAGATAATTCAAACCTCAATCATAGAAGAGAGTGATATCAATTAATTAGTCATCCAAATTACAGCTAAGGATGCTGCCATTCACTTAACAAACAAGACACAAATTAGCTAGATAGAGAACTCATTTTAATTAAGGTTGACTAACTAACATGGAATTATTCATGCATGGTTATTTCTTGAACACAAGTTTATAATGACATGCCATTCATCTGTAGCTTATATTTATAGAGGCATTATTGATCTTTAATATCTATAAAATGCATTCTTTGTAGCTATGAGTCACAGAAAAACTATGCCCACTATACCAGTGATCACTGTATTTTTAGGGTATTGATGCATTGGGGAAATTAAAGAGAAAAATGAACCAAAATAGGTTAATATTTAGAAGACTGTAGATAGAAAATAACTATAGCTATTTCCAGCCATCTTAAGCAAAATGTCATTAATGTGAAATTACTTAACTTCTAATCAGTCATTATGAAGGCATTTAAACTTATTTGATCAAATATAAATAAGTATAAACATATGAATATAAAGTAAGATAGTATGGAATCTAAATATAATACCATGACAAGTATGGATTTTCTGAGAGAAGTAGAAAATATAAGATCTTTATCTTGGTAGGTTTTAGCCTAATATTTTATCTAACTTTAATGCTTGAAAGCAAATTTTATCTGGAAAGCTAATTTTAAATATTTAATGGATAATAAGATGGAAAATTTGAAGCATTCTGTACTATTCCAAAGGCAGATATTAAAATAAGCATTTGAATGAAATCACATTCTGATTCAAGAGAAGGAATGCATTTATTTATTAAAGCTGCTAACATTTTTACAAAAAAAAAAAAAAAAGAGTTAAAGCCCTGAGATTGGAGTAAGGGCCATAGAGGACCATACTCTAATACACATAGACCAAGAAATTGTTTAAATGAGTTTGCCAGATAATCAAAAATTATGTAGGCATTTTAAAAAGGATAATGTAGAAGTTCTGAATAAATTATAATCTATAGAGAAAAGACAGTAAATTAGCTACAACAAAAAGGCCACAGTATGAGAAATGTAAATAAACTTTATGTAATGTTAATTAATTGAGGTACAATAAAAGTAATTCCTACACTTAATTAGGCTTAGATATATCAACATAAAAAAAAAAAAAAAGCACATTGGAAAACTAGAGTGTCCAAGGTTTGAATAATCAGGATGTGAGGGACTAGAAATAATACCTTATGAGAAGTCACTGAATTAATTGAGAAAGATTACCTTGGAAAAGAGAATGTTATGAGATATTTACGAACTGACCTGAAATTTTTGTTAGTCAATTAAATGATAGTATTATTCTTATAGCATTGTGGGAAAAAAACAAACACTAGGATCAAAAAATGAGAACTGAAGGGAAATAAAATTTGGTTCATTAAAGGAAGAATTGTGTACTATTTCTAACAGTGGAATATGATCCTTTTGAAATCATATTTCCACATCATTAGAAATGTTCACTGAGGCTTACTTATGGTTTTCAATCAATGTTTGGGTGGGTGGTTTTGTTTGAAAAGATTATATCATACATAAACTCTAATGCCCTACGATTTACTCTAAAGGCAATTTTAATTGTAGGCAAAAAGTGTTCTTCTATCATTCATTTTCATTATAAAAATCAAGGATGTAATGTTATCTATTTTTGCTCAGGAGTGGAAAATTGAGTTTTCATGACAAATGCAATGTATTTGTACCTTCTATATGTCAAATTAACATCCTGGTGTAAATACATAAAATAACTAACACACTTTAGAATACAAATTGATCAAATATTTAAATAGAACGTTATGCAAAATCTAAAAGGCAAGATTGGAAAAATCTATTACAACACTGAACCCAAGTCCATGACAGAAAATATAAATAAGTTTACTACATAATAAAAAGAAAAGCTACATGAAAAAATAATACCTTAAACAAAAACAAAAAAAAAACACAATAAAACACTGGGGAAAATAAAACAATAAAACTATAAAAATAACAATAAAGATCTATAATTTGAGACGCAAAAAAAATAGCACAAGAGAAAAAAGGAACAAAAGAGATGAATCAACAATTCAGTGTAAATGCAAATTGCTCTGCAATTATTAAAAGGTGCTTTAATATTCCTCATTATTACAGATGCAAATTAAAACTAGATAGAAGGGAACATTTTAGGCAGATAAAAATGTTCTATCATTTTGGTGTTGTGTATGTAACTATACAATTTCAAATGTACACTTGAAATTCATACATGTTACTCTGTAATTAAACCTGAATTAAAGACAAAAAGAACTGGGATGCCTCGGTGCAATGGGTTAAATGTGTTACTCTTGATCTCAGCTCAGGTCTTGATCTCAGGGCTGGGAGTTCAAGCCCTGCCTTGGGCTCCACACTGGGTGTGGAGCCTATTTAAAACAAAATAAAACACAAACAAATAAACAAGAAACAGAACAAAACTAGAAGGCAAAGGCTTTTGGTGAAGGACTTTTCATAATTTAAGAAACACCAAATATTGAAATGTTGAGACAGAATTACGTGATTCATATATATTAACCAGTACCAAATTTTATTAATATTTCAAAATATACAGGCTATCTTGAGGCTAATAAAGCCCTCTTTTCTTGGGAAAGAACTCCAAGACTGTCAACAAAGCACCCTAAAGAGTCTTTCTGTTTTGCATTAGGATGTATTGTGGATTTGATTTAACATGTAATATTTAACTGGTACATGCAAAATATTGCTTTCACAGAGAGATGCTTTCTTTTTGGAATATTTCCCTATCATTTTTCTACTAAACCCTCAGCTTTCATGAAAGTTTCTAGCCAACATGCCCACAAGTCAATAAATTTCAGCTTTATGTATTCTATGAGACCTAGTCATATCAGATGAATCCTGCCAAAGGTATTTCTTAGGTAAAAGATTCCCTATTATTTTTCTGTTGGTAAATATCACTTATGTGTTTAAGAGGTTTGTCTGTGGGCATGTTTTCAAGTAAATCTCTGGAAGATTTATAGGCATGCTTACTAGCTCACCTTTTCTCACTAGTTTATCTTCTGACTTCAATATTTCTTTGCAATAGACTTCTCAGATATATTTCAGTAATTTACTTTAAAGCATTTATGCAATATTTTATACAAAATAATAAGATGAATAATGCTTAAAAGACTACTGGGATTAATACTGTTTTTAAATAAATATAAAATTTAATCTATTTTGGTGTATAGCTCTGTGAATTTTAATGTAAGTGTAAATTTGTGTAACCAACTGTCCCCTCAGGATACAGAAGAGTTAAGACAGTATGGTATTGGCACAAAAACAGACACATAGATCAATGGAATTAGAGAACCCAGAATTGGACCCACAAATGCATGGCCAACTAACCTTTGACAAAGCAGGAAAGAGTATCCAATGGAAAATAGACAGTCTGTTTAGCAAATGGTGCTGGGAGAACTGGACAGCAATATGCAGAAGGATGAAACTAAACCACGTTCTTACACCATACACAAAAATAAACTCAAAATGGATGAAAGACCTAAATGTAAGGCAGGAAACCATCAAAACCCTAGAGGAGAAAGCAGGCAACAACCTCTTTGACCTCAAAAATAAAAATGAACTATTGGGACCTCATGAAGATAAAAAGCTTCTGCACTGCAAAGGAAACAATCAACAAAACTAAAAGGCAACCAATGGAATGGGGAAATATATTTGCAAATGACATATCAGATAAAGGGTTAGTATCCACAATCTATAAGGAATTTATCAAAGTCAATACCCGAAAAACAAATAATCCAGTGAAGAAATGGGCAGAAGACATGAATAGACATTTTTCCAAAGAAGACATCCAGATGGCCAACAGACACCTGAAAAGATGCTCAACATCACTCATCATCAGGGAAATACAAATCAAACCCACAATGAGATACTACCTTACACCAGTCAGAGTGGCTAAAATTCACAACTCAGGAAACAACAGATGCTGGTGAGGATATGGAGAAATGGAAACCCTCTTGCACTGTCAGTGGAAATGCAAACTAGTGCAGCCACTCTGGAAAACAGTGTGGAGATTCCTCAAAAAATTAAAAATAGAACTACCCTGCAACCCAACAATAGCACTACTGGGAATTTATCCAAAAAATACAGGAGTGCTGATTCATAGGGGCACATGTACCCCAATGTTTATCGCAGACCTTTCAACAATAGCCAAATTATGGAAAGAGCCTAAATGTCCATCAACTGATGAATGGGTAAAGAAGATTTAATTTATATACACAATGGAATACTACTTGGCAATGGGAAAGAATGAAATCATGCCATTTGCTGCAATGTGGATGGAACTGGAAGGTATTATGCTAAGTGAAATAAGTCAGTCAGAGAACGACAGATATCATGTGTTTTAACTCATATGTGGAATTTGAGAAGCTTAACAGAAGACCATGGGGGAAGGGAATGGGAAAAAAAAAATAGTTACAAACAGAGAGGGAGGGAGGCAAACCATAAAAGACTCTTAAATACAGAGAACAAACTGAGGGTAGACAGGGGTGGGGGGAGGGGGTAAATGGGTGATGGGCACTAAGGAGGACACTTGTTGGGATGAGCACTGGGTGTTGTATGTAAGCGATGAATCATGGGAATCTACCTCGAAAACCAAGAGCACATTGTACACACTGTATGTTAGCCAATTTGACAATAAATTATATTTTTAAAAAAAGGATACAGAAGAGTTGTTATTACTTCAAAAAACTGCTTTTTTTGCCCCTTTTAATCACACCTACTCCTATTCCTCCCCCCTGACAATAGGTAATAGTAAGTTTTGTCTTTCCCAGAATATCATATTAATGAAGTCATATAATATGTAACCTTTTGAGACTGGCTTCACTTATTCAGCCTACAGTTTTTGAAATTCATCAAAGTTGTTGCTTTTATGAATAGCTCCTTTCTAATTATGAGAAATATTCCATTGTATGGGTATTCTACTGTTTGCTCATCGATTTACCCTTGAATTATATCTGGATCACTCCTAATCTTTGCTAATAATGAATAGAGCTGCTATAAATATTTCTGTACTGATGTTCGTATAAACAGAAATTTTCATTTCTATTAGATAAATACCCGAAAGTAAGATTGCTGGGTCATGTGGTACATTTCAGTTTCACTTTATGAGAATGTTACTGTCTGTTTTTGTGAGTAGTTGTACCATTTTTCATTCTTCTCACCAATTATGACAGTTCTGTTGCTCAGTATCCTTGTCAGCACCTCATATTGTCAGCAGTTTTCATTTAAGCTACTCTGGTAGTTGTATGGTGGTATCTCTTTTTGGTTTTAATTTGCATTTACTTAAGGACTAATTATATTGAACATGGTTTCATATGCTTATTTGCCACCCATATATCTCCTTTGATAAAGTCTTGGCACAAGTCAGGTAACTTATTTTCTGTTGGCACTGGGTACACTTTCATCCTACATTTGTGGTTTTATTGTGTGCGGTGAGAGGATATCCCATCATACAATAGATCTATGTATGGCCATGAATCTCAGAGACCCACTCACTTCATAAACTCGGTGGCTACTTCTAAGAATCTGATTAAGGAATTTACCTTAGCATTCAAATCCTCTTATGAGCTAACAACTAGGCCTTTTAGTGGGCATCTGCATAATCCATTTCAATTATTTCTCTAAATTTTTATGGAAACTTTCTGGGTAGTTTCTAGAGAGGTGTTTTCTAGTCTTCAATTATGTAGTGCTCTTTGCCTCACTCTATTACAGGCCATTGGCTAAGAACCAAGAATCAAAAAACATCTAGTGACTCCCAACTAAGTGTTACTAAGCCCTCCTCCACCACTATATAAAGACTCCTCAGCTCTGCCCATTGCGCAGATTTTCTTTTACCTTCTTCCATCATGGCATATCATACCATTTCCAAACATCATGCTCAATCTAGGCACTCTTAGCAGGGTATTCAGCAGTGTGCTTTATCTTGGGGGCAGAAGGTTTATAGGATTTAGAAATATAAAAACTAAGCAGGGATGTCCTGGATGGCTCAATTGTTGACACCATGGTAACTGAAGCTTACCCCAAGTTTTTCTCTGCTGCATGCTATTGAGTATGCCATTGAGTTTCTTTTTCTATTCAAAAATCTCTGTTACTCAAGACATGATAGCTATTTCTGGTTTTAAGAATATTTGATGCCACTCCATAATGAAACTCATTCAACCAAAACTCAACAACAAGTAGCAATTGTCCTGAGTGACCTGTAAGGCAGCATTTCCATACCCAACTCCAGAAGTCTTTTCCAAGTAGCAGCATTCTGATTTCGTTAGTAACTTGATCCTACGTGCTACCTAGCATAATCTGAAGGACTAGGATGCAGCATAAACCATAAACCCTAATAGTCTCATAATGCTAATTTTTGTTGAGTGCATCATTAAAAACTAAGTGTTGATGAATTGGTAATAGGATCCAGCCTTTCTCTTAAACAGGGAATTGATTTTATCAAAATGAAGGAGTCCCACAAATCTCTGGGCATCCTCTTTAGTAATAAAATAAATGAGAAATTATTTATTTCCCAGTTTGAAAGATATTCCTGGTTTCTCCAGCCCACTTAATTCCAAAATTTTTACACTAAGCCAGGCCTGGCTAGATTTATTAGCCAATCTCTTTCCATCATGTAGGTGACCATATTCTTTAACTACTTTAATATTTCTTTCTTTGAGAAGACAGTTACAAGATACTGTCAATAGATGCACTAGCTTACCTTTAATTGTTAACAAATCCAAATTCTGCCATACTAGATTATGTCAGTATGCCAGTGAACTTAAGTATCCCTGTGGCAAAACCACAAAAGTATATTAAATGATTCCATGCAGGTCAACTCATGAAAATGCAAATTGTGCCTGAGTTACAAACTGAAAATCAAAAAGAAGACATCAACCAAAATTTTTATGGCTTGAATTAGTGTCCTGAGTTATTCTTGAATACAAATTGTTTATAAATCTTACACTGAAAAAAATACTATATTTGAGATAATTTTAATGAAAAATCAAGGATGAAAATTCATTTTCAAAAAGCTAAACTAGATGAGATTCAGATGATAAAACAGATTTCTGAGGTATTTTGATGTAAAATCTGCTTTAAAATTATAGGTTTAAAAATTACTTTGAGATAATTTTAATGAAAAAACTGATTCTAAAAATTTTTGATGAAACATAATGGATAAAGCAGTGGCTAATTATATGATTTTTAAAACTACTCCTTTGATTTCTAGAAATATTGACTCTGTTTGACCATTTGCTCCTCTCAAGGTCACAGTTGATTTATACGATAATACATCTAGTAGTCAATACTCTGACTCATCAACAGTATTTGAAACAGTTCGTCATAACTGATGCTGGAAGTATGTCCTCCACTTTAAAGTCAGGATATTCTCTTGGTTTTTCTCTTCCTGCAACCCCTCTAGGCCAAGCTTAAAAACCTCATTACTGAATCATTCTAAATAGAGTTCTAAATTGCTTTTATTTACTATCCCTATAGTCTGTGCACAATATAGCAGCCTAAGTGAGTCTACTTAACGATGTCAGATTCTGAGATTTCTTGTCTCAAAAATACTCAATGGTGTCCCATATCTCTAAGAGTACAAGCAATATTCTTAAAATGATCTATAAGCAACAATGTCTTCTAAACTCCTGTTACCTTTTGACCTCATCTTCTATTATTCTCTCTTGTCATTCTGATCAAGCCGTAGTGGCCGCTTGCTGTTTATAAACATGCCTAGCAAACTCCTACCTCAGGGCTTTGCACTTGCTATTTTCATTGAGTATAATCTTCTTTCCCTAGACATTAGCATCACTTATTCACATATTTCTTTCAAATTGTCATAAAAATGTCACCTCATCCATAAAACATTCTCTAGGTATCCTGGTTTTTTTCTTACACTTAATTATTCTTATCTTCCTACTACTTTAAAATTTTATTTTGCTTATTTATGTGTAGTTTTCTGTGTTTTAAGATAATTTATGTTACATGAGAATAAACTTTTTCTTTCCATGGACATTGGTAGCTACCATTAGCACTCTCCAGACAAGGAGTGACTGGTATATATGTACATGTTTTTGTTAAATTTTGATTAAATTATTTTGGGAGGAATAATGTCTGTGCCATAGGAATTTGAGTGGAAGAGTGCTGGCATGAGGAAATTAATGCTAAGAGGGTAAAAGACGTGCAAATTATTTCTACTCATATTTAATATATACTAGCAAAAATAATAATTTTAATGGAAATTTATGAATATATGGTGCACTGTATACACTATTTTTCAAAGCACTCTTAAATCTGTCATATGGTTAAAGCATCAACAAAATTTTTCAACTCTCACCTTTTAACAAAAGAAAACTGGTATTCTGTACATTTTGCTGCCTTATTATGGTGGGTGGCCTTCACTTTCTGAAAACCTCAAATGATGCTGGTTGTTTAATGGTAAGAATTTACTATATTCTAATTTAAGGAGATTTTGTTTCCTTGCTTAGTTTATTTGCTACATCTATGAATGTTGTTATAAACATAACCAAAAATTAAGGACATAGACTTTATATGATGATAATCATAGAGCTATAGGAGAGGCTACAAATGCAATATTGTCTATAAGTAGACACATTGGTTAGGAGTGTTAGCAATGGAATGAAAAAAATGCTAATTGGCTCCTAGAAATTTTTAAGATGTGCCAGGAGCTAAGTCCCTGACTTCCACATGGTTCTACTGAAGTGATTAAAACATAAGTATGCATTCTTTACATTTTACAGAATGTTTAATATAAATTCTTACTTAAAATTGAGTAATTTTTATTATATCAGTTACATTCAACGGATCTCCAAATAATCCAAACACAAAAATGTTTAGCTCATGTTGTTCATTTAATAAATGACAGAAAATACCCATAATTGACAATAACACTATGCACTGCAGTATTTATTATAGTACATGAAACTACATAAACTTGTGCATTGGAATCTCAGAGAATCTGTTTGAATTACATGAGCTAGACATAAAAATTCCTATTTTAAAATAGGGGTGCTGGGACTTCAATACCTTAAACGATGCTCAGTTCTGCAAAGGTATAACAGGATACGGAGTCTAATCTGTGTGACTCTATTCCACATGTTCTTGATTGCATTACGTTTATACTAACAAACTCATAAGTGTTCCACAACTGTCCATTGCACCAACGTTATTATGATTCTTTGCACTTGTTTTTCTGTCACTACACATTTTTCTTATTAAGGATGAAATATAGGTTTTTTTGGCCCTGTTTTTGAACTTTATTTACAGTACAGCATTATGATAATGATTTAACATTTCTTCTTAAATTTTTTTTTAACATTTATTATTGAGAGGCAGAGACAGACAGAGCATGAGCATGGGAGGGGCAGAGAGAGGGGGAGACACAGAATGTGAAAGAGGCTCCAGGCTCTGAGCTGTCAGCACAGAGCCCAAGGTGGGGCTTGAACTCACAAACCGCAAGATCATGACCGAGTAGAAGTCAGATGCTTTACCGACTGAACCACCCAGGCGCCCCATGATTTAAGATGTGATAAAGTCCATATTCTTCAGGAATATTTTTCAATATTCAAAGTGCAAGGGAGATAAACATTTGATGTGGTGCATGTAAATGATCGAACAGAAAATGCTAAGTGTTAATGAGAGCTCAGATATTCCCTTTTACTCAAAATTAGATAGCATGAGACATTTTTAATAGTAATGTGAGAGATACAATTAGTGAGGTTATATTTGCATTTATCTTCGGACATTAAGGATTATATTGGCTGTAAATTTCTCATTTTAATGCTTTGCTAAAAAATCTTCCATTATCATTTTTCTATCTAATACTAGCACTTCTGAGACAATGCTAACACCAAATTAATTTAACAGTATCTAGACTTGTAGAAAATATATACTGTAAAAAAGAAACAGGGTCTGTCTTGCTCATTGTTGATTTTATATTTTCCAAGTCAGTACATGGTACATTGCATAAACTATATAAATCTTGATTAATGAATAAACACTAACTATATGTTAAGAGAGATATTAAGATGTTAAAAGAAATTAACATATTAAGAAAGATGGGGGAGATGAATAAGTATCAGTCAAAACACAAAAAAAGCTAAAAGCAAAGTATTATTTTCAAATGCATTTAATAATGCATAAATCATAGGGCTGAGTGCGTTAGATGATTAGAAGTGTTTTTATTAAGAAATGCCATTTTTGTGCATTTTATGTACAACGTAGAGAAAAACAGTAGGAGACCATCACACAATAGGCCATCTTGGAACTAGCTAAAATGAGGAAAATTACTATATGCAGTTGAAAGAATTTGGAAGTGTTAATACCAATCATAGTTTATGTCCCGGGAATTTTTTCCCCTCAATTATACCAGAATTGTGACCAAGGTGCAATGTTGAAAGAAAATTGGTCAGTAGATAAAAATCGAAGTTTAGAAAGTCTAACCTTTGAACTCAGCCACTTTCTTTGAGGGCCTCTTCTAAAGGTGCTAGAACCAGCCCCACCATCATCATGGCACTGTCTCCTCAATCAATACAGTGGCATGGTTAGGAGAGAGGAGGCCAGATTTAGAGAGAGATTTCATTTTGGACAAGACTGAGATAGGCATGGAGAAGATGAGTTCAAGCAGTATCTTCCACAACAAGAAACAGTGCAGAGCAAAGTCCCACATAGGGTCTTCCAAAGTACTCACAATTATATCCACCAGAGAGAACACACATTCAGAATCCTGTCTGTAGCTTTTTGAAAGCCAGTCAATGGTAGCCAGAAAGTAGCCAGAGGATTAACAACTTGTCAATCACGCGAGGGTACTGGCTCCATTTCCCTTCCCCACTCCCCTGACACTGGTGGTTCTAACACCTCAAAGACAACCCACCAGAGATATGTAAAATACTAACCACTTCTCCCTTACAGTCCACTTTCAAACTCCTGAGTTCTAATGGTGACTCAGGGGCCAAGAGATCACTGAAAATAGATTTAGTTGAGTCTTAAATAACAGAATAAGATACTCATATTATTATAAGGTGGTAAAATGCAAGAAGTTTGGACACAAATTAAAGACACTATAGGGGCATTAAAACACACACACACCCACACAAAGTTTCATGTACAACTTTATGATATTTCTCCCTAAACTGGACAGACCTTTTTCTATATTTTTACCTGTGGTTAACACAAAGGATGAAGTTGGGTTCTACATAAAAGAATTTGTATTTAAAATATTTCTTTTTCTCACAAATGGGTAGGCAGAGTACAGAAAGTGAACAAATTGATTATAAGGATCTAAGACATTCTGTAAGATTATTTTTCAATATTTTGCAATTTTTATATGATAAAAATATAATAATATAAATATTTGATACATGTTTTAGAGGACTATCATACCTGAGTCTCATTTTCAGTACCTGTGTTTTTGTTTTTTTCATATAATTATGTTTGTGCCAAATAAAAAGTCTTTTATTACTGTAAGCAAATAAAATCAGGGGTTGTTTAATATTTAAATGATGCCTTGGCTTCTAGTGAAGGCTCACTGATGTCACTGTGTGCTGAATTTAAAGAATTATCAATAGTGGCTGCATCTGCACTTACATATTTCTGTATGTTCTTACCATAATATATATGCATATACTTATACATATGTAATATAAATGTGTGTGTGTTTATTGTGTAACTAAATCTATAGACCTCTTAAAATTTCCTTAATATCCTACAAAAAGAATATATTTAGCCATTTTTTATTGCTTAGTCATCATTTGGACTCTGGATGATAATGATCTATAGATGTAGGCGCATCACTTGTGACAAATGCACCGCTCAGGTGAGGAATATTGGTAACAGGGGAGGGTTTGCATGTCATCCATGAGACAAATATGTACCATGATCTGAATATCTGTGACTGCCCAAAATTCATATGCTGAAATCCTAACCTCCAAAGTGATAGTATTTGGAGGTGAGGCCTTTGGCAAGTGATCAGGCCAAGAGGCCTTCAATCATTAGGACTCTGCCCAAGGAATTAATTTTCTTACAAAAGAGACCCCAGAGGGCTAGCTAGTCCCTTCCACCAAGTGAGGTTACAGTAAGGAGATGGCCCTATGTTGAGGAAGCTGCTCTTAGTAGACATTGAATCTGCCAGGGCTAATATCTTGGACCTCCAGCCTCCAGAACTATGAGAGATAAATTTCTGTTATTTATAAGCCACCCAGCCTATGGTATTCTGTTACAAATGCCTGTTTGTTAACTTGTTTGTTTCTTTCCAACACAGTACTTAGGAAAAGGGTTCATAAAACGTGTTTCCGTATTCTTTTTAACTCCTGAGTTACATATAATTGTATTTTTCTTATATTTGGGAGTATTTGATGATTTCCTAAAAATCTTTTTTATACACATATATATTAATTCCATTGGTATCAAAGAATACGATCTATACATACATTTTTGACAGAGAAGGCAGTTAGGTAGATATTAGCAGGGAGCAGAGCTTTGTAAATGTTAACAAAGACAAAAATAGAGAAACCACCAACTATACCCCAGAGATACAAGGAGGAAGTTTCAAAGAGCCAGGGAGCAGGGGAGCCCTGGAGCACAGCATGCACTCTTCCCTATAGCCACTGCCCTAAAGTTACCTATAACTTCATTATAATACATTTACACTGTGGCTTTGACCCCCCTTGAGGGTGATGACTGCCATGACATTTACACTAAAGATAATAGTGGTCTAACCTCCCACTCCCAACCTGTGGGTGGAGACTGCCAGGTGATTTGAGAGCACTCAAATGAAGGCTGCCCCAACTGTGCCCCTTCAACCTAAATAGAGATAAAAGGAGATGATACCCCCCTAACCCCAGTGCAATTGCCATCTCGGGGCCTGCCTGCTTCACTGTCTTGAGAGTGCACTTTTCTTTAACTGTCAAACTCTTGTTTACTTTAGAGTTTGGCTCTGAATTCTTTTTGGTCCAACTCAAGAACCTAGGTGGGCCTGCAGGCAAGGAAGGGACCTACCTTTGATATTTTCATTCTTTTACTTTTTTTTTAAGTTTATTTATTTTGAGAGGGGGAGGGGCATCGAGAGAGGAAAAGAGAGAATCCCAAGCTGAGCCAACAGGGGAAGGGGGTAGGTCTTGAGCCAAAATCAAGAGCAAATGCTTAAGCAACTGAGCCACCCAGTTACCCCATCCTTTTGCTTTTTAATAAGACTTGCTTTATGGCTTAAGGCTATAGTAAATTATGGTAAAAGTCACATGTCTTCCTAAATAAGTTTCTTTGTGTTATTGATGAATTCACTGTTCTCTAGCTATTGTGTCAATTCCGCCTTTGTAATTTTGCAAATCTCATATCTTTACTTATTTTTTTTCTGCCTTCAATAAAAGTTTTGAGAACACAGTCTTGAAAATAGTCTCTTACATTTGAAAATGCAGCTAGATCATCACCAAGCCATTTTGCACACCTAGAAAATTGATCTGACGACTAACACAAAAATCTGCATAACTTGAGCCACAGAACTCAGCAGGTACACGGTGCAGAGAGGTGAACTGCGAGAAAGTGAATCCCTGGAGGCTAGGCAGCTATTTTTCTTTGTGTAGAGACGATGGAGACAGGTGGAGAGTATAGGAAAAGCACTCCCCCTGAAAGCAGCTGGAGAGAAAGAGTTACTCAGGAACTGAACAAGAAAGGGAGAAAGGAGAAGGGAGAAAGGAGAAGGTTTGTTTTGCCTTTAGAATTCTATGAACAGGGAAGCACAGAGTTGGAAACTCCACAGCTTGATACCTGGTGGTGCTCTTATAGGAAGGACAAATCCTCAGGAGCACTGAGGTACTTGGGATCCTTGGAGCCACATGAGGAGAGGTGATTCCCCTCCTGGGAGGACATTTAGTAGAGGCCATGCAGCCTACCAGAGGAAAAGGTCCCATCAGATTCCAAATTACAGCCATATTTGCTGGTGTTGGAACAAAGACACTAGGATATGGAGAATCCTGCTGCCATTTGTGTGTTGTGATTTACCATAGTTCCTGAACTGCTGCTGTTACACAATTGCACAAAACTTTTTGGTTGGGCTGGCACCTGGCCAATCTCTAAGTCTCTGCAGCAGTGCATGAACATTCCTGGGGATGGACCAGCACCTGGCAATTGCTTGGTGAGACCTTCCCCTAGAGGGTTGGAGCTGGTCCAAGCTGCAGGGCCCTCAGAAAAGATGGGTTTGGAAATACAGCTGCATCTGAAGATAAAATTTGGGAGAGGGGTGCTGCTTGGTAGGCTGATGGCTTGTTGCTGACAGTGTAGAAGCAAGGGAGAGGGCAGAAGCTGAGACAAAGGAGGGGTGCTTGATTGCCAGTTGGCAAGAGCACAGAGCTCTGATGCTAGAGACTGAGAAGCTGGGTGACACCACTTTCACCTCCCCTAAGTATGTGCATATACACATTTGCACACCACAGTCCACCCTAGTAAGCTAAGCAATGCCACCTAGTGGAGTATGGAGAAGTTCCACCAACCCCCATTCAAATGCGCCAACCAGACCCTACCAGAGGACCACAAGTCTCTCCCCCTGCTTAGCGCTTAGTGTACAGACTGTAAATGGCTTCATAGTTTGACTTCTAGGGGAAACTGGATGTAATTTCATTTGGATTTCATTCTGTTTGATGGTCCATCAATTCAATTTTTTTCTTATTCTTAGATACAGAAAGAGAAAAAAATTATTTTTATTTTCTGGTTTTATAAAAAATAGTTTTCTTTATATTTTCTACTATATTTTATTATTATTTTTGTACATTTTTCAGTCTATTTTACTTTCTTCATTTCATTTTGTTGTATACATTTTTAAAAATTTTTTAACGATTCCTTACTTTTTTATTCTTTTTTTTCTTATCTTTTCTTGTCTTTCCATTTCTTTCTATTATATCAAGCTTTCCTCAATAACCAGACCAAAACACACCTTGGATCCAGCTTCCTTTATTTTGTTTTTTCTCGATTGTTTTTAATTTTTTAAATTTTTATCTTTTAATTTATAAATTCTTTTTGTTTCTACAAAATGATAAAATGAAGGAATTCACTTGAAAAGAAGAACAGGAAAAAATGACAGCTAAGGATTTAATCAGCACAGATATAACCAAGATGTCCGAACCAGAATTTAGAGTCATGATAATAAGAACACTAGCTGGTGTTGAAAAAAGCATAGAATCCCTTTCTGTGGAGATAAAAAAAGTAAAATGTAGTCAAAATGAAATTAAAAATACAATAACTGAGATGCAATCTCGAATGGAAGCCATAGTGGCAAAGATGGATGAGGCAGGGATATAGAGGACAAACTTATGGAGAATAATGATGCAGGAAAAAAAGGGAAACTAAGGCAAAAGAGCATGGTATAAGAATTAGAGAACTTGGTGACTCATTAAAAAGGAACATTAGAATCATAGGGGTCCGTGATGATAAAGAGAAATAAAAAGGTATAGAAGGGTTATGTGAATAAATCATAGCAGAAAACTTTTGTAACCTGGGGAAAGACACAGACATCAAAATCCAGGAAGCAAAGAGAACTCCCATTGGACTCAACAAAAACTGGCCATCAATAAGGCATATCATAGTCAAATTCACAAAATACACAGACAAGGAAAGATTTATGAAAGCAGCAAGAGAAATAAAGTCCTTAACATACAAGGAAAGACAGGTCAGGTTTGAAACAGACCTATCCACAGAAACCTGGCAGGCCATAACAAATGGCAAGATATATTCAATGTGTTGAATCAGAAAAATATGCAGCCAAGACTGTCATTCAAAATGGAAGGAGAGAGAAAAATTTTCTCAAACGAAAACTAAAAAAGTTCATAACCACTAAATCAGCCCTGCAAGCAATTTTAAGGAGGACTCTTTGATGGGACAAAAGATGAAACAAAATAAAAAAGACCAAAAGCAACAAAGACTACAAGGGACCAGAGAACACCACCAGAAACTCCAACTCTACAAGCAACACAATGGCATTAAATTCATATCTTTCAGTACTCAATCAAAATGTCAATGGAATAAATGCTCCAATCAAAAGACATAGGATAACAAAATAGATAAGAAAACAAGATCCATCTATATACTGTTTACAAGAGATCAAGACTTTTACACCTAAAGACTCCTTCAGATTGAAAGTAAGGGGATGGAGAACCATCTATCATGTTAATGGTTGTGAAAAAAAAAAAATCAGAGAAGCCATACTTACATCAGAAAATCTATATTTTAAAATAAAGACTGCAACAAGAGATGAAGATGGGCATTATATCATAATTAAGGGGCGTATCCACCAAGAAGATCTGAGAACTGTAAACATTTATGCACCTGTGTGTAAACATTCAAATATGTAAACCAATTAATCACTAACATAAAGAAGCTCATTGATAATAATATAATAATAATAGGGTTCTTCAACACCCCACTTACAGAAGTGGACAGATCATCTAAGTAGAAAATCAACAACGTAACAATGGCTTTGAATGACACATTGGACCGGATGGATTTAACCAATTTATTCAGAACATTTCATCCTAAAGCAGGGGAATACACATTCTTCTCCAGTGCACATGGAACATTCTTCAGAATAGATCATATGCTGAGACATAAATCAGCCCTCAGCAAGTACAAAAAGATCGAGATCATGTCATGTATATTTTCAGACCACAATGCTATGAAACTCTAAACCAACCACAAGAAAAAAATTTGGTAAGACAACAAATACTTGAAGATTAAAGAACACCCTACTAAGTAATGAATGGGTTAACCAAGAAGTAAATGAGGAAATTAAAAAGTGCACAGAAGCTGATGAAAATGATAACAACATAGTCCAAAACTTTTGGGATGCAGCAAAGGCGGTATATAGCAATCCAGGCCTTCCTAAAGAAGGAAGAAACATCTCAGATATACAATCTAACCTTACACCTTAAAGAGTTGGAAAAAGAACAACAAATAGAACCCAAAACCAGCAGAATATGGGAAATAATAAAGATTAGAGCATAAATCAATGAAATTGAAATAAATTAAAAACAAACCAAACATTAGAACACATCATTGAAACAAGGAGCTCGTTCTTTGAAAGAATTAACAGAATTGATAAACCCATCCCAGTTTGACCAAAAAGAAAAAAGGAAAAGACTATAATAAGTAAAATCAATATAATGAAAGAGGAGAGATCACAGCCACCTCTGCAGAAATACAAACAATAATAAGGGAATATTATGAGCAAATTATATGCCAATAAATTGGGCAATCTGGAAGAAATGGACAGATTAATAGAAACATAAAAACTACCAAAACTGAAACAGGAAGAAATAGAAAATTTGAACAGACCCATGATCAGGAAAGAAATTGAATTAGTAATCAAAAATCTCCCAAAAAATAAGACTCCAGGGCCAATGGCTTTCTGGGGGGGCAGGGGGTGGATTTCTACCAAACATTTAAAGAAGAGTTAACACCTATTCTTTTGAAGCTGTTCCAAAAATAGAAATGGAAGGAAAACTTCCAAACTCATGCTATGAGGCCAGCATTATCTTGATTCCAAAACCAAAGAGTTCACTAAAGAAGAGAACTACAGACCAGTTTCACTGATGAACATGGAGGCAAAAATTCTCAACAAGATCCTAGCCAACCAGATCCAACACTATATTAAAAGAATTATTCACCATGATCAGTGGGATTTATACTTGGGATGCAGGGCTGGCTCAATTTCTGTAAATCAACCAATCTGATACATCACATTAAAAAGAAAGTACAAGGGGTGCCTGGATGGCTCAGTCAGTTAAGTGTTGGACTTCAGTTTAGGTCATGATCTTTAATCAGTTAGTTCAAGCCCTGTATGGACCTCTGTGCTGACAAAACCTACTTCAGGTTCTGTCTCTCCCTCTCTCTGCCCTCCCCCTCTCTTGCTCTTTCTCTCTCTGTCTCTCAAAAATAAAACATTTAAAAAATTAAGAAGATAAAAATAAAAAAATTAAAAAAAGGACAAGAACCACATGATCCTCTCAGTAGATGCAAAGAAAGCATTTGTCAAAATACAACCTCCTTTCTTTTTATTTTTTATTTTTATTTTTTTAAATTTAAATCCAAATTAGTTAGCATATAGTGCAACAATGATTTCAGGAGTAGATTCCTTAGTGCCCCTTACCCATTTAGCCCATCCCGCCTCTCAAAACCCCTCCAGTAACTCTCAGTTTGTTCTCCATATTTATGAGTCTCTAATGTTTTGTCCCCATCCCTGTTTTTATATTATTTTTATTTCCCTTCCCTTATGTTCATCTGTTTTGTCTCTTAAAGTCCTCATATGAGTGAAGTCATATGATATTTGTCTTTCTCTGACTAATTTCACTTAGCATAATACCCTCCACTCCCATCCACATAGTTGCAAATGGCAAGATTTAATTCTTTTTGATTGCTGAGTAATACTCCATTGTAAATATACATACCACATCTTCTTTATCGATTCATCCATTGATGGACATTTGGGCTCTTTCCATACTTTGGCTATTGTTGATAGTACAGCCTCCTTTCTTGATAAAAACCCTCAAGAAAGTTGGGAAAGAAGGGTCATACCTCAAGATCATAAAAGCCATATATGAGAGATCCACCACTAATATCATCCTCAACGGGGAAAAACTGAGAACTTGCCCCCTAAGGTCAGGAACACGACAGGGATGTCCATTCTTGCCACTGTTATTCAACATACTATTAAAGTTCTAGCCTCAGCAGTCAGACAACACAAAGGAATAAAAGGCACCTAAATAAGCCAAAAGGAAGTCCAACTTTCACTCTTTGCACACAACATAATACTCTATATGGAAAACCCAAAAGATTCCACCAAAAAACTGCTATAACTTATCCAAGAATTCAGCAAAGTTGCAGGGCACAAAATCAATGCACAGAAATTGGTTGTATTTTTATACACCAATAATGAAACAACAGAAAGAGAAATCAGGGAATTGATCCCGCTTACAACTGCACCAAAAAACATAAAATACCTAGGAATAAACCTAACCAAAGAAGTGAAAAATCTATACACTCAAAACTATAGAAAGCTTATGAAAGAAATCAAAGAAGACTGAAAAGATGGAAAAATATTCCATGCTCATGGATTGCAAGAACAAATATTGTTAAAATGTCAATACCCAAAGCAATCTACATATTCAGTGTAATCCCTATTAAAATATATAACTTCACAGAGCTAGAACAAACAATGCTAAAATTTGTATGGGACCATAAAATACCCCAAATAGCCAACACAGTCCTGAAAAAGAAAACCAAAGGTGGAGGCATCACAATTCCACACTTCAAGAAGTATCACATGAATACAGTGTATTCATGAAGACAGTATGGTACTGGCATAAAAACAGACAAGATCAATGGAACAGAATAGAGAACCCATAAATGAACCCACAAACGTATGGCCAACTAATTTTGACAAAGCAGGAAAGAATAAACAGTAGAATGAAGACAGCCTCTTCAGCAAATGGTGTTGGGAAAACTGGACAGAGGCATGCAGAAAAATGAACCTGGATCACTTTCTTACACCATACCCAAAAATAAACTCTAAATGTATGTAAGACCTAAATGTAAGACAGTAAGCCATCAAAATCCTAGAGAAGGAAGCAGACCAAAACCTCTTTGACCTTGGGCACAGCTTCTTACCCAACAAGTCTCCAGAGGCAATGGAAACAAAAGCAAAAATGAATACTTGGGACCTCATCAATATAAAAAGCTTCTGAACAGCAAAGGAAACAAGCAAAACTAAAAGGCAATCAACAGAATGGAAGAAGAAATTTGCCAATGACATATCAGATAAAGGGATAATATCCAAAATTTAAAAAGAACTTACCAAACTAAACACCCAAAAAACAAATAACCCAGAGAAGAAATGGGCAAAATATATGAATAGACACTTTTCCAAAGAAGACATCCAAATGGGTAACAGACACCTAAAAAAAATGCTCGACATCACTCATCATCATGGATATACAAATCAAAACTACAATGAGAAACCATCTCACACCAGTCAGAAAGGCTAAAATGAACAACTCAGGCAAATGTAGATGCTGGCGAGGATGTGGAGAAAGAAGAACCCTTTTTGCACTGCTGGTAGGAATGTAATTTGGTGCAGCCATTCTGGAAGGCAGTATAGAGGTTCCTCAAAAAATTAAAAATAGAACTACCTTAAGACTCAGAAATCGCACTGCTAGGTATTTATCCAAAGGATACAGGTGTGCTGTTTTGAAGGGACACATGCACTCCAGTGTTTATAGCAGTGCTATTGACAGTAGCCAAAGTATGGAAAGAGCCCAAACGTCCATCGATAAATAAATGGATATATTTCTAGTGTGTGTGTGTGTGTGTGTGTGTATACACATGATGTGTGTATATATATTATATATATATATATATATAAAATACTCTATTATGTGTGTATATATATATACACACAACAGAGTATTACTCATTAATCAAAAAGAATGAAATCTTGCCAAATGCAACAATGTGGGTGGAACTAGAGCGTATTATGCTAAATGAAATTAGTCTGAGAAAGACCAATATCATATGACTTCCCTCATACGTGGAATTTAAGATACAAAACAGATGAACATAAGGGAAGGGAAGCAAAATTAATATAAAAACAGGGAGGGGACAAAATATAAGAGACTTTTAAAAATGGAGAACAAACTAGGGTTGCTGGAGGGTTGTGGTAGGGGGATGGCTAAATGGGTAAGGAATATTGAAGAAGACATTTGTTGGGACGAGCACTGGGTGTTATATGTAGGGGATGAATCACTTGATTCTACTCCTGAAATCATTATTGCACTATATGCTAACTAATTTGGATGTGAACTAAAACAAAACAAAACAAAACAAAGCAAAACTATTTTAAAAATCTCTTTTAAGAATTGTCTGGGAATTTTGTTTAAAAAATTTTAATTTATATATATATAATGTTTATTCATTTTTTTTAGAGATAGAGATTGACAGAGCATTAGCAGGGAAGGGGCAGAGAGAGGGAGACACAGAAACCAAAGCAGGCTCCTGGCTCTGAGCTATTAGCACAGAGCCCAATGAGGGGCTTGAACTCAGGAACCATGAGTTCAAGACCTGGGGGCCAAAGTCAGATGCTCAACACACTGAGCCACCAGTCACCTTTAAAAATTTTTTTTAAACTTAGTTTTGCCAGTTTCTAAAAGTATTTTGAGTACGTTATTTGTTGTACATTAATTTTGCATTTGAATTCTGGATGGTGGATTATTTTCACATCATGAAGTTTCCTTCTTTTTCTCAAATAATACTTCTTGCCTTCAACTCTCTTCTGTTTGATACTACTTTGATAAAGTTTTGCTTATTATGATTTAAAAAAACATATTTCTACTTTCAATATCTTTGTATCTCCATGTGTAAGATGAATCTCCTAAAAGAAGCATATGGTAAGTTCTCTTTTTTTTTTTATTAAACTCTGACCATCTTTGTCTTTTAACTGAGATTTTTGTTTTTTCCCATCTTATGTAATTATTAATGTAGTTGTATTTGAATCAATGGCATGCTAGTAAATGTTTAACAATCATCTTTCAAAAATTACATATATACATATTATTTTATAAGTTGTACTGATATAATAAATATGTAGAATATAATTTTTACATAATACTGTTTTAATACTAAACTATACAAAACAATAAATTGCACATATCCAATTTATTCTCACTGAATTCCCCATTGCTTTTTTGCCAAACTATTGTATCTGCAGCCAAATTACAATTGTAAATGATGAACAAGTATACGTCTAACATAAATGTAGATATTTTTATGTTATGAGTAAGACAAAGAGTACAAAAAAAAACCATATTTCAGATCTTCAGTCTTTTGTCAATTATATGAATAATTTCTTTGCTGAATTAAATGATAGGTTTTGAATACTGGAAGAGCTTTTTTTTTTAATTTTGTGCTATTCACAATGAAATGGGACGTGACCGACTTAAGTTTAATATGCATTTTTGTCACTTTGGAATTCTGAACAACAGCAATGCAACCAAAAACCTTGATTTGTACCATTTGTTAATTTTTGTCACGCAGCTACTTCCCCATGGCAGATGTCAAGCTGTTGACATGATGTTGCTGACCATGGTGCTGCAAAGTGCAGTAGCAAACCATTTAACCTAACATTTTCATCAGATACAATAGATGTTAAAAAACAAAAGCAAAACAAACAAACGTACAAACAAAAAGAAACCTAGAGGTTACAATGAATAGTAAAATGTAGTAAAATAAATAGGAACTGTGGAGTCTAAGTTGTGGTAAGACACTTTCTTCGTGATGTAGAAGCATTTGCTCTAGTTGATATTTTTCTGGTTTTATTCTGTGAGAGCCAGATTACTGATTTTTTCATAATGTGACATATTTTCTCCATATGCTAACATGCTGCATGTCATAAAGAAAACATTCTGAAATTCTGAATTTTTTAAAAAATATCTTATTATGCTTCCAGTCAGGTCAGAGAAATTTTCCCTTCAAGTATGATGGACTACTTCATGAGTGCAGTGTAGTCTGTACAGAATGTAATGACTACCTTGACATACCTGACTTGCTATAACTGTATTTTTCTCCCACTCTCCCTCTCTTTTTTTAAGACAACAATCTTTTGCTTTAGAATTGTATTTAAGTCATGGATACAACTAAGACATTTCTTGTAAGGACCAAGTATATTTGTAAAATTGTTTTAGTCTACAAAATAGTCTAGTAGCAATTTGTCAGTTGAGCCGATGTGATTAGACATTCAATTTTATGACTATTACCTTCCTCTCCCAAATAAACAAAATAATTAGAGGAAACAGTGAAGTCACAATCCATTTAATACTCATAAAACCTTCCTGTTGATGTAGCTTTAGAACTGGGCAACTGAAGTAACTATCCATCTTGCTTTTAGAGTAATTGCAGCTTAAATGTGATCGCAGAGCACAACATCCCCAGTAATTAACCACCTTGCTTTTGGAGCACCTTTTTATCAGTGTGTGTCTTTGAAGCAGAACTAAGAGGAAATAAAATAATTTTCAGCATACTATTTTTTTTCCTGAAGTAGTTTGTTCCAATTAATTTGCTGAATATAGGACATCCAATAAACCACAATGTTCATGCTACTTTAATGCACTAAAAACATGGTTCTTTATATTCTGCACTTTATATTCCTTTCACCAAAAAAAAAAAAGAATTATTGCTATCAACCATTTCCATAAACCTTGCATTTTTTCAAGTGTTTTATGAAAGGCCATATTATATTTTACTCTTACCAGTCTTGAGAATTAGGCTAATAGGATATCCCCATTTTACTGAGGGGTTCAACATCTATTTCCATACATCTCCTCTGAAAAGAACTAAATATTATGTTTTGGTCATCACTTCTATGACAGAATGAATAGGTCAAACTGGATAAGACAAAGCAAGTGTTACATCTCTGGTATTTTGCACCCCTGACTGCTTGAATTATTCTTAAGACAGTGGCGCTGCCCTCCTGCTGCTCTTTGTCAGATGTGCTATATAAGGCAACAATTCTGAACCAAGGTCCCCTAAATTAATGACTTTGACTTCAAATGAGCCAGCAAAATATATTGCAAAGGACTAAAAGAGTTATCTTAGGGCAATTTTTAAAGGTAGAAAAAACAAAAGATTCCTTTCTCCTTGATATGATATACATTAACTAATAAATATTTTTTAAAACAAGTTAGTAAATAAGATGTTTAGATCTCCTAAAGAAAATAGTCAATAAAGTCATTTAATTCAATAAAATTAATACATATTATTAATTTATTGTTTAATTAGTTGAGTTTCAAAATGTTATATTATCTTCTCATATTGGGCATCATTTTCTAAGAATATTGTTTGTTGAAATGTTATAGGAAATTTAAAAATTATGTTAAGAGTCCATTCAATGAAATATAAAATTTCAAAATGCTCAAAAACTTTTTTGACTTCAAAGTGCTCTGACCAGAGGAATATTTAATTTCTTAATTTTAGCAGATATTAAGTAAGTATAAGATCTGAATTGCAAAGGTATTTCAGCTCTCTGCTGACGAGTCAATCTCGTCCTACAGTAACAGAAATTTAAGCATGACTCAAAAAATTCTATGACTCTCCACCTATACCATTGATTTTTAGGGCAGTCAAACAAATGTACTCAGTTTTTTCCTCTGTGAAGTAACTTGTGTCCATATGCTAAACAATTGGCGGTAATGATAACCAGATACAGCCTCTCATTCTCTTTTGAGGTTTGAGATGTAGGCATCCTCTGCTCTCTGACAGAGATACTACAAAGTAGACTCCTTAAACAGTTCTCTCAGTGATGGTTGACAAGTTCACACATGCAAAGATGAAGTAAGCATTGCCACTGGGAAAATGAACAATTCCTTGGTGTATCAAACAGTTATGCAAGGGCCCTGTGACCCAGAGAGCCAAATACGTACTTCATGGCTGCATCTATAAAAATGCTTCTTTCTCAACTCACAAATTCTGTTTCTCCTCCCAAATATCTAAGATTTTACTGCCCGATGTCTAATAAATCCAAGTTCCAGACTGTTCTCACAGACATCTCAAAACTTGAATCTCACTCCATTCAACTTCATCTACTTGCACACCTTATCTCTACCAAGAACTTCTAGATCTTTTTTGCTCACTCAACTCATACACTAGCACTGTTTCTTATTTCTCTTCTCATTTTTTTCCCAGTCCTGCATTGCAAAAAGCCCAAACCCTGTTTGCAAAGTTCAAAACAGAAGAAAATGAGTAGAACGGTTAGAAGGTAGAAAAGGGAAAACACATTTGTTACTATATTTGTTTCCTTATCAAGACAAATTTGGGGGAAGGTATTGATTTTATGTAGTGTAGTTGGAAATAAAAAAAAAAAACAGGAGACTTTTCATTTGGTGACTTATAGCCAAATGAGTCCTGATACTAGAAATTTTGAGGATCATAGTAGTTATGCATAATTTTCATGCTGCTAAGGAAAAGAGTGCTGGGGTACAATCCTTATGTCATTATGCAAAATCAATTTATTTCTGTGAATATATACTGGACTTTGTAAATCTTGTTCTCAGTAAAACAAAGCATGTAAAACTGTTAATCAGTTGCCTTTGACGTTTATTGCCTGATATCAACCTAACTTAAGGGGATATGTGGGATTTGGGGTCCAAAGACTTGGGTTTAATTGGGCCTCTTCTCCATGCTCATTGTGTGAGCTCAAACAAGTTTCCATTAATTATTCAAGCAGTTTTCTTAGATGTAATGAGAAATTCCTTATTAACCTTGACGAGTTGCTGTGAGAATTAAACATAATGTATATTAAGCACCTAACAGATCTAACTCTTGGTATGTACTTGATGAATGGCACTAAAATTTCTTCATGCATTTAGTTTTTTGATTAGTTAAGTATATATTTAGGTATATATGCAAGTTCATTTATGTATTCCCTTATTCATCATGGATACATTTGTTTGACATAAAACATGGGAACAACAATAAAGAATACATGTATTTCTCACTAGTACCTTTACAGTGATGTTTGCTTTTTGTTCTTCAAAGAAATCCCTAATATCTAATGGAAATCTAAAAGGAAAATGGAAAAGAAAAAAAATGAGCTTGTTAAAGATTACTCATCAAACACTGCATGAATGACAATCTCTCTGCTATAATTCTAAACACCTGGATGAAAGCTGATATAAGACTTCTTAAAATTAAATTATAAATGTGATTAAGCCAATGATCATTATAAGAATATTAATTAAATCTGCCACTTTGGGCCACATGATCAAATTTTTCTTTAATAAGTTTCATAGGTCAAAACCTCTCAAATGAGCTAACCAGAAATTCTTGAGCAAGTGATCACATGAACACTCAAAGTCAATCAAGCAGTGCAATATGAAATTAAACTCCATATTTACACACAAATCTTTTATTATACATGTATTTACTCAAATTACAGAAAATAGTGAAAAGCTTTAATGAATCCATGCATCTTATCTCTGCTTAAAGAATACCTTCATGAATTTTTGTGGCAAGAATGCTGTTTTTCTAAGCTCAAGTAACTTCAAATTTTGGCAAGATGTTGCTGCTTACTACTAATCTTTCAATGTCTTGCTCATTGAATAAAGAAAATCACATTTTTACAGGTGCTTATCTAGTGAGTTGTGTATATATTAACCCTTACTCTGAGATAGTTGAGAAATATTGAAAAACAGAGATGTTAGTTGTATTAAGTGGATTCAGAGGGAAGGGTGCATGAACGTCCTAAAATATACTTTCATTTTTGAGGATTGTTTTTTTGTGTCACTTCATATTGTCTCCATTTCTATCCCATATCAGTTCATGCTTAACCTTATGACTAAATATAGTTTAAAAAATACAGTTTTAGTAATTCATCTGGAAAAAAAATAGCACTATTTGGTAAATGAGTTAAAAGCTTAAGTTAAAGAATAAGCAAGTTTCATCGCATTCATACTACACTCTCCGCTAGCTGAAGCCAAGGGGCTAAAACTATAGGTGAGATTAGCGGGTGCTCAGTTAATATTTTTTATTAATTAACATTTAATTAGTTGTCTTTCAAAATGTCATATTGATTACTTTTTTCTTTTTTAACGTTTATTTATTTTTGAGACAGAGAGAGACAGAGCATGAACGGGGGAGGGGCAGAGAGAGAGGGAGACACAGAATCGGAAACAGGCTCCAGGCTCCGAGCCATCAGCCCAGAGCCCGACGCGGGGCTCGAACTCACAGAGCGCGAGATCGTGACCTGGCTGAAGTCGGACGCTTAACCGACTGAGCCACCCAGGCGCCCCTGATTACTTTTTTCTTTTTCGCATTATCAAAATGACAAATTCTGTGTTAAAGTGTTGAGGAAATGTTTAAAATAAGTTAAAAGTTCATCAAATAAAATATAAACTCTCAATATGTTGAAGACTTTTTTACTCCAAGGTGCTCTGATTATAAGAATATTTAATTTCTTTTTTTTAAATTTTTTAAATGTTTATTTTTGAGACAGAGAAAGACGGATCATAGTGGGGGAGGGGCAGAAAGAGAGGGAGACACAGAATTTGAAGCAGGCTCCAGGCTCTGAGCTGTCGGCACACAGCCTAATGCAGGGCTCAGGCTCACAAACAGTGAGATTATGACCTGAGCCAAAGTCAAACGCTTAATCGACTGAGCCACCCAGGCACGTCTATTTAATTTCTTAATTTTAGAAGTTTGCACGGGTTTCAGTAATCACAATTTATAAAACATTAGTAAAAATAAGAAAAGTATAGAAAGAAGATTTGTAAGTAATTTTAGAGATCTTATGACTTTCAAATAAAAATTAACTTGATAATTTCTACATTTTTTCTTCAGTTTTTAAATGTCTAGGGCTTAATATTTTGAATCTTATAGACTCAACACCTAATATTTCTCCTTGGTTTTATACTGTCTCTGTTGTGGCCACCAGGGGATATCTGTATCTCCATATCTTTTTTTTTTTTTTTTTTCATGTTTATTTATTTTGAGAGAGAGAGAGAAGGAGAGTTAGTGGGGGCAGAGGCAGCAGGAGACAGAGAATCCCAAGGAGACTCCAGGCTGCTAGTGCAGAGCCTGACATGGGGTTCCATCTCATGAACCCTGAGATCATGACCTGAGCCAAAATCAGGAGTAGGATCCTTAACTGACTGAGTCACCCAGACACATCTATATCTCCATAGCTCTATAAGCAGAGTGCCCAAAAAAAGCAGGGTAAGTCACTCTGGATAATAATCAGGGTGCAAATTATATTTAACAACAAATTCCAACAGCACAATTCATTTTTTTGTGTTTTGTTGTTGTTGTTTGTTTGTTTTTTTTCTTTGGTTTTGTTTTTGCTACTTAAATTCCAAATTACTTTTTAGGATAGAAATCTTGCTCAGTCACTATGGATTATTCTACCAAAATTCACTGATGAAATACTCATTCAAGCTTAAATCTTTGGGGAGCAGTGGCCTTTCTTAAATGCACTGAGGCTCCTTTAGCAGCAAAAGAAAGTCTAGGGACACCTCCAATGTACCATTATTAGTACACATTCCTTCCATTGCTCAGCAATCAAGTTGAAGTTCTTGGACACTGATCTACCAGAGTAATCCTCAGTTTTAGATTTTTCTCTGTATTTTAGTCATAAGCACTTGTGAAGAACTAGATGGCTCAAAACACCAAGCCTATAATGCTTTAGAAATCATGTTGGGAACCAAAGCAATTTTAAGAAAGAATTAAAATTGCATAAATTATAAAGCAGTATCAGTTCAGTCTTTTAGTAGGAAACTGGATCAGAACAGTAAAGGTTGGGTGATACTGGGATTTACTCCATGTATTTAAATAGTTTTACTTAGCAATTGAGTTCTATAAATATGCTTAGGTTAAGTTTACTAAACTATTTATGACAAGAAAAAGTTTTCAAGTACTTTAGGAAATTATAAAGAGATAAATACAGCATATGAGATTCACTGACAAGTACAATTACTTTGAAAATTATATTCAAATATTTTATAAATTATAGCTTTTAGAGTAATGGATTTTTATGGCTTGCTTTCAGTTATATTAACTATATTGTCTACCTTTACAATGTAATATATTTCATTTTACCAACTGATGGAATCATAATTCATTCATATTTATTTATGTGATGTGTACATTTGAAAATTATTTAAAAAGAAAAAAATAATTCATCATACAACACAAAGCAATATAAAAAATTGTTACATTTGATTCAGTAGATTCCTAAGGAAATATATTCAGAGAATATATTATATCTCTATCTAAGAATATAGCAGAAGATACCAATTATTTAACAGCAAAGCTTCTGTAGCTTACTCTGCAATTTATTAACCTATTGTTAGGAAGAGACTAGTTCTTTGATATTAATTCATGAAACTTAATTTGAATAATTCTTTTGCTAATTTATTCATAAAACAGAAAGATAATAATGATGAATTCTGCTTAGTGTTTTCCACGTGTCATTCAATACTTTGATGTACTTAAAAAGTAACTATGAAAATGGATAAATATTCATTCAGGTTTTTGATCTCTTTAATACAGACATTTTCAGATCATTTTGAAAAAAACTTTAGAAAAATAACTGTGACTTTAGTCTACTTGGATTTTTCTAACTTAAAGTAAATTTAAAATAATATGTAACTATAAAAAGGCCTAAGAATTTCCCCTGAGAAATGAAGTAAAACTGTAGTTAAAACAAAAAAACTGTTAGACTTTGAAGAAAAGCCAAAAGTTTGTATTAGGGTGACCCAGTAAAGTACAAAGGTAATCAGAAATGACTTAAATCATCAAATAGGTGTATTTTTCTGCCATATTCCCATAAAACTCTCTAGATTTTTAACTGATTACTTAAAAGTGGGCAGTGGCCTCAGTTAGTGCATGTCATGTTTTGAGCAGGCTTCAAAATCAACCCAGGATAAACCTCAAAGGAGTGACTTCTTTCTCTTTGATCTTTGTCTGTGGTACATTTTTCACTCCTTTTGAACTACACATCTCATCACTCAGCTACATGGCTGCTATGGCAGTTCATGCACCAGGCCTTCAAGGAGATTGGCCAGTCAGTAAACTACAACTAGCTGTCCCAAACCAACCTCTTCCTTGTTTTCGTAAATAAAGTTTTATTAGATCATAGTCACACCCTTCTGTTTACATATGGTCTAAGGTTGTTTTTGTGCCACAACAGCAGAGTTGAGTAAATACAACAGAAACTGTATGGCTTACAAATCATAAAACAAAACAAAAAAAAAACAAAAAATAACTGGTCCTTTACAAAAACGGGTTTGCTAACCTCTGCTATACAGCACTGAGGAATAACTAATTATTGCTCTATAACAACATGATTTAATTTCAAAAACAGTATTGACTAAACAGAGCTTGACATTGTGAGATTTCCTTTCCTTTCCTTTCCTTTCCTTTCCTTTCCTTTCCTTTCCTTTCCTTTCCTTTCCTTTCCTTTCCTTTCCTTTCCTTAAATTCAAAAAAAGAGGCAAATCTAATGGGTGGTGTTCCAGTCAGTTTGGGATTATTTTGGGGAGAGGGGGAAGGGTTAACTAGAGGCATATGAGCAACACTGTTAGTGTAATGAGAATATTCAATTTCTTGTTTTTGTTGGAAGTTACCTGAATGTGTTTACTTTTTTGAGTTGTGATTTGTGCATTTTCAGGTATTTATGCTGTATATTTCAATAAAAAGTTGAAAAGGAAAGGAAGTAAATCGCCATGGAAAGAGGACTTGAATCTATTCATGCCATTATACTTTTAAAGTGAGAATAAGTCCTAAGGGATAACCTGTATAGAAATTGGTAGCATCATGAACTTCATGAGTTTTTCTGTTTCAACTGCATGAGGGTAGTCCCATTTGTACATTGTTTAAGTGGTCCATAGTAACATCAATGATCTCTGTCTTCTTCTATACAATGAGTACAATGGTTAGTACGGATGCAAAACCATTTTTAGCAAGAAGTACCCTCAGCTATATGTGGAAAATCTTTAGATGGGGATGTGCTCTGATTAAGAAATATCAAAGTTACCTGGTTTGCATTCATGACTTGGGTAACCAGAAAACACTGAACCCAGGCTTCAGGGAAAAAAAGAAAATAAACTAACAAAGGCTTCCACATTGTAACTGTCAGTCAAGCAAGAATGGAAAAGCTGTGATGCAGGATTTACTCACAGGAGGAGTGACTAGACAAAATGTAGGTCCTGGAACTGGCCTATGACCTTAGAGAAAATGGTAAATACAAACTGTATAAGTAGATTCTAGAACCACTAGGAAAAGGCCAACATGTTAAATACAGAACCCACTGAACATACAGAGAAAAACAACTTCCCAAAGCAAATATTCACCAGTTGAGGTCACTAGAAAATATTACAGTTGGGGGCAGAAGGCAGAGTGAAGAAATAGAAGTGCACAAAGGGAAAAGTCTTTTATAGCACACTTGTGAATACTCCTAAGAGCAAAATTGTATCTGCTAAGGGAACTGAACAAGCTTTGACATTAATTTGCTTCAGTCATTATTATTAGTGTATTAGCGTCCTGTGTGTTAAGAGCAAAGGAATATTTCAAAATACATATTTCATTTCTGAAGATGTATGCTCATTTTAATATTTTAGTACACAGTAACTGAGGTAGCAACTAAATATGAGCTGTGGACAACTAGAGGAGAAAAATACATATCCACATGATAAAATCAGAAATATTTTTAGCCCACTCAAATAGTTGTAGGAAATTTCAAAAACAATAGCTATGCACAAAAAGAATTAATTTTCTCCTACCAAAAGTAATTATGTATTTAAGTAATAATTTACTTAATAAATATATTACATTCTAGTGTGTTCCAATTCCAACAGACAAAGCTGCATGGAAATAGGCAACTGCAGAAAAATGCCTGAATGAAGAGACAGACACATAGCACATTATAGCAGTTCTTAAGTTTTCCCTGGCGTGACACCAAACATAAGGGCTAAAATCAAAAAGATGTGCAACACCAACTGTTAGTGAGGTTGTAAAGCAAATGGAATCCTCATATATCACAGCTGGGAATGTGGAAAGGGCACTACACTTTGGAGAAGACTTCGGCAATTTCTTTTGGATATGTATTTACACCGTACTCTGCAATTAATCCCTGTGAAAAAGCATGCTCATAAAAAGACTTGTACAAGTATATTCATAGAAGTATTATTTATGCTGCTAGGCACCAAACAAGCAAAGACAAAACAGAACAAAACATTACCAGGAGAATGGCCAGATGTGTATGGTTCAGCCATACAAAGAAATACTATCGACTGATATAGAAGAATGAATTTCTGATTAATGAACCTCACGACTGTAAGGCGTAATTTTGAATGAAGGAAGCCAAACATGAGAAAACAAGTAAAATTAATTATTGGTGATAGAGGTTAGAAAGTTGCCACCACTGGGTACACCAGGGTGGGGAAAGTAACTCCAAAGATACATTGAGGAAATTCTGGAGTGATGCAAATAGTTTATATGTTGTTTTGCATGATAGATGGATGGGGGTATGAAACTGTCAATGTCACCAAACTGAACACAGGGCCTGTGCATTTTATTGCTTGAAAATAGATCTTTATTGGAAAGTTTACTAAAGTTTGGAATACAAAGGCACTTTGTGATTTTTGAAAAATAATTTGGATCAGAAAAGTAATCTCACTGATTCTTGTATCCATGTTTATATATTTTAGGACTCTAAGGAGATACTTAGCTTTGGGCTTTATAGCTAATTTCTTTCCTTATGACAAGCTTCAAAAAGGACAGCTATAGTGGAAACATAATTAAACTATTTCCTTGAAGTGAATTGACAAAGTAGACTTATTTTTCCTTGAGCTGATGGAGGATATATTATTTAACTTTACCTACTGTTGTTAGCTATTTTAAAGAAATATTGGCCTATTTTAGTGTTCAGTGGTCTGTAAAGGTTTCAAGGCTGGGGAATAATAATTTTCTCAACCAAATTTAGTTTCTCAATATAATTTGGCCATATGCCAACATTATATCATTCAGGTACACTTTATTGGCAAATTGTTTTGATATATCTTTGTAATCTATTGGAAGAAAAAGCAGTGTGGCTTATGAACAGAGGCAGAAAGCTGTTTGTGTGGGATTGCTCCTTCCTGCCTCACTCACCATAGAATTTTATCAGCTGATAAATATTTTGAATTTCGTTTAGCATATAACAGTCTGATGTAAATAAATGAGCCAAACAGATAATAGATTTTAGAGAGAGATTTTAAAAAGTAAAATCTAGTAAATCTAGATGAATTAGTGTTTTCTACACACAAAAAATATATATTAATGAGTACAAAAATTATGAAATACTATCAACCTTGACCTAACAGATCATTAATTCTAAATTGATGACAGTTGGGGTATGAAAAGACTTCAGGTGCTTTGACTATGGAACCTTAACTCTAAATTTTATTTTAATGTTTATTTATTTATTTTTGAGAGAGAGCTAGCACGTGTGCATGCACATACCGGGGAGAGGCAGAGAAAGATAGAGACAGACAATCCCAAGCAGGGTCTGTGCTGTCTGTGCAGAGCCTGACCCAGGGCTCAAACTCACAAACCATGAGATCATGACCTGAGCTAAAATCAAGAGTCAGATGCTTAACCAACTGAGCCACCCAGGTAAATTTTAGAGAAACACAGAGAGCTTTTGAAATACATGGATACATTGGTCTCACTCCACAACAATAATTTCAGGAAGTAGGGCCAATCACACATAGATCCTGAAGTGGTTCTAATATGCAACCAGGTTGTGGAACCCCTGGTGGCTGTGAGGGCCTTTCAAGAATCAATTCTAAATCCAAGCTAGGAAAAAGGGAGCTATACTTGGGGTGCCTGGATAGCTCAGTCAGTTACATGTTGGAGTCTTGATTTCAGCTCAGGTCATGATCTGAGGGTTCCTGAAATCAAGCTTACAGCCAGGATCCTGCTTGGGATTCTCTGTCTCCTTTCTATCTGCCTCTCCCTTTCTCACTCACATTCTCTCTCTCTCTTTATCTCTCTCTCTCTCTCTCTCTCTCTCTCTCTCTCTCAAAATAAATAAATAAACATTAAAAAAATATAGTTATGGAGTGCTTGGGTGACTCAGTCGATTGAGCGTCCGACTTTGGCTGAGGTCATGATCTCACAGTTCCTGAGTTGGAACCCTGCGTCGGGCTCTGTACTAATGGCTCAGAGCCTGGAGCCTGCTTCAGATTCTATGTCTCCCTCTCTCTCTGCCCCTGCGCTGCTCACATTCTGACTCTCTCAAAAATAAATAAACATTAAAAAAAATTAAAAAAATAAGGTGAGCTATGATAAAATTTGGATGCTGTAGTTGTTAATTCTAACATTTGTAAGTATTTTTTGGTGACTCTTGGTCTTGTTTTCCTCATATGCAAATAAAAGCATTGAACATACTGGTCATTGGATTTCTCCCCAGCTCTAAAATTCTTTCATGAAGTCTCTCTTGATGATCTCCCATGACAGGTGAGTACGTTTAGCTTCTTTCCAGACTTCCTGTCATTTTGGTATTGACTTAGCTTATTTTTTGCAAAAATGTTACCTGTCCTTGGGAAAACAGTACCAGAAAACCAAAATTATCAGGTGTCAGTCCTTTCACATAGAATGCCTGGTTTCAATTTTTCTGTTATTAACTGCAACAGAAATAAAATAAAATGTCTAAATATAATGAATGTGTTTCCAACAGTTACTATGTCTACACTACATCTTACTTAAGATTCTAACAGTTGAATCTGTGAAGGCTCCCCATTTTTATGTTTGGGGGCAGTAGTCACATTGAAGAATTAAATGCCAAGGTTATGCTTCTATATCCAAAAATATAATTTACTTTTATGTTTCCTGCTGTTTGCATCATTGATGGTAAACAATGGTCTTCAAAGACTAGAAACAAACAATATTACATATAGTCTGCTTGACCACATGATTGAGGGACAACTCTCCTAGTAGCTTTGCTGGGAAACTAGCTTTTATAAGTTTCAAGGGCATAGTCTCTCTCATGGAATAGACAATATCCAGAGAAAGACATTTACACACACATTTTCTGTATCACTGAAGCTATTGGTAAAAGTGTCAAAAGTGGAGTCTTAGGAATGGACCAAGAGAGGGAAAGGATGAAGTAGCAACTGTGACAGGCAGCATCAGCAGCAAAATGGATAGACAGAAAGCAAGCTTGTTATAGTCTGAAAGCTAACAAGAGAAGCAAAAGCTAATCAAAACACTGTATTTGTGAGTATTTAAAAATCATAGTAAAAAGACAGCCAGTAGGAGAAAAAGAAATGAGTCCAAAAGGATACAAAGAAAGATAATAATGTCTTAATAGAAATAAATATGGACATACAGCTACCAAAAAAAAAAAAAAAGTCCAGAAGAGGACAGAAGGATGAAGGCATGGAAGGAAAAAAGGAAATGAAACACCAACTTTGTCATTTCTCACTAAAGAATATTCAGTTTAGCAATGTTGCCTCTACTCTTGTCAAAGAACTATCTTTTTCTTTTTTTATAATCCCCAACTTTATAACTCTATATATGATATTTTGCACGTGGGTTCTTTCCTTTTATTGCAGGATTCCACAATACCCGGATTCACTGTCTCACCACTTTGAGGAAATGAAGAGGCTGACACAAAATGAGCAGTATGCAAAAGTCTATTAGAGTATAAGATCAGAAAGGAAGAATAATAGGAAAGCTCTCTTTACAGAGAGGGTCCTTGTTATAAGGTTCTGGTGACCCTCCCCTTTCCCTTCCCCCTTGTTCCTTCTCAGGTTCTACCCTTATTGACTTGATAGCTCTGGGTGCAGGGTTATCCATTCCTGACTGGCTCTTTTTCATTGTATGAGGGCTGGTCTATGGCCACACTTAGGTCTTTTGTCAAAGTCCTAAGGGAAACATGAGAGTGGAGTAGGTGGAGTCTGTTACATTCTTAAGAGGAACCTTACATCTGAGAGGGTTTGCTGTGGTCAGACACTCCCAGCATTGTTCTAAAATAGATGTTTTTCCCCACTCAGGGACCTCAGGTCCCATCTTTCCCTCTCTGCCTACTGAATCCTATCTTCTCCTACCATACTTTGAAGGGTCATTGTTCACATGTAATGAAACAAATGCCAGGTAAAATAGAAGGCTTTATACTCTTGGGGGAAAAGTGTAATGAATATAAATGTGAACTCGCAACAAATGCTAAATTTAAACATTATAATCTTTAAGTGAACTTTTAGGTTAAAAATTGTATTGATTTAAAGAGAAAGTATTGTTTGCACGTTTACTTTTGGTTTTCTTCTATACATTCATGCTTTCTCAGTGCTTTTTCCAGATGCTAGAGGTGGGACTGAAAGTTCCAACCCTCTAAGGACTCTAAAGGTGTGGTTGGTTCTTCTGGCCACCAGCCTGTACCCTCAGGTGAGTCCCAAAGTCACTCATTACCATAACAAAACACCTTTCTAGCTCTCATCACTTTTAATGGCACTTTTATACAATAGAATTTTATGCAGCTATGAAACATCACATTAAAAAAATAATGGCCTAGGCCAATTGTTTACACTATAATATTATATAGAAATTGAGAATACAAATAATATGATTCTATTAGTTGATATTAAAATGTTGAAATTTAGAAAAATATCAAAGGGAACATGCTAACCTATTAATAGTTCCTGCCACCAGATAATGGGATTATATTTGATTTTTTATTATTCCCTACTCTTTTCTCTTTTTCAACAATGAACATATATTGCTTTTGTAATAAGAAAAATAATTCACTTTATTTAAAATCCTCTGGTGATTAAAAAGCAATTTAAGCTTTACAAAAGGAACACATAGTTCACTTGTTCTTAGTAAAAATAACAATCAAAAGAGGGCACTGGATTATATTCCCAAACTGTTTTTAGATAAAAATGTTAATGAATGTCTCTTTATTTGTTTTTCTTAAAAAAGTGTCAGTTTCTATTCAATTAAAGAACAAATGTAAGATACCCAAATTCAAGACAGTTTCGTATCAAGTAAAACTCCTCTTTTGTCTCATATATTATTCCTCTAGTCCCCAAGTGCTTTCTCCAGTTGAAGCTGCAAAATTGTCCTGGTATTTAAAATATCATCCAACTGGCAGGAACTTTTGATTATTACAACTATATTTTGTAATCTTTTGGTCTAGCGGATTCAATTATTTTTAGTTCATACATTTATTATATGCACATGATAAGCCCCTTAAACAGATTGTAGGTGATGATGGACTGAAAAATCAGCCCATCTTTTCTGTCTGGATAGAAGTGGTAGAATCATTTCACTGTGAGCTAGTGAAATTCGTACAGTTAAGCCACAACATTTACTTAGCTCCTATGTGTCAACCGATGATCCAATCAAAATAGGAGGATACTCGAGAAATGAATAATATTCTTCACAGGTTGTTTTAGCTATCATTTGTAGAGTTCCTAACAGAAGGTGACAGGAACTACACTAAATGATTTACAGAACTCTGAGTAAGTATTATCATCATTTTAGATATTGGATTTTGGGGTTTAGAACTGGGTGATTACAAAGCTCGCCCAAGGTAACAAGAATAAACAGAACAAGCTGTTGTTCTGTTGGGATTAAAATCCTATGCCTTTAAGTTCTCATGGGGTGAAGGATGCCATAAGAATAACTTTTATAAAAACCTAAGAATGTAACAAAATCTTCAGTCTTTTTGAATCTATTTTCAGAATTGATCTGTGACTCAGAATATGTTGGGCCTGTGGATACTTGCAAGGTTGTGTGAGTAAATGGTACTGAAGTTTGAGAAGGGGAATGGGACAATATAATGTAACTGTTCAGAGAAGAATTATAAAATCCTGGTCCTCACATAACTATAGCGTGAACTTGAGAAAAATCAGTTTTCCTCCTCTGTTCTTCAGTTTACTCAATGGTAACAAAACAGTGAAAACAGCACATTTCTCATAAGGTTGTTCAGGGTTAAGTTAGATATCACAGTACTTAATCGAACATTTGGCAGATTGTGAACACTAAATAAATGTAGCTCTTTGAGACATGAAGATTCTCTTCGATATGGAGAAGATAAATCCTATAACTAAATTCTAAAGTTGCCACTATTTTTTTCGAATTATGGCAAAATATAAACAACATAAAATTTACCATTTTTAACTGTATATATGTGATATTAAATATATTCACACTCTTGTGCAACCATTACTGCTATATATCTCAAGAAATTTCTAATCATTCCAAACTGAAACTCTGTGCCCATCAAACAATAACTCCCCATTTCCTCTCCCCTATCCCCTGATAAGCTCTCTTCTACCTTATGTTTTTATCTTACTATTCTAGGAATTATACAACACCTGTAAACACATATGTCTCTTCATATATTGGTAGGTAGGTAGATATTTATTTGGTTTACCTGTTTTATATGGATATTTCCACTAGAATGCAAGCCACTACAGTGGAAATATTTTGTCTATTATTTTACTAATAATTCTTTAGCTCCCCAAACGGTTTATGACATATAGTTGGTGCATAAGAAATATTAGTAAAACAAGTGAGTAAAGAATAGGTGTTAATCTTTCTTTTGATGTATGTTCCAAAGTTCCTTGGTAATAACCACTCTGTCTTTTCTTTTTTCCCCACCTTCACATCATTAAAATTAAATCCCTCTCAAAAGTAGAATTATTTAGAATAGTCACTATTATGAAAAAGTCAATACCCACTGTGGACAGCTCAAACCCTCGTGCATTGCTAGTAGGAGTAAAAATCACTCAAACATTTTGGAAAACTGCTTGATGCTGCCTACTAAAAGTAAATATATGCAGTACTAAGAACATCTATTTCATTTATACACACATAAACATTCACTTCTACCAAATAATCTATACAATAATTCTCATAGCAACATTATTCCCAGGGTGTGAAAACTGGAAATAACCTAAATGCCATTACAGTGGAATGGATAAAGGGATGGTGGTATAGCTACATAACTGAATACTCTTCAGCAAGTAGAATGACAAACTATAAACACGTGGCAAAAGTATCATCACATAAAATAAGTCAGAGAAAGAAAGCACTTACTAAATTTTTCTATATAAATGTTAACAGTAAGTAAAACTAATGTACGGTGTTAGAATTCAGGACAAAGTTTGGCCTTGGAAGGGTAGGCTGGGTAGTGACTGATACATGGTAGGGGAGGGCTTCTCATATTTTAGTAATGTAGTGTTTCTTTATCTGTATTTTGGTTACGTGGGAGTGTTGACTTTGTGGACATTCAACAAACTATCCATTTCAAAAAAATATTTAACTTGTCTTTGCGTATATATCAATACAAATGTTTACATTAAAAAATGACAGATTTTACAAATTTCTTCATAACAAAAATGCTGTTGATGCTTAGGTGACCTAGTAAGTTCTACCCCTATTTGATTTTGGTTTGATAATTCCATTCTATATTGTCACTTTCCCATCATCTAAGAAGGAGGCATTTTACATTTCTTTCACATTTTTAGTTCTTGTCAACTTAAAGATTAGTCTAGATAACTAGTACTGCAGCCAAATTAAACAGTTATATAAAAACTGAACAAACTGAGGTATCTATGGAATACAAAAGCATCGTACATTAAGAGAAACTTATAGATTAGATTTTTCTGAGACTGTTATATTTTTATTTTAGGCTATATTTTATTCAGACTATATCAGACTCTGCAGAATTGCAATGCTAACTTGAGATTTGGATAGCACATTTCCAATAATATAACTATATAAAAGGCACTAATATCAACAATTTCATACCTAATTATTATGCTTTTTGCTGAATACTTAACATTTTCAGTAGTCATCTTTGGAAAAGTAAATAAACACCATTATGCTGATTCTGTATTAATGACCATACACAATTGATAATTTAATAATAGATCGAGAGCAATTATCTTTCATGGTTGGGAGAGTTTTTTTATGCCTGTTATATATGTTAAAGTATGAAATATAAGAACCACTTTCAAAAATATGTTATTGGAAATATTTTATGTCCAGTAGTAATCTTTTAAATGACACTTTGTATACTTAACAAAGAGAATATGAATCTAGGAATACGTTTTTTGTTTTGTTTTGTTTTGTTTTTTAAATTTTTTAACATTTATTTATTGTTGAGAGACAGAGAGAGACAGAATACGACTAGGGGAGGGGCAGAGAGTGAGCAAGACACAGAATCTGAAGCAGGCTCCAGGCTCTGAGCTGTCAGCACAGAGCCCAACACAGGGCTCAAAACCACAAACCGCGAGGTCATGACCTGAGCCAAAGTCGGACTCTTAACCGACTGAGCCACCCAGGTTCCCTAACATGTAGGTCTTCCTAAAAATCCATTTTAATAATTAAAGTTTTTCCCAATATTACAGAGTTCTATTTTGGCAAAAATCAAATCAAGAGGCAATTCATGCATACTCAAAAATATCCATAAAAAGGACACACAGAATGAAAATCTTTTCTGTATATTAATAAGCATATTCAGAAATGATTATATTTTCAGATAGCATTTAACTTTCAAAGAGTTGAGTTAATTTCTTCAATTCCTTATTGTAAATTGCCTAATTTCCTGTTTACCATTTTGTTTCACCAGTGGAGAAATTAGAATTGTTTAAGGTATAGAACACAAATTCATTGTTTAGATTTCCAAGCTTAGAGTGTGTTACATTAAAAAAGAAAAAAAATTAACCCAAATACAATCTCGTAACAAAATCATCATTTGAAGAGTAGAGTTTGATGAGCTTTAACAAATGTTCAGAGGCTTGTAAATGGCCTATAAATCAAGATAGGGAATATTTAATTCACCTGAAAAAGTTCTGAGGACACTTTGTAGTGATTTTTTTTTTTCACACACAGCCCTAGAACTTACCAACCATTACTCTGATTTTTATTCCTATAATTTGAACTTTACTAGAATGCCATATAAGTAGACACATACAGTATGTAGTCTCAGTCTCTGGATTTTCTATTTTGGATAATGATATTAGGTTTATCCTTGGTGTTGCATGTACCTGCAGCCACTATTTATTACTGCTAAGTACTAAGCCATTACACTATGCCATTTATTACTGCAGAATACTATGCCACATTTTGTTCATCCATTTACCTGTTGATGGACATTTAGGTTCTTTGCAAGTTGGATATTATTAGTAATGCTGCTATAAATATTTGTGTACAGTCTCTGTGAATTTGTTTTCATTTCTCAGCCAAATGCTTAGGTGTGGAATTGCTGCAGAGGCATGATGATAAATGTAACAACAAGCTTTCTAGATGGCCGTGGGAGGAGAAAACTTTGATTTGTAGTATTTGCTGATTGCCATAGTGCAAATATTTCCATCATGACTGAAGTCACACTACAAACATTACAGCCTGAAGGCAAAGTTGAGAAGAGGTATGCACAGAAAGCTCTTGTGAGGCCAGTGTCAGCAAGGTCTAGAACGCCCATCATACAACGGCTAGTTCAAAGAATTAACTGCATATTTAACTATAGGAAACTGCCAAGGGGCGCCTGGGTGGCTCAGTCAGTTGAGCATCTGACTTTGACTCAGGTCATGATCTTGCCGTCTGTGAGTTCAAGCCCTGAGTCGGGCTCTGTGCTGACAGTCAGAGCCTGGAGCCTGCTTCACATTCTGTCTCCCTTTCTCTCTCTCTGTCCTTCCCCCACTTGTTTTCTGTCTCTTTCTCTCTCAAAAATAAATTAAAACATTTTAAAAAGTGCCAGCAGGCCTTGGGAAAAACAAAAACAAAAACTGCCAAACTGTTAAATGAGTTGTCCATTTTTATATTTTCACCAGAATTATATGAGAATTCCATTAATACCTGGTCATACTTTTTAAATGTTAGTCATACTTTTTAAATGTTAGCCATTGTAGTATTGGTAATATCTCATGGTGATTTCAATTTGTCTTTGCCTGATGACTAATGATAGCGAGCATCTTTTCATGTGCCTATTAAGCACTTGTATATCATCTTTGGTTCAATGTCCATTCATATTTTTTGCTCATTATTTACTCAAATTGTTTGTATTTTACTCCTGAGATACAAAAATTCTTGCGGAGTGGTTCTAAACCCTAGTCAAAAACTAAGCCAAGACCAATTAATATAAAGCCAAAGCATAGAATCCCACCTGATTCCAGTCTTGATTGGCTGACTGACTAGTCTTTTGCAGATCCGTGAGTGAAATATAAATACTTGTTTATCCTTGTGATATTTGAAGTTGTTTATTACACAGGTTATTTTTGCAGCAACAAATTCTTAAAACAGGATTTGGTATCTACAAATGACCTATTATAAGAACCAAAAAATATTAGCTTTGCCACTGAGTGGGAGATAACAAGGAAACTGTTATAAGAAATTGCAAAATGGTTACTTATATTTGGTGAAGGCATACATTTCATAGCAGTGAAACATTTGGTGAAAATATTACCTGTGATAACTTGGAAGGAATAAAAATGCATTTAATAAAGTTGAACCAGTGGGCAAATAAGTTTTGAGGCAAATTATTGGGTGGGAGTTGACTTTCATTACCTGATTGTGTAGAACATTACAAGAAAAAAAGAGCTCTGTTTTTGTAAATGTAATTAATATAAAATAGTTTATTCATTCCTCAAATGTCAGTATTAAAAAAGAAAATGCTTCTCACCAATTAAACTTGCTATCATGAAGACTGCTTTGGGACAAAGATGAAATCCAGTTTAGTGCCATAAAAGAAAGCCTCAGGGCAAAAGCCACGTTAAGTGAATGCTTTAACCTTATTGTTAAAACGTTTGAAAGAATTATTTTACCACGTCATCAATTTTTTAAGCTTTTCAAAGAGATTCTAATGAAATTGAGAGTCTATGTACCCAAAGTACCTGCAATTACATACAGAAAATGGGGAGATAAAAAGAGAGAGAGATTAAAAAAAAATTGTATGCATGCCTTCTGACAGAATTAACTGAAATCAAATGAGAAAACTGAATTGACAAAAGTGTTGCAGCTTAGAGTAAAACTGGCTATAGTTAGGACAAAATGAAAAATACATGAAAACAAACAAAACAAAATAAAACAAAACAAAACAAAAAACCCTTTAGGCCTCTATGGAAGGTAGCAGGTTAAGAAAGTTTCCAGCCTTACAAATAGGTGATTTCTCTAATATAATCTTCAAGTGTGGTCCATGAGGATAATATAAAAGCAAGTACCTCTTAGAGGGTAAAAGCAAGAGCTAAGAAAAATAGAATTGGGAACTACTATGATAGGAAAGAGAGGGAAAGATTAGGACCTGAGGTGCCCAGGTGGGGAAAAACACATATGTTGAAACAATGCTGGGAGCAGCTGACCGCAGCAAACCCCCATAGGAATAAAGTTCATCTTAAGAATGTAACAGACCCATTTACTTCCCCTCAGGTTCCCCTCAGGAATTTGACAAAAGATCTAACTAAAAATAAGAAATAGACCATCCCTCATACAATGGAAATGAGCCAATCAGGAGTGGACAACCAAGAATCTAGAGCTACAAAGCCAACGAGGGTAGGGCCCGAGAAGGACAAGGGGGAAAGAGGTGTGGGGAGGAGTTCACAACCAGAACCTTATAAAACAAGGACCCCTGCCTATAGTTGGTGGGCATTCACTTTTGAATGCCCTCTCTCTGTAAAGAGAGCTTTCATACTATTCTTCTTTTCTGATCTTATACTCTACTTCACCTGCTGCTCATTTTGTGTCCACCTATTCATTCTTCAAAGAACCCCAGGTATTGAGGTAAAAAAAATTCCTGCAGTTCCATTCCATTTTCAGGGAACGGAACTCAGGTTTACCTCTGGTATAAAGGATTCTCTCTATACTGTTTAATGAGATTTCAGAATTTGTAGGAAGCCATGGTTTCTGTGTACCTCTATTTCTCACATTTTGACTGAGAGTGTTTATTGTGTTTATCTTATTGGGTTCATCCATTACCAATGTAAATTGGAAGTGTGGGGCCACATAACAACTTTTTGGTTCATAGGTCTCTAGACCAACAAGAGCTTACAACACACTTAACCATAGGTCACCATTTCTGTACGTGGAGCCTGAAAAATGACTGGATGTGATTTTAGTGGTAAGTTGGTGAAAGAGTAGTTTTCACGAAGAGAAATATATTTTTGGACAAAAAATGTAAAGGGAAAATGAATTTTTTTGTGCTAATGGAAATGTTCCATATCTTGATTGAGGTGGTAGTTACAAGGTATATATACCTTTGTCAAAACTTATCAGCTGTACTATTAATATATTTAATATAAATTATATCTTAATAAAGCTATTTTTAAATGCATATTAAATACAAAAAAATTAAGGATTTGGTAACTGGAAGAAAAATTAGAAAATATATAGAGAAATATACACACAGGAAGAATGGAAACTAAAGAAAAAGGCATAAAGATGTATGTGGGACAGAGTGTGAAGATTTAACATATATGTTAGATACTGAATTGTGTCCCTAGGCTCCAAATTCTATGTTGAAGCCCTAACTTTAAGTGTCTTAGAATGTGACTGTATTTGGAGATAGGACCTATGAACAGGTAATTACATAAAAAATGAAGCCATTAGGATGGGCTCTAATCTAATCTGACTGGTGTCTCTCTAAAAAGAGGAGATTAGAACAAATAGGAAGAGACAGCAGGGATGGGTATACCCAGAGAAAAGGACATGTGAGGATACAGCAAAAAGGCAACCATCTGCAAGTCAAGGACAGAGGCATCAGCAGAAACCAAATTGGCCTTGATCTCAGATTATTAGCATCCAGAAGTGAGAGAAAATAAACTTTTGTTATTTGAGCTATCCAGTCTGTGGCATTTTGTTATGGTAGTCCTAGCAGACTAATACAATGTATGATTTAGAATCCTAGGGGAAAGGAAAAGAAAAATAAGCAGTCACAAAAATAAAAATGACAAACATCTGGCAAAACTCTTATAAACCAAAAGAAGAAAACAAATTATCAGGACCAAAATAAAGTACAAAATAGAGTACTACAGATAGTCTAACAAATGTATTTTTTTAAAGGATATCAAGGACTACTGACTTCAGAAAGTATGACAATTTGGACAAAAAACTAATCCAGGAAAACTATAAGAAATTTGATCTAGGTGAATTATTTTAATATCTAAAAATTAAATCTATTTATCAAAACATTCCCACAGAAAAAAAAATTTAGGCCCTGATGGCCTACCTATGAGTTTCAAGCATTTATTTTTTTTTTTTTTAATTTAATATTTGTTTATTTTTGTGCGTAAGTGGCGGAGGGACAGAGAGACAGAGGGAGACACAGAGTCCAAAGCAGGCTCCAGGCTCTGAGCTGTCAGCAGAGCCCAATGCAGGGCTTGAACTTGTGAATTACCATATCATGACCTGAGCCAGGTCAGATGCTTAACCCACTGAGACACTGAGGCACCCCTCTTTCAAATGTTTAAAGAAAACATATCAAGGTCACTAAAAACTCTTGCAGGAATTTAAATAAAGTAAATATTTCCCAAATAATTTTATGAATCCAACATAATCTTGATATTTAAATAGGATTAAGATTGGAGCACCTGGGTGTTTCAGTTGGTTAGGCCTCCGACTTGGGTTCAGGTCATGATCTCATGGTTCATAGATTTGAGCCCTGCATTGGGCTCTGTGCTGAGAGTGCGGAGCCTGGAGCCTGCTTCAGATTCTGTGTCTTCCCCTCTCTTTCTGCACCTCTCTCACTTGTTCTTTCTCTTTCCCTCTCTCTCTCTCTCTCAAAAATAAATAAACAAACATTAAAAAAATAGGATGATGATATACAAAGAAAACACTCAGGAACATAAATATAAATATTATATGGAAAATATTATCAAATCAGTATTAGTAATAAATAAAAAATTATATTACACCAAGACTAAATTGGGCTTAACCTCAAAATGCCGTTTGTTAAATATAAAAAATTCAAACAATATAATTCAACATATTAATGCAAGAGAAGAAAAAAATATATATATAATCAAATTGATAAAATAATAAATAGCATGTAAAAGTTCAAATATGTTTACTGTAAAAATTTTACAAATCAGTAATCTAAAGAAATTTCCTTAATTTGATAACAGGAAACCTGAAGCTACCTTTTATTTATTTATTTGTTTATTTTTAAATGTATTTATTTATTTATTTTGAGAGAGACTGAGGGAGTGAGAGAAGGGGAGGGACAGAGAAAGAGGGTGAATCTCAAAGAGGCTCTCTGCTGTCAGTGCTGAGCCCATGTAGGGCTGGAACTCAAGAAATCAAGAGCATGACCTGACCTGGAATCAAGAATCCAATGCTCAACTGAGTAAGCCACCCCGGTGCCTCTACTTTATATTTAACAGTGAAATAATGAATGCTGAGATTGAAAACGAGACAAAATCTTTTTTTTTTTTTTTTTTACATTATACTGGAAATCCTAGTGAGGGATCTCCTGCCTGGAGGAAAAATAACGGAAACAAAAGAATAAGCATTATGATTAGAAAGGAGGAAAAGTTCTTAGTTTCTGAAGAGATTTTAAACATGGTAAATACAAAAGTATCTATACAATAATAAAAATTAAGAATTAATTTAGCAGGATGGTGAATGAATCATTAATTTACTTCTATATAAGTACAAGAAAAATAAAATTGAAATAAACTGCAATAATCAGAAAACACTGTATTCTTTGGAATAAATTTGGCAAATATGTATACAATATTTATATTTAAAAACTACAAAATATTATTGAGAAAAATTAGGAAAGAACTAAATAATGGAGGAATGTACCAAATTTTTAAATTGAAAGATTTAGTATTATGGTGATATTAACTCTCTCCAAATTGATATTCAGATCCAATGCAATTCTAATCTAGATCTCAGAATATTTTTTCATGGAAATTGACAAGTTAATTTAAACTGTATATGGAAACATGAAAGGCAAAAAAATGTCAAGACAGTCTTGAGAAAGGACAACATGGAGTACTTGCACTATCAAATAACAAAACCTACAGTAAAGAAAACTATACTATATATATATAACATATTATAGAACCAGCAATTTTATTCCTTGGTATATGTCCAAGAATAATGCATTTATTCAAAAATATTACATATCGAATTACTAACAGCAGCACTATTAATAAGTGCAAAAGTATAGGGGCAGCTGGTATAGGCTCAGTCAGTTAAGCCTCCATCTCTTCATAATTTCAGTTTCATGAATTCAAGCCCCAGGTCAGGCTCTGTGCTGACAGTGTGGAATCTGCTTGGGATTCTCTCTCTCTCCCTCTCTCTCTGCCCCTGCCCGACTTGCATTATTTCTGTCTCTTTCAAAATAAATAAATAAAGTTAAAAAAATAAGTGCAAAAATATAAGTTATCCAATATCTATCAACAATAGAAAGAAAAACACATTTTGGTGCATTCACAAAATGGAACACTATGCAGCAATGAAAAGGAATAAATTACAACTACATAAAACGATATGGATGAATCTCACAAACATAATGGTGAGTGAAAGAAACAAAACAGAAAAGAATCCTTAATTTATGATTCCACTTTGGTACATTTCATAGTCCACAACAGTGTTAGATATTAGGATAGTCATTTCTCTTGGGGTATAAGGGAGTGTGGTAATAATGTTTAGAAGGGGACACAAGAGGTGATTCAAGTAGCCCGCATTCTTGTTCTTAATCTCAGTGTTAGCTACATAGCTCTTTTTTTCTTTTTAAAAGCTTGCCAATGTGCATATTTATGCAATGTGTACTTTCCATGTGTAAAGAAAAATACAAAGTAGTACATTTGGAAACAGACACAGGCAGAGATTTGTGGCATGACATTAATAGAAGTTTCTACATTACCACAGAGAAGATCTAAAAAATATTTGCTCCCAAGATATCTAGAGCTTCAGTTTAAAGGGGACATCATCTATGGATTCATTCAGTGGATACATATGAGTTGATTTTTTTCACTGTATTTTACAAATGTTCACCATACATATGCAATTTAAGTGGATGATTCTACCATTTTATAATCTACTAGGCCTAAAGAATCTAATAATCAATCACCTAAGATAGAAATGTAAGATAGTAATTGAGCAAATAGAGAGAAAAGTTACCATAGAATTAAATTCCTCATTTGAATAAGTCTTGCCATGAAAAAGAATATTGCCAAATTCACAAATAGTTGCATAATTTTATTATATATGATAAACATATGCCAAAACCTCCATCAATAACTTATAAGATCATTGGAAATTAATATTCAGTAAGCTTTTGCATAGTGGGATTATTGAAAGATTTTAATTGCTGGGGTTGGCAGAGGGTGGGAAGATTATATATAGTTCTTCAAAAAAGCATAGATATATGTATGAAGATTCTCAAAGACCTCTGTCAACTCTATGAATCTGTAATGTGATGCTTTGTTTTTGAAAACACCGGTGACAAATTATTCCCAACAAACCACTATACATAAATAGAAGTCTTGACTGTTAAGTAGCAAAACTGATTATGTTTGTCACTTGTATACTCTTTGCAATGTCATTTTTTATATCTTAAAAAGTCACATCCTAGCATTCTAACCATATCATTACATATTTTCTACTGAATTAACAAATTTTATTTTTTAAATATCAGATATTTGTATGTATATATATATGTATGTATATATCTTTATATGTATATATCTTTATTCCTTACATGTGTGTATATGTGTATCAGAGTACGATAATCTGTTAGTCATAAGTGAGTGATAGGATATCTGATTGTTTGTGATGTTTTAGTGAGAAATATGTAGTCTGAAATGTTTTCTATCAGCCACCAAACAGATACACAGAAAAACAGACACCCAAACAGAAAAAGAATTAAAAATAGTGTTTTGGTAATCTTGTGCTGGGTAACAAACTATCCCAATGCTCTATACCTTAAAAACAGCCATTTTATTTGTTTGTTCACAATTATATAAATTTGTCAGGGTTCCATGGAAATATCTTGTCTTTGTCTCACTTTGTACTAACAGGGGTGGCTCAAATGGAGTTGGAAGATCCACTTCCAAAATGAGTTCACCATATATTGGCAAGTTGGTTCTGTGTGATGGCTGAGACCTCACTTGGGACTTGGTCTGGGCTTCATTTCTTTTGCATAAGGCCCATAAATGTGTATAAATGAGCTCTTCACAGCATAGTGTTCCTTTATATTCATTACATGTTGACTGGTTTCTGATTGCAAGCAAAAGCAGAAGCCGCCAGACCTTCTTTCTTAAGACTTGGTTCAGAAAGTGGTACAATGTTGCCTAAACAAGTCAGAGGGCCAGTCCTTATTCAAAGGGACAGTTGACACAATTATGTGAATATCAAGAAGCATGTCTCTTTAGGTGTCAACAAAGCAACAGTTTGTTGTAGACTGGGAAACAGCCCCTAATGATTCATGTTTCACTTATCTCCTTTCCAGTGTCCCAAAGTACCTACCATCCAATTATGGCATCAGATCAAGCTTGAAGCCTGTGATCTCATTATCTAAATCAGGTCTATGTATACAAATTAAGCTCGTCAGATAGATTACGTTGCACTAAAGGTCAGTAAATTTAAGAGACAAACACCTTCTAGAAATCCAAAATATAGTGCTGGTCCAATGGCAAGAACAACAAACTATGTATTTCTACTAAAATGGACAGATAATAGAAGGTATGTAGCAGTTTGGTCCATCACGATTCTGTAAAGCAATCTGTCACCAGTTTTTTTGATTCAGGTCCTGTTCCATTTTCAGAGAACTGTTCTTCAAGGTTCCCAGCTCTAACCTCTTAAAGAAATGACCCATGCTTCCATGTGAATAGCTTTCTGGTTTTTTTGGCCTATATAAATGTTTTTTGCCTATCTAGGTGATCTTAGGTTTGGCAATGCATTTACATGCGCATCATTAAAAGTATGATCTATGAGAGAAAAAAATAATGAATTGCCCTTTATTAAAATTTAAAATTTGTGCTCTGATAAACACTGTTAATAGAATGAAAAGACAAGCCCAGGGGTGGGAGAAAATATTTGAAAAACATGTATCTGATAAAGAACTTGTAGCAAAAATAGAAAAAAAAATGCACTTAAAGCTTAACAATAATAAATCAACCAACTCATTTTAAAAAATGATGAAATATTTTAATGGACTCCTCACCAAACAAGATGTTCAGACAGTAAATAGTCATATGAGAAGTGCTAATTTCATTAATGTTAATTTTCATTAATAGGGCATTACAAATTAAAACATTAGTGAGATACCACTACACTCCCAATTGAATGGCTAAAAGTAAAGAAACTGATCATACCAGTTTCTGGTGAGGATATAGAACAATCTTTCTGGTCACAATAATAAAGGAATATAAATAAATAAATAAATAAATAAATAAATAAATAAATAAATATCAAGTCCCAAAGGAAAGCAACTAATTATCTGACAGAAGATAAAATGCAGCATCTAAAACAAAATTTCTATCCTTACCTCCTCATACTATATGCACACATCAACTTCAAACAGACCATGAGTCTAAGTGTACAACCTAAAATAATAAAACTCCTAGAAGGAAACATAGAAAAAAAAATATGCAAAATGCAAACATTTCTTAAGAGAACTCAATAAACATAGAACACAAATTCTCTGGGTTCCAGATATGTGGTTGAATATAATGTATCAGTGACTACTTCTCTCACTCTTGTTGAAAAATTTTAGGATATCTTACTGCATTCAGGAATGTCAGTGTCATGATTCAATATGGATCTATTTTCACACATTATGATGCATTGAATGGATCTTTTCAATCTAAAAATATATGTCCTTCAAATCTGGAAAACTTTCTTGATTTTTTTCTTTGATTAATTCTTTCCCTTCTTTTTTCTGTTCTTTCTAGAATTCCCACTAGTAGGGTATTTGACTTTGTGAATAATTCTCTTTTGCTACTCTTTCCTCTATTGTTTTCCTTTTCTTCATTTTCTATTTTTTGAGAGCTTTTCTCCAACTTTTCTTTTGAGTTATTTTTTCATACTAATTTACAAAATATATTTCATGTTGTCAGATTGTCTCCCCCCCCATACTATCTAGTTGTTTAATGGATGCAATCTTTTCCTATCTTCCTGAGAAAATAGTTAGTTATTTTTTGATTTTTTTTCCTTTTCTCTGTATAGTCTGTGACCTTTCCCAGTTTTACCTTTTTACTGTTTGTTGTGGTTGCTTTTAGGTTGTCGGTGTTGGAGGTTTTTCTCAAATATTTAGTGGCCTTGATTTGTGCTCATATTACAATTACAGTACTCAGTGAGGCGCTTGGGTGACTCAGTTAGTTAAGTGTCCAACTTCAGCTCAGGTCATGATCTCACAGCTTGTGGGTGCTAGTCTGTCTGTGCTGACAGCTCAGAGCCTGGAGACCTACTTTGAACTGTGTCTCCCTCTCTCTGCCCCTCCCCCACTAACTCTCTCTCTCTCTCTCTCTCTTTCTCTCTCTCTCTCTTTCTAAAACATAAATAAACATCAAAAAGAATTTTTTAAATAAAATTACAGTACTCAAGTGTTATCTTAAATTCTCTGTGCATAATGAAGGGGAGCATAAGAGGTTGTGCAGGGAACCATATGCTTATTTGAGCAGGCCGTTTCATGGGCAGTCTTCTAACATTAGTGCTCTTTCTTTTAGTGGTTGGAGCCCCCATGAAAGAATCCACACATTTCCTACTTGGATAATTTGTCAAACTACCAGGATTCTTTAGCTGCGGTGAAAGTGGGGCTTAATCATTTGACACATACTTTCCTATAATTTCATTTTTTTGGTATGACAGGGCTGCCCTAAAAATTTTATGTTGTCTTTTGGAAAATGACCTTCTGTTTTACCCTTTCTAGTTAGTTACCGGAATTCTTCTGCAAACCATCTTCTGATATTTTCAATTAACAACTTGTCCTCTATTTTTTTTTTCTTTCAAATTTATCCCTTTAATGTGTCTATTGTTATTTTTGTTGATACTGAAAGGAGTTGGTGTAAATATGTATATTCATTCCATCAATTTCAAGTAGAGACTTGAATATTCAAACCAGATATGAGAAAAAAAACAGAAGAAGAAAACAGATGTGAGAAAAAAAATAGAGGAATGGAAAAGGATAAAATTAAATTACATTTAGCAAAAATAAACTTATTTTTAAATCAAACGATAAATAGAAGCTTACTTCTAAGTAGAGGCACTTATTCCTGCAATTCATCAAGCGCTGAAGATGTTACATTCATTTAAGTTAGACAAAATTAAAAGGAAATTACTCAAGACAAGACAAATTCTAACAAATGATAAAACAGTTTTCACTGTTTACAAATGTCATGAGAATTTTTTTGATGTGGATCTATTTCTTTCAACAGTGATTTCCAAAAAGAAGTGCTGAAATCTTTTCTAACAACCAGAACAATCTGCAAATGTTAATATGCTTACTTTTGGGTATATTGAAAAGAAAATCAAAATGAAAATCTGCCCATACAAATCTGTTTTTTAAAAATGCCCAAAAGACCTTTAAAATTTTATAATTTGAGGTTTTTTAAAACATATTTACTGACCGGCATATTTTGATGCTGACATGTATAATGTGTATATGCTATATTGATATTAATATATTAATTAGTAATATATGATAGGTAATGTAACAGCAAGATATGGAGCTCTCAATACTCAATTTTGTGCATTCAGGAGAAAGACCACACAGCATGTCTATAATTACTATATTACTATAGAATAAGTAGACAACCAAAATGCATTGCTATTTGGAAGGCTATGTATTAATTCATAAAAATGAATTTTAACAATTTTAGTTCATTTTATATATTAATGATATACAGCATTTTAATTCTTACATTTTAATTAAAGTCAATAATGAGACTCAAACTTAATTAAATTATCTCTATTTCTAATATAATTAAATTCTACACTCTAGTAATAAAATTGTTTTCATTCTTCAATCCATAAAATATTTTTCCCCCTCAGACCAGTGAATACAATCACTTTATAAAAGCAAAGGGAAATAATTATATATGATTTCTATATATAGAGAGAGAAATGGGTTATATATACATATATATAAATTCACCTAGCCTAGTAATTGAATTCAGAAATATTTACCTTATCATTTCTACCTGGAGGGATATATTTCCATGACTCAATAAAGAAAAAAATCCTCAGTAGAGTACTGTTCTTAAAAATGTCCATGGAATGGAGGATTTTTTTCCACTCCCATAGCCAATAATATTAAAAAAACAAAAAAAAAAACAAAAAAAACAAAAAACAAAAACAAAAAAAAACAACGAAAAAAAGGAAAGCAAACAAACCAAAAAACTATGCACAAACTTCTCTTAAGATTTATTTTTTAATAATTATTCCAACGTTTCAGTTATTCTAAGGATACTCTTCATTAGGATTATACTCTGTGTTTCTTGGGATCTCCACATGCTAATTGCTGCTCATTTCTTACAAACAATTGTTTTAAACAAGGGCCTCTGAATCAAGTCAAAAAAGGGACTAAGTTTGTATAAAAGCTATAGGAAATGGCATCCCTCAGAAGGGCCTAAAATCTCTGGCAACAAATGTATAAGATTGATTTTATGAGATTTAAACTAAGAAGGAAGTATAATGGGGTCTAAAGCAGAAGTTACAAGGTTATTAGAATATAAGACGAAATAACTTTAAACTTACTATGATATTATTCACATATCTAAAGAAAAGATTAAGTCATTGAGAAATTGACTGGAGTTGGTCAGAAAAAGAAGCACAAAGGAGGCTGAGTCAGCGCTTCTAAGCACTGTGCAGAGAGGCTGTGTACAGTCCTGTGCAGCAAACAGGACTTTAACTGAGAACATTTGGTTGTTGTAGCTTGCTGTCACCCTACATTAAAATTACCCTCACTAAATCCTCTTGTTCTGATTTTATGTTCACCACACTGTCAGCTGCAAGTAAAAGAAATTTAATTCAAACTATTTTTTTTTTTGCTTGTTTGTTTAAAAAAAGGGAAATAGAATATCTCACGTAACAGAAAATCTGAGTCATAGCCGTTAGGAACAGCTGGATCCAGCTGACTATTCTCTAACTGGCTCCCTTCAAGCAGCCTCTCATGTAGCAGCAAGAACACAGTTTTTGGTTTTGTTTTGTTTTTCTTTCTGTCTTATAAACACTGAGTAGAATGGCTAAGATCATTTCATTTTCCCATATTTCCATCAGAAATCCCAGGGCTTCATCTCATTTGCCTACTTTCAATCACATGCCCATCCTTGGACTCCATGGCTAGGACTAGCAGAAGAAGAGTAAAATATAAATGTATTATATCACAATGTAATCTTAAAGAAATTGGTGCCCTTGTATGTCTTATTATATCACTAAATTCCCAGCAACATAAAACACTGCTTGTTACATTAGAAGTACTCTATAAATATTTGTATAACAGCTGAAAAAAAACATTTTTTTTAGGTTTGAAAAGAAAGTTTAAATTTATTGTCCAAGCCGAGGTCAAAAACTCTCTCCTGGATCTGGAAAATGGAATTGGTTGCTCTTATAATAACTGAATAAAAAATGCCAGGGCATTCTTAAAGATTCAAAAAATTATTATGAAAGGCAAAATATAGTTCCAGTTTTATAGAAATGAAGTAACAAAAAGTCCATTAAAGCAAGCACACCCTATAGAGATTATAGTATGCAGAGAGAATGGACTGGTTACTGTCCATTACTTACATTTTTAAAATTATCTTTCATTAAAGTGCAAAAAAAAAATCAAATTTTTTCTTTGTCAGCTGGCGCTTAAATAATCTGGTGTTAGGGACACCAAGCCCCAGGCAGTCAAAATTCTAGGTATGACTTTTGGCTCCTCCAAAACTTAACTACTAATAGCCTAATGTTGACTGGAAGCTTTATTGATAACACAGTTGATTTAACAGATATTTTGTATAACTATTATATACTGTATTCTTACAGTAAAATGCTAGAGAAAATATTCTTAAGAAAATGTTAGGAAGAAAAATACATTTAAATATTGTGCTGAAAAAATATTCTTGTATAAGTGGACCTGAGCAATTCATACTCATGTCATTTGAGGGTCAACTTTACATCACATTGTTATTTTTTAGATTGATTAAGCTTAAATCAGTTCCCAAGAACTCCATTACCTATGAATAGATCAATGATCAAATATTTAGCCTATATTTCTTCTAACACAATTGAGACTCTCACACTGGACTACAGTAAGCACACCAAGGATGTGCAATAACGACAAGGTAAAGACCAGAGTCACTAAGTGCTTTATAATTCAACATAAATAAGGAAATAGGAGACATCTGAAAGAAGTTCGATATGAGTTCCAAAGAATTGTAGTAAGTTTTAAAATTTATTTATGCATTAATGCTGAAAATAAAATTGCCATTGAGACCAATTTCTCCTTTTGTTTTAAACAATGTTCAAGTAGATTGGCTCAAGAAAGGAAGAAAAAACAAAAAAAGAAAATTAATTTTATAGTAATTATTTAGGTAAACATATGTGTCTTTATATAGGTATTATACTAAATACAATTATACAGTGGAGTGGAAGCATTATGGATATTTTTAAAGCCCATATTGGAGCTTTATTTGTAAAGTTTAATGATGTTGTCAGTATAACCCCTAATGTGATGGTATTTAGAGGCAGAGATGTGGGGAGGTAATTAGGTTTAGATGAGGCCATGAGAGCAGAAGAACTCTTTTTCTCTAGACACACACACACAAAGAAGAGGTCATGTGAACATACAGTTAGATGGTGACCATCTACAATCTATAAAAGGGTCCTCACAAGAATCAAATCTGCCAGGAGCTTGGTCTGGGACTTCCCAGAATTCAGAATGGTGATAAGTAAATGTCTGTTAAGACAGCCAGTCTACAGTATTGTATTATAGCAACACCAGTAGACTACAATGCTCATCAAGTGTGTTCGAGAAGCACATAGCTCTGATTGCTATAAGCACCCATTGGTAACCATAAGGGAAGACAGTCTCATGATAAGATTAACATATAAAAGAGGGGCGCCTGGGTGGCTCAGTCAGTTTAGTGTCTGACTTTGGCTCATGACATGATCTCATGGCTCATGAGTTAGAGCCCCATGTCAGGCTCTGTGTTGACAGCTCAGAGCCTGGAGTCTGCTTCGGATTCTGTGTCCCTCTCTCTCTCTCTGCCCTTCCCTTGTTCATGGTCTGTCTGTCTCTCTCTCTCAAGAATAAATGAAACATTAAAAAAAATTTTTAAACATATAAAAGAGAGAAAATTGAAATGATTGGGGAAAAAAAGACATAGAAGTTCTGATTGAAACTTCCTGAAATTTGTACCACTATTAGACTTTATGTCACAAACTAATACATTCACATATTTTTAAGACATTTTTTAATAATTCTGTGACTATCCCAGCCGAGGGACTTCTGTCTCTCTACCAAAGCTCTCTTATGAATTTGTTTGCAACATTTTGCACTTACTTATTTAGATAATCTCAACATATGGGAACTTCCAAGGATCATTGTTATCATGGTGGTTGATTTTCACAAAATCTTTTTAGTGGGAATTGCTATAATTTCCTGAAAGAACTTTTTATTCTCCTTCCATACAACTCAACAGAAGACATTAATTGTTGCTAGATATGCATCATTTTCTAGCATGCCTCCTCTAATACCATGATATTCTACCTGACTCTATTTTGTCACCTGGTAATTGGTTCTTTCACATTATTGTACAAATTCCAGTTTGGATCAGCAGTTATATTTTTGTTTTGTTTTGTTTATATTAACCAATCAGTTTATAACTCCTTTTAACTATAGCAATCTATACCTTTTGTTTCTGTTTTTAAAGGTGCCTAAAATTTTCTCCAGTCACACATTTCAAAATACATTTTGTGGAAGATTATTTTTAAAGATGTTTGAAAAAGTTACTCCCATGAGCCTCTACAATGTGACTCTGCCACATTTCTGTCAAGAAGACTAATCTACCTAACTTCCCCTTGAATTTGAAATGGTCTTTTGACTTTGTTCAATAACTGAATGTCATGACTGAAGTCATACTTTCTGGGTCTAGGCCTTAAGATAAACTCGTAGCTTCTCTATTTGACCTCTTGGAAGGCTACACTGAGAGTGTTGTGTAAGGAGAGCGGCTGGCCTGCTGGATAGTGACAGACCACAAAAAGCAGGACCAATCCTGACCATTTGATAACCAGCATCAACTGCCAGACAGGTGCATGAGGCTATCAGAAACTCTTCAGTTAAGCTGACCCTCTGAAAAATTCAGTTAAGCTGACCCTCTAAAACAGCCCAAAGAATCATCCAACTAATCCTTAGAATCATGAAAAAAAGCCAGTTATTGTTATCCCAAGCCACAGCTGCTGATATCTGAAACAAAAATATTAAACACAAATATCACACCAACCCAAAAGACACATTGATATTTGTGAACCTAATGGGTTTAAATATGCATTTTCATATGAACATTTACTTAATTGTTAAAGGATAAAAAATTTTAAGTAAATAAGATATTTTTAAACATTCTATTTTTATTAATATATATTAAATTTAATTTACTTTAAATTAAATTCAGAAAAACAAGTAAAAAAGAATTGATAAATATCAGATAATTGGGTCTATTGTACATTTTTAAAAATACTCTTATAAATTAATTTTTTACTAAAGCATACCCTATTTACAAAAAAAGCATACTGCTCAAAGACAATACATTTTAGAGCTATTTTTGATAATGTTAATTAATCTTTTGTTCTCAAGAGACCCTGAGATAGGCATAAGCTCTATTTATCCTTGTTTATTCTTTTTCTAGCAAAATAGTCCACATTGGGTTAATTAATTAAATATACTACAGTCAGTTTTCCCATAACTCTACGTATGGATGCCTAAAAATTACTGGTTATGAAAAATCGAGCAATAAAATAAACTGGAGTTTCAGGGTGGGTGGAGTAGTAACTTAATAAAAGTGGTAGCACAGTTTCATATACATTAAACCATTAAGTACTACATAAATACTACAATATAAATGTCACTTTGCCTTGAAAAAGACCTGAGGTGTTGTTGCAGAAGGGGCATCAGAAAGGATGAAGCTCCTGAGTTATTATGAAGTGGTGGAAGGAGAATCAGCTGAAATTGGACTGCAGGTTGTAGTACCAGCTGTGGATGGGTGGGGTTCATAGCACATGGAGAACTGAGATAGCTGACAGATGGGTATTTTTGTCTATTGCTACGCTGTTGGGCTCAGTTTGTCGCAGTTTTCTGAGTCCATCTCATGTCTCTCACAGAGAAATCACACATAAGCAAACATAAAATTTATTCTATGCTTAAATTGTTCCAAATACATCAATTGCATTGGAACGAGTTCCATTTTCAAAACAAAGATGAGTACCTTCAATTACTCATCTTTTGAAACTCTATTGGTTTATTTACTGAGTTTGGACAAAACTTCATTTCTTGTTTGTTTTGTTGTTGTTGTTGTTGTTGTATTTCGTGTGTGTGTGTGTGTGTGTGTGTGCCTGTAACATATTTGAACTGTTATTTTCAATATTGAGTAAGCTTCAGAATCTGCACTTCAAGGGTAGATTATAAATCCACTATCAATCCCTTCTTCAAATTAATGGAAACTTACTAAAAGAAAACTGTCTTCCTATTCCAGACTGTTTCAGATCATATAATTTTAATTTATCCTCTAGGGAACAAATCTTGGAAATAGAATAAAAGAAGATATACTAAATAAGAGGTAATTGTTGGAACTCATGTTCTAATACCCTCTGGAAATAAGAACCACAGCATCCTAAAAGGATCCTTTGTTAACTTGCTTTTAATTATTTATCTCCAAATAGAAACCTTAGTCATTGTCTCAAGCTTCTAATTTTCTGAATGGCAGATTTGAAATGTCTGAAACTTACTGCATAAAATAAAGAGAGTCCAGGTTAAAAATCAGTTGATGTCAACTCTTCACTAGAAAATGGGTGATGAGAAGAGGTTAAAGGAAGTCTTGACCATTTACTGTAGGCATCCAGTTTATAATTGCCCACTATTCTTTGAAAGGTGAATAGCAAACCAATTATTTTAATAAATTCATTTTAACAAATAAATAAATTATGTTAAACATAATAAAGGTTTCATGAAACTTAATTCCTTCTATTCACAATTGTTAGTTCTTGCCAGAATCTAAAGGTAAATTATGAATATATACTGTCAGCACCCTCCACTGTTCATAACAATTGATTGCAAAGAGCAATGAAGTTCTTCATGATAGATGCTTTAGAATTCAAATTTGTTCTGATATCTGGATAAAGAAAAGCAAATAAAACATCAAACAGCATCAATATTTTGTGTATATGTTTTTTTAATTATTGCTTTATTTCAGGGTCATAGGCAAGAATTATAAGGCTCTAGCACTTTAACAGGTTTTTTTCCCCCACACAATTATCTAGCCTAATCAGCTGAAAGTTTGGTGTTTACTCAAAGATTATGAATTCAATTCTCTAAAATAAAGGAATTTAGAACATATCAAAATATATCCAGTATTTCTTTCCTAAATATGATAGATGAAGTTTCAAATGGATAGCTGGTCTGGTATAGATTGAATTGAATGCCTGTGTACCCCCCCCCCCCCCGACACACACCAGTTCAAGGCAGCCATGTTAGGGGATCTCCCAGAGCACGGAAGACACCAATAAAGGAACACACTCCAGCAGCTCCAGGTTGTTCTGCATGTGAAAGAGCCTTTGCGAATGGCACTTCATTTCTTTTACATTTCTTTATTTTGGAGAGACAGAGAAAGACCTAGCACAAGTGGGAGAGGGGCTGAGAGAGAATGAGACACAGAATCTGAAGCAGGCTCCAGGCTCTGAGCTGTCAGCACAGAGCCTGACACGGGGCTCAAACTTACAAACTGAGAGATCATGACCTGAGCCGAAGTTGGATATCCAATCGACTAAGCCATCTAGGTGCCCCGCATTCTGCTCAGGTTGTGGTCCTATGGATGGAGCAGCAGCAGGAGCATGGCTCAGAAACCCCATGGCCCAGATGCTTGACTGCACGTCCAGCATGGCATCATGAGCATTCTTCAGTTTATCCTAAGTCTCACCTTAAATGTGGTCAGCGAAGCCGTCCTTCATCCCACAATCTTTTTACATCAGAACCTTTCTTTTTTAAGCATGTACCATACCAAATACAAGAGAGCAACAGTTAATTCTCCTTTGTTCATCACCTTATTACTGGCCCCAAAGAGTACCTAGAATAGTCACTATTTGTTGGATTAATAGAATGAGGTCACTAATTATTGAACAACTAGAAGGGAACACCCAGGATGATTTCTTAGTGATATCAGTCATTCTAAGATATATATGACAATGGTTACTCATTATAGACTGAATTGTATCCCCCCAAATTCATATGTTGAAGCTCTAACCTCTCCTCACCCTGTGTGACTAGAGCTCCCCATGGAGTTCTGATCTGATACAATTAGTATCCTTATAAGAAAAGACACCAAAGACTTTGCTCTCTCTGTGTCTCAACAGAAACACACATAAAGGAAAGGCCCTGTGAGCACACAGTGAGAGAAGGTGGCTATTTGCAAGTCAGGAAGAGAGAGAGCTCTCAACAGAACGAACCATACTGGTATGCTGATCTCAGACTTCTAGCCTTTAGAACTGAGAAGAAATAAATTTCTGTTGTTTAAGCTGCCTATACTATTTTGTTATGGCAGCCAAGCTAAGACATTGCCGTGTGTCAGTGGAAATCCTCTAGGCTCTAGCAGATAGTATTTTTAAGATGATTTGAAGAGATAAGTGATTTGAAGAGATTTTTATCTTTGGGAAAGTAGGTTAAGCTTCCTCACCTTTCAAATGATTTATAGGAGCATCATAAGGAAAAATAACACAAAATACCTGTAATGAATATAAAAGAGCATAAAGCTTAATGAACTGCATTCAGCAGACATAAGAATTAGGTAAAGCCATTAATTTAATGAGAGATGTTAGTTCATAACCACCTAGTTACCCTTTTATTCCCAAGATTAAAAGTGAAGTTGTTATGCATGTTTTCTCATTTTAGATACAGAATAATGTTGAATCTTAAAACTGTATTTGTCAGCTATCTGCTATGATTATTTTTTAAAAAGTAGTCAACATAGGAAATGTCAGATGTAATATTTTGTAGGTTTAAGTAAGATAAGCTAAATATAAATGATACTTGAAATGGGATTTATTTGTGAATAATTTTCTGGACTTAAAATAAATCAGCATGTTTGGTGTTTAAATTCTAATGAATTCAGGCATTTCTGATGAAAGTTATTACCTTGTGTTATTCCTCACTTCCTTGATCATACCCAGGTGACAAAAAGAAATTATAGGTGATGTTATGCATAAGTTTTTTTTTTTTTGAGAGAAGGAGAGCATAAGCGAAAGAGAGAGAGAGAGAGAACGAGAGAGAGAGAGAGAGAGAGAATCCCAAGCAGTCTCTGCACTGCCAGCACAGAGCCCTATGTGGGGCTCCAACTCAAACCTGTGAGATCATGACCTGAGCAAAATCAAGAGTCTGATGCTTAACCAACTGAGCCACCCCGGCACCTATCAGGTTCGTTCGTTCTTTCTTTCTTTCTTTCTTTCTTTCTTTCTTTCTTTCTTTCTTTCTTTCTTTGTTTTTTTTTATGTTTATTTATTTTTTTTTTTTTTTGAGAGAGAGTGTGCAAGTGAACAGGGGAGGGGCAGAGAGAGAGGGAGAGAGAATCCCAAGCAGGCTCTGAACTGTTAGTACAGAGCCCAATGTGAGGCTGGATCTTAAGAACCACGAGATCATGACCTGAGCCAAAATCAAGAGTCACACACTTAACTGACTGAGCCACCCAAGCACACCAATTTTTTTTTTTCTTAAGGCGCATTTGTAATACAAATTTGAAAAGGCAGGAATATATTACATTGCATGTGTGCAGTGCTTTGTTATAGGAATACATTCATCTTTAAGCACATTAAATGATTTTAGTTTTCATCAATTTATTAATCTTGCATTACCCAAAGATGATGTTATTAAACATTAACACCTAGAAAAAGGTTTAGAGTGCTATATCCAGTGGTGATATCTGATTTGTTTTGGGTCTCTTGCCCTTGATTAATCATTGGCCAGGTTGAAAAGTTAACTAACCTATAAAAAGGGTTTGTTCCTTTTTTTTTTCTTTTTTTTTTTTTGCCAGCATGTTACAGAGTCATTGTCTTGCCATCCTAACATGGCACCAAATAGTTCAACAATGTAATAGGAGTATATTCTAACCAAAAAAAAAAAAAAAAAAAGGAAAAGAAAGAAAAAAACATACCTTGAAAGGATGTTAAAAGAAGGCAATATTCAATATATGTATGGACTAGAGTGAGGTATGTACAGGGACTAGTGGTGTGACCAGCCATCTGCTGTTGGTGAACTATCTCATTGCTTTTACCTATTTTTCCTATTGCCCAATTGAGTAGAAATTTCAGCTCAACCAAGCTTTTTAGTAGAATTTAATACAGTAGAAAATCACTTTATTTTATTTTTTTAATTTATTTTTGAAAAAACCCTATTTTTTAAGTGATATGATACTGAAAGCAATTTTCACAACTTAGCTACTATTTCCAACTGAAGGGCCCCACTGATCAAATAATACATATTATCAATTCCGTAAAGAACATATAAGTCACTTCTCTCAACTACCTTATTTCAATCTCTCAACTGTTTACTTTCCACCAGATGATATAGATGATACAGACAGACATAAATAGAGATAGAAATAGAGATAGAGATAGAGATATATGTTTTTTCATCCAGTAATGCTTAGATTTCTCTCCCCTGCTATCAGATGCTTCCCTTACACACCTCAAATTATCTTTTAGTTTTATTACTTTCACATTTCCTTCATATATCTCTTCTTCCTTCTGACCTCTGGCCAAGGTCCTTAACAGAGTTGTGAACAAAATTATTTAAATATGCCATGTTGGAGTAAGGCTACTTGCTACCAAAAGCAACTGTCATGCCAAGTTGGCTCACACCACAGAAGGTGCTAAAAAGCCACTGAATAAATCACAATTTTGCATTTATAAATAAGTTCCTTTCCTATTTTTTTCTTGTTAGTTATGTAATAATATTGACTCTCCTCTTAACTTCAAGAATATCCCTCATTTAGTATGTGTTTTGGCCTCTATTTGTCAGCATGTTGCCTACTTGACCACCCTTCACATCCATAGCTCTCAATTTTTCAAATTTCTATCCATAAATTCCCCCTGTGGCATCTGTTAAAATTCTGATTCAAGACATACTCCTAGTAATTCTTATCCTATAATTCTTATATACTCATTCTTTTCTGATTAATGCTTAGCAATTTTTACCTCAAGTACTTCAACTTGGTTCTTTGAATTAGGAATAAAGAGAAATCTTAATTCTATAATCTAATCTCAGGGGAAGATCTGCTTATGCAAAAGACAAAAGGGACAGTCATATACACTATATATTTTAGATCACTGAGTCTAATACATATATAATTTTATATGCTATGAGCATATTTTTTCTTAAAAAACAACGTATAGAGAGTATATGGATAGAAACTGAAATTATGCCTCTGAATAGATGAAACAACATAAGTCTAATCTGAAATAGACAATGTAATCAGAATATATTATAGTAAGAAATGGGGAATGTTATTTCTATACAGGTTCTTCTCAATATTCAAGCAGACTTGCAGTATATTCCAGCAATAAAAAAATATTGGATATTATTCAAATACCAAAAATAAATATATAGAGTAGCCTCACGAAGTCAGTTCTATAAAGCTGCTGAGATATTAGGAAATTAAAATAGCTGTCATACACTGGGTGGGATAAAATATCCACATCTTCTTTCTTACTTGGTAAATGAGCAGGACAAATTTTATAAAATATTTCTTTACTTATGAGACCTTAGTTAGTGTTTTTTTCTGCATAGCCTCCTATTGCTCCATTATGCCTCTGACAATGTCCATTTAATTTGATGAACATGCTTTTTGTTCAATGCAAAAGAGCTGAAATAACCTAAAATTCCTAATCCTCCTGATGTGCTCTGAATTTACGAAAGTTTCTAAAGAAACAATGGATGAAGCTAGGGATATTCTGTGGAATTGAAACTGTCAAAATACAGAGTTGGAGGCTATTTGGCTATTGGAATAAAGGAATGGAGTACCACCATTGAAAAATATAATACATCCATCTATATATACCTGCCCCTTTTTGGATACCTTACTGGGAATGAAAATGGAAGCATTACAATAACTGAGAAAAGAAACAGTGAAATGTAGATATAAAATTCATTCAATAACAGATGGTCAAGAGAATGATTATTGAACCCAGTATGAGAAATAATGGTATCTATTATAATACTTAAAATACAACAGAAAGAGAGAAAATGACATAGTCTATTTTAAATTCCATAATTCACATAAGAGGAATTTTCTTTGCCATTTATAAAAGAAATAGGAGAAAGATTACAGTATATAAATAAGAGTTCTAGCAGCTATTCATTTAATTGTTTTTCAACAAATATTTATTAAGTATGCACTATGCATTTTAAGCACAGAGAAGGCACAAAGGCTATAAACATGACTAGGATATAGTTCCACTTCTTGAAGAATTGAACTAAGTTATGAAGAACAGAAAAGTAAAAAGGCAAATATAGATATAGATGTGAGATAAATATAGGTAGATAATTAGATAGATAGATAGATAGATAGAACACACACATTGTCAAAATTAGATGTTGGAGGGACTCTTCCATTCAGACAGAGGGAACAGGGATCAGAAAGCCTTTTGCGGGTGATACTTAAACTAAATATTGAAGAATAAATAGATGCCAATGAGGACCATTCATTTGAGGTTGAGGCAAGTGCAAGGACAGAGAAATATGAAAAGCATGAAGCATTCATAAGTGAATAGTTCAATGAAGCCAGAATAGATTGCAAATGTCAGTAAAATAATTCTTGGCTTTTATCCTATCTCTCACCTTGAAACATTTACTTAGCTGTATTTGGCGTACTCATGTCCTCCTCTAGAAAATGATAAGGCTAAATAAACTTTTTAGAGGTTTTTCCATTTCCAACTTCTCACCATCTTATTCAATTTCAAAATGTTTGCAAAAAATTCTACCACAGAGTAAATACTGTCCCTTTAATGCATATAAAAATATGTAATACATAAATGGCATATAATTATATGTAAATTCATATAAAATGTATACATTATATATTAATATATTAATCATATACAGAATATAAAAATATAATTCAAATATATTTGCGTTTGTATATGTGCACTCACCTAGGGTTAATACTAGGCAGAATTTTAAGGTCTATATATATTATCCTCAACATTCTTTCCCATGTTTTTCATTAATTTTTCTCCTCCTGACCAGAGCTTGATGTTTTTCAGGTGCCTCTTTCACAAAACTTCACTTTGATAGTACTAGCCCCAAATCCTGACCTAACTTTATTCCTTTCTATCATAACATACATGTCCTATAACCTAGTCTTTCAAATCATTGCTAAATTAGTAACTGATTCCTATCAACTTAGAGGAATCAAATTGATAAAGGTTCTTTGCCAAGTGACTTAACAAGGGATTATGGAACAATTAATTTATTCAACTGCACATTTGCCAATAATGGAATAAGCTCCAGTCAGGGGTGATAGAAAATATATAAAACGTCAAAGTCTTTCATGGGTTCCCTCTTATATTCCATGGAAACACCCATTTATCTAACTGAAAGGAAAGTCTTTACATACATAACATTAAGTTGACAGGGGAAATAAAGACCTGCAGAAGTCAGATCATCAGAATATTGAGATAAAATATCTAAATTTTAGGAGCTCTGGGACCTAACGTAGGTTAGTTCACTTTTCAGATCCTCAGTTTATCTGAGGAGGAAATTCCAAATTTAGGTGGAAATTCCAAAACAAACTATAGATTTAATGTGAGAAATACATTAGGAAATGCATTTGAAAGCACCATACAAACTTATGGTAGTATACAAATGAGACTTATTTTATTTTATTTTTTAATTCAGAGAGAGAGAGAGAGAGAGAGAGAGCACCTCAGCAGAGGAGAAGAACAGAGGCAGATGGAGAGAGATTGAGAGAGAATTTTAAGCAGGCTCCACACTCAGTACAAAGCCTGATAAGAGGCTCAATCCCACTGACCCTTGGATGATGATCTGAGCCAAAATCAAGAGCCATATACTCACCTGATTAAGCCACAGGTGTCCCGTAGCTTATTTTCATATTTAGTAATACAGTACAACTGTATTAAAACTTAAAAATATAAGGGAATGTAGCACAGAGGCAATTGTATCTGACTGAGCCACCCAGGGGCCCTGATAGTAATGGGGTTTTAAAAAGAGTTGCATTAGTTTATGACCAATGTTATTATCTGTCAGAATATAAACTGAGATTACTACTAATAATTTTATTAAAGTTCAACTTTGATTCCTTATATCACAGAATTAGTTATTTTTAGTGATATATACTATATATTTTTTTAATTGTTATAAGCATACATTTTGGCTATTGATGAGATATAAGTAACTTAGTGGTTTTAGCCAGGAAAAATAAACCAATCTTCACAAATTAAAAACAAAAATCGTATTCATAAGAAAACAAAATAATAATTGTTCACTGGGCAGGAAGAGCAGAAAGGACAAGAGGTTTTTGTTTTCGTTTTTGTTTGGTTTGATTTTTTGTTTTTAGAAGCAGCAGTAAAAATTTTACCTAATAAAATATAAGACCTTTTGGCCTGGCATGCAGAGTTTATAAGTTGTTATTCCATCTTAAGAAGTAAAAAGTTGAAGAAACTAGAAAATCAACAACTCTTCTTAGACCCATCACTGAAGTGAAGTTACAGGGAAAAACACTGCCCTCAAAATTGGAGGAAAACTGGCACATACTGAGAAGAATAACTTACTAGAGAAGAAACAGAGGAGTAAAAACCTTCATGGGAGCTAGTGCTGGGGTCGGAAGCCTGAACTGTGATGGACAGTATACATCCTGAATACAAGTTCACTGTCAGTCAGGCACATGGATTATAAATATGGCTTAAGTTTTCATTTTATTAATGCAGTCATTCAATAACCAGTTTTAATTTTTTTTAATTTTTTCAGTTCTTCTCCAGTTTTTTTGATATAACTGACATATAACATTGCATATGTTTAATTTATACAATATAAATTATGATATATGTTGTAAAATAATTACCACCATAAATTTAGTTAACCTACATCCCATCACGAAGTTACAATTTTTTTTCTTGTGGTGACTCTTAAGATCTATACTCTTAGCAACTTCCAAATATACAAAACCATACTGTTAGCTACAGTCATCATGAATAACCAGTTGTTTTTAATGTTAATCAGATCTAATTATTTTTCTTTATGGCTAATGCTTTTACCATTTTATTTAAGAAATCCTGAACACAAGTTCACAAATATAGTCATATGTTTAAGAGGCCTTATGATTTTAGCTTCTACATTTACAGTTATATTTTATCTGCCATCATTGTGGGTGTGGGTGTGTGTGACTTGAAGAAGGAGATCAAAGTTTATTTTTGCAGTATGGGCTATCTAGTTGTTCCAGTAACATTTGTTGGGAAAAAAAAAAACACCTTTCCTTCCCCCACAAAAATTGCATTGACACCTTTACTATATGCATTAGACCAATTTTGAACTTTTGCTTGGGTTTCAAAGATCTATATATTCATCCCTTTACCTGCTTCCCATTGTCATTTTTACAGTATCTTAAAAGAGGGTCTTAAAACCAGTTTCTGGGATTCAAACTAGTATCCCAACTCTCCATGTGTGTGGACACCATGGAGTCCAGGAAAACATCTGTTTGTCTGACATTCTGACATTCATTTGTCTATCCCTGCTTTTATTCTCTCTGTCATATTCTTAAGAGTTATTCTTGAACTGTAACAGGAAAAATAAATTGAAATATATGAACATGGATTTACCCTTTTATTGCTGTTACTTGATCATCTCTCTGAGTATCATTGTTTATCTTCTTCAGGAGGTGTGCTGCCATTATTTTAGTTGTTATGGCAGAAATAGAAAAAGAGAGAATGGGTCAAATTTTAAATTTGATTACATAAAAAAGAGATATTTGAATAGTCTCAAAAGTAATATTTAATGGAGAGAAGTATATCTAAATGCTTTATGCTCCTTAGCCCAGCAAGAACCAGGACTGGAAGTATAAAAGAGAAAATTATATTATAGTCACGATTAGGAGTCTGGTTTTAAAACATGCCTGCAAACTCCTTTATATTTGTCTATCAGATAGTGGAATTTATTTTTCTTCCACTTAAATATGGCTAGCCTGTGTGAACCTCTGCTAATAAGTAGAATTAACAAAAGAGAAACTGTTTGACTGTTGATACTAGATTAGGAAAGGTCTAATTCTTTCTTTTAGGACATTCATGTTGGCAACCCAACCATGTTGCAAGGTGCCCAAGCCACACAGAGAGGTCACGTGTCATATTACACTGTAGTACAACCTTTGTTAATAATTTACAGCCAACATCGACCAGGAGATACGTGATGAATCAGGCTTCAGATCATTCCTGCATCCATCTTCTAGCATCCAGTAATTCCAACCTAATGCTGAAGGAAGCAAAATAAGCTGTATCCTCAAAGCCCTGCTCAAATTGAAGATCTGTGATTTTAAAAAAGCAAATGGGGCACCTGGGTGGCTCAGTCAGTTAAGCGCCAGACTTCAGCTCGGGTCATGATCTCACGGTTTGTGGGTTTGAGTCCCACGTTGGGCTCTGTGTTGACAGGTCAGAGCCTGGAGCCTACTTTGGATTCTGTGTCTCCCTCTATCTCTCCCCCCACTCCAGCTTGTGCTCTGTCTCTCTATCCCTAAAAAAATAAATAAACAGTTTTTAAAGATTTAAAAATAATTCCTCCAAACACTCAATATTGCACTAGTTTGCCTCACAGAAATACATACCCAGAATGAATTTAGTTACTGGGAGTGGTGCTATAATAGCGAAACACTTTGAATGGGAGAGAGTGGCTTAGGCCCAGGTGGTGGGAGAAACTAAAAGGACACTGAGAGTCACAGACACTGTGAACAGAGGCTTGGTGGCCCTTGAGAAGGATGTTGTTGGGAGACAAAAGGAACATGAGAAAAATGTTATTGGAAGGTGGGAAGTTTAATGATAGTCACCTTTGTTAACATGAAAAATTAAAAAAAAAAATGAACTTGATGATCTAATTAAGAATATTCCAGATAGAGTGTTAAAGTTGCCATCTGGTTTCTTCTAGTTGCTCACATGAAAACATAAAAGAAGACAGCATAAAGAAAACTTTTTTTTTTTTTTTTTGCATAAAGGAAACAGAACTCTCAGGTTTTGGTTTGACAATAAAACCATTTGGCATCTACATACTCTGCAGTTAGCAAATGATTCTAAAAAATAAAAAAAAATGTTTTTTGAGCTGATATCAAATTCAAGGCATTATCAGGAAAATACAGTCTACAGAAGATTCTCAGGGCAAGACCGTAAGTATATCACAGATATACTTATTGTGGTTTCAAATAGACAACAGTCGCTCTAAACATCTTACTGCCATGTCCCACTCATGTTCTTTATTACATAATAGGGCCTGTCCTCACAACCGTACAGGAAGCCAAAGATAGTGTTAAAGAATTAAACAAGGAGTCCATTAGACAAGTGACTCTAACATCTTGGTAGCCTATATAAGCAAACGTAAGTCAGAGTCAATATGCTCAAATCCAAGAAAGTGAAAATTAAGAACAACCAATCGTAGCCAACAAGGCTGTTTCAAATAAGGCGATTGCTTACACTAGAATGAATCAAATAATTGCTTTGTTTTGCTTCTGTGTGTTCTCTATAGCAAACTTGTTCCTAGCTCTTGTCAGTGGAGCACCCCTAACCACTTTCTGTTGGGCACTGCCCAATTCAAATCAATGTTTGATTTGAATGTTTATTTTTTATGTTTTTTTTAATGTTTATTTATTTTTGGGAGAGAGAGAGAGAGTGTGTGTGAGCAGGGGAGGGGCAGAGAGAGAGGGAGACACAGAATCCAAAGCAAATTCCAGGTTCCAAGCTGTCAGCACAGAGCTGGACTCAGGGCTCAAATTCAAGAGCCATAGAAACTCTAAACATTTTAATGCACCTCAGTTTACTTTTTAACAATAGGAATGAACTTATGTTGATGAGATTGGTGAGTGCAGCTTTTGTTTGCGGGAACAAATGTTATTGATACAGAAAACCCGCAAGAATTTTGAGAGAACATATTGGTGAAACATTACCAGCTTGAACTAAGACAGAGGCAAAACAAAATAGTCTATTGACCTTTAACTAGTATGGGCGTGGCACATGCTGAGAAAACTGTTCAACTCCAAATCCTAATCATTTCCTTTTTTTTTTCTAAAGATGTATTTATTTGGGGGAGCACACAGGTGGGGGAGGGGCAGAGAGAGGGGGACAGAGGATCTGAAGCAGACTCTGCACTGACAGGCTGACAGCAATACCCTGATGTGGGGCTCAAGCCCACTAACCATGAGATATGACCGGAAAGGAAGTCAGATGCTCAACCCACTGAGCCACCCAGGTGCCCCATGCAAATACTAATCATTTCTAATGGAAAAGAAATGAGAATGCAGACAGTAGAATCAAGAACTTGAAGGTGCATCCAAGAGCCATCCAGAATCACTCCCAGCCCATAGAATTGAGCCCTAATCAAAAAGCATGGAGCATGGTCTTGGCTGGATTTTAAATTTGTTGTATGTATATAATCTGTGGGTGTTCCCCTTTTTGAATGGGATGGTCCATAATAGCCAATCCTAGGCCAACCTCACCGTCTTAATATTATTTGGCCGGGGTTGGGGCGGGGGGCAGTGGCAGGAGGTGGCGGTGCTGCAAAGGAGTACATCATTTGTCTTTTAAGTTACCAGGTCTTCAGACACAGGGGGATTGTTCTGGAGGGGCTCCACTGAAGGTATTGTACCTGAAAAGACTCATCTACATCTGGATAAATTTAGATGATGAAATGTTGAGCTTTAAGCTGAACATAATTCCATAATAAATGAGACTTTCCTGGGGTCATGAGAGATGGGTTAGTAAACTTCACATGTGGGAAGAATAGAAATAGATGGCAGATTATGGCAAACTCATTGGCATTTCTCTCCAACAAAAGATGGATTCTAATTTCCCTTCTTTAAAATATGACCTGACCTGGGGTGCCTGGGTGGCTCAGTCGGTTGAGGGTCCGACTTTGGCTCAGGTCATGATCTCACAGTTCATGGGTTTGAGTCCCGCATTGGGCTCTGTGCTGACAGTTCAGAGCCTGGAGCCTGTTTCAGATTCTGTGTCTCCCTCTCTCTCTACCCCTCTCTCGCGTGTGCTCTCTCTTGCTCTCAAAAAATAAAAAAAATAAACATTAAAAAAATTTAAAAAAAATATGACCTGGCCTTAATGACTTATTTCTAATTAATCAATGTCATGTAAATGATGATTGATGAATTGCAAAGATAGTTTCAAAAAGGCAAAGCTACTTTTACCCTCCCATTTCCCTCTTAGAATATTTAAACTTTGTACACAGTCACCTAATTGAAAGGAATCCAGGACAATGTGGAGAGGGCAGGTGTAGATGCTTTGACTGGCATCCCCTCCACTTAATCCCAGGCTATAGTCAGGACCAATCACTAGTCATGTGATTCACTTCATATATCTATCTGTCATTTTGGAGAAACGGAAACGATGGAACTCTGAAGTATTAACTACATATCTAGTTATCCAAAAGAATCATTTATAATGAAAGAAGAATATTTCAATCAAAAGATTATTTAAAATGGTAAAGACTCATTTCTCTACTAATAGAGCTCTGTGATGGCTCATAAAAGAGATCGGCTCAGCTCTTAAGGAAAGAAAATTTTCTTTTTCTGTATATATCTGAGTTCATTTCAGTAAACTGCAATCCCACTACAATTTTTGAATCCATATTTTTAAATGTTCAGTGAAGAGTCACAAATATATTTTGCAAAAATAAGCCTGCCTATACCTTATGCTATTCAAGATTTTATAATTCATTAAACCAAAACTGTGTTATAATTGTGCAACATAAAGATTAAAGTTATGACTTTAGTTAAATGTATGTGCTCCATATTACTGAAATAAGGAATGAAAGGTTGAGGACATTTATAGATCTGAGGAATATAAACAGGCTATTAAGAACAGAATATTAACATGGAAATAAAGAATCCCTGTCTCTTCTGATGAAGTGAGGGAAATATCCAGAAGGATATAACAGCCTGTAACACAGAAATAAAAGTACTGAAAATGACTTCTTGTAAACCACTAAATAGTTTTCAAGCTCTTTGAGACTTGCCTTTTACTTCTTGTATATGTTAAAATAGTAGATAGCTTTCTGTTGCATTGGAAAAATATGAAGACTGCCATGCAAACTGCTGAAAACTCTCTTTTTAAGTATCTTTCTCTTTGTCTTCCCTGCCTTTTACCTAATTTGTGGACCCTCATTCTCTTTCTCTGTTGCTGTTTTAAGCTTGTGTGGGAATAGGATAAAATATGTAGGGTAACTGGTATAACACGTACATTTAATCTCATTGTAAACTCACTTAAATTCTAAATGCCTAATGCCTTCTATTTCTATTTTTGTTGTTATTGATTGTTAATGAAAGGGTGATGGGTTTCAGGGATCGCTAAACAGTTGTACCCTATTGTTTGAAGAAAACTAAGTACGTAAGTAGGGAAGATACTTGACTGGCTTTAAAAAGGATATTTAAATTTCAGATTATGAGGGAAATGAAAGCATTATCCTAAAGTGAACAAAATTTCACTGGCCCCCAAATGTCTAAGTGTTCCCTCTTCCCTCTGTGGGTTTCTCTGTACTGCCTCCTCTTGCTTCCCTGTGTACTCAGAACTTGCATTATGGGGAATGTTACTAGGAATGCTATGAATTTCTTTACCATTATATAGTTCTTAGGAAGCATTGCATTTCAGATTCTCTAGATTCAGATTCTGTAAAGAAGAAAAGAACAATCAACAAAACTGCTGAACTTAAAAGAAAAAAAATGCTAATTAGTAAAGAGTTGTAAATGGGTTTGTTTACTTTAGGACCCTTGATTTCTTCCTGTTGTTCTTGAGTTTTCCCACTCTGATTTCTACATCCATCATATTTCATTTCTCTGAAATCAGCTTATGCGCTTAATGGTCCAGACTGGGCAATCAATGTTGATTGAAATCAACTTTCAAATTGATGCAAGAGGTCCACTGCTGCTCTAAGAACCAGCTGTGTAAATCTAAGAGAAAGAGAACTGTCAGCTTTTTCCTTATGTATTTTTACATTTTCTTAAGCATACTGCTATTATAATGACCAAGTAAGCACTTATATCTAGAAAAGAAATCATTGTTGTAAACACCAAAGGTTATACCTTCAAATCCCTCCACTCTTACATGATGTTAGACAAAAATAAAAATTACTGCTGGCTTGTTAGCAACCACTTAGAAACTATCTGATCTCTTGGATACAAGGATTAGGGTGCATGTTGCTGTGGTGCTTATTGAGAATATGCTATTTCCAAGGTATACTCATGGAAAGAGTGCCTTTTGTGTTGCTATGGAAGAAGGGCCCTATTTTCAAAGTCATCCAACCTAGGGTACTTCTAATTACAACTTGATGTTGGTTTTACAGAAAGAAGGCTCACAGCAGGGCAAGGCGAGATTGTTTCATTTCTCTCCCAATGGGATATCTATGTTTGGCCTTCAGAATTGAAACCAGGGAGGCTGCATTATATGCTTTCACTTGGTTGCCCTGGGGTGAATATAAGACATCATCTTTTTCTGTGAGAGATTTTTATTTGCTCTGTGTGGTTTCTTCTCCTTTACCTTGGCCTCCATGAAATCCCTCACTTTTTGCTACCAAAAACAAGTGACAAATCTCTTATTAAAATATAATCATTATTTGCCTCTGTAGTTTTAGTTCAATTTTTTAAAACATTGTTTTGGCTTTATGTCACACATTTTTTAATAGACTTTATATTTTAGGGAAGTTTTAAGTTCATAGCAAAATTGAGCAGAAGGTGTAGAGATTTCCCATTGTCCCGGTTGTCCACATAGATGCAGGCTCTCCCACTGTCAAAATCCCCCACCAGAACAGTACCCTTGTTACAATTTATCAACCCATACTGGCATATCACCATCACCCAAAATCCATAGTTTACATTAGAGCTCTCTCCTGGTGTTGATTCTCTATGAGTTTTGATAAATGTATAATGACAAGTACCCAACATTATAATATTGTACAGAGTAGTTCCACTGCATAAAAATGTTTTATGCTCCACTAATTTATCCTTCTCTCCTCCCTAACACCTATCAACCACTGATCCTTTTTCTTGTCTCAATAGTTTTGCCTTTTCCAAGATGTCATATAGTTGGAGTCATACAGAAGGCTTTTCAGATTGCTTCTTGAACTTGGTAATATGTATTTAATATTTACCCATGACCTTGTGCACATACCTCTTTATGCTGTTGCTGTCACAAATTACATCTTTATATATTACTTTCACATTATCATAGATTTATAACATTAGTTTATGTATTTATCATTTACATTATGTAGAAAATAAAGAAAACAGTTACAAACCAAAAACACAATAATACCAGACTTTATATTTATTATGTAGTTACATTTACCAGAGTTCTTTATTTCTTTATATGGCTTCAAATTACTGTCTATTATCCTTTTGTTTAAGTCTGAAGGACAAACTTTAGCATTTCTTGTAGGACAGGTCTACTTGCAAGGAATTCCTTTAGCTTTTTTTTTTTTTCTTTAATCTGGATGTCTTAATTTCATCCTCATTTTTGAAGGATAGTTTGGCCACATACAGAATTCTTGACAGTTCTTTTTTCCTACTTTTCTTTCAACACTTTAAAGATTCCATCCCACTCCTTTCTAGCCTCCATGGCTTCTGATGAGAAATCTGCAATTAATCTTATTAAGGATTCCACCCACTCCCCAGGCCCCATCCCCCACCCCAGTACATGATGAGTCACTGTTCTCACACTGCTTCTTCTTTTGTCCTTGACCGTCAATAATTTGATTATAATGTACCTTGGCATGGATCTCTTTGTATTTATCCTTTTTGGATTTCATTTAGCTTCCTGAAAGAATAGATACATGTCTTTGATCATATCTTAGTCATTTCTTGGAATATTCTTTCTACCCTACTCTTTCTCTTCTTTCCTTCTGGGATTGTGATTACGCTACTCTTGGTTCACTAACCGTGTCTCACAAGTCTTTATTCATCATTTTTATATTTTCTTTCTGTTCCCAAGACCAGATAATTTCAATTCACCATCATCAAGTCACTGATTCTTTCTTCTGTCTGCTCAAATTGGCTATTGAAATCCTCTAGTAGTGAATTTCATTTGTCAAACTTTTAAGGCCCAGAAATTCTATTTGGTTTGCTTTCTCTTTATTGATGTTCTCTATTTGATCATACATTTTCCTTCCGGTTGCCTATACTTCTTTATCTAGGATCTCCTTAGCTCTTTGAACATATTTAAGACATTGATTTAACGTTTTTGTATAATAATTCTGATCTATCTTCCTTCAGGAAGAGTTTCTTCTGTATATGGGCCATATATTCTTCATTCTTCGTTATTCATATTTTTTGTTTAAACTAGAAATTTGAGTATTTTAATATGGAGACTCTAGAAATCATATTCTCCTATTCTTCAGTTTTTGTTTTGTTGTTTGCTGTAGGCTATGGCTGTTTCCTTGTTAAGTAATTTTCATAAAGAATTTTTTTAATGTTTATGTATTTATTTTTCAGAGAGAGCACGTGCACAAGTGGGTGGGGGGCAGAGAGACACAGAATGTGAAGCAGGTTACAGGCTTTGAACTGTCAATGCAGAGCCTGATGTGGGGCTCGAACCCACAACTGTGAGATCATGACCTGAGCCAAAGTTGGATTCTCAACTGACTGAGCCACCCAAGTGTCCCAATTTCATAAAGTATTTTTGTAAAGTCTGTATTCATTTCAATGCATGGTTTCTGAAGTATCTATTCCTTTAGCTTTGTGTTCAGCCTGTGTTTTCACAGATATTTTCTTGTACTTGAAGAAAGTGGGTTTGAGCCCCATGTTGAGTCCTGTGCTGATAGCTCAGAGACTGGAGCCTGCTTCACATTCTGTGTCTCCCTCTCTTTCTGTCCCTTACCCACTCACACTCTGTCTCTCTCTCTCTCAAAAAAAAAAAATAGACATTAAAAAAATTTTAAGAAAATAAAATTCTGCCTTAGTCTTCATTTTCCACTTGCATTGAGACTAGAGATCAGCTAGAGGTGAATGCTTCGGTTCTTCTAAGGGCTTTCTGCACATGTGTCTTATTTTCTTCACAAAAATTAAAGTAGCATTTTAACTGTGAAAGAACTTGAACTTTTTTTTTGACAGATCTTGAAGTCTGACTTTCTCTATATTAAGATTTATACTGAACAACCCAAGCAAATTTTAAATTAGTAAATGCTAAAACATCAACCAGTTTATAGCTATAATTCATGATTTCTATTGGTGTAATAATTAAACATACACTAATTCAAGAGAGTTTGTGGATCAATAGAAGAATGTGTAACACTCTTCTGTGTATAGGACTTGAGACTCCAAAAGTTTTTACTACACACTATTTAAAAACTATATGAACTGTGCTAGTTTATAAAGATATAAAGATTATATCTTTAATCAAATGTACAGAGTTGTACTCATTTTAGTTACATAGTAGTCAATATAACAAACATCATGTTAACAAAGAATATTTTAATACTATTTCTGGAGAAATTAATGGGTCTTACATTCTCACCAATATAAACTCCATACACACAGAAATGTAGGCATATTAAATACACACATTATTCAAGTACATTGCCCAACAAACTAGTAACAATTCAAGTATTTGTCTCATTTTCTTTACAATTATTTTACTATTTAAAAGTTACATGAATCGGGACACTTGAGTGGCTCAGTCGGTTGGGCATCTGACTTTAGCTCAGGTCATGATCTCACAGTCCGTGAGTTTGAACCCTGTGTTGGGATCTGTGCTGACAGCTCAGACCCTGGAGCCTGTTTCAGATTCGGTGTCTCCCTCTCTCTCTGCCCCTCCCCAATTCACACTCTATCTCTGTCTCTCTCAAAAACATGCATTAAAAATTTTTTTTAAAAGTTACATGAATCAAAATACCAAATCCCTGAATATCATAAATGCAAAAATGCCAAATAAGTTACTTTCAAATAAGTTAAACCTGATAATTTTGAAAAGGCAGATATATTCATAATAGAGAGCACTTGTATTGCAACATTTAAACACAGGTAAGAAATCAGCTAGTTGGTTTCTGTATGTTTGGCACTAAGGCATATTTATATTATACATATATGTGCATGTGTGTGTGTGTGTGTGTGTGTGTGTGTATACTGCATATATACTGTATTTATACAGTATATATACAGTAAAACCTTGGTATGAGAGCATAATTCATTCCAGAAACATGCTTGTAATCCATAGCACTTGTATATCAAAGAGAATTTCAAGAACCATTGACTCAGTTGTGATCATGTGACATTCATTGTCACATACTACTCAGATTGCAAGACATCATTCATTTATCAAGTTAAATTTTCTTAGAAATGTTTGCTCATCTTGCAGAACAGTCACAGAACAAGTTACTCATAATCCAAGGTTTATGAATATATATATATATACACACAGTATATAAACTCAGGAGTGTTGTACTGGCAACATTTTGTTAAGATCACCAAGAAGCATAATAGTGCAATCATAATGTGTAGAAAGAAAAAAGAAAGAAGTCAAAAAGCAGAGAGAAAATACCTCCAATGTTTCTGATTACTTTACATCTATCTGGAGGAAAGACTCATTCCTCCCCTTATATTCCAGAAAGTAGCTCTCTGCTAATCTAATAACTCTTGTGGTTTTGGTTTAAGCCAGCTTCACTATGTTCTCTAATAGGTAACTAAAGGAGTCTTAATAAGACACAATACTTTTCAAAGTAATAAATTATGACTGGCCTGGGAAACTCTTGTTTATCTGTGTGCTCTGTGATTTGACCCTTATGTTTCTAGGACACTCTGTTCTTTCAAAGTAGGGAAAATTCACCTACTTTGAATGATCAACACTGAGATAATCTCAAATTTATTTCAGAAACTAAAAAAGGTTATGATCTAAAATAAAATAATAGCAAGACAACATATATTTTGAGTAGCTATAGAATTGCTGATGTGGGCTCAAAGGCTATTTAGTTTTTGCCATCCAATTCAGTAATAAAATGATGAGCCAAGGGAAAAGGAAAGCGATGGAAATATACTCTGAGTGCATATTTGCTATTACTCTTTCACTGACTTTACCTCATTAGTAAATCAAGATGAGTACTGTATTAGCTCAGCATCTAAAGGATGCATTCCTGTAAATAATGTTTCAATTGCAAATCTTCTTGAGTTTTCTATGTTATCCCATAGGGCTACAAGATGACCAAGTAACTGGCAGGAAATTTTATACTCCTGTTATTGATCATAGTATGAAAAGAAAACAATAAAGACATCAATAATACATGATACCTGATGACATCTTTATATCATGGCTAATAAAGATGATTTGGAATAGCCCATTGACATTTTCTATGCCCAGGACCCAGAGTAAATATATAATTTAATCTTGCTGTATGAGTTGAGGGCATTTTCTTTTTTGAAAATTGTGACATTATTCATGTTGCCAAAGATAAGGCCTGCCCTAGCTTTCAGATTTTAAAGCTTAGTTATTAAATTTGGCTTCAAGGTGAAGTGTGGGCAGGTAAATGGGAGTGATTGAGAGACTGCAGATGACAGTTTGGGTCTCTGATTACAGAACTGAAACAAATCAAAATGTGGAGCCAAAGAAATATGGCAGTTCCACTTTGCAGATAGTGAACTTTAATTGTAACCCCCACTATTTGGTGAAGTGGTTTTACTTAATTATTCAACAAATAAGTAGTCACTGGCAAAAAAAAAAATAGCTTTTTTGACATTTATTTGATGAGTTTTTTATTAAGAGATATTTAGTTTTGTTTATCAGGTATTTATTACACACTTGGTACTTGTCCAATATAGATTTCTGTGGTGACAAGAAACTATAAATATACAATCTATATTAAAAAAAAAATACTGGCCTGCTCTATGACAATGAATTTTTGTCTAGTGACATTCTATTCTTAAAGTCATCATTAAATAAAAGAATATTTTACACTGTTGCTTAAAATAAAAAGATATTTAAAGAAAGGAAAGCATCACAGGTAGAGAATTCTTCTCAAATTAATGAAATAAAAATTTACATATATTCTATAAAAATTCAGCATATGTTTAATACTATGAAGGTTCATTTTCTTATTGTGTAGCATACCTTGATGCAATCAAAGGTATAATAATAAATAAACTACATGAATACAGTAGTAATAGTGTTACTATTACTATTACTGTTAGTAATTAGTATTACTAATACTATAACTATTAATAATAGTAATAGTTAATAAATAAACTACATGAATACTCACAGAAAAATGTGGCAAAACAAACCCTCTAGATTGTTTTGGAAAAGCAATTCATTGAGATAAGATGAGAGAGATGATGAACAAATGAGGGCAAAATAGCTTTGTTTTAGTTTGTTTGGCTTTAGGGAGAGCTGAATAATAGGGGAAGATATCCTTAATTTGTATACCACACTAGAGAAAACCAGTTCTTCTTCCATGTTTCTCATTTACTCTCACACTACTGGCATATTCACAACATTTCTGGTGCCAGGTGTGTGCCCCCCACCCCAAGAAGCCTGAAACAGCAGCTGGGTTTCCTACACTTCAACTTAATTCCAACAATACCTTGGAGATACTGTCAGATCACGCAGGTTAAGGACTCAGTCCCACAAGCCTGCCCCCCACTTCAGATATCAATCACACATAGTAGGTCTCCAGATTGCCCACAACTTCTCTCCAAGTTGTCTATAAATCAGAGGTTCCCATGACATCCTTCTCCCTGGATTCAATTAATTGTTAGAATAGTTCACAAAACTCAGGAAAACACTTACTTACATTTAACTAGTTTAGTAAAGGATATGATAAAGGATAAATGAAGAGCCAGATGAAGAGAGATACGTTTATGGAGGTCTCATAATGTAGACATAATTGATCATTAACTTCATTTCCAGCCCATCACTCTCCTCCAGAAAAGTGAGGGTGATGGAAGTTGACTATTCCAACTTCTAATTATGGCTTGGTCTTCAAGGAGGGTAGCCCCACCCTGTAGCCAATCTAGTTACCTCACTAGAACAGAAGATACTCCTAGTGCTCTTATCCCTCAGGAATTTGCAAGCCTTGTGGAGCTCTGTGCCAGAAAGGGGTGGGGGCAGAGACCCATATATTATAATTTTAAATATACTATTATGCACATGCTAATGTATGATGGTAGTGATGGAGAGGTCAGGTAATTTGGTATTTTATAGCTTACAGAAGAATGTAAGAATATTCTTCATTTACCTAAAATATATTTTAACTTAGATTATTAGCAAAAGCTTAGCAATTCTTAAAATTCTAATTCAATCTCACTTCTGTTTCCCTGACAGCTTGACCCACAGAGAGCTCCTTTTCCTTTTAATTGTTCCTATTACTATTTGATGATTAGCATATACTGTCTTACGCTGGAAACACCCTTCATGTGGTGCCTGGGTGGTTCAGTTGGTTAAGCATCCAACTTTGGCTCAGGTCATGATCATGGTTTGTGAGTTCAAGCCCTGTGTTCGTCTCTCTGCTATCAGATCAGAACCTGCTTTGGATCCTTTATCCCCCTCTCTCTCTGCCCCTCCCTTGCTCGTTCTCTCTCAAAAATAAACATTACAAAAAATGCCCTTCATTGTTTTTATTCTATTGTCCCTACTTAATAGAATGTGATATATCACCTCTGTGTAATCACGTGGTTTCACATTTATACCACACCTTGTGCCTTATATCTTGCACATCAAATAGTAATTGCTTTATGAATACATAAAATGATTGATTTCCTTGTTTTGACTAGTGAAGTTATGACTAGACAGATGAGTTCTGAAGTCTCTTTCCTCTTTAGGTTTCTAAGTTAATATAACTTCACAGGAAATCATTTATAAATTTTGATGAATGCTATTTATTCTAACTTCCTAGAGAAGCATTTAACCTTGAAATTAGCCTGAATTGTACACAAATAAACTATGAATTTTACATTTATTGCCAGATTGAATGAATATCCTGGGGATCAATTTGTGAATTTACATATACTCTTTGCTTTGGATTAATATATTTTAGATAATGTTAATCAAATTCTGGTCCTATAATATGAGCAAAAGCCATCTCCCTAACGTGACTTCTTCCTTTATATCTGCTATATCTTTTACATAAATTTAGAAATGCTTCATCACCAAAACAAAACAAAACAACATGTTTCACACAGCAACACATAGTAAACCTTTAATAAACATTATTTTATTATTACAAAAAAAGGAAAGAAGGAAGAAAAATAAGAATAAGATAGGAAGGAAGTAAAGATTGAATGAAGGTTAGATGAAAGGAAAGAAGGAAAGGAGGAAGTATTAAAAAAGAAAATTATTCATGATACTTGTTAAAGATGATAAGGCAGACTTTATTTAGGGGAGCTATCAGGATAGGTGTAGGGACCAATGTAATGTGCCTTGCAGTGAGGGAGAGAGTTTGGGCTCAATACTGAATACAACAAGGAAAAGTAGGAATTTATAGCCAAAGAATAGGAGTGTGTGTGCAATGGATAGAAAATTAATTAAGAGAAAATATCATGAGTAAGGGAGGGATTCTAGCTAAACAGACCCACAGGATTCTTACTGAAGACAGGCCATGGTGTTTGGATATCCCCTGGGGGATGTTGGAGGATAGGGAATCTGATCATATATCAAGGACTATTAGCTTTCTAGGGTGGAGAATTCTGGTTAAACTAAGTTAGCAAGAATTTTGCTAAAATTGGACAGTACAGAAGTGAACACAGAAGTCCAAAACTTGATGGATAGTTGTTAAAGAGCTCAGAAGAGCCTGATTAGAATTTGGTCAAGGAAGAAGGAAGGAAGACAGATATGATTATGAAGCTTCTTTACAAATGGCATCCATGAGGTGTATAATCTTCCCAGAAGCAACAAGCTGCTTAAAGAAAAAGAGAAAAGTCTAAATTGGGCAATTTTAAATATGAGGATATTTGTAGAACCATGATTTTGTGAATTTTGTTCTGCTAGCAGAAATTCCCAATGAACTTGCACCTGCAAAACTGCATACTGCAAAACACATTCAGCATGTCATTCTGTGTGCACAAAAGATCAGGTTACACATTTAAGAGGTTTTAGGGTTTAAAGTTATTATCATTAACATTATAAGTGTCTTGAAAAGCGTAAAATCGGACTTGGAATTCTGGGAGTTAGAAAAGTACTGTACATTATATGTTGCTTTTCTTGATAGACTTTCTATCGGTTATTTCTATCAGCATACATGCACTCCAAAATTGAAAAAAATTTCAGAAATTAAGATTTCCCACCAGAATATATCTTCTTTTTCTTAATATTAGACACTTATCTCTAAAAACTACACTAAGGACACTTCTGTGATCCTGAGATCTGTATTCTATAATAGCTCAAATACTTCGGGAGCAGTGAGCTATTACATTGTTGATTCTTTGCCAAGTTTCTTGGAAATATTAGCATATATAAACCCTAGCCTTAGGATTATAAATGGATTATATCCTCTGTTGTTTGCACTTTTATTTAACTCCCCCCACTAATAGGTCACTTCTCAGGCAAACAGCACTAAACCCACTGTAGGCATTATAATATAGTTTTGCCTTTCTCAAAGCTTGTGAAACCAGCCCAGCTGGCCTGAATATTTATGGAATATTACAACACCCCTCAGGATTTTAAATCTATTTTTTCCTGATTTTCAGTAGCTAATATAATTATTTTTTGCATAGCAGAGGAAGATTAATAACAGATGTGCAGAATATTTTAAATACAGTAGTATCCAATATGTTTTTGCATATATGTATTTCCTTTTTGGCATATTTTCAAAAGTTCTTCCTTTCCATTGCACTAAAATTGATATTTCTATCTGTGAGATATATGATGATCATATGGCATTGTGTTATTTTATCCATTGATTCCTAGTATAAGTACTGTCAAAACTTAGCATAAAAAAACAGTGGAAATTCTTCCTTCCTGGGGCACAGATGGAAATGAATTTTTATTATAAGGAAACAGGAAGACAAACTTTGCCTTTGGATTTCTATGACCATGTATAATATATGGAATTAGTAGGCAATTTGCCTTTATTATAAATGATAGAATGCTGAGTCACTGCCAGAATGGAAAGTGGTAAATTTTTGTTGCTAAGTTTGTCTTTGGTAAGAGCTAATCAAACAGAATTATGCTCCCATAGAAAGATTTCTGTTGCCTTCCAGTTTAATGCATTTTTTAAGTTTTCAGAGATTTTTTTTAAAACTAAGTTTTTAGGCTGATAATTTCTTAAAAGCAACTATTAAGGAGGAGAATATGTAAGAACCATACATTCTGTCCCAGCTTGACTTTGTGCTCACTCACCCTCTCTTAAAATAACCTAAATAACACACACACACACACACACACACACACACACACACACAGGCTGAGGATAAGGGAAAATCTTTGATGGTGTATTGCACCTGAATAGGTGTCGTGAGCTGAATCATGTCCCCTCACAATTCATATGCTGAGGTCCTAACCCCCAGTTACTCACAATGTGACCTGATTTGAAGATCTTTTCAGAAGTCATTAGAATCTAAGGCCTCTTGTGGGTTCCTGGGCATAATTCCAATATGGGGTGTGGGGTGGGTTATACTAATATATATATATTATATATATTTATATTTATATATGTATATTTATATTTATATATGTATATTTATATATGTATATATATATTTTATATATATACTATATATATATACACACATATATATATACATACATATGTATATGTATACTATATATATATATATACACAGATTTATTTTATTTCTGCTCTACTTATATGTATATTTTTTATTTAAAGAAAACAAGAGTTCATACAGATAACTCTAACTCTCATCTAGCCCCACATGGTTCATTCTAGGCTTACTCCAGTTCTTTCACCCTCTCTCTCTCTCCCCCCCTCTCTTTCTCCCTCTTTCTCTCTCTAGCTTATTTCTCTAAGAGTAAGAAACCTGGCTGCCATTATCTACATTTTACTTATTTGTTCCACCCTGGTATATACACACATTGGTTTCTAAATATCAGTACACATTATATGGGAAACTAACTTACCAACTAGAGTACAATGTGATGTATAGTTCTTTTAGTCATTTTCCTTATAGTATCCAAGCAAAACTGTTACCCAAAAATTACTTAGGTGAAATACTTTTTCTGTACTTTCTTACGTGACGTTATGTCATATATATATAACATATAGTTGAATTTGTTTCAGAGAGTCTGAATTCAATCCTGATAACAATTATTTATTTATTTATTTATTTATTTATTTATTTATTTATTCTTGAGAGAGAGAGAGAGAGAGAGAGAGAGCATGCACATACATGTGAGTGAGGGAGGGACAAAGGGACATGGAGAGAGACAGAATCCCAAGCAGGCTCCACATCTAGCACAGAGCCTGATGCAGGGCTTGATCACATGACCATGAGATCATAACCTGAGGTGAAATCAAGAGTCAAACACTTAACTGACTGAGCCACCCAGGTGCCCCGATTAGAATTTTTAATCAAAAAAGTTTGGGTCATTCAGGTCTCACATTTCTTTTTCTTTTTTTTAAGAATTTTCTTTTCTTTTCTTTTCTTTTCTTTTCTTTTCTTTTTCTTTTCTGTTTCTTTCTTTCTTTCTTTCTTTCTTTCTTTCTTTCTTTCTTTAGAAGAGGGGGGAGAGAGAGAGACAGAGAGACACACAGAGAGAGAGAAGGAGCACAAACACAGGAGGGGCAGAGAGAGAGAGGGAGAGAGAATCCCAAGCAGATTCCGTGTTGTCAGCACAAAGCTGGATGTGGGGCTCGAACTCACAAACCATGAGATCATGACCTGAGCTGAAATCAAGAGTCAAGCTCTTCACAGACTGAGCTACCCAGATGCCCACTCAGGTCTCACATTTCAATACTGAGGTATCTTATTAGAAACAACTCTGTGGAAGAATGGAATCCTTTATATAATGTAGTTGCATGGACAATAAGGAGATAACGCCCTATCATTCAGAATCCCAGGAAATACCATGTTATGTTGTTGTTTCAATATAGCCACCATACTGATCTGCATTGTATTGCAGATGGTTGTATTGTATTGCAATGGTTTGATGACTTAGGAAAAAATAAAACCTGCGAGTAAGATCTGGGTTTCTCAATTGTAAGGAAAATGCACAAACCATAGCATCCGTAGTGACAATAAATAGCTTTTAGCTTTAAAATAATAAACGGTCTGGTTGTTTACATAATTTGGTATAAAGACATTTTCTCATGAAATAAACACCTAAACAGAAACCAAAGTGTGGTATGAAGTATGTAACACACAAAATATTCATATGCAGATCAAAATGTTCTAGTCTCTCTGGCAGTTAGGTTGGTTCTGGCCAACAGATCTGGCCAACAGACTACAAGAGGAAGTGACTTGTGTCAACTAAAAACTAATATGCATCTTCTATCCCTGCCTTCCCTGCCAATTACATTCAAGTTACAAGAAAAAGAAAGGCTATCTGAATTGCTTTAGACTTGATAAAAGTAAGAAATAAACCTTTATTAATGCGGTTAGAAAAGCTAGTGTAATTCTACTACAAAAGATAATTGTGTGTTTCGTTCCAGAATCATTCAAACAATTGCTTCAAATATTTTCATGGTTTGCTTATGGTATACAATGTGTTATCCCAGCCTGTTGTGTTGTCCAAGTGGATGATCAGTTAGTGATGTGTATGAGAACATTCTTTTTTTTTTTTTAATGTTTATCCATTTTGAGAGAGAGGGAGCACAAGTGAGTGAGAGGCAGAGAGGGAGAGAGACAGAAGATTCAAAGAGTGCTCTGTCCTGACAGCAGCAATGCAGGGCTCAAACTCACGAATTGTGAGATCATGACCTGAGCTTAAGTCAGACGCTTAACCCACTGAGCCACCCAGGCGCCCCTATATGAGAACATTCTTAAATGCCTCCTACTAACTGCCACTGGATTATGACATCTTTTTCAGTATTCCCTGTTCAGTTAAGTCTTGTGTCTCCAAAACTAGAGAGGTAGTTGTGTAACTGAAAGTCTTTAGACAGGCATTGGAGAGTGACAAATTTGACCTTGTGCTCTACACCAGCAATTACTTTTGATGTGTCTTTCACCAAAGATATAAATCTTACTTGACAGTGCTTTTGAGGATTACAGGTAATAGACTTATAAAATTGCTGTCAGAGGGCAGGCACTCTGACCTCATAATTATTTTTTATTATTATTATTTATTCTTGTTCTTATTCTTCCTTTCATTCTTATATCTCACTTAGGATAAAACAGGAGGCTAGTATTTTCTCAGCACCAACTCATTCACTTTAGGCTGGGAGTTAACTTAGCACAATAAAAGATGTCATATGCATTTCTTCTGTGGTAAAATGCTCAGTGGAGAACCAGTCTGATTCAGTCTGAGGATTGCAGGAATCTGGGGTATGTATAGGGATCAAGTGTTACAAAAAAATCAAGGGACTCATACAGTAAGGTATTAGCTAAATACTAATTACTATCATCTATTATTAGAGATTTATGTTGGCATTTATTTTTCTATATAGTTATTTGATTAATATAGCTCTGTAAATGTCATTAACTTGTCCTCTTTCACACTTAAAACAATCCAAGATCTATGGCAGGTAAACAAAGAGACTAGCTCTTCTGATTCCAGAACCAGACACTTTCTTTGCATAATGATATTACTCTGGGGGAAAATATTACATAGATAGATATAGATCACATATAGATATAGATGATATAGATATAGATAGATATAGATATAGATGATATAGATAGATGATAGATAGATAGATAGATAGATAGATATAGATATAGATATGTAGATATAGACAGATGGTTGGCCATAAACTTCTGTGTTGAAGGCCAGACATGAATTTCCCCACAGAGATACAGCAAGTTGGTATGTATACATCAATCAATTGATAGATCAATAGATAGATAGTCACCTCCTGAAAATATTTGCTGAAGGCCAGCGTACCCACATACCTACTATATGGGATCTCAGTATTACTCAGGAAAAATGAATTTCTCACAGTTTACCTCGTCTTGCTGCTTTTTTTCCCACCAGGGATTTGTATCTAACTAATAAAATAAGCATGAATGTGCATGTGAAAGAGCTGCTTAAAGACATTGATCTGTATGAGGAAAGAGAGGATGTAAGAAATAATGGCATCAAGTTCTAACACAGAATGTTTGGAATCTGTGGGTTAAGCTCACAGTCTCCACTTTTTTTTTCCTGAAATGTTGGGTTTTTTATTTTTGTTTCTCAGAAAGATGGTTTTCAAGATGTGCAGTTCAGGGAAGGATTCTGTGTCTGTTTGAGGTAATAAGTAACGAAAGTACTGCTCTGCGTGTGGTGCGCAGCAATGCATGTGAAGGTATTTGTTATTTCATCAACATGGAGATCATGGGTCCAAGGATGTGGTAGGGAATAAGAAGGCATTGATTTTCATTTATGAGGTCAATTAACACAATGGGTTTTCTTCTAGCCTATTCTGTTGATGAATTAATTACCTCCTTCTCTGATACAGACATTTCATATTAGGCAGCATGATATGCTTAATGTTGGAGCCAGTCTACTCAGCTAGATGCCAATTTTCCATTTATGCCTTTTAATTGCTATACCAGTGAAATCATATCTTCATGTTGAGATTTCTTGCTGATGGAAACATAAGAATTTCTATGAACTAAAGCAAAATAAATACAAATAACCTATTAGGGCAATACTCTGTATTCTGTCAGCTCCCCTTTAGTGGAAGTGGTCAATGGTATGAACAATGAGAAAAGAGAAGTAAGTAGTTCAACCATAATATGTTAAAAAGCACTGTGACTATCACTGGTGTGCACTTTAACATCAGAAGTAGCATGCCCCTTTTGGTAAGATTATCATTTATAGACTGGTTCAACATGAGACAATAGTTGAGAAGAGAAGGAAGAGAAAATGAGTTTATAATGAGAATGCCACATATGTTGGGCCAAGACCGGGGGCAGACCTGAGGGTGGAGATGCACCTAATGTAATAATGAGAACACAGTTAGTCACTACCCTTAGACACTCACAGAGACAAGCAGGTTACCAAATGACTGACCTGGGTCAGGTATTACAGTAACAGGTGGGTTAAATGGGTGAAAGGACAATAAATGTCACACTAAAGGGGGCAAAGATTACTTATTTCAAACCATAGGAAAACATACCCGTGTGTCCAGATGTTTTTCACGAGATACCAGGAATATAGATTTTTATTCAAAACCTCCAAGTTAATGATTTTTAAGTTATTATGAATTCCAAGGTAACTTTCCTGTGACCTTGTTTTGAACCAGTAGCTGCTAGTTTGCCTCTTATATCAACTATGCTTGAGAGCTTTCTTCCCAGCCCCCCACAAATTTGTAGTTTCACCAACTTTGTATTTCCAAAATTTGTGTACTTAGTAATGCAGGCATAAGCTTACTGAGAGTTTAGGCAGCTGATCTTTAAATCAAACCTACTGCCCAGAATATGCATTGCAATGAAAACTTTTCTAGTGTGGTAGGTATAATAAGTTCGTAGAAGTGCGAATGCTTGTGAAGTAAGTAAAGGAATTGCTAAGGAGGTTCTGGCACTAAGCCTGCAGGCATGATTTTTGCAAAAGTCCTAGAGTGCCCTCTTTGACCTCATATTCATCAAAACCTTTGGAAACATACCTTATGAATGTCAAATATCTGGTGTTACCAGATCCTTTAAGTGTCATTAAGATATTTGAGGTTATAATGGTTAGAAATGTGAAATGGGGGAAAACACTAAGTTCATAAAGATGCTCTGAAAATTGAAAAATAATGTCATCTAAATCATGTTTGAATCCCTTGTAAAACCAAAGGTCTTAACAGAGCTTTAAGACATTCCTAGGCCAGTGTTTGTCTACCATCAGAGAATCTCTGCCATCCAATCATCCATCCTTTGTTCTGATTTCTATAAGGGCAGTCACATAGGCATTTAATGAAACACGCAAATTATGATTTATAAGCCTTTTTTTTGGAAGTCACATTATATAGTCCATCTCTTTACAGCACAGTAAACTCTGGAATATAGATCTATGGATCTGTTTCTGTAACTTAGAAAAAATATGACTGGCATATAGAAAGGTTAGAATAAATATTAGTTAAGTTTATTATGAGTACCCTCATTATCTATTGTAAGGATATATTTGATTTGCTAATTTGTCCTTTATACAGCTTTTGAGTGTAATCAAATGGTATGGGAAGACTAGCTAGTTAAATAAATAGAGATTTAGCTGTTTTTGTTTTCCCTTTTTCTTTTTCTTTTTTTTACTTGCCATTAAAGTCCTTCCTGATTGGTAAGAAAACTTTACATCCATCTTCTTTAGCTTAAGAGTCTTTAGTGTAACCATGATTTATGATCTACAATGGAATAGTAGCCAATATCTGAAAACATCTGTACTTGAGCCATCTGTTTATGTCTAAATACCAGATGCTATATATGTTGAAAATTTATATTTACTGAAATTGCCTTAATACATGTACTTAGCCTGCTAACAACACTGCAGCTAACAAAAAACACAGACTAGAAATGTTTTTGAGTCATGGATAGATTAAATGCATCTCATCATGTCTCTCAGGACATTGAATATAATGCCCTAGTAGGTAATAGAGGAAATATAACAGAACTTTATCTAAGCACTTAAAAGGTTTGTGGCCGGTGAAAATAATTGGGTTCTGTGATTAGGTAAATGTTTCCTCAAAGAGAAAAACAGGGAAGACTCTGTATTACTAGTGGCCATAGAATTAATGACAACCCTGATAAATATTTTCAATATATCTATAGGCATTCTGGGGTTGGGGGAAGATGCTGTATTAGACCCATTAAAAATTCAAAAATTATTTATCATTAAAATGACAATTAATATTTATATAAGAAATCAAAATAAATATTTAATTCCCCCTTCAAATTTTCTCACACATATTTGATCACAGAATTCACTTTCTCCCCTAGTTTCCTGGACAGCATCTTAAGCCATTGATTGCTAAAGTGTTGATCTCAGGGCATCTGTATCTTACCATTTAAATTTTGAATAAGTCTGTTTTACTGCCAGATTTGAAAAGCTCCTACATAGATGATGAAACTGGAGGGAAGGGGGCACCTGGGTGACTCAGTCAGCTAAGCATCTGACTCTTGATTTCGGTTCAGGTCATGGTCTCATGGTTCGTGAGATTAAGCCCCACATTGGGCTCCATGTGCTGACAGCATGGAGTCTGCTTGTGATTCTCTCTCTCCCTCTCCCTCTGCCCCTCCCTTGCTCATGCTCTCTCTCTCAATCTCTCTCTCTCTCTCTCTCAGTCTGTCTCAAAATAAACAAAACAAACAAACAAACAAAAAGAAACTGGAGGGAGGAAAAGCAGAAACTATGGAACAAAAGCATATTTGATAATGTCTTCTGGCTTTACATTGTACATAAGAAAGTTAACTAACCTCTACACAAAAGACTTTGAGTTTGCAATATTCTCAGGAGAACTATCTGTCAAAATAGATTATTTCATGCATGTGTCATTGTTTAAAACTGGAGATTTACTTCTTTTACTTAGAGAGCTAGGTCCAATTAATCTATAACTCCCTTAGAAATGAATTGATTAGGGGTGCCTGGGTGGCTCAGTCAGTTAAATGTCTGACTTCGGCTCAGGTCATGATCTCACAGTTTGTGGGTTCAAGCCCCGCATCGGGCTCTGTGCTGACAGCTCAGAGCCTGGAGCCTGCTTCAGATTCTGTGTCTCTGCCTCTCTCTGCCCCTCCCCTGCTCACACACTCTTTCTCTCTCTTTCTCTAAAAAATAAAATAAGAACATAAATTAAAGAAAAATTTAAATAAAAAAAAGAAATGAACTGATTAACAAGTATTACACCTTAGGATGCCTCTGAGAAAAGCCTGCTGTCCTTAATAATATAATAAAGCAAATAACCAGCAATAATTTTGCATTATAAACTATATATATATATATATATATATATATATATATATATATGTGTGTGTGTGTGTGTGTGTGTGTGTGTGCGTGTGTATATATATATATATATACACACACACATATATATATATATATATACACATCTCATACATACATATATACATACACACAATATATATATAACACAAATACAGATATTTGTTGTTGTTGTTATATATTGGAAGCAGGCAAAAATCCATTTGTTCCAGTTTCATCTCTTGGATTTCATATAAATACAAAATTAATCTGTGTTACCTGAAGTGTAGCTTAACTTCTGCAAGACTCTGGCACAATAAACTATAAACCATGGCTCACCAAGTTGGTTGAACAACACTCTTCCTTCACTCAGCTTACTCTGTGTTTATACAGGAATGTGTGTTATTATGATTATGTACACACTAACATTTTTCTATATACTCCAGGCTCAAGGGTTGTAATTGAATAGAATGAAAAACTGAGACAAAATACCCTGAAGAAATTTAGAAATATTCCATTTTAAAATAGAGCAAGAAACAAACTTGAAAATAATTTGATTTCAAGCCCGATGGACTAAAAATAAGGAAGGATAACAAATAAACCTGCTAACTCATGGATTGAACACTGTATTCAGAGAAGCCAGAGAAAACCACTACACTATGCATTTTCCTTAACTCTGACATCTTATCTCCTGCCAAGTCATTTCACTTCCAGTTGGATAGAGAATAAAATAGCATATGACCAGGAAAATGATTTTTTTTTAGCCTTTCTTCAGTTGTGTAGCTGAGAAATAAAAAGTGCAAATATTTGAATTTTGTATCTCCAGAAATGGACTTTTTCCTAAGTGGAAAACTTATGAATAAAATTAAATGCAAATTATTTTTAAGTTGTCACAATTTATTTTTCTACTTATTAAAATAAACACAACTGGTGACATGAATGCTCAGTTCTGCTTTATGTAGCTATTTATTTTAGGAAAATAAAAATTCAAAACCCTACATTTCTTGATGTTATCACCGTGAATTTCCTTTCAATCATTAACAAATAAAGTGGAACTCTTAGCAATAATTCTGTCCTTTAGCTGTTTGTACTGTCACTATGATGGCAGCTGAATACACCATTTGTTTTCAGGAAAATGATGCCTTCCTTGCAACAAACTGGCTTAAAGCCTACTTTCCTACTGTATTAATGTGTTTGTGTTTGTACAAAAATCTCCATTAATGTGGTTGCTTTCAATATTTCAAGTGTCAAACTTTAGACACTTTTAAATTGACCAAAAATAAAAATATTTCACTATGTAGAGTAGAACACAGATAAATAATATAAAAATCTGATTTTAAAATACTCTATTCAGCATCAGATACAAGGTGCTGTTATTTATATATCAAAGCAGCACAGCTCTGAGATATTTCAGGGGAAATGACAGTATCAGGGTGAGAAAAACCTTACTCATATCAGAGAAGGAATATGTTACTCCAGGTTTCAAAACCTATATGGCATTGTCATCAACAATTAAGTTATCAGCAAAACAATCTCAAATATTTAGTTGAGAAATGACAGATCTTCTTTGATTTAAATATATCTTTTGTAAAGAAATCAATTCCTTCAGAGGGCACAGGATATTGGCTCAACTGGTCAGGTACAAATATAAGAAATACATTGATAATCAGTCCATTACACAGGCATGGGCACTTCCATGAGAACTCATTTTCTGTCCTTGTCTAACTAGGCAATCTGTCAAAGTAGTTTAAAATTTTAATCATAGAATTTTTTTTTAATAACTGAAAAATCCTCAAAGAGGTTCAACTCCAACCAATTAGAAAATTGTGGCAGAACATGAATAATGGTGGAGATTTTGCACTCTAACAGCATCTGGCAGGTTAGTGAAAGAAGTTTGGTACAGCAAGCAGTAGAGAAAGCTGACTCCTCCAGAAAATCCCAGTTTATTGCTGGGCCTTCCTATTAATAGTAAAGGGAAGAGTTTTTTTATTGTTGGTGTTTGTTTGTTTTGGTTGGTTTGGTTTGGTTGTTTATTTGTTTTGGTTTTTATTTAGAGCCCAGAGAGAGACAATCTCATTGGTGAAAAGAGAGAGTGAAGTAGTACTCATATTGTAGACCTTGGGTAAGTGTGTCAAGAATAAGTTAAAACACACACACACACACACACACACACACACACACACACACACACTAATCATAGTATCAACATCATTAAAACAACCCTGTCTAGTCAACGCTTCCATTTTTACACTTTGAGAATATTTTAGGGAAGCCAAGATTGTAATATTGCCCTTGCAGTCCAAAACAAGAATGCATCTAGAACAACTATTTTTCTCTCTTTTCAAACTGGAGCTGCATCTCTCATGACATACTATCTCCCTTATCCATTTGAAGGATTAAAGGGACAAATTAAACCATGTGTGTTTTATACATATAGAGATAGAGCTAGAGACAGGGAGAATATATCAGGCAAAGGGAAGAGTTAAAGAAAAATCCCTAAAGTAGGAGTTAACTATAATAATTGAGGAAGAGATAGGAGGCTGATGTGTCCACAGTGAAAAGGAGTAGGAGTAGTCACAATTATGGTGCAGACATTATGAAAAACAACTCATGTCAGTATATGCCTATTTTCATTACATATTCAGAATAGGGATTTGCCTGATAGTCAAACATGCAATATTTGGCCTCTGTGACAAAGCAATACTTCAAGGGTGTCATCTGCAACATCACATAAGAAAAAAATAACACAAAATGGAAAAGTTCCTGTAAGAAAAATGTAGGTTTTGCATTTGACAGGGATCACCATTGGATAAAGGACTTTACTATGTTTGTCCTAAAATGAATTGTCATGAAGTTTCAAGCTACTTTCTGTCCTGCATCTAAATTTCTGTTGCATGGTATTGGCAATAAGTGAGCATGGTAGCACAGTTAATAATACATCTGTCAACATCAATTTTAATGATTTTTTTTAAAAAAATATTTTACACAGCATGAAAAATTTACAAGAATATGAATGTTCTTGTAGGAGTGAGTTTGGATCTGTTTTATTTTGTAGGAATGATCTGGAATTTCTTCAGGTTGTAGTATTTTGTCCTCAACAATGTACCTGTGAGAATTGATCTGAAATGTTGTCCTTAGACATAAGACATTTAATTTAGTAAAGTAAAGGCCTTATGGCACCTTAAAATGTGTTCCCTCTGCAGGACTCCTGGGTAGCTAAGTAGGTTAAGCACCTGACTCTTGATTTCAGCTCAGGTCATGACCTTAAGGTTCTAGACTTTGAGCCCCACATGGGGCTCTGAGCTGACAGATCAGAGCCTGCTTGGGATTCTCTCTCTCTCCCTCTTTCTGCCCCTCCCCCACTGTGCTCTCACTCCCTCTCATTTCTCTCTCTCTCTCTCTCTCTCACTCTCAAAATGAATAAGTAACCATTTCTAAAAAAAAGTGTTGGGGTGTCTTGGTGACTCGGTCAGTTAAGCGTCTGACTCTTGGTTTCAGCTCAGGTCATGATCTCAAGGTTTTGTGATTTCAAGTCCCACATTGCTTGGGATTCTTTCTTTCTCTCTGCCTCTCTCTCTTTCCCTCCTCCACTTGTACTGTCTCCGTCTCTCTCAAAAATAGATAAACTTAAAAAATAATAAAAATAAATAAAAATAAAAATAGAGTGTTCCCTTTGCATCATCAAATTTTTTCTTTGGTGTATTTAGGGCCTAAAATTTTTATCTTTCATTCTCCTAATGTCATTGCATCCAGACTCACAATAATCTCTGCTAATAAAGCTTCCTGAATTTTCATTTTATATGGTAAGAATTCCATTTCCCATCATAGCTTGCACATACTGTAAAAGCAAAGCTTTTAATATTTTAGATTTTTTAGGACTCAATAACATAATATATGCATGAAAACTCTAAAATATAACCTATCTAATCTGTATATGAACTTCCTGGAAAAAAAATGGCCAATGAAATAAATTATTCTGCACACCTGAATTAATGAACATAGGGAAGTTAAGGTTAATAGTATTGTAGAAATAAAGCTATTGGTGTTTGGTTAAGCTATTAATACTCTGATATATTTAAATTAGTGATTTAAATCTACTGATTTCACTTTGAAACCAGATAAAAAACATTAAGAACAGAAGGTGGCAAGGCTGTCTTTGCAATATTTCCTGCCAATAAGTGCTTGTATTGCCCTTAGATTCTTTTCCACATAATATACGTAAAAAAGTTCAGATTTTCATGTTCAGGGCTGTAAGACATTGAAGTGACTTTTTAACATCACTAGATCAATTATGTCAGTGTCACCATAACTTTTTTATTCTTTTATTTTTATTTTTTTAATTTAAATTTCAGTTAGTTAATAATTTAATTAGTTAATATACAGTGCAATATTGGTTTTTGAAGTAGAATTCAGTGATTCATCACTTACATTCAAAACCCAGTGCTCATCACAAGTACCCTCCTTAATACCAATCACCCACCTAGCCCATCTCTCACCTAACTCCCTCCATCAACCCCTCAATCTGTTCTCTATTGTTAAGAGTCTCTTATGGTACATTTTTGTTCGAGGACCATCCCCTCCCACCTCACTAATGTGTAGTGTATGTTGACAGGAGTTTTAGTCTGTTTTTCTTACTTTTATTTATTTTTATTTTTATTTTTTATTTTACTTTATTTGTTTAAATTCAAGTTAGTTAATACATAGTGCAGTATGGGTTTCAGTGATCCATCACTTACATGTAACACCCAATGCTCATCCCAACAAGTGCCTTCCTTATTGCCCACCAACCATTTAGCCCATCCTCCATCTACCTCCCCTCCTGCAACCCTCAGTTTGTTCTCTGTATTTAAGAGTCTCTTAGGGGCGCCTGGGTGGCTCAGTCGGTTAAGCGGCCAACTTCAACTCAGGTCACGATCTCGCGGTCCGTGAGTTTGAGCCCCGCGTCGGGCTCTGGGCTGATGGCTCAGAGCCTGGAGCCTGCTTCGATTCTGTGTCTCTCTCTCTCTCTGCCCCTCCCCCATTCATGCTCTGTCTCTCTCTGTCTCAAAAATAAATAAAACGTTAAAAAAATTTAAAAAATAAATAAATAAAAAATAAGAGTCTCTTAAACTCTTTGCCTCCCTGTTTTTATCTTATTTTTTTCCTTCCCTTCCCTTATGTTCATCTGCTTTGTTTCTTAAATTCTATATATGAGTGAAATCATATATTTGCCTTTCTTGGACTTATTTCGTATAGCATAATACACTCTAGTTCCACCCACATTGTTGCAAATGGCAAGATTTCATTCTTTCATTTTGTAATTCTAAGACATATATTTTCCAAGGTTTAAGCTATTAGAAACAAACAAACAAAATCTTATTTTAAGTATTGAAAATATTTGGCAGGGATGGCTTCATACTTGTGTTAGAATGACTTACCATGTGACCATTTTTCCTTAAAAACTTCTTAATGTTCATTTTGTAAACTTTGACAAAATGATACTTTTTAAATTAATGACTGTATTTATTTTGGGTAGCAAGATGGTGGATTCCTTCTAACTTAATAGGTATGAAATAGGTTTACCATGAAAATATTCTTGTGCCACTGGAACTTATATTTTAGTATAATCAGAGAAAGGGTTCTAGCTTTACAATAGCTAAATAGGTGGTGTAAAATGATTTTAATGAAGGCTACATGGAATTAAGTCCTAGATGGGTTATTAAATATTACAGCTAAAGTAAAGACACAGATGTTAATCCAAACAGTCTTTCTATTCATTCCAAAATTAAAAAAATAAATAAAGAGGAAAAAGTGACAAAAATTATAATGTAGTTTTCATTAAGCAGATAATTAGCCACTGCTTTCAAAGATAGGCAGTTCATTTTCCCTTGATGTTTGTTTAAAACCAAAATATTTTCTTATAAACTACTCAAAATGGCCATGCTTCCTATAAATTACTGATCGTTTCTTTAATGGCATTACATTTCAAGATAAAAATAAAATAAAATAAAAACTCCTGCTTCTTACATGAGATAGTTCTAAATATCTAAGTCTTACAGAGAATGCCATCTTAATATTTGGATCTACATATGATTTATTTATTCTCCAATTTTGTTCACTCACTTCACCAATATCCTTCTCCTATTACCACTGTTTGAAACAATTTCATACACTACCTAAAGCTACAATTTAAATTGAGTTATTACATAAATTTGTTTTGATATTGAAAAGTAAACAAAATTGATAAAGTCTGTCACCTCCCAGAAACTGTACATCTCTCTTACCCAAGAAGACACCCAAGAAAAATCCAGACATACCACAATCAGATGATTATTAATGCCTAAGAATATCTGAAAGATTGAGGGAAAAACATAAACATTGATTTATGTTTATAAGAGATGATTCTCATAGCAATACATTGAAAGATTTGCAAAAAAAGGCTGTTTATAAAAACAGTTGTGAATTTGAGTTTGAATATCAAATATATTTTTTAATTTTTATGTATTTATAAAAGTAAAATGTTGACATGGGAAATGTGCAAAATTATTATCAGCCTTAAAGTAATAAGAATTAATTGCTATCTTGCCAGAGCATAACCTACTTTTAATAATATCTATTTTTTTTTACATTTATTTGAGAGACAGAGACAGAGCACTAGTCAGGGAGGGATAGAGACAGAGGGAGACACAGAATCTGAAGCAGGCTTCAGGCTCTGAGCTGTTAGCACAGAGCCCGATGTGGAGCTCAAACTCACGAACCATGAGATCATGACCTGAGCTCATGACCTGAGTCAGATGCCCAACTGACTGAGCCACCCAGGCGCCCCAAATTTAATATCTTTTTTATTCCATTTTATTAACATTTTCACTAATCTCTAATTTTAATAAAAATAGAATGATTTGGAGGTGCCATATGCTGTGTAACATATATGTAATTATTATAACAAATTTATAGTATATATGATTATTTCCACTATTATATAGAAAAGGAGAGTGATATAAAGGGAGAGTAAATTACATAACCAAGGTTACTGAGTTGTAAGAAGTTGAAGGCAGCTCTGAACCAAGATAAAAGTCTTTCTTTAAGAACAGTCTTATCACTTGATCTGAGTCACAGGAACCTAATAAGAGCAAAAATAACTTTCAGAAGTACCCAGTGCTGGTCAGAATTAATAATCAGAAAATATGCCAATAAGATGGAAATTCTTAAAATAATGATAAAAACTTTAAAAAAAACAATGGCTTGCTTATGGCCATTTAAGAGTTTGGGGGGGGGGGGGCGCCTGGGTGGCTCAGTCGGTTGCACGTCCAACTTCAGCTCGGGTCATGATCTCATGGTCTGTGAGTTCGAGCCCCGCGTTGGGCTCTGTGCTGACAGCTCAGACCCTGGAGCCTGCTTCGGATTCTGTGTATCCCTCTCTCTCTGCCCCTCTCCTACTCATGCTCTGTCTCTCTCTCTCTCTCTCTGTCAAGAATAAATAAACATTAAAAAAATTTTTTAAGAGTTTAGGTATAGCAGGGAAATATGTTTTCAACACAGAAAGAAATGGTAATTATGTGACATGACAGTGGTATTGGTGAATGGTCTAGTGATAATTATTTTGTACCTTAAACACATACAATGTTATATGTCAATTTTATCTTGATTAAGAAAAAGAAGAAAACAGCATACATTTCACAGTGTTTGGCATAGCTTATTGCTCATCTTAGTTACCCTCTAAGTACTACTTTGTATAAAATATTTTTCAAACAAAATCCCAACTTGTCCTTTTACTGTATTGAAGAAAATATTTGATTCAAATAAATATCATACTTAATTTTACCTACTCTTTTCATCAATAGCCTTCACTCAGCCATGCTTAACCATGCCAAGGCTGTGTTCTCTGTTGTCTCCTCTGGTCAAGTCTCAAAATGTCTGTGCAGGTCTGCAGCAGAACCCCTTGTTACTATAAAAACATCCAGTTTCGTGGTTTATTTCCCACAAAGAAAGGAAACATTACTGTGTAAATGTGTATTGATACATCATGACATTATTTTTTCCAAGGACACTATGTTTCTGAAAAAATTCAAACTTTTCTTTTTAATGTTCAATGTTAACCACAGTATCAGTTCTTTATTTCCAGCAGTTAGAACATTTTGTAACTTCAACCCCCAATTTCATTGTTTTTCAAAATGTATTTTTATCTTTCTTTCATCCTGAAACAGCTATTCCCCAGCCCCCACATAGCTCCAGTAATTGGGTAGAATATCTTATTTAACCTGTTTCTCTTTGTGAATGTCTGCTTAAGCAATGTTACTTTCATCATTTCCTTTTAAAAGTGTCCTTTCTTTCTCTGGGTCTTTTCTGAATCTAAAAACACAAGAAAGCTTCTTGCTTTAGCTAACTAAATTTATAGTTGACGTCCTGAAGTTTTAATTCTTAGTTCTGCTGCAAGTGAAGGAAAATAATCATTGCATTTCATATTTGGATAGCACTCTGGGATTTCAAAATATTTTCACTGGCTCCTTCAAAACAGTCTAGATAACTGTGTGTATTTATATCCTTTCTCTTATTGTTTTACCAATGTGATAAGTAAGACTCAGAAAGATAAAGTGACATTTGCATGACCTCATATACTAAAAGTGAGATATTATTACTCTTTCTCCAGTGTGCTTTCCCTCCAATCACATCTGACAGCTTTTATAAAAATACATAATATGAAAAGACTTTGATGTACTGAGATCAGATGCATGTCAAGGTTGCCTCCAACCACAAGATGATATAATTGCAACTGTGTCTAGAGAAAGTGAGACAAATATGCCAGGAATTATTATTATTTAAAGTATTTGTTTATACTTGGTCTTTCCTATTTCCCCCCTATACTCACTTCCTCTCCTTTTTTCTCACACAAGAGCCACGGGATGGAACTATGAACATTAAGGGGGTCACATTCTGCACACTGCCTTTCTTTCATATGGAGTCTTAGATGCTCAGTTTTAAATAACAGTCATAATGCTGTTGGTATTTTGATGAGAAAGTTTGTGGGAATTTGAGTCCCCTTTTCAATGGTGATTGTAACATCTATGGGGTACACTACACTGGACTCCAGAGCATGATTTCTCTGTTGGACTTAGATCTTAGATTATGTTCAGTAGTGTCCAACTGCTAGGAGATAGCAACTTAACACATTTGTAAAAGTGTAGAATTATAGAAAATTTGGCAACATGTAACTCTTCTCCTTTCTACATTTGAGAAAAAGGACACTTTGTTGGAATTCCACTGGGTACTATTAAAAAATTCAATTTTCCTGGGGTTTAGACTAAGTCATTCTCAGAAGATTAGTAATAAGTAATACATTTTTGATGATATCTCCAAATTTATCAATATGTAGTGTAATATCATTGCTTGTGTATAGGGATTTATAGGTTTCATGGTGTTTCTTTTTGAAATTTTTAGTTATTATATTTTCCATCTTTTAGTTTTATTTATATGAACAAGAGTAGATGACTAAACCAATAAGTTTTTGAGTGATCATAAACAGAAAACACAGATGGCAAAACTGACATAAAGCATAGATCTATTGTGAATTGAATGGCGTTGGTCAAACTCCTTCAGAGTAAGGAATTTTGTTCCATTCCCTAGATGGCCAATGAAAGTTAAATCATTACCAAAAAAGCAAATTCTAATGTCTTATATACAGTGCCAGCTCTCTACAAAAATACATTTTAGTGCCACAATTACAGTTTGATGATGCTTAAGAAATACCTACATTAACTTTTTAAAATCTGAGGAGAATTGATTCTGCAATAACTTGGAATTTTTATGTTAATAAAAATTTCCCAGATGTAACTTCACTCTAAGGCCATAAGCAGGTCATAGTTATGACTATATCTATAATTTTCTCTGTAGATTTTCCTAAAAGGACCACTGGGTAAGCCTATAAATAAGTGTATAACAAATTTAAATCTCCCTAATTAATACGTATATGCCAAAGGGATCACCTTGAGCTCAAATTTTAAAGAAAGCATGAGAAGTACATAATATAAAAGAAAGATTTAAAAAGTAGTTGTCATAACCGATCAGTAAATTGAAAAATGAGGTGACCATTTGTACCAATTTTATCAACAATGTTATAGTTCTTGATTATCAGTATTGTGTGCTAACTGACCATGAGAGGTAAGCGGCATGGAAACCTCAGGCATATTCTAAATCTAGGTCCAAGAGACCTTGAAAAATCTGAAGCAAACAAAAAAGGTGTACCAGGACATTGGTTTATAATTTACCTTTTCTGAGCAAATATCCAGATGATGTTTCAGTGTCTTTCTAAGGAGTAAGATAGTAATCATGAGATCAAAGCAAGCTTCCTCTAACTAGCCTTTTGGCAAAGCAGAATGCAAACATTTAAGAAGAGACTGGATATGGCGACAATTACTAGTGTGTTCTTATTCTATCATACTTGACTAATTGGTGAACACTGTTACTGTCCTCAGATAAATTTATGAAGCAAACTTGGAAATTTATTGCAGCAAGTTTTACAAGGCTGAAAAACATTGAAAAAAAATAAATGGCCCGTACAAAACCAGACCATCCATAAATCCCTTATTATTCTATCACACAGGGCATTGTTATCTAGGTGTAATTAACAGGTTGGCCATGATTGAAGACCTCCTGCTAAGTCTCTTAACCAGCTGCCAAACTAAACTTTCCTATATGAGAGTTCAGTTACGATTCTATCCCAGTTTGGTGTTTTGCTACTCTGTGATTTCAAAATTATCTCCTTCTACCTATTGACTTATGTTTCAGTCCTAACTACATTCCCATAAGTTTTCACATTCTGATAAAAAAAAACAGTGGTATGCCACTTCCAAGTATACTTAGTACTTATACATATATTAATTTAAATGTACTTTATTAATGTGGGTAGGGAAAGTATTATTGACATATCAGTTCCTTTTTATACTTGAACCAAATCCATGGAGAACAGATCTTGTCCATGAAATCACATAGCTGGTAAGTGGTAGAACTAAAACTCAAATCAATGGTTTCCAGGCCCAATTCTCATTTTCTTTTCATTGATCTATTAATACTCCTAGCAAAAAAAACCAAAAACAAAAACAAAAAAACAACAACAAACAAACAAACAAACAAACAAAACCACGGGGTCGTTCTCTTGTACCTAGGCATATATAAAGAAATGTATTTCCATGGGGTGCTTTGGTGGCTCAGTTGGTTAAGTGTCTGACTTTGGCTCAGGTCATGATCTCACAGTCCATGAGTTTCAGCCCCACGTCTGACTCTGTGCTAAGAGGTTGGAGCTTGGAGCCTGCTTCAGGTTCTGTGTCTCTCTCTCTCTCTGTGCCCCTCCACTGCTCATGTTCTCTCTCTCTGTCTGTCTCAAAAATAAATAAATATAAAAATTTTAAAAAAAGAATTGTATTTCCTAAGATTCTAAAATAAGAATATTTCAATTTAAGAAAATGTTTTACTTTCCAGGATTTAATATTAAATTTTCATGAATGTAGGGAAAAAAAGCTTATACATTCAATAAAATTTGTGATTATTAACATAGATATTTTTAACTGCTCATGTAAAGCATAATTTAGTGCTGAACCCTAAAATAACTTTTCACATTATGGTCTATTCATTCTATTCTCTTTTTTTTGTAAGTAGGCTTTATACCCAGCACAGACTCCAATGTGGGGCTTGAACTCACGACCCTGAGATCAAGACCTGAGCTGAGATCAAGAGTCAGACACTTAACTGACTAAACCACCCAATACATTCATTTTATTAATGCAGCTAAATCATATTATTCCTTTGACATTTTTACCTAAGTAAATTATATATATATATGTATATATATATATATATATACATATATATATATATGGAAATAATAATAGGGCTGAAAAGAAACACCATTAAAGTCTTCAGATTCAGGGTCTTTTAGAGAAAGGAAAAATAAAGACCTCAAAGACAAGATAACTGAAAATGAAGTTGAAGTCAAAAAAATAAAATTAAATTAAAAAGGACAAATTAGCAGGTGGAACTACATGCGGTTTTGTCATCACTTACTGTGATTCGTACAGCTTCCCTGACCTTTGTGTCAGGAAAACAGCTGTTTTGGGTAGTCAGCGACTATTCAGGATATAAACAAAGTACTGAGAAAAGGCAGAAATTGAAGCTTAGCCATTTTAAATTTCACTAAAGTTAGACACTCCCATTTCCCTATTATCATTGCTTCCTAAGAGCCCAAATAAATCTGAATGGAAATGGTAATTAAGTTAAACAAAGAAAGCTGTACACACATATTGTACATAAATATTTCTGCTTGTGGCAAGGGTGGAAAGGTGGGAAAGTGGTGAGAGTCCCTTGAGTCTCCTAGGTTTTTAAATTTGTTTTTGGACATATGTTGGAGAATTCTACGAATACTTTTGACCAGTATGAAGGTGGTTGATAGAGGTGGCTTTCCTCCTCTTTATCAAAATCTACAACAAGGTTAAATGGGTGACGGGTATTAAGGAAGGCACTTGTGATGAGCACTAGGTGTTGTATGTAAATGTTGAATCCTTAAATTCTACACCTGAAACTAATATTACATTGTATGCTAACTAACTAGAATTTAAATAAAAACCTGAAAAAGAAAAAAGAAGTAAGATAAAATGAGATGAAGCATGGGAAGGGAATGGAGTGGGCAAGGGGCGGTCTGATAAGTTATATGACAAAGATTCAAGAAGATGAAAGGAGAAATTTTCTTTCTTTTTTTTTAAATGTTTTTTATCCATTTTTGAGACAGAGAGAGACAGAGCATGAGCAGGGGAGGGGCAGAGAGAGAGGGAGACACAGAATCCACAGCAGGCTCCAGGCTCTGAGCTGTCAGCACAAAGCCCGACGCAGGGCTCGAACTCACGGACAATGAGATCGTGGCCTGAGCCGAAGTCGGACGCTTAACCGACTGAGCCACCCAGGCGCCCTAGAAATTTTCTTTTTAACATTCTTCAGAGGACCACACAAATAATCATTCTCATTAAAATATTTTCATATGGTTTGATTTTTCACAAACTTTTCCAGCTGTTCTATAGTCTCCTACAAGAATATGCTTGAGTAGCATAAGATGACAGATATCATTTACTTGAAAAGAATTCTATGTTATAAAGTATTTTTATAAAAACTACAAAAAGTGATTCTATTTGAGCTAAGTCAAATATGAGTCTATATTTTCAAAAATACGTACAGTAGTACATTAGGAAAATGTGCTGTTAAGTGCTGAAAATTGCACCTGTAAAGATTTAGAACGTTAAGTGATATCTTACCATTCTAAATTTCTACATTTCTTGGAAATATAGCACAAGATATTCATAACAAATAATAGCTTAAAAATATTATTCCTTGATAGTAACATTGGGTCAAATTTTAGATTTTTGAAAACGATTGAAAACTACAGTTACGTTCAGACCATATAAACAGAACATTAGAAATATACATTTGAACTGCATTATCGTTCATGCTTCATACCTAATGCTAATAATTTTAAGCAATACTCAATCACCTAATTCTGGGTGTATCTAAAGAAGTTAGAGGGGTTTTGTATTTTTTCTCAGATTTTCTTTTCTCTGTCAAAGACACAATAGCTTATAATTAGTTTTGTGGTTTTAGTCCTTAACAGTAGAGTCTGGAAATGCTTGTATCTCTACCATAAGAATTACTGGTGAAAGAAAAACATTGAATGATAAACCTCTTCTCCCTGTATTCTTGATAACTCTTATAATCTATTCTATACTTTCTTCTTATTTCCTAGGGATATAGAGCTTTGTGACATTGCTTAAAGTATCTCCTCAAGCCTACATTTTTTTCCTACTCTTTTGCAATGATTTATCTCTTCATTATAAAATGGCTCTCATGTGCTTCTTAGTGCAGTGTTTAAATATTGTACACAAAATACACTTTTTGTAAAGAACATTAATAGCTGAAACCAATTGTTGATTCCTTTGTGAAATGAGTTTATAAAATATGAACTAAGAAAGACTGAACAGATTTCCTGACTCCAGGTACCTCAGTGTATATAATATACTAATGAGGAATGTAACTTCCAAGAGAAAGGTATAACATACCAGTATGTGAATCATTCATTGACATTTGCTGCGTAGTTAAAAGCAGAAATAAGAAGCCTAGTCTTGGGATTTCTAGGCCAACTATTTTGTTGTTGTTATTCTTTATACTCAGTTAACAGAATCAAGTACACTTTAAGTTCTGATTTGTTTTTCAGTTTTGCTGTGTTTTAATAGTCGGTATTTTAAGGGATTATTTCTTAAATTTTTTTTTAATTATTTTTTTAACGTTTATTATTGAGAGACAGAGAGAGACAGAGCATGAGCATGGGAGGGGCAAAGAGAGAGGGAGAAACAGAATCCGAAGCAGGCTCCAGGCTCTGAGCTGTCAGCACGGAGCCCAACACCGGTCTTGAACTCACAAACCGCAAGATCATGACCTGCACCAAAGTCGGAGGCCTAACCAACCGAGCCACCCAGGCGCCCTGGGATTACTTCTTAGATTTTATCAGTAACATCAAACAAAAGGTACTGAGTACTCCACAAGGTACAGGGTGCTGCCAAGCACCTTAGAAAATTTACATGACTTGGAGAAAATGTGGTTCTAATTATGTTTTGGTCAGATAAACTGTATGTGTAAAAACAAAGTAGGTGCTATTACTAAAAAGACTTAATTAGCTATTAATCAAAGATGAGAGGTTGAGATTATTTAATTCTACTGAGAAATGTACGGTGTTCTAGATCAATTCTACAAATGTAAAGAGATTTGAAACAACTTGTGTCTTCAAGGTAATCTAGTAAAAATACGAATTGTACGTAACATGACTTTAGGTTAAACAAATAGCTCCTGGCCCCAAAATTTAAATTTCATGATATATAGTTTTCAGCAGGATTTGTAAAAGGTTAGTAAACTGGACAACTCTAGAACTTATAAATTTATCTTTTTTTTAAAGGTTTATTTATTTTGAGGGGAGGAGAGGCAGAGAGGGAGGGAGAGAGAAAATTCCAAGCAGGCTCCCCACTGTTAGCACAGAGCCCGAAGAGGGGCTCAGTCTCACAAAACGTGAGATCATGATCTGAGCTGAGATCAACAGTTGGACATTTAACCAAATAAGGCACCCAGGCATCCCTACTGCTGTTAATATTGTGAAATTGCAACCTAACTACCCATTTCTGATGTATTATTTAAATTACTTTGAAAAACAGTTTGCTTCTTGAAAAGTTTACACAGAGAAGTTTTTGTTTTGTTTTGTTTTTAGTTTTTATTTAAATTCCAGTTAATTAACATATGGTCATATTAGCTTCAGGTGATTCAACACTTACATACAATACTGGTGTTCATCACAAGTGCACTACAGAGTTTTTCTTTTTTTAAAAACAATGCATTGCAGTAGTGACCATCTATTTTGTTTTCAAAGTACAAGAAAAGAAAATAAAATGGTAAAACATGATTTCTCATATACAAGTTTATATTCCCTCACCAATTTCTATCTGTCAGTTGCATAAAGTAAGTTGTTATAGGCTACAACACTCCCTTTCTAGATCTCAGCCTGGGATTTTACCCCTAGGTGGAGCTCTGGTTTCTTGCTGAGCCAGGAATCACTACTATCTGATTTTCTGGGGACACCACAAAAGTAAAAATATCACCAGAATGATGAATAACTGAAGAGAAGCTGGTCTAAGGAACTTTAAGCTATTAACATTTTCATACAGTTACAGCACTGCTACACTCTACTGATTATTATAAATACATTTCTAATATAGTTCTCTTGTAGTTTTGTACAAGACCTTTTACAGGGAAACTAATGGAAGACTATCTTGTCTGTAATTTTACACTCCAGCATACTCTATCGGAAAACATGAAAATATAAAAAAATGAAAATGGCATTCTAAAAAAACTAAATATGATATAAGTGACAACTCAATAAAGAAACATATATCTGAAATTGAATCTAACATTGAATGTTGGTTGTATGTATTATTTCTTGTGTATGTGTATTATTGCTATTAACATTAAAATGATCTGTGATTATTTCGTAGGAGATATATTAGAATAATTACTTAATATACCTATACTATATTAAATACATATAGATTTATTATGTCAGATAATGGATATATTAGATATAGGTTATATATATATTAAATAGTTATATATGGATATATATTCTAGATATGTATATTTTTAAAAGTAAATTAGAGATAGATTAAAATAAAATATTTTTGTGTTGTTATTTGACTACATTAAAAGAAAATCAGTGTATTAGGACCTTGATGCTATAACAGTAGTCAGAAGATAAGCATCAGCATCACCTGGCAGACTTTGAGAAATGCAGAATGCTCACCTCAGACCTACTGAATTGAACAATTGAACTGCAATTGAACAATTCCCATGTCACCTTTGTAGATTAAATATTTTCTCAGCTTTTTTGAAGGGTTACCAGCAAAAAAATTTACCAAAGCCCAGTCTATCAGTTCTTTTTTACATATAAAGTTTGTGTCATTTTGATCAATGTAATAATTACTTATCTGTCTAAAAATTATATTTGCTACTGAGCTACTTATATTATTTCTAGTTCTTTTGTATTGATACAGTCCAATTTACTGCTAGCTGTGTGTAATTAGGGCACGTTTTTCTAGTATATTCTACCAGAATATGGCTAACTGATAACAAGCTTAGTCTTGTTTATTGAATATTCCCAGTGAAATAACCAGGAACAAGAATGAAACTAGGCTGGGAGAGTGGCAGATCTGAGAATAGCAAAACAGAATAATAAAATAATCAGAAAAAAATGATTCACAAAAAGATTTAGGGTACTAATCTTGGAGAGTCCTTGAACTGATGAACATATATGCACATCCATCTTATTTAATGCCTACCACCTCATCAGTATGTGAATGAGACTTCCTGAAAGAGTTAAGGTGGTTCACAAAAACATGTAACACAGAGCAGTTAGTAGAGATTTCAGAGGATTAGGTAATTTCTGGCAAATCAAATAAATGACTACTCTCATTTATATGTTCATTCATATTATTCCATCATTGCACAACTATTTTTATCGCTGTAGTATCAATCACCTTGACGGTTACCAAAGATTCAAAAATGACAGGTGTAGGGAGGGCTCTGCTACTAAAGGTATTATTGTCTTAAAAGGGTACATCTTTTTAAGACAAACATGATTTAAAATTTTTTGAAAATGGACATTTTGAGAGTGGAGAAATAGGTGGTTATGACATTTTACAGGAAAAGAAGAGAAAAAAAATTGCATTATACAAGAGCACTTTAGATGGCCCTATGTACTGTGGCCCATGTTCTGAATAGTTTGGTTGAATGGATAAGTCATGGGTCTGTCCTTCAAAGAAGCGTGAAACAAAACATGGCTATTCCTTTGTTCAGTCAAATATTACTGAAAATTATAATCAAAATGTGAACCTTATTCTGATCATGAAATAAAGAGGAGTCTATAGTATAAGTCCATTTTCTCACAGCTATGCAACTTCAAGTAAAGTTAATATTTGACTATGTATGGTGTGTTGCTGATCATCTGAAATTCAGCCCGAGCTTCATGTGAAGATACAAAAAAAAAGTCAAATCCTCTCACACAGTCTGAAGGTGATAGGGTTACAATTTTGGTTTTAGGGAGAAGAAATACTGATCCACCAAAAATGCAACTCTTGCAAAATTCCACATTAATTTTTTCCATGTTCAAACTATGCATGATTGTGATGTTCAGACAATTTACAATCCACAATTATAGATGCTGGCTCAGAGCAGGGTAAAAGGAAGTTAGGGATGGTCAATATCTATTTTGGAATTTCAACATTCCTATGAAGCAAGTAAGTAGTCCTTTGAAGTCCTATCTGTAAACTTTCCAAAATTAATACTTTTGAGTTTCACTCTCAGTGTGTTTCATATAGAGTTGGCAGTTTTTAATATTGTAATGGCTTGTACATTTAAAACACAATCAACATCTTATTATACTTTCTAAGTACTAAATTATCCTTTTCATTAGATTTAGCTCATATGTTAAAACAAAGTCACTGCATATATGAATAATAAAATTACAGAGTGATTTCTAACTTAAATTTGTACCACAGATATTTCCCACTCCTTAAGTGCTTATTTTTTAGCCTCTTAATATATTTAAATTATCTTGGTATAAAGCATTATTCATATTAGTAATGTCATATGTCTCAATAAATGAGGACATATCAAATGAAATGTATCTCTCTAAAGAAAATTTATAGAAAGGTAATAATTATTTAAAACTGCTTTATCGTGACTGTATCAGTCAGATCAGTCAGAGTTCATCTAGAGACTAGTAGGAGATATCACAGGATTTGTTACAGAGAATTGGTTTACACAGTTGAGAAAGTTAGTTAAGAAGACTTTGTAAGGCTGTTGTCTCAGCATCAGATAAGGAAGCTTGAAACACACAGGACAGGCAATAAGGAAAGAAAAATTACTAAGGACTGGAACCCACTGGCAGTAGCTGGCACTCAAGGATGGACTAAAATCTGTGTCCCTTATTATTGCCTTTACCCAGAGTGACAAGCTTATTCTGAAGAAATCACTGTCCAGAGTCTTTTACCATAAAACTAAACATATACATGGCCGAGTAGTTAGAGAAAGTAAAAGAGGATCTAGGTAAGAGAGTGATTGCAGGCCCACTGCTGCTTCATGTCAACAAAGTGAATCAGCAAATACACAAAGTGCATGTGTGCACATAGATGGGTGCTCCATGAAATAAAATTAAATAGCTATTGCTCCCTCTATCCTCCAAATCTAACAATGTGTCCAACCCCCCAAATGGAAACATATAAGAAATGCATTCTGGGAAATGTAGTTCAGTCTAGCCGATTTGATAGATTTCAAAGTTATCACAGTGATTCTGACATTTAACAAATTTGTATGGCCTATGGCAAAGTAATAGTTTCTACAAACAGTGATCTCTTCTACTGATTAATGTTCCATCTATGCTTCATGTAATTTAGCCAAGCCTAGTTATGGCTCTGATAGTATCCTTATCACTAATTCTACGGGGTGGGGGGGGGGGAGGGGAAGGAACCAAAAAAAAAAGGAAATACAAGAAAAAGAATTATGTTCATGTCTCATGACAATTATTTTTCTGAAAATTATATTTGGAAAGAATTCCTGGTTTTCATAATAAAAGTAACATTAAAATACATGTGATTAATTTAATTACTTGTTTATAACTCATGATTCAAGAATAATCATTTTCCCTTTATTATTCAAAATATTTTAAAATTAAATTTGTTATTTAGAGATAATTGTCGAGTCACATGCATTTTTAAGAAATACTAACAGATCCCATATACACCTGACCTAGTTTCCCCCAAATTGTCATCTTCCAAAACTATTGTAAAATATCACAGTCAGAATATTTAACATTGATAGTGTCCACATACAGAACATTTACATCACCAAAAGGACCCCTCAGTTTACTTCTTTATAGCTACATTTACTTCCCTTTCACCCTCACCCCCTTCTTAACCCTTGGCAACCACTAATCTGTTCCCCTTTTCTATAATTTTGTTATATTAATAATGCTGTATAAATGGAATATAGGGTATATAGTTTGGAGGGCTTAGATTTTGTCACTCAGAGTAAATCTTTGGAGATTCATCCAGGTTATTCTGTTTATCACTAGTTTGTTCCTTTGAATTGGTGAGTAGTATTCAATGATATAAATGCAAAACAGCTTAACCCCACAAAAGACAACTACATTGTTTCCTGTTTGGGCTATTAAAAATAAAGTTGCTATAAAAATTCCTCTATAGCTTTTTTTGGTGTGTGATTTATTTCTCTTCTTTAAATGTCCAGAACTGCAATTCCTAGGTTTTGAAAGTTCGACATTTCATTTTTACATGTTTGTTTCAAGAAAATGCTAAACTGTTTTCCAGAATGGTTGTGCCATTTTACATTCCCATTTCCACCAGCACTGTATCCAGGTTTCTGAATCCTTGCTAATGTTTGGGGTTATCACGATTTTTTTATTATTTTAGCTGTTCTCATGGGTGTGTAGTGATATCTCATTGTTTTCAATCTGCATTTCCCCAGTGGTTATACATACATTTAGAACCATGATAAACAGAGTTCTAACTCTTACTTCAACCTTCCAATGTAATTTGGAGAACTCAGACTATAAGAGAAAACTATTGCTTACCTATATTTTTGCTTACCATGATATTTTTTCCTTCATGATGGTCCCAGTTTCCTTCTTTCAGTGTTACCTTTTATTTAGAGAACTTCCTTTAACTATTATATCAGTACACATCTGCTCCTCACAAATTATCTTAGTTTTCCTAATTTTTGGAGCATATTGATTTTCCCCTCATTCCTGAAGGACATTTTTGCTAGGTACAGGATTGTGGCTTGGCAATTCTTTTGTTGCAGCACATGAAAAGTATTTCACCATTCTTTGGTGAAAACCATAGTTTCTGATCAGAAACTGATCAGAAAACCATAGTTTCTGATGAGAAATCTGCTTTCATTCTTACTGTTTTTCCTTATATATAACCTGTCTTTTTTCTCTACTTTCAATATTTTTTCTTTCTGTCTAGTTTCCAGAATTTTAATTGTAATGTGTCTTAGCATGGATTCCTTTGATTTTATCCAAAGATTTCCTGGATTTTAACTATAGGTTTATGTCTCTTGCCAAATTGGGGAAGTTTTTATATATTTTTTTTCTTGAAGTACATTTATAGCCCTGCCCTCTTTCTCTTCTACCAAGACTCTCATTATATAACTGTTACATCTTCTGTTACAGGCCAGAAGGTTTCTGCAGCTTTTGTTAATTTTCTTTTCAGTTTAATTTTTCTGTTTTCAGATTGTATAATTTCTATCATTTCACCTTATAATTCAGTGATTCTTTCACCTGCCTCCTATATTCTTCTGTCAAGTCCATTCACTGAGAATTTAGTTTTTTAAATTTTACTTTACAGTTATAAAATTCCCACTTGGGTACTCTTTATCTCTTCTATTTCTTTGTTGAGGTTTTGTATTTCTTTGATGAGGCTTTCTTTTCTTTTTTTATTTGTTTCAGGTATTTTCTTTTTTTCTTTTTTTAATGTTCATTTTTGAGAGACAGAGAAAGAGAGAGAGAGAGAGAGGGAGGGAGAATGAGTGTGGGAGGGGTAGAAAGGAAGACACAGAATCAGAAGCAGGCTCCAGGCTCTGAGCTGTCAGCACCGAGCCCAAGGCAGGGCTCAAACTCAACAGTCGTGAGATCCTGATCTGAGCCTATGTCAGACACTTAACCAACTGAGCCACCCAGGCACCCCAGTTTCAGGGATTTCTAAGATTGCTCATTGAAAGTTTTAAAAAATCATAGCTATTTTAAATCTGTCAGATAAAGAGTGAATCTCTGTCATCTCCGTGTTGGCATATGTTGATTACCTTTTTTTTTCCCATATAGCTTGAGATAGTCCAGGTTCTTAGTATGAAGAATTAATTTTTATGGACTTTCCTCTTACAAGAATCTGGATATAATATCTTTCTGGACATTTTCTTTTTATGATGTGAAACTACGCATCTTATATAACCCTTTGCTTAAGCAGGCTCTGAGTTTTGGCTCTATTACCTCATAACTTCCAGGTGGATATAGAAGTCCAGATTCCTCATTTGGCCTCTGTTGACACCCAAGGCAGGAGCTCCTTGTTACCGCTGGGAGGCGACTGGGGTTCTGACTCCTAATGTGGTCTCCACTGACACTGTGGTGAGTGTGGCCTCATTATTCTTGTGTGATGGTGAAAGCCCAGCTTTCCATTGGGTCCCTGTTGAGAATACTCCAGAGGAAGAGGGGAGGGGTCATTCATTGATGCTATGTGGGGGTGGAAGTTTAGGTTCCCCACAAGGTCTCTACTGACACTATGTTGGAGAAGGGCTTTGTTAACCAGGTAGCTGGGATACGTTTCAGACCTCTATTTGACTTTCTCCACTTTACCCCAAAGGAAATATTGGGGTACTTCAGTACAGCTTCCCAAGGGTGAAAATTTATTGTCATGAATGGAGATGGTGTCACAGTATATTCTATGGTGTTTGGCTAAAATAGAGGCATTCTTGTCTAAAAGTTTTCTGTCTTGCTAGGCTGTCCCCTTTTCAGCCCTACTCAAGAGAGCAGGCTTGTTGAGGGTATTTTTTGGCAGTACCTGTTGGTTTTCTGGGGTTTCCAGCTTCTTCAGGTTCAAGTATGAGATATATGAGGCCAAAACAAAATCCACAGGACTCACCATCATGTCATTTCTGGGTCTTGACTTCATTCAGTCTGCCTCTTCTCCCCATGTTTTAGATTCTCCTTACATTTAAGTATAATGTCTGGTGTATTTAGTTATGCTTTTTGGAAGAAATAGTAAAAAGTATGTCTTCTCTATTTTTCCATATTCCAATATGCTTTTAGACCAAGATAATCAAATTTAAACTGTCCCATTAAAAATATAATTTGGTAAGAAATGCATTCAAAAGGTATATGTATATAGCTTGGTCTTAATTCCTAACAGTAATTTGCCTTCTTCCCTTAGTTTCACCCTCTTCCTTTATTCTTCAGACTGTCCACTTACCAGATTCTCTTCCCAAGTGGTTTATGGTTTATGACTAGATTTGGCCATTGGGAACCTTGATAAGAGGTCAGGGAAAGGAAAACCAGACTTACATATGCCCCTACCTCTCTCTCTGTTATTTGGATCAGTGGCTTCTTCTCATTTGTGGTTTCCAATGACTGCTATAACATACCTCCTTGTGTGATCCAAGCTTCTTTACTAGATAACCTCTTCCACTATATTTCCAACCTCCTTTGAGCCCAGACTTCTGGATACTTGTGACAACATAGTCTCCCTGTGTCCCTCCAGCCTAAAAGTAGTATTGATTTCTTGCTATTGCTCATCTCTGGGTTGTTTTAACATGTGTGTGTGTGTGTGTGTGTGTGTGTGTGTGTGTGTGACTTCTTATTTTCTCCATCACCTATGTAATCAATTTGCTGTATTAAATACCCTTAAATTAAAATACCTATATTGGTTTGTGTATTTTTATTGGAAACTGACTTATACATTCCTTTAAGTGTTTTCTATACCCCTACTATTCACTTCTTTAGGACAAATAATGATTAAGAATCTTATTTAATTTATTATCTATTTTCTGTCCTTCCTACAGTAATACTATGCTACTAAGCCAGTGAATGCAACTAATGTTTTTTGTGTCAATTTTATGTTGACATTCTATATATTTTCTGTTTGAAACATTTGAGCAAATTAAAAAAAAAGGCTTTTTTCCTTGCTGTCTCATGAATTTGCAAAGCTTTCAAAACAATAGCCATATAACAATCTCTCTTGTCATAAGCAAATTTTTGCCTAAAATTGATCATAGTTTTCTCTTTTTCATTATTTGTATATTCTTATACAAATTATACAAATATATTCTTCATTGTATATTTTTGTTTTTAATAAGCTTGAATTATTTTTCATTAAGTAAAGATCACAATTTAAATAAAAGAGCAATCAAACAAAAGATATGTTCTTTGGGGCGCCTGGGTGGCTCAGTTGGTTAAGTGTCCAACTTTGGCTCAGGTCATGATCTCACAGTCGGTGAGTTCGAGCCCCACGTCAGGCTCTGTGTTGACCGCTCAGAGCCTGGAGCCTGTTTTGGATTCTGTGTCTCCGTCTCTCTCTGATCCTCCCCTGTTCATGCTCTGTCTCTCTCTGTCTCAAAAATAAATAAATGTTAAAAAAAATTAAAAAAAAAGATATGTTCTTTCTTGAAAATACATGCACCTTTATAAAGGTAGGAGCCACACTTTATGTACTTATCAGCTGATGTTTCCAACGGGCATTGACAGTAACGTGAAACCATCTTTACATGCCTACTTGCAATTGTGCATAGTTAATATGAGTTCACATTTTAAACTACCAGAAAGAAGCTCAAACAAAGCTGTGACCAAAATAATGATTCTTAGCAAAGAAAGAAAACAAAGTGAATAAAAGCAGATATTAGTTCAATTAACATGCAGTTGTGCCACATACTGAAACACATGTACTATAAAATACTGAATTAGATTTTTTTAAATTTTTTTTTAACATTTATTTATTTTTGAGACAGAGAAAGACAGAGCATGAATGGGGGAGGGTCAGAGAGAGAGGGAGACACAGAATCTGAAACAGGCTCCAGGCTCTGAGCGGTCAGCACAGAGCCCGACGCGGGGCTCGAACTCACGGCCGCGAGATCATGACCTGAGCCGAAGTCGGCCGCCCAACCAACTGAGCCACCCAGGCGCTCCTGAATTAGATTTTTAATGAATAAAATAAGAGTATTCAGAGAAGACTCAATAACCCCTGAGTTCCATAATATTGCTAATTTTAACATTTTATTAGAAAGGATTTTTCATAAAAAAGAGAAAAATTGTATACATTACCAAGTGCAACAAAACCAGCTATAAATATCTTGAAATATTTTCCTTATTTGATACAAGTTTCTTCTTTAAAAAGAATATGTTAGAGAAAAAGAAACTAATATTTTCATATATCAAAAACTTATGGTATCTATACAGTTTTCTCATAATGTATTTGTTCTAAGAGAGATTTTCTTATGAAGTTTTCTGTTTATTCTCTGTTTACCCCTGCCCCACCACCTTCTCTCTTGACTAAGGACAGGAATAAGATATGTAAAATAAACCTTGCTCCTCCTGTTTTGCTCAGGAAAAAAATCTGGAAAATGTGTTAACAGAGTGGCTGAACTTTTATGATTTTTGTCAAATCCTATCTGTTAATAAAATTTTGATCAGCTCAGAGAAAGTTGTTCTTTTTGGTAATTAGTGGCCTGTGTGTTTCTTCACATCCCTGGTTTCCCACTTTAAAGCATCTTATTCCCTTTTTTATTCTTGACTTGTTCATCTTCCCACAAACCTCAAGATGGAAACCTGTTAACCAAAACCCATGTGGTGCCAACCTCTCTAGAAATGTATGTAGGTCACAATTCTGAAGCCAATAGTCTGGGGAAGCTACCTTAACTGTCTCATAAAATAAATTTTGAGAAGTATTTTTTCTTACTCTAAAGCAATTTCTATTTAACTTCATACAAGGATCATGTAGGAAAAATAGCATGTGCCCCTTCTCTCTCTCTCTCTCTCTCTCTCTCTCTCTCTCTCTCTCTCAGGGAAATTAGATGAAAATGACAAAGAAAGGCAGTATAAATACAATCACAGAAGGTGAGTGATACAATATTTAAGAAACTCATAGTTGACAAAGCAGATATAAATACCCAAACCATCTGACAAGAGAGCCTACAATGTCTAACATCTGCTATGTTAAAAAATTTTGTAAGTTGTTTCCAATCCCCTTTTCATATGAGCTATTTCCAACAATTTATTATTTTTTTTTATTTTATGTTTTCTACATTGACCACTTTGAACTGAAGATCTTCATAAAGTAAAAGATGAATGGTTATAAGTGATTAAATGTTGTGATGATATAGTGCTGTAGTACCTATTTTTGTAGACTCCTTGAAGTGAACATGCCAAGCTTTCATCAGTAAACATAGTACCATCATCATTGTGATAAGAAGCACCTGCTAATTTACCAAAATAATATAATTCAAACTTAAATCAGTTGCTGCATTAACAGAAACCAAATATCTATTTTAAAGTTTTCTGTCAAATTGAAACAGTTTGTTCATACACATACACGCATACACACATGCTTGTGTTATACATACCCACAAACTGAGCCCTGTGGTTCAGTGTCTTTTTACTCATTACAGAAAATGTGCACATTCCCTACCATCTGATTTTTCCATAATATAGTATTAGTTAAAATTTTAGGTGTTTATTTTATTTACATCATTCATCTTTCAAATCATAATAATATTAAATGATATTTTGGGGCACCTTGGTGGCTCAGTCAGTTAAGTGTCCAACTTCAGCTCAGGTCATGATCTCACGGTTCATGGGTTCAAGCCCTGTGTGAGTCTCTGTGCTGACAGCTCAGAGCCTGGAGCCTGCTTCAGATTCTGTGTCTCCCCTCTCTGCTTCTTCCCCATTCATGCTTTCTCTCTCTCTCTCAAATAAATAAATAAATATTTTAAAATATTAAAAAAATAATGTTAAATGATATTTTAATTATAAACACCTATCAATAGATAAAATCTAAATTTTTTATTATTAAATTTTAACTGCTACTAATATTAAAAAAATGGAAAATTGAGATTAACATCAAAGGTTTTGAAAGTCATGACACTTTATTATCTGTGTGCAACCACGAATTAAAAAAAAAAAGCCTGTTTGGCATTTTAATAGAATTAAAAGACCTAAAAACCCTCAAACTTTATATATAAATCTCAATAAACTGTGAACTGAATTACAAGTCAAATTCTAAGTGTATACAATTCTCATAAATTGGTAATCTCAATAATGAAAAGTTTGTATTGGGAGGATAAGTTCACTTAAAATTAACTATTGATTGAAACTATACATTCTCCCTTATTCCATTATTTTCCCATTATACTTATAGTGAATCATAAAAGAACCTAATATCTTAAAAGTTGCATTGTTCAAAATCACCATAAAATAATCATTTAGTATAATTTAGAAAAATATGTTCTCTCAATGGCATCAAATGAATGTTTAAGTTACCTTATTTTCACTTATTTGGTCCTTCAAAAAACACAAATGTTTAAAAGAATAAACAAATCTTTTCTGTAAAGTGCAATATTTATAGTAAAATCATTCTAAAGAACTATAGTTCATGAATTTTCTTTCAAACTCTTCAAGGTGAAGGAAAATATAAATTATACACATAGAAGGAAATGTTGGATAAAAATGGTTACATTTGTTAAAGTTAAGGCAAAATCTTGAAATTTTTCAAACAGGAAATTTACCAAAAAAGTCACTATTTAAACTAATTTACTTTCATTTACTCAGAATAGTACCTCTGTCTTGATTAGCTTTGGTCTTGCTAAAATGAAATCCTTTTCCTAAAACTAGCCTAATTTCCATGAATGTAATGAATATTCATTCCAATTATTACATCTAAGTTGAATGTGGTTTATTTTCTAAAAACACAAGCCATTTGTTCACACACACACACACATATAATTGTATTTACTTATCTAAGAATATTTTCCTGCTTACTCTATTTAGTTTATTTATTACCTGTCATAATGATATCCTGGAACTCATAAAAATCATACATCTGTTTTGCTTTTTTTATTGTTTTTCAATGCATCCATTTACTGAGTGCCAGAGTATTGAATAAGATATCTAACAAAAAAATATGAGGCACCTGGGTGGCTCAGTTGGTTAAGCATCTGACTCTTGATTTCAACTCAGGTCATGATCTCATGGTTCGTGAGTTAGAATCTCACATCGGGTTCTATGCTGACAGTGCAGAGCCTGCTTGGGATTCTCTCAATCCCTCTTTCTGCCCCTCCACTGCTTGTGCTCTCTCTCTCTCTCAAAAATAAATAAATAAACTTAAAAAATATCTAACAAAAAATAATTTTTATGGAAACAAAAAAACTGATCAAAGAAAGGATTCTATACTTTCAATTCTCATATCACAGCGATGACTGTGCCCCTTTTGTCTGTCACAATTTATTTACTGCTATTATTTGGTGCAGGTATTTCATATACATTTACATACATACATACATATACTATTTTATCCTTACAATAATACAGTTTCATAAACATGTTATAAACATTAAAGTTTGAGAAGATTGAGGCTCAGCAAATTCAAATGGAAAGTATGTAGTAAATCAAGGATATAAGTCCAGGTTGGCCAACTCTACACACACACACACACACACACACACACACACACACACACACACAAGCATTATTTCTGTGATATATACAATATATATCCTTCAGGATTAAGCTCAAGAAACAGAAACTATCTTAGGTGTTTCAATACAAACCAGTTAGTAACAATAATTGAGACTTAATATCACTGGACATGATGGAGAAGTAAGGGGCATTTTGTGTTAATGTCAATGCAGTAGTAAACTAGCAGGGAGAAACTGCTAGTGCTATTAGTACTACAGACACAACTATCACCCACTTGTGGAGCTGGTGACTCTACTCTGGAATATGGAAATTGGCCATTGTTCAACTTTTATACACAACCTTGTGTGCCAGCTGACACAGGAACAGTCTCACCTTTCTTTCAACTTCCACCTCTAAAACAATAAATCTCATTGGCAGAAACTATATTAAGAATCAGAACCCTAGACTCAAAAGACTTTGGGAAATATAGTTAATTTTATAAACCCAGTGAAATCTAGGAGAACACAGGAATGGATGGCAATGTTGAATTGGAATGGTCCTTATTGAGCACAATATGTTATATATTTTCTCAGATGACTTTCCTAGTCCTAGAGAACAGCAAACACAAGTGTAACATCAATTCTGGTACCCAATTAGATGTTCAATTTACTTTACTGAAATAACTGAAAATAAACATTAGGTCTGTATAACATTAAGAGAATTTGAGACTGGCTTATATACTGTGTGTTTGGTTCAAGGTTCTTTTTGTTGCATGCTGAAACATGGGAGAAAATTATCTTAATATATGCCAAAAAAAAAAAAACAAAACAAAAAAAGGAAGAAGACATCTAATTCTTTAGTGCACTTCAGATATTTAAATATAGCACTTATTTCTTTTTGAGGAAAAGCTGAGTTTCAGTTAGTTGAATAGAGTTTTAAAAGGGAATAATCAATTGGAATTGGGAGACATAATAAACTTTATCCAAATTTGTTACTTATAATTAGACAATGTTTTAATACCCTCTCCATTTTGCAGCACTACTATAGTTGTTATCTGGGAATGTAACAATAATTCTTTTTCTGTTCTAGGATGTGTCTCATTTTTTGACTACGTGATCATGTATAATCTATATAATTTTGGAGCCCATTTAAACGATTGGTACAAAACATGAAGTCAAGTGGTATGAAGAAAATTTTACCCATAAAGATACCCAGAAAGAAAAGGTAATTTATAAAGGAAGAATAAACAGCTTGAAATTAGATTTTTCATCTGCAGCACTGGAGGCTAAAATACAAAGCAACACCGGGTCAAAACTACTAAGAAAATAAGATTGCCACCCAATCCTATACTCTGCCAAACTACTGTTCAACTATCTGAGCTAAAAAATTCAGACTGTGTTACTCATATACCCAATCTTAGGAATATACTTGAAAAAGTACTATCGTTAAAATGTAAATAATTCAAAAAGAAGATCTCATTACAGAGAAAATGAATCAAGTAAAAAGAGAAAAGAATGTAACCATTCTAGAGTTATGAATCTTGGGTTATACATTAAATCTAAATGGCTGATAGCAATTACCATTGGAAATGTAAGGAACAAAATATATTCTTGCAAGAAAAAAAGTTTTTAGAACTAGATGAAATCATATTTTAAATATGGGGGTTACTTATTTAGATAATTAGTGATGAGAAGAAGTTATTGGTGATTCTAGTCTAATGGATATCTATTTATTGATTTCTCTACATAATATCCATGATAACAACTTGGATTTCCTTTGGAGAATTATCCTAACCCTGCACATACAGGCTTGTTGGCATTGACAATCAAAATACAACATATCTTTTCATGGTCGACTGATAGGCTCCTGATGCAAAAGTATCAATCACTCTTTTCTTGGAAATTATATTTTGAACAAAGTTTTAAAATATTTGACAATAATTTAACACTGTGATGGGATGCCTGGGTGGCTTAGTCAGCTAGGCATCCGAGTTCAGCTCAGGTCATGATCTCACTGTCCGTGGGTTTGAGCCCCACGTAGGGCTCTGTGCTGACAGCCCAGAGCCTGAAGTCTACTTAGGATTCTGTGTCTCCCTCTCTCTCTCTGCCCTCCCCTGCTTGTGCTCTGTCTCTCTCTCAAAAATAAATAAACATTAAAAAAACTAAAAAATAATTTAGCATTCTTACAATACCATAAAGATATCACCCACTTGATCCAACTTCCAAAATCCCAGAGCCATTGTTTCTGCTGCCTACTTATTTAACTTCCTCATTCTCCCTTTGATTGTGTGGACAATCCTATGTTCATTCAGGGAATTATTTTTTCTGCTTAAATTAACCAGAATTGGTTGTAGTTGTTGCAAGAGAAACAATATGCTAATTAACTTATTATGATGGAAAATATTAGAACACTCAGTGAACAATTATGCATATTATAAATACAAAACAATTTTGAGGGAAATATTAACATTTCCCTGATATCTAATGTTTGAAAGGTTTCGAACAGATACATGTATCCAAGATTGACACAGAAAATTTTCATGATTTTTTTAAACACTTATTTATTTTTGAGAGACAGAAAGAGACAGAGTGTGAGTGGGCAAGGGGTAGAGAGAGGGAGACACAGAATCTGAAGTAGGCACCAGGCTCTGAGCTGTCAGCACAGAGCCTGATACGGGAACTCTTAACTAGGAGATCATGATCCAAGCTGAAGTTGGATGCCCAAATGACTGAGTCACCCAGGTACCCCTTCATGATTTTTTAAAGCTGTATCAAATTATTAACCATTATCATGAAAGTTTTTTAAAGTAACTAATGTATGTTTTAAACTATGCATATAAGGAAAATATTAATTTTTATTATTTTTCAAATAATTTGCATTAATGAGACCCAACCAATGCACAGCAATTGCAAGCTAAGCAAAAATACAATTAAATATTTCTAGCTAAAAGAATGGGTAGGGATAATAATGGTAAATATGTGATGCTGTTGGAGATGTTAGTTAACACTATGGTGGTAATCATATTTCAATATATAAAGGTATTAAATTTAAAAAAAATGGTTAGGGAAATACTCTTAAACATTTAGTTAATTTACTTAATTTCAATTTCAGGATTTAAAATAACTATAAGACAGCCACCAGGCATTTGCTGATACTTAGTTGTGATCATTGTATTATAACCCAGTGGTTAAGACCATGGACTTTGGGGTTAAATATCTCCAAGATTGATTATTAGCTCTCTGTTTCACCTCTGTAAATTTCAGTAAATAACATAAGTTCTATAATATCCATTATTCTCTTCTGAATGCAAAATAATTATAGGCATAAGAATAGACTTGTGCAACTTAGATGAGTTATGTGTATATAAAGGCCTCAGCACAATTCCTGGCATTTAGAAATTTAAAAAAATAATAATAATAAACATAAAACTATTGCTATGGGGACTGCTTTGTTGCTATTGTTTAGAGAAAGTACAGACATCTAATTTGATCCTTCTTTGAAAATTATGTCAAAATAAGAAAAGTCTACAAAGCCAATATAGGTTTAATGACATGATATAACTATAATGTTTATGCTAAATTTCCCAGTTTATTTGCAAATTGATTTAAAAATGTTCTTTTCACTAGTAAGTATTTAAATAAGAACTTCTTTATGAAACCTGAAGCAAAGGTAGAGCATAACTGTGAAGGTATAAGAATTAGTCCTGTAAAGCAGTTTGAAACAATAATAACAAAACAAACTTTTTTCCAACAAAGAATCAGAGATGGGTTTATAAGAGACCTCACCCTCCTGTTGTACAAGGTGTAACTTATTGGTAATAAAGCAGCTATTTATAAAATGTACTATATACCAAAACAGGTTAGAAAGGAATATAAATATCATCATATCCAGTCCAAACACAGATGAATTTTGTTACTATCAGGAGGAATAATGTGGAATAATGCTAAACATTACAGCCATGGTCCATCATTGCTGGAAAAGAAAAATCACCTCTGCTTTTTAATCCACCAATGGCTATATTAGTAACCACAGGAACTCTTAGCGAAGTATAGTTCCAGAAAAAAGATTCCTATGCATAACCACAAAAGTCATTTATCCACTAAATTACACTGAAATGTAAAATATAGATAGCAGTTTCTAGATGGCTTAAAGTTTGTGTTTTCATCACCATAAATTTCATTAGTATCAATCATAATGGACAATAGGTTGGAAATGATACCTAAGTATGTTTGATCTAAATCCAGAAAATTCAAAAACAATGACCAGAGATCAGAGTTCCAAGGTCAATATTTTTGTAAAAAAAATATTATTTTTGAAATGAATCCACTCTTTTCACTACAGGAAAATGTTGGTCAAACTTGAAATAATGATCCACAGCAGTCTAATTCCTCAGGATCCTAATTTCTGGTTCTTTAGATTCAATATTACTATGATAATTTTAAAATGAGAAAGGAGTGAAAATATTAAGGACAGGATGATAACCTTCAGAATTCATTAATTTTCAAAATATTGTTATAAGGCTTATTTAGCAGACTAAAGAAAGCTGCAATGATTTTAATAAAAGGGAGCAGAAAGTGATACAACAGAGTAAATTGAGCATGAACCGAGTTTTCTATGACTGAGTTGGTCACATGTAAAAGCATAGTTTCAAAGCAAACCAAGGGCTCTCATAAAAATCTGGGGAACATAACCATGCTAGAATTAAAAAGTGGCACAAAACTTCTGAGAGAAGCATTATTTATGCTACATTATTTATGTTACAAAACTTCTGAGAGAAGCATTATTTATGTTACAGTTTCCTTTATTCAAATAAACTATGAGTTGAAAATCCCTCGACACCAATGACAGCCACCAGGGTTCTATGAAGCATACAGTGGAAACGTGGAAAAATTAGGGGAAAAAAAATCAAAACTCATACAAACCTGTGTTACATCTGTGGCATTTGGAGGGAGAATGGTGTAGACATTCAAGCTAGAGCCCAAGAGATTTATATCCAAATCTTGGCTTTATCATGAGCAAGGTGTCCAACCTAAGTGACTTGTTACTCATGAAGAAAATAATAATAATAAAAAATAAAAGTGTTCAGTATCATCTAGTTTGAAGGGTTATTGTGACAATTAGTGATAATGTCTATGAAGTGCCTACTACAGTACCTGAGTATAGTAGTTGTTCAAAAAAATGGCAACTTTTGTTATTTAAACCTCCAAAATTACAGATTTTTTTGAATTGTTTATTATCTATTTTTAGTAAGGTTGCATATGTCATGTGTATACATATATAGATTATAAATATCACATATATACCAAATATAGGTATATACACATATATTACAAAGCCATGCTAAAAAACTTGTTCACTCATTTTGCTGATTTCACAATGTCCTAAGATGGAGTACTTTCATAACTAATTCCTAAAATATATCTCACTCTTCATTTCTGCTCTTCCTAAAATATATCTCTGCTCTTCATTTATGGCCATTCATCTACTGCCTTTTTGTCATTCACACTTTCAACCAGAAGTACATGGGCAAAACACATGTTCTAAGTGTCATTTTTTTCCCAACATGTTTTCAGAGGACCCAAAGAAGTTTGATAATATGAATAGCTCTTAAATGTTCAAGAGTTATTTAACTCAGAACCTGTTTGGAAAATGGCCAGTATGAGTATTTCTTCAATTTATAACTCTTTCTTATATCCTATTATCACTGAAGCTCTTAGAGTTCTGAATATTTTGTATATAAATAAAGAGTGATACTTTATGAACAAAAAGATAAAGTTCATTTTTATAGCATTTTTAACTTGTCCCCCAGAAGGAAGATTCCAAAGGAAGAAAAACTGTTAATGTAAAAGGAAACTGTCCATTCACTTAAAACAGAAAATGTAAACCTCTCAAAATTACCCTCACTCCACCAGGACCATTTAGCTTGGTACACAACATAGAAGAGTTCTGATGTTTTAAAATCAAACATTTAAAAATCATCAGCTTCCCCTTCAGGCGGTTTTCAACTATTACTTTAAGATGTAAATCTAGTATAAATCTGCCATCGATTCTGCATGGTTTATTGATGCCCTCAAACAAAGCATGATGTCTATCTATCTATCTATCTATCTATCTATCTATCTAACGAGTCTAGTAATCCCAGCGCAAAATTAAATGAATTACTTTGTCTGGTTTATTCTTAGTGAAATAATCATCTTCTTTTTCTGTACTATTAGGTTAATATGCCATAATAAAATATTTGTATATGGTTTAAAATAAAGCCAAGAAATGTATAGTTTCTGGGATACACCTAAAATTCATATATAAAGTACAGACATTTTCCCTGTCTTTTCTTTTAGCAACATTCAATCTCTGTGATTTCTCAAATATTATTTAGAGTGATCTCCAGCTACAGAGCTTATTAAGGCTAATTTCCTCTTCCTTTGCGAGCAACAACAAACAGATAAAAGATAAGAAACAATATTTTCAGACATTGTACATCAGAGAGAGAAAATAATATAAGGAAGCTCTTAGTAAAAAAGAAAGAAGGAAGCTCTTTGTCACCCAGCTTTCTGCTTGAAGACAGTTCTAGACCACGGTTCAAGGAGGATAATCCCAAGTAAAGCTTGTGACTATTGCTGAGTTGAAGAAGAAGAGACTATAGAGTTTGAAGAGGTGAAGCAGCTGGAAGTTGCAGGGGAGAGAACTAGAAATGGGGTAGATATGAGTAAGAGAAACTTGAAGAATCTACATATAGACACAATTCAGTGATACAACCATCCATCTCACAGAAGAGCAAGAAGGAAATAATAAGGAACTCAACAGGAAAAAATGAAATAAACAGAAAAGAAGGGAAAATTGCAAGAGACTAATATAGATTTTAAAAAAAAGCTATAGAGTTGATAAATTTCTAACTAGATTAATCAAGATAAATTAACAATATAATGAATAATGAGGAGACATCACTATAGATTCTACAAACATTAAATTTAAAGAAATACTGTGAACAATTTCATTCTAACAAATTTCACAAAATTTAAAAATTTCTTGAAAAACAAATTACCAAAGTACAAAGTACCAAAACAATTACAAGAATAAATAGAAAACAAGAAGAGTGCCATGTCTATTAAAAATAATACTAATTCATAGTATAAAAACCTTCCTACAGAGAAATCTTCAGGCTCAGACGGCTTTCCTGGTAAATTACAGGAAACAATACCAATCCTATGCAAATTACTTCAGATACGAGAAGAGAAAGGAATACTTCCTCAGTAATTGGACAATTGAAAAGACTCATGAAGTTGCATAGGGTACACTCATGTAATGTTTTAATAAAGATATGGGGGTGTTTGGGTGGTTCAGTTGGTTAAATCAACACCAGAGTCTTGACTTGCGATCATGTCATGATCTCATGGTTTGTGAGATCAAGCCCCACGTCAGGTTCTGTGCTGACAGAGCAGAGCCTGCTTGGGGTTCTCTCTCTGCCCCTCCCCTGCTTGCATATGTGTGTATGTGCATGTGTGCATACACACATTCTCTCTCTTTCTTTCTCTCAAAATAAATAAATAAACTTTGAAAAGAGGTAAAAGGGATGCTAAAGGGGTGGGCGGGATAGGTAAAATAAGTGAATGGGATTAAGAGGTATAAACTTCTAGTTATAAAATAAATAAGGAGATAAAAACTGAGGGTATCTGGAGGGGAGATTGGTGGGGGGAATTGATTAAATAGGTGATGGGCATTAAGGAGGGCAGTTTTAGGGGATGAGCACTGGGTGCCATATGTAAGAGATGAACCAGTGGGTTCTACTCCTGAAACCAATACTACAGTGTATGTTAACTTACTTGAATTTAAATAATAAAAAAAGGAAGAAAAGTACAGCATAGAGAACATAGTCAATAATAGCATAATAATGTCATATGGTGACAGATGATAACTAGACTTATCATGGTGAGCACTGTATTATGTAGAGAGTTGTTAAATCACTGTGTTGTGCACCTGAAACTAGTATAACATCATATGTCAAGTATACTTCAATTAAAAAAGAGAGAGGGAGAGAGACATGGTAAACAGAAGGAAGAGCTCACAAGCAATATTAGCGAGGTCTAGACTTCCAGGCACAGTGCCCTTCTTTCTCAGTCACACAAGAAAGGTAGCTTCATCTTCAGAGTTTGAATCATCAAATATATGTGAAACACCTTAGTTTAAGGGGATCCATAGTCTCCTTCAAAGAGCTTTTATATACCCTCCATTCACATAACTAAAACCAGGTGCATGGTAAGACTCACCAGCAGGTAGTCTCGTGAAATAAACTATGTATGAAATACCAATCTGTTAAATGATGATAAAAAGGTATAAATTGTCCCTGATCTATTTCAGACTCTAACACAGGAGTATATTAATCATTTAATAGTATATTTCTTTCAAGTTTCATCAAGGGTTAACTCTATGACTTTAGGTTACCCAAGAGATAAGTACAAATTGTAGCAAGCAAGATGAGATGAAGTATGCATGTGTACAATTGGTTAACTCATTTTATGAGGCTAGCATTACTCCAATATCCTAACCATTTAAATATATTACAAAGAAAATAACCACATATCAGTACCCTTCAAGAGCACAAATGGAAAAATAATTAATCAAATTTCATCTAGTTGAGTCTAGTAAAATACAATCAGTATAAAAATCAGAACCAAGTGACATCTATCCTAGAAATACAAGGATCAAATACATTTGAAAATAAATTAATGCAATTCATTATATAAACAGCATAAATGAAAAACAAAAAGAAAAGATTTTAAATTTTGATCAAAACTACACCTAAGTAGATGCAGAAAAATAATTTGAAAAATCTCAGTACCAATTTATAAAAAGAAAATTGAAATCTCACCATATTAGAAATAACAAGGAATTCCCTTATTGTGATTAAGAGCATCAAAGAAAAATCTAGATATAACATCATACTTACTGATAAAATAACAAATATTTTCCACCTTATATCTGAAGAAAAGCAATAATATTGACATTCAGAAATAATAGAAGTAAAATCAACGAATCACCGAATCACTGTTAATCACTGAATCACTAAATAGTAAAAAGTCTAACAAGAACATCCTGTCATTGTGATCTACCTGTTTGGTTCCTTATAAAACATTAGGCAATCCGCCAGTTCTAGAGGTCATAATGGACCACACCAAATTTTGGATTTGAATTTAAACAAGACAGGTTTTGCATCACTTGCTGTTATCCTTGTTCATTTTAAACTTGTAAATCTTAAATGCTTTGTGAAATACTTCTAAAGAAAAGGAGAAATAGAAGTAAAGACACTATCAAATGTCCAGATATCAGCAATAGTACCTTTTTCCATTTTCTATTTTCTTCAGTCAATTTTCTCTAACTGTATAACTCTTATTTGTAGATGTGGGTTTTAGGTATAGGATAAAAGAGAGTAATGGTTAAAATATGAATGGTTTATTTTAATATCACTTATTTTTTTACTTAAGAAATCAAAGCCCATTTTTAACATCTTGGTTACATTTCCAATAATGACCTTTAATTATAAAGGAAATTGAATATTGCTTATCTCTCTCCCAAAATAAAAAAATGATGTTTGAAAGCAATGCATTTTTTAGCATTTGAAAAGTATGTTAAATAACATTTCCTGGACAATATCTGTGATTGTGTACATTTTCACTTTGTTCTTTCACTGTACACTGAACATTTTAGATGGAGAAGGGAATGACAATGAATTGAATCTTCTAGAATCTCTCTTGTGGCTTTGAAATTTACAATGTTTAATGTGTCCACCAAGGTCAGCCAACCCTAGCTATCATGAATTACATTTGTATTTATGCTTAGTTGTTAAATGGTCTCTTGGAGTTAATATCTGTTAACCCCAAATAACCTTCCTACATTTAGTTATTAATCATATTTGTATTATAAACTAAAGTTTTTTTACTTTTTAAATGTTTATTTATTTTTGAGACAGAGAGAGACACAGCATAAGCAGGGAAGGGGCGGAGAGAGAGGGAGACACAGAATATGAAGCAGGCTCCAGGCTCTGAGCTGTCAGCACAGAGCCCTACGCGGGGCTTGAACTCACGAACTGTGAGATCGTGAACTGAGCCGAAGTCCGATGCTTAACTGACTGAGCCACCCAGGCGCCCCAAGTTGTTTTACTTTTTCTGCAGTGAAAATTCTGTCTCCTTAGACATAGAAGAGTACTATAGGTTTGCCTTTTATATTGACACTAATCTCTGTATGCATTAATTTTTTTTTTAATTCTTTGGAAAAAAAATCCTATGAAGACCAACATTTTCTTTGCAAGTTTGGTGGAGTGAATGCCTACCCAAATAAAAAGTACTTGCACAGGACATTGTAATAAACAGCAATGCATATGTGCTATGTGCTACATTGTCTTATAAGTGAGCCAGTCGTGAGTAATTAAATGCCAATGACCTAAGAATACAAAAACTAAAAATGATTATTTTCTTTTTTTTAATTTTCTTTTTTTTATTTTTTAACATTTACATCCAAATTAGTTAGCATATAGTGCAACAATGATTTCAGAAGGAGATTCCTTAATGCCCCTTACCCATTTAGCCCATCCCCCCTCCCACAACCCCTCCAGTAACCCTCAGTTTGTTCTACATATTTATGAGTCTCTTCTGTTTTGTCCCCCTCCCTGTGTTTATATTATTTTTGTTTTCCTTCCCTTATGTTCATCTGTTTTGTCTCTTAAAGTCCTCATATGAGTGAAGTCATGATTTTTGTCTCTCTAATTTCACTTAGCATAATACCCTCCAGTTCCATCCACGTAGTTGCAAATGGCAAGATTTCATTCTTTTTGATTGCTGAGTAATACTCCATCGTGTATGTATGTATATATATATATATATATATATGCACCACATCTTCTTTATCCATTCATCCATCAATAGACATTTGGGTTATTTCCATACTTTGGCTATTGTTGATAGTGCTGCTATAAACACGGTGGTGCATGTGTCCCTTTGAAACAGCACACCTGTATCCCGTGGATAAATACCTAGTAGTGCAATTGCTGGGATGTAGGGTAGTTCTATTTTTAGTGTTTTGAGGAACCTCCATACTGTTTTCCAGAGTGGCTGCACCAGCGTGCATTCCCACCAACAATGCAAAAAAAGACCCTCTTTCCCTGCATCCTTGCCAACATCTGTTGTTGCCTGAGTTGTTAATGTTAGCCATTCTGACAGGTATGAGGTGATATCTCATTGTAGTTTTGATTTGTATTTCTCTGGTGATGAGTGATGTTGAACATTTTTTCATGTGTAGGTTGGCCATCAGGATGTCTTCCTTGGAGAAGTGTCTATTCATGTCTTTTATCCACTTTTTCACTGGATTATTTGGTTTTTCTGGGTGTTGAGTTTGATAAGTTCTAAAATTTGTACAGAACCAGAAAAGACCCTGAATAGGCAAAGCAATCTTGAAAGAGAAAACCACGCAGGAGGCATCACAACCCCAGACTTCAAGCTATACTACAAAGCTGTAATCATCAAGACAATATGATACTGGCACAAGAACACTCAGATCAATGGAACAGAGCAGAGAACCCAGAAATGGACCCACAGACATATGGCCAACTAATCTTTGACAAAGCAGGAAAGAATATCCAATGGAATAAAGACAGTATCTTCAGCAAGTGGTGCTGGGAAAACTGGACAGCGACATGCAGAAGAATGAACTTGGACTACTCTCTACACCATACACAAAAATAAACTCAAAATGGATTAAAGAACTAAATGTAAGACAAGAAGCCATCAAAATCCTTGAAGAGAAAGCAGGCAAAAACCTCTTTGACCTTGGCCGCAGCAACTTCTTACTCAACACATCTCCAGAGGCAAGGGAAACAAAAGCAAAAGTGAACTACAGGGACCTCATCAAAATAAAAAGCTTCTGCACAGTGAAGGAAACAATCAGCAAAACTAAAAGGCAACCGACAGAATGGGAGAAGATATTTGCAAATGACATATCAGATAAAGAGTTAGTGTCCAAAATCTATGAAAATGATTATTTTCATATGAAAGATTCTTATCTATGTGTATATTGTGTGTGTTGAATAAGTTCTTTTGAACTGAGATTATTTTCTTTTATTTTAACAACTTAATATTTACTTTTAATTTTAGATCAACCAATGATAGGATGGGTATGGTGGATATGGTTTTAAATTTTCATTTTCAATAGCCTTTATTTGTTATTTCTACTTTCTATAGTCAGATAAGTTACAAATTCATAAAAAGTAGACAATAATCACATAAGAAGCAGAGGACTCATTCAATGTTGGGCCTAAAAGTCTCAGAAGCACATTCTACATTCAATGAGATAATATCTTTGAATGGGATGCTTGATTGATAAGCTCTTTTTGTTTTTTTTAATTAATTAATTAATTAATTAATTTTGAGAGAGAGAGGGAGAAAACAAGCAGGAGAGGGGCACAGAGAGAGGGAGAGAGAAAAAATTGCAAGCAGTCTTCACATTGTGAGCTCAGAGCCTGATGAGGAGCTTGACTTCATGGACTGTGAGATCATGACCTGAGCCAAAATCAGGAGTTGGACACTTAACTGACTAAGCCACCCAGGTGCTCTTAAGTTCACAATATGCTTTAAAATATTATCTCTCTTTCCCCCAAACATGTTTACATGAAAAATACTGACAAGTACATCAAGACTCTTGGTTTAAATACTATTTTTTGTGTGTTCTTTATACAATCACTAATATTTTTTTTATGCCATTGCCCTGATCTATAAAAGGACTATGCTGAATGATAACACCCTACACACAGGGCATTGGTACAGCTGTTTACTACCTTTGTAGAATAGTTTCACTGAAATGATTTCTTGGCAGTGCTCTTGGTGGTGGTATTTGGGAGTGGAGTGTAGAAAATTTGTAAATTAAAGAATATAATACTAATCTACTTTCTCTGAAAAGAGTATTGCAGAAAAATAAATCAATGCAAAATGTTTTTTTTTTCTTAATAAAGGTATAGGGTGAAACTTCGAAGTAGAAGCCATCCTACGACATAAATTTGTGAGTAAAAGTACAATTAAATTGTAAACAAAATTGAAGAATAAATTTGGATAATAAAATTAAAATATTAATATTTATCTAATTTTTAATTAACATATAAAAATCAATAAAAGCTACATACAATGATCCAACCAGCATTAAGGTTTGTAGTAATTGTATTTAAACTGAGCATATTAAAATATAAAATTGTATTAAACATCAGTGCAATAAGAATAGATCTTTGAACATTCCTTCCGTTTGACATTTTATGTATATATATATATATGTGTGTGTGTGTGTGTGTGTACACACATATATACTCTCACAAGGCTGTTTCTTTATAGCATGAAATGCAGATTTAGAAAATTATAGAATTTGATTACTTATCCTAATAGTTTAAAACACCATTTTGTATAAAACATATTCAAAAGTTTTAATTAGTTGACAATTTAAACTAACTGAACTTAATTGTCAAGTTATCACAGTTTGTTTAGGAACATGGAGAATGACTATAAAGATCTTTTAAATGTAAATAGAATGGTAAAATTGATTGCAATTTCATAAAAATATTAAGTATCTTCTTGATTATGTGTTTAGCCATACTGCCTTCTTCCAAAAAGGTTTTAAAATGGCTTATTAATTATATATAAAGATGAAAGTAAGTCAGAAATTGTGTGAATGCAAAAAACATTTAAGCACTTTTATTTTTATCATTTAAGTACTTCTAACCTCACTGTGAAATTGCAGAACTTATTCTCCAGGGCCAACTGAACTAAACTATTAACAAAATTTGAAGCTGTGTTTTTATTGGTAGAATACAGTTTGCTTTTATTAAAATTCTAAGAGTGATTTTTAAATAATGTTTATTCCTATAATATCATACAATTTCTGGGGTGTGTTAAATGCTTTTATGTGATTTGTTCCTCTAGCCAGCTAGGAGATAGAAAGAGAGAGAGACAGAGAGACAGAGAGACAGAGAGAGAGAGAGAGATAAAATAAGAAAGGATAAATTTAATAGTGACATTAATGTGAACTATTCTTTGGAGGATTTATGTCAAGTCTTGAAGACCATTTAGTCATGTAATGGTGCTATTTATTAAAGGTAATTCAGTGACCTAAAAGAGTCTGCTGAATTATAAGTCGATAACTGTGCAAGACATATTTGTTTCTTTATAGCATTTGTGTGCTTATTTATTCATTTAATTTTTTGGTAAAAACAAAAAAACAGAAAAGTATTACCTGGAATTGATATATTTAGATGTTTTACAAATTATAACTAATTGCCAAATGATAGAAATTGAAAAGAAAACACTATTCTTGGACCATAAATAATGATTATTTGTATATGTTTTCCCTAAGACAGTTTGCTGCTCAGCCAATTGCTTCTATGTACCCAGAATCCCTGAACTATCTTTCGTTAATGAGTTTCTCAGTCTTTTTTTTTTTTTTTTTGTAGCAGCAAGCATTTTGCACTGGTACAAAATAGCAAGTCCAAACTGGGAAGGGCAAAGTAGGTACATTCACAATTCACAACAACTCTGAAGCCTACCTTTCTACCTCCCTATTTATCTCTGTCACTGGAATTCAAAAACTGCTGTGTTGGTTAGGAAAGGCCAAGAAGAATTATCTACTGATTTATATCATCTGTACTGGTAATAACCTGAGAAATAATGCTACAAAAAGCTTAGATAAGTAAGAGAAGGCTGGATATCCCTTCTCAGTAATGAATAATCTATAAGTTCACATCCTTCTGAATCATGAGATGCTTATCAAGCAATACTGCCTCAGACACTGTTGAGCCCAGCATACACCAGCCCTCAGACAGATGAGACCTAATTGGAGTGCCTTTAGCTAACCTCTTCCACTGACTCTCCACACTTCATAGACAGTGCTTGGAAACAAACACACAGCACAGAAAAGCAATTCACATATGCAGTCAGAAAGAACTTTAATGTTATTCAAGGTAGCATGAGCATATGTTCTGGTTTATCTATTTTTATCTGTTATTCCAAAATCCCATCTTGTTTACCATTGTCCTAGACAAATGTATGATTTAGCAACTACTCAAAACAATATGATTTTTGGAAATATCTTTATTTCCTTTGAATATGATGACATTTATTGAAATGTATGTAGGGAAACTATATGACTTATATTTAAACAAATCAAACAGATATTCTGTATCCGAGAGGATAATCCTTCAAAATTATCATATAGTAAGATTGCATTTATCATGAGATTCAGGTCAAATGATAACTAAATATGTAATGATATGCCTGTTGCTCAAAGCTTGTTAGGACTTTTTTTCATATTTCTCATATCTTAAAAATTCCCCTAAAGCATTAACTATAAAAGCAAAAATATTATTATATAACAAATGAAAAATTTCTCATTAACCAAAGACAATGTAAGTAAAAGTAACAAGTTTATGAAGAAATTATCAAATGACAAGTACACTTTCCTGAAATTATTGAATAATAACAAGTGCTAGTGGAATATAGAGAAATGGAAACATTTACTGACAGTAAGAGCATAAATCTGTGCAACTCTTTTAGAGAGATTTCTGGGTTTTCTTTTTATGAAATTAAGTGTGTGTATCAAGGCTTAGTTCAAGATATAATCCCCAATGGCTTCCCGAATATGTTACTTGTTTGTGGTGGCAAAAGTTGAAGAAAACTGAGCTATCATAAAGACAATTAATAATAAAATACAGTATGTCTGTATGCAGTGATGCTATATAGTATATGCTTAAAAACAAAACTGTGATTAAAAAATCAGAAAATGTTTTAGCATGATTTGAAGTAAATAACATTGCAAAGCAAACTAACATATTTTTCAAGTATATTCTTAACTAAAGATATATTTTAAATATATTAGCAAGATTCCTCTTGTGTGGTATGGGAGAGAATATTATTTTGTGCTTCTAAAACCCATCAGATATGCTTGTCATAGCAAGATTCGCCAAAGTGACTCAACAAGGCCATATACACCCTACAGAGCCTACCCTAAGTAGTGTGCATGACTCTGTCACTTTTTGTGTGCAGATAATAGAACTCTGAGTTTCATTTTATAACAAAATAATAATGGCTGCAAAATATCCAAACAACACAGAAATAAAAAAAAAAAAACTAAGTACCATCAAAACAAAATGACCATTAATTTCTAAGTATATTAGCCTTCAGATACATAATAATTCAAACCAAAAGGTGAATGCTCCACATATTTGTCACACCAGTTGGCTGTTACTTCTTCCTAAAGCAATATACATTTTATTCTGCATGGCCTTTTAAACAGTTATATAATGTTTCCTTTTATAAAAATCGTGACATGAAAATAACAATTGAACATGAAAGTTTTAGTTTTTGTGTTTTGTTTTCATTTGAGTTTAAAGTTTTTCTTTGTTGGCTGTGTTAGAATTATAATTATAAAGAACTTTGTATTTAGCTTAAGGTTGTGGATTTTTAAATTCTCAATGAGCGTTTAAACATTGAAGGATGCTCTGTACTTGGCTTATCCCCTTATAGAGAATGCTTTGATATCACGTTTGGGGGGGAAAAAAAAGGTATACAATGATAATTTTCCTTTTTAAAGACGCCATGGGACACTTAAGAAATCCCACAAATTTATCATCTTAGAGCTATGTAGGTCAGACATATGGTGAAGTTCTCACTAGGCTAAAATCAAAGTATCAAAAGGGCTGTATTCCTTTCTGGAAGACCTAGGGGATAATCCATTTCCTTGTTTATTTACCTTGCTGGAAGATTTTAGTCCCTTGCCACTGTAGGACTGAAGTCCTTTCCCCTGCTGGCTGTGAGCTGAGAGTCATTCCCAGGTTTTAGATGCCACGGGTGTTTCTTAGCGGGCAGTCCCCTTCTTCCATCTCCAAAACCAGCTACAGTGCGTTGAGTCTCTCGTGCTTCAAATCTCTCTCACCTTTTTTACCATCTCACCTCTTTGACTCTTCTGCTTTCCTCTTATGCTTTCAAGGGCCTTATAACCATGTAAAACCCACCAAAATTATCTAGGATAATCTCTATATTTTAAGGTTAGCATATCAACAATCTTAACTCCGTCTGCAACTTTCACTCCCTTTTTGCCTAGGAACACAATCACAGGCATCACACTAGGGGATGAATCATGGGGACCAGAATCGTGCCTCCACACCTGCTTAGCATCACCCCAGTGATTTACTTTGTGCTTCCTGTCCCTGAATTTTTGGTCTTTATGGAAATAGAAGCTGTTATTTTCTAAAGAGAGAATGTTTTCTGCAGATTTACAGCAAGATTCCCATAAGCTATGATTCCTATGAGGTCACTTTGGAATCCTGTGCAAAGAAATCAGCAGGCAAGAAGAGGAGTCACTGTCTCAGCAGGGGTAGTTGCCATGACGGGAGCAGATAGGGCTGCTGTTGCACAGTGACAGCAAGGGAAATATCTCCCAGGGTACATTCTTTTACCTCCTTGCCCAAATGGATCATAAACGGGTAAGTACAACGGGCTTAGTATTAGCATGTCATTGGCTCAGACACGTGAGGGATGAAAATCTGATCACAGGTCAGGCAGACCTAGCAGAGTCGCTAGACGAGGATGAAAAGAGTCACAATGCGTTTGATGCAGCAAAATTGTCTTAGATTGTGAACTTTTTTAAAAAGCTAAAAACTGAAAGGATAATTGAAACTATTTTTAAGGTAGACTTAGAGCATCAACATGTACCCAGCAATATTTTTAATAAAAATTAATATTAAACTAAATTATAAGGATAATTAATGATATATAAAGATACTCTCTCAATACATTCTGGGAAACTGGATGGTGTACAAGTAATAAAAATGAAAATAAATAGGCAAAATGCCTAGTCTGGCAAAAATATTTGAAGCAATACTGAGGGATTAAGAATAGTTCTATAAATGAGGGGCTGATAAATAAGGAAAACACTAGTGGCTATCAATACCAATGGAAGAGAGACACAGACACAGACACATACACACACAAATACACTTTTTTGTGCAATGTTCATAAGAAAACCCATTGATAAAAATCAGAGAAAATCTTGCTGCAACAGACACAAGCTGCTGACACCAATAACAGAAGAGCATAACTAAAATGAGCTAAGATAAATTATTTTGTATTTGCTATGCGGAAATGGTTATATCATCTTTCTCTTTTAGTGATTTATTTGCTGGATAAAAGTGGTATGCAAACCTTTCACTAAAATTGAAAACATCAGAGTCATTGGGGAGATGATATACCACCATAAGGCCTCACATATAGGAAAATAATATAAATAATTCAGAACTGTTTTGGAAGAAAAAAAATCTGAAACAAATGATCAGCTATGGTCATCAATTAATAATCTGCTTACAAAAAGTATGCTATTTTATTTCAAAATTACAGGTTTACTTAGATTGCAATAGTCTTATCCTCACTTTGTAAGAAGGGAAAATGCATTTCATGGGTTGGACTTTCTTCATTAACACTTGTCTGGGTTTCAATATATTATAAATATAGGCTGAAATGTGTACAACATGAAGTTATACTAAGCTCACAGACTACAGAAAGTGACTGCCTCAGTGTGAGCCCTGAACGCTAGTGCTGGGTTTGCTGGAGTTTCTTTCTTTTGAGAGGTAAGGAAGAATAAAGAGGAAGGAACAAGAGAAGCTTTGGAATGAGAGCAATGGTGGATATATACACTAAGCATTGATCTTTCTTCTCTCTTTTTGAGAAATATGAATTAAGAATGTAAGTTTTTGAAAGTTACTTTGGACAATAAGACTGCATTGTGTTGACACCAACACCACTCTAGACTCAACCAGAATGATTGTAGCTTCAGGATTCTAACTCATACACTTTCATGCATACATACTCAGGGAAGAGAGATTGGGAGAGACAGAAAGAGAGAGAGAGAGAGAGAGCGAGAGAGAGAGAGAGAGAGAGAATATGTTATACAGCATATACTTAATATAGTATACATAAAGTCCCTATCACTAATGGTAAATAAATGTATTCAAAGCTGGAAAATAAAGGGATATAAGACAAAGTTAGGATTTTGTATAATAAAACAGAGGGAAATTTTTTAAACTTAAGTTTCCAAGATTGCCTTTAATTCCCAAAATGATAGTTTTGTTTGGAAATTACTAGGTTAAGTTTCTTCTTTACGGGGAAAATAAAGATTTGATAGATACATAGGTATTATTTCTGTTATATAGAAATAAATACAATTAAATTTTTGCACCCCTGAGTTTGTGTTACTGTAATTCATTATGAGATGTACACTATGGCATGTAAAGGGAAGTCATCTAAGCTTCAAAAGGGTTATATTGCAAAGCATAACCTGACTACAAAACAAAACAAAACAAAACAAAACAAAAACCCTATATATATAAAGATAAATTATCTGAAAGTCTGAGTAGGTAATAGAACAAAACATCTTAATAGTGAAGGAATACTCATTCTAAAAGAGCTATTTGAGGTTGTAAGTTTGCTGACTTTGGGCAAATTGGAAGAAACAGTACTTTGAGGGGAGAGCCGGACTGGAGGAGAAGTTCCACAGCAGACATTCAGGATGGCTTAGAGTTCTCGGGACCAGACTGCAGAGCCACATGGAGTCTACAAGAGCAGAAACTTAGGCAGCACTCATATCCCTCTCAGATCTGGATAACTCAGCACATAAAGGTTTTTACTATAATTTATAGCCTGAAGGATCAAAGGTCATTTTTCCAACTCCAAAATAGAAAATAGCATGATACATAGTAAAAAATTGAAAATCAAAGTGTATGTTCATACAAGAAGTGAACTTGCATTTTTCCCTATCCTTCAGGGCTCTTGAGGAAGTAGGTGTAGGGAGATATACCCATACACTTTTTACAGATTCCAGGGTAAAGAAAAGCAATATCGTATATGCCATGTGAAACCTGAGGAAACAAAACTAAGACAAAAACAAATAAAGCAAAAATGTAGAAACAAAAGAAACCCTCATTCTCTGCACATGGCCACCACCATTTTCTTTTGAATCTGAAATGGCCTGAGAGAATACCTCCAAGTATTCTGCATCCCCAAGACTTGAAGCTGAGAGTAGAAATGTAGGTATAAAAAGTCGTCTCTATTGAATAAAGCTAATGGCACTAACCTGGCAAACAGAGAGCAAACATGAGGGCAATTCAACAGTTGGCATGTAAGTTCCTGCCCACCTTTACTCACCTTCCAAACCCAGAAGAGAGAGGGGGAGAATAATGGAAGACAAGGGAAAACTCTTAATTGACTGATTACCTAACCACTGGAATAGAGAGAGGGGAGAAAGAGGACAGCAGAGACAGAGAAAACTGCTTTTACCTGAAGTTGGTACTAATTTTCTAGTAAAAGGAGAAATTGGGACCCAGTATGTAAGCATATTTATGAAACCTAAAATGTTACTTTGGCAATTTGTGTCCATAGACCATGAACTTTGTACCTGCTCTACCAGTGAAGACATCTCAATACAATAATGACTGGGGCACCTGGGTGGCTCAGTCGGTTAAGCGGCCGACTTCAGCTCAGGTCATGATCTTGCGGTCCGTGAGTTCGAGTACCACGTCGGGCTCTGTGCTGACAGCTCAGAGCCTGGAGCCTGTTTCAGATTCCGTGTCTCCCTCTCTCTGACCCTCCCCCGTTCATGCTTTGTCTCTCTCTGTCTCAAAAATAAGTAAACGTTAAAAAAATTTAAAAAAAAATACAATAATGACCATCTTATAATAGAAAATTAGTACCATTATATGACAGTGGTACTAAAAAGTTGTTTCTCATGTTCTCAAAATGCTTGAGAAAGAGAAAATACTAAGGAAATATATATTGCCTAAAAGATGGAGAAAAATAAATAGTTCTCCATGAGAATTTAAATATTGGAATAGGGTAACTCGTGAGATGGGTGAAATGTCGTCCATGTTGGCTTGAGTGAAAGGAAAGGGGAAAAAAATGAATACAATAGCTACTACCTGGACTGCAATTATCAACCTTTTAGAAAGAGAGGGATTAAACTGGATGAGTTCTCAAAGTACGATCTAGGGCTGTCATTCTATCATTCTATGGCTCTTTGATGTCAGAATGCAATTCAGAGCTTTTGAAGTATATTAGAAAACCCAGTGTAACTTGCTGTCTCCTGGGCCACGAGCCAACCCGAGTCTTATGAAAGAAAGTGTCAAGGATGGCATTCACTAAGGATGCAAAAATCACCCTAAGAAACAGATGAAAGAGGGAATACGATAGTGAAGGATGCATTAGGAAGGAAAGCAACTTGTAAAGATGTAAGAAACTCAGGCAGAAACGACCAGAATTAAGATGACATATATAAAGTGTAGTGCTTATCTGGTTTTATCCATTTAGGATACCTGAATTTTGAATGTTAATAGACAAGTATGTTGCAGAAATACCACAGGAAATTATAGAATTTTGACTAGAGGAATTTCTTAAAACAGAGTGCTGTGAACAAAAAAGCTTTACTCAAAAACCTAAAATCCTAGAAATTGTGTGTGTGTGTGTGTGTGTGTGTGTGTGTGTGTGCATGCATGTGCATGCATGCTGTGAGAACTCTGAAGATCTAACCTTTAGCAAGTTACATGTACACAATAGATAATTAGTTATACCTTCCACACTGTACACTAGATCTCTAGAATTTACCCATTTTATAAGTAAGTTTGTACCTTATAACCAACATCTCCTCATGTCTCCCACCCCCTATCCCCTGGCAACTAACTTTCTACTCTCTGTTTCTCTAAGTTCAAGTTTTTTTAGAGCCCACATGTAAGTGATATCATGTAATATTTGCCTTTCTGTGTCTGGTTTATTTCACTTCCATAATGTCCCCTAAGTTCATCCACACTATCAGGAATGCCAGGATTTCCTTCTTTTCAAAGCCTGAATAATATTTAAATTTAGCTAGCAGGCTTCAAGAACTGTGGGGATATCAGACAAGACTGGCTGAGGCTGTGAGGGGTTTGAACATTAAGGAGTGAGTGAGTAATAGGTAAGGAGCCCTGCATTTCATCTCATTAAGAAGGGAAGAAATGTTAACCCATGTTACTCCCCATAAAATCTCTATTATAATCTTTTCTAAAACTCATCTTGCATTTTCTTGCCCTAGATAACATAATGGCTCATTCCATCCACTCATTCATGTCTTAGCTCAGATTCCTACTCCTTCTTTCTTCCTCCTATTTATCTCAAACTCCAGCCATCATTACCTATTACTTTCCTTGACTTTATCTTTATCCTTAACACTTATCATCAGTAATGAAGTAGATTTTTTTCTTATTTATTTATTTATTTATTTATTTATTTATTTATTTATTTATTTTTAATCCACATGTTTTGCTACTCTGTTTCGAGCATCAGAACAGTGCTAGAAAAATATTGTACAAATTTAGTGTTTCTTTAATTGAATTCAATTAAATTATCCCAACTCTGCTGATACTTTTCCTTCTGATAATGATTTTATGAGTCATTACCACTAAATACTTAGCCTTTGAAATAAAAAAAAGTTCACTTTAAGTAGAATCCACATCAGTGTATTTCCACAGAGACTTTGCTTCCCTATGAGATGTTCTGCAATATACTGACAGACAGCTTTACCTATTTTCCACAGAAATAGTGTCTGTCTGTCAGCTTGCTTAGACCACAGGTCTCTCATTCCTGAAATGCCCTACTTACTTCAGGGTCCTTTGCCATATTAACTATGAGGGTAAGAGAAAAGACATTTCTCTCAACTGGAATTTGAACAAAAATACGCTGAATAGGCTCCCCTTCATATGTAGGTCCTTAATACTTCCTGGGTAATTCCAGGAAATATTCACTGGAAGCAATTTTGTATAATCAATTTGATGTGTTCCCTGAAAAATAAGCCCAAAGACAATGATGTGCATGTAGGAAGTGCATTGGGCCATATTCTCAGGAACTATTATCTATGAGGGCTACATGAAGCAGGATTAGGAAGACAAAAGGAAGAATTGGATACAGTAGGAACAGTAGCATCAGACAACTCCACAGTTGATCTGAGATGGGGATGGACTTTCAGAGAACCCTTAAATCAAGGCACAGCAGCTAGCCCTCTGTTGTTCCACATTAGCCATTGTTAGAAGCTGATCACTTCTGGGAAGGGACCATGGAGACTTGGGGGGCTCAACTCCCTTCAAACAAAGCATTTCTGGGAGAAGCACTCATCTGCCAATCTTTATCATGCAACATTCCTAGTTTCTAATGGAATGAAGGTCTCATGGGGGCACACCCAGCATCCACCACAAACTTCATACTCATTTTTGGGATTAACATATGAGATGAGGAAATAAAGAAATTACAGGATTAATTTCTTGTAGGTAAATAGAAGAATGGGTATAAAATGGAGCAGATGGACCTAGGAGTTGTAATAATTGTAATATATAGTATCATCTTATTATTAGACCTAGGAGATAGAGTAATGATTGGTTAATATTTTTGCCTGATTTTAGAAAAAAAGCCAAAGCTTTTTTCTGTTGAAATAAGCAACTATTATTATGGCCTGTATTAAATAATTAACAAATACATTTGTCTTCAAAAAAATCATTAACGAAAAAAATTTGCAGGTATTATTGTCTTATTTTAATACTCATATATACTCATACTGAAAATTTAAAATATTTTAGAAGCATAAAAAGAAAAATAAGAATACATAATCCCACTACCCAGATGTTACCATTCAGTTATAATTCTTTCTTTTTTTATTTTTTTTATTTTTTTTATTTTTTAATATATGAAATTTACTGTCAAATTGGTTTCCATACAAAACCCAGTGCTCATCCCCAAAGGTGCCCTCCTCAATACCCATCACCCACCCTGCCCTCCCTCCCACCCCCCATCAACCCTCAGTTTGTTCTCAGTTTTTAACAGTCTCTTATGCTTTGGCTCTCTCCCACTCTAACCTCTTTTTTTTTTTTTTTTTTCCCTCCCCCATGGGTTTCTGTTATGTTTCTCAGGATCCACATAAGAGTGAAACCATATGGTATCTGTCTTTCTCTGTATGGCTTATTTCACTTAGCATCACACTCTCCAGTTCCATCCATGTTGCTACAAAAGGCCATATTTCATTTTTTCTCATTGCCACGTAGTATTCCATTGTGTATATAAACCACAATTTCTTTATCCATTCATCAGTTGATGGACATTTAGGCTCTTTCCATAATTTGGCTATTGTTGAGAGTGCCGCTATAAACATTGGGGTACAGGTGCCCCTATGCATCAGTACTCCTGTATCCCTTGGATAAATTCCTAGCAGTGCTATTGCTGGGTCATAGGGTAGGTCTATTTTTAATTTTCTGAGGAACCTCCACACTGCTTTCCAGAGCGGCTGCACCAATTTGCATTCCCATCAACAGTGCAAGAGGGTTCCTGTTTCTCCACATCCTCTCCAGCATCTATAGTCTCCTGATTTCTTCATTTTGGCCACTCTGACTGGCGTGAGATGGTATCTGAGTGTGGTTTTGATTTGTATTTCCCTGATAAGGAGCGACGTTGAACATCTTTTCATGTGCCTGTTGGCCATCCGGATGTCTTCTTTAGACAAGTGTCTATTCATGTTTTCTGCCCATTTCTTCACTGGGTTATTTGTTTTTCGGGTGTGGAGTTTGATGAGCTCTTTATAGATTTTGGATACTAGCCCTTTGTCCGATGTGTCATTTGCAAATATCTTTTCCCATTCCGTTGGTTGCCTTTTAGTTTTGTTGGTTGTTTCCTTTGCTGTGCAGAAGCTTTTTATCTTCATAAGGTCCCAGTAATTCACTTTTGCTTTTAATTCCCTTGCCTTTGGGGATGTGCCGAGTAAGAGATTGCTACGGCTGAGGTCAGAGAGGTCTTTTCCTGCTTTCTCCTCTAAGGTTTTGATGGTTTCCTGTCTCACATTCAGGTCCTTTATCCATTTTGAGTTTATTTTTGTGAATGGTGTGAGAAAGTGGTCTAGTTTCAACCTTCTGCATGTTGCTGTCCAGTTCTCCCAGCACCATTTGTTAAAGAGACTGTCTTTTTTCCATTGGATGTTCTTTCCTGCTTTGTCAAAGATGAGTTGGCCATACGTTTGTGGGTCTAGTTCTGGGGTTTCTATTCTATTCCATTGGTCTATGTGTCTGTTTTTATGCCAATACCATGCTGTCTTGATGATGACAGCTTTGTAGTAGAGGCTAAAGTCTGGGATTGTGATGCCTCCTGCTTTGGTCTTCTTCTTCAAAATTACTTTGGCTATTCGGGGCCTTTTGCGGTTCCATATGAATTTTAGGATTGCTTGTTCTAGTTTCGAGAAGAATGCTGGTGCAATTTTGATTGGGATTGCATTGAATGTGTAGATAGCTTTGGGTAGTATTGACATTTTGACAATATTTATTCTTCCAATCCATGAGCAGGGAATGTCTTTCCATTTCTTTATATCTTCTTCAATTACCTGCATAAGCTTTCTATAGTTTTCAGCATACAGATCTTTTACATCTTTGGTTAGATTTATTCCTAGGTATTTTATGCTTCTTGGTGCAATTGTGAATGGGATCAGTTTCTTCATTTGTCTTTCTGTTGCTTCATTGTTAGTGTATAAGAATGCAACTGATTTCTGCACATTGATTTTGTATCCTGCAACTTTGCTGAATTCATGTATCAGTTCTAGCAGACTTTTGGTGGAGTCTATCGGATTTTCCATGTATAATATCATGTCATCTGCAAAAAGCGAAAGCTTGACTTCATCTTTGCCAATTTTGATGCCTTTGATTTCCTTTTGTTGCCTGATTGCTGATGCTAGAACTTCCAGCACTATATTAAACAACAGTGGTGACAGTGGGCATCCCTGTCGTGTTCCTGATCTCAGGGAAAAAGCTCTCAGTTTTTCCCCGTTGAGGATGATGTTAGCTGTGGGCTTTTCATAAATGGCCTTTATGATCTTTAAGTATGTTCCTTCTATCCCGACTTTCTCAAGGGTTTTTATTAAGAAAGGGTGCTGGATTTTGTCAAAGGCCTTTTCTGCATCGATTGACAGGATCATATGGTTCTTCTTTTTTTTTTTGTTAATGTGATGTATCACGTTGATCGATTTGCGAATGTTGAACCAGCCCTGCATCCCAGGAATGAACCCCACTTGATCATGGTGAATAATTCTTTTTATATGCTGTTGAATTCGATTTGCTAGTATCTTATTAAGAATTTTTGCATCCATATTCATCAGGGATATTGGCCTGTAGTTCTCTTTTTTTACTGGGTCTCTGTCTGGTTTAGGAATCAAAGTAATGCTGGCTTCATAGAATGAGTCTGGAAGTTTTCCTTCCCTTTCTATTTCTTGGAATAGCTTGAGAAGGATAGGTATTATCTCTGCTTTAAATGTCTGGTAGAACTCCCCTGGGAAGCCATCTGGTCCTGGACTCTTATTTGTTGGGAGATTTTTGATAACCGATTCAATTTCTTCGCTGGTTATGGGTCTGTTCAAGCTTTCTATTTCCTCCTGATTGAGTTTTGGAAGAGTGTGGGTGTTTAGAAATTTGTCCATTTCTTCCAGGTTGTCCAATTTGCTGGCATATAATTTTTCATAGTATTCCCTGATAATTGTTTGTATCTCTGAGGGATTGGTTGTAATCATTCCATTTTCATTCATGATTTTATCTATTTGGGTCATCTCCCTTTTCTTTTTGAGAAGCCTGGCTAGAGGTTTGTCAATTTTGTTTATTTTTTCAAAAAACCAACTCTTGGTTTCGTTGATCTGCTCTACAGTTTTTTTAGATTCTATATTGTTTATTTCTGCTCTGATCTTTATTATTTCTCTTCTTCTGCTGGGTTTAGGCTGCCTTTGCTGTTCTGCTTCTATTTCCTTTAGGTGTGCTGTTAGATTTTGTATTTGGGATTTTTCTTGTTTCTTGAGATAGGCCTGGATTGCAATGTATTTTCCTCTCAGGACTGCCTTCGCTGCATCCCAAAGCGTTTGGATTGTTGTATTTTCATTTTCGTTTGTTTCCATATATATTTTAATTTCTTCTCTAATTGCCTGGTTGACCCACTCATTCGTTAGTAGGGTGTTCTTTAACCTCCATGCTTTTGGAGGTTTTCCAGACTTTTTCCTGTGGTTGATTTCAAGCTTCATAGCATTGTGGTCTGAAAGTATGCATGGTATAATTTCAATTCTTGTAAACTTATGAAGGGCTGTTTTGTGACCCAGTATATGATCTATCTTGGAGAATGTTCCATGTGCACTCGAGAAGAAAGTATATTCTGTTGCTTTGGGGTGCAGAGTTCTAAATATATCTGTCAAGTCCATCTGATCCAATGTATCATTCAGGGCCCTTGTTTCTTTATTGACTGTGTGTCTAGATGATCTATCCATTTCTGTAAGTGGGGTGTTAAATTCCCCTGCAATGACCACATTCTTATCAATAAGGTTGCTTATGTTTATGAGTAATTGTTTTATATATCTGGGGGCTCGGGTATTTGGCGCATAGACATTTATAATAGTTAGCTCTTCCTGGTGGATAGACCCTGTGATTATTATATAATGCCCTTCTTCATCTCTTGTTACAGCCTTTAATTTAAAGTCTAGTTTGTCTGATATAAGTATGGCTACTCCAGCTTTCTTTTGGCTTCCAGGAGCATGATAAATAGTTCTCCATCCCCTCACTCTCAATCTAAAGGTGTCCTCAGATCTAAAATGAGTCTCTTGTAGACAGCAAATAGATGGGTCTTGTTTTTTTATCCATTCTGATACCCTATGTCTTTTAGTTGGTGCATTTAATCCATTTACATTCAGTGTTATTATAGAAAGATACGGGTTTAGAGTCATTGTGATGTCTGTATGTTTTATGCTTGTAGTGATGTCTCTGGTACTTTGTCTCACAGGATCCCCCTTAGGATCTCTTGTAGGGCTGGTTTCGTGGTGACAAATTCCTTCAGTTTTTGTTTGTTTGGGAAGACCTTTATCTCTCCTTCTATTCTAAATGACAGACTTGCTGGATAAAGGATTCTCGGCTGCATATTTTTTCTGTTTAGCACACTGTAGATATCGTGCCAAGCCTTTCTGGCCTGCCAAGTTTCAAAGGAGAGATCAGTCACGAGTCTTATAGGTCTCCCTTTATATGTGAGGGCACGTTTACCCCTTGCTGCTTTCAGAATTGTCTCTTTATCCTTGTATTTTGCCAGTTTCACTATGATATGTCGTGCAGAAGATCGATTCAAGTTACGTCTGAAGGGAGTTCTCTGTGCCTCTTGGATTTCAATGCCTTTTTCCTTCCCCAGTTCAGGGAAGTTCTCAGCTATAATTTGTTCAAGTACCCCTTCAGCACCTTTCCCTCTCTCTTCCTCCTCTGGGATACCAATTATGCGTATATTATTTTTTTTTAGTGTATCACTTAGTTCTCTAATTTTCCCCTCATACTCCTGGATTTTTTTATCTCTCTTTCTTTCAGCTTCCTCTTTCTCCATAACTTTACCTTCTAGTTCACCTATTCTCTCCTCTGCCTCTTCAAGCCGAGCCATCGTGGTTTCCATTTTGTTTTGCATTTCGTTTAAAGCGTTTTTCAACTCCTCGTGACTGTTCCTTAGTCCCTCGATCTTTGTGGCAAGAGATTCTCTGCTGTCCTGTATACTGTTTTCAAGCCCAGCGATTAATTTTATGACTATTATTCTAAATTCACTTTCTGTTATATTATTTAAATCCTTTTTGATCAGTTCATTAGCTGTTGTTATTTCCTGGAGATTCTTCTGAGGGGAATTCTTCCGTTTGGTCATTTTGGAGAGTCCCTTGCGTGGTGAGGACCTGCAGTGCACTTCCCCTGTGCTGTGGTGTATAACTGGAGTTAGTGGGCGGGGCCGCAGTCCGACCCGATGTCTGCCCCCAGCCCACTGCTGGGGCCACAGTCAGACTGGTGTGTGCCTTCTCTTCCCCTCTCCTAGGGGCGGGATTCACTGTGGGGTGGCGTGTCCCGTCTGGGCTACTTGCACACTGCCAGGCTTGTGTTGCTGGGGATCTGGCGTATTAGCTGGGGTGGGTAGGCAAGGTGCACGGGGGGGTGGAGGGGCAGGCTTAGCTCGCTTCTCCTTAGGTGATCGACTTCAGGAGGAGCCCTGTGGCAGCGGGAGGGAGTCAGATCCGCTGCCGGAGGTTTGGCTCCGCAGAAGCACAGAGTTGGGTGTTTGCGCGGAGCGAGCAAGTTCCCTGGCAGGAACTGGTTCCCTTTGGGATTTTGGCTGGGGGATGGGCGGGGGAGATGGCGCTGGCGCCTTTGTTCCCCGCCAAGCTGAGCTCTGCCGTCCGGGGGCTCAGCAGCTCTCCCTCCCTTTGTCCTCCAGCCTTCCCGCTTTCTGAGCAGAGCTGTTAACTTATGACCTCCCAGACGCTAAGTCGCGCTTGCTGTGGGAACACAGTCTGTCCGGCCCCTCCGCTTTTGCCAGCCCGACTCGGGGGCTCTGCTTGGCCGGCGAGCCGCCCCTCCGCCCCGGCTCCCTCCCGCCAGTCCGTGGAGCGCGCACCGCCTCGCCGCCCTTCCTACCCTCTTCCGTGGGCCTCTAGTCTGCGCTTGACTCCGGAGACTCCCTTCTGCTAATCCTCTGTCGGTTTTCTGGGTTCTTTAGGCAGGTGTAGGTGGAATCTAAGTGATCGGCAGGACGCGCTGTGAGCCCCGCGTCCTCCTACGCCGCCATCTTCCGGAACCCCCTCCAGTTATAATTCTTTCAAGGTGTTAAGTAGTCAGTCAGTCAGTCTCTCTCTTTATCTCATTTTCTACATATTCTCATTTACATATTACTTTCATCTACACTATTTTTATCATAAAGTCCTCATCATTCTATAACAACTGAATTTTATTTAATGTATTATGAACATTTTACGAACTTCAAATATTCTTATAAAATACTTAACTATTGGTTACACATTATTTTATTACACACATGCATTTTATTTCGTGTATTTCACTAGGGTACCATAATTCATTTAACCAATGAACTACTGCTTTTGATATAGACAGATAAAACTTTAAACTCTTTCATTTTATCTTAAGCCTTGGGCAGGCTTTCCTTAAACCCACTTACTGCAGAATATATGACAACATATTTTACACGACATGTTTATATTTCCTCAATATGTTCCTCAGCATGTAAGGAGGCTTTGAGGCAGAATATATCTTTGAAGGTAATTAACACACGAAAATGTTGAGCCTCTTAAACATATGATTATTTGTGTTTATACTTTGTTGAATCCAATTTTTATTATTAGAGAAACTCAGCAATTACTATAAACTTCCCTAAGAGAGAATATGGTCTTCTTCATTTTTCATTCACATAACTGAAGATTATTAGATATAAAGTTCCTTTTGCTTTATTTAAATACTTCCTTTAATAATAAATGCACAATATTAATTCAATATTTAATTCTTTATAGCTTGTCAGCACCAGGTATTGCTGTTGAAGGCACATTATGAGGAGGTGATTAAAGAAATTGGTGATGCACTAGATAGGAATTTTTAACATTCTTTTACAATAAACTCATTTCGTGTAGTAATAAGCTTTGTCATTACAAACGAAATGCACCACCTGGTACAATTAGCCTTATGCCTGTTATTTTCTAGTACATCTCAGAACTGTAGTACAATGTTATAATTTGTATTGTTAAAGCTCTAACAAAATGCTAGAATTTGATTCAAAAATGTCTTTCATACCAAGGTCTGGGGTCATTCAATATATCAGACTCCAGGTAGGTGCCATGAACTTTATAAAGACAGCATAATGTTGAAAAAAATCATGACAAAAGTTTAAACATAGGTAGCTAAAACTTTCACGTAACAGTACCTGACTCATGTAATCCAATGAAAATTAGAATGTCATATCAACTACCCAAAGTAATCTACATATTTAATGCAATTTCTATCAAAATACAAACAGCATTTTTCACAGAACTAGACCAAACAATCCGAAGATTTGCGTGGAACCACAAAAGACCTCAAGTAGCTAAAGCAATCTTGAAAAGAAAAACAAAACTGGAGGTATCAAAATTACAGGTTTCAATTTATATTACAAAGTAGTAATAATTAAAATAGTATGGTACATCATGAAAATAGACACATAGATCAATGGAATAGAATGCAAAACCAAGAAATAGACCCACAGCTACATGGACAATTAGTTTTCAACAAAGGAGGAATAAATATACAATGGGAAAAAATAGTATATTTTCAAAAAATAGTATGGGGAAAACTGGACAGCCACATGCAAAAGAATGAAACTGGGCCACTTTGTTTCACCATACACAGAAATAAACTCAGAATGGATTAAAGAACTAACTGTGAGACTTGAAACCATAAAAATCCTTGAAGAGAGCACACACAGTAATTTTTCCAACATTGGCCTAGCAACATTTTTCTAGAACTGTCTCCTGAGGTAAGGGAAATGCCAAAATACACTACTGAGACTAATCAAAAGAAAAAGTGTCTGCACAGTGAAGGAAACAATCAATGAGATTAAAAGGCAAAACACAAAATGGGAGAACATATTTGCAAATGATATATCTGAAGAAGAGTTAGTATTCAAAATATATAAAGAACTTATAAAATTCAACAGCTAAAAACTAAATAACCCAATTAAAAAATGAGCAGAAGACATGAATAGACATTTCTCCAAAGATGACATACAGATGGCCAATAGACACATAAAAAGACGTGTCTGATAATGTGCTCAACATCACACGTTGTCAGATAAAGGCAAATCAAAACTACAATGAAATATCACCTCACACCTATGAAAGTGGCTAAAACCAAAAACATAAACAACAGGAGCTGGCAGGGATGTGAAGAAAAAGGAAACCTGATGCATTGTTGGTGGGGATGCAAACTGGTCCTGACTGTGGGAAAGGGTGTGGAGATTTCCCAAAAACTTAAAAATAGAACTACCCCCACTACAGGGTATTTATCCAAAGAATACAAAAACACTAATTCAAAGGGATACATGTACCCCTGTGTTTATTGCAGCATTATATGCAATAGCCAAACAATGGAAGCAGCCCAAGTGTCCATGGATAGATGAATGGATAAAGAAGATGTGGTATATATATACACAATGGAATGTTATTTAGCCATAAAAAGAATGAAATCTTTCTATTTGCAACAACATGGATAGAGCTAGAGAATATAATGCTAAGCAAAATAAGTCAGAGAAAGACAAATATATTATGATCTTGCTCATATGTAGAATTTAAGAAGCCAAACAAACAAGGAAAGGCAAAAGAGAGAAACAGAGAGAGAGAGAGAGAGAGAGAGAGAGAGAGAGAGAGAGAGAGACAAACCAAGAAAGAAAGGCCCTTAACAAGAGAGAACAAACCAATGGTTATCAGAGGGGATGCGGATTATGGAATGAGAGGAATAGGGGATGAGGATTAAGGAGTGCACTTATCATGATGAAAAAATAAATAAAATAATAAAAAGAATGTTACATTAAAATGTAAATTGAATACAATTAATCAAGTAAGTGTATTAAGTGATCTAAAGGTAATATTGTATAATAATATCCAGCCAAAGCATACAGATTACCCTTCCAACATACCATGGAAATCTAAAAGGAATAAGCATGGACTTATTGATTCAGTTGAGAAACCTTTCTTAATAGGATGAATATAGCACTGCAGCCACTAAATTTAGGACAATGATGATTCCAATAAAACAAACATCAAAAATACATATAGTAAATCTCTCAATTGTGAGGCAAATTCTAAGGGTATTTCATTCTCCATCTTCCAAATTTCATTAAAATAACTATGGAACACATACATGATAATAAAAATCACAAAAGCCCTGAAGTCTAAAGATAAAATGAGGAACAAAATAGTATTTCTTGATATATGCTACATTAGAAGCCAACTTAGTCAGTGCTTTCAAAGTAGGCAGATGTAACTCTTTCAGGAAAGACTGGGAGATGGGCCATTTTGGCTGCTCACTCCATACTGAGCTGGCAGGAGGCAGGGCAGGGTATAGGATGTCTACTGAAGAGTGCCTTTGTGCTCACTAGCAACTGCTCCTTTGTGTGCCATAGTCTTGTAGGTCTCATGGACCCTAGCCTAACTAAAGCTGGGATTTGGGAGTTCCTTACCAAAAAATGTGTCTTCAGTCTTTCCTACCTGTTTTTGATGTTTGTGTTTTCTCATTCAGCTGAGTGTCTACAGAAGAAGGGAGCTCTGAATCTTCCCACGGTGCAATCAATCTTGGCTTCAACAACAAAAAAATTGATTCAGTGACAGGCATTATAAACTTTAAATTGTTCATTACTGGGGCTCCTGGGTGGCTCAGTCAGTTAAGCTTTGGAGTCCTGATTTTGGTTCAGATCATGATCTTATGATTAATAGTTCAGAGTCCCACTGTCAGGCTCTACACTGACATCAAGAAGCCTGCTTGGGATTCTCTCTCTCACTGCCCTTCCCTGCTCACCCTTTTTTGCTCACTCTCTCAAAATAAATAAATACACTTAAAAAAATAAAAATAAATTTTCAATTACTGAATTTTGTTGTCTGACTTTTAACAATGTTGGACTTTGTTCTGACAGGCTGTTGAGTTGCAGGAAAGTCCTACTGATCAGGTGTGGTTACAGGAGGAATCAACAAACTTTCTGTAAAAGGTGAGACAGTATCTATTTTAAGCTGTGCAGGCTAAATGGTTTCTATCTCAACTAATCAACTTTGTTGTTGTAGCACAAAAACTGCCATAGATAATATGTAAATAAGTGAGAAGAGCTGTGTTCCAAAAAAAACTTTATTTGCAAAATCAGGCAGTGGGTCAGATTTGGTTCTTAGTTTGCTTACCCCTAGTCTAGAGTAATCTATTCTAGGGATGTAGTTCAGCACAATTACTAAACCATGGCCTTACATCTCTACAATGTTCCTTGATTTTAATAAGGTTTCTTCACTGTCGTTGCTGGGTTTTTGAAGGATCTATGGCCCTTTTTGAGGTACAGAAATTGTTTGGCTTACAGTTACCTGTAAATTATTCTTTCCCCTAGAAATTTTTCTTTGCCTACTCTCATGGTGTTTAAGTTTACACATGTAGATTGGTATTGAGCCTAAGACTCCAAAGGATCCTTATGCAGATTTCCAGAGCTTTCTCTGAGTAACTCCCTCTTCACTTGCAATCTGCTTCCAATATTCCAGCCAGCATGGCTTCTCCAAACTTTAAACTAGGTAATTTGTGTTAGTCCTCCATGCTCTAGAATTTTAAAAATTGCCTGTAAGGAGAAAGCCACACTTAGTGACAACAGTTAACTCTTGTTTCTCTCCTCTCACAGTCCTGTGTTGTCTGAAACCCATGGTCTGAAAACAAATGTTTTGTTGAATTTTCTAGCTGTTCATGGAAGGAAGTAAGACCTTACCTGGAAGCATAAGTCCTCTATGTAGTTTTTATGAAGAAGCTTTTTATTGAGAAACTTGCTACCTATGCACATTCTTTCTGAGGAACACTTCTGGACATTTCTGAGGAAAAAAATACAGAATAGATAAATTACTATTTTTCTCTAAAATCTATAAGAAGTTAAAGGACTGTATCAGTTTTCCAGTGTGTTAGGATGGCAGAGTCCTACTTTTGAAGTACACCTTAGCAACACTGTATAGCCAAAAATGCTTTTATACATTGAGTGTGTATGTTGCTTGTTTGGAGAATCAAAACCACAACTATGTAAAAAAAATTAAAATTTAAGGTTTCATTGCATATTCTTACTGATTCTACTGGCTAGAAAGGTATTCAGTGGGAAAATGTGAAAGAAAAGTCAAGCTTTAATAGTGACTTTAGGAGTTTTTTGCCCTATCTAGCTATTCTATATCTAATATTGTCACTTTTTTCCTAAAACAGGTGATGTTAATATTTATAGTCATTTTAAACTCTATCTCTTTTCCTTCCCCATTTGCTATTGCTGGTATTTTGGGATTTCAAATATTAAATAACCTGCTTTCATTGTCACTATCTTGAGAAAGATGGCTGGTGTGTAGTCATAAACCCTCTCTGGCAATGCAGTTAGTGATACAGTCTCTCCATTAAGCCAGCTCTGCTATCCAAGCAGAGAGAATTTAACGACCTAGATATAACCACCGGGAGAAGCAAATAATGCAATCCTGGTTAACTTTCTGAAATATACTTTTATCTAACTTGAACTGCCAAATTTTATATGATAGCTGTGTTAGGGTTCTCTAGAGAAACAGAACTAATAAGGTATACACGTAGAGAGAGAAATGGGGGGAGCAGAGAGATATTTAATATAAAAATTGGTTCACACAATTATAGAGACTGGGGAGGCCAAAATCTGCAGTGTGAACTAGCAGGCGCAAGACACAGAAGAGCCAATGATACAGATGAAGTCTAAAGGCAGTTTGCTAAAGAATTCCTTCTTCGTCAGGAAGGTTGATCTTTTTGTTCTATTCCGGCCTTCAACTGATTTCATGAGGCCCATCCACTTTACAGAGAGCAATCTGATTTCCCCAAAGTTCATCAATTGAAATATTCATTTATCCACAAACACCCTCCAAGTTGACACAATAGCATGTACATTAATCCCTTACACCTTATTAAAATACTGACAAAAAGACAGGTAACTTAAAATAAATGTTTGATAAACTAACAAAGACATTCTCATTTTATAGGATGTAATGAAGAGGAGGGGGTGGAGGTTATAGAAAATCCATTAGAAGGGAATCACTGAAAAGCTGATGTAAAGGAAAACAGTAGGACTTTTCTTTTTCTTTTCTTTTCTTTTTTTTTGTATTCTGTTATTAAATCTCTATGTGTTTACTGTTGTCCCAGAGGCCTTACATATTAGTGGCACATAAAGATAGCTATGAAAACTCATGAGTGCTAATGATTTCAGACACTTCAAAGAATCATGTGTAAAAACCCTACAATTAGTGTGACAATTAATAAGCAGTTTTAATCATACCAGGGTAAGAGATTTTTCAACCTTAGCCTTCAGTGTTAACATTCCCAAAGAGAAAGCAGTATTATACACAGCAAAAATTAAATAATTAAACTTTGGTAAAGGTGTTCCTATTCTGACTCCCAATCAAGCAGAATCAGATATATATGTAAATCTGTAGATATATATTTAGGGTTTTCTGGGGGGTCATTTTCTGAACCTCTCTTATTGGTCCCAAGGCAAGAGTTAGAGTAATTTGTGAGGAATTCTCCCCAGCTAGATTACTGTCTTTTTTTATCCCTGGATACTTAAAATGTGTAAAATTCCTACACTTCCTTGATTCTTATCCTCTACCCTCAAAGCTTTATCCAGTGATTGGGAAAATTTTTGTTCAGCTATGCAATCATACTGGATGAAATGGAAAATAAAAAAGCAGAATCTTGTGCCTTTTGTGTCAAACACAGCACTCTTCCAAGTGCTCAGAGTTAATCGAGCCACCCCCATTTTCACAAGGTTCTAAAACATTCATTCAAAAACTGTCTCTCTTCAATCTATGAAAAAATAATAAAATGGCTCCTAATTCACTTGCATTTTTAAATCTTCATTCTTTCAAATAACCTGTCAAATATCTTTAAAGCTCTCATACCACATCTTATTTTTATATTTGGAAACAATACAAAGACCTATGTAAACATTAGAGTGAATAGATCATGTTAGAGTAATATCAATTAGATCTATTTTCATTAATCATATATTCAAATGTGTGCATTCAGGCTTTATATATGAATTTTCCCAAGGCAATATGAAAACATTTAGGTAAGTGTTGCTGAACATTACGTGCAACAGTGTGATCATTCATGAACATTTATATGGATCTTTCCTTGCCCATCCAAATAAATGCCACATTGAGCATTCAATATGTTTGAATGTGCAATATCTTACAAAAAAAATAATAATCTTTCTTCAAACCATAATGTTATACATTATCTTACTATTGGGCTTTTACTGTTGTATTAGAGTGTGATTCTGCACATATTATCTTTGGGATTTTATGCTATGAGCCATGGGATGCTCCTATACAGTGATGCTTGGATCATTTGACCTGAGCTTTATTATCTTACTACAAAGAGAAAATAGACAAGAGGTGCTTGCTACTTACATCACTGTCTCTTATTTTGATTGTTTCATTTAGATAGTAAATCTCAGTGGCATTAAAGGTGATCTTGAAGTTAAATATTGTAAAGGAATTCCAAAATTAACAATGGGCTGCTTTAAACTACAAGATGAACAAAATCCACTTAAAACTGTATTCATTTTTTTCTTCACTTCTATTTTACTTTAAACCTCCAAGAATTAATTAAACAGCCCATTTTTCTAAAGCCTACAAAGACACTAGGCTTGCTGAAGTCAGCCATAGTAAGCATCAGAAAAAAGCTGTATTTCCGCTATAAATTCCTGGATTTCTTGTAAGAAATATATTCTTATTCTTACAGAAATGTTAAATAACAAAAACACGTGTAACTTTAAACAGTGTCACCTACGTGAATATTAATTACAGTACAGAAAAAAAACTAATGAAACTTGAACCAACTTACTCAATACTTCCAGAAATTACGGTAAAAATGGGAAGGAAAAAAGGCTCTAAAATTATTTTAAATGCAAAATCAAAGAAGCAGTGACTAACCAACACAATGTCCTTTTCAATCACTTTCTGTAGCATATAATGTGATGGCCAACTCAGAGTTCTCCCTAGGATTGAGAAACGCAGGGAAGAGGCCAAGATGGTGGAACAGCAAGGAAGCTTTTTTTGTGTATCTCGTCCTTGAAATACAGACAGATCAACACTAAACCTGGACATCTAGAAAACTGACTTGAGGATTTAGACAACAATCTTCACAAGTTGAACCACAGAACTCAGCAGGTACGTGGCACAGAGAAGTGAACTGGGGGAGAGAGAAGCCACGGAGGGCAAGGAGATGTTTTTTGTTTGGGGAGAGAGGATGGAGACAGGGGGAGAGTATGGGAAAGCATCTTCCCCGCTCAGAAGCAGCTGGAGAGAAAAGAAAGAGTATGCAAGGGACTGAACAAAAAAAGGGAGAAAGGAGAAAGGAAAGGGTTTAAATTCCATTAAGACTCTAGAAACAGGTGGAGTGCAGAGACTGAAACTCCACAGCTCGATACCTGGTGGTGCTCTAATGGAAAGGGCAAATCCCCAGAAGCAGGGAGCGAGGCCCAAGGGGTCCATGGGCCACATGGGGAGAGGCAGTTTCCCTGCTGGGAGGACATTTGGTAGAGGCTATGTGGCCACCCCACAGGCAAAGGTCCCTGTGGACCCTGGAGAACAACCACATTTGCTGGTGCTGGAACATGGACGTTAAGGGGAAAGGCTGGTGCCAGATACATGTTGTGATTTACCATAATCCCTAAAACACTGCTGCTATAAGATTGTGGGAAATTTTTCCAGGGGTATGAGGGGGTGTAGCACCTAGCCACGGTTTCTGAGCATTGACAGCAGCACTGTCCTGGGAATGCTCCTGGGGGCAGACGGGCACCTGGCCATTGCTCAGTGAGACCCTACCCAGAAGGTCTGAGCAGATCAAAGCCACAGTCCTTCAGAAGTGAGGAGTTGGGAAACAGCCCCATTTGAAAGAAAACACAGGAGGGAGGTGCCACCTGGCAGCCTAATGGCTTGGTCACAGTGTAGAAGCAGGGAGTGGACAGAAGCCAGAGAAAAAGGAGGGGTGCTTGATTTCCAGTCATGGAGAGGACAGAGTTCTGATACCAGAGACTGGGTAGCTGGGAGACACCATGTTCACCCCTCCACGCATGTGCATGCACTCCTAAACTTGCGTCAGCAATCTACCCCAGTAAGCTAAGCAGTGCCATCTAGTGGAAAACCCTGCCCAACAGGGCCAACCGTGCTCTTGACAAACTCATTTATGCATCTGCTTAGTTTACAGACTATAAAGTGCTTCAAGCTTGACTTCTACAGGAAACCAGATATAATTTAAATCATAATTCCTGTTCACTGGTCTTTTATTAAATTTTTTCTTCTTTTTCTTTTCTTTTAGTTTATTGAATACAGAAAGAGAAAAAATTATTTTTATTTTCATTTTTTATTAAGAATAATTTTCTTTAATTTTCTTCTACATTTTTTATGTTTTTGTAAGTTTTTCAAATTCTACTTTACTTCTATCATTCCATTTTGTTCTATTTCATTTTTTCAATTTTTCAAACGTCTTCCTTTTTTCCTTTTTTTTCTTTTCTTATCACTCCCTTTTTTCTCTAATCTATCAAGATCCTTTCAACAACCAGACCAAAACACACCTAGGACCTAGATCATTGGTGTGATATTTTTGTGTGGTTGCTTTTAAGTTTTTAATTTTAATTTTTTTTACCTTATTATTTTCTTCCTTCAAAATGACGAAAAAAGGAATGCACCCCAAAAGAAAAAACAGGAAGAAATGACAGCCAGGGCTTAATCAACAAAGATACAAGCAAGATGCCTGAACCAGAATTTAGAATCATGATAAAAAGAATACTAGCTGAGGTTGAATATAGATTAGAATTCCTTTCTGTGGAGATAAAAGAAGTAAAAACTAGTCAGGGGGAAATAAAAAAGGCTATACTGAGCTTCAATCTCGAATGGATGCCACGGGTGCAAAGATGGATGAGGCAGAGCAATGAATCAGTGATATAGAGGACAAAGTTATGGAGAATAATGAAGCAGAAAAAATAGAGGGAGACTTACGCAAAAGAGCACGATTTAAGAATTAGAGAAATCAGTGACTCATTAAAAAGGAACAACATTAGAATCATAGGGGTCCCAGAAGATGAAGAGAGAGAAAAAGGGGTAGAAGTGTTATGTGAGCAAATCATATTGGAAACTTTCCAAACCTGGGGAAAGACACAGACACCACAATCCAGGAAGCACAGAGGACTCCCATTAGATTCAACAACAACCAACCATCAATAGGGTATATTCAATGCACTGAATCAGAAAAATACGCAGCCAGGAATCCTTTATCCAGCAAGGCTGTCATTCAAACTAGAAGGAGAGATTAAAAGTTTCCCCAGACAAACAAAAATTAAAAGAGTTCAAGAAATTTTAAGGGGGACTCTCTGAGGGGAGAAAACACAAAGAAAAAAAAAAAGAGACCAAAGCAACAGAGACTAGAAAGGACCAGAGAACATCAGAAACTCCAACTCTCCAGATGACATAATGGCAATAAATTCATATCTTTTAGTACTCATTCTAAACATCACTGGAATAAATGCCCAAATCAAAAGACATAGGGTAACAGAATGGATAAGAAAACAAGATCCCTCTATATGCTGTTTACAAGAGACCCACTTTAGACCTAAAAAAAAAATTCAGATTGAAAGTAAGGGGTTGGAGAAACGTCTATCTTGCTAATGGTCGACAAAAGAAAGCCAGAGTAGCCATACTTATATCAGACAATCTAGACTTTAAAATAAAAAAAAAAAAAAAACTCTAACAAGAGATGAATAAGGGCATTATATCATAATTAAAGGATCTATCCACCAAGAAGACCTAACAATTGTAAACATTCATGCTCCAAATATGGAGTGCCCAAATATATAAATCAATTAATCACAAACATAAAGAAACTCAATGATAATAATACCATAATAGTAGGGGACTACAACACCCCACATACAACAATGGACAGATCATTTAAACAGGAAATCAACAAGGAAACAATGGCTTTGAATGACACACTGGACCAGATGAACTTAATGGATACACTCAGACATTCCATCCTAAACAAGCAGAATACACATTCTTCTCTAGAGCACATGGGATTTTCTTCAGAATAGATCACATATTAGGACACAAAATCAGTCCTCAACAAGTACAAAAAGATGAAGATCATAGTGTGCATATTTTCAGACCACAATGCTATGAAACTTGAAATCAACCACAAGAAAAAATTTGGAAAGGTAACAAATACTTGGAGACTAAAGACCATCCTACTAAATAATGAATGGGCAAACCAAGAAGTAAGGAAATCGAAAAGTACATGAAAGCCAATGAAAATAAAACACCACAGCCCAAAACCTCTAGGACGCAGCAAAGACAGCCCTAAGAGGAAAGTATATAGCAATCCAGGCCTTCCTAAAGAAGGAAGAAATGTCTCAGATACACAACCTAACCTTACACCTTAAAGAGCTGGTAAAAGAACAGCAAATAAAACCCAAAACCAGCAGAAGACAGGAAATAATAAAGATTAGAGCAGAAAGAAATGCTATCAAAACCAAAAAAAAAAAAACAAAAACAAAAACAAAAACAAAAAACAAAAAACAAAAAACAAAAAACCAAAACAGTAGAACAGATCAATGAAACCAGAAGCTGGTTCTTTGAAAGAAATAACAAAATTGATAAACTCATAGCAAGTTTTATCAAAAAGAAAAAGGAAAGGACTAAAATAAATAAAATCAAGAATGAAAGAGGAGAGATCACAACCAATATAGCAGAAATAAAACAGTAAGAGAATATTATGAGGAATTATCCGTCAATAAAATGGGCAATCTGGAAGAAGTGGACAAATTCCTACAGACATATAAACTACCAAAACTGAAACAGGAAGAAACAGAAAATTGAACAGACCCATAACCAGTAAAGAAATTGACTTAGAAATAAAAAAAGTCCCAAAAAAACAAGAGTCCAGGGCCACATGGCTTTCCAGGGGATTCTACCAAACATTTAAAGAAGAGTTAACGTCTATTCTCTTGAAGCTTTTCCAAAAAAATAGAAATGGAAGGAAAACTTCCAAACTCTTTCTATGAAGCCCACATCACCTTGATTCCAAAACCAGACAAAGACCCACTAAAAAGGAGAACTATAGACCAATTTCCCTGATGAACATGGATGCAAAAATCCTCAACAAGATATTAGCCAACTGGATTCAACAATACATTAAAAAATTATTCACCACGACCAAGTAGGATTTATACCTGGGATGCAGGGCTGGTTCAATATGAGCAAAACAATTAACATGATTCATCACATCAATAAAAGAAAGGACAAGAACCATATGATCCTCTCAATAGATGCAGAGAAAGCATTTGACAAAATACAGCATCCTTTCTTGATAAAAACCCTCAAGAAAGTAGGGACAGAAGGAGCATACCTCAAGATCATAAAAGCCATATACAAGCAACCCAAAGCTAATATCATCCTCAATGGGGAAAAACTGAGAGCTTTCCCCCTAAGGTCAGGAACATGACAGGGATGTCCACTCTCACTACTGTTATTTAACGCAGTAAAGGAAGTCTTAGCCTCCTTAATAAGACAACAGAAACAAATAAAAGGCATCTAAATCGGCCAGGAGGAGGTGAAACTTTCACTCTTTGCAGATGACATGATACTCTATATGGAAAACCCAAAAGATTCCACCAAAACACTGCTAAAACTGATCAATGAATTCAGCAACGTCGCAAGATATATGATCAATGCAGAGAAATTGGTTACATTACTATATATCAATAATGAAGAAACAGAAAGAGAAATCAAGAAATTGATCCCATTTACAATTACATGAAAAACCATAAAATGCCTAGGAATAAACCTAACCAAAGAGGTGAAAAATCTAAACACTGAAAACTATAGAAAGGTTATGAAAGAAATTGAAGAAGACACAAAAATACGGAAAAATATTCCATGCTCCTGGATTGGAAGGAAAAATATTGTTAAAATATCAATACTACCCAAAGCAATCTACATATTCAATTCAATCCTTATCAAAATAACACAATACTTCACAGAGCTAGAACAAACAATCCTAAAATTTGTATGGAACCAGAAAGGACCAAATAGCCAAAGCAATCTTGAAAAAGAAAACCAAAGCTGGAAGCATCACAATCCCGGACTTCAAGCTGTTTTACAAAGATGTAATCATCAAGACAGTAAAGTACTGGCACAAAAACAGACACTGAGATCAATGGAACAGAATACAGAACCCAGAAATGGACCCACAAACGTATGGCCAACTAATCTTTGACAAAGCAGGAAAGAATAAACAATGGAATAAAGGCATTCTCTTCAGCAAGTGGTGCTGGGAAAACTGGACAGTGACATGCAGAAAAATGAACCTGGACTACTTTCTTACACCATATACAAAAGAAAACAAAACGAAACAAAACAAAAAAAAACCTCAAAATGGATGAAAGACCTAAATGTAAGACAGGAAGCCATCAAAATCCTTGAGGAGAAAGCAAGCAAAAACTCTTTAATCTTGGCCGCAGCAAACTTCTTACTTAACACGTCTCCAGGGTCAAGGGAAACAAAAACAAAAATGAACTATTGACACCTCATCAAAATAAAAATCTTCTGCACCGCAAAGGAAACAATCAGCAAAACTAAAAGGCAACTGACAGAATGGCAGAAGATATTTGCAAGCAACATATCAGATAAAGGGTTAGTATCCAAAATCTATAAAGAACTTATCAAACTCAACACCCAAAAAATAAATAATCCAGTGAAGAAATAGGCAAAAGACATGAATAGACACTTCTCCAAAGAAGACATCCAGATGGCCAACTGACACATGAAAAAATGCTCAACATCACTCATCATCAGGGAAATACAAATCAAAACCACAATGCGATCCCGCCTCACACCTGTCAGAATGGCTAACATTAACAACTCAGGCAACAACAGAGGTAGGCAAGGATGCAGAGAAAGAGGATCTCTTTTGCACTGCTGGTGGGAATGCAAACTGGTGCGGCCACTCTGGAAAACAGTATGGAGGTTCCTTAAAAAATCAAAATAGAACTACCCTACGACTGAGCAATTGCACTACTAGGTATTTATCCAAGGGAAACAGGTATGCTGTTTCAAAGGGGCACATGCACCCCAATGTTTCTAGCAACACTATTAACAATAGCCAAAGTAAGGAAAGAGCCCAAATGTCCACTGATGGGTGAATGGAATAAACAGATGTGGTGTACACACACACACACACACACACACACACAACACACACACACACACACACAATTGAATATTACTTGGCAATCAAAAAGAATGAAATCTTGCCATTTGCAACTACATGGATGAAACTAGAGGGTATTATGCTAAGCAAAATTAGTCAGTCAGAGAAAGACAAATATCATATGACAGCACTCATATGAGGAGTTTAAGATACAAAACAGATGAACATAAGGGGAGGGAAGCAAAAATAATATAAAAATGGGGGGAGCAAAACATAAGAGACTCTTAAATATGTAGAACAAAGAGAGGGTTGCTGGAAAGGTTGTGGGAGGGGGGATAGGCTAAATGAGTAAGGGGCATTAAGGAATCTACTCCTGAAATAATTGTTGCACTATATGCACTAACTTGAATGTAAATTTAAAAATAAATACAGAATTAAAAAAAATTTTTAAAAAACTTTAAAATTATAAAAAAGAATAAAAGCATATAGATTAAGAAAAAAAAAGGATTGAGAAACCAATTCTCCCACATTTTGAGAATGCCAGTAGCTAACTCTCTCTAGAAATTCCCTTTAGCTGAAGAAAGCATCTATACTTAGGTCATATCCCATCCCAAAGTAGAAATCTACCCATTGTCAAAACAGGAGTATATAGTCATGGCTCCTTCATCGAAAGGCAAAGCCACTGCTAAGGGGCATCCTAACTCCCCTGCTTCCCAGGACACCACATAAATTCATCCATGTAACTGCTTTGAAGTTCTGTTTCTTTCTTTGTCTAATTCTAGTGCCTTTACTCCTACAAAATGCTGATATTGAAGGTACAGACCAAAACACTTCCCACATGGAAATCTCCATCTGAGTCTGTTTTCCATAAATCCTGACTTAAGACAATTAGTGTCAGTCATAGTCTAAGTATATAGTTTTAATATGGGACCATGAAGCTAAATACCATGTGAACAAATTGGCAAGGAGGACTTCATAACTGGCAGTAGGTGGAGCTCTTCAATTATACCAGTGCATTTGTTAAAACACCTGTGGTAAACTGGTTTGGTATGCTGGTGCAAATGAATGTACTCACAAATGCAGTATCTCAGGATTTTGAGTAGCTGAGGGAAGCATTAGAAGGAAATTACATCAGATATCTCCTACTGAGTGACTTTGATGCATCAGAGAAGACCAATAGAAGGCTGTGGGTGATGAATCACCAATTGGAGGTGAAATGTGAAATTCAGAGGGCCCCTATGGCAGCTTACTAAAGATACTCTTATCTCATGCAACTGGAAGCAGGAAAAAAAACCCTGAGAATTTGGCCCAGGAATTAATTATAATACATCAGAGAGCCTTCCAGAGAAGGTTGAACTGTCAGTTTTTCCAACAAAGGATGTGCCAGTGATAGATTCTTGGTTGAAAAGAGTGAGACCCTTTAGGTTTGAGTTGGGAACATCTGGGTTGCTGAATTCATAAACAATAGCTCCAGATCCCTTGAATCCTCTGGCATTTCTAAAAAGGGTTGGGGGGCGCCTGGGGGGCGCAGTCGGTTAAGCGTCCGACTTCAGCCAGGTCACGATCTCGCGGTCCGTGAGTTCGAGCCCCGCGTCAGGCTCTGGGCTGATGGCTCGGAGCCTGGAGCCTGTTTCCGATTCTGTGTCTCCCTCTCTCTCTGCCCCTCCCCCGTTCATGCTCTGTCTCTCTCTGTCCCAAAAATAAATAAAAAACATTGAAAAAAAAATTAAAAAAGTTAAAAAAATAAAAATAAAAAGGGTTGGTATGCCTTCACTGCTTGAAAATGATGCAGTGATCACTGCTTCATGGGACATCATGAACACCCCTCAGCACCTGGCTGTAGCTCCTCATTTAGTCTCTAAACTGGGAAAGTGTGAGGGATGCTAAGGGAGATAAGGGACTATAGACCCCAAAGGAACCTGAGGTCATTCCCAATAAACTTCTAGTGGGTTCTGCAGGACCTAGCCAATATACACTTGAAGGAGTTGGGAAAATATGTTTGGGACTACATCCTGAGAGTCCTACATCAAAAAAGGTAGAACATGAAATTGGATAAGGAATTGTTAGTTTAATTGATAAGGAAGAACTATCCCATTATAAAGGATTTGAGACTTTGACAAAGACCTCAGAAAACAGTACTAATACACTTTCAAGATGATTCTTGGAAGCTTAGAGAAAATGATAGCCAATAATAAGTAAAGTAGAAAAACCAAAACTGCCATGGCAGACATGAAAAAAAGGAATTTAAAAAATTCACAAAAGTGACCAAGCTACTGGATATACTATGTAAGGCTAGACAACTTAGAACTGCATTCTAAGGTAAAACCTGGAATACACCCCAATTATAAAAACAATAGGAACACACTAGTAAAAGAAACACCATCATCCTTGAGACAATCAATGGCAACTGTCTTCTGTTGGTAGGGCTCATAGCATTTATAATAATAAGTGCTATTATAGAACTGTGTTCTCAGAAGGTAAGAGGGATGATAGAATCTAGAAAATATAGAGGTCAAAGGCAGCATCTAACCATCAGAAGCAAATTGGGTGCAATTGTTATAATGAGTGACAAAATTGGAGTGGCTGTCATGGGTACTCCTAGAGAGTTATGGAAATGGTTACCTTTCAGGCAATGTGAAATAATACAAAGGTACTAGGATTAATCCAAGATTTGGAACTGGCTTACTTGCTACCCAGTAGGCAAAGAAGATACAATCTTGAAAGGAAGGTAGGACATTAGTGCAAATTGTGGCCCAACTCCTAGTAATTTCACTAGTGGTGACCTGGAAAGATGTTCCAGTGGGTGAGAACACCTTTGCAGGTGTGATGGTATACATGTTAGAGGCAGGAGGATTAAATGTGGAATTCATGTGACATACTTGGATACTTCCTGTTACTCCATCCCTCTAATGTAAGTGTGAAGAGACACATGCAGCAACCTTGTCCCAGGAAGATTATGATTACCACGGAGTCAGAACACTCATGAATGAAGGTTTGGGTCAAACCACTAAGTAAGCTACCAAGACCTTCAAAGATGATAGCTGAGGGTTAGAGAAGGAGAGAGGGACAGTGAGTATTAAGATATAGCCCTGTGACCATCTGCAGTGACAGGGGCTATATATTTTTTAATTAACTACTGCCTTCTAAGATTCCTCCCAGAAAGAGAGGCCCTTGAGAATCCTACAAGAAGCGCTTCTCCAACATGTGCATAGAAGCGAATCTGGAGCAGGGAGTAGGTGGGGATAGGTAGTGACAAGAGCCATGAAAATGTACTGTTGACACATCCTGCTTCAGAAAGCATAAATGATAGAAGACCCCAGATACTACACTGTGAATTTACAACCCCATTCCTGCCAAGGCCACACTTCCTACGGGCTACTACCAACTAATTACTAATTAGGGCAGAAATATTCATGCCCTCTAATGGGAAATTTTGTCTCAAGGATTCTCCATACACTTGACCGAAACCCTCATAGTTGTACTAAAGGCTGAGATTTCATTTCCTATTCGGCCCTTTTCCCTTTCCGCCTTCCTTCAGAGGTGTAACATTGCACGAATTTGATGGTTCTCCCTGCCTCCTCTGGCTGCTTCCTTGTATTCCTTCCTCCAGTATATCTTGCAAGTCTAATCCTGCCTTGGCTTCTGCTTCTTAGATGAAATGAATTAACACTATGTGATCTCTAATAGATGGGAAATGCTTAGGGCTAGTCTCATGTTCTCATTAAGTTCTGAATGTATTCCATGTTCTGGATTGAAATGCAGGAATTTAAAAGCAAAACAGAACAGAGTTTGCTGAACTGCAGAGAAGATACTTGTGTTCTAGACCTGCAAATCAGCTGGAATTTCAGGACAAGTAACAGAAGAGGTAGAAATATGCAAAGCAGTAGCCCCAGAATTCTACATGTGGTTTCCCACACATTACAGCATGAGGACAGAACTGTGCATGTACTCAGGGGGTCTTAAAAAGACCCAACAGAAGGTAATTAACTGCTGCAGGATAAGACCTAATGGAGGTCATGTGAGGGTGGGAGATTTTGGAGTTATAACACATCCAAGGCTTCCTATAATAAATTATCTATCCCCACTAGCTGCTCTACAATAAAAAGAAATGAGACATGCAAAACATGTAACCCCACAGTTAAGCAAAAAGGGCACATAGAAACATAGCCCAGTATAAGCCAGATACAGAAATTATCAAAAAGAATTTAAAAGAGTTAAAGCAAATATGACAAAGGTGTTACGGAGAAAATTGGACATGATGAAGGAGCAGATGGGGACTCTGAGAACTGCTATGAAAATCTATAAAAGTGAACCAAATGGAAACACAAATATACAAACAAATATCTGAAATGAAAAATTTAATGAGCAAGCTTAGTGGGAGGTTAGATATAGCATGAGAAAATGTTAGTGAATTTGAACACAGTCCAATAGAAATGATCAAACCTAAAGAATAAAGAGGAAAAAAAAGTTGGGAGAAAAATATAAAACAGGCTCAGTGGCCAGTGTTAAAATAGCAATTGATATGATACATGTCATTAGTGTTTCAGAGGAGAGGAAAGAAGAAAATGGGTCAGAAAAAGAGTTCAGTTGAAGAATGATGGCCCAAACTTTGCTAAACTATGTGAAAAACGTCAGCCTATGATCCAGAAAGCTTGTTAAACAACTCCTACATACATAATAATCAGACAGCTGGAAATTAAAGATAAGAAACAAAATGCTGGAGAAATATTAAAAGACACATACTTATGTAGGAACAAATATAGGAATCACAGCTGCCTTCTCATTAAAAAGATAGAGAGGGAAATAAATACAATGAAATAACATCTGTAAAGTGCTGGAACAAGAACAATAAATATTATCCCATAGGTGTTCTATATCAAGCAAAATTGTCCTTCCAAAAGTTGGGACATGTTCCCAGCAGACCTGAATTACAGAGGATATTAATGGAAGTGTGTAGGTAGAAGAAAAACAATGCCACATGGAAATTCATATTTGCATAAAATACTAAAGAGGATGGTAAACATATGGATAAATATAAACAAATATTTTCAGTTTGTACTATCTTAAAATTTTTAAATGTCTACCAATTGAAACAAAAACAATAACAGTGTATTGTGTGGTTTATTATATATTCAAAGGGACACTATATGACAAAAGCACAGTGGTAATAAATAGAAGTATATACTTGTAATTTTCTTACATTTTAATGAACTGTCATAATATGCTTTATGAATGAACATTTCTAACTCTTAATCCTCTTCATGGAGATAAAAAGTACAACATAGGAAATATACTCTATAATATTATAATAATGTGACTATACTTATCAGGGTGAGCACTGAGTAATGTATAGAATTATCAAATCATTATGTTGTATACCTGAGACTAGTATAATATTGTATGCAAACTGTACTTCAAAAAAATGAACATTCTAACATGCATAGCAACCATTCTATGAAAGTAATAAATAGAAATATGTCTAAATATATAAATAAAATGAAATGGTAAAAATGTTGGAATAATCTAAAAGAGGGTGGGAAAGACAGGAAAGAAAGAAAAGAAGCACAATAATTAATCAAGTAGAAAAGTAATATCAAATTAATATACCTAAACAAAAGTATATTCAAAATTGGTTAAAATCAAACAGACTTTAAAAAAATTAGACTAAAAACTCTAAATAAAATGAAAAATTATAAAATTTGATTTAAAAAAATCAAGGCTTAATTATAGGCTGTCAATAATTTCTCCTTAAATATAAAGGCAAAGATAAGTTGAAAGCAAAAGAAGAAAAAGGGTAGAATTTACACAAAGGATACAAGAGTGCTGATGCATAGGGGCATTTGTACCCCAATGTTTATAGCAGCACTTTCAACAATAGCCAAATTATGGAAAGAGCCTAAATGTCCATCAATTGATGAATGGATAAAGAAGTTGTAGTTTATATATACAATGGAATACTACTTGGCAATGAGAAAGAATGAAATATGGCCTTTTGTAGCAATGTGGATGGAGTTGGAGAGTGTTATGCTAAGTGAAATAAGTCATACAAAAAAGACAGATACCATATGTTTTCTTTCTTATGTGGATCCTGAGAAACTTAACAGAAGACCACGGAGGAGGGGAAGGGGAAAAAGAAAGTTACAGAGAGGGAAGGAGGCAAACCATAAGAGACTCTTAAAAATTGAGAACAAATTCAGGTTTGATGGAGGGTGGGAGGGAGGGGAATGTGGGTGATGGGCATTGAGGAGGACACCTGTTGGGATAAGCACTGGGTGTTGTATGGAAACCAATTTGACAATAAATTTCATATTAAAAAAAGGAAGAAAAGGTATATGATAATGCAAATTATCAATAAACAAAATATTGAAAACTCTCAAAACTAAGTCATGAAAGAGAAGCTACTAATGGTTTTATATAACCATTCCCATGGAGCTTAAGAATAGGATAAACTCATCTACAGTGAGATAAATGATAAAGAATCATTACATATGGTAGGCAGAGAAAGTAAAAAAGTACAGAAGGCATTTCTGGGCTGATGGGAATGATCTATGCTTGGACCAGAGTGCCAGTCATAACTTACGGATTTTACCATACTCATCAAATTGCCCCCTTAAGAAGAGTACATTTCAATGAATGTAAATTATATCAATAAAATTAAAATGACTCTCCCCACAGTCCACATTAGACAATGAGAAAGAGTAACTAAACTCATTGTTATGCTTTTGTGAACACCTTTATTCCGCTAATTGTTCCTTTGTTTACTTCTTTCCCCCCTGATCAGATATTTTGGGTTGTTGGCTTGATATTTCAGAGTTTTTACATCTGCCTTTCAAATGTAAACATTATTAACTTATTGAGGTGATATAATTAAGGGAAAACTGTCTCCAAGATTGAGATTCAGGAATATATGTGTGTCATGTTTGTTCTCTGGAATTATAGTGGAGTACACCCTCTAAATTTTTTAGAGTGGAGTTAGTAATGGTTGCCTCCTGAGAGAATTTTTAAAATTAAAGAGCAGAGACACAGTTGTTATATGAAGAAGACCCAATAGCTACATAGCCATGAAGACATAAATGTAACCTGACTATGGATTAATAATACTAAAGAATAAATATGCCAATCATAAATGGTGAAGAGTAAACCAGAAATAGTACAGAAAAGAAACCTGAGCTATAAGTTTGGCAGTTCCTACCCAATCACAGTCCTATGGAAAGAGAGCTTTGGCCATCAGGCTTCAAATACATTTAGTTCATTGGCAAAACCATTCCTAGGCTGAGATGAATAAAATAAGCTATTAGCTATTAATAATGTGAGCCTACCCTTCGACACATGGAACATCATCATATATTTGAGTCAGTAAATTTGGTGGTCAGACACTAGGATCATGAAAGTTTTACCATAGAATTGCTATTATGTGAGCGTTTTAGGAATATGGACTAGTTAACTTTTCTAACAGTACTATTCCCATTGCTTCACCTGTTTTTATTTTCTATGATTTTTACAGAAAGATTCTTGACATTTATTCTTTCTTTAAATCTCCTCTCCCTTTGGACCCTGCAGACTGTCAGCATTTGTATTTCTATCCGTGGCAGATAACATGTCTATCTGCCCAGTACAGATTTATCTCCTAATGATTATTTTCCTAACGGATCTATCTATTATAACGTTTTATCTTGTGTTAAGATCTCAGTGCTACATTCCAGTGGTAGGATTTATTTTAGGTGCTAAATTCTTGCTTTTTTTTCCTGGTAAGGGCCTTACCTCGCCTAATTTATGAACATGGGGCACACAGAGACCTCCTGAAGCATATGCCATGGTACTATCTCATTGATTTGGGGCTTGCCCACAGTACAAGCTTTAGCCAAAGGAATGTGAGGGAACATAACATACAGAAACTTTAGGAGGCATCAAGAGTTCTTCTTTTTTGGATGTCCCAAATAAGGCACACTTTTTGAGGCTGGAATCTGGAATGAGAAGACATGTAGCAGAGCCATAGAAGTTGACCACAGCCACTGACATCTATTATGAAAAAGAAATAAATGTGTGTTATAGTAAACCACTGTGATTTGGGGAGGGTCACTTGTTATTAATAAAGCTAACTAGTAAAATTCATATACTGGATTAGGAGATAATCAAAATGAAATACTGTAACAGCAAACTTGAATTGCTAATTTGAAGCCATTTTAGAGGTTGTGTCAAGTAAGAGTGAAAAATATACTGTTTAAACAAAAATAAAAATAAGATTAAGGTTACTTGAAATTCACATTCATATAAAATAAGAAAAAAAATCTTAAATAAGAAGGTATCTGCGATCTAGAGTTACTAAAAAAATATTATTTCTTTGCCCTTTGGTTATAACAATTTAAGATTAAGTAACTAGCTAGTCTTCTCATCACTTCATGATCACTTTTGAGCCTTTGAGGAGAGATCACTCCTTCTCCAGCAAGCAGTCACAAGAGAAGTCTATTTTTCTTTGGCATGTCAGGTAAGTCATTGTCAGTGAAGGAAACTATCCCTTTTGGTTCCCCTTTACATATACAAACAATCTATTTATGTCATCAGTGTTATCTTCATCGCCTCCTGTTGTCATCTACAGACCACCTATTCACTGTCATTAATTAATGGCCTGCTCAATTTGTGTAATCCACACTTAACTCCTATTATTCTTAGTGACTTCCAGTAGTCACACAGACAATTTATCTAAAACCCTAGACTTTCTGCACTTCTTGTTTTTCTCATCTCTAGCAAAATTTGGTTTCACTTCAATTCAATCTCCCATTAGTCTACCATTCCCATAATAATTTTGCATCCTGCACAATCATTAACGTATTTTCCCCCAAATCCAAGTTGTAAGTAACTCACTCTCTTAGTACTACCTATCACCTTTCCAGCTTACTTTCTCTGGCAGCCCCTTAAATTTAGTATATTGTATTGAAATTTCATCCCACAGGGTTGTAGACTTTATCTTAATGCATCTGTCCTCTTATGTTTTCCCTTCCCTTTTTTCCATATTAGATTATCATCTTAGTTCATCATTATTTTCATTAGTTTTTTAAGTACAGTAATTACAAGTCTTATTTTCTCTCCTTCTGCCGTACTTGTTCGCAAAACCTCAGCCCTGGTTGAATTCAAGTATATATTTCTGTTGTCTAAAGCCTGTATAACTCAACTCAGCTGAAAATAGTCATTGTAACCACACTGACAAGTCTCTGTTTAAATTCATGAGGTCAAGCCTTAAATAGACAAGCAGCACTACCTAAAAGTAATATTACATGTTCTAAATAAGTTTGCTTTCCCAGACTTTGGTGTAAATAATTCAGAAATTTGCTTTCAACAAATACCTTATTATACAGTATCTTCCATTTTGCTTAGTTTATTATGCATGATATAATGGCTTCCATTGTATTCTTTATTTTCTGACATTTCTGCCTAGCCATTCACTACTTCTTGCCCTTTGTACTTGCTATTCTCTCAGCCTACAATGCTCTTACCCAGTTCATAGCTCCCTCTTATTCCACAAGTCTCACTTCAAATGTCACCTCCTCAGAGAGCCCTTCTCTGACCATCTTGTTCAAAGAACAGCTCCTTTATTACCCTGTTATATCACCTTGTTGCTCCTTCACGGCACTAATCACAATATGTAATTACCTCATTTTTTTCTTTTTCTTTCCTTTTGTCATATCTTTCTGCATGTAGAAATTAAACTTCTCAAAAGGAGGAGGAGTTTGTGCTGTATTCTGCTGTATCTTCAGTGCCAAGTATAATGTCTGGCAAATAGTATGTACTCAAGGAATATTTTTTGTCTAATGAGTAAATGAGTATGAGAGAAGCAAAATATCCCACCCCAAAATATACTACTTTGACATATTATTTTAAATTAAAGTTATTTAAAAAACAGCGGGTATAAGAAGGACACTCTAAGCTCCTTTGTTCAGCTGAAAGCAAGAAACAAAAGGTACCCTACCTGTATCAGGAGTTAGAAGGCAACTTTATCATCAGAGTTAGGGACAGCAAGGAATATTCCAAGCTCAAAATTCTTTGTGTTGCCAATTCATCACAAATTTATTTTTTCATTGCCTAAAAGGTATAAAAGGTTCCAGCTTTGGTCATTTCTTTTAGCCTCATATATTTATGAATATATATATATATATATATATATATATATATATATATATATAATTAAATTTGTTTTTCTCCCATTAATCTACCAGTCAAAGAACCTAGAAGGGAAGGAAAGGTTTTTTTCCTCTACAAATCAATACCCTATACAAATCACTTCATAACACATTAACTGTTTTTTTTAATAAGTAAAGTAAGAAGATAATAGTAATAAATGGCTTTCAAAGTCTCCTGTGGGCTTCTGGTTCCCTCTTTAACCCCTTACCTATAGGTTGGGAATAAGTGTACCATGAAATTAAGTGAGTAGTTGAATTTACTCATTTGAAGCGTGTTTTTACATGTGAGCTACCATTTGTCATCAGAGAACCCATGATATAAGGCTAGTTCTGAGGCTTCCTATGGGTAAATTCATCTTCAGAAGGATTTCAACATCCATGGATAAGAGTCACCAACTTCCCAAACACCTCTGCTCACCTCAACAGACATATGACAAGTGTCTATAATACCAAGGACACACATTCAAAATCTTCATGGGTTCTAGGTTAGTCCCGAAAGGAATTCTACACACCAGAAATGTTATTTAAAAAAATATATAATAATCCATTCACCCCTGAGAATTCCGTATAAGTTCACTTCTCTGTCAAAAAAATTATAAGTGAATAAATCCAATCTACTTTCTTCATATCTCCATCTAACACATGCAGTCAAAGGTAGTTTTGCATTCAGGTCATACAAGAGGTGTAAAATGAGGTACAGGTCAGATGTGAATTAGACTCATTATTATTTCTTTATTCCCACAGGCTCCCTCCAATAAATATGTATTGATTCATTCTCCCAGAACAACTTTTTCCTGCTGACAGAGTAGGCAGGCATCCATAGACTCAGCAATCAAAATTTTAGCTCATAAAGGCTTTGTTTATCAAAATTATCAATATTTCAATCCATTAAACAGGTAAATCATAAAATGTGTATCCTTGAACAGAATTATTTACTTGAAGTATTACAAATTCAAATATATGTAGGGACCAAGTAAATAAATGAATAAAAAATTCTGGAATAAAATAAATTAAAGGGAGAGATGAAACTACCTAACTCTACTTAATTGTTACTACCAGAGTAGGTGAGTTTGGTATTAACAAGTTTTATGGTATTTTAAAAAAAAATTTAAAATATTGGTGACTTGCTGTGTGTGTATGTGTTTGTGTGTATTTTATTTTTTAAAAAAAATTTTAAGTTTATTTATTTATTTTGAGAAAGAGAGAGAAAGTAAAAGCTGGAAAGGGCCAAAGAAAGAGGGAGAGAGAGAGAATCCCAAGCAGGCTCTACTCTGACAGCACAGAGCCCGACACAGGGCTCAAGTCCACAAACCATGAGATGATGATCTGAGCCAAGACCAAGAGTCAGATGCTTAACCAACTGAGCCACCCAGGAGCCCTTGTGTGTGTTTAATTTTAATCCATTTTGCAAGAAAACAAACATCTTCTGTGGCCTTTACCAGTTAATAATGCTTACCAGTTTAACAGTTAACAATGACCTCAATAGTATTTTTCTTTAGAATCTTCAAATAATAAACATTAATGAATCATTTAAAATGACTGCTTCACAAATTTCAATTTACATAGGACTGTTCCATGTTATAATTATGTACACTGAAACAATATTTTCCAGAGATACTCATTGTATACTATTATAACTATAAAAGCAATTACAGAGATGTGTGTGTATGTGTGTGTATGTGTATATATACACATATACTAATAATTTTTCAACCTTGAACAATTTATACTGCTTTTTCTCCTTTGCTTTTATTATGGTGAATTTAAAATTATATAAAAGGAAGTTGAGTTGCATTCAAGAAGAACTAAGTGGGAAATTACACTGGGAAATATAAGAAAAGAAAGATAATAAGACAGGAGGAAGAAATTCTATCTAAATCAGATACAAGAGAGGCATTTAGAAAGTTCACAAAAATTAAAGAAATTATAACCTTAAACAACAAACTCTCTAAATAGTAACATAGAAAATTATCTAGTAAGTGATCACTATTCAATGGAAAAGCAGTTTGGGGTAGTATTTAGCCTGATAGTTACTCTCTTCTTACCATTCAGTTCCTCCCCTCACCACTGGGAGAACACACAAAAAAATATTGCCATGTTATCATGTGGATCAACAAAGATTTCCCAAAACATGTGTAGGATAGTGTGTCTGTTTATTTTGACATTTCATGGGTCTGTGCAATACAAAAAAGTAGCAAGAGCTAGTATTATAGAACTAAAGGGGTTAAGAGTCTATAAACAATTAAAATGTTGGTTGTGAGCAAGTGAAATACCCATTCCAAACTGGGGTATATTTGACTAGTAGCAGTTAAAAGATGTTTTACAGAACATTGCAAATGAATATTATAAATTAAAGAATATTTGACTAATAGTACTTAAGAATTGTATCTTCTAAGGACATTCACATTTAAATAGAGATCAAGTACTAAATGCAAAGGATAATAAACTACCATGGGTTAGATAATGGGGAAGAACTGAGAATGGTTATGATGGGATTTATCCTGTTCCAGAAATTATACTAGATTCAAAATTGTATCTTGCATTTAAAGTGAAGGTCACCCTTCTGTTGTAAGCTTATTATATTTGATTATTAAGGATGAAAACAAAAGTAACAGAAGGCTGATGAATATACATATAGAAAAAAATCTGTGTAGCTTTTATGGATATTTACATAGGCAAAATAAATTAATTTAGAATAATTTTTTAAACTAGATATCACCGCCCCCCCCCCAAATAAAAGAGATTGGGCTGTCTAGTGGCGAAAAGCTGACTTTTCTCATTAATACGCTTCTTGCTTATCCTGATCATTGATTTATAGGTAAAAGGCTTTATATGAACAATTCTTAGTGTATTTTAAGATCATTAACAAGAACTTCAACCAGCCCATCTGTGACGATTTTATGTACCAACTTGATTAGGTCATGGTACCCATGGTACTCGTTTTTTGGTCAAAAACTGGTCTAGATCTTTTATGTTACCATGAATGAAGGTGTTTTTGTTTGTTTGTTTATTTTTTTGTTTTTTAGGAACATTTAAATCAGTATAAGTAAAGCAGATTATCCTCCATAATATGGGTGGTCTTCATCCAATAAACTGAAGGCTTTAAGAAAAAACAGACTGAGTTTCCCCAAGCAAAAGGGATGTCTGCCTTCACATGTCTTCAAACTTTAGCTGCAGCATCAACTCTTCCCTCTTCCCAAGTCTCAAGACTACCAGCTTACTCTGTAGATTTGGGAATTGCCAGCCTCCACCAACACATGATCAATTCCTTAAAATAATCTCTTTCTCCCAGTATAGACACACGTGTTATTGGTCCTGTTTCTCTGGAGATTATTGACTAATCCACCAATATTGCCATTATTAAAATGTCATGGGTTCTAATAGCAAGAAATAATTGGAATTTGAGATGAAAAAAACATTCATAAATATGTCAAATTCTGAATCAAAGAGTGAAAAAAGAAATGAACCAAGGAAGAAGTAAATAAATGAAGAGATGATCCATGTTCACAGAAAGGAAGACTCAATATTGTCAAGATGTCAATTCTTCCCAACTTGCTCTACAGATTCGATCCAATTCCAATCAAAATCCTGGCAAGTTAGTTTGAGGATATTGACAGAGAGATTCTAAAATTTATTTGGAGAGAGAAAAGACTCACAGTATTAGAGGACAACAAAGACAGAGGATTGACATTTTGAGACTTCAAAACTTATTATATAGCTACAATAATCAAGACAATGTGAAACTGGTCAAAGTATAGACTAATAGATCAGTGCAACAGATAGAGTACTCAGAAATAGACACATGCAAGTATAGTCAACTGATCTTTGAGAAAGGAGCAAAGATACCACAGTACAGAAAAGATGGTCTTTTCAGCAAAGAGTGCTGAAACAACTAGACATCCATATGCAAAAAAAAAAAAAAAAAATCTAGACATATACCCTACACTCTTCACAAAACTTAACTCAGAAGTTAACAGGCCTAAAATAAAATGGTAAACTATAAAATTCCAGAGGATAAAACATGAAAAAATCTAGATGACCTTGAGTCTGATGAAGACTTTTTAGATCAATGTAGGAAATCATTGATAAAATGGACTTAATCAAAATTTAAAATTTCCTCTCTATGAAAGACACTGTTGAGATAATGAGAAACAAGCCATGAAGTGGAAGAAAATATTTGCAAAAAAATATGTGATAAAGGACAGTTATCCAAAATATACAAAGAACTTTTAAATTAAGCAGTAAGAACAACCCAATTTTAAAATAGACAAAAGATCTGAAAAGACATCTCACCAAAGAATATATACAGATGGCAAATGGACATATGAAAAGATGTTTCACATCATACCTCATCAAGAAAATACAAATTAAAACAATAATGAGATACCACTATATACCTATTATGATGCCCCAAATCCAAAAAAAAAAAAAAAAAAAAAACCCAAACAAACAAAAAACCTGAAAATACTAAATGCTGGCGAAGATGTTGAGCAACACAAAAACACAAACTCTCATTCCTTGCTGGTGGGATGGAAGATAGTACAGCCACTTGGAAGACAATTCAGCACTAAGAACAAGTTTCTTATAAAGCGAACCATAGTCTTACCATCTATCTTATCAGCAACTGTACTCTTTGGTATTTACCCAAACTGCACATGGATGTTTGTAGCAACTTTATTCATGATTTCACAAACTTGGAAACAACCGACATGTCCTCCAGCAGGTATTTAAGTAAATAAACAGTGATATACCCAAACAATGGAATTTTACTCTGTTAAAAAACAAAAACAAAAACAAAAAAACTTTCAAGCCATGAAAAAAATATGGAGGAATCTTTAAAGAATATCATTAAGTGAATGAAACCAATATGAAAGGGCTTTCTGTATAATTCCAACTATATGACTTTTAGAAAAGGCAAAACTATGTACACAGTAAAAATCAGTGGTTGCCTGGGGCTGGGGGAGCAGGCATGAATAGCCAGAGCACAGAGGATCTTTAGGGCAGTGAAAACTGTATGATACTATAATGGTGGATACAGGTCATTATACATAATACATCGGTAAAAGCCTATGGAACGTACAAGACCAAGAGTGAACTCTAATGTAAACTATGGAGTCTGGATGACAATGATGTCAGTGTAGTTTCATTGATTTTAACAAATGTACTGCTCTGGTGTGGGACGTTAATAGTGGAGGAAGTTGTGCATATTTGGAGGGGAGGGTATATGAGAAGTCTCTGTACTTTCTGGTCAATAGTGTTGTAAACCTAAAACTACTCTAAAAAATATCTGTTTGAAGCATGCCATAGGCTATTATACTATGATACTGCATGTATTTACCCATTTCTTTCCAGCTAAAGCAGAGGGCACAGCCAGCAATTAAAACATGATTCACATTAAGTTAAAGGATAAAGTAGCATTTTAAAACCAGCTGCCATTACTTGCATTATTTATTCATCAGGTGCTGTGTAATTGCAGAATTGTGCTGAATAAAGACAAATGTGTTCTCTTCATTGAAGAACTTACAGTCCAAAGATAGAAGGGAAATTTAGAAACATCTTTAACATCTCAGGATCATCAAATGGGGCATGCTAATGGAAGGAGTTGAGTCCAAAAGACTCTTATGTGGATAAGACTTCTTACTCAATATTTATGTTTATGGTTCTTGTACCTAATAGCATATTGAGAAGAATCAGACTATCCTCAGTTTGGCCTAAGTGTTGGCCTATGTGTTTTTTTTAACCTGGCAAATTGTTATGGATGTATATTTCATGAATCTAATCATATTAAACAAATGACACGAAATCACACTCTAAAACCAAAATTGTTCAACTATGGGAAAGAGGAATCTCTTGAGTCTCACTAAAACTATTATCAGTCATTCAGAAGTGTTCACCTCAATATAAAAGGTGTTATGCTTAATGAATACAGAAATAGCAGCATTATATGACTGGAGAGTTCTTTTTTTTTCCTCCTCTCAATGTTTACATTTTCTTATGTGTTCCAGTAACTAGTTCTTTGTGTTCTTTTGTTTCACTCTTGGTGGGTTTACTTTGTTTTGTTTGGGCCAAACGAACAGTTTCCCCTAATTTAACTTGAGGCATAATACATAAATTAAACCCACTTTCCTCTTGAAGATATTCTTGTTGCAACTTCCCTATTAGAGAAGACAGTTTGATAATGTGAAGCTATAGAATATTACGATCACACTAAAACCTTATGTCACTATTCTCCTTTCCCACTCCATGTTCTAACAGTACTGAACTACTTCAAAGTTCCCCAAAGTACTGGCATTTTATTCTCTGAAGTGCACAAAATCTTGCTTTGTTTGCAGTGTTGTATCCTTCCTCTGCCTAGCTTGCCCTGGTAGATGTGCAAACCCCACTTTATGTGTGCCCTCTTCCAGGAAGTTCACTTTCCTTGCTCCCAACAACTTAAAACCACTCCACCTGCTGCTCCCCTGCAGCTCACCCAGATAGGAGATACTTAAAATGCTGGCATTAGTCCACGGTGCCACATGGCAACTTAATTCTTTTACAATCTGACCTCCTCTGAGTGAATGAATTCCCTCCCTCCTTAGATGCTATATTTTATTCAACTGTGTCTCCATGTCCTCACAGATTTCCTGGACCATATTAATTGATCCAAAATATGTCGGACAAATTTTATTAAGTGATGCATATTACTCCATTCCCATCAGCGAGCGTTTTGAGTCCAAAACATATTTGTTTACTGTTTAGAAACCAAATGTTAACCTAAAGAATTTAATTAATTAACCTATAGAATCCTAACCATGCACTGCCCACTCCCTCTCTGCCCCAATTCCCTTTTAACTTAAATAAGAAGCTGTTTTATTCTTGCAGTTTCTGCTAGTTGAGAAGTCAGTGTGATAGAGATGCTAGCGGGATTTGCCTAGACATCAATAAACTCCAAAGGCTCCCGGCGGGCCACTTGTAGTGTCAATAAAGACTCATAATTACTTGCTCCTTTGAGCATTTTAGACCCAACCCCTTAGTTCACTCTGCTGCGAATAAGAGGCTTGAGAACTGAGAGGCTCTTAACTTCTTAAACCTTAGGCGAAGAATGGCAAACATTGGCAGGTACCTCAGAATTTTAAGCAAAGGTGCTGGCTGCTATCGTTGTTATTTTAAGCTGCTAGGGGACTAGTAACTCAGAACTCCCCTTCTTGCTCAGCTCCCCCCAAGGACTGGTGGTGGGCCTCACCATTTCCGGGCTTGGGGAGGTATAAGCCCCAGGGGCCAAGAGTGGAAGGCAGCTGGAGCCACTGCACAACCCTAAAGAATAAGTGATTCAATTGAGAGAGGCTGTGGGGTGGGGAGAGGAGAAAGCGGAGAACTTGGAACCTATTCTTACAGATGGGGTAAATCCTGGCTTCCGGGCAAGATCTCACACTAGGGGTGCCTCCCGACCCATCCATCCCACTAGCCACGAGGCAAAACCAAACCAAGGCATGGATATAACTAGAACAGCAAGCTTCTCTCTTGGTGAGGGCGAGGCCAAAGAACAGTGAAGGAAGTAAGTACTCAGACTCACGGTTAACTAGGACTCCAAAGTGCCCCTTCCACACAATACAACAGAAGTAAGGAAAACAGTAGGAGGGAGGAGAGAGTGTAAATCAGAGGCTAAACACACATCACTGAAATTTTTGAGGAAGAACGTGCCCTTCCTTCTTTCCTTTCTTCCTATCCTCCTACCTTTCCCCCTTCTTTCTCCTATGTCTGGGTGTACTTGCATTTAAAGGATGTCCTTGGTGGCTGCTTTTTCGCAAAATTCTGTTTCTCCGCAGTGAAGTTTAAGGCGGATTGGAGTTTCCTTGACTCCTGCGTGAGGAGTTTCCAAATGGCAGTGAAAAAGCGTCACATAAATATCCATAAAGCGCCTAATGACACCTCTGTCATCTGTTTCCTTCAAGATCCTAAATCGGGGTGGTCATCCACCACCCACCCTGAGTGGGCGATCGGCTAATTGGTTCATGTGTGTATGGGTACTTTCCAGATCGAGCTGTGCACCGAATACTAAACGTCCTCCTCCTCCTTCCCCCTCCCTTCCTCGATTCACTCTTCTCGGGAGGGCGTGTGTATGCGCGTTCGCGTGTGTGTGTCCGCGTGTGTATGTTTAGGAAAGGCTCTTGGATGAAGCTACCCCCTTGCAACCCACTCCCCCCCCCCCGCCCTGCTCAGGACGAAGCATCTCTCAAGCAAGATGCGTCTCTAATCTGTCCCTGGCTGAGGTGTCCTCTCCCCGCTGATAAGGACAGACTATCTCTGCGCTCGTCCAGGGAGCTGATACGTAGGTTTCCCAGGAGGGCGACCTGACTTCCTTCTGGCACGCTGCGTTCTCCCCGGGTTGTGTGACTTGCTATTGCTTGCGTGCGCGGGTGTGTGTGTGTGTGTGTGTGTGTGTGTACACGGCTGCGAGCTTGTGAGCTTCCTCTCCCGGCACAGTGCAGGCAGCGCCGGCGACGTTACTCTCCAAGCAGCCGACAGCAACGCGAGGCAACCGCAGCCTCCGCCCCCTCAGTCTGGTGATTGGCTGGTTTTGCTCATCATTTCCCTGCTAGGAAAAGGGAAGGGCCAGTGACGCCCCCGAACCCAGCTGCAGAAGCGGCCGCCACCTCCGATGCACAAGGTGTCTCATCTGAGAAGAAACCTGAGCCCCAGGGAGGAGGCGCGGAGCGACCGGGGCAGGGCTGGCGCGAACCAGGAGGCAGAGCGCTGGGCAGCGCTCAAGGACCAGCGGGAGCTCGGCCGCGGAGGACCCTTGCGACCCGCTCCTGAGATCCCGGCTCCACACTCTCCTCGAATTTTACAGATTTCCCCCGGCGACTGTATCTCCCCAAAACGGAGCCTTTATCCCAAGAGAAGGTGAGGGAGCTGGGGCAACCAGGACTTTCCCGGGCACCCAAGATGCGCTCCATTAGGAAGAGGTGGACGATCTGCACGATAAGTCTGCTCCTGATCTTTTATAAGACAAAAGAAATAGCAAGAACTGAGGAGCACCAGGAGACGCAACTCATCGGGTAAATGCAAAGCTTCATTTCAGGATATAATAATAATAATAATAATAATAATAATAATAAAGTCAAGCCATAAATGAAATGTGAATATAGACGGGAGAGTGAGGGTTGGGAGAGTGTGTGTGTTCATAATGAGCTTTTGTGCGTTTAGTCTCATGAATTAAATAACAAAGGCTGTTGTTGAGGTGTGTGTGCTTCTCCCCGGCGTGCTCTCAGTAGGAGTTCAACTTGCCCTGTGTGGTGATGGTGGCAGTTGTGTTCGCGCCGGGGCTCGCACGCCCAAGGAGAAGTCACTGCAGAAGTGTCAACAAAGAACGTGTGCCTTTGTCCTTTTAATCCCTGGGCAGAACTCAGGAGAGGTGTCTTTATTTCCCATGTGGCTGTCCTTCTTTTTCTGCCCATCACTCTAAGGAGATACTGGAGAGAGCCTGGCTTCCTCAAAGACTGAAGTTAAAGCCCAGAGAGCAGGAGATGTGTCTCCACTGATTCTTTACTCTTCTTTTCGTTGGGTAGATCTGTGTATCGTTTGAATTAGAAACTCCAGTACAACCAAGAATTCTTCCCTATTTGCTCTTCTGTGGCAAAACGCATGGGCGTCATGGTTACAGTTTTAGCAACTGGGTACTGTAGATTCTCACAGACTATATTTCTGCTATTTCTTTAGTTTGTCTAAATGAGTTCAGAAGCTTCCCCCACCCCAGTAAGTTCTCTAAATATCGCACTTCCTTCCTCCCTTCCCCTGGCTTCTGTTTCTTTGAAGTTTACCCAGGAGGTGGCTGCAACTTCGTGTTGCTTACATATCTTGGAAGCGTTTTCTGAGGATGTGACCCTGGTTGTCAACACTGTTCAAAGTCCTGTTTCGGAAATCCTCCCTTATCCGGAGGCGTCCGCTATCGGAAACTCCACGCTGGCAGAGATGCCAGCCTGATTTTTATGTTCCCTGACAGTTATTAAAACGAAGATAGAGTCTTTGCGTGTGTGTGCGCGTGTGTGTGTGCGCGCGTGTGTGTGTGTGTGTGGACTGCTAAAAGGTGCACGCACGCGCGCGCGTACACACACACGCACACACACACACACACACACACACACACAAACTTCATGCACTCCATTTAATATTCCTGCTCCTCCCTAAGTAATGAGTGTTTAAGTGAGCAAGATGCAGGCTTATACTTAAAGAAAGAATCTTCTGTTCGATCGGAAACTAAGATAGCAGAAGTACAGTCGAAAGGGACTGGAAGGGAATGAGAAAGCTGACGGGCTGGATGGTCGTTATGCATCACAAATCTGTAAAAGGTCTATTCTGGGGAAGAGAAGAAAAGCCTAACTATATGAGGTCGTTTACATAGGGAGTGGGTGGGTTGAAAACGCCGCCTAGCTCAATTGTCAGGAAAGCAGGACTTTGGGCGGGGACGTGGGCATCTCGGGCAGACTTGTGCTTCCCAGGCAGACAAAGGGGTCTTAGGGAAGGTGATAAACGGCGCGCGGGGGAGAGGTGGAGAGGCGGAGGCTGGGCGTCGGGGGGGTCGAGGCTCTTTGTTCCCTTCCGGGCTGGTGGGCTCCGAACAGACGCGTGAGCCCAGACAAAGCCGCCAAGCCTCGCCAGGACTCTGAGGGTTCAGGCCCTCTGCTCGCTGACGAGCAGGAGGGGGAGGACGCGTGAGGCGAGAAGAGGCGCCCCATGCTGCCCAGGCGCCCTCTCCGGGCCTCCCTAAACCGCCGCCAGAATGGGGAAGCGCACCCCGAGTCCCGCCGAGGGAAATGACCGACCTGGGACACTCCACATTTCCCGGGCAGCATTCCTCCTTGGCCCTTTCCTGGGCGCCGCCGGCCAGTGGGCACCGCACAGGACGCCGACGAGGGGCAGGGGGCGCAGGTAGGGGTGCCGCGCTTGGGCTAGCCCGGCTGGGTTTCGCTGGCCCCCTCTTGGGGCGGAGCTGCGGTCGCTCCCCTGCTGCTCCGAGAAAGCGTGAGGCGAGCGCGTGAGTTAATCAAACAGGAAGCGAGGTGCGCACCGGTATTCTCCCCTCCTCCGCGAGAGCTGGCAGCGGGGGTGCAAGAATGAGTGGGGCGGCAGGGGAAAGCCTTTAATGCAGGAAGCCGGTCTCCTCTTGGAAAAAAAAAAAATCACTTTTATGGCTCAGTCGGCAACCGGACTCCTCCTCCTTAATTAAAACCCGCAATTACGGCGGTGCGGGGGCAGGGCCGAGAGGCTGGCGCCGGCGCCGCGCCTGCACTCCTGCCCTGCAGCGCCCCGGCCGCGGCGGCCGCTGCCCTGACGCCCTAGAGTTGGCGCTGCCGGGAGAATGCGGGCACAGCCAGTCCCGCTGAGCGCTCTTGCCCTTCTCCGTCAAGATGAAACGTTCGGTGGAAAAGCTTGTGATAACTAGCTCATGATTTCGTTTTAACTTCCCAACAGTGCTTCTAGTGGAGGAGTTGACTCACCCAACGATCTAATGATCTCTGTGACTCTATTTCTAACCTAAGCCACTTACAGGGTCTATTTTTAAGATGAGTGAACTAGAGTGGAGATTTAGCCCAGAGCCCCGACTGATATTCAAAAGTCAGGTTAACGGGCAGTCTGCCCTTTGGGAGGCACTGCGTGACTTTGAGAGTGGGCAGTACATTCAATTAAGGGCCTTTCGTAATCCTTGTACCTTAGGGAACCACCCCTCACCACCAAGAAAACACCCTCCTATTTAGCTTCCCTGCCACCATTTGCAGTAGGCAGACCTTTTCTTTATTACACGCCCCCTTCTCTTACCTGGAGGTCCCATCTGGAGTCAGCGCAGCGTTGTTCTTACATACAACATTGAGCGGTCATTCCATGCAGAAGGAAAGAGAACACCAGCACAACTTTCCTGCCTACCATCCACATTCTCATATCCCCAGAGGAATACTAGAAGCATGGATTTTGTAAGGAATTCTTTGAGAATAGGTCAAGTAATTATTGGAAATTTAACCTTTCATGCAAACAAAACATATCAATTGCCTGGTATGATGACTAGTTAGTAAAGTTTAACTCAAAAGGCATGGGGCTATAAAGTGGTTTATTCTTGACGGACATTTTTTTTTTTTAATGGGAAAAATGGCACTTACTTCACAATTGGCCCATGATTTCACTTGCTTTCTGTGATTTGGAGGTATAATTGGAAATGTGTTAACTGAAGGGTCCTACAGGTAAAAACATGTGGGTGTGCTCATTTAATAAGATAATGTATTTGAAAGAGTGGCGTACACTTTAATATCATACAAATACTTGTTTTGATTGTGACTTCTTAAAATTTCCACGTACTGTGTTCCTAGTTGACCGCAAATGACACTAACTTAATTTTCTTATCATCTAGAGATTTCCTTTTGGCCCATGTATGTTAGACTGTCTCACTAAATGATCGCCCACCCATATTAATAATGAAACATGATAATATTGACAGTGGAAATAAGCATTCATAGAATATTTACCATTGTCAGCAAAGTTGGTTCCAGTTAGTTCTAGGGTAGAACACACTAATAAATCAAGAAACCCAGAATCTGCACTTTACATGCTTTATTTGGAATTCTACTAAAACCTTAAGCAGTAGGTAAGGTAGTACCTCTCATCTTTATTTTTAGTTGTTTGATACTTAGGGAATGAAAACACAAAATTGCCTGCTGTTTTTATTCAGGCTTACTTTTGTGTAAGTTCTTTTCTTTTGAATGACTTTTATAATTTTGTATTAAGGAGGACATTTAACCTAATCTGTGGGGAGCACATTTACTCCAAAGCCAAGTTATGAGGACTTTTCAGTAGGGTTGAATGAAGGTCTTTTGGGACCTAATCTCAAAAAACAAAAAAATTAATCATATTTGTCATATACTGCAGAGTTAATAGAATAAGTTGTAGGGATGCCTGGCAACTCATATTTTGAAGAGAAAAATATTTGTAAAAACTGGTGACGTAACTAATGATCAGTTTCCATTACTACTTTCATACAGACGATCTTGTAAGTAGGTTTTTCTTAGCTCAATATAAGCAGGAATACTTTATAATATCTGTTGCTTTATGCTGCATTATTTCCTTAATGTGTTTTGTGATTTTTCTCTTTAGAGGTATATGTTGAATCTTCCTGAACATAGCCCTATGCAAAAGATATTTTCAGTGTGCTGTTTAGTAATCATGTTTGATCTGGAATGAAACACTAGTAGAGGGTAGCAACATCCTTCATGCCTTGCATTGAAGGAAAAGCCTTTTTAAGACAGAATACTACCAAGGTCACAAATGAAACATCCCTTGGGACCCATCTAACTTTGTACAAAGAGATTTGCTCCAGAGCCTCAGATTGCACTAAGCCTAGGCTTCTTACACAGAAATTCCATCGACCTCAAGAAGTGGGACTGGTTGTAGCTATTTTCATTTAAAGTTCTTTCCAGGAATAAAGCTGAATTTTGGCTTATCACCAGTTCAATGAAAACTATTCAAAGAGCAGAGCAATGTGGTTGTATTTCATTAGTATAAAACTGATTTAAACTTTTAAATTACTTTTTTTTAATCCTACAGGTTCTGAAAAAGACTCCATACAACTAGGTACATCACAGCAATTATTTTGCCATGCAAAATGTACCTTTAGCTACATGTCAATGAAACAATCTTCCACAGATATTTAAAAATGCCTACCCATTTATATATTTTTACTTCTCCTATGAAGGTTTATCGGGGGTAAAAACAATTGTTATAATTATAGCAATCTCTGGTTAGAAAAAGATGATATTAACAAGCCAGTTAATGAGAGAAAGAGTGGCAAAAAATCCCTAGCCTTAAAAATGGTGAGAGTTTGTGCCCATATTCTTGAAAGTATACTTCCTAAAGTGTGAAGGTTAACTTCTGTATATATCCATATTCTCATTCAAATACAGTTATTATCGTTAAACATATAACATAAAAATTGACTTCTGGGCCTTTGAGTAGTAAATTGCACCCCATGTTTCCTAGCATCTTTTTAAATTTTTTTAAAGTTTATTTATTTATTTTGAGAGAGACAGAGAGCAAGAGGGGGAGAGGCAAAGATAGAGAATCCCAAGCAGCTCCACACCATCAGCACAGAGCCCAATGCGGACTTAATCCCACGAACTGTGAGATCATGACCTGAGCCAAAACCAAGACTCAGATGCTTAACCAGCTAAGCCACCCAGTCACCCCTATTTCCTAGTATCTTAAATGACCTCTTTAAAATGATTATTGTTAGCTAAGAATAGGCATGCAAGTGCATCATTTTCATCAGCAGCATAGTTTAAAATATTGATTTTTATAGAATTCTAAATTTCACAGGGAGTAGATGCATGTGATACTTTGAGTTACTTCAGACTGGAACTACATGTTTAAAAAAGAATGCAAACCAAAATACCAAACTATAAGCCTCTAATTACAGAATTCATCTAACAGCTGTTACACAGGCAATGTTTCCATTGATAGTGGGAGAGGATTGCCTACTAATAAATACAGATTTAAACTTTTTGACTGAACAAATAATCGCCTAACTTTTTAACTATATTTTTGAGATCTAAAAAAAAGTAAAAGGTAACATGTAAAGAAATGAATGCAGATACTGAAAGGGCTATACAATAAACAGGTAGGATTTTGTTTCTCTGAGTCTCAGTTTATAGCTGCTATAAAGTGCCATGAAAATAGTCTTTTGAACAATAAACTGGTTCTGTTTTAACTGTTCTAATGACACAAATACTTTCACGGGTATCTGTCACTATCAGCACTACCACCAGCACCGACCGTGCCACATTATGTACTTGCCTGACAATATTGACCGAAATGGGTAGCACAGTTGTTTTGTGTGTGTGTGTGTGTGGGTGTGTGTGTGTGTGTGTGTACATGTGTGTATAATGTAATAGAAAGTACCAGTAAAAATGGCTAGTGAATAAGTTTTCTTTCTCCTTATTATAATCCCTGTCTCCCTACCACCAACAATTATCAGGAAAGTGTCTCATTGTTGAGATGATTTGAGACTCAATGTAATTTTAGAAATTAGCACGTCAATAATGCTTTATAAGTTACTTTCACATACAGACTCCCACTGTCACAAATTCATTGCATATTAGATAATGTTATTGCAATTTTCAAGAACAAGCAAGGCCGCTGTGGCCTAGAAAGAGAATATTGTCCAAGGACATATAGGCTAGCAAGTGAAAGAATCACCAACATGTCCAGATCACCTGGTATTCCAAGGTCTTCTTACCCCCAAAAAAATTTCTTTCCATTGTGTCTGTAGGCCTTCTGTGGAAACAAAATTACAATCTTGAGAGTCACAATTATACAGATGCAGGAGAATTGGCCAAACTTCCTGTTTCTATTGTCTAAACACAACAGGGAGGGGTGACAGAGTTTGAAACGGATTTTTTTTTCTTTAAACACCACAAAAGACTTTATAGGCAAACTGTTTTTATTTCAAAAAGAATAAGTGTAAATGATTACCCTGATAAAGTCATATTCTCTTAATTCTTGTAGTACCATTCAGCAATGTCATATTTCTAACATGTAGAAAAAAGTTGTATCGACAATTTGTTACCAGTAATCTAAGTCAAATTATGTATTATGCTGCTTAGATAAAATGTTTCTTACTTTCACATAACTGGCATTTTTGTTTTGTTTCAGAGATGGTGAACTGTGTTTGAGTCGATCACTTGTCAATAGTTCTGATAAAATCATTCGAAAGGCTGGCTCTTCAATCTTCCAGCACTCTGTAGAAGGTTGGAAAATCAATTCCTCTTTGGTGCTGGAAATAAGGTGGGTTTCTTTAATAAGCCATAATAAATTTCACATCATGTTCTTGAATACATTGGGCTTGGCAAACTTATATTGAATGCTTGATTTATAGTTTAAGTATGAATACTTTAATAAAAGAGTGAACCAGCTCTACTTAATGTTGATCAATGAAGGATATGAAGCCATAAAACTGAAATCATTATGCAGTCAGAAATTTAAGGATGAATGTGTGAGTTTTGAATATACTGTCTCTATTTTAATGGAATAAAATATTCAACAGAATACTAATATTTAATAGGCTTTTCTTTTTTTTATTCTATTAGTCAGGGTGGACATATATTTTGAAACCTACCTTTAACTTCCTTATAAGTTTTTCCCTATCTTGTGTTTTTGCACACTGGATGAAAGGACAGCCTATGCAATTCCTATTTTGCTGACTATTATAAGTAAATTTGCTTTACCCTATGAATAGATATTTCTATGTGAGCCCCTGTAATAAGAGTCTCATTTATCTATTTATCTATGAATAGATATTTCTATGTGAGTCCCTGTAATAAGATTATATCCTAAATTGGCAAAAGTCAGAAAGTACATTTTCTAGAGTACGGGTTTATTCTTTACTTTTTATTCTTTATAAGATTTTGGCATTTTACCTGAAACAAGCTCATGAAATCAATCTCAGTGCCTGCATATATCTATTATATCTTATTTTCTTCTAGTATAATCCTATAACTAATAAGAAGTTTAGGGCCAGACCTTCCTAAGCATGGAGGAAGCAAGCAGATCATGTGTCTTTACAACTACATAGCTATATTGGTTGGTATGTTTAAATCAGAGCATTTCAGTAAATCAAACTCGTTTTAAAAGTTTCAAAGAAATATCCTTTACATGATAAAATAATTGCATTTTTATATTGGCAAAATGCTAATTATTCAATGATTGGATATTCCTGCACAGATTTTGTAAGACTAGGTTAGTGGTTAAGAGGATAAGCCATTGATCTGTTTGTTGGGTTTCTATCTACTTGCTTCTTGGATCATACCAACATATAATATAGATTATGACCAACTTGAAGGAAGAGTCTACTATACTCATCTGTAGAGTATGCATAACAATTCTTAAAATGAGTTGTAGCAAAGACACTACATGTTGAAATATACTTGGAAGATTGTCTGGAAATTTCTTTAAAAGATGGGTGCCAGGGAAATGTAGGAATCATTAGACTACTTTGCTTGAAGCTTTGGAAGTATAAGGAGAGGGAAACAGAAATGAAATCATGGCAATATCAAATAGTGTATGCTTGGTTGCTTTTAGTTTAGGGGAAGTTTTGTATATTTGTGGGCAGATAATAAGAATGAGGAGATGAGTAGAATCTGATGACAGTTTATAAGTTGGTGTCTTCTGGGTAGAATATGGTCAGCAAGCAAGATTTATTTCAACTGTATAAATAAAAACCCTCAAAACCAATATTAAAATTAGGAGATTCCTTATAAAAGCACAGATTTTCATATACTCTTGAGAAAAGGAAAAATTGGATGACTGGGCCTGTATTCCTCCTGAGAACTAGTTTCTGAGGCCAACTGTAGCCATGATCTCTGCAGTTCAACATTTTTACACCTGGGGTTCATTTCTTTATTGATACATATCTAGTATCTTCCTCACTATCTCACACCCCTATACACACATTTAAATTAAAAACCCTGAAAAGGATAATTATATGAGGAAAAAGCAACAGAATATGGGACTACATAGGGTCATAAATACAGGTGTGTTTTAGTTTAGAACAGAATAAGGATTACTACTTCTTGGAAGTAGATTGGGAAAACAGAAATATGGGTGATTTAAAAAGGAAATATTTAATCTATAGGTGTCCCAAAAAGAACTCTCAAACTGAAAGATTGGGCAAGAAGGGAGCCAATTAGGTAAGGATATACAGATCAAGTAAAGAAAAGTAGTGGAGGGGCGCCTGGGTGGCTTGGTCGGTTGGGCGTCCGACTTCAGCTCAGGTCATGATCTCGCGGTCCCTGAGTTCGAGCCGCGCGTCGGGGTCTGTGCTGACAGCTCAGAGCCTGGAGCCTGTTTCAGATTCTGTGTCTCCCTCTCTCTCTGCCCCTCCCCTGTTCATGCTCTGTCTCTCTCTGTCTCAAAAATAAATAAACGTTAAAAAAAAAAATTAAAAAAAAAGAAAAGAAAAGTAGTGGAAGAAAGTAAAGTAAAATAAGAAATTTTAATAGTTTAATGTATCTAAGTATGCTAAATAACATATCAGATAAGGTAAAGTCTAATAAGTAAATTCAATAAGTAATTAGCAATAGTTTAATTAATATATGTGGCCATGCCTTTCTAGTATCTATACAAAAATGAATACTATAGATCCCCATGAGGATAAAGAGATACATTTTGCCATTTTTAAGATATTCAAACTAAGGGTATTAACCATAAATTGAGTGAAGAAATTCATTATTATAATTTTACCGTTTAATGAAGATTGTGTTCATATCTTTGAAGGCGATTAATCTGTTTTCAGTTATAACAGATGATAATATGTATGAAATGTTAGTACTCTTTTCATATGATTCTCCGTAACAGATAAAGAAGTAAACAATAAAACATTGAGCAAATATTGAATAATACATACAAAGTTGTCACTTCCTTACAAGGAAATAATCTGTAAAACCATTATTGTACAACATGCAAACAGTTCATAAAAATTAAAATTGACTATAGTAGCAGTAACTAGTGAGTATTAATCAATTTGACACCTGTAATAAAAAATTCAGACTATGAAAATGTCTGGTTGTTAGCTGAGTTTTGTTTTTCTTAAGTTGTACAAGAAACTAACCATAAACTATTTTGGATTATTAAATTTCTTTATTTCTTCCCTGCATGTATAACATTTATGAAGAACCATATTACTTGGTGTCTGTGAGTGGGTATGGACATATTTTACAAGTGTTTTTAAAATTCTACTTTGAAGTTTTGATTAGGATATTACAACTAATCATTTTTGATCTTACATAATTAAACCATGCTTACAAATCTTTCTAACTTTAAAAATCTCATTACATTTATAATGCTCTTGTGACATTCCTAATAAATTATTTATCTATTTGCATTAACATGTGAAGCAGTCACTAAAGATAAATTGTTTTTCCCTACATTAGTAGACATGATTTTCTTTCTTATTACTAATTTTTCCAGCCATATATATATATATATATTCTGCTACTTTCATAAGCACATTAAGAATTGATTTATATATGTTCATCAAACAACTGTACCTCTGGGGAGTTTTCTAAGAGAGATGGCTCCACCTTCATTGTACTTTGAAAATTCATCAGTATTTAGAAGAGTTTATACATTCCACAGCTAATTTCACATTTAAAATAATTACTTTGGTTAAGGACTTGATTTCATTGGTAGTTGTTTGTTCTTTGTTAGCGTAAGCCAAGAAATGATACATTTAAGATACATCAGGTGTTTGTGAGTAAATCCATAAACATTGTACTGAGAGATTATTTGATCGTGTCCGACACTGATGACTTGACCATTTTTTACATCTTTGGGTTGTTTTTTTTCCCCTCATTTTTCATAGGTTGAATAGAAACCTAAAGAATTACAATACCAAATGTGGACATATAGAGAGGTACAAGGTCAGCAACTTATCGGGAAAGATTAAAAACATCATGATTAGTTTGAAATAATATTTTCAACTCTTAGCATTGTCAGACATCAAGGTTTTTAAAAAGGTCAAGCTTGCAGGTTAACTAAACATAATTGCACATTTATATATGCTTACCTATCAAAAATAATTCACTGTTGCATGCATTCATTTACTTTAGAGCAAAGTCCACATAAAATTCTTCTACATACTTTGTTCAGTAAGTAACCAGAGGAGCACATTTTGGGTCACACAGCTTGTTTGTTGCTCAAACTTCAAAGCTAGTTCTGTCCAACTGGTACCAGATCTCTTATTATTAAAACAATTTGTGGGGGGGGGGGGGGACTCTATTTTCATACTAAAAATGTAGTCTTTATGGAATACACATAGTGGAGGGTTCTTTTGCTCCAAAATAATAAAATATAGTATTAATTCATATTGCTAAATGCTGTGCCAAATAATCAAATGACCATCTGAGGTGTAAATTAAGCTAAAAAAATGCTTTTCTTCAAGCATTTTGAGACAATTTTGCCTGGCTCTGGAGGATTTTTCTTTGATGCTAGAATATCTTTCTGTATCAGTTGGGACCCTAAGCTCAGAAGTCCTATAACAAGCTAATTATGTTCTTTCAGTGCTTTGAAAAACATTGCCTTGTGAAAATAATCTTTGAGACAAAAATTTGTGTGTTCTCTCTGCATTTTTGTAGGCATAATGAAACACTTGGCATTTCTTAGCCTTTTAATTTTTTTAATAAACCACATTAGTACAATTGATTCAATTCAGTGATTTTTGGTTAAAGTCAAAAGTTTACAAAAACTGATTCTTTTTATAACCTAATTTGCTTCTCAACTTGTGATGTGTTCCAGCTGTAAGATTCGTCTCAACAATAATCTCTGATGGAGTCAACAGTGTCATTTAGATTAAATTTTAGTTGCCACAGCACGTATGCTTGTTGTTGACAAGAAACCTACAGAGAAGAAAGAGTGGCACCTGGTGATAGGTTAGCTATATTTAACATTACACAAGTGAAAACAATGTTTAGTAAATTAACTCTCTGGAACTCTGCAGCTGCTATTTCAAGTGATGTGTGTTGTTGAAAGGGAAGTTCTAGTTGAAAATTCAGTTGAAAAGTTTCTGTATAGAATCTATTCCTGTCAGTTTAACAGTCTCAACCAGCCTTTCAGTTTAAACCAGGATTGCCTAACAAAACATAATCTTTATGACTAAGATTTTTAGTCTCACTGAAAGTGAAACATATTTTCAGACTCCTTCAGTTATCTTTATCATCAAAACAGTTACTGAATTTAGGTTTTTGCTTCAAAAGTTACATTATGGCCACAAAACGACAGTTGAAGACCTGTCAGGAATCTTTTCTGTTGTTGCTCTATTCAGTCACATGCAGAAAACATGACCCCTTGTTTTAAGTATCTGGTAATAACTTGACCGCATATTAAGAAAAAGTATTAGGAATAATTTGTCTCTCTCCTGCTGAAATCATTTTGTTGAATCTGCTGTTTTCATGCATGTCAATTATCTGAGCAAAAGCATGTATGTTCTTGGTGATAAAGTGTTGTTTCAGTTCAGCATAAGAATTTTTCATGCTTCCAATGGCATTTAGTTAATTATACTTAGGCATTAGTTTTTTTCTTTTTTTTCAGAGATTTACAGTCTGAATAACAACTAGATTTAGCAAATCTACAGAACTTTTTATAGTCCATTACATCTATAATCTAAAAAAAAAATGCCTATAGCGTGCTAGGGAGAAAAACATAACCTTTCCATACTGTTTGCAAAAAAAAAAAAAAAAAAGAAGTTATTAAGCATTGAAGTCACGATATTATTCACTCATAATAATTATTTTCAATTTTTCTTGGATCCTACACCAGGATTCTGAGCTAAAATAATGTTCCATGCATAGATGTAAGCCCTAAAATAGAAAAGTTTAGTTCAATATTAGAAAAAGGACATACAGCAGACATTCAAGGTTTCCTTTCCCCCTTTTCCCAGTTTAAAAAAAGCAAATAAGGACACCTGGGTGGCTCAGTCGTTTACCTCCCACTCTTGATTTCGGGTTGGTTCATGATCTCACGGTTAGTGAGTTCGATCCCCACATTGGGCTCTGTGCTGTTAGCACGGAGACTGCTTGGGATTCTGTCTTCCCTCTCTCTCTCTCTCTGTGCCTTGTGTGCATGCTCTGTCTCTCTCTTTCAAAATAAATAAGTAAACATGGGGCGCCTGGGTAACTCAGTCTGTTAAGTGTTGTACTTTGGCTCACTCAGATTGTACTTTGGCTCAGGTCACATCTCACAATTCATGGTTTTCAGCCTCCGTGTCAGGGTCTGTACTGACAGTGCAGAGCCTGCTTCAGATTCTCTCTCTGCCCCTCACTTCCTTCCTCTCCCTCTCTCTCTCTCAAAAATAAATAAACATTAAGAAAAAGAAAATAAATAAATAAACATTAAAAAAATAAAATGAATAAAAAGACAAATACTATACTAACAAAATAAACAATTGTTCAGCCTATACAAGAGCATTGGAAGAACACATAGTATTATCTGCATTTAATAATTATGTCATGTATCTCAAGTGTTAGACAATGTGTTATATTTTGAAATTTCTCTGAACTCTTATTATTCGTTTTTAATATCAATTTTCCCTAAAAGTGAACAAATTAAAGATGTTCTATTATACTGAGGAATGTGAAAGACCTGTGTTTAAAATATTTTGCAGTGCTCAGGGTTGGGCTGGCTGGAAACGCGTATTGAGCTTTTCTGTGTATGTAGCAAACTGTGTCCAAATACAGTAGCTTTGTGCCCTGAAAAAAAAAATAAAGAATAAAACATTTTGCTGCGAAGTCTCTATAACACAGCAACGGTGCTGTTAATTGGAAAGTCCCCATCAGTTGACAAGAACGTAAGTGGTAACTTTTTCTTGAGTAAAGGGATTTTGCTTTTTGGATTTCCCAGTTAAAGAGTCTTCTTTCAAATCTTGTTCTCTGGTCTATTTACTTCACTTTTGAAACACTTCACCACTTGTGAGTTACATCTTCACATATCTACAACATCCCCTTTAAATTATGTTCAAAGGAAAATGATAATCTAGTTTGGTGATTTGACCACATCCGTGCAGTTTTTATTTTAGAGCCAGCCTTGTCATTTTCACAGGAAATGAGAATTTTTTTTTGAAATACAGGTGTCAGGCATTACTAAAACTTTTCTCTAAACAAACAAATGTCAGTAAGTATGTACAAAAGTTTCTATGGATTGCTGTTCTTGGTGATAGTTAACTTTTGTGAAGAATTATATGTTCTTAACATAATGAAAGACTTCTTAATTTTTTGTAATTCATATACCCTATAGTTGCTGATTTCACTAGCAATTGTCTTCACATATAATCTGTACTTAGTTAAGATGAACTGTTATGGTGCTTGATAGCATTTTTATTAATTTTTAAATTTCATTGATAGGGCATTTATAAAGGTTTTTCCTGTATAAATTCTAATTATGAACCTGATATTCTGATTGGAGCAAAAATTCAAAAAATATTTTCTTTTCCAGAGAATTAATGGTTATATCCCTTGTGTATCAAACCTGGCCAAAGTTTTCAGTCAACTGGTTTTCTAATAAGACATTAAACTGGCACCTATTTAAAGCAAACCAAAGTAAAACAAAAAGGAAGATTTGAGTTAGTTATTTTTCATCCCTCCTTGCTATTCATGCTTCTGGCTTGTAAGTGTGATATGGAGAATTGCCCTTTTGGTTGAGTAGTGGGAGGAGATCACATTGTGCTCAGTAATAAAATTTACAAATGTGTTAGAGCTTAAACCGTAACAGCACTAAAGGAAAACATGTCTGTCATATCTTAAATGTTATAATAATGGCATTGTTTTTAGCACTCTGAGAATACAAGCTTATAATAAGAGCACTTCAGTAAATTATATCCAACTTCCAATCTTGGAGAGAGTTTCTCAGATTGCTTCTGGCTGGTATATGTTTGGTAGCTTGAGGATTAAGTGATCTCAGACGTCTGTAGGCAGGCTTATCATTTCTTTAGAAATAAAATTCCCTCAAAAACATGCTAGACTCCTGGGCCATTTCCTTATAGTTAATTCCTTGTATAAATAACCACACCCAGAGATTTCTTCTGAACAGTTCAGCCTCTGACTCTTCTCTAATTATTCTAGCTTCACCATCCTTTCCTTCAATTTCCCTCCCAAGTCATTTGAATCTATAAATTTGGTGGGAAGGCAATGACTCTTGCTCCTGGGATGGCTCTGATTTATAGTTGTGTCTTTTGATAATTGGGGTATTTGAAACATTTTGGAGGTCCCAATTACCAAACTCACACAGTTTACATACAGGTCATTGCCATTTCCATCTCAACTTGCCACTTGGCTGACTTTGTCTTAGTGCCTTCCTAAAAGGAGCAACCAACATAAAACAACATGAAACACTTTTTAACCATTTTTCCAAGAGCAACAGGCTTATTACATATAGGATATAACTCCCAGGTTACTGCAGATAAGAGTTTTGATTATATCAAAAGCCAGCTATACCTTTATTTTTTTATCGTCTAACTTAGGATATACATATTTGTTTATACAGCACCTTTGAATCTGTTATAAATTTCTTTATTTGGTATGGAATAGGCTAAGCTTCCATAATACAAAAGAGAAACCTTAAAATACAGTGGATCAAACAAGTTGAGATTTTATTTCTCTCTTGTATAGCCACGCACATGATCCACCCATATCCCATGTAAGAAAACTAACTCGCATGACCAAACCCATCTGCGCTTGGGTTTGTAAACTTGGAAATGTTTTAGCTGAGGATTCTTATGCCTGAGCAAAACTTAGAAAATTCAAATACTAAAAGCAAGATAGCAAGGAAGATCACTAAGGAACTATTAGCTATCTCTGCCATGCATAGTGAGTTATTTTATCTATCCATTTTTTTTCCTCTAATGTACCCATCTTTCTTCCTGGATTCTTGAAAGAAAACTTTCATACAGTGTAGTTTTAACCCTTCTACAAATAATTATAATATATACATGATTTGAGTTAATGTATAGTTTTATTGGGAAGTTTAATCCTTTTAATACAGTTAAGTAAGGTATAATTCCAAACCATTTTAAGTTATTTCTATTTACCTTAACTACAGAACACAAAACAAAACAATATGACTATAGAAAATTAACTAAAGCTAGCAGAATATGTAGTTAGGCAAAGTCAAGTCACAGCATTTTTGTTTTATTTAATAAAATTTTCTTTTTGGCCTTTTTCAAATTTTTATTTAAATTCTAGTTAACATATAGTGTAATATAGGTTTCAGGAGTAGAATTTAGTGATTTATCACTTACATGTAACACCCAGTACTCATCCCAACAAGTGGCCTCCTTAATACCCATCACCCATTTAGCCAATCCCCCACCTACCTTTATTCCAGCAACCCTCAGTTTGTTTTCTATAGTTAAAAAAGAGCCTCGTATGGTTTACCTCCCTCTTTTCTTGTTTCCATCCCCCCATGTTCATCTGTTTTGTTTCTTAAATTCCACATGTGAGTGAAATCATACGGTATTTGTCTTTCTTTGACTGACTTGCTTCGCTTAGCATAATACACTGTAGCTCCAACCACATTGTTGCCAATGGCAAGATTTCATTCTTTTTGATGGCTGAGTAATATTCCACTGCATATAAGTGCCACATCTTTGTTATCCATTCATCAATTGAGGGACATTTGGGCTCTTTCCATAATTTGGCTATTGTTGATAATGCTGCTATAGACATTGGGGTACATGTGTCCCTTCAAATTAGTATTTTTGTATCCTTTAGGTAAAACCTAGTTGTGCAATTGCTGGATTATAGGGTAGTTGTACTTTTAACTTTCTGAGGAAACTCCCTTTTGTTTTCCAGAGTGCCTGCAGCAGAATAAATTATTTTTTCTATATCTTTTGATAGATGGGGACCTTTTTTCACTCTATAAATAGATGTGTATACTATATTTATTTGACAAATCATTGAGAATGTATGTGCAAATGATTTTTTAAGGACAAATTCAATTTCAATAGAATTCACTTATTTGGTTGTTTTAATTACCACCTGACAATTTAAGATTAGTAATTTACCAATTTATATTTTATTACCCGTTACTTTGTGCATATCACCAGTTCTCGGCTATGTTGTTATTAATGGAAGACTTTGTATTTGACATATAGGAAGAACATTCTTCGTTTCCTAGATGCAGAACGAGATGTCTCAGTGGTCAAGAGCAGTTTTAAGCCTGGTGATGTCATACACTATGTACTCGACAGGCGTCGGACACTAAATATTTCTCAGGATCTTCACAGCCTCCTACCTGAAGTGTCACCAATGAAAAATCGCAGATTTAAGACCTGTGCAGTTGTTGGAAATTCTGGCATTCTGCTTGATAGTGAATGTGGAAAGGAGATTGACAGTCACAACTTTGTAATAAGGTGAGCTTTCTTTTGTTCCTAAAGATTGTAATTTCTTCAAAGATGTTTTACTAAGGAATAGAAAACTGACAGAAGAGTGTAAGTCTAGTATCAATATTAAGGATTATTGAAAAATCAAACAAATATTTATGTATGCTTTGTTTTTCTGCATAGTTTCCAAATTTACATTTACCCTGGAAAATGAAGTTAAAATTATTGTGTCATTGAAAGAAAAGGTGATCTTATTGTAGCAGTGTCACACCAGCTTTTTTTTTTGCCAGTTGACAATTTTATTAGATTTAATACACAGAAACTGACTTTTGTTAATCATTTTCCTTGATATCAATTAATTTAATGTTAATTAATTAATTCACTAATATAAATAATAGTTAATTATTGGTTAATTAGTCGTTAATTTTATAATCCTTTTTATATATAAGAAATTATATTTATTTATTCATAAAGATTATGAACATCTATGTAATGATGTAATAGATGTAAGCAATTTTACACTTATAATGACAATTATTTAGCAGATTCTAAGAACATAACAAGTTTATAAAGCAAATTTTCAAAAAGTACATAAGCAAGGTTACATTTGATATCTTTCACCAAATTGCCTTCATTACAGTACTCTATATATTTGTGTATGTTAGTATGCTTTAGTTTTTGAGTTTTCTCACATAATTAAACATCCCTGTTTTTCATTGATGGTGAGCAGATGTTTGATGAGTCATGTGTTTGGTTAACCTTAGGTGAACCAAATGGGATTGTGATGACATCATAGGTACTGGTTTTTAATTTCCAATTCATGCATCTGAACATATTTGTTGGCTTGTTTTAGTTGTTCAGAAAAAATTTTCTGAATGAATGAAGTATGTATGTTTAAATATGAAATAGCTCAATGTCAACATAGGAAAGCATACCAATTTTCTATGTTGAAAACCTAAAGTTATGCTGGAATTCAGCCTGTAAAAGTATAGATTTTGAAAGATAAAAGTATAGATATTTCTTTGAAATATAGCCTTAAAAATAAATATAATTATATAAATATTAATCATAAATTGGCAGCAATGTTTTCATAAAGTAATAATGGCCATGAAAAATCATAATAGCACACTATCAGGTGAATACATTTCATAACAATGAATAGAACTACAAACATTTTACTTTATTATCTTACTTTTTCTCAATTGGATGCATGGTCAAAGATTGATTGGATTGAGGGGGAGAAAAAACTCTGTCAACATGTAGATATACAAACAAAAATGTATCCAAAGAGGAGGTAAAAAAAATTTAATAAGGGAAAGAAAAATTGGAAATTTAAATTGGGAAAGAAAAAGGGAAATTTAAATTGGAAGTGGAGGTAATGAGCTACAACCACTGAAGTCTGTGTGAAGTATGGTTGTGAAGAAGAAACTAAGGCTTCTAGAATTTCTAAAGAGACTGAAAATCAGAGGACAGGAATAATAAAGAAATAAAGATTTATAGCATAAGTGGAAATTGTTGCAATGTAAAGAGAAGAATTTTCAAGTTTGGTTAATACTGGAGGAATACAGGATCACCTGTGACTGAAATCCTTGTTCTTACATCCCTCTAAGCTTTAGCACTGGGATCTATATAACTTATTAGGTTCAGCCTCACCTTTGATTGAAATTAAGACTGTTGTCTTAACACCTCTGCCAGTTCATATAATTGCCACTTCTTTCTTATAGTGAAAATGATTGAGTATTCTAGCAACTTTGAAGTCTATAGTACAGTATTGTTCACTATAATCATGGTGCTGTGCATTGTATCTCCAGAACTTTATTATCTCCTTGTTGCAAGTCACTTATTGGTTTTGAGCATTTGCAAATGGGGGAGTGATTTTAGGAACAGAACTTCATGAGGTTAATTATACTTTTCTGAGCTATGATTATTTTAATATTTATTTATTTATATATTTATTTTTGAGAGAGAGAGAGAGAGAGGCACAGGGAGAGAGAAAGAGCGAGAGCGAGAGCGAGAGAGAGAGAGAGAGAGAGAGAGAGAATCTTAAGCAGGCTCCACTCTCAGCATGGAGCCTGATGTGGGGCTCAATCTCAGGACCCTGAGATCATGACCTGAGTTGAATTCAAGAGTCAGATGCTTAACCAACTGAGCTGCCCAGGTGCCCCGCTATTTTATTTTTAAAATTTATTTTACAAGAGCAAAATAATGACCAATTCTATAAGCTTATAACTGTGTTATGGAGTTACCAAGAAGTGTAAAAAAATTAGGATAATGATCTTAATGAAGGCATGAAAATTATCACTATAATTATTTTTATTTTCTTCTCCTACCCCGAAGTTTTTACTAGTTTCCAAAAATAGAAGTTGGAATATTCTAGATAATAGTATGTACTAGGGCAATGCAGCCCTGGATTAGGTTTCTGGTTTTATAAGGAAAACTTTAGCCAAAGTCCACTTATGATTGGAAAGAAATAATCTCTGCAGGAAAACAATCTTGGTTGTGTAATAATAGCTGTTTGGAGAATTCATTCCTTTGAGTCTCATGGACGCAATAGTTTTCAATGACATATCACTAAACCAAACTTCAATCTTTCCTAAAGCTCTTGCCTTTCTCATGGAGTTCTGCCACATCATCTATGTGCCAAATACCTTTTCCTTCTCTGAGTATGTGTGTCTTTTTTTTTTTTTTTACTGTACATATGTTTCTTTTACTCTAGAATACCACAAAGGACTTTTGCTTTAAAACTCAATGGGAGACTCATTCCTTGAATTAGTTTTCTATCCATATCAAGCTGGTTGAAGTTGTTACAAATTTTGGTAACAATCTTTAGAATCTTTCAAATATCTCACCTTCCTAGATACCTACTGCACATATATTTGCATATCTACAGATGGTGTTGGTCATTTGATTGCATGCATAGCCTGTGTTCCCAGGTTCTTTATTTGTTTCCCACTTTTCCTGTTAGTAAGTTTGTTAAGAGAGAGATAAATTATGCCTGGTCTGCTTGCAGAGGGCACTGATTAGTTCAGTGACTCTTCAAAGATCACATACATAGAAGTATTATGTTCAACTTAACCTCAAGCTTTATAAACCAAATATTATTTTTAGATAAAATCTTCAGTTGACATTAATTAAATTTTAAGCTTCACTTTTAGTTTTTTTCAGAAAGACTTTAAAGAAATAAAATGCTTTTTTTTGTTTAATGATGTATAAGTGTATTATTATATGGCAACAGGAATCTCTTGTTCTAAGCTGTTGTCCTATTGGGGGGAGGAGGGTATATGGTGCATACACGTGGCATCATTGACCTGTGAAGTATAATTTTGAAGAATATTATTTTTTATTATTTTATTTTATTATTATTATTTTTTAACGTGTATTCATTTTTGAGAGACAGAGGTAGAGCGCAAGTTGGGGAGGGGCAGAGAGAGAGGGAGACACAGCATCCAAAGCAGGCTCCAGGCTCTGAGCGGTCAGCACAGAGCCCGATGTGGAGCTCGAACCCAGCACCCATGAGATCATGACCTGAGCCAAAGTCAGCCGCTCAACCGACCTGAGCCACCCAGGTACCCCAGAAAATGTTATTTTTAATACCACACATAAGTATTTTAAAATTAGCCTGTGAAAAGTGACCATTTGTATGTTTGCCCGTATAGTGGTAGTTGTACATAAATACAAAGACACACACATTGTCATACCTTTCTTGTCTTAAAAGAAATATTCCCTTAAACAAAAACAAAAACAAACAAACAAACAAAAAAAAAACCAAAATACTCCCTTAGTGGAAGTTTGTATCATCACTTAACTAATTAAATTAAATGATGGTTTCAGTGGGATATTACACAAAGTAAAAGCCCTGGTCTTTGTGATGCTTCAAGTAAAAAAAAAAAAAAAAAAAGGAAAATCAATTAAAGCCTAGTTTGGATTCCCTAATGCCTGACTAGATATGGAATTTATGTATAAAATCTATGTCTCATATTTACATGTACTTAAGTAACAGGAAAATGCACTTAAATAACAGATTCCACATATAAATGATATCATACAGTATTTGTGTTTCTCTTATTTCACTTAGTATAATACCTTCAATTTCAATCCACGTTGTCACAAATGGCAGGAAAGGAAATATTTTAATATTATTCATTACATCTACTTCTTCAGATCTAAGCATTTTGAATACTCTGGATTTGTTATCTTGAAACCATAAGAAACTATGACTTTCTCTTATGTGCCTCTGCATCCATAGAGTTGGCACAGACCAGGATCTATACAAAAGAATTCTATGGGATGTATGATTTTATCTCCAATATTTTCTTTTCCTGTCTGGGATAACTCTTCTTCTCTTCAAATAAAATCTATATCTATGGCATTTTTAAGTGAAGAGAAGTATAATTTTAGGCTTAATGATAGCTTTGTTTTATTAATTAATAAAAAGACATTCCAAATATTCAGTGGGCTACTGTTACACTGCTAACATCATTTTAAAAGATGTCTGTAGACAAAAGAAGGAAAAATATATGTGATTTTAAAATTGTGAAACACTCCTTTGTACCAGTATTTATAGAACCAGTAAATTTAGAGGTTTCCACAAATAATTCTCTAAAATTCCCCATCCAGGTGCCACATTAACTATAATTCTACTCATCGAACATATGTGTTTGGTATGATGCTAATTGTCATGTAAAATGAAAATGTGTTAAAAAGTAAACTGTAATTATTTTCTCAAAAGTATCAGTAACTTACTACCTTAGTTTATTCATACAACAAACCTGTTGTGGCCAACCATGCCACTCAGGCCAGTCTTGAGTGGAGCACAGTTATAGAAATGATTACCTATACATTCCTTCTTGCATTCCTTCTGTGTGGGGTCAGAAATAATCCCTGAAATGAGACATCTCTAAACACACATGGTAAATTTAAAATATTTGTCTGTGGTCAGCTCCATTAGTTCAAGTTGTGCAGAACAATACAACATATTTGAAAGAGAATAAGGTATGCTTCCTATACTGAGTGAGACTGTTCAAACTCAGAATTTTATGTGAAGTCTTTGATATATTGAAATATTCCATAAGAATTCTAGATAGGTGACTAACCTTTAGATATCACATACAATACATTATAAGAAGATATCATAGAGCATTACAAGGCATTAGTATAGTGCCACAAACTGTCTCACAGCCCAACATACACTAAACAGAACATACCAAACAGCTACACAACTTATAGAAATAACCAAGCCTTCAATAGACTCAATCACTTTCACAAGATATGGAACAATATTCAACTCAGTCTAAAGGGCATGGTGACTTCTACTATAGTTATACTGTAAGGTAGTTGGACCCACTTTTAGACTTTATGTACAATCTATGGAACAATCCTAATAGTACTTTCTCTGAGCCAAATTTAATTTTGATAGCTCTTTAATATCACATGAAGAAGAATAATGATATCACTAGAACCTTCATCATTAAGTTTAAAAAACTGGTAAGCATTAAATAAATTATCCTATTGATATTATTTTTTTATATTTTTTCTTTGGGTGGCCTGACATATGCTAAATATTGGAGAGAGAATCAACACTGCACAGGAAAACCATTGCCCAGTATAGAATTCAGGAGTACAAGCCGAGTTCATTGTAGATGATATTGAAAGAAGGTATATGCTTTCTATGCTTTTGTTTTTTTAATTTAGAAGCTGAGATCATTGTATAAAGTATTTATCTTTACTTAAGGTATTACAATTTACCTACTCACAGAGCCCACAGAGTGATAGAATTGCCTCTACAAAATCTCTGCCCCGTTCATTCCACACATACATATCTAAAAGTATGCTGTAAAATTTCAAGAATTTCAAGAATTAGAAGACAGTATGTATCATTTTATATCATCATAGGCAAAGGAAAACAGGTTTATAAAGCTACTTTTACACAATCTGTTTAAAAGTATCTTTTAAGTCTTTTTTTTTAACTTCATGTAGTTGTAAAATTATTATAACATTGTATATTTTAAAGTATATAACTATTTAGTGGTGAAAATTGCTTTGGATTTTGCAATATTTAAAGTGCTTTTAAATTTTCCTTCAGTTATTTTTTTAAGTTTTTCACATAATTTACACCCCTGTGAACTTACAAAACAGTACATTCCAATATTTGTCTTTACTCAAGAATTTCATGAACTTAGTAGTTTTCTGATGACAACAGAAATTTCAAATAATTCTTAATATTGATACTGAGAGATGGTGGAGAACAAATCCTCAGTCCATCTACCCTATTCTTCTCACCTCACCTAGGTGTGGGAAAGCGCTGGTGTATTCTTTCCTTTTCCTTCAATATCTGGGGATTGAAGGAAATGTCAGGCAACCTGTCCCTACTGGGTTTTTATAGAAGGGAGACTGTGTCCAGTCTGATAAAATAAATATGCTCTGCTCTGTACCACTTTGACATCATGTGGAAGACTCTGAGAGAGGAGTAAATTAACAGTTGCAAACAGCAACTGATATTTTTGACCATCATATGCTGCTCTTCACTGTGCTTAAACAGAGATGCTAGGAATAGCAAGTAAGAGTGAAGTGATTAAGAAATGGTTAACTGAGGGCTGTAAAACACCTTTTGTTCTGTTCGGGCTCGTTGGAATTTCAAATTTAATTTTGTTTATTTATTCCTTTCCTTGTACCTCTTTTTTCTCCATTTTATACTGCCCCCATCTTCCCTCCAGTCTAGACAACTATCTTGTATTTGCTCAGTTTCTCCTTTGTTAATCATCATCCTTGGTTCCTGACGTGCTCAACCAACTCTCTCCTAATTTCCTCTTGGTTCATTTTTTTCCTTAAAATATAAAATCAGCAATGAGAGGTCAGTTAAAATTATCTATCTATCTATCTATCTATCTATCTATCTACCTATCTATCTACCTATCTACCTACCTACCTACATATATTTATACATACATATTTATATAAGTAAATCCTTGCTGTTCAAATTGTACTTCTGAACTACCAATGCTGTCATTACCTGGAAGCGTGTTAGAAATACAGAATTTCAGAATTTGCAGCAGACCTGTTGAGTCAGAATGTGCATTTGGTCACAGTGCTCAGGTGGTTCTTATGTGCTTTAAGGTTTGAGATGTATTGGACATCTCAGTATATGTAGACACTAAGCTCTAGGTAAGCTGGAACTCCCAATATGTCTAATTTATTTAGCCTGTATCTTCACGATCTAGCACCAAAATTGATATACTGAAGTATATGCTATATATTTATTGAATGAAAGAATTAATGTAGGACTTAAGAAAAATACAGTTTGTGTTCATGTATTGTTGTCTTAGAGCTCATACAACACTGGATTTCAAAATTAGTATGTTAAGAGGAGTCATATATAAGTAAAAGTCATTGAAACACTTACAATTAAGAAGAAAATACAGAAATATGAAGGATAGTATAGTGAAATATCCTAGATGTCAAAAAGCTGGGTTCCTGCTAATAGAAGCATAATATTAAACAAATGTCTAATTTTTCCACTGTTCAGTGATAATAATAATATATGCCTATCATTTCAAAGTGTTTTTATAGTGTCAGCTGGGAAATATAGTAAAGAAATGCAAAAACTATAAAAATAATTAATGATGAATGATACTAAAACACATCATGTTTAAGTGTTGTAGTTGAAAATTAAATTTGTCAGTGCATTTCCCAATAGACATGGACATTGACTAGAAATGCAAATTCTCATTGTCTGATATATACAGGAAGATAAACTTTCTCCAAATTCATCAAATATGTATATAGTTGACACTGAATAACATAAATATGAAAGGCAAAGACACAGACAGGAACACTTCTTAGATAGGAGCATCTGTAAAATCTGAGTACATAATATTAGAAATAATTGTAGTGAAGATACATATTTCTTCAGGAAACTGAGGCAATCAGATAAAAATGTTTTACTTTATGATGATCTAGTTTCCTAAAGGAAGGGATAATATGTCTTTAAAAAAGAACAAGATGGAGGAATTTATTCCCCTTGACTGATACAATGCATTTTCATAACCTAGTCAGTTCTTGATTCTCCACTAGTGGGTAATTTATGGCAAACTTTAAATCATCCTCTTGCCCTTCTATGCATGTAACTCTTACAGCAAAATAGACTCTTTTCTGGGAGAGAAAAATATTTCTGCTTTTCTCAATGTTCATGAAAATGGCCTTAATTCTTTCCCCTCCACCTTCACAGAGAATATGTTTGTCCTTAACTCAAATGTGTTAACTGCAAACAGCTAAGTTTCTGGTAATGAGTCAGGTCCAAGGCATTGGAAAGACTTAAAAACTTTTTTTTTTTTTTATCAAGAGTGCCTGGGTGACTTAGTCAGTTAAGAGTCCGACTTTGGCTTGGGTCATGATTTGGTGGTTCGTGTGTTGAAGCCTCACATTGGACTCTATGCTGACAGCACATAATTTACTACAGCTCAGAGCCTGGAGCCTACTTCAGATTCTGTCTCCCTCTCTCTCTGCCCCTCCCCACTCATGCTCTGTCTCTGTCTCTCTCTCTCAAAAATAAATAAACTTTAAGACATTCTTTTTGATTAAAATAACCACTTTATATTTTATATTTTAGGGATAGTTCCATTGCATATGCAATATTTACTCCATATATTTCCTACCATATTTTTACTTAATATTTTATTCATATTTTTGATCTTGAAATTTTATAGTTTTTACAAAACTAATTATCTTTATGATTTCTATTGATTTAATCATACAATTCATGTTCTGGGTAGAGAGCAGAATTTCCATTTTATATAATTATTTATGAATTTTAAAATTTAACATAAAACCAAATATGGACTTCATTGTGGATTGTGATCTGAGGTGAAAGTCTGACTTTTTTTTTTTCCTAACGACATCATTCCTTGGATAAAAAGACTTTATCTAGAAGAGATCATTTTTTTAATGGAAATGACAATGATTAACTATTTTAAGTTTTAGAAATTTGACTTACAATGCATAGCCCATTTTCTAAAAACACATTATTATAAACAGATACAATTTTTCATCCATCAGTCTGGCAAGGACTTTTAAAACTCTTCATATTCAGTGCGAAGTTGTGTTGATACTGGAACTCCTGTGAAATGCTTTCAAGTACATAAATTGATACAATTACTTGAAAAAATCAGCTTGATAATGTCTACCAAAACTTACAAATAGTGTATTCCTTTATTTACTATTTGCAGTTGTAGGAATCTATCCAAACATAAACAATTGCTTGAGTATCAAGGAATTGTATAACATGTATGCATGAAAAAAAGCATAAGTCAATCATGGTACATCTAGATGATTTGTCGTTCCACAAGTGGAAAACAGGAATCTAAGGCAAAGAGACCAGTAAGCATAAAGACAAATACTTTCCATGATCTTCGGTTAGGTAGAGGTTTTTGGGACCATTGAACTATTAGGTTCAAAATGAGAAACAATGTGGAAGAGGAAATTGTCCAGGTATGTTGGGCTTATAAGATGAAGGATCATTATACCCTATTAAGGATTTACATAGCATCCTGTAGTTCAAGAAATTTCCTTAGAGTTTGTTGGTTTGTTTTTTCTTGTGTGGGTTTTATTGTTGTTGTAAGCAGAAGTGGGATATACTTTGAGGTATATAAGCATAGCATATTTACAGATTAAAGGACCATGATAATAAATAAATCAAAGATAAAAACAGGAAGAGAACTGAATAAGGAAGTTACTAGAGGAGGCAAAATGTGATTAAATCCAACTCATAGGACAAAGAAAGTTGATATAATTCATATTAATATAAACTGTTGTGGAGATTATCATTTCCTGATATGAGTTGAGCATTAGCAAATGGACAGTTGATCAGTCCTTCTATAGATTTTCAAAATATGGCTTCAGTTTTGGGTTTAAAGTATTTGTTATTTTTCAACTAGCAAACTCATCTGTAATAGACTTAGGCCCAAAATATCTACTCCAAAATCAAATACAAACTTTCAGCACCTATTGTTTCAAGTGATGCATAGCATAGCTTTGATCTTTCTTATAATTTATTCATTAACACCTTCATTTTTTTATCTGCCTACTTAACAGGAAGTGGAGATACAAAAATGGGGAGTAAGTCTCTAAGTTTGAGGTGATTACAGTCCAGTGTAGGAAATAAAGTAATGATCAAAAATGTGTGCATTGCTTTATGAGAGTTATACAGAGAAGTAAGCACTTGTGGTGAGGCAGAGAGGAGACATAAGCTGATGGTCAAGGATGATTTCCTGAGGGAAGTAGCACTTGAGTTGACTGAGAAGGTTAATATAGAAAGGAGAGAAAGGAGAGTGAGACCAAGTCCCAACTGGATCCATTATGCACAGAGGGACCTGAGTGTGGAAGAAAGTGGCATTTCCAGGCCTGTGGGGGCGTTTCAGCATGCTAGAATAGAAGTTTGTATGGGTCAATGGAAGCAGGTGAGGCTGGAGAAGGAGGCTGAGAGACAGGTAACACAGGGTCCCTGGTGCCTTGCTAAGGAGCTTGGACTTCATTTTGCAGGTAGTCTGTAAAGCCACTCAGTAGAGGAATGACGTGGCCAGTTTAAATTACAGGAAGATTTCTAGGTAATAGATAAATTAGAGAGGGATAAAAATGATACGACTAAGTCTAAAAGGTAGAGATAATGAGGGCAAAGTAAGATAGTGACAGTGGAGCTAGAGTGGAAGGCAAATTAAAAAAATAAAGGAATGATATGGACTGTATACTAAATGGAAAGGAAAATGATAATAAATATGAATGTGCTATGTTTTAAAATGTGACATTTTTTTGGATGACAAAAAATGAATCTTGAAGAAACTAAACTGATTCCTATTGGTTCCTCTGAGTTACTTAGGCTTAGGTTGACAAACTGTTTTTCCATAGGGAAAAAAAGAGTTTGAGTGACTTTCCTGAGTACACACAGTAAGGGAAGGAAGCAACAATAGAGCTTTTTTCTCTCCTACTCAAAGCTTAATATTTTATTTTTAAATTAAGATTGGAAACACTTATATTTTTTAATTAGAAATAACAGTTTGTGCTGTACTAGATCAAGAGGTCTTCAGTTGTATGTTTACTCTGAGACATGAAAACCAGTGACAGATTGTTTTTATTAGGGTAAATTTCAAATTTTGATAACTTATCATGAAAAAAAAAGAATGAGGAATGCCGTTTTAATGTCTGATATTTCCACAAGGCACCAGCCATTCTTCAAAGTAGGCTAACAAAACAAATCCAACAACAAATAAAACCTCACACACACACGAAATGGTAACTATGTGAGATGATGGATATTTTAATAATCTTTGTTTTGGCAGTTATTAATATATATATATATATATATATATACACACACACATATATTTGTATTTATATAATCATCATGTTGTATACCTTCAACCTACACAATATTATATGCCAACTATATCTCAATAAGGTGGGAAGAACAATTTAAAAAATCACAGAAATACAAAAGAAACACCAATCTGAATTTATAGTGTTGAGCAGTTTCTCCAGTTATGATCTATGGGCCATTTTGTGGGGCATTCCCTTTTCTAAATTTTTTTAATGTTTATTTTTGAGATAGAGAGGGAGAGAGAGACAGAGAGACAGAGTGTGAGCAGGGGAGGGGCAGAGAGAGAGGGAGACAGAATCCGAAGCAGACTCCAGTCTCTGAGCTGTCAGCATGGAGACTGATGTGGGGCTCGAACCCACAAACAATGAGATCATGACCTGAGTGGAAGTCAGATGCTTCACCTACTGAGCCACCCAGGTGGCCCTTTAAATTATTTTGAGAGAGAGAGAGAGAGAGAGAGCACGATTGGGGGAGAGGCAGAGAGAGAGAGGGGGAGAGAGAATCCCAAGCAGGCTCCACACTGTCAGTGCAGAGCCAATGCAGGGCTCATACTGGTCAACTGCAAGATCATGACCTGAGCCAAGATATAGTCAGATGATTAACTGACCGAGCCACCCAGGAACCCTAGAAATTCCTTTATTTTAATATCTATTTAGTGTGTGCAAAAAGTATCCCAAAATATCCTAAGGCCAGATAAATGAGGGGGAAACTGAAGACCTTTTCTCTCAAGAGAGTTAACACCTTCATCAATGAGATAAATCTTTAAATCAGATAGATCTGATTTCAAGTCTTAGCCTTTCCATTTAATATATATATATATATATTCAGTCTCAAATGATCTATTTACTTCTGTAAGCCATGGTTTCTTCACATTTAATGTAAATAAAATCATCCTTCTATTTTTTGTGGGTATAGAAGTAGAATGAGATAATGTGTGAACTTGACTGATATAAATTCAAGTACAAATTATTTATTCAGTAAATGTAAATCTTTCTTCTGATGGTTTAGGATTAATGTATTTGTAGTATATTCATGATGTGAAAATTACATCTGTGACCTAGGTACACAGAAGATGTAAATATTTGCAGTTAAATGGTCATTGTTGCTAAGCAGTACATTTTCTCCATTGAAGTATAATTGAAATAGTAGTCATTCGAGAGTTCAGAAACCTGGATCCTCCTGCTGGCATCGGCATTAAATATAGCTGTGTGACTTTGAACAAGTAATGTAAATCACTTTGGGTTTTAGGTTTCCAATATACCAAATGAGTCAGTTGAACTAGATGGTCTCATAAATTTCTTTCTGGCTCTGAAACTCTATGACTTTATTTTCTTATGATTCAATAGACACCTTTCAGATAGGTTCTGTCAACTTGCACTGTTGTTTCAATTTTTTTTTCCTTCTGGTTGCCATGTTTTATGAATAAATTTGCTTCTCATCAGTCAATTTGTGGAAATAATATTGTCCACTTAATATTGCATCCTGTAATCTGGCTTTTGTTTCCTTTGGTCCAGGAGTGTTGCCTTTCTTCCTGATGTAGTCAAGCAAATGTTAGACTCAAAATTAAGAGAAGAGTATCACTTCTTAGGCAAAGAAAAACAAAACTAATTTTTAATGATTCATACAGGTTTTGGTAAATATGATAAGGTCAAGGCCTTGGGAAGTCATGGTACACAGAAAATAAATAAAGAAGAACTAGTAAATACAAGTATCATCAAAAGGAAGAGAAGTTGTTTTACATCAACATCATTTAGTATAGTTTTGGGGAAAGGACCCTGACATTTTTCTAAGAGATCAGACCTCCCACTTCCCATATCTACTTTACTGGCATCCACCAAAATTCTGGGAACTACAGAATGTAGTCTTTTCAGTATGTTGTTTGACTTATGCCATTACTGGAAATATTTTTTTCTTAGAATATTGGCAGTCAGTATGGTACCAAATGTTAACAGTGACTATCTTTTAGAGGGAAACTTAAAAGTGTTTTACGTTTGAGTTAGCTTAACTTCTGTTTTTGGTAGTGATAGTGTGTGTGTGTGTGTGTGTGTGTGTGTGTGTGTGTGTATGCATTTCCCCATGCAGTGAATGCAAATACTGTTTTAAAGTTGGGAACAAAACCATTTTACTTTAAAAAGAAGGTTAAAGTGGGTGATGGACATTGAGGAGGGCACTTGTTGGGATGAGCACTGGGTGTTGTATGGAAACCAATTTGACAATAAATTATATTTTAAAAAAGTGGTTAAAAATCTGGAGATAGGTGAGAAAGATGATATCCTGGCAATCTGAAGAGTTGGGTTCAGTTGTAATAGTACCTGAGTGATTTTGAGCATAAAATAAGGCTAGAGGGGCGCCTGTGTGACTCAGTGGGTTGAGCGTCCGACTTCAGCTCAGGTCATGATCTCACAGCTCATGAGTTCGAGCCCCGCGTCGGGCTCTGTGCTGGCAGCTGGGAGCCTGGAGCCTGCTTCGGATTCTGTGTCTCCCTCTCTCTCTGCCCCTAACCCACTCACATCCTGTCTCTGTCTCTCTCAAAAATAAATAAACATTAAAAAAAAAATTTTTTTTAATGTTTATTATTATTTATTTTTGACAGAGAGACAGAGCATGACGCTCAACCCACTGAGCCATCCAGGTGCCCCTAAATATTAATAAACATTAAAAAAATAAAATAAAATAAATAAAATAAGGCTAGAGTTAGGGCTAGGGTAACTTATAGAGTTTTGTAGCCTATAGTTTTGTGTATTTTCTCATTAGTGACAAGCATGGTGTGTGTGTGTGTGTGTGCGCGCGCGCGCGTGTGTGTGAGGGGCGGAGGGAGACGGGGGCGGGGCGGGGGACAATGTGTTTTGGATAATCAAAATCATTTGAAGCATCAAAATCATTTGAAGCTTTGGTATTGTGCACTAAATTTTAGGTTTGTAGTTTTGTTGTTGTTTTGTTTTATTTACTTCAGTTTCATTTTGGGCCAACTTATTTATTTATTTATTTATTTGAAGTATAGTAGACACATAATGTTAGATTACTTTCAGGTGTTCAACATAGTGATTCAACAAGTTTATACATTATGCCATGCTCACAAGTGTAGCTACCGTTTGTTGAATTTGTAGTGTTTTATATTCAAAGTTGGGTTTAAATCCCAGATCTGAAGCTATGTAAACTGAAGCTTTCTCCCCCCTCTTTTTTAAAACATGATTATAGATAACTCAATTATGTGAATGTTCTTTAAGATTTGAACAACTTATATATAGCATCTGACAAAAGGTTATAACTAGTAGTTGTTATTATATTTAATGAATTGTGCAAATGATCAGACTGAAGAAATTGGTCTTGCGTCAAAAGCATAGTGATCTCATAAATAATTGAGAATGATTTTTCTACTGTGATCCATAACTTGTTCAGGAAAGAAGTTCAATATTAGAGTCCCATAATTTTTTGAGTAATGGTATAATCTTTTGCATAAATATATGGCTCTTAATTGTCATTATTTCAAAAAATAGAAACATGTATTTAAAGTTTAAAAGTAAAAGCAGTCATTCTATGAATTTGTTGTCACATAATTTCAACAAGTATTATTTCATTCAACAAATAATTATCAAGCAGCCACTATATGCCAAATCCTGAGAGACTGCAGTAGATATTAGGGAAATAAAGATAAATTACACGGTCTAATCTGTTTGGAGTTTGCAGTCCAATGGAGAAGATAGACATGGAGAGGAATAAAAAAATAGTAAAGTACCAATAGTAATAGAGCTAGGAACAAAGTATTGCTGCCAGTGAGACAGAAGGAATTAATTATACAAATGAATGAAACTAAGTTTTAAGACAGTTCTATTTGGAACAGGAAAAATAATTTCCTTTCCAAGAATATTGTATTTTTATGGTTATTATTGTCCTTAATCTTTGTTTTCATCATCTTATCAAAGTATCGTGTGAATGTGCTTTTCATGCTTTTTAGTCCCAATGATCAAGATCACTGATAATCATCCTTAATTTTTTAACATGTATATATGTATGCCTTGCCCTTCACTTTAATTTTTCAAATTCCCCAAGCATGATTTTCTATATGTATCTTAAGAAAACTATTGGGGCGCCTGGGTGGCTCAGTCGGTTGGGCGTCTGACTTCAGCCCAGGTCATGATCTCATGGTTCGTTCGTTCAAGCCCCGCGTCAGGCTCTGTGCTGACAGCTCAGAGCCTGGAGCCTGCTTTGAATTCTGTGTCTCCCTCTCTCTCTGCCCCTTCCCTCCTCATGGTCTGCCTTTCTCTGTCTCTCAAAAATAAATAAACATTTGGGTGCCTGGGTGGCTCAGTCGGTTGGGCGACCAACTTCGGCTCATGTTATGATCTCGCAGTTTGTGAGTTTGAGCCCTGCATCAGGATCGGTGCTGAAGGATCGGTGCTGACAGCTCAGAGCCTGGAGCCTACTTCGGATTCTGTGTCTCCCCCTTCTCTCTAACCCTCCCCTGCTCATGCTCTGTGTCTTTCTGTCTCTCAATAATAAATAAACATTAAAAACATTTTTAAAATAAATAAATAAATATTGAAAAAATTAAAAAAAGAAAACTACTAATATTTGGAATACTTAATTTGGTGCCTTTTATATTTACAATATTTTTGATCTATTCTTTAGTTACCTGATAAGGATATTTCTAAGTCTTTGTCAATTTTAATGCATAATAGGCTTTTAAGCTTATCTCAATATTTTATGTGGTGTTCAATTAAAAAAAGAACACTATCCGGGTAAGAGAGAAGTGGGAGTTTCATTTTTACAAACCACCAACTGAAACTTGTTATATTTTAATAAAATAAAGGGGGTGGGGTCCTAACAATTGGAAGAATGCTGAATACTGGTAGTTTCTTGTTTCCACTTACCATCCCTATGTACTAATTCTTCTTATGGGTAAATTCAGACTTATGGGTATTTTAAAACATCAGAGTGAAAAAATTTTATCCGTCTTTAGAGCTTCTCCTGTCTTCCTAACTCGTTTTGAATGAATTGCTCTGCTTGCTGAAAACACTAGTTACCTAAACTAGATACATCAGTGGAACAGGTCACATTTCTTGTTTCAGTTTAAATAATTCCAACTTAAAAGGATGATTTTTTCCAATATTGGTCTATTTTAGTTAGCACAGTTTCTGACAGTTAAACATTTTAACACTTTCAGTTAAAACAAAGTAAAAGCAGTCATTCTTAACACAGCTTAACACATATTTATTGGTACCGCACCCTTTGTTTTCTTGAGCTCATCTCTCTAAACACATTTTATCAAATGTCTAATGGGACATCTGTAACATGTTTAAGAGAACTAACATGTTAAAAATAAAAATTGAAGCAACTGTACAGGTATCAGAAGATTTGGTGCAGAGCTCACAAGACACCCTGAGGGCCCAATCCAGGTAGTAGATTTGTTTTCTTTGGCATGTACCATCAGAAGCCCAGAAGAGCCTGTCCCCTTTAAATGAGGAAATATATTCAAACAAAATTGCCCATTTTCCAAAGTTACGTTAACCTCTGACCCAGTTCTGCATGTTTTCAGGACATGGTTTAGAGCATCAGCAGTGCTATTAGAAGACTGAGATATCAAATAGCTGTACACAGGTTCTCAGTTCACATACACAAGATACACAGAGTAACTCTCATTATTATTATGGTTAGCTCTACTAATTTCATTAAAGATATCAACACTATATAAGCAAGTAAATATGATAACTTTTCAAATGTGGTTGAATAAAGGTACTAGTAAATATTTTAGAACAGTAGAGGGGCAGTGATTTTTCCTGCCAAAGAAATACTGTAAAGCATTGCAATGGATATTAACCTTTGACTTGTAAGAACAAACACAACTTTTTTGGATTAGAGGCTAGAGTGTATTGGAGAGGGAGGTCATTTCAGGACGAGACCTCATCATAAATAAAGGGACATAGAAAAGATATATATGGAGTAGTCTGAAGCCTTATCTCAGATTTAAGATAAGCAATGGGCTTATAGAAATAAAATTCTGAAAAGGGTAGGGACAATGTATGAAAGCCCTGGACTGATATCAGCAAAGAATTTTTGGTTAGGATAAAAATGTGATCAAAGGTGCATTTCAATAAGATGATAACATCCTTGAAACAGAATAATAAAATTGGAGTCTTTGTGTTAAAAAACTGGAGAGCAATGTTTTTCAATTCTGTTTAATAAAGATGCAAAGTAAGAAATACAACTTACATCATGATATACTCCTACTACTGCTTCCATGGCTGTTACTACATAGGCCACACACACACACACAAACCTTCAACAAATTTTCATAAAATTATGTGCAAGAAACACTGTCATTTTCTAATATTTTCATTCTCTTCTTTCACATTCTTTAAAAATGATGATCAGTGACCCCAAATATAATTCATGATGCACCACTGGGTCTAGCTAGTAGTTTAAAAAATAATTAATTAACAAATCATTGCAACAAAAGTCCAAAGAAACATGGTGGTGACTAAGCTGAGAAAATATCAATAGGAATAGAGAAGAAAGAATATACTAAAGAGAGATTTTCTTTTTTTTATGTTTATTTTTGAGAGAGAGAGAGAGAGAGGGAGAGAGAAATGCGAGTTGGGGAGGAACAGAGAAAGAAGGAGACACAGAATCCAAAGCAGACACCAGGCTCTGAGCTGTCAGCACAGAGTCCGACGTTGGGCTCAAATTCCCAAACCACAAGATCATGACCTGAGCCAAAGTCAAACACTTAACTGACTGAGCCACCCATGCACCCCTATTCAGGAGAGATTTTCTGAGAGGAACTTTCTGAATCAGATATGGAGGATGAAAGAAATATGGAGATCAAGGCCTTTCTGCCAAGTCAAAATGTGATTTTCTACTAAAACAGACTATAAGGAAGTTCTACTTAGAATAAATATGATTTAATGAATGTGAAGTTGCCTTGGCCTACTTTGTTATATCAGAAAATAAAACATTCATTTTTATTCACTCATAATATGACAATTTTTCTGAATACTTGATTGGTACCAGAATCCCTAAATCCTCTGAGCATACTACCAACTGTCTTTCCAGGGCCTAGTGTGGAATAAATCATATATACTAAGTTAGAAATTATTTTTCAACCCTTGGTTGTACTTTCAAAAAAATGAAAAAATATATTCATAACTTATAATGACAAATCAATTTTTTTTCTTTTCTTAAACAAGAAAATTAAATGTCAAAGCTATGTTGTTGTGACAAGTTTATAGTATAATCACTAAAAGTTAGCAAACTCAGATGTGTTTCCCACAGCCTCTGTAATGACCATAGTGTACATTGTTTATTAACACCATGAATTACAATGAGAAGAAGTTACAGTTTTTCTGCCTTGGTTTTCTTTCTTGGGTGATTAAAATACCAACTATAATGTTTTGTGAATCCCGTTTCCTTCTTTTTAATGCACAACGTAACTTTTAAGGACATACATGTCATGCTTAATCAGTTCTTCCGTCTTTAAAACAGTAGTAACTGCTTAGCAACCATTGATCAATAGGGTAGTCCAGTCCCCTGATTATGACAAGAGTACCTGAAAATATATTCTAAGTATTCTTGCTTGGTTTCCCACTCCCATGTCTTAAACATTCCCCAGTCATGAATTTTTACCCAAGATAATGAACAGGGAATTTCTCAACAATGGCCAGCATTTTCTCTTTACACCGTCTTCAGAAAAATAAAAATGATGTTTTTTTAATTACAAAGGAAGCATTTTGAGGGTATGCTTAGGATTCATTCTATATGCAATTCCAAGAAGTAACATTTACAGTAATTCAAATAAATATTAATCTTGCTACCCTATATACATTACATATTTACTTTTGTGAAAAAACAATCACATGCAAATTCTTAATTGTGATAAAGGCTGACATTAATAAATCATTTTTAAATTCCTTTAAAATCTGTGTCGTATAATGACAAGTTTTTAACAATGCTCAGGAGGTTTATGAACTTTTATAAATATATTGTCAGGCCCCAGATAGAGGACAGCAATTAAAATTCTTTCCTTCTAAATTGCTTATTGCACATTACTGTGCATTGACAACCAGAGGCTGTGAGAGTTTATTTTTTAATTGAGAAAAATATATTTGTAAGTCATTACCCTTCTGATGCCTTACTTTCCCCTTTTAATTCTCCTATAGTTCCTTTTATCGCTCCTCCAGTTTTTTCCTCTTTTCTTGAAAAATAAGTGATGATTTGTAAGTATTCATACTACTCAAAGTTAAGCAGGCTCCAAGAAGAATGATCAATGTCAGAGATTGATTAAAAATGTGGAATCAGAGTGAAAAGCTTTGACTGTCACCTGATTTCCCAGACTCTTGTCTATTCATATGCTAGATTTCATGGTGAGAGTCTAGGCAGAGGCCCATTGAGTCAAGATACCTGTGTAAGCTGAAGTCTTCGAGTGAGTCTATACTTTTTAGGCCTTATTTTTATTTTTATTTTTATTTTTTTCCACTGGAATAGGCCTTATTTTTAAACCAATGCTTTATATAAGAGGAGATATTTGTATTTTATATTACATTTAAATTTGTTACCGTTACTAATAGCCTTCTAGTATTCTCTATATTGTTGTGAGATCTTTTCAGTATCCTTTCATTATTTTAAAATCCAGGAGATTTTTTCTTCCAACAATACCTCTTGTTCATATTAGTTTTTCATAATGAGAACACTTTTTTATGAGAAAGAAGTCCCCAGAAGAGAAAGAAACTGAACATCTAAACAGTTCAGTGTATTTCTTTCAAAATTAAACTCATTGAGTAGACTGTACATCTCATTCTCTCCTGAGACAATTTCCTTATTTTACAGAAGAGAATGTAGTCCACTGATGTTAACATAGAGTCTCAACTTGAATTTTAGTCTTGTGCTTTTAAATGGCACCACCAGGGGTGCCTGGGTGGCTCAGTCAGTTGAATGTCTGACCCTTGATTTCGGGTCAGGTCATGATCTCATGGGCTTGTGGGTTTGTGCCCCGTGCTGTGAGTGCAGAATTTGCTTGGGATTCTCATTCTCACCCTCTCTCTCTGTTACTCCCTCAAAATAAATAAACTTTAAAATAAATAAATAAATAAATAAATAAATAAATAAATAAATAAATGTCACCACCAGCCCGCTGCCTTCTTTTCTTCCTTCCTTTTATTCCTTCCTTCCTCCCTCCCTCCCTTTCCTTCCTTAGTCTCTGTATATATACTTTTTTAAAGCTTACTTACTTATTTTTTTAAGAGAGAGAGAGTGAGAGAGAGCAAGAGCAACCGAAGGGTAGAGAGAGAGAATCCTGAGCAGGCTCTGCACAGTCAATGCAGAGCTCCATGAGGGGCTGGAACCCACGAATCGTGAGATCATGATCTGGGCCAAAGTTGGATGCCTAACTCACTGAGCCACCCGGATGCCCTTCTACTTTTAATTGCCTCACATTTCTTCCATAATCTGCATATTTTTTCCCCTTCACATTCCTTTTCATGTTTACTTGCTTTGATTGTTTTTCAGAGGAACACAGCTGTTTATATATCCCTGCCAAGGAGTAATCTCCACATGCCTGGGTAGTTATCTTCTCCCATCCAAGACCCCACTTTTGGTGAGGAGTGTTTACAGAAGAGTGAGGAAGGATGTAACTTTCTCACTTCCTTTAGCCAACCAGACCTTCAGATCAGATGTGTGAATCAGTGAAGTTACTGGGATGATCAAAGATACAGCTCTATCACATTCAGGTGCAACTGAACTTGTGACAAAGATATCTAAATTCGTTTGTCTAGTTCTTCCTTTTCATACACAGGACTTAATTGATGCACGATGTTTCAGAGCTTAAAAACCTGCCTTACTCTTTACGAGCTTTGTAAATTTATACAACTTACAACGACTCAGTTACTTCATCAATGGAGAAACATAATGAGAGTGCCTGTCTTATGAAATTATTATGAGGAAAACAGCAAAAAAAGGCAAATAGAACAATTTCTACCACACAATCAATGCTAAATAAAACTTAGCTATTAATCTTCTTGCTGTAGTAATAAAAGACCTTCACTACTTTATTTAAGAATTGTGTCAAAGTCCTAATTGTAGAACTTTATTCTAGTTTTTCCTGCATATATGTGTCCTATTCTCTTAAGTACATTTAGCCATGTTTATGAGCTTGAATAGTTTTCATATTGCCTATGAAGTTAGATTTGTTTTGTCTAATATTCAAGTCATTTTTAATCAACCACTGAGTCAACCATTTAAATCCTAATTAGTTTCTTTTTGGAGGGGGAAGGGGGAAGAGTGGCTCGACTCCAGCCAAAATGGTTTATCACATGTGCTATCAGTCAATCTTTTTTCCCCACACTGTTGTTCAGTAAGTTTTTTCTATCTACATGCTCTTTAATTTGCCTACATGCATTCCTTTTATCTCTCATAATAGGTTGCAAAAGGAAAGGGCATATAAAAAAAATGATTACCATAAGCTAATATTTATTACCAATTCTAAGCAAACAATTCTAAGATGAAATTCAGATATTTTGTTTCAATTTTCTCATAGCATTTTAATCAGTGTTAGTAGCATCATTTATAGAAAAAGTTGGATCTCAGAGAGTTTGAGTAACTTGCCCAAGGCCATGCAGGTTGGGATGTGAACACCAATGCCCACATAACTACTCTTAAAAAGATGGCTGAGGGGGTCACTTGGGTGGCTCATTCAGTTAAGTGTCCAATTTTGGCTCAGGTCATAATCTCACGACTCGTGAGTTGAAGCCCCTCGTTGGGCTCTATGCTGACAGCTCAGGGCCTGGAGCCTGCTTTGGATTCTGTGTCTCCCTCTCTCTCTGCCCCTCCCCAGCTTCTCTCTTTCTCTCTCTCTGTCTCTGTCTCTCTCTCTTTCTCTCTCTGTGTGTCTCTCTCAGAAATAAATAAACATTAAAAAAAAAAGATGATTGAGGGCAGAAACTAAGCCAAATACTTTTTATTCGTAAAGTTTAAGCTAAAATTGCATACATACTGGATGCATATTTAATATATTATTAAATATATTATTTATATATATTATTAATATATTATTTGATAATATAACAATGACTCCATTTTGGATTTGGCAGAAGTGTGGGAATAATATAGCCTAACGTAATTCTCGGTATCAATTTTTTTTAAATGTTATTTATTTTTGAGAGAGAGAGAGAGAAACAGACAAAGTGCGAGCTGGGAGGGGCACAGAGAGAGGGAGACACAGAATCTGAAGCAGGCTCCAGGCTCCAAGCTCCAAGCTGTCAGTACAGAGTCTGATGCGGAGCTTGAACCCACAAACTGTGAGATCATGACCTGAGCTGAAGTCAGGCAATTGAACAATCGAGCCACCCAGGTGCTCTCATTTTTATTTTTTTATTTTTTTAACGTTTATTTTTGAGACAGAGACAGAGCATGAACGGGGATGGGGTAGAGAGAGAGGGAGACACAGAATTGGAAGCAGGCTCCAGGCTCTGAGCCATCAGCCCAGAGCCCGACGCGGGGCTCGAACTCATGGACCGCGCGATCCCTGACCTGAGCTGAAGTCCAACGCTCAACCAACTGAGCCACCCAGGCGCCCCTCTCATTTTTGTATTTTAGAATGAGTTTGAATTTTTTTTCAATTCTGTGATTTCCCTGGAAATAATATGGCACTGTTTTTCCCACCCTTGCCAGTAATGTAAACAAATCTGGGTTTGTGAAAAAGTTTCCTCTTCTGTTTTGTCACTTAGTTATTTTCACAACATAAGTGTCATTTGTTTTTATTTCTGTCAAATTGAGGATTCCATTAATTGTTATCTGATCAAGCATAAAATGTGATATGTGTATGTGTGATTGTGTATTTCTGTGTGCATCCATCACACTGAAACGCAAATCTTCAACATGATGTTTCATCTCTATTTCTTACACTTTGTTTACTACATTGATGGTATGCAACATATAAATTAACTGTTAATCCTATGATTCAAATTTCAAAATGTCATATCAGTTTGATACTTAATTATTTTATCGACATTCTGAAAATCCTCTCCTTCAAGAGATGTGAAATATAAATATTATTCTTATGGTTGAGATACATAAAACGCTTTGTTTAATAACTTCTCAGGATTTGGGGAACATATGGCTGAATGGACTTGTATAATATGCTTAAGTCCTGGGAGTCTGCACTTTCTTCTATAGGAAGGTTGGGATGAAGGATGAATATATTGACATTTTCTCTGATTCTGAAAGAAATCACATGTATAAATAGTGTCAATTAAAACTGCTATCCTGAATCATTCTAAGACAGTTGTGCTTTTCTTTTATATGCACTATGTCCTTGGACATGTTTCTTAACCATTTTGTCCTTAGTTTCTCATCTCTGAGTAGAGCTAATATTATTCCTTACCATAAAATATTGCAAAAATTATTGGCTTTAGGTCTTTTCAGGGCTTACTACAGTCACTCAACAAAGTCAGCAAGACTGACTGATAGGTTGCATGTTTTAGCTTCCTCTAGCCATTTGGAGAGGTTAACCACAAAACCTAAAAAAAAAAAAAAGAAGAAAAGAAAGGAAAGAAAGAAATAGGTATCACAGATTCTTTGTTCTCTTGGCTCTTCAACTCAAAAGCAGGATGGGAGCGGATATGAACCATAAGCTTCCTTTGAGGGCAGAAAAGAGAAGAGGTTATCTCACATTTCATAGTCTGTTGACAAACATGGTTCCCTTGGTAATGATAGTTTGTGTTGAGATATTTCAGTGTTGATACCTGTGTGTGTAGAAACACACACAATGGGACTGGCCAAGAGAGCAAAAAAGATGTTAATCATGTGTTTGGAACTTGTTTGAACATTAAATGGTAAAAAAGAATACAATTTGGTCTATAATCCACTCATTGTTGTTTTCTGCTCATTAATCTATGTTATTCATTTAAAGAAGTGATTAGCAACCTCCTGTATCACAGCACACACTATTTTACTTTAGTATTGTGGATGACTAGTTCTATAGCTAGCATAAGTGTATAACACAACCCCTGGGATGAATAAACGCACAGCTAAATGAATGAACCTTATCTTATGGGTATTACTAACAATAATGGTCAAGATTATTTTTTGGCCAGATTATATAATTTGAAAATAGCACAAATAGTAAAATAGCTGGGAAAAGAGTTCTGAGTATTTGAATATAGTATAGTATTTGAAAAATGAACTCTCAAGACAAATCTGCTGAGCTGTTGAAAGGGGGAACTTCTAGTTGCTTAGACTATTGAGCTATTACTTAAAGGACATGCAGAGAATATTGACAAATTAAAAGACATGTCCCTAGGGAATTCTGTGATCCTGAGGTGTTACACATGAAATAAGAGTTTTTTCCTTAAAAAATTAAATGAGTTAAAATTAAAATTAATGTAAAACATTTTCTATAGCATTGAAAGAAATGAAAGTATTTTCAGTTCTATATAAAAGGAATGTTGAGAGGCAATCACATCTGGTGTGAGGTCAAGAAGAAATTTCAGAGGTCTAGAGTATACATTCCTGCAGGTTTTTAATGATGGAAAATAAACACAAATAAATTTAAAATTGGGTAGCTTAGAGTATACAGGGAGTTTGGCCAACATACCTAATTCTGAATACCTGTTTTCATGTTTTTGATATGTCAAAAATAGTCAGGTAGTACACAAAATTTAATCTTGTTAAAGAAATAGAGTTTGAGTGTATTAATATTCTTATGTACTCAGTAGTTTTGACTCACAGAAATCCTTCATTTAAAAATTGGCCACTGATCAGTTTTATGAGATTAAGAATTAAATGAAAACTAATGTGTTAATTCATAAATGCTTGCTACACATTCTGGATACTTTTGAGTATTATAATCCTTCAGAAGATTTTAGAAAAAAGAAAGATGCAGAATGTTTGATTGCAGATCTATTCATAATCTTGCTCAGTCAGCAGTATTGCTACTAGTAACACTATGCAGTTCACAACAAGTCTACTGAATTGCGGGAGTGCAACACAGCTGGTTGGTTATTTTGGGTTTTATAATGCTTGCCCCGATTATGTGGCATTCAGCTAATTATATGACTAAATATCTGACTCAACCACAGAGTAGTTAATTTACTGACCACATGTGGACACGATGTTAGTCTTTCCTTCCAGTGAAAAACCAGACATAGTCACTCCAAGGAAAATGAATATACTGGACTCCTAGAGCTAATGTAGATTATATTTTATGATGTGTCCTTCTGTTGTGCTATTTTCAGTGCTTCTATTTCCATCCCTCACAAGCCTGGTTACACTGTGCTTAGGTAATAAAAACTTTACAATAGAGTTCATGTGAATCAATTACTCTTTCATCTCCTCCTGCTTTTTTTAGTGAACAGTACAATCAGTTAGCATTCCTTGCATCATATACATTGGCTGGTCTCCTAGATCAACCCTATTCTCAAAAAATATTCTTATTCTCTAAGTTTACTTTTGCTTCCTACTGGAAAGTACCTGTTTTTCAACACCCAACATCACTGATGAATCTATTAGTTCTTAAAAGACACATGGCCATACATTTATGTTTAAGAAACATGCTGAGTCAATTCTAAAAGTCAATTCTAAAATCCTAAAAAAAAATGTTGGCCAACATGGGACTAGGAATATTTAATTTTTTTTATATTTATGTATTTATTTTGAGAAAGAGGGAAAGACAGAGCACAAGCAAGGGAGGGGCAGACAGAGAGGGAGAGAGATTCCAGAGCAGGCTCTGCACTGCCAGCACAGCCCAATGTGGGGCTTGATCCCATGAACTCTGAGATCATGACCTGAGCTGAAATCAAGAGTCAGGCGCTTAACCACCTGAGCCACCCAGGTGCTCCAGTATGGGTGTTTTTAAATCTGTGATAAGAAAAAGTAATGTAAATCATAAAGTAAGTGACATTTTTCCCCTGAAAAGATAATGCAGTAGAATGGTATTTTTTTTTTTCTAACTCGGTTGGCTCTGGTAATTTTAACAATTATAGAAAAAATGAAGTAGAGATGTTGTTTTTCTACAGTAGAAATCCTCTGAAAAGAATAGCTGAGGAATTTGATGGGGAAGACATATTATGTTAACTGTAACACTAACAAGCATTGTCTATTTTTACCTGAGGAAGGAGAAGTATCTGTAATACTGACGTTCAGAATGCATGTTCCCTGAAGTATTCAAATTCATCTTGCAATCAACTTGGTTAGAATTTTAACTATTTTTAAAGTTGGTATGAAACACAGTTTAGGACTTGAAAAATAATTATGTCCTCAACCTACAGTGAGTTCCACAGTAAGATGTCCATTTTGGCTTCTGTTCACATGTAGCTATTCCTTTCATAATATTCTTCATAATATTATGATGGCATCCATAATATTCTTACTGTGATGGGAATGAATAATATCTAATCTCATATAGTGCATGGATCATGGCTAAAGACAAATAAATGTCACACACTGTAGTGGGTATAATTAAATATATATAACTTGAAAAAAATATTTTCTAAACAATATGATGCGTTATTTTTTATTTGTTTTCTCTGAGGAGCTCATCCTAAATAATACAGACTTTGCTGAATTGTGTGAGTTGTTCCTTATGGTAGCTAAATGGTGTCAGAGATCTAGCAAGTAATAAGATATATTAATTAAGAGAGATAAGGAAAGGAAGGATATACAAGCCAGTATTTTAAATAGTGGAGCACACACTTCACCCTTTAATTAAATGTGACTTGTTTGAGAATTAAATTAAAGTGGCAAAGAGCACAAGGAAGGGAAATGTGAGAAATTTTCATAATGCATTATAACCCACAAAAATACAGAAAGAGGAAATCAGTTTATTTCCCCTTTTCTTTAAAGGCTGATATTAGGGAAGAAAAATAAAAGAAAAAATTGCGTGTATGTACTGTGTGTGTGTTTTCTTGAAGGGGTAGATTGAATAGATTCAAATGATTTTTTTATAAATTATCAAACTATTACTTGTTAAATATCTAACTTTTCACGTACAAATTAACGTTTTTTAGAAAATGAAAAACATTTTAAAACTATTTTTAAGTCAAGTATCCAAACACCTATGTGATAGGATCAAAGAAGCATCAAAATTTGATTGAAGACAAAATTCAAGGTGCTTTTCAAAGCTTTCAAAGCTTTCTTGCGATGTAAGAATGAAATCAGGTGCAGGCACTTTGTGAGACCCTGGAGCTTCAGTGGGGAGAACAGGACATGGAATTCTGTCCCTCCTCCACAAAGCATATGCGGCCTGATAGCAGGGGGAAAAAATGTGCATTTTGATGATGTGCTCAAAAGGAACAGAAAGATATTTGATAATAAGGGCTTTTCTGAATTGTTTAATATCTCAAAAAGGCATATTAAATGTAATAATTCCACTTTTCTTACATTTCTTTCCCATTTAGGGCTGTAGAGGGCAATTAAAAATATGGTTGTGGAAAATGCTATAGCAAATTGTACTTTTACTGGACCTCAGGATACAGAAAAGCCACCTTCACTTAATTATGTTTATAAAGTTATTAAAATGACCTAAGTTTGACAAGTGGTGTGGAATTAGAATATCAAGTCTAATGTGTGTTTTACTTACTTAGAGAACAGCATGTGGTTTTAGGTTGCCTACTGCACGGCAGCTGAGCTTTTGTGAATTTACCATCATAAATTCAACTATTAGGAATTCATATCATGTGGTTTTATGAAGATAGCAACAAAGAGTATTCTTAGACAACAGGCCGAATTAATATCAATGACAGTTTGAGCCCTATACTAGGAGAGCACATCCTTATTGAAGATAATATTCCTGAATATGTGATAACTTACTGAAAATATAATTTTATCAGGCAGATTATCTTATTTTTCTAACATGGTAGGAAAAAAAAATGCTTGTTCCCCATTCTTCTTTTTATGTACACTGTTTTAGGAGTTAATGTTTCATATTAATTTTTCATTTGTCCATTAATTTTTTTCCTCTTCAGGTGTAATCTAGCCCCTGTGGTGGAGTTTGCTGCAGATGTGGGAACTAAATCAGATTTTATTACCATGAATCCATCAGTTGTACAAAGAGCATTTGGAGGCTTTCGGAATGAGAGTGACAGAGAAAAATTTGTGCATAGACTTTCCATGCTGAATGACAGTGTCCTTTGGATCCCTGCTTTCATGGTCAAAGGAGGAGAGAAGCACGTGGAGTGGGTTAATGCATTAATCCTTAAGAACAAACTGAAAGTGCGAACTGCCTATCCATCATTGAGACTTATTCATGCTGTCAGAGGGTAAGTGTCTGGAAAGGACCAGTCTGTCCTTGGCACAATGGAACACATAACTAAATGTTTTCCCTAGACAGGAGGGAGCTTCAGGAAAAGCTTCCAATGGATACATGTTTCTCCTTTTTTATAATGGGTACGCTATTCAGCAACTTGCATTTTGTTTATGTGCTATGTTATCTTAAAGCTCATTCTCTTCCTTAAAAAAAGCAAATATTTGAACTTAGCATCTATTTATGTCTAGTCATGAGCATACTACTGGTTTTTATGTTTTGCCATGTTAAAGAGTAATAAGATTTCATGGTAAAGTTGATGAATTTGGGGTAAGAAAACTACCAACAGAAGTGCTAAATGGCTACTGGGCAATATTGTGGAAGCATAAATGTTAGATATATTTAAGGAGCAATTAAGTCCCTTCTGTAGTTAAGAGGTCTACTAGAGATAGAGAAGGCTGGATGAGATAACATGCCCTGATGCTTCCCCCCAAAAGCCATAGATTCCAATTTTATGAATTAGGTTAACATTTCCCTTTTATTAATACAAGCTCAGATGTAAAACCAAGAAATAGACTTTATATAAAAGTGGCAAGTGGCCAAAAGGCCAAGTTCAGTCATGCACACATATAAATGTGTAAAATATATAACACAAAGATAAGCAGTAATGTGTATTTATTGAATATCTACTGAATGCCAGATATTGGAGATAGAAAAATGAAGAAGTCTGATTACTTCTTTAAAGGAATGCATAGGCTTTATAGCAGAAACAGATGTATGTATACAACTGGCTAGTACTTAAACGAATGTTAAGAGGGTATATTGTCAGGAGTGTAGAGTTTGTTTCTCATGTTAGCAAAGAACACTTAAAAGTCTAACATTTCAACCAGACATAAAAAACAGAATAGCTATTTATCAGGGATAAAAAGAGAAAGAGAGAAACAGGACAGAGACAGAGAGAGAGAGAGGGTGACAGAGAAAACCAAACAGAAGGAAATGTTATTGCATTATTAGAGTGAACCGAGACAATGATGTAATTAAGAACAAGGTAAACTTGAGGAGTAATGGAGTCCAGTGTAAAGCATTGGAATACAAGGTTGGAAAAATAACTTGTGATTTGATTGGGAAAAGAATCAATTTTATTTTAAAGCACAGTTATATGTGTGAATTTAGGAGAGTAAGTCTTGTAACACCAGACTCTGAATTGGCAAGAAGAGGTGCTAGGAGTATGAAGACCAATTAGACTTTTTTGATTAATATACTCGCAAGATGATAAAAATGTGGGGCATAATTAGTGGCCATGGGAGGGAAGGGCAAGTTCAAGGGACCAATTAAATACAATGGATAGAAGTTCTAAAAGAAAAAAAGTTTCCAAACCCAGAATTAAAAATAGTTTGCTTCATATACTGTAATTGGGACTGGGCTAAGGTGTTTTCATTTTGTTTTGTTACTGTGATACTTTCCTTCCAGGATTTACCTACCGTTTCCTTGTTTAAGGCTCGAGACAGTTTCTTGGATTGTGTTATTCTTCACACAATTAAATTGCATTCTTATAACTAAATCATGGTTATTCAACATTCACTCTTTTGATGTTTGACATGAAGCTTCAACAAAGTAAGATAAAATACATTCATTTGGAGGATAGGTGTTTTTTTTAATTAGAAAGATTCCTGGTAATTACAGTTTGACTCTGAAGGAAAAACAAAAGTATTTTTAACAGGATAACTTTATAAAGCATTGTGCTAAGAACGCATCTTATTTTTTGATATGTTAATGTTGAGTATCATTTGAGTGTGAGAAAATATTAAAGATAACACTGTCTTATTGTCTTATCTTAAACACACACGAAGACACATACACTCTGACACACACATAGAAATATTCATACACACTCCAGTGATAGTTTATTAAGATCCAAAAACAAATGTTTTGAAGTAAGTACTCTTTGATTATAGGAAACTAATAAAATTTAAGATTACTCTGAATTAGTACCATTTCAATAGACTATTTTCAGAGCAGTTTTAGGTTCACAGCAAAATTGAGAGGGTGGTACAGAGACTTCCCATATGCTCCCTGCCCCCACACATGCATAGCCCCACTATCAAGATCTTGTACCAGAGCCGTACATTGGTTACAACTGATGAACCTACATGGACACAACATTATCACCCAAAGTCCATAGTTTACACTGCAGTTCACTCTTAGTTTGTACATTCTGTGGGTTTTGACAAATGGGTAATAACATGTATCCTCCATTATAGTATCATACGGAGTAGTTTTACTCACCTAAAAGTCCTATTCATCCATTCCTCCCCATTAATTCATGGTAAGAACATTTTTTGTTTGCTTCTGTTTGTTTTTACTGTGTCTATAGTTTTGCTTTTTCTTGAATGTCATATAGTAGGAATCATATAGTAAGCCTTTTCAGATTGGCTTCTTGTGCTTAGCAATAAGCGTGTAAAATTCCTCCATGTCTTTTCATGGCTTGACAGATCATTCTCTTTAGTGCTGAACAATCTTGCATTGTCTGGATGTACCAGTTTATTCATTTACTTGTTGCTTCCAAGTTTTGACATTTATGAATAAAGCTGTTGTACACATCTGTGTGCAGGTTTTGTTGTGGACATAATTTTCAACTCATTTGGGTAAATACCAAGGAGTATTATTGCTGGATCTTATGATAGGGGTATGTTGAGTTTTGTGAGAAATTGCCAAACTGTCTTCCGAACTGGTTGTACCATTTTATATTCTCCACAGTAATGAATGAGAGTTCCTGTTCCTCCACATCCTCACAGCTGTGCTTTCAGTGTTCTGGGTTTGGGCCATTCTAATCGTTAGCGTAGTGATATTTCATTGTTGTTTTAGTTTGCATTTCTCTGATGACCTAATGATGTGGGGCATCTTTTAATATGCGTATTTGTGGTCTTTATCTCTTTTTCAGTGAGAGGTGTATTGAGGTGTTGGGCCCATATTTTAGTCAGGTTGTTGGTTTTCTTATTGCTGAGTTTAAGAGGTTTTTGTATATTTTGGATAACGCTCCTTGACCAAGTAGGTCTTTTGCAAATATTTGCTCCCAATCTGTGGCTTGTCTTTTCATTCTTTTGACAAGTGTCAAAAGAACATAAGTTTTTATTTTTAATGAAGACCAGCTTATCAAATATTTCTTTCATGGATCATGCCTTTGGTGATATATCGAAAAAGTCATTGCCAAACCCAAAGTTGTCTTGATTTTCTTCTATGTTATCTTCTAAGAATTGTATAGATTTGCATTTCACATTTAGATCTACAATCCATTTTGAGTTATTTTTTGTGACGGGTATAAGGTCCGTGCCTAGATTCTTTTCTTTATATGTGGTTGTCTAGTTATTCTAGCACCATCTGTTGAAAAGATTATCCTTGGGGAGCCTGTGGGGTATATATTGAAGGGCAGGAGTGAAGTTTGGTTGCATGCACAGCCTGGGTCCTCCCAGCAATTTCCAGTGCAAGATGGTGCCAGGAGAATCTTAAAAAAAAAAAAAAAAGACTACCTTTCCTCTGTTATATTATCTTTGCTTCTTTCCGAAACATTAGTTGACTATATGCTGTCCTGATTTTGCTAGCTTTATGGTAAATCTTGAAGTTAGGGAGTGTCAGTCCTCTGACTTTCTTTTTCCCCATTAATATTGTGTTGACTATTCTGGTCTTTTGTCTCTCCATATAAACTTTGCAATTAATATTTTGTTCCCTAAATTCTGTTGTATATTTCTTCATTCACTCTAAGTGGCAAAGCACAAAATAAGAGGTATGGTTGAAATGGAGCATTTTCAATAAATTAGAATCTAAATGGAATTGTGCATGATTAATAGCTGTGGATTCACATAAGCTTTTTTACAGACTTTTAAAATTTATTTATTTATATTGGGAGAGGTTGAGAGGATGAGCAGTGAAGGGGCAGACAGAAAGGGAGAGAGAGAGAGAATCCCAAGCAGGCTCTGTGCGGCAGCGTGGGGCTTAAAACTCATGAACCCATGAGATCATGACTTGAGCCAAAACCAAGAGTCGGAGGCTTAACTGAATGAGCCACCCACGTGCCCCTTTTAACAGATTTTTTTTTAATATAGAAAGTGCAGGGGCGCCTGGATGGCGCAGTCGGTTAAGCGTCCGACTTCAGCCAGGTCACGATCTCGCGGTCCGTGAGTTCGAGCCCCGCGTCAGGCTCTGGGCTGATGGCTTGGAGCCTGGAGCCTGTTTCCGATTCTGTGTCTCCCTCTCTCTCTGCCCCTCCCCCGTTCATGCTCTGTCTCTCTCTGTCCCAAAAATAAATAAAAAACGTTGAAAAAAAAAATTAAAAAAAAAAAAAAAAAAAAAGAAAGTGCAGGGGGGAGCCTGGGTGGCTCAGTGGTTAAGTGTTTAACTGCAGCTCAGGTCATGATCTCACGGTTCATGAGTTCAAGCCCCATGTTGGGCTCTGTGCTGACAGCTCAGAGCCTGGAGCCTGTTTTGGATTCTGTGTCTCCCTCTCTCTCTGCCCCTCCAGCAATCATGCTCTGTATCTTTCTCTCTCTCAAAAATAAATAAACATTAAAAAATATATAGAAAGTGCAGAACCTTTTAATAACTAGTTCATCAATACTCATGTTTTGTTTTATCCACATTCCTTCCATAACGATTATAAACTATTTCACCTAAGCATTTTATTCCAAAGATTAACAAGGCCAAACTTCTGACCACTGGTGAAGTTAATGGTATACTTTCTTTAGATTACTATGCTTTAGATGTTTTTCACAAGAATTGTTTTGAATTCTCCATGAAGAACTCACCTTGCTACTGTACTACTCATCCATCTATGTGCTCCCCCTTCAGATGTCAAACGATTGAATTCTAAACTGTGACCCAGGATATAAAGAAGTAGTTCTAGAGGTGCCTTTCACTCTTCAAATCCCATTGGAAATTTGTACAGGTGGTATATGTGAAAGGTGACTTCATTTATGGAATTAATGAAATGAACACATTAATGCATGCAATGTAGCATTTCAACATAATGTTTATATTCTGCAAAGCTACTGGAACTCTGGAAGAAAATAAGGAAGTGTGAATACTGATGAAACAGATTCACATGATATGAAAGCATGAGCAAACTCCCCAAAGATCTGTTCTTTAAGTATCTGTTTTACATCTCTCTGAAACACTGTGGTTAATAAAGTTCAGGAAAATAGTTTAGAGAATTTCATAGCCTCTGTTGATTCCTGGAGTTTGTTGTCTCTCATAAAAAGTTTAGAACACCTAGTAAAAGCACGCAGTTTAGTGTGCATGTAATCACTGTGTATGCAAAGGGCCTTCCAAGCACTGCAATTACAAGTAGAGAGTTTAAGTGATTTGGAAAGCAAAAGGTTCCTGAACACAATGAGAATCATTTAGTTTTCATATTGTCAAGCATCATTATTTAAACTTTTTCCTCGCTGAAAATTATGATGGCTTACCAACTTCAAACGTCTATTCAATTGTCGGGATTTTTTTTATAAAGCCCCAAAAATATAACCTCAATCATAAAACTCAAAGAGATTCTTAGATTATGTTTTAATGAATGGTCATTCTTCCCAAGCCATATTAAATAAAATGTAAGGACAAAAGGATAGCTAGATTATAATTTTAAAACAATCTTACAAAATAATGAAAGGGTAATCTAATGGGGACAAATAAAAGATATATTTACAAATTTAAGACAATACCTGAATGCATTAAACTGGTGTGGAGTTGCAAGCTTTTCTCTGGTATTTCTTCAAAAGCTACACATGACTACATATTTTTATAATTATTTTGCAGTTTTCCTTATGAAAGAGGAATAATTTTCATAAGACTTTAAGAATGAAGAGGGGATTTTGAAACTTCAAAATGACTTGCTGAAACTTTAAAAATGTGACAAGATATAAAAAATTCAAGGTTCTATTACATTTATAATAAAATTGTCGGGGCGCCTGGGTGGCGCAGTCGGTTAAGCGTCCGACTTCAGCCAGGTCACGATCTCGCGGTCCGTGAGTTCGAGCCCCGCGTCAGGCTCTGGGCTGATGGCTCGGAGCCTGGAGCCTGTTTCCGATTCTGTGTCTCCCCCTCTCTCTGCCCCTCCCCCGTTCATGCTCTGTCTCTGTCCCAAAAAAAATAAATAAAAAACGTTGAAAAAAAAAAAATTGTCAATGTACAACACATAATATACTGCAACAAACATTTAACCCATGGACTAGTTTAAGATACAATTTTAAATTATTATATGACATATCAAAATATATTTTTATAAAATATTTAGTGTTAGTCAAAAAAGTCCTATTTTTATAATTACTATAATTTGATGCACAATAGCCAAGTGCTGTTTTATACAGTGGGATGGTTATACTTTATTTTCTCATTTATTAACAGGGTAAAAACAAATCAGCATGAAAAAGTAAACCCTCAGTTCCACTACCAAGTGCTATAGATAATTTTAAGTTCATTTATTTATTTTTGAGAGAGAGAGAGAGAGAGTGAGAGAGAGTGTGAGAAGAACAGAGACACAGAGAGAGAGAGAGGGAGAGAGTGAGAGAGAGAGAGAGAGAGAGAGAGAGAGAGAGAATCCCAAGCAGGTTTCACACTGTCAGTGCCAAGCCCAATGTGGGCTCAAACTCATGAACTACGAGATCATGACCTGAGCTAAATAAAATCAAGAGTCGAATGCTTAACCGACTGGGCCACCTGTGCACCCCTGATAGTTTCTTAAGAATTCTCCAAGAAAAGAGGCACTTGGGTGGCTCAGTTGGTTGAGCATCCGACTTCGGCTCAGGTCATGATCTTGCGGTTGGTGACTTCGAGCCCCGCGTCAGGCTCCGTGCTGACAGCTTGGAGCCTGGAGCCTGCTTCAGATTCTGTGTGTCCCCTCCCCACCGCCTCCCCACCCCCACCCCCACCGCCCTGTCTCTCTCTGCCCACTCCACCAGTGCTTGTGCTCTGTCTCTGTCTTTCAAAAATGAATAAACATAAAAATGTTTTTTTTAAAAGAATTCTCCAAGGAAAGAGATTAGATAGATAAATAAGTGTATTTTAAAATTATATTTTATATGCATAACAATGTTATATACAAATTTCCAGTTCTTGCTTAGAATGATATATAGTCTTCTGCCTCTTTTTTTTTTTTTTTAAGTTTTTACTTTAGGGAGTTTGTTCCTTGGAATCTTATCTCTATTCTCTGGTATCTTAATTATAATTCTCTTACCTCTATTCAGATATTTATATTTAAGAGCATAATTGATTTAAACTTCAGTTTTTTTTTTCGGGGCGCTGGGGTGGCTCAGTTGGTTAGAATGTCTGACTTCAGCTCAGGTCATGATCTCATGGCTCCTGTGTCAGGCTTTGTACTGACAGCTCAGAGCCTGGGATCTGCTTCGAATTCTGTCTCCATCTCTCTCTGCCCCTCCCCACTCGTGCTCTGTCTCTCTCTCAAATATAAATAAACATAAAAAAAAAAACCTTTAGATTTGTTGCAATCATTCTGGAAAATATATTCAAACATTTATATTTGAATCCTTTGCCTCTGACAATTATTATGAAGCATTAAAGTATTTAAGTCAAAATTTAAATATTCAAGTCCAAATTATTTTATAAATTTATATCATCCATTAGTTTATTGTTTCAGTTCTACTACAACAAAAAAAATGTTTGTCCTATTTTGTCATCATACCCTAATTATTTGTTTTAATATCAATATTCATATAATAGAGACTATACTCTCTTTAAGTTGATAAAGATACTTTGTATTAATCAAGATAAACACTTAGATTAAGGACTGGTTAATATTGAGATTAATAAAAGTTGATAATGTTCTATGTGTTACCTTGATAGATGGTAATTCTAAAGTTATCCAACAATTTGTAAACATCTTCACCAAAATGATTAAGGGAAAGATAAATTCAGTTCATGTAGATTTTTAAAAATTTTTATGAGTTCTATCTATGATATCTGGTTTTTTTTTTATCTTTTAGTGGAGAATATATATGCTACCCTTATAGTTAACAAATCTTCCAAATGTTTCTTATTTAAAGGATAATTTAAAAACTACAAAAGAAATGTACAAGTGTGAGTAAAATTGACTAATGAATGCATTAAAATAGCTTGGAATTAAGAACTTTCATTTGAAATGCTTGGTATACCCTATGACCTATAGCAGAGTTTCTCAAATTAGAGTTAACAGATGTATTTTGCAGGTTCTGAAAAAATATTCTTATTCTTTTGAAAACTTGTCTCTACATTGATCCAAACTGAGAATTCTGGCTTAGAGAATTTTCAAGAATTATTTAGGAGTTTAATATACAAGAAAGGTCAAAATAAAACTATTCTGTCCATGGACAAGACTATTTATATCCTTCAGACTCAGATTTGTATCTTTTAAAATGTGGGAAGTGACATAAATAACCATTTAGGTTCTTTTGAGTGCTGAGTTTCACTGGTCCTGTGCTTTAACTGTTGATGCTTAAGTGAATATTCAAAACAACACAATACACATTTGTACTTAATATTTACAAACATCCTCAGAAATGTCATCTATTAACCTAAATAAAAAGCTTTGTTTAACTTAATCAACATAATAATTGAGGTAGCTTACTAAAATATTCCTGCTTCAAAGTCATTTCTCTTGGAATTTAAATATTCTTTATATTTTTCAAGACCATAATTAAGCTAACCCACCCCCATCTAAATGTTTCTTGTTGCTGGTAAAAGACATACACACACACACAAACATGTACACACACATATACACACAAATATGTGTAAGTCTGTGTATATAGATAAGTATAGGTATAGATATAGATGATATAGTTATAGATGATATAGATATAGAAGATATAGGGATATATGTTTGTTAGGGAGCCATTTATCCTATTGAATTTGTTCTTTCTTTAAATTTTGAAAATTATTAACCTGTTTAAAAAGCATAGCTCTTGGGGCGCCTGGGTGGCTCAGTCGGTTAAGCGTCCGACTTCGGCTAAGGTCATGATCTCGCGGTTCATGAGTTCAAGCCCCGCGTCGGGCTCTGTGCTGACAGCTCGGAGCCTGGAGCCTGTTTCCGATTCTGTGTCTCCCTCTCTCTCTCTGACCCTCCCCCGTTCATGCTCTGTCTGTCTCTATCTCAAAAATAAATAAACGTTTAAAAAAAATAAAAAGCATAGCTCTTTCTATAAATGCAAATTATGTAAAATTACTTCTGGAGTAGTGTTTATATATTGCATACAGGAAAAATAAAAATAATATATACTGCTACATATACACACAACATATAACAATATTTAATATACTATTAATATTTTGTATACACTTAACACAGTATGTGATATACAATATAATACACTATTATGAGCAATTAGATAACATATGATATACTAATAGTATCCCATGCAAGTTGTTTGTTGGACTTTTTGCATGTCAGACAGTACCAATACACTTTCCTTATAATGATACATTCATATGCAACTTGTCATCACTTAGGATTTTGAAAAATTGATTTTGTCATGCTTAACATATGGCAAAAGTTTCCCACTTTATATTTATTGTGTTGGCATTTGTTGTGCTATCTTGAATTTATTCTTAGTAATTTCATCTTGTGTTGGGAGGAGAAGTACTCTTTTACACTATTACTGGAAGTGACTAACTTTTGAATTATTTCCTCTTATTCAGAATATAATAAATTAATCTGCATGCTTCATAAGCAGTATACTTATTTCTTCATTTTTGTCATTAAATAAAATGAAGTTTAACAATGGGATATCACTTAATATACCCTCTTAAGTTTCCTGGGGTTTTGCTGGATCATTTAGGTTTTCTTTGGTAGGCAACCCATAAACTAGCAGGTTGTGAGTACTTCATTCACAATTTAATGATCAGGGTCATAATTTCTAGCGTGTGCATTTAAATGTAGGAAGGAATAACAAGACTTGCAGAAATTAAATCAAGTGATATGTCTTTTCTGTGTAGCTGATGTTCTAAATTTTTCATTAGTCAAGTATATCTTTCTATTAAAAGAAAAGCAGCACACAGTTAATTTGTTACAATGTATGATATTTTTCCTTAATTTTTTTTATTTGAATATAGTTGATACACAATGTTAACATTAGTTTCTATGTACAACATAGTGATTCCACTTCCCTATACATTATGCTGTGCTCACCACAGTGTAGCTACCACCTGTCACCATACAACACTATTAGAATATAACTGATTAGGGGCACCTAGGTGTCTCAGTCAGTTAAGCTTCGACTTTGGCTCAGGTCATGATGTCACGGTTGGTGAGTTTGAGCCCTGTATCCAGCCTGTTGCACAGAGCCCACTTGGGATCCTCTGTCCTCCTCTCTCTCTGCCCCTTCCCCGCTCATGCGCGCGCTCTCTCTCTCCCTTTCAAAAATAAATAAACATCAAAAAAAAAAAAAGAATATCATCAACTGTATTCCCTATGCTGTGCTTTTTGTTCCCATGAACATTCCATAATGGGAAGCCTGTATTTTCTACTCCCCTTCACCCATTTTGTCTATCCACCCACCTCCTTCCTCTCTGGTAACCATTAGTTTGTTCTATTTATAGGTCTAATTCTGCTTTTTGTTTGTTTGTTTATTCAGTTGTTTTTCTTAGATTCTGCATATGAGCGAGTCATATAATATTTGTCTTTCTTAGTCTGAGTTATTTCACTTAGCCTACTACTCTGTAGGTTTACCCATGTTGCAAATGGCACAATATCATCCTTTCAATGTCTGCATAATATTCCACTGTATATAACAATGTATGAGTTTTTAAATTTTTATTTATCTTTTTATTTTTTCTTTCAAGATTTTATCTAAATTCAAGTTAGTTAACATATAGAATGTATGATTTTTTAATGTGGTTCCTAACAAATTAAAAGGTTTTATCTTCACACATCTTTTAGCATCACTTTTTTTCCAGTTTTAAGACTGACACAAAAATACCACTGCTCAGATTTTAGTTACTACACTCGTTTTTCAGACATGAAAATCTTTCAACTTTAAATGAATCTAAAGATAAAAGGCTAATTAAAATTAGGGTGATCTTCTGCAGGCTAAATTCATGTAAATGACATGAGCTTTCAGAATTTGAATCAGACCAGGCTCCCAATGGAGTTCCCAGTAAAAATAGAGACTGAAATAGACCATTGGTAGGAAATATGAGTTCATCACTGTTATTCAAATGGATTGTTTTGGAATATTGAACCAACTCAAAGTCACACAAGGAAAAGTAATTTTAAGAAACAACTGAAGATCGTGACATTCACTCCAAATGTTTTCTGAAAATGGCTTGTTTTAAATTTAATCTTATGCCAAAAACATTTCCAAATGGTTTCTATTTTGACCAATGAGCAACACAGCTGTAATATTTATTTAAAAAAAACATGCATCTTTAATGTTTTTGATTAGCTAAACACTGCATACTGGGTATTTTAAACCTCATGATATTTCCATGATGAAATGTTTCTTTCTTTGCTGGGAATGCGGATGTTTGTCCTTCTGGAACTGCAGTGTTTCCTGAAATCATAATCCAGTTACCCTTGTGTTAAAGTATTGTTTCCTAGCAGCTCGTGTCAGTTATATTTCATTGTGGAATGTGAAAATATAAATGGCTTGTATCTGAGAAATGATTCACAGGTATATGGCTCACAAAGGAACCTGTGGGAAGCAGAGCTTCTAGGCTGCCCTTGGCCAACATATTTCTCTCTCATTGAGACTAAAAGGTTCTGCAAAGTATCTAGAATGGCTTTTGAGGAGTGGGGAAGCCTTCATGGTGGTCAGTGACAATGACCCATCCTGGTTTTTTTCCCCTTGGTATGCATTTTTTTTTCTTTTCTCCTCCTGGATCATTTCCATTCTTTCTTCACTCTTGTCCCTTATTCAGAGATTGACCTGGGAGTCTTTTCTCTGTATTTTCTTTACAAAGGATGTGTGCCTCTAAACAGTAATCAGAATGTATTTTATTGTTCCCTTTGTTCTCTATGTTATAAATTTCATAAGTGCAAATACTTATTTATCTATCTCTTCATATAACTAAGAGAAAGGATGAAAGCCTATATTCATTATGATGGGGGTTAGGGCACAGGTGCAGAGGAGTAGAAAATTGAGTCATGAAAAAGGGCAAAGTTGTTCTGTAGAAAGACTTTGAAGTTTGAATCAGGGTTAGTTCTTTAGAGCAATCAAAGAAGCAGGGCAGCAGGCTGGATGGAGGAAGCAATTTTTTAATCAATCTGGGTATCACTGGAAATCCTATTTACCATGCAGCTTATTTTGAAGCAGAGGGAAACCCTGCCAATAAGGAAGGCTTGAATCTCCATAGAGATAGCTTGTTTTCCCAGCAATGTATTAATTAATCAACTGGTATATGTGAAGAACCAACTTGTGCCCAGTACCCACATAATTGTAAATCAATGCTTACTAAATTGTACCTGCCTAAGGTATTGTTAGAATAAAACTGTTAGACTAAGTTCTGATTAAAAAGTAAATGAACCATAATAATGAAGTGAGACACTTGGGAACATCTAGAATGAACATCTATAAATTCATCCTGAAAAACTAAGAAAGTTGCCCTAATTCTATAATTTCATAACTTAGTGTCTCTTGATTATTACCTTGAGCATTATCTTTCAAAATCCATATATATATATACATATATATATATATGTATATATATATAAAATCATATATATGTATATATATAAAATCATATATATATGTATATATATAAAATCATATATATATATATATATATGATTTTTTAACAGATTGATTTATTATAGTGTTTTCTAGAAGAAAAAAGGCTATTTTAAATACTGTAGCCAGGGAAATATATTGATTTTCCACATTTTTAAATTCCAAGACTGAAATTTAGTATTCAGAACAAATGTTTATACTGCTATATTTAAGAGCTACAGGAAAAATTCATAAATTTATTTCATAGGTTATAGTCAGTACATGCTTTTGGTTGTTTATTCCCTTTCTACTTTCAAACCCCAATCCTGTAATGAGTGGTAGAAACTATATAAATTACCTTAGAAATTCCCTTGTTTCTCTGACCTTTCAGGAAAGAAAAGAGGAACACTCATCAATATGCAAACTATGTATTGAATTATTCTGCATAAAGCTATTCTAATTTAAGTCCAGGTGACTGGGACTTTATTCCATTCCAAGATTTCTTATATACACTAAAATAATTGTCAATTTAAGATAAAAAGCAAATATATAATAATGTTTAAACAGTGTGACTAGATACTGAGTTTGCCAAGGAAGGTTATTGAATCAACTACTCCATAAATCTTTTAAAAATGTATAGTTTCTTATTTCCTTAGAATAATTTAGATGTGGTTTATCTTGAACTCCTTCAACCTACTTGATCAGGTGTTTGCATATGATTGATCATTGTCAGTCAGCTAACCCTAGCTCCTAACATTTTTTAATAGATTATCACAGTCTCAGCTGCAACTTCCAAATTATGGCTTAGATATTTGAAATGCCAGCTGGTACCAAGATACCAGCAATATATGAGAAGAGAATAATGCAAAAGACTTGATGCTTTGGATTCTGTGTCTTCCTCTCTCTCTGCCCCTCCCCCATTCACTTTCTGTCTCTCTGTCTCTCAAAAATGAATAAACGCTTAAAAAATAAAGGAAAAAGACTTGGGGCTTGAGCACTAGACTTTTCATGTAGGAAAAAAAGTTATTGACATATCTGTTGCATATTTCAAAGGCACTTTTGGCAAGGGATCAAGGGAAGGGTCATCTCTCCTTTTTTTCTCTTCTCATCATTCTTACCCCCAAATTATTTAAAAATCTGGGTGAATGAGTAAACATATTGTACCAGAATAAGGGATTGATTTTAAAATATTTTTTAAAGTCCTTTTAAAAATTCCTTCTAGTTATGGGTTTATATAAAAACCAAGAATTGGAAAGCATGTTAGCCAGGAGCAGGCTAGAAACTCTATTTTCTATGTCTGGGATTGATGTCTAGTAAATAAAACATTTACATTTTCACAATCCATGGATGAAATAAGTCAAGGAAAATATTCAGAGAAACAAGAGAAGAAGGAAAAATTATGGAGTCCCAGTAAAAACCAGTATTCAGTGGTAGGAAGATAAACCACACTGCAGAGGTCAGTCTGATAACTCTACCAGCTTGCGCTCACTGAGGTCCATCCCAAACAGCTAGACCTATTTTCTGTCCCCCAGTAATATGCTGTATGATGTTCCTTTTTATGCATTAGTGAGTGAGTGCACTCTCCCTTCAAGATAGGGCTTGTGGTTCAATATGGTTTTCTGAAGACTGTATTTAAACTCAATATATTTGTTGACAACTGTGGGAAATATTGTTCAACAGCTGATTTTGAGAACCAATCAAATCACATTATATAAGTTGTAAATTCTTACACTTGTTTTCAGTGTTCATTGTCACAATCATTTCCTCCAAATGATATTATGCTGGTACTGCCACTTCAGAGGCCTAAGTGAAAGTAAAATCCTAAAATATTTTCTCAGTTATTTTTCTTTTAATTTATTTTGAGAGAGAGAGAATGAGTAGGGGAGGGGCAGAGAGAGAGGGAGAGAGAGAGAATAAAAAGAAGGCTCTGTGCTGTCAGTGCAGAGCCAGACCAGGACTCCATCTTATGAACTGTGAGATCATGAGTGAGCTGAAATAAAGAGTCAGATACTTAACCAACTGAGCCACCTAGGCACCTCAGTATTTTCTCAGTTCTTAAGAAAAGATAATTTCTATCATATCTTAAGAACCTTAGCCTTCGGCATATTGTACACCTAAAACTAAGGTAACACTGTATGTTAACTATACTGGAATTAAAATTAAAAACTTGATTTAAAAAAAAAGGCAATACACACACACACACACACACACACACACACACACACACACAACTTTAGCCTTCTGATACACCATTGTTACTCCTTGTCAGTAAGTTAGGGTCCTGTGTAAATGGTAGAAGTTTTGTACATGCCATGAAGGCTTTCTCATCCTTTGAAAGACCTTACGTCTATATAGTTTGAACAGATTTTAGTTTCAATAAGAAATAACCACCTACACTTCAAATACTCAGGAGAGAGAGGATAAAGTAGCTTAGATAAACATTAAAGTATATATAACTGATAGCTAATTCTTAACTAATGGTAAATAAGTTGTTGGGAATAAAGAAAAGTAATCATAAAGGCCCAAAGAATAGATGTGGGAAATCTGGGGAGTGAGAAGTGGAAAAGCCGTGGGTGCAGCAGTACTGCTGATTTTTTCCTCCTGTTGCTCCTTACTTTGCATCTTTATCCAGCTGGATCATGAAGTTAGGCACTGCAGTCAAGGTCAGCACCAAAAATTGTGACAAGTCACTGCTCTTTTATTGGGTAAATGCCTGCTTGTTTTCACATGAGTTTGCAGCCCAAGAGCTCATTCCCTGATTAAGGTTTTTCTGGACAAAATGTCAGTCAAATGCTAGTGTATGAAGAACTCAGTTATAATCACTCCATTCTATCCTGCCTCCACTTTTATCCTCCAAACCATCATCCAATGACCATGTTGATGGTCAAATGGAATGCCTTGCAGAGAGAATGGGCTGGCGGTTGCTATCATTAATTTCTCACCAAAAACAAATTGCTTTTGTTTCGGGCAGCATAACATTTTCATTCTCAACACTAAATTGTTGTCATGAAAAAAGTATGGTTCACATTGCTTGCCTCATTCTCTCATTACTCATTTGAAGCATGCTCTTGAAGAAAATACTGTCCTTTGATGTCACTCTAGGGATAGTAAAAGCAATGGAAGAATCCATTTGTCCTTCTGTAAAAAAATAGTCATAAAGTGATAGTGTAATAAAGAAATTAGGAATTCTTAGGTACCTAGCTTGTATAGATTCCATTGAATGAATTATATAGACTCAGCTTCCTTGGTCTTTATAACATTTCAGGGCAATTTGCCAAAATTAATTAAGCTGTAGTTCCAAGTAACTGAGTTCAGATATCCAATGATAGTTGTGCCAGTTAAAAACTTGAATGAAATTTAATAGCTAAAACAATCATGTGACATCTAGATAACCTTTACATAATCTAAAATGCAAGGGACTCTATATTACACAGTTAATATTTTTGATAATTTGGTTTAATAGTAACTCCTTTTTTTGCTCTTCCTTTCCCCCAGTGGATCTTACTCAAAGTAAAATTATTACCTGCAGCTACTTATGATTTTGCATTTTATTCCATTGATCTTACTCCTCTCAGTAGAACTCCGTAAACTTTCTGCAAAAATTATTTTATAGCCACATATAAAATTTTCACAATGTGACAAGCTGATCTTACATTAAAATATATGTTTTTCGGTAGTGCTTGAGAAAATTGCACCGTCTTATAAATGTTTGACAGTAATCATTTTAAAATAATAAAAATTAAGGAAGCAATGTCGGGGTAGGATGTGGGCACCTTCCCCAAACTCTTTGTTTTTGCTTGTTGATAGTCATCACATAAAAAAATAAAAGAACTTGATTCTTTGTATAATCCATATGTGTTGTAGTCAATCCATCTGTAGGTTCCCATTAATAAAAGTCACCACTAGGAAGAATCAGTGCTACTAAACATATTTTGTAGTTTATTCAGCTGGCAAATATTTTCTCTGTTTCTTTTTTGCCTAGACCAGATGCCTACAACAAAATTGCTGTCAGTTTCAAAACTAGTAAGCTGATTATTTTACAGAAAATAATAAACGCAGAATATGTTTCATACAAATATTGTAGTAATACACAAAGCATGGTAGTCCTATTCGACGGAATAAAAAATCAGATTCAGAATTTTGCATTAAAAAGTTTGTTTTGAAGCAGCAAAATACTTTAAATCACATAACTCCACATTTGGAAAAAATGAATAGATAGTGTTTCTGCACATTTGCTCATTCAGGAATATTTATATGGCCAGGGCTGGGCTATGTCTGGGGCTGCAAAGAAGATATCTAAGCATGGGCTCCCGCAAGGGAGGAAATCCCCACTTTCATAGTCCAGGGTTTTATGTAAGGAAGGGACAAGGTAATTTGGGGATGTAATTTGGCAAGTGCTTGGAATACCTTCAGTGGGATGTGAGTGGGATCACTGAGTAGAAACACACAGAAGAGTTTCCAAGCAGGATTAAAAGTCAACTGAGAGTATATACCAATAATTCACAGTACTGCCTACTTACAAGTTGTATCAGAGTTACCTACTGCAAAATAGTCCTCTTTTGAAAGACCTAAACATGATACCTCTACCTACAGCTTGATTAAAAAAAAGAATGGTAATAGAGTTCTGATTTACAAAGAGCTTCAGGATCCAAACAATGCTTCTACATGCTAAAATTTATTCTAGAAAGGGATGGAAGATGATAAAAGGAAACAGTTATACAACTACTGAAATGAGTAACCTGTTTAGAAATAATTCAAAGTGATAGAACAAAATTATGTTCAAATAGATTTATGAATCTCTCCTCTTTCTCCACCATGATATATGGTGGGTTTGACATTTCCCTTATTCCATTTTTCTCATTTAACTTGGTGTGCAAAGGAACTAAGTCCTTGGATTTCTCACTGTGTGTGAGACACTGAATATGACAATGAGGAGGCATACTGTGACTGCAAGTAGATTAGGTGGGGGGGGTGGGGTTTACAAGAATAAACAGGAAGAAGCAATTATGAAAGAGAAAGGTGACACGCTGGACAAAGTATCTTCATTTTTTGTTGTTTTTTTTTTTTTTGCTTTTTTTTTTTTTTTTTTTTTTATCTCTGTAATTGGAAAACTTTGGAGATTGATTTTCTTATGTCCTTAAGAAACTAAGGACAAGACAGTTACAAGAGCAAATGAGGCTGACCCTCAACAAAGAGATCCAGAGACAATAAAGCTATTCTACAGGACACTTCTCTGACTGGCTGGGAGATGATGGAAGCATGAGGTTTCCTCTTTAGCAGTTAGAGTGTTAGGAAATAACTTTGCATTGCCCAAACATTGTGACTCATGATGACATGAACTGCTTGGGGAATTTGACATTCCTCTTCAATGCTCTGGACCTTTTAACACTTAGGTTTGACTGGGGACTTTCTAACCAAGCTGTTCTGATGGTGATATTACAGAACATTTTCATAACTTGTGCTTTTATTCCATTACAGTAACACATTGAAAGATGTTTTATAGTGTCTTTGAAAATCCCCTGTCTTTACCTGTAAATTTGCCATGTATTTATTTATGTTCATCAAGCTGTTTCTTTAAAGATACCACTCAGGTCCTCCCTAAAATAAGTATAAAATATTTGGAAATGTTGAAAAAGGTGTGAAGAAATTCATAACTGCTTAGAAAAACCTAAACCCATTAGAAAAACATTGAAAATTCTCATTTCATGCATCAGACAATTTTTTTTTGTGTCTCACTGATAAAATCATAATAACATAATATATAAGTAAGGGATCAGGAATATTTAAAACAGATTTTAGTTGCAGGAAAATATTTAAATGATATGATTGTCATAAAAGTATATAAATATATTCCATTGTGTGTGCATATATATATATATATATATATATATATATATATATATATATCTTTATCCATTCATTAGTCAGTGGACAGGGAGGTGGGTGGGGGATGGGGGAAATAGATGATGGGTATTAAGGAAGGCACTTGTGTTGAGCACCAGGTGTTGTATGGAAGTGTCGAATCGCTATATTGTACATCTGAAACTAATATTGCACTGTGTATTAACTAGCTGGAATCTAAATAAAAACTTGGACAAAAAAGTATATAGATATATTATCCATAGCTAATTAACATGTATTAATTTTAGTGACCATTTGATGTAAACTAGATAAACCTCTTCTTTTACAGAGCAAGGTATTGAGGCCCAGAGTCCCATCTAGTAAGATACTCAGTAGCAAGCCAGAATCACTGATAATAGGAGCAGCTCACTTTCCACCATTATCTCCATAGAAGAGCATAGCTTTATATTATTGTAACAGTTTTTGTGCTATTTTATAATTCCTTTTTGATGTATTGGTTTTCAATGTAATATATACCTATTAATTTATATAGCCTTGTACTTTGCCAAAATGGTATTCAGAAAGTGAATGCATTCCTATTTATATAACTTACCACATATCTTGAGCTTTTTCTGTCTTGTGTTTCCTGGCCAGAGATAAAAAGATTATTTTTCACAAACAAGAAGAGGAAACACTTAAATAAACTGCCTATCTAGCTAAGGATTTTTATCCCAAACTTTAGACATAAGTTTTTAAGTAATTCTAAAATAGAATTCCATTTATTATTCAACTCAAAAAGAGATAACACAATTCCTATAGCTGAGTTCTGAGCATTTCATTATATTTAAGTTCATTTATCTACTCAGGCTTTCAGCTGACATCTGCGGAGCAAATCAAGATCTCTTCTAGAAAATTGATTGATGGTGTGCCATATTATTTGTGAATCTCATGCCATCTAAATTTGAATTATTTTATTTTAAATGAAATTTGAAAGCCATTAAAGCACCTTAAAATATGGAGTTGGCTAGAGAACAATTGAAATTTGTATCAAAACTGAATATCAATTCTTGAGCATCCTAAGTTGGTGAAAGTTTAGAGGAATAAATAATGTTTTTAGAGAAAACTTTGTCAACATGGCTTAGTTTTTCTGGGGAGTTTAGTGTGGACAGCACAGCATCAGAATCAGAATGTTGATGCTTCACAATTTGCTGAAATTACCTAGTAATTATTTTTTGTATTGTACATATTTATTATTGTATACAAAGCAAATATGCGTAAGGATATACCTGAGAAAAGTGCCAGAGAATACATTCTAAGTGACTACAATGTTGATGACTTACACTTCAGTCTCTGCACTTAAGTCTTCATATTAAGTCTTTATTTTAAATTTGGATTGAACAAATTGCCTTCTTACAGATACATAACCAAGTGACTTGCAATACTTTGACTTTTAATTCAATATTTAATTTAACAGATTCTTTTACTCTGATTGCTCCCTGTTACTAACTCCTTCAGTTATTAATGTTTGGACTAGAATGAGAAAAGTACAATTTAGATATTCTTTCCGGCCAAAACACATTTTTAAAATATGTTGTTTATAGTGTTTCTTTGGCACTTATTTATTTGTAGGCATGTGTATGTAGTATGTGTAATATTACATTGGTCTTTATTAAATTCCCTGATTTCTTTCACTTCTCTTCTAGAAACACCCTATTGCTATTTCTGTTCCCCTTCCTGATTAAAGAATAGGGGTAGCAAATTGATGACTAACAATTGATTCCAGTCCACTGACCTGTTTAACACCACAGATACTTAAAAATGAAGTTTGTTGCCAACGTTTTATAACCATGAGCTTTCAAATAAAACTTTTATTTTTTGTTGATTCTTTAAAAAATAGGAAGATCTGGCAATATCAGACCTTTATAGCCTCATGATAACTATGAGCCACAGCTGAGTTGTTCTGTCTTCTATAGTCTAGGCATTGTTGTCCAGTTCTTCACAATCTACATAACCCTTTGTCTCTTCCATTCTGACAATAAGCCTGACTTACTGATCATAGTTTTCTGCTTTATTCATCTCTCAACCATTTGTTTCATTACTCTACCTTTTGGGAAGAGAATGAGATACAAACATACATGGTAATTGATTCAGATAGTATTAGAACTGCAGAAGACTTTGCATGTCATCTACTCAAAGATCTCATTAAAAATAATGACATTAAAGAATATTTGGGGGGTGCCTGGGTGGCTCAGTTGGTTAAGCGTCTGACTTTGGCTCAGGTCATGATCTCGCGGTTTGTGAGTTCGGGCCCCACGTCGGCCTTTGGGCTGACATCTCGGAGCCTGCAGCCTGCTTCGAATTCTGTGTCTTCCTCTCTCTCTGCCCCTCCCCTGCTCATACTCTGTCTCTCTCTGTCTCTCAAAAATAAATAAATGTTAAAAAAAAAAAGAAGAATATTTAGGCAGGTTAAGTGACATCCTAAGACTCTAAGCAACCTGTCTCAAACATATCTTTTGATACCAAATGTTATGCTCTTTTCACTAGTTCAAGAAATTGATTCTGAAATAGTTGTAGAAAATTACACAGTATTTCACTGATGCAGATTCTTTCCAAGAAGTGTGTGTGCTAATAACTTTTTAAGAATCAGCTCTCTGGGGAAACAAACAAAACTGGAGTATAGTGTAAATACTCCCACCATGTCCAATTTCAAGCTAATGATGAGATGTCAGCCAATTTATAAAATTCAAGAAGATTTAACAATGGCCTTGGTGAATCAGTAAGAACCAGCTCCAGCCCGCCAGACTAAGTATGTGATTCAAAGAAATTCTTGTGTATATTATAGAAAAATTCAAGCTATTAACATACAGGCTATTAACAAAATCTTTACTATCACACTGTCAGAAATGTCTGTCTCATTTATTAGAATATTCTCTTTTTGTTATATCTACTATTGCAGTTTAGATTGGCTAATGCAAATGCACTAACAAGAGTGATATACATAAAAGCAAAATCAATAACTTTTATTTACTATACTAATAAAAATAAGCAGGCATAGTGTATATTTTATATAATAATCCCTAACGTGAAGTCTCTAAATGTTATTGACTACAGAAAAATACTCGACTTCTTTGCCCTGGAATTGAGTTTGGCCTGGCTAAATGCTTTTGAATAGCTTTCAGATTTTATGATATTTGTCAGAAATGAATATTTGTGTCCATTATTTTTGACTTACACATTCATCATTTTTTTCTAAAATGTAAGAACTCCTAATCTCATTAATAATAGTTATGATACAGCAAAATTCTTATATTCTAATTTCTGTATTATAAATGCTTAAAACCTTTTTTTCAGGAGTTAAAATTTTCCATTTTATTAGAAACTTAGTGGATTGCTATTGACTCTCACAGATAAGAAACATGTTTACTTATGGGGCACCTGCATAGCTCAGTTGGTTAAACGTCTAACTCTTGATTTTGGTTTAGGTGACGATTTCACCATTCATGATTTCAAGTCCTGCATTGGACAACAAGGAGCCTGCTTGGGATTCCCTCTCTCTCTGCCCTTGCCCCACTTGTGCATTCTCTCTCTCTCTCTCTCTCAAAAATAAATAAACTTAAAAAAATGAAACATGTTTACTTACATAATTGGAAAATTTTGATTTCCTAACTACTTAACCCAAAATCCAAATTATATTAGGAAAAATGATAATAACTTATCTGAGAAAGCAAAATTATATTAAGTCATTTGCTTTGGTAATAACTAAACATACACAAAGAAAAATATGTATGTGTCTATTCCAGTTAATGAATATCTAATTTTATATCTAATTTCAGAACTCTAATGCAATATTTTATTGAACTAATTGAATTAATTATTAATACAGAGTAAGATTCATTTCTTTTTTTAATGTTTATTATTTTGAGAGAGAGATAGAGCTCTTGTATGCATGAAAGAGAGTGGGGGAGGGGCAGAGGGAAGAGAGAGAGAATCCCAAGCAGGCTCCTTGCTATCAGCACGGAGCCTGATGTGGGGCTGGAGCTCAAGAACTGTGAGATCATTACCTGAGCTGAAATCAAGAGTCCGATGCTCAATGCCACCTAGGTGGCCCAATTAATATTCATTTCTATACAGAAAAACAAAACAAAACAAAAAAAAAACTCATGTGGGTGAAAAGTAGCAGTTCAGAGTTTTAGAAAAAAAAAATTCACTTCACTTGTGACATGTTATTGTAACTCTCAGGTATCTATTTCAGACATGTTTTAAGAAACTGAAATATTGTTTCTTCCTCATTCCAAAATAAAAAGTATCTCATTAGGAGAGAATTAGAACCTTTTACAATACATAAGACATGGTTCATCATTATTCTCTAGCAGTTTTAATCCTATAATTGAAGAGAATGATTTTGTCAAGAAAACTGACTTTGGAGAGCTGTTTTTGGCAAGATAAAATAATGGATGTTTCATCTAAAATCTCTTAAATTCCTTCCCATAGTTGAACACAGTTCTACTACAACCAGTACATCTGAAATATGCAAGAAAAAGAGTTACCCAGAGCCACAGAATTATTAAATGTTATAGATGGTGAATCTGTGTCATTTGTTTCCATTATTTTTCTTTTCTGGTTGAAAGAAGCAATAAGGAAACAGGCAAATGTAACATCTGATTTAGGGAAAGGGAGGAAGGATAAGATTTGGAGATAAAACGTTCAAATACTAGTGAAAGGTTGCTGATGCTCACAGGACCTGGTACCCTACTTACTTTATCTATTGTCTAAAAAAGACTGGCAAAATGGAAGTGTGTGTGTGTGTGTGTGTGTGTGTGTGTGTGTGTTGCACTGGGAGAATCACTTGGAACAGTTGTTGAATTCTATCCTTTATTATTTATTAGTTTTTCACCTAAAACATAAAGTAAATTATCTCTTTACTCAATAGTTTGGAGAGGGTTAGGACTTTGAGTTTGGGGTGAGTGTATGGAAATTAACATCAGAGGGGCGTCTGGGTGGTTCAGTAGGCTGAGTGTCCGATTTCAGCTCAGGTCATGATCTCATGGCTTGTGAGTTTGAGCCCCATTTCAGGCTCTGTGCTGACAGCTCAGAGCCCGGAGCCTGCTTAGAATTCTGTATCTACCTCTCTCTCTGCCCCTTCCCTGCTTGTGCTCTCACTCTCTCAAAAACAAACATTTAATTTTTTTTTTAAATAACAGCAGAGAAAAGTAAAATCACCTGTGTTCTCATATTCTAAAATGATCCTCAAGACAGAATATAGGAGTAGAAATGGGTGCATAAGACTAAGCTATGTATTGGCTGATTATTTAATGTGTTTTACTGAAATTTAAAGAGAAAGTGCTGTATGGAAAATAAAGCTACAGGAATCTATCTAGCCAGCTAGCTAGCAATCTAGCTATTTACCTATCTACCTATCTATCATTTGTCATTTGTCTTTTGGTTTCCTTCTTTGTAAAAGAAGCACCTCTGACAGCTATGATAACTCAGATTGTGAAAGTGGAAAGTAGAGCTAATAATAAAAATAGTTTCTTATTTCCTTCAGCTTTATTGTGTGTGTGTGTGTGTGTGTGTGTGTGTGTGTGTGTGTGTGTCTATGTGTGTTTTAGCACTAATGAGAAAATTCCCTAGACTTCTTTAGAGTGCCTATGAGTAAAGTCAATAGTGATAATAACTGGCATGGGAGTATTTTTACCTGGAATTGGAAGGTAAATCTCAAAAGTGTTTCATTTAAATGTTAGCACAGAGCAGTTTTCTCTGATGGATTTTATTCTTTCCTAAGCATCAGTGTTATTTCTGCCAAATCTAGGTAAAAATAGAATCTGGAGATGATAGAATACGTTTCTAGCATTTTTTTCTAATTATGTGTAGTTCAAGTTGATTGACTAAATTAGTTTTTATTTCTAAAAATTATTTGTCCCCCTCAGATATAAGGAATGATAACTGACTTGGCAAGTGGAAGTCAACATGGAATTTAACACTTGCCATGGAAAACTGGAAGTTGTTTAATCCTGGGTGACATGTAGTAAGGAGTACCATATATTTAACTGAGAAAAACATGGTAACCTTCTTTGTTAGATTTTAGAAGTGTTTCTATTTCTGTTTTTTTAATTAGTTAATGTAACACAACTAATAACTAATCTCAGAATAATACCCAAAAAAGTTATAAAATGGAATATTGGAACCTCAGTCACATTTTACTTTTTAGTAATTTAAAGATTTGAAATTAATGTAATGCCAACTAAAACTGGCATGACGAAATTAATAGCATTACTGAGATTCAGGGCAACCTAATTTTTCGGGCACATTCTCTGGAGGGAGATAGGTTAATTCCCAGTTCCACAGCTTACAACACGGTGACTTTGGGCCAATTCATTATTCTCATGATGCTTCACGTTTCTAACCTGTAAAATGGGGTTATTAAGAGTAAGTACCTCATAGGGCTGATGAGAAGATCATTTGAATTATATGTAAAGCATATAGAACAGTGCCCAGCACATTGTAAGTGCTAAATAAGGCTTAGCACTAACTAATGCATCACTGAAAAAACAGGTTCAATAAATTACCCTGGGGGTAATTAAGAAAAGCTCATTTCTTTCTCCAGGTATTCCCATCTCTCTAGGCACCCCTCATTCCCCACCTTTCTGTTGGTTTATTTACATTAATAGTGATTGCTCCTAATAAAATACATTGAATTATTCAAAACTTTGGTAGAAAAACCTATCGCAGACCCAGTAATTACATCTTATATGTTGCCCTGGTATCAGAAAGCACTCTACTCCAGCCATTCAAGTTTATCTTTCTCTCAATTTGGTTTGAAGTAAACTGATGTTTATCATTCCATTCTGGTGAATAATAATAATGGATGAATATTTCTAATGCATCCACCAAAGGGGAAATACCTCCATTCCAAACTTGGCAGATATATCAACTCTGCATCAGTTGTTGGTAAATCTCTATTGTCTTTTACTATGTTATTTCTGAAAGGCTAATTGGCAAACATAGTGCCGTAGCAACTTTTTCTGTTCTAAACTTAATTTTAAACTTTGCACAAGTGACAAGTAGAGCTTCTGATGCAAAATCTAGTATGAATGAATATGAAACTTATTTCAACCACTAGTAATATCAACACACCATAAAGTAAATCATCCGGTGTTTACTTTCTATAACACTGTATGTGTTCCAGTTTCAGGTGGCCACATTTGTTGGGACTAGAAAAAAAAAAAGGATTTGAGAAAATCAATGCTTTTTTCCACATATTTTCCCACATAATTTGGTTATGTTTGAAAAAAAATAGCAATATCTTTCAAAATAGCAAACCATGCTTGTCTGTCAGAAGATCTAACATTTCCACAAACAACTGACTAACTCCGCATATGGTAATCTCTGGGGTGTTTTCTGATACCAACAAGCAATTCTCTGGACACCAACTGGTTGTCCAACAATTCGATTCAATTTTCACACAATCTACATGGATTTAGCTTTAGATCCCACAAGTTAAAGGGCTCAGGCCCATATGCCTACCCTCCACTTCAGACAAAATCCCAGGTCCCCAGCCACCTGCATTTCCAACAGACTGGCTATAAATCAAGGGTTCCCACAACTGCTTCCTCGGGTTTGATAATTTACTAGAACTCACACAAGTTAGGAAAGTACTTTACTTACCATTACTGTTTTATCATAAGGAGTATAACTTAGGAAATGCCAAATGGAAGGGAGGTATATGGCAAGGTATGATGGAGGTGGAAGAATATGGAAAGGACATGGCTAGGAGCTTCCAGCACCTTGGTGTATACATCAACCAGGAAGCTCTCTGACTTTCCTTGTTCAAGAGATTTTATAACCCAATCTCTAGTCCTCCCTTTCTGGAGGTCAGGAGTGGGGCTGACAGTCCCCACCCTCTAAGAGTTGTCCTTAATCACCAGTCACCACACGTTAAGTCACCTCATTAGCATAAAGTCAGGTGAAAGTGAAAGGGACTCTTTATGAGTAACAAAAGACACTCCCATCACTCAGGAAATCCCAAGGGTTTTAGGAGCTCTGAGCCAGGGACTGGAAACAAAGACTAAATATACTTCTTATTATATCACATAACTGAGAGAAATGTTACTTTGTTGAGTTAATGAAATGAACACTTGTTAAAACATCTAAACCTACGAGTGTCTTTAGAATTTGGATTGAGAACTTTGTGTACAAATTGAGAAGACCAAATTAGGGTCATGTCTAGGATGTAAAAATGCTACAGCTATAAATTCAATAGTATAAATTGAAAGACTTCTTCCCATTTCTCTCATGTTTTATGGCTTTGAAAAAAATTAATCCAAAGAGGATGCATCAATTTCATCATCATAACAACTTGAGAATGAGAACAAAATATAAAATTAAATTAAATTAAAAAGGCAGAAAAAATATTTTTTAAGCATTCAGAAATCCAAACTTAAAATAAATCAACTTAAAATAAATCACTTAAAGCCATCAACTTAAAATAAATCATACAGTAATCTCTGGCAGCAACTATGTCCCCATAGGATACCAAATTGCAGGCATTGTCACAAATAAGGACATTTTTTTATATGAGATAGATAACCATGAAGTTACTGTATTTAATATCCAAGTAAAGTTTTAAGAAGTGCTAAGTCCTAAGCTCTTCTACCCTTTTTCATGCCCCACAAACTAACAATCGTTCCTTTTGTCACTATGGGATTTCATGTCCTATTTCCTTTTATTATTTTTCCATTTTTTGACTTTTCTAATTTTATTAAAAATAGACCGCAATAGTATATACACATACACATAATATATATTAAAATATTTAGATCATGTTATACAGGCAGCTGCATTATTATTGTTAGTACTTACATGGTTAAGATGATTTCCTAAACTTCAGCTTTCTATAATTCTTTCATGTATTCATTTAATAGGCTATGTGCCAGGTGCTTTGCTAGGTCCGGGGTGCAAATATGGGTTAAACAGACACAATTATCACCTTCACTTGGATGATTATATCACCACCAGAAAGTTGGAGTCTGGTATAAGAAGTGCTATATTGTGTGTGTGTTTGGCTGGGGCACAGAGGGGTCACTTCTAGAAGTGAGAATGGGAGACTGATTAAAAGAAAAAGACCTTCTGGGGAAATTGATGTTTTACAGTTCATGCCAGGAATAAGGAGGAAGTGTCTCAGGCAGAGAAAATGACACATATAAATACATGCCTTTGTGCAATCATTTTGTTATCTAATATTAGCTGACACTCACGTAGCACTTACTGTGTGGCAATCATTATTAAAAGTGATTTTCGCACTAAGTAAACAACTCTGTGAGCTAGTTCCTTTTTTACTTCCATTCTAAAAATGAGGAAACTGAGGAAGTAACTAGTTAGGTAACTTGCTAAAGTCTACACAAATGGTAAAGAGCAAAGCCAGAATCAAAGCCAAGAAACTTGATTCCATAATCTGTACTTTTCATTTTATGATTGACATACATTAAAGACAATTTTTAATTTTTTATACTAGGTATTCTTTTTGTGTGTCTTTTTTTTTGATGCATGTATTGAAATTTTAGTTAATATATAGTGCAATATTGGTTTCAGGAGTAAAATTCAATGATTCATCACTTACATACAACACCCAGTGCTCATCACAACAAGTGCCCTCCTCAGTGCCCGTCTCCCACCCACCTTCCTCCCTCAGCCCTCAGTTTGTTCTCTGTCATTAAGAGTCTCTTGTGATACTATATGATTCCACTCATATGTGGAATTTAAGAAACAAGACAGATGCACATATGGGAAGGGGAGGAGAAAGAGAAGTAAGTATTCATTTGGGAGCCCAATAAAACCAGTAAAATTATTTCAAAGACCAACTTACAATAGCTGAAATAATACAAATCAACAAGTAGACTGTCTCATTTATCATGAATCAGAATTTTATGACAGACTAGGAATTCACTTCACTTTGACAAAGATTTATTGTTTTTCTCTACATGCAAAGTTCTCTGCTAGGACCTGGGGACATAAAGATCAATTAGTTTATTAATCTCTGTCCTCCATGGCTTCTCAACTTTGCCTCAAGGTTATATGTTAACCAATAAGAGTATATAAAACCTAAGACAAATACAACCAAGCAGATTTCTGAATGATATGAGAACAGAGAATTTACCTTATTTGCCTCTGGATTCATAGCATAGTAGCAACACCTAATTAAATATAGAATGAATAAATATGATGATGTGCTATAAAGGGAAGAATTACTTGCATCAGGGTAAATCATTAGATATTTCATTTAAAGAAGGCATCTGGGGCCCTGAATAATGGATAAGATTTCCTTGATATAAGGTGGTATAGTTGAAACTTGCTTGACAAATGGAGGAGAGGATGAACAAAATCATTAGAGTGGAAAACTAGAGAACTGAGTAAAACCATTGAGAGAATTATCTAAACAGTTTGACTCTGTAAGATTCCAAAAAGTCTTGATTGATGTAACAAGGAGCTTTATTCTTTTGAAAGAGGACAATAAGAAGTTTGTGAGCAAGAAATGAAAGACTACAGTGTACTTTCTTAAAATTAGTGTTGTATTGGGTAACTGGAAACTATAAGCATATTGTAGAAGCTAGTTTGTTAAACTGTGTGAAAATTAATGATGATCTAAAGTACACTAATAAAAGCAAGAAGAGAAAGCAGCAGAAAGATTTGGGAGTCAGCTAAAGGTGTACTGAATTTTTAGGATGCTGCAATACATGTTAGTGCACTAACCTATATTAACTGAAAGACAGTCACACTTTGAAAATAACAATTTCCCTTACTTCATTGATGAGAACAGCAAATCTTTCTTATTATTACAGTTGCTGGGGTCCAAAGCATGTTTGAAAAGGAAACATCTGTGATACTGAAATATCTTCAATAAGGAAACATCTGTGATACTGAAATATCCTCAATATTTTTTTAAGAATTGGAAAGGCTTCCCTCAGGCATATGTCCCAGATATACAGTGCTGCGTTTTAGGTATACTTGCAAAAACTGTGGTGTCCCGACATAGCCCCAAAAAGAAAAACTCGTCTCTGTAGAGTTAAGCAAAAAAACAAAAAAACAAAAAAAACAAAAAACAAAACAAAAAAACAAAAAGAAAGAAAGAAAGAAAGAAAGAAAGAAAGAAAGCAGGGACTGATTCATATCAAAGCTCTTATTTTAAATATAAATGAATGCAACACATTTAATTTATCCAAATATGAAGTCTTTGTTATTTATATTAAGTATCTACTTAGAAAAATAGTGTTTACATGAAAATAGATTCTGTTTAGAACTCATAGATAAATTCTAAGACTTTGCCAGAATTAAAATTATTTTTTTATTTATTTAAAAAATTGTTTAATGTTTATTGATTTTCGAGAGAGAGGCAGAACATGAATGGGTGAGGGGCAGAGAGAGACACAGAGAGTCGGAGACAGACTCTGAAGAAGGCTCCAGGCTCTGAGCTGTCATCACAGAGCCCAACGAGGGGCTTGAACTCACAAATCACAAGATCATGACCTGATCCAGGCTGACGCTCAACCAACTGAGCACCCAGGTGCCACCAGAATCATTATTCTACACAAAGTATGGTTCTAGATTCTGAGAGACTCAAATATTTTTCACTTACATGTATAGGTTCCTATCATGTCTGAATTTCTATGTCACCCATCATTCCCCACTCCAAAAGAAAAACAAATGTGGAAAAGTTAAATCAAGGGTCAGATGTGAAGAATTTTAAAAATAAAATGATTTGTAGGGCACCTGGGTGGCTATGTCAGTTAAATGTCTGACTCTTGGTTTCAGCTCAGGTCATGGTCTCACAGTTCCTGAATATGAGCCGCGCATCAAGCTCTCTGCTATCAGTGCAGAGCCTGCTTTGGATCCTTTGTCTCCTCTCTCTGTCCCTTCCCTGCTTGCGCACGCTTTCTCTCTTTCTTAAAAATAAACACTTAAAATAAAATAATTTGTTTGGGGCCCCCTTAGTGATGACCAGGCCTTACTCATCTAGGAGCACTTTATCCAGCTAAGAACTAGAGTCTGACTATGATGGAAGCTTAGGTAGTAGAGCAGAAATAGTGGAAAATGAAGGAAAGGTAAATGTGAGGAAGCTGAAGGGAGATGAGTGGATATGCTGCAGATCTGGGTGTCTGCATGGGGGGAGTGGAATAGCAATAACAGTAACTCCATTGACTGAGCATTTACCTTCTCATTTAATCTTCATAAAAAATAGATTTTATAAGCCTCTTTTTAAGATGAGAACAATTGAGGCTCAGAAAGTAAGAACTTGTTCAAAAATCCAGGTAGGAAATTGTAGAATTGAGAAGTGCTTTATTTCATAAGATATAATCCTAGTATTTCTATAGTCAGATTTTGGAACTTTTCCTAATCTGACACCACCAAGGTATAATATACATCTCCTTACTTCACTTATAAACAGCTCATGGGGTGTTCAGTTACAGGGTAGAGGTTATCACTTTCTCCAGGATGGTAAACTGTATCTGGTGAGTAGTAGTCCCTCAAAACTAAGTGGTTGCTGGAGGACTGGAGCATTAAATGAGGAAAAGAGGGAAATCTTTCCAAAATTAATTTACACAGATACATATAATTATATAATGTAAATAATGATCCGCTGATAAAAACCAGCAACTTCAGTTTCAACTCATATTATTGTCAGCAGAAACTTAGAGCAAGTCCTATATGTATTCACAGTAGGATTTATTTTAAGAAACTATGGGTCTAAATTTTAAGAAGTAATGTGTTGGTTATATTATATTTTAGCAATTTGTTATTGAAACACTGAAGTTAGAGTTAACCTAATTAACATAATAAAATCACAACCTAAGTAAAAACAATGAAAAGTATTTAGATTTGAAGTCTATGTAAGTATGACTGTATAAATAGATATGACTATTTACTTAATCCTCTGTGGAAATAATTTGTATCTTTTTTTGGGATTAATTTTGGTTGTATTTGCACACATATACTTTCTATATGTCTAGGCTAACACAAGCACACAGACAAATATAATGCAGCCATTCAAAAGGATAACTGGCTAAATAACACATTGATTTGCCATGTTATTCTGGATGAAGTGTCCTTGACTGCTTGCCTAAACTCACAAGCATTATTACCATATATCATCATCCAGAGATATTGGAAGACATAAAATAGGTCTCCTGAGAGTTTGAAAGGGTATCCTGAATTAAGGAAAATAAAATCTTTGTTTTATATAGATATTTGCTGCATAAGCACAGTTTCCAACTTAGAAATTGATTGAGATACAAAAATGTGGTTTCTTATTGCCTGCTGCTTTTATGGATTTTATTAATTGGGGATTTCTGCAATAAATATATATTGATCAATTTCTATGTGTCAGATCTAGTGTTAATTGGTAGAGATACATTGGTAAATACCACCCTGATTGACACAGAGTTTTCACTGTAGCAGGGGAACATTGATTAGATAAATTATTTGTATTAAAATTGGGTAAGTAGTACAAAGGAAAAATGGGTGAAAAATAGGGAAGATTTCCCTGAGCTAGCGATAATAAGCTAATACTCTCTCGTTCGCTGTTTTATTCAGTAATAAATAGTATAGTGCTATGTGTGAGGCATTATTTGCAGCACTTTACAAATATTAACTTATTTAATCTCTATAACAATCCTATAAAGTGAATATTGTTCCCATTTTACTGACGATGAGGCGAGATACAACACAGTTAAATATCTTCTTCAAGCTCACCCAGTAAGGGTTAAGGTAAAATTTCTAACCTATGAAAGGAAAAAGACAAAGGAGAGGGCATCAGGCCTAAAGATAATTGTTTTGAAGAGAGGGACAGTGCTAGGAAAGAGTCCTTGATTCACAAAACTCTCAGGAGCTCACCTGGTTCTTTTGTTCACTGGGATCCTTTTGGTAATTATCCTGAGAAGATGGAGCATGGCAGGGCTTTGGGGTGGGTTCACTGATATTTCTACGTGCAGGGTAGTCACATTTCATGAGGAAAGATCTGTGATTTGGTAATAGTCCTGTACTTACACATCCCTATTCCCACACTATCCACCGGAGGATCACAGCACTGTGTCTGGGCTCAAATATTTCTGCATCAGAATTCATAGACATTTCATAGTAGGCCACCTGACAGGGCCTTGTTCTTTTCCTGACTGTAACAATTAAGCAAATGAAACTTCTTCTCAGTCTCAAACTTGCTAAGAACATTTCCCAGGAATCTGGGTCTTTGAAAAAGCTGAACTCCTCCTTGTTCAATCAGAGAGCATTATTAACTGAAGGCCTTGCCCTCTTTTGACTTGAATCAACACCTGTGGACTAAGGATCTCCCACGCCCCATGCAATCTGCTGATCCTCCTGTATTAGAATTTTAGAGCTTTCCACCTAGATTTTCAACAGGCAAACTGCAAATTTAATCCTGAAACATGGCCTTAGATGTCTCTAGAGTCTTGCAAGTGAGATACAGCACAATCTACAGCACAGCACAATCTACAGCACAATCTATGCTTTTGGCCTGAGAGAAATCTTTTTGCAAAGATGTGCTTAGAAATCTTAAACTCAACCTATATTCCCATCTAACACAAAAAAAATTTTTATTCTATTATAAGCTACTTTCAGAGAGGTTTTCAAAGAGGTATTGCTTTTTGAGATCTCAGAAAGAAAACCTGGAGCTTCAAGCCTGCAGAAGGAAGAGCACAGGATTGCTCTCTCAGGTGCTCTGGGTGAATGCCCTGAAATCTGCTGGCCTGGCACAAACAAGAGACTCTGAAAAGCCGAGGGAAATATTCCTCACGTCAGGACATATCAATTTATCACCCATCAGCTCGTTAGGGTTTTGCACAGTGGTTGGTTTATGCAGGCCCCAGTTGGTAATGAACTCACAAAGTGAAAACTCACCTCTGGAGGGAAGCAAGTGCTCATCCGGGACAGGTAATTCACCCTCCGGTGAACAGGAGTGGACTCATGTTTTGTTGTTACAGTCACAGCTTTGCTCTGACTGGCAAGATGTCTCAGAACTGTAAGTTAAGGGTCCTGATTTTTCACTTTGGTTTATATATCTGTATATACATAGATAAATGGATGTGGATAGAGATTCCGTTTGAGACTTGAACCACTTAACTGGTGTTTATCACAGTGCGCATGGTGCTTATGCTGCCCATGGCATCAGGGAAGAGCGTTGCAATGGGACACAGAAAATCTGTGATCTTCAAAGGCACTTCACACGGTCCTCATAGTGTCACAGAGATTGCTACCACGAATGTCACTGCTATTTAGAGAGCCATGAGAGTGGCATTGGTACATCCTGGACTTCTTAGAATGGCGTGTAGCCTCAAGTGCAGCTTGTCACTGATTAAATACAGAGCCCACCCACTGTGAGAAAACTCTCTGGAATCCCAGCTGCCATTCAAAATGTGAAATCCAGGATGTGACCTGTCAAAATGAGCCACTTCAGCATATTGTGTCAATGCAGCTGTCACTGAAATACATAAGTCTTCAGAGAAAAGCATTCCGACTGTTTCCAAGGTGGAATGCATACAAATGTACAGCTCTGGTCACATTTGGATGTGACTTTTTCAACAGGATCCTCTACACTTAATAAGCAGATGGGTGAAAGTGACCCCTGTACCTCTTCTCATCTTTGATTGCTAAGCATTTTCTGGAAGCAAACTGGTTCATTATTTCTCTTGGTCTGTTTTTGAGAGAGGTAGGAAATATTTGGAAGTCGTACACATTTAAATTAGGCATTAATATCCTTCTCTTTCCTCAATAAAGATGAAAATTCATCTAGATTCCCCAAAATATTTCAATGGAATGTCTGAAAAAGAGACAGTTCTATAACCCAGATTTAAAAGAAGTATTTTATATTTATTACTTGATACTGAACTTATCCTATTCTACATTTTTATAAATTTATAGCATTAACACAGAAGTTTATAATAAAATTTGAAAACCTCTAACTTGTTCCATTAATGTCAAGAGAAGCTCAGTAAGATTAGTGATGATATAAAAATTTTCCAAATAATGGGGCGCCTGGGTGGCTTGGTCGGTTAAGCGTCCGACTTCGGCTCAGGTCATGATTTCACGGTCTGTGAGTTCGAGCCCCACGTCGGGCTCTGTGCTGACATCTCAGAGCCTGGAGCCTGCTTCCGATTCTGTGTCTCCCTCTTTCTCTGACCCTCCCCCATTCATGCTCTCTCTCTGTCTCAAAAATAAATAAACATTAAAAAAAAATTAAAAAAAAAAATTTTCCAAATAAGGAATTAACACATATGGTCCCTCAGGTGTGCCCAAATCGGTGGCAGTAAATCAATTTTAGAGCAAATTTATTTTCTTGTAAGTTTACTATTTAAAGTTTCTGAAAAGTAGGAAACAGGGTCAAGTAACAAATTAATGATTGATTGGATGTGGTATGTTCTTGATAAAACTGGCTGAAATAAGTTTCATAACAAAAATGCCTCATCCTAGAGTTTTATTAGGGATCGTAGAGATCCACATTGTCAACCAACAGACTTCCTTCTAACAGCAAAAGGAGATGTGAAAAATATTTGATTCAACTAACACTACAAGTCATAAAAGTCTTGCCATCTCAAACGATTTTTTATTTTAAGGCAATATTGTGAACTATGCATTCTGATATCTAGGTAGTTATAACATATCTATGATTTGTTCATGTATATATACATTTGCATAGCAAACTAGCGATATACATTTACATATGCATCGTATGTGCTTATTTACATGTGTATTCTACATATCGGTATATTATATAAAATGGTACATATAATATGCAACATATAACTATATGTATTATATAGTCATACTTAGTATATAATATCTAGAGAGTCACTTTTTTAAAATTTATTTATTTTAAGTAATCTCCACCCCCAATGTGGGGTTCAAACTCACGACCCCAAAATCAAGAGTCACATGCTCTTCCAACCGAGCCAGCTGGTTGCTCAGAGATTTACTTTTTAAATTAGAACAAAATATCCTATTTCCTAATCATAACCTGTAAAATTTGTTTCACTTATCTCAGAAACTCTTGATTCCAACAATTCATTAATTTATTTTACAAGTATGTTCATGCTTACTGTGTAAAATTGAGTAGATTAATGTTTCTAGTTTGTATATATAGAAATTTAGAACTTGTCTGTTGCAAAGTACCTGAAAGCCATCACTGAACCATGAGGTAACCTTGAGACTTTCACACATTTCATTTCTCCATTGCACTGTGACAGATATTTTTTTTCCCCAAACACCTATCATATTCCCCAGATGGCTTAGACATCATCCCTGGAAGATTATGAATAATGTTTTAGGTTGAACAGATGTAAGCAATTTGTAATTTTTCCCCTTTCTGAACCAGCTTTGTTTTGATGAATCAACTGGAAATTGAAACTTATGTAGAAGTCCTGTCTGAAAAGGAGCAGTGTTTTCCCACAGTGGAATATGTAGTCAGCTCTTAAGCGTGGGCAAAAGATCAGGAACAAGGAAACTGGCCAAAATGTGTAACAATAAAAACCGGAAGATCATCACTTAGCATTGTAGTGTAGTTTCAATTTCTTTAGTCTAGAGCACCACATATAAAAAATAGTTCTAGGTCATTACAAACCAACTCAATTTCCATAAACTTTTGAAGAGATGGTATTTAACTAGTATATGTATCAGGTTGCCTGTGTTTGTCTCTGGTCAGAAAACTCTACAGAAAACTAATTTGGGAAATGGAGAACACGATTAAATGTTAAGAGAGAAGGGAATAAGCTAAACTTCTGGCAAGGATTTGTTTACTCTGCCAAATTATATTTTATATAAATTATACAGATTACAATTATATTTTTGACCTTAATATAGTCAACCTAAATTGAGCCTTACTGGAAATTCAGTTTTAGGGAAAACACTCTACAAGGTATAAATTAGTTAAATACTCTTTTATTAAAAAAAAAGATGATAAAAAAATCTACCTATGACAGCTAAATTTTAATTCTACAGCTATAGGTTGCACATTTATTTATACACTGATATTCCACTTGTAAATTATTTTCCTTACCATAACCAGTTGTCAGACCTAAAGGACCACTTAATGCCTGGAGTTCAGTCACCGCTGTGCACCTTCCAGAGCCTCTCTCTGACCTGGTAATTCTTGCTGTGGGAAGAACAATCATAGTGAATATTTTTGGCTTTCTTTAAATTGACGTTTATGAGACAAACTAATTGGCAATTGGTCTGGATTAGATAACTGAATTCTTAAGTACTTCAGAATTTGGAAACTCCATATGCTACAGACAGAATATAATAACCAAAATGTGAACTTTGAAAGACAGCCATCAATGTTCTTATTTGTATGCTTATTACTACATTTCAACATTACCAACTGAGAAAGCTTAATGTTAATATTATAAAAAAATTTTAGGTAGAATTAATAGACCATTCTTAAAGCTATTTTAAACCTTGCCCCTTTTAAAAACTGCCAAATCTCATGTCCTTCTTTAGTTATATTTGGAATTTCAAAATAAATAGTATGACTTAAACCCAATCAAAAGAATTGTAACATTTATTATAGCTCTTCTACATCCACACCACTCCAGAAATCCACCTGTTTCCCCGTTTGCAGTTGAAATAATCACTGGCTTTAATAAGCTAGTTAAGGATCTTATCAGGTCTCACATGTAGGCAGCCATTTCCAGGAACTCATTTGGTATATTTTCTTATTTAATTAAGGAACTCTACAGGATGGCCTACATTGGCGCTCTCTCTCTCTCTCTCTCTCTCTTTCTCTCTCTTTCTCTCTCTCTCTCTCTCTTAGATTCTATAATTAAATGTTCCTTGGATATATAGCTTTGTCCCTAAACTCCTGAGTTTGCTTTTATATACAACTGATAAGCCAAAGATGAAAGGCTTGTTTTCATGCCAATACAAAATGAAGGACCCTCAGGACTGCTCTAACAGAGTGTCCATGAATTTTAATGATTTGCAGCTTTTTGGTGTAGCATTTCATTTACCCTCTTTATTTGAAAGTATGAATGTTATGATAGCAACTGAGACATTTTAGAGGTATTTTATTAGTTAAGCAAGACCATTAGAGATTCAGTGTGAACTTTTTTTTCAGTTTATTTATTTATTTTGAGAGGGAGGGGGAGAATGGGAGTGTGAGTGGGGGAGGGGGAGAGAGAGAGAGAGAGAGAGAGAGAGAGAGAGAGAGAGAGAATCCCAAGCAGGCTCTGCAATTCGGGGCTCCATTCCAGGAACCATGAGATCATGCCTGAGCTGAAATCAAGAGTGGAACACATAACCAACTGAGCCACCCAGGTGCACCAGTGTGAACTTTTTTAATATTTGAAACTTAATCCATGGGGTGGCTGGGTGGCTCACTCGGTTAGACATCCAACTTTGGCTCAGGTCATGATCTCACAGTTCCTGAGTTCAAGCTGAGGGTCTGGCTCTGTGAAGACAGCTCAGAACCTGGAGACTGTTTGGTATTCTGTGTCTCCCTCTCTCTCTGTCCCTCCCCTGCTCATACTCTGTCTCTCTCTCTCTGAAAAATAAAAAAAAAAAAAAAATTAAAATTAAAAAATTTTTAAAAATATTTAAACTTAATCCTTTTATTCCAAAATTTAAATGTAATTTATTCTCCAGTAGTGCATACTTCTTTTCTGAACCTATATATTCTCCATATTTCATCTCTTGCTTTCTGTATTCTTTCATGTATTGTGCATGAAGGAGGTTTTTAAATGAAATTGGAGTCAGCATTCAAAACAATATTACATGAATGTACTAACACAAAGAGAAACAGATGGTCAAGAATACTGTACACATGCTTTGTAAACCAACTCCCACAGATTGCCTGTCTTCAGATTTTTTTTTCCCAAGTAGAATCAATCATCAGACAAGTGATTTCAGATTCTTTATTATGGAAATATTCCTCTTGAGCACCAACAACAAAAACAAAAAGCCATTTCAATTACATTTCCATGTTAAAGAAAGTTATGTTTCACCCACTTGATAAGTTTATTGTTATGAAGTCTGAGCTAATTATCTCTATCAACTTATATTCTCATTCAAAGAGTCAGGAAAAAAGTTTCCTGACTCTCATTCCTGAATTTCTATTATATCAGTAAAACTAAAATAAAACAAATCACATAAAATAAATGGTTGTCTTAGGCAGTGCCTCTAAACTTCTGTGAATTTCATGATTGCTATATTCATTTAAACTGCATAGTTCACATTCTAGATGGAAACCTTATGATCATTTCTCCCTGCTTGTTAAAATTTATCAAATTTAAAAGAAGTAACTATTAGGCTTTTTGTTTTGTTTTGTTTTGTTTTGTTAGATGATTTGGCCCTAGTATATAATGCAGGCAATAATCCATGAAGTTCTTTAAAAAAAAAAAAAAAACAAGAACTACACTAAACTCAAATTCACTAGTTGAGTGAATATTCTATAGGTATGTGCATAGGTACTGTGTCTGACTTCCTTAATATGCATCAACATGATATACATACATTTGTACATAAAATTCATAATTTATAGTGAACTGTTATTTGTATGAGATCATCCAATTTCTCCAATATTCCAGAAGGTAAGATGTTTTGCCTCAAATTTACAGATCAGGAAACTGAAACACAGATAATCAGATATTAAGGGTGGAGGGATTCTCACCTGAACTAACTGAATAGGATTCTTGCTAAACACTAGAATCATTAAGGAGGAACACAGAAGGCCAAAGGAGAGGCCTACTTGAAAAGAGAGCTCAGAGAAGCATAACTCAATTTGGTTGAGACAAGAAGCTTCTAGCTAAGAGTACAATTGCTACGTATATGATAACTTCATGTTTAACCTTTTGAGGATCTTGCAGACTGTTTTCCAAAGGGTCTATACCACTTTACTCTCATGTACAGGCACCAACAATGTATGAGTGTCCCATTCCATAATATCCTTGACAATACTTACTATTATTTGTCTTTTTTATTATAACCACCACTCATAGGAGTTTGCTATCTGAAAAAAAGCTTTGCCTAAGGTCATCGTACTTTATTCCTGTATTTCCTTCTAAGAGTTTTAGAGTTTTAATTCTTGGATTGAGGTCTATGATCTATTTTGAGTTCTTCTTTTCATATGGTATGATGAAGGCGTACAACTTCATTCTTTCAACAGTGCACATCTCAGTTAAAGTACAGTTAGTTACACAGTAGCTTGATTTTGTAGTACTGTTTTCACTTTTATACTTTTCCATTGCAAAGAATAGCATATTGCATAATGTAGTTGTCTTTACGGCTGTATTTGATTGTTTTATTTCCTCAGAAGTGCAAGAACATTGTTTTGTTTTGTTTTTTTTTTTTACTAGTGGACTTTCATTTAACAACTAGTTTATAAATGTGATTTATAAATTAAATTATTCTACTTAAAAATGTATTGAAGGGATTGGCATTCAGTGAGGCTGAAAGAGAGTAAAAGGAGGAAAATTAGCATTGACTCCATCAGATTGGAGTTTCATCAAAAAGAGATGGCATCTGGAGGGAAAAATACACAAGCCTTTATTAATATTTTGACTTAATTAAAATATTATGTACCACCTATAGCCCTTCAAAGTTTCAGGGATAGGAATATAAAATTTCCCCTAATTAATCTGGTGGAGGAGAATTACAACGGTAGTATTTCTAGTGAAGACAGCTCTGGAATATAATGCAGACCCCAAAGCCTGCATCAGTGGTGTTGCCTTGGTGATATTCCTTTATGGGGCTTTTCCCTCAGCTGGAAGCCCCTTTATCAACTTATATGCTCATAGAAAGCTGTTTATTGAGTGATAAATTTATGTCACAGACAAAGCAATTGTCTAAATGGGCAGTCCCTTCACTATTGCACACTTTATGGCAGGAATAAATATAGAGAATAATGATCTACATTTGACTAACCTCCCCACATGTGATTATTTTGATACTTGCTGGGAAAGCTTTAAAGAACTTCTTAGAACTTGCTTATGTCTATCTTGATTCTGTTCCTTCACTGGGCTTTGAGAAGTCTGATCTTTGGCTGATGTTTAGTTTGTATACTTAGCTAGCAAGCATTTTACATTATCAAATGGATTATGGATCACATTAGTTAGTCTTGACCGCTCTTGAAATAGATTTTAGCACAATCCCTATTTGGAAGGTTAATGTAACCTGACTTATTGATGAAAACTGGGCATACCCATTTGTAAATTGTCCAAATCAAGCTAAAATAAGGACATCAGACCATTAGAAGAGTTGTTTACATTTTATCATAGTAAAAGGGACTTTTATTAGGAAGTTGTCTTTATGTTACCTAGGGAATGTGGAAATACAATCTCTAAGTGCCTTCTTGGAAGTTGTTTATGTAGAGAAAAAATTTCCATGAATAAAATACTGCTATCATTTTTATCTTTCAATATCTAACCCATTTTTGATATGCTTTGAGATTACCTACCCCCACTTGCTTTTAATTATTTTTTTTCTTTTCTTGTAGGACCCCATGTCCTATGATAAATGATTTCATTGTTTCCTTTTCATATTAATAGGAAAAATGAAAAGTTTCCATAATTTTTGCTTTTCAAAAAGCAGTGTGATCTCATAAGGAGGATCCTACATAAGGCTGTTTAGCAGTAACCTTATTTAACTCCTTCATCATGTTTCAAAAGACCATCCCCCTTTTGTTTCCAGTATTTCACCTTTTGGATGCCACTACTTCCTCATTCTGCAAGTTCAGATTATAAATTTCAGTTTGTCTTTCAGACTTCAATTGTGTTAAAAAAGAAGGTCATTAAAACCTGTGGCTTTACATCTACTTTTTTTTTTTTTTTTTTTGGCACAGCCCCCATGCACCAATTCAAGTTTTTAAGCATTATCTTTGAGAAATTCCAAAATATATTATCTTTAATAACTTCTTTTAAAATATTTTAAGTACTCTTTTTTTAGACTTTTTAAAGACTTTAAGTACATCCAATGTGGGGCTCAAACTCAAAACCCTGAGATCAAGAATCACATGCTCCACCAACTAAGCCAGCCAGGAACCCCCATCTTTTATATATTTAATATAGAATTAATCTGTATATTATAATTGTTTTTTAAATTCTCCTTCACCAAAATCAGATCAACATGTGATATAGTTTTGGAGTGATCCATTTAAATTCTATTTGCATTTCTTTTGTGGTGAATAAAGTCTAAAGGATCCCCTTTGTTTATTTTTAATTTTCTCACATCTCAGCAAGATTCCATTTTCTTGGACACTATTCTCCCATTAGCTTTATCTCTGAAATTGTGATGGATAATTTTATAATTTTTAAATAACCAAAAAACAATTTATTAATTTTTATGTAGAGAAGAATTTTCGACCTCTAGATACGAGTAATATAGGGAACTAGAAATGATATTAAAGTTTTTAACAGGGTGATTTTATCAAAGGGCTCTATAACATTATTGAAGAGATGAGCTGCATGTGATATCAGATTACACATTATAAAAGTAGGAGTAGTTAATCACCACAAGCAAAACATAGACTCCAGCTACAAATAGATTAACTCTCATGCTCCTCATTCTGAATTCAGAAATTGTGACCTTTTAAAAATGAGAGTTTTAGATATAGTAGGAACCATATTAAAAATCTCATTTTATTGTTGACTAAACTGAAGCTGAATAAACTTAAGTTGTTTGCCCAAGATCATGTAGTTAGTTTAAGGTAAAGCAAAGCCAGCACTCCAACTTTTCCAGTGCTTTTCCCACTATTAAATATTATTACTCCGAGATTGCCAAACCATGAGTATGTTCCATTTTATTAACACTACAAATCTCTAAAACACCAGCAAGAATAAATTAAATATGCATTCATTAATTATCTACTGTATATGCAGGACGGTGCTAAATATCATATTTAAGAGATAAAAATAGAAGACTCATTCATCTTTGTTTTCATCATATAATAATGTTAAATTTCTCTATTATCTTACATTATTGAATGCAAATTAGGGGCACCTGGGTGGCTCAGTCAGTTAAGCAGTCTGACTTGATTTTGGCTCAGGTCATGATCTCATGGTTGGTGAGTTTGAGCCCTGCATCAGGCTCTGCGCTGACAGTGCAGATCCTGCTTGAGATTCTCTCTCCCTCTCTCTCTGCCCCACCCCCCCCCACTCCTGCTTGCTGTCTCCCTCCCTCTCTCTCTCTCAAAATAAGTAAGTAAATTTTTTTTTAAAAAAGATGCAACCTATACCCTCATCTTCTCTCTTTACAAGTGAGGTATAAATAAATAATTACCTGGAAATTTTTCTAAGGTAAGCTTCCTTAATGTTGAATTTTTTTGTGCAGACCTTATGGGTAGACAGGTCAGGAAGAATATTTTCTATGTGTTCTCCAGCCAGTGGTGTACTGGAGCTAGCTGGTACTGGCTGGCAAGAGTGGATTGTGTTCCCAACTCAGTGTTCACTGATGTCAGGTCAGTAGCTTGAAATCAACTGTGATGGGAGTATTTACACCACAGAAATTGGTAAAGGCAACTCTTTCTCAGCAACTCTTTCTCCCTGGTTAGTGACTGCTGGTTGTTAAACAATTACCAACACACCATGTATAGCATATTGGCTGAACAAAATCAGACAAATTATTTACTTCCTGGGCTTTCCACTGCACCTTCTGCGCAGTAGAAATGATAACATATACTGCAGCATATATAACAGGATTTTATGAGCAGCATGTGAAAGTACTTTAAACTCTGAGTATAAAATATAATAACTAATATTACAATAACAAGAGTTATATGTTCACTGATAAAATATAAGACACTTGGCAAAACCAATATAATAAGAGGAGATCTTGAGTTTTATATCACTATCTGTGCTCAACCAGACTACATATGTGGCCAGGTAAAAAGAGGGCTGAAATTCAAAATTAAGGTCAAAGCCCGATTCTTGTGTTGGACACCAAATAACATAAATAGGTACCAAATAGAATATAGAGATTATTGGGCCTAAATTAGTATCCCTATTCCTTTTTCCATGGCATGAAAACTCTATGCCTCTGATGAGTCAGGTTTATGAAGGTCAGTATAATAATGTAGAGCTCTGCATGCAAAGGGCACCTAGAAAAAATACTGACAAACTGACCCATTGAGGTTATGAATTCCTGCATTTTAATAACACGTCAAAATACTTTAAGAAGCTTATTCATATCTGCATGGAAATCCCTACCCTTTGATACAATGTCATTGCCTTTGACATTTGCAGTGTGGTTAAGTAAGTTATATATTGAAACTACAAAATCGTCTTCTGACGTGGAACACTTTTGAGAGTGTTCATGGGAAAAGTGGGTCCTATATACTGGTCAGCTCTTATTTGCCTTTGAAAGAAACAAAAAAGCCAAAAAAGCTACATGTGTAAAATACATCACCATTGACACCAGACTATTAATCACCAAAACACCATACAGAACTTTATTTTTTCCCATATGAACCCTATGTTGAAAATGTTCTGGGGAATTACTGTTCCAAGCTGAATTCTCTTGAGAAGCTAAAGAATCCCATTCATTTTTAGTTTAAATTGAAATCACCATAGCCAGATAGGGGTGGTTTAAAACCCGGTCTGTCACCTATAATCTCCATGACCTTAAACTGGTTATTTAACCTGTGAAGCCTCGATATCCCCATCTGTGAAATAACATCCATTCATGGGTTTGTGATGAGGATTAAAGGAGAAAAACAACATAGGTAGAGTACTTAACATGGTCTCTGGTCCTTTATACACTCTCAATTAATTAGTGTTACCATTGCTACCTTTTATGCCACTGCTTATGTCTATATTCCTGACTTTATTCCTAGCTTGCCTAAGAACTTGAAATATGCTTCATATCAAGGTAGAGTTAAGCATCTATTACTTTTTCTTTCAATGGAATAACATAAGGATTAATTATGGTGGACTGAATTATTCTCTGTGAGTATAGTGCTGGAAGTTTTTTGTTGTTGTTATTTGTGGGTTTTTTGTGTGTTGTTTTGTTTTTCTTTTCTTTTAAGAAATGATCATCCACCCTGCTTTTATAGAAAGATGGGCTATTTCATAATCTTAAGAGGTATTATGAACTTAACCAAAACAGCTTTAAAACAAAATTAAGTTTTCTATACTTTAAAAAGTAAATTCACATGATGGAGCATATTGCAGACTGGGAATATGATGGAAGGATAATTTGAACAGTTGAAAACAAAACAGCAGAGATATGCCATTTCAATATGCCAAGGATGATTGCTTTAAGTGTTATATTAGCCAGCCTATACACATGTACTTTTTCTAAGAATGAACCAACATATTAACAAGTATGAAGGACAGAATATTCAAAAACTCATATATAATATTCAGATATTATTAAAAATTAGTTTGGAGGCATGGAGTACAGAATTGGGGCAATGCCAACATCTTCTGCAAAGATGAATTATGGAAAGCTAATTTTTAAATTTTTTTAATGTTTATTTATTTTTGAGAGAGAGAGACAGAGCATGAGCAGGGGAGGGGCAGAGTGAGAGGGAGACACAGAATCAGAAGCTGGCTCCAGGCTCTAAGCTGTCAGCACAGAGCCCAACACAGGGCTCGAACTCACCAACTGTGAGATCATGACCTGAGCCAAAGTCAGACACTCAATCGACTGAGCCACCCAGGCACCCCTGGAAAGATAATTTTTAAACAATATCTCAAATTTCTGTAGACATTTCAGACCCAGAAGCCATAATATTTACCATTAACAGAATCTTTCTGGGAAACAAGCACAAAGCTCAGTTGTGGGAAGATAAATATGAGAGGAGAAGTAGTGTGAACAAGCACCTCATGCTATATACTTCAATATTGCATTCCAGATAAAAGAATCACTGGGCTCATGAATGGAAACTTTGCATATAATATAACATTAAAACTGGAACAGTGGGATTCCATACTTTATATTCTAGGATATTTTAATATATATATTATACCATATATAATATATATTATATGTATTTTATGCATATTTTTATTATATATTTTTATATTCTATTTTATATTTATATAGAAATTTCCATGTTTTTGATTTTTGAAAGAATAATATCTTAAGAGGAAAAAATACCTATTACTTCTAAACTTCTACACTTTTTTGTTTAAATATAAACGCTAATTAATATTCCTTGTTTGCCAAAATGTTGAGTGTGAACTGTCATGAGTGTATCACATGTGGAATGCTGTTGATGATAAGGTTTTTTTCTTTTATTTAGAAAATGTTGGTTGCTTGAAATAATATATTTTGGCTTATCAGGTGATCATTACCCAATTTTAATATGAGATAAAAATCTAACCTATTGCTGGCTTTAATGTCAAAACTACTATAAGTACTTTTTTTGCTTTTCAGTATATTCAAACCTGAAAAAAGCGAAAGAGAACAGAATGAGGAGCAGGTAGCACAGCAGGGCCAAGAGTGTTTCACACAGTTTCAGGCAGTGTGCAGTTTCATGGAGACAGAAGATGTGAAACACCAATGGAATCTTACAGATGAAGGAAACTCCAAAGCCACATAATTAAATGCTTTTGTTTCTCAACTAAGGAAACATGCCCACTGAGGTTAAATGACATGACCACAGGGAACATATAGTGACAGAAGGCATTAAGAGAGAAGTGTGAGCTGGAATAGAGTGGGTTTTTCTGGAAGATGTTAAAATTCAACTAGTATTACTTACTATGTGTCAAGCTTTCTGCTATGATTTCCACACATACTATCTCTCTTACATTATCATGACAACCTTACAGGCTTAATATTATTAATCAAGGCCCAAGGAAGAGAAGTAGTAGCTTGCCCAAGGGCTCAGGCATTGATATATGATATCACAGATTCATACGCACTTCTTGTGACACAGATTTGGTGGATAGAGACATTGCAACCGCTAAGTTTGTTTGAAATAAGAACAATGGATATGTTGGAGGAAGAGTAGGTAAGACACCTGGCTTAGCAAGAACTGAGCTTCCATGGTGGGAAGTAGTGAGACCTATGGAGGCTACTGCATGTATAAAAAGTTAGAAATGTTCAGGGCACCTGGATGGCTCAGTTGGTTAAGCATCTGACTCAGTTTTGGTTCAGGTCATGATTTCATGGTTAATGGGAATGAGCCCCATGTGGGACTCTGCTCTGTCAGCTTGAGATTCTCTCTTTCCCCCTCTGGATCTGCCCCTCTCCCACTTGCTCTCCCTCTCTCTCTCAAAATAAATAAACTTAAAAAAATAAAAACTTAGAAATGTTCAATAAAATCCAGGGTGAGTTTGTTTCATACAACAAGACAGAGTATTACAACATTAAAGCAGAAAGGAAGAGAAGGAGGAAAGGAGAGAGGGAATTAATAGTATCTGAAATAAAACTTAGCCTAGCTGATGAAAAAATATTCTATGTATGTCTATGAATGCTATATTAAGACTAAAACAGACAGAGAAACAAGAGGATGCAGCACATTATAACAGTAGTTATCTGCATGTAGTTGACTTATAAGTAATATTTTATTCCTCATTTTTTTCTTCATATTTTCTACAGGGAAGCTGCATTGATTTTGTGATGAAAAATATCAATTTCTATAAAAAGAAATACACACAGAGAAACTAGATTATTTGCTGAATTGAAAATATTGCCAAATTTGAAATTACAAGAGAAATGAATTTGAGATAAAAATTAGAACAGCTTATCCTGAATTAGAATATAAATAGTTCATTATTTTATAAATGCATTATTTTCAGTTCAATATCTTCCTAATTAGGATTTAAAATTTAAGTTAACATTCTATTTTTGATTAACTCTTTATAAGAAATTTGTGGTCTTTAAATGTCAGCTTGTACATAAGTAGATACTGTGCGATATGGATTTTAAAATTGTTCTCTGGATTTTGGCTTGTAAAGTTGGCAGATATTATCTAACTGATTGTGCTAATAGAGTTTAAAAAGAATATCCATTTTTGTCCTCTTCACATATGGAATGTGCTCCTGGGCAAATACTGAATATCGGTAATTTATGTTGGCCTATACAATGTCAGGCCCAACATTAGATTTATAATAAGCGCATAGGAAATTCTTACTGACTATATTTGGATCGGCTCCTGTGTTTTTTAATTTCACAGAATGTTGTTAACTGTGGCCTTAGTTCTCAACTGCTTTAAGGTTTTGTTTCAACTTATCTGTTACATGTTGACACCATTTAGTAAGGTCTGTTTGATAAATGGCATTTATTTTGTTCTTTTTCTCCAAAAATATCCTGAAAATGGGTAGTTAATTTTCTTTGAAATTATTCAAATTGTTTCAAGCCAAACATCAGACAGTTTTAGAACTTCTAAAGCAAAGTGTATTTACACCAGTGCTTGAACTGCATGGATTAAAGTAACAAGTTTCTAGAGCCTCTCTACCCATTACTTTCAAATAGGATGCTTTGTGATCTGAGTTTAGTTTTCAAAACACAATTTTTATTAATATTAATTAATTAATATTCTAGGTATATCTTTCCTATTCCAAAATTCACAAATTTATTTCCTCCATAAAAACCTCACTGAAGTCACATCACGTACTTGAGAATTGTCCCCAAAATTACATGTTTCTATTGTTTTCTTCTGGATGTACTGATGTCTCCACTATACTCTTTTGCCTGTTAGCTTTTAGATGTCAGGCGTTTGAGGGTAAGGAGATGACTTCACTGATTTTCTGTTGTGGTATCACATGGGGTGCCTTGGATCAAAAAAGTTGAGTTACTATGTATCTGTGATACTATTTTAAAACATTTAGGCCAATAATTTTGCCATCAGCGTTTTTTTTTTTTTCCCTAACACTATAATTGCTTATTTGTATTACATAAAAAAGTTGCTTTGGTATTTTGTCTATGAATGATCAGAGTTGAATGAATATTCAGGAAATCTTTCCAGAATTAGAAAATGCAAAGTGTTTATTTATAATGTGTTCTTGAAGTCACATATAATGTGACCTTGGAGTCCCATATAAATAATATGGCATTATACTATTTCCTGATAGCTTTTTTTTCTCACTTTAGAAATAACATAATTCAGCACAAACTTCATATTGTCAGACTATTCCTAATCATTGACATTCATTGGTGGAAATAATCATTTTTTGACTGAGTTTGAACTTGCTTCACCTGTTTTAAAAATTTATAAATAAATGCATTTTTTAAAACTAACCAACTTCATCAACTGACATCTGTAATCACACACAGATCACATTACAAAATTTTCCAATAAGAATCATTCTATGCTAGAACATCTGCTTTCTCAAAGCTGAGGCAGCTTTGGTCTCTATCAGTCTCTTCAAAACCTTCAAACCATAGTTTAACTAAACTTCTCACACAGAATCAATATCTGGGTTTCTTCATGATGTCAACAATGCATGCGCTATGGTTTTTGTTCATTAGCTACCTTTGTGTTATGAGAAAATTCTTATATAATCTTCTTTGAAGACTCCTTCCAAATGTTCTTTACTGAGAATAGGCTTTCTTAAAAAACTTTTGTTACAAAAGATCTATAGTGCATTTCATATGGCTCAAAACATTTAGCACGTGGCCTTTACCCAAGTAGAAAACTAAAAGATGTGAAAGGTCAATCCTGGTTCAGAGAGGGAGAAATGAAGGGGAAAAAAAGAGGAACAATAATGGATAAGTATCTTTTCCCTGTTTTGGATGTTTGTAGGGAGGTTTCAAAGTCCAATATTTCTTGATTAGCATTCAGTAGTCTAGATGTATTTGATGTCCCCTGGAAAACGTCATAAATTAGTAAAAAAAAAAAAAAAAAAAAAAAAAAGACAAAGGAAAGAATACTGTGTAAATCCAAGGCAAGTGTTTAAACACAGCAATGACCAAAATTTTATATAATCTTGCCCTTACATTTGGATGGCAGGGTATATATTTCCCCAAATAAGAGACAATAGTAAAAACAAAAATTAAAAAAAAAAGAATTATTAACTTAATTTTATTTATAATTGGACAACTTTGAAAGTTAAAGAAAATCTATACCCTTCCTCTTTTAGCTGTTTCCACATGAGATAATGAATATGCCAAGAAATACTGGAAACCCCCTTCTTTGCCAGGGGTGATGATTAACTTGTGAATTTGCATGCTTTTCAGGTGAACAAAGTTTGACAACAATGATGGATCTGAACATTTTGGAGTATTTTATCACCTTTGAAAATGAACAGTATAAAATACTTATCAGCATTAAATTTATTTTACCTATTTAACAAAGTGTTAAACTGAATGAATGGTGAACTGTTTATGTTCATATGTTATTTGTTTTATGTCGTCGTTCTGTGGGTTGAGGCAACATTTTTAATTAGCTTTAGTAAAATGGGATTTGGACAATTGAAATGAAATAAATCAGTATAATGCAAGTGAAGCATTTGTTTGGATTTTTAATTGAAATATCAGAGATTTTGAAAAACCCAGGGGCAAAGTTTCAAATTTTCTTTTTCTAGGAGAATTACTCAATCTCTGCCCAATTACTGTGTCTTTTATAGTCGTATTTAACACTTTCTGAGAAGATTCTATTCTGTATACTATGTATTTGGTGCTAATTCATTTTGAATATGAGATTCTACAATAATATTTACATACTTTCTAGGTCCCCTGTTTATTTATATGACCTCAAAAATAAGGAAATAAAGGATAAGAGAAAATAATATAAAGAGATTATAAATTTCTAAATGCTTAAGAAATATTTCTTCAGGAATCTTTTGATTGTTATTCATAAGGATACTTTTCAAATTTGATTTACTTTAATTCCACATAGTATACTTTGCTGTAGGGTATTTTGTGTGTTCCTCTAAATTCTTCTCTTCTGTGTGTGTGTGTGTGTGTTTTCTTTTCCAGTTACTGGCTGACAAACAAAGTTCCCATCAAAAGACCCAGCACAGGTCTCCTCATGTATACACTTGCCACAAGATTCTGTGATGAAATTCACCTGTATGGATTCTGGCCATTCCCTAAGGATTTGAATGGAAAAGCCGTCAAATATCATTACTACGATGACTTAAAATATAGGTACTTTTCCAATGCAAGTCCTCACAGAATGCCATTAGAATTCAAAACATTGAATGTGCTACATAATAGAGGAGCCCTGAAACTAACAACAGGAAAGTGTGTAAAGCAATAAAGCACATTTGAAAACATACAAACAAACTGAATATGCACTTCTTTTCTGAAGATGCTTCCTAAGATTTGAAAATAGGATCCAGAACAAGACTGAGTTTCAGTATCCACCAATTATCCGAAAGGTGATAAAGGACATTTATGAGAAATCCGCTACCAGCTGATGAAATACCTGCAAAGTGCTCTAAAAAACATATTTCGACTTCAAGGGTCCTAGTAAGTGCCACTTCCACTAAGAACACAGTTTGAATGTATAATCAGTAGTGTTTACAAGATCCAACAATGCACTTGTCATTAGTTAATGAGGCAAATATGTTCATCACTGTTGGGCTGCCACGGCAACGCCAAGCACATTAGAAGAGTAACCCAGCCCTGGGGATTAAACCATCCTTGTCAGAAGAAATCAAGATGGAAATAGTTGGAGCAGTGAAATCCATAAGATTAAACAACTCAAGTAAATGCCTTCAGTCAGGACTCTGAGTCTGATCATGAATTTTATGTTTTTGTTTTTGTTTTTGTCTTCTGGAATCTCTTTTGGTTTGGGTATTGGGTGCTTAGAAATCCTTTCTGAGATAAAGATGAATGAGATAAATAACCTTCAAGAAATCATTTTTAAAGTTCTTATATTTTTAAAGAGCAATCACACAATGACTTTGTAAAAACGTTTTATTTTGCACAACTTTAAACCTCCAGAGTTTTTCCCAGTGGTGTAGAAGGTACCAGCTAAACTGTGCCACTCAGTAATCTTGAGCCATTCTAAAGGAAAGATGTTCAATGTCATCTGAGATGGTAAAATTAGCAGGAAAAAAAAAGTACTTTTGGTACCAAAGATTATACTGATGTTTCTACACAACAAACCATTCTCCTTTCATGAAAATAATATATTAATATATTATGATGCTACTAATACAGAAGTTGTCTTTAAATATGTTGAATTTTTCAAACTCAAACTTTATTTTTATTTGAAGAAGACTTCCATAACTTTTACATTTCATAATAATTTTCTGGAAGCATTTTGCCCTTTAGGATAAATGTCAGACTGATAGGGCTGAAATCTGACTTCCAGTTCTTTGATATTCCCCTTATTACTCAAATGGAAAGATTGGCATTCTCTTTACATTACTGTTAAGTTTTCTTAGTGCAGAAATAACGTGATTAATAGAATGCTGTTTCCAAAACAGGGATGATTACTTTTAAGAGGTTTAATAATGAAACTGTGTCAGCATTTTGCACTTCAAGTGAATGAAATTGACCAATATTTTCTCTGTGGTTAAATTTATTCACAGTACTACATTAATGTGTTTTCAAAGAAGCACATGAAATTATTAATAAAGTGATTCAAAAAGTTTTAACATGTGATAGAATTGACCAATGGGCCAGTTTTCTGTTAACTTCTACTTCAGCGGCAGGTAATTCTGACAGTGAATTGTTTAGAAAGCAGAAGTGCTGTGTTCCCACTTCTACTCTTGGATTGAAACCCTTAGATGACCTCTTGTTTCTTAGGGAAGGCAGTGTAAGAAGAGAAGAAATAGTGTGGGGAACATGTATGTTTTGTTTCTTAGGGAAGACAGTCTGAAAAAAGAATAAATATCATGGAGATTTTATATATATATATATATATATATATATATATATATATATATAATCATAGAAAAGGATGTCCACAGTAGTAGAGTTCTTAATATATTAATAATACATGGTATTATTTTTAAAAATATAAGAGAACCTTGGGTTTCAAAATCCTATTTTTTAGAATTCATGTGTCTCTAAGAAAACAAAATAGAATGCATAAAGGAGATACATAGCTAAAAATGCTATGAACATGATGCACTTTTATCATTAACCTCTTATTACCTAATGGAAATCTTAAAAGAATTAGGCACATGTTTTGAATGTAAAGTTGAAAAGTCTGATTTATGTAACAAATCCAAAGTAGGTGATTTATAGAACCTTAATTTTTACTATTTGTGGGTAAGTTGTTGGAGTAGTCTTTAATTTGAATTCGATAGAAAATTTGAAGTCACAAGTAAATTCTGGTAGGTACTGTCCATCTCAGAGCTCATTAAAAGTTTGTCTTACAAAGCAGCAGCAAGGAACCTTGCCATTTTTACTGCATTATCAACAAATGTATTTCAACAATTTTAAGGCCACAGCAAAAGCATACAGCCACTCATCGTTTTGTGCATTAATGTTTATCTCATAGATGCATTGAGTAGTGCCTTTTTAGCTTTGCATTGCTTTGTTACCCTAACTTTGTGTTCTCTAAATAAATTGCCCAGTTCTGAAAATGTTCAGCATATAAAAAGGGCTTCAGTATCGACTGAGACTACTTTTGTTCATCTCAGGGAACTTTCAATACTCAAGAATGAATTCAAAGGTATTTAGTGTTCAAAGAAAACAAACTGTACAAGACCATTTCATTCCCTATTGTATACCTTTCCATTCACCTCACCACCTCCACAATCTACTGTGGCCTTCTTACAGGGATAAGGCAAGGAGATCACTAATAGCAAGAAGAAGAAGAATTCCGTTTAACCAATAAGGGCCAAAAGGGATCATGATAAAATAAAACTATACATACGTACTTGAAACATCTGAGTTTTTTTTTTCTTTTGAGACTATCTATCATATGTTCACAGCTTTAATTTTTTGTTTCTTTTTCACAATTTACCCCTGTACCTGGCAATGCTCAGGCAGCTGATTGTGAAAGATGCTTGTCCTTTAGAGAACATGGTTGTTACTGTGCTGTTGACACGAATAGGCCATGGAAACAATTTCACCATTACCCAGCCTGTTCTATACTTAATATTATGTTGCTCGAATAAAAAAAAAAAAAAAGAATCAGTAACAGATTTTCCGGGCAAATCTAGTGATTCTGCCCATAGGACTGATGAAATTACTGTGGAAGTTTTTGAGTCTCAAAGAAGGTGCTGGGCATTCAAATGTCTTTCTGTATTGTATATCATATGAAATGTATATCAATCGCTAATGGGAATTTCTACATATATGCTTACATAAGAAATTTATTTAAATAATGCTATGGGTAGTGTACATACCAACTAGTTATTAAACTTCTCCACAGGAAAAGGGTGAACAAAGTAATTTATTTCTAATTGAGCCAGTTAGTCATAATGCACACAATGTGGTATTTGGTTCATAGGAGTTGTTTTCACGTGCTTATTGTTGGGGGTATCTATAATTGTGGAAGAGGTGTAGGAAGAGTTACGTATTGTTAGTTGTTACCTCTACAAGTTTGAAAGTTTCCTCATTAGACCTTATCAAGTTACCAATGTTTTGAAAATTGAGTGAGAGAGGGTTATTGTGCATATCTGACAAAAGAAAATCCAAATAAAGCCCACCTAGAAATAGATATTTTATTATATATGTGCTATAGATATATCTATATAGTACAAATAGACATGTGTGATGCATATATACAATGTTATATATGTGTGTCTGTGTTATATACACAGAGTCTGTAATATACACGCACTAGATTTGTGTTATGCTAACATCTTCAGAGGCTGTGCTGTTAAGCACTCTGGAGATAAGACCACTTTAGAATAAAGAAGTTCTTTTGAGACTTCAGTTACTAACCTGAAGAGGGATCTACTTTATAACTGAATTCTATTGTTCATACTTAGAGTGTCAATAAGGGTCTAGTATGGCCAAATCTTAAAAAAAGGAAAAAAAAATTAAAAAATAAAAAAAGTTTTGAAGCTGGCAATGTATTTGACTTAGACTTTTCAGATTGTGGCTCCGGGCCCTGTGTCTCCATTTAAGTAGCACCTTTTAATAAATACTGTTTCTTTGTGTAGGCAAAAAGCACAAGTGTTTCAAATGTATATAGCAGGAGAAAAAAAAAAAGAGTTTACAGAGATAGCACTGCTGCACAGGATAATTGCTACTGAGTATTTCTTAAATCATTTGTGGAATTGAAAGATGAGATTTATTCTGTCAAGTTCATTCTGTTCAACACTGTTTCCTATTGTTTATGTATAGCAATTGGGTGTAATTGTTTTATCATTTGTAAAATTGTAAAATAAATTAAATCCCCCCTTTTTTTTCCAATTTTTCTCTTATCTCTTACATTTAAGCCCTCGGTTCCACTTTATCTGTCATTATAAGGAACAGGGGTTTTTGGGTTTTTTTGTTTTTATTTTTATTATTTTTATATATAATAAAGTGCATGAGTGGGGGAGAGGGGCAAAGGGGGAGAGAGAGAGAGACAGAGAGAGAGAGTGTGTGCATCCCAAATAGGCTCCACGGCCAGAGGCAAGCCTGACATGTGGGTGCAATCCCACAATCCTGGGATCATGACCTGAACTGAAATCAAGAGTTGGATGCTTAACTGACTGGGCCACCTAGGTGCTCCTCATGAGGTCCCTTTTATACCATTCTGCACTTGTAAAGCATTTGCTAGAGAACCATTAACAATGGATAATGAATATAGACCTTATTGGTATTTACATGATTACTTTTTATTTATAAGGATCCATATACCGTGGGTAATCCTTATTGATTCTTGGGATAAAATAAGACCTGATGTGAAGCTGTAAGATGGATATGGCAATATTTCAGTTTTACAGATGAGATTGAGAGGTTATGTGATTCGCTGAGGGTCACACAGCTTAGAAGTGAAAGAACCAGGATTTGAACCCAAGTGGTCTGACTTCAGTGTCCACATTCTTACCCATCACAATTTGATGCTGCCTCTTTTTATTTAACGAAATTATTATTTAATGAACACAAATCAAAAGCATAAGTAAGTATATAGGAGGGGTATATAATTTAGATGTTGGGACTGTCTGATAAACTATCCCTGTCCCAAGATAGAGCAATCATCCTCTGTGTCTTCCAAGTCAGTAGCTGTCTCCTGGATGGTGTTGGATAAACATTGCCAATTCTTGGTCCAAACTCTTCCTATATTTTTTTCATGCAAGTTTGATTACTTTTATGTTAGAATCTGACTTTATGTATCACAAAATCTACTACATTACAGCTATATAAAACTCTCATTATGAGATTCCTATGCAAACATTTTATTGAATTTGGGTGTTTCATTCATCTCTATTAGCAACTACTGAAATATCTTAAGGTTGAAGTTCTGCAGAGGGCAAAGTTCATGCATTTCCTATATTTTAAAAACTTTTTTACTAGTGTCCTCTTTATAAGAATAGGAGTAATTAAACTCCAAATTAAGGGGGCAGCTTAATGATTTCCCCTATTCACTAGTTTCAATATGCACAAGCCCATGAAAGAAAAACAATCTTGGATGTAAGAATAAAATTGTTTGATTCATTCTTTTATTTTTAACATTTATTTCTTTATTTTGAGAGAGAGAGAAAGAGACAGACAGACAGACAGCATGGGTGAGGGAGGGGCAGAAAGAGAATCCCAAACAGGCTCCATGCTGTCATCACAGAGCCAGACCCGGGGCTGGATCTTACGAACCGTGAGATCATGACCTGAGCCGAAATCAAGAGTCACTGCTTAACCACTGAGTCACCCAGGAACCCCAATGTTTGATTCATTCTTAAAACATATATCTCAGTTACTTAGTTGCTTAGTTTCTGAAACTTCAATAAACAAGTTATGTGAAATAATTGAATGCCAATATAGAGCTCATGCTCTCTCTCTCTCTCTCTCTTTTTTTTTTTTCTTTACTTTTTTGTTTCCAGATTGCTGATTTCTGACTCAATTACCAAAGCAGAAGTTCTCAAGTAAACACAGAGAATACTAGTCCAGGACATGTTCCACAAAAATATGGTCTTTGGATAAGAATTTTGTGTATCTCTCCCTTGGAGATTCAGAAAATATATCAACATAGTAAAGGATCTGAGAAATCTTACAATAAAGAAAGGAATTTCTATGTGAAAAGACACTGGTAATTTTACATATAACTTCTATTAAGTGTGAAATTATGTTCTACACAACACACTTTGGATAATACTTCAGAACATAACAAACAGTGCAGAGAAGAAAACATGGAACAGCAGGCAGAAAGGTTGATAATTAATTTATTCAGTGTTCTTTTTCTCATAGATCAAAATATTATCTAATAATATTTTCAAATATAAAAATATTTGAAACGTATTCTACAAAGTTTCTATATTAACTTTTACATTAACAATTATTCTTTTTTTTTCCCTAAAATATTAATCAGATCATGGCTACATTTTTTAAGAGCAGTCTCAGACCTAACTTTATTGCTCATTCTGGGCAATGGGAACAAATTAGTTAGCATGAAGGCATTAACAGCACAAGAAGAAACAAATGCTACGAGGTGCTAATTTGCATTTTCTAGAAACACTCAGTGTATTATAGTAAGCTCTCTGCTGTCTGTCCGGCCCAACTTCCCTACCTCTACCCTCCCAACACCACACAGATGCGCTGTCTATGAGCACATCTCTCAGTGCTGCCAAAACGTAAACACACTCAGTTGGTAGCAGATGTTTTCCCGGAAAGATCGTACACTGGAGTTGTTTCACTGTGGGTTCCATGTTAGTTTTCTCCACGATTGGGCATAGGGTCATTGTGTTCAAATAGATCATTTGTCTCTCAGATACAGAACAATAATGGTAGATGCAAGCTCACCTGTTTGGCATTTACCATGTGCACATAAATAGAAATGTTTCTTAAGTCTCTGCCAAGAAGTCAAATTAAAATATATATATGGGCCTTTAATGCACTCTAAGTCCTTATTTGCTGAGCTCTGCAAAGCTAAAACATAGGTTTAGGTAAAAGAAAACTAAGCATTCTCAGCTTTTCTATGGCCATCACTGTAATGCAATCTTGAGGACTGTTATAATAATTGCCTGTATTCATAGTTCTTAGTGCTTTTTTTCAATATCCTAGGCATTCATTTAAGTGGCAATTTAATTTTGTAGACACTGATGGCATGTTTTTCTTATGTGAGTTTATAAACTCATTTGATATGTATGTATTTGCAAATCTTCATGGTAGGTAAAATCTAAAAATACTTCATCTTATAATGGTTATGCTTATTCAAAATTTATGAAGTAATACTACTTATTAGGCACTCTACTAAACATGAGGTTTCCTTGGAAGAGACATACAAGAAAACAAGTAATCAGATCCTTCGGTAACAAGTATTCTATTTCTAGAGTTCCCACAGAGTTCAGGAAGCAAAAAGGAGGCCAGGCAGAGGACACAGGCTACATGGGGCATGGTTTATAGTCAGGTGGTAAAATCAAGACAAGCAATACTCCACTATCAAAGAACTAAAGAACACAAACTAGCTGCATTTTTCTTTTTTTTTTCTTTTCTTCTCTTTTTTTTTTTTTTTTTTTAGTAATCTGAACAGTAGGGTCTGAGAAACTATTATCCCATAAAATGGAATTCAAGTCCTGCTTATGGACATTATATCACTTTCACCCCCACTCCTAACCAGAATCATTTAAAAAAAAATTTTAATGTATATTTTTAAGAGAGTGTGTGAGCAGGGGAGGGGCAGAGAGAAGGAGACACAGAATCCAAAGCAGGCTCCAGGCTCTGAGCTGTCAGCACAGAGCCCGACGGGGGGCTTGAACCCACAAACTGTGAGATCATGACCTGAGCCAAAGTCAGATGCTTAACCAACTGAGCCACCTAGGTGCCCCCTAACCAGAACCATTTTTGAATTATAAGTTTAAATAAAACTGAAGTACTCCCTAAATCAAATACCTACTACCAAGGCCAAATAACTGCAGACCTACTGAAATTATCCACTGAATAAGATTCTCCACTTCCAAATATCTCTGTTAATATTAATATCTACTTTGTTTCCAGCTAGATGGAATGCACCATAAAAAAAAAAGTCTTGTACTTATCTCCAAGTAATGATTTTTAACAATGATTTATTTTTATCACTTTGATACATTTCTAAATTATCGTGACTTTTAAGTTTGATTTTGGGATGGTCACAGAATTTGAAAATATACCTGGTCAAACTTTCCAAGATACAGAATGTGAGCCTTCTTTTATTACCTCTCATTCAGTGACCTCACTTTGCTTCATGGGCTTCTGTTTTTATGTCCTTATCTAAAATGTGTTTGAGGATTTTTCTTCAGTCTTCTTCTTCTTTTATTTGTTTTTCCGCCTCACTTGTAAATTTTATTGTTCCTGGAGACAGGAAGGCAGGTAGCCCTCACCCTGTACAGAGAGTGTCCCATGTTCTCACTTCTTCCTGATGCAGTTGATGGGGAGCTTTGTGTGCCAGGAGAAGGGGAAGGCCTGAGCTTGGGCCAGACACTGACAGACACCACACAGGCCAAGAGCAGGGGGAAGGAGTCCAGGCAGCTGGGGGCCAGGACCTGGTGAATCAGCAAGTTCAGCAGGTTGTAGTCTGCGAAGGACATCTGGTTGCCCGAGATGAAGGCTTGGCTGGCCCCCTGGTTCTGGGACAGTGGGATCTCAAAAAGCTCCATGTGCTCTGGTCATGCCTTTATATACTTCTCCTTGCCTGTCTTGTAGTTGTGTAGATAAAGACAAGGTATTTGCAGCAAAGATCCTCCACAATATCTTTCAGCACATACACCAGAGTCATCTCCCACTGGTCTTTCTCATAGAGCCCAAGGGAGCAGCTTTCAGATGGCATTAGATTGGTTCAGGATAAGATCTCCATCCTGAAACTCAGGAGGCTGCCCATACAAACTGGAGGCCTTGAGTGAGTCCTGCAACCAGGCTTCCTTGGTCACCACTTCTTTCTTCCAGCTCTGGCCCTGGCCAGCCAGCAGCATGGGCATGGCCTTGTAGCACCCATGAATAGGGAAGGAGACAATGGTGTAGGGCAGTGGTTGTAATACAGGCTGCGGGGGGGGGGGGGGGGGGTGGCAGAACTCTTCTGTTCTCTTTTTCTTTTTTTATCTATCTATCTATCTATCTATCTATTTTTGAGATAGAGAGATAGAGAATTCCAAGCAGGCTCCACACTGTCAGCACAGAGCCCAATATAGGGGGTGGGGGTGGGGTTTGAACTCACCAACCATGAGACCATGACCTGACCCGAAATCAAGACTCATTCATGTAACCAACTGAGCCACCCAGGCACCTCTTTTCCCTCTTCTTTTATCTCTACACCTCTAGATATCTTACCTATTCTGATGCTTTCTAAACTGGCACATGTATGGATATGTGGGGATAACAAATTTAAGGAATCTATTCAGAGAAAAAATATGCATATTCATGTCATATTCATAATATAGGTTCCCTTTAAAACACAGTTCAAAGTGGTTTTAATGCAAATAGTGTATTGGGCACATGTTCCGAGGGAGTGGAAGTGAGGAAACAGGGCGCCAGAGACAGAATGCTTGTGTCCCTCCAAAATCCATATGTTGAAATCTAATCCTCAATGTAATGGTATTTGGAGGTGGGGACTTTGGGAAGTGATTACATCATGAGGGTGGAGCCATCATGAATGGGATTAGTCCTTATAGACGAAGGGCCCCAGAATGCTTCCTGACCTTCTACACCATGTGATTACATAACAAGAAGATGGCTGCCTTTGAACCAGGAGGCAGGCCCTCAGCAGACACCTAATCTGGCGGTGCTTTGTTCTTGGATATCTCACCCTCCAGAACTATGAAAAGTAAAGATGAAAAGTTTATTATTCATAAGCCACATAGTCTATTATATTTTGTTATAGCAGACTGAATAGAGTAAGACATAGGGAAAGCATAACAGGAAAGATGAGAACTATATAAAGATGTGTTTTCAAATTGTTTCTGTGGAGACTGAGTGCTCAGTCCCACCTGGACTGAGGAAATTTAGAAGCATCTCAAAATTCAAGGAATGTAAAGAAGAAGCAATTATGCATCAGACTCTATCCTCCATTGAGAGTTTCTCCATGAGTGATAAACTTCCTGAACTTTTGGTTAGCATAAGTGAATTCTCAGGTAGCTCCCACAGATGTCCCAAGGCATGTGCCAGAAAAGCACCCAAGCAGTATGCAAGAAGCAATGCATGCTTAATATTAGGCACAGTCTGTGCAGTATTGTTTGCTAAATCAATTACTAGCATGAGACATGAGGCAGGGAAGAAATGAGGCAGTGCACAAGGTATTTAATCTAATGTACCACTTGTATAGGCTGGTAACCTCCATTAATTCCAATCCATAACCAATCCAAATTGTCAGATGGCTGTAAGCTTTACAGAAGAGGAATAATTTGGCAACTTTAGTCCTATCATCTGTAAACCATTCCAAATCATAATTGGTATTCATCATCTCCTTAGAATTCCCTCACTTCAGCTAATGTGGGTTTCTTGTCTAAGAGGTGACCCAAATCTTCAAGGAGTTTGAGGACTTAGTTGACTTATCCATGGTGGACTCTGATTGCTGCAATTTTCCACTCAGATTTATTTCTGAGGACTGAAGCAACAAGAGACACCCCATGAATCATCTGGGTCCCAGACATACCTCCTCCTTCCCCATTGTATAGCACCAAATATATCTCTTTGTCAAGTTTAGGGTCAATTTCCCCTGCCAAAATCATAATGCATTGGCATGAGCAGCCCAACTCAATGAGGTAGTAATCTTAGCTTCAGGTTCAGTGGGATCTTTATTGTGTCCGCTGGAAGAAACATTCCCACATTAGAAATCAAGACTTCTCATCTAACAGAGTCTGAATTGTGAATACCAGAAAAAAAGATTTCTAAAATAGACTGACAGGAGTAATAGGAAAAGGAACAGGAAAAGTACCAATGGTACTTTTATTACTTGATAACAAGACTGGAAGTCTAGATGTTAGGGACACAACATTATATATTGGCCATTAGTTTAATGGATATTACACATCTTAAAAGATAGCATACCAAAACTGCATGGTGTCTTAGCTCTGAGCTGTCATTTTACTGAGGAGTTAAGGGGTCCTTCTATTATCACATTAACACTTTATGGTGATACAGTGTGGAGTAAAACAAGTAGAGTCAGTGGTAATGGAAATGCATGCATTACCTCACCTTGTTTGCCATAAAATTGGCTTGTTAGTACAAGGAAATTTTGATGATCCTATTCTAATGAATTAGGAGTTTTTTAAGACCCTGGATGATAAGGTTGGTGAAGTACTGAATGTAGGAAAGCAAATCCATACCCAGAATTATGTTAATTCTGCTAAGTTTAAATTATTGTCTCCTCTTGAAGGATCTAATTTGAAAGGGTCCAATAACTTCACCATGTATCATTTCAATATGCCTTCAAATTGCTCAACTTGAGTGTGTACCATATTGAGGGCCCACAATGGTTGCTACAATTGATAGGTTGTACATTCAGCAGTGGCAATAGTTACTCAGCCTTAGTGAGAAGGAACCCACACTGTTGGGCCCATGCATAGTTCCATCTCAGCCACCACAGACAACTTGTTCATGGGTGCATTGTACAAACACTGTACTGGCTGAGAAATGAGTTGACGCTCATCAGTAGGATGGGTCATCTTGTCCACCTAGTAGTTGACATATTCTTCTGTGACAGAGGTTTTTTGTCTCTGTCAAACATGACATACACAATAATCTAAATCTATCTGAAAGTAATACTCCAGACTTCCTTTTTTTCTATGTTCCGATCTTTGTCCTTCTAGGTTCCTATTCAACTAGTTAAGTCATGTGTCACTTTGATACAGAATGAATGACCAAGCATACTACTCCCAACTCTGCTCACTGGGAGGGTTCCCTCTTACCACTGTCCTGTAGGACCACGCTCGGATTGTGCTGAAGTACAGCAGATGTACATTTTCAGAATCCACTAAAGCTGACTTATCAGAGAATTAGACCTGAATTTTCCCTCTCTGTCAGTTGGTCTGAGGGAACCCCCTAGGAAGCCATAGATGTGAGCTGAGGGATAAACAATAGTTCAACAGAAATAATTGATATGGAATTCTGTGCCATAAGTATAACTTATGCACCCTAGACTGACTTAGGTTCTATCCTGGATCATTTGGTGAATCAAAATAGTATACTGGTATCGTATAACAGGTATAGGGGAAATAGCAGTTTTAAGAAAAAATAGGATTAAATGACTATTGTTAAACATCATAACTGATACTCTAGAAAAATACAACAAATGGCTATTGCTAATTAACAGTCAACTAAAAAGATAAAGAAAGGGACCCCCTGAGAGTTCACACAGATGTATTCTTCCTCTGAGAAGGGAAAAAGAGAAAGCTGAGGACTAATCCAAAACTTATTATGTGAATAGCCCAGCTCCAAAAGAAGGTAAAACTCTCAAACAAGGAAGCTTGTTTTTTTTTTAATTTTTAAAAAGTTTTTATTTATTTTTGAGGCAGAGAGAGACAGAGCATGAGCAGGGGAGGGGCAGAGTGAGGGAGACACAGAATCCGAAGCAGGCTCCAGCCTCTGAGCTGTCAGCACAGAGCCAGACACGGGGCTTGAACTCACCAAATGAGAGATCATGAGCTGAGCCAAAGTTGGACGCCTAATTGACTGAGCCACCCAGGTGCCCCTCAAGGAAGCTTGTTTTATCAAAAAGGGAGCCATGTTTGGGGAAGAAATTTCTGGGACACATAGAGTGACACATCCCCAAATACTGAACTCATAGCTGCCAAAGTGTTCAATAGCAACATAAGGCTAATGACTATTGACTTGGGTAGCAGGGCTCAAGACTGTTCTTCTTTAACAGTTTGGGGCAGAGGGAACTTTCATAGTCAATAATCAGTGGTGTCTACGCAGGAATAAGCTCAGGGCTACAGACAAAAAGGCCTGGTCTAGTCCTGGCTCTCTCACTTATTTGCTCTGAAATCTCTAATTTTCAAATTATCTGTTAACTAGAGAGTGTAATACCCTCATAGAGTCTGACACATAGATATGCTAAGATGTGATGACTGACAAAAACTAATTAAATAGGAGAAGGATTTGTGATATACTATACACTGAAGGTACTTGATAGGAAGAAATATTGTAAAAGACCTATTTTCTCATAACAAAATATACAAACCTTAACATATATATTAACATATGTTCATAGCAAAACAGAATACAGAACCCTTGATTTTCCATGGTAAATTTATATATTTATACTATTAAATAATGTATAGTTTATTATGCATGGTTTAAACTTAATAAAAGTAGAATTATACTTTTATGTATCATTTTACCACTGGATTTTTCTCTTAGTATGATATGGCCTAAATTGGTGTTGATACATATAGCACTATTTGATTCATTTTCACTACTATTTAGTATTCTGTTACATGAACGCAAATTTTAAAATCCCGTCTGTTGGAGTATTCAGATGAAAGAATAATTTTCAGACAACATCCTGCCTCCAGCTTCCCAGATGCAGAGCCGAAGCTTCTCTGCATGTGTCAAGATGCACTCTATGTGCACACCTGTACGTCTCAGGTCACAAAGTTCTCTTAATTACAGGTTGATGCTCCACGTAAACATTTTCCTTACAACAAACATTTAATTCCACTTCACTCCAAAGGAAACAGGGTATTTCAAGGAGAAGATGCACTCAGGGTGGCTAGGACCCTGACTGTATTAAATGATAGCTATTACAGATTTCAGTGTAGTTTTCTATTACTCTTGGCTTATCAACCTTTCAGGAACTTGTATCTTTTTGTTTCTTTAATCACATTTCTTGACACTTAAATTTTATGACCCAAATAGTATGTTCTAGCCATACTAAAACTTTTTAGCACCATCATTTTCCTATTTCCTCTGGTTTACTCCTCCTAGCTAGAACACCCTTCCTGACACCCACTACATATTAGCTGGCTAGAATATATTTATCATTTGGGTCCCAGCTCAAACATCAATTCATATTTCCTATATCAAAGCACTGTCCAAACTTTATTATTATTACATATTTAACTTTATATCTACTTTTGCAAACTGATGACAGCTTGGGGACAGAGATTGTACTGTACCAGTTCTGTTATGACTAGGGTGCCTCTCATAGTATCCAACACATAGTACGTCCGTGATACTTTTAATGCACAAATTATTTAACTACTATATTTAACTGAATCCAAGGCAAACATATTTTAATATTCTAACAAGCCTAAAGTCAGAGTGCTACTTAGCATTTAGTGTTTATAGCGTAATTGGAAGATTTGTTTTGTTTTAATTTCACCTAAAGTAACAGAGTCTTACAGTTGAGGATATATTTGATTTTACAAAAAGATGGTAATTAATGACGAAAATTCATGGAGTTGGAAATTATCTTCTCAATGTAGCGTTTGACGTTTAATAAATGATAAGTGTACTAGAGATGTGCAATGAGTTAGTTATTAGCCATCAATTAGTGTTGACCAGATCTTTTCTGTCTCATTTGTATTCTCAAGAGAAGTCGCTTAACTGTTTCCTTCATGCTGCATTAGCTTGTTCTTATTCCACAAATTGCTACAATGCAAAATTTGATCTGCAGGATCTCAAAATACCTTGTTGATAGGCATTATATATTAATATCACCTGGTTGTCCACAATGAAAATCTTTACAGCTTGAGAAAGAAACCTGTTAGCTCTAGCCAGGCAAGAAGTACATTCTTTACAGAGCTTAACCCTTAAAATGTAAAGTGTGCTTCCATATATAATCAAAAATAGAAACACTAGTATGTAGTAAAATAATTGTTACAAAGTAAACAATTTTGGGTTTATCCATTTTTAAAATCAATTATCAAATTCTTTTTTTTTTTAATTTTTTTAACATTTATTTATTATTGAGAGACAGAGAGAGACAGAGCATGAGGAGGGGAGGGGCAGAGAGAGGAGGAGACACAGAATCCGAAGCAGGCTCCAGGCTCTGAGCTGTCAGCACAAAGCCCATTATGGGGCTTGAACTCACGAACCGTGAGATCATGACCTGAGTCGAAGTTGGACGCCTAACCAACTAAGCCACCCGGGTGCCCCTTATCAAATTCTTAAAAAACAAAACAAAACAAAACAAAACAAAAACTGTGTTCCTATCATGCTGGCTGTTTTCCTAGTGAGTAATCTAGCATTGGCCAAAAACTTCAGGCCACAAACACCTGTCCTTTCTGAGTGAAAGGACAAAAGATGTTCCACCATGTATTTAAATCTAAACTCCTTCTTTTTCATCACCCAGTAGAACTCCATTATATATATATATATATATATATATATATATATATATAATGTGGTGTATATATAAACCACATGTTCTTTATTCATTCATTGATAGAACTCAAGGGCATTAGGCTAAGAAAAATAAGTCAGAGAAAGAAAGATATCATATGATTTCACTCATATGCGGAATTTAAGAAACACACCAGATGAACATAGGGGAAGGGAAGGAAAAATAAGATACAAACACAGAGGGAGGCAAAGCACAGGAGACTCTTAAATACAGAGAACAAACTGAGGGTTGCTGGAGGGAGGTGGGGGATGGGTTAAGTGGGTGATGGGCATTAAGGAGGACACTTTCTAAGATGAGCACTGGGTGTCATATGTGAGAGATGAATCACTGGGATCTACTCCTGAAGCCAAGACGACACTGTATTTAACCAACTTGAATTAAACAAAAATAATGTAAACTCCTTTATTTGCAATTATGAGTAAAAAAAAAAATTAGAAACCACCTGCCAATTACACAGAATGCCTGTCTTTTCATCTCAAGGGGAGGTGTTATGGACAACTTTTTAGGTACAAAACCACTTGCCCATACTGACTTTGTAGATGTTCCAGGACACAGGGCCCTTAGTAATGCCTTGTTCTAAAATCTAGACTTCCAGGGCTCAGTGGGCAGGAAGTCTGGTTTTCTTATTCTGAGCTACTGCTGCCAAGCTAGCACTCCCTTCTTTGGCCTTGGCCTCCAGACTTTTCTGAACAGTCAGACACCAGGTGTTGAGTCCTAATTCTGGCTTTAAGAACAAAGTTCGGACTCATAAACATTAGCTCCTGCTCTCTTCTTTACTCTGCCCTTGTGATCAGGTGACCTCACTGAGGAGCCTGTTTTGGGATTTTCAGGATGATCATGAGTATGACAAATATATCTCGGCCTCCTGAGTCTAATTTAGACCTGATCTTTGTTGCTTTTATTTCAATGCCTGTATCAAATATTCATATGATTAGAGGTTTGACATTATGGACAGTTACATGACAAAATACAGTAAGATCCTCCTTCCTGACTCAGGGAGAATGTGGAAGTCATGGGGATTAACCTTGTTTTGAACACATGCTCTGGAAGACTAACATTCGAATGAATCTTGATGCCAAAATAAAATGCAGGTATCCAAGTAGTGGAAATTCCCATCCCCTCCCATCTCATTTAGACATAAAGTCAGTCCTACAAGTGTGTTCCCTCCACACCTGGATACTTCTATGGCTCACTTTCTCTTCATCTTCTGTTCTTTTCCTAAATATCACAGTCTCAGTGGGCCTTTTTTATTAAATTATATTAAATTTATACCTATTTCACTTTCCTGCCTTATTTTTTACCCCCAACACTCTTCACTATTTGATACCTATATGTTACTTACTTTTCACTTACTCTCTACTTCTCTTTCTAGAATATTAAGTTTGGGAAGGCAGAAGGTCCTGCTTCTATTATTCACTTTTCTCAGCATTTAAAACTGTATGGCACATAGCAGGTGCTCAAACAGAAGTTTTTGAGGGGGGGGATTTTTCTTAATGTTTCTTTATTTTTGAAAGAGAGAGAGTATGCACTCATGTGAGCAGGAGAGGGACAGACAGAGGGGGACAGAGGATCTGAAGCAGGTTCTGTGCTGACAGCAAAGAGCCTGACGTGGGGCTCAAACTCACAAGAGCCGTGAGATCATAACCTGAGCTATGTTTATATGCTTAACTGACTGAACCACTTAGGTGCCCTGGGGAAGAAACATTTTAAAAATATTTGAAGATTTAGAGTTACCATGGACACTCAGGTCCATAATTTTGATTGCCAAAAAAGAGACTGAAGTGGGAAAATATCCTATGCCTAATTCAACAAGCTCATTATTTATGACTAAAATTCATAACTTTATATATAGGAATTCAGTATAACATTGGATGCTTATTTTTAAAAAGTATCAAAAGCTGCAAATTTTAAAATACTGAGCTCACCTTTCACACTTTCCTAAGTTTATTATGCCATAATGATAATGATAAATTCATTCACTTGTTCACTCTTTTAATATAAGGTTGTAAAGTGCCTCCTCTCTGTCAAACATTTTCAACAATCTCATGGTACCACTGGTCACTTTGATTTATCATAGGTCACCTTATCAAACAAAACAACAACAAACAGTAGAGAGATACTTTCTCATTTTGGTTACACAACTTTGCTATGCAAATAAGACAAAATAAAGTTTGTTAACCACAGCAGTACCTATTTCATCTTCATTCATAATGTCAGATATGCACTTCCAAGTGTATCTAAACCATAGGAGTCTTCTAACTTTTTTTAAATAGGACTCCTACTAAAGAAAGAACATAGGTATGCTTCTCAGACTGGGGGACAGTGTGCTGCACTTCCCATCAATTTACACATATGTAAAAACCTGTGCCCACATGAATGGTTTTGGTTATGTTTCTTTTCTAATTTTAATTTTGTTATTCTCGATTATAAGTTTTACTAGGAAAAGATCTTCATATATTTTCAACTAATACAGTTAAAGTAAACTTTTTCAACCAGATCCAGTTATGAACATAATTTTCATGACACAAATGAATAAAGTTAGTGTATCTTAGGGAAAACTAAAGAAAGAGGAAGAAATGAAACATTTCTTTTTCATTTTTTACCCCAAGAAACCTCCTTTCTTCACACAATGCTTGGTTTCAGGGAGGCTCCTGTATGTTTTGAGGGAGGGTCTGCCAATTTCAGATGAGTAGAGGAGTTTAAATTTAATCAAGTTTGTTTAGCAAGGCTAAACAGTTTGTTTCCCTGACTGGACGTCAAGTAGTTCTGTGGCTCATTAAAAAAGGAAGACAGGTTTTTTCCTGCTTTCTCCTCTAGGGTTTTGATGGTTTCCTGTCTCACATTCAGGTCCTTTATCCATTTTGAGTTTGTTTTTGTGAATGGTATAAGAAAGTGGTCTAGTTTCATTCTTCTGCATGTTGCTGTCCAGTTCTCCCAGCACCATTTGTTAAAGAGACTGTCTTTTTTCTATTGGATGTTCTTTCCTGCTTTGTCAAAGATTAGTTGGTCATACTTTTGTGGGTCTAGTTCTGGGGTTTCTGTTCTATTCCATTGGTCTCTGTGTCTGTTTTTGTGCCAATACCATGTTGTCTTGATGATTACAGCTTTGTAGTAGGGGCTAAAATCTGGGATTATGATGCCTCCCACTTTGGTCTTCTTCTTCAGTATTGCTTTGGCTATTCGGGGTCTTTTGTGGTTCCATACAAATTTTAGGATTGCTTGTTCTAGCTTCAAGAAGAATGCTGGTGCAATTTTGATTGGGATTGCATTGAATGTGCAGATAGCTTTGGGTAGTATTGATATTTTAACAATATTTATTCTTCCAATCCATGAGCACGGAATGTTTTTCCATTTCTTTATATCTTCTTCAATTTACTTCATAAGCTTTCTATAGTTTTCAGCATACAGATCTTTTACATCTTTGATTAGGTTTATTAAATTTTATGCTTCTTGGTGCAGTTGTGAATGGGATCAGTTTCTTTATTTGTCTTTCTGTTGCTTCATTATTAGTGTATAAGAATGCAACTGATTTCTGTACATTGATTTTGTATCCTGCGACTTTGCTGAATTCATGTATCAGTTCTAGCAGACTTTTGGTGGAAAAAACCTCTCTAACCTCAGCCGCAGCAATTTCTTACTTGACACATCCCCAAGGGCAAGGGAATTAAAAGCAAAAATGAACTATTGGGACTTCATGAAGATAAAAAGCTTCTGCACAGCAAAGGAAACAATCAACAAAACTAAAAGGCAACCAACGGAATGGGAAAAGATATTTGCAAATGACATATCGGACAAAGGGCTAGTATCCAAAATCTATAAAGAGCTCACCAAACTCCACACCCGAAAAACAAATAACCCAGTGAAGAAATGGGCAGAAAACATGAATAGACACTTCTCTAAAGAAGACATCCAGATGGCCAACAGGCACATGAAAAGATGCTCAACGTCGCTCCTCATCAGGGAAATACAAATCAAAACCACACTCAGATATCACCTCACACCAGTGAGAGTGGCCAAAATGAACAAATCAGGAGACTATAGATGCTGGAGAGGATGTGGAGAAACAGGAACCCTCTTGCACTGTTGGTGGGAATGCAAAGTGGTGCAGCCACTCTGGAAAACAGTGTGGAGGTTCCTCAAAAAATTAAAAATAGACCTACCCTATGACCCAGCAATAGCACTGCTAGGAATTTACCCATGGGATACAGGAGTACTGATGCATAGGGGCACATGTACCCCAATGTTTATAGCAGCACTCTCAACAATAGCCAAATTATGGAAAAAGCCTAAATGTCCATCAGCTGACGAATGGATAAAGAAATTGTGGTTTATATACACAATGGAATACTACGTGGCAATGAGAAAGAGTGAAATATGGCCCTTTGTAGCAACGTGGATGGAACTGGAGAGTGTTAAGTGAAACAAGCCATACAGAGAAAGACAGATACCATATGTTTTCACTCTTATGTGGATCTTGAGAAACTTAACAGAAGTCTATGGCGGAGGGGAAGAAAAAAAAAGAGGTTAGAGAGGGAGAGAGCCAAAGCATAAGAGACTCTTAAAAACTGAGAACAAACTGAGGGTTGATGGGGGGGGGGGTCGGTGGGTGATGGGTATTGAGGAGGGCACCTTTTGGGATGAGCACTGGGTGTTGTATGGAAACCAACTTGACAATAAATTTCACATTAAAGAAATAATAAATAAATAAATAAATAAATAAATAAATAAATAAATAAAGAAGATACAGGGTGCCTGGGTGGCTCAGTTGGTTAGGTGTTCGACTTCCGCTCAGGTCATGGTCTTGCAGTTTGTGGGTTTGAGCCCCACATTGGGCTCTGTGCTGACAGCTCAGAGCCTGGAGCCTGCTTTGGATTCTGTGTCTCCCTCTCTGCCCCTACCCCTTCTCTCTCTCAAAAACAAATAAACATTAAAAAATAAAACAAAAAAGGAAGACACGAGTAGGGTAGGAGTAGATTTTATTATAAATACACAAGTGTCAGACAAGCGTATCTATATAGAAAACATATTTGTTTCATCAAAGTACAAAATTCCTTAAAATGTTAAGCAGGATACAATTTCATTGAGACTTTTATTCAGGAGTAATAGATATAAAAGTACTTAACCAAATCAGTTCAAGTTCGTTTTGCCATTTGCACATGGAATTCATTCATAGTAAGGTGATTGTTCAGTAATTACATAAAATGTAAAACCTTCCATTTAGATAGATAGATATATGGAATTTTAATTACTACCAGCTAGACTGAGATGCTTCTCCGGTTCAGGGAGTTAAGAAATCAGTGGGATGCTATTTATGTTCTTCAGAACATACGATGCAATCGTGTTTTTCTATTATCTATTGCTCTTGGAAGCAATTAGTTCCAGGAGCTATGCAGTTTGTGGAAAAAATTAAAATGCTCCCACCTATTCCTAATTAAGATTAAGAGAATTCTTTGTCATGTTGAGTGTATTTAGGCATAAAATTACAATCATTTGACATTAAATTCTCATTACTATATTCCCCCAGAGTGATTTTTTCCACAGATATTTGTTGAAATGCTGACTGATAACAATCTCCTTTAAATGCCATTCCCTTGCCTACTTCTTCTTATTGCCTCTGCTTTCATTTCTCTCATTCCCAACACCCAACCTCTTCTCTTCCCTTGCCTACTTTTCCTGATTTCCTCTGCTTTCATTTCTCCCAACACCAACACCCAACCTCTCTCTTCTCTGTTATGAACTTTGAAATCCATGCAAGAAGAAAGTGAAAACACAAAGAAGCACAGAATTATTTCCCCACTGGCTTATGTAAGTTGAAAAACTATGACAAAAAAAAGTTGGTGAAATCACTCTCACACTAGACAGATTTCTGAGAGTCCCATTCAGGAGTCAGGAAGCCGCAAGGGCAGCAGGAACCAGCAGGTGCATCGCCATGTGGTAAGGGGTCTGGGCAGTTAACTAGGCAGCTGCCCTGTGAGGCGACCCCACAGCGGGAATGTGTGAAAGGACCCAGTGGGATGGACCTGCCCAGCCTCCAACCTGCAGTTCAGGTAGGCATTGAAGCCTATAAGTGCAGCAGAAGGCCTCCAGAGCGGCTGAGGCCAGCTGCCTGACAATGTCCTGAGAACTTGCTTCTTTCTGCCGGAGACAATTGCTCCTGAACTTTTCTGCCCTTTGCTCTCAGAAAAGCTGACATGCACAAGCCTGGACAACGGAGTCTCAAAGGAGGCATGCTAGCTTCATTGTCTCTTTTAAAAGTCCCTTCTGAAGGAAGTCAGTCCACAATATCATTGTAGTTCCCTCTAGAACTGTACTGCGAGGTCAGCACTGCAAACGAGTCCTGCCTCGGAGACGCGAGAAAAAGATAAGAATATTTGACTTCCAACCTCCTGGTGATTTTCATTAAAAGATAATTCTACCTCAATCTATTTTCAGCCTGGGTTTTTATAACACAATAATAAAAGGGGCAGTGTGAAAAAGACTTTATTTTATCTACCACATTTTTCCAACTGCTCGTTCTCAGTCTATAAATGCATTTAGCAAGTCTAAAGGCAATTGGAAAGCGTGTAGCATGTGGTAGGTTTGTAGGCAGGTGAAATATTGCTCAATCGAGATAGAAAATTCAAGATCCAACTCTCCCAGAGAGATTTTTTGTTCATTTCTGAGAAGACAGCAAAAGTCAACTTATTCTCCATCTGGGTCCCTTCATGTGAAGTGACAACATGATCAAGAGCAGCATTGTGTGAAAACACAATAAGCAGCAGAATGTCACCTACCATTTCAAAGCTATATTTCATTGTACCTGAGGATCTGAGATCCTGAATAGGTGATTCAGTAAGAAGAACCCACCCTTGATGGGGAAGTGTCTCTGAGCACACTGTTCAGTGATGCTTTGGGGGGTAGACTAGTTCTTGCAGGAGGTCTTTCTGCTGCAAGCAGTCAGGTCAGATAGGATATAATCATATGGGAATGGTGTGATTCTGTTGGGATAACCAATGGGCCACCCATCCTCTGGGATCACCTATAAAAACTCACAGGATTTAAAAAATAACTTATTTCTCAGGGCGCCTGGGTGGCTCAGTTGGTTAAGTTTCTGACATCTGCTCTGGTCATGATCTCATGGTTCGTGAGTTCATCCCTGCGTTGGGCTTTGTGCTGGCAGCTCAGAGCCTGGAGCCTGCTTAGGATTCTGTGTCTCCCTCTCTCTGCCCTACCCCTGCTCACAGTCTGTGTCTCTGTCTCTCTCTCTCAAAAATAAATAAACAGTAAAAAAAATTTTTTTAATAAAAAATTATTTGTTTCTAAAATTTTAAAAGACATGGGTTGCCTGGGTGGCTCAGTTAATTGTCTGACTTCAGTTCAGGTCATGATCTCATAGTTCATGAGTTCAAGCCCTGTGTCAGGCTCTGTGCTGACAGCTCAGAACCTGGAGCATGCTTGAGATTCTGTGTCTCCCTCTCTCTCTCTGCTCCTCCCCAGCTCACGCTCTGTCTGTCTCTCAAAAATAAATAAACACTAAAAAAATTTTTTAAAGATGTTAACATGTAGGTAATGTGAACGAGGATTAAAATAATGTGCAGTGGGATATTAGATTCCAATTAAATAAATCTTTGTTGTTACGGTCATGGTATCAATATCTCTTCAATATGGATAGCCTCAAAGGCAGTGATTAACATTTTGTTTCAGGGCTAAGGGGCCTACCTGCCTTGTCATTTTGGTTTCACATAATGTTCCTCTATTTTCCATGAATTTTGAACTATTTTTTCATTTCCACTTTCCTTGTTCCACGACTTCAATACTCAAAAAGCAAAAGACATTTTCTCAGTACTCATTTATATAGTAAGTTCTTAATAAGCTTTAAGTAACAAGTCTATTAGACGCTTATTATTTTTAAGAGGATAGATTTTCTCTAAATGGCCACTCTTGGTGGTACTCAGTGCCAGAATCTTGTGGTCCAGGCCACAGGGAAGAGCATCAGAGTGTTTCTATTAAAGCTATGGCAGGAAGTGAGACCATGACAGGCTAAATCTTACACAACAGGGACAGAGCAAGTCAAATTGACAGCTGATATCAAATTTAAAAATAATTAGCATTTCTGCGGTGTTAGTGACTTCACAGACCAACACCACAGAAATAAAAATGATTATAAGAGAATATTATGAAAAACCACATGCCAACAAACTGGACAACATAGAAGGAATAGATAAGTTCTTACAAGCATATAAACTACCAAAACTGAAATAGCAAGAAATAGAAAAACTGAGAAGACCAATAACCAACAAAGAAATTGAATCAATAATTAGAAAAAAAAAAAACCTCCCAAAAAACAAAGTCCAGGGCTAGATGACTTCACAGGTGAATCCTACCAAACATTTAAAGAAGAGTTAACACTCATTCTTCTCAAATTATTACAAAAAAAAAAATAGAAAAGGAAGGAAAACTTCCAAGTTCATTCTATGAGGCCAGCATTACCTTGATTCCCAAACTAGATAAAGATTGCACTGAAAGAGAACTACAGCTAGTATCCCTGATGAACATGGATGCAAAAGTTCTCAATAAAATACTAGCAAACCAGATCCAAAAATACATTAAGAGAGTCATTCACCATGATCAAGTGGGATTTATTGCTGGAATGCAAGGGTGGTTGAATATTTGCAAATCAACCAATGTAATACATCACATTAATAAAAGAAAGGATAAGAACCATATGATAATTTTAATAGATGCAGAAAAAACATTTGACAAAGTACAACATCCATTCATGGTAAAAACCTTCAACAAAGTAGGTTTACAGGGAACATACCTCAGTATAAAAAAGGCCATATATAAAAAACCCACAGCTCCCTCAATGGGGAAACTGAGAGCTTTTCCTCTATAATCAGGAACAATACAGGGATGTCCACTCTCGCCACTGTTATTCAACATAGTACTAGAAGTCCTAGCAACAGCATTCAGACAACAAAAAGAAATAAAACGCATCCAATTTGGCAAGGAAGAAGTCAAACTTTTACCATTCAAAAATGACAAGATATTGTATGTAGAAAACCCTAAATTTTCCACCAAGAAAAATGCCAGAAAAGATACATGAATTCAGCAGAGTTGTACGATATAAAATCAACATAAAGAAATCTGTTGTATTTCTATGCACCAATAATGAAACTTCAAAAGAGAAATAAAGGAATCAATTCTATCTACAATTGCACCCAAAACAATAAGATACCTATGAATAAACCTAACCAAAGAGGTGAAAGGCCTATGTTCTGAACTATACAACACTGATGACAGAAACCAAAGATGACACAAAGAAATGAAAAGACATTCTATGCTCATAGATTAGAAGAACAAATATTGTTAAAATGTTTATACTACCCAAAGCAATATACAGATTTAATGACATCTCTATCAAAATACCATCAGCATTTTTCACAGAACTATAACAAACAATCCTAAAATTTGTTTGAAACCACAAAAGACCCTGAATAGTGAAAGCAACCGTGAAAAAGAAAAACAAAGCTGGAGGAATCACAAGTCTGGACCTCAAGCTATATTACAAAGCTGTAGTGATCAAAAAAATATGATACTGGAACAAAAACTGACACATAGATCAAAGGAAAAGAATAGAAAACTCAGAAGTGAACCTATTACTATACGGTCAATTAATCTTCAACAAAGCTGGACAAAATATCCGCCCCCCAAAAAGACTCTTTTCAACAAATGGTGCTGGGAAAACTGGACAGCAACATGTAGAAGAATGAAACTGGACCACTTTCTTACACCATACACAAAAATAAATTCAAAATGGATGGAAGACCTAAATATGAGACAGGAAACCATAAAAATACTAGAGGAGAGCCGAAGCAGTAACTTCTTTGATACTGGCCATAGCAACTTCTTTATATATGTCTCCTGAGACAAAAATAAACTATTGGAACTTCATTAAGATAAAAAGTTTCTGTATAGCAAAGGAGAAAAATCAGCAAAACTAAAAGGCAGCCTAAAGAATGGGAGAAGATATTTGCAAATGACATATCTGATAAAGGGGTGAGCACTGGGTGTTGTATGGAAACCAATTTGACAATAAATTATATATAAAAAATTAAGTGAATGAAACTGAGGCCTATAAAAAATCTATAAAGAACTTACCAAACTAACACCCCAAAAATGAATAATCCAATTAAAAAATGAGCAGAAAACATGAATAGACATCTTTTCCAAAGGAGATATACAGATGGCCAAGAGACACATGAGAAGAGGCTTCATATCACTCATCATCAGAGAAATACAAATCAAAACTACTATAAGATATCACCTCACACCTGTCAGAATGGCACACAAGAAATAACAGGTGTTAGTGAGGATGTGGAAAAAGGGAAACCCTCTTGTCCTGTTGGTGGCAATGCAAACTGGTGCAGCCACTCTGGAAAACAGTATGGACAGTCCTGAAAAAGTTAAAAATAGAAATACCCTACAATCCAGCAATTGCACTACTAGGTATTTATTCGAATATAAATATACATTGTACTATTACTCAGCCATCAAAAAGAATGAAATCTTGCCATTTGCAACCACATGATAGAGCTAGAAAGTATTATGCTAAGAAAAATAAGTCAGTCAGTGAAAGACAAATGCCATATGATTCACTCATATGTGTAATTTAAGATATGAAATAAACAAACAAAGGGGGAAAAAGAGGGAGGCAAGCCAAGAAACAGACTTTTAACTATAGAGCACACACCGATGGTTACTGGAGGAGTGGGGAACACACTTGTGTTGAGCACAGGGTGATGTATGGAAGTGTTGAATCACTATATCGTACACCTGAAACTAATATTACACTGTGTGTTAACTAACTTGAATTTAAATAAAAACTTAAAAAAAATGTAATTTGCAGAAATCTACCTCTCCATGGAGAAGACCATTGAGATGAGAGGATTATATTCATTTTTTGTTTCCAAATCTGAATCAATTTTAGACTTGCTGAATATCAGCCACATGCAGGATGCCCTGACTGTGGGCAGGCCACAGTCCTCAGCTCTTTTCTTGCCATTACCCTCCCCTTGTCAGGCACCTCCTCACTCCCATAGTGGCAGTGGTCCCTTTACACTAGCACCTTTCAGCGAGCTTTCAACCCAGACTGTCTCCTGCTTCCAAATTCAGATAGACAAGCAGCTTATTGGTGAGTTTAACCTACTTAAGCTAAACATTTCCCCCCGTTTCTACCCATTTTACTCTTCTGAGTTTCCCACCTTAACAAGTGGTATCATCATCCACTTAGTTACTAAGGCCAAAACGTAGTCATCTATTTCCTACAAATAACCAAATATCATTACTTATAATGGCTAAATACCTCTTGAATACAGAGATTTCTTTCCAATCCCTTTGCTGATATAATATTCTGAGATGCTACAATACTAATAAAAGTAGTTTGTGCTGGTCTCCATGCCTCTATTACTCCATTTGCACACAGAAGCTGATTCAGAGACAAAACCAATGATATCCACCGCTTGTTTGTAAAGCCATCAACCTTCTGACAAATTCAAGACTCCTTAACCTCTGTTTCAAAGTCCTCCTTTTTTTGTCCCATGTACCTTCCCCATCTCACTCAGAAATCCATGCACCAATCTCTGATATTTAAGCCTAAACAGAGACAAAAGTTCAGTCTCACTTCCACATACTATTTATTTTCTTTCTACATGTCAACCCTCATCCCCTTAATTTGACATAGTCTTGCTCATCACTTAAAACTCAGTTTATTTTTTTTTCAGTTTTTATTTAAATTCTGCTTAGTTAAAATATAGTGTAATATTGCTTTCAAGAATAGAATTTACTGATTCATCACTTACATATAACAGTCAGTGCTCAATACCCCAAGTGTCCTTCTTAATTCCCATCACCCATTTAGCTCATCCCTCACCCACTTCTCCATCAACCCTGTTTGTTCTCTATAGTTAAGAGTCCCTTATGGTTTGCTTCCCTCTCTTTTTTCCCCCACCCCATGTTCATATGTTTTGTTACTTAAATTCCACATATGAGTGAAATCATATGGTATCTGTCTTTCTCTGTCTGACTTATTTCACTTAGCATAATACACTCCATTTCCATCCAAGTCATTGCAAATGGCAAGACTTCATTCTTTTGATGGCTGAGTAATATTCCATTGTGTGTGTGGGTGTGTGTACACCCCCCCCACACACACACACGCACCCCACCTCTTCTTTATCCATTCATCAGTTGATAGACATTTGGGCTCTTTCCATACTTTAGCTACTGTTGATAGTGCTGCTATAAACATCAGAATGCATGTGCCCCTTTGAATCAGTATTTTTGTATCCTTTAGGTAAATACCTAGTAGTGAAATTTCTGGATTGTGGGATAGTTCCATTTTTAATTTTTTGAGGAAACTCCATCATGTCTTCAAGAGTGGCTGCACCAGTTTGTGTTCCCACCAAGAGTTAAGAGGGTGCCTCTATCTCCACATCTTTGCCAACATCTGTTGTTGCCTATGTTGTTACTCTCAGCCATTCTGAAAGGTGTGAGGTGATATTTCACCATTATTTTGATTTGTATTTCCCTGAGGATGAGTGATGTTGAGTGTCTGTTAACGATCTGAATGTCTCCTTTGGAAAAATGCCTATTCATGTCTTCAGCTCATTACTTAACTGGCTTATTTGGTTTTTTGGGTGTTGAGTTTGATAAGTTCTTTATAGATTTTAGATACCAACCCTTTATCAGGTATGTCATTTACAAATATCTTCTCCCATTCTGTAGGCTGCCTTTTAGTTTTGTTGATTGTTTCTTTTACTGTACAGAACTTTTTATCTTGATGAAGTTCCAATCGTCCATTTTTGCTTGTCTTTCCCTTGCCTCCAGAGATGTGTCTAATAAGAAGTTGCTAATGCTGAGATCAAAGAGGTTGCTGACTGTGTTTTCCTCAAGGATTTTGATAGTTTCCTGTCTCACATTTCAGTCTTCCATCCATTTTGAATTTATTTTTGAGTAGGGTGTAAGGAAGTGGTCCAGTTTCATTCTTCTGCATGTTGCTGTTCAGTTTTCCCAAACCCATTTGCTGAAAGACTGTCTTTTCTCCATTGAATATTCTGTCTTGCTTTGTTGAAGATTATTAATTTATCATGTAGTGTGGGTCCATTTCTGGGTTTTCTATTCTGTTCCACTGATCCAAGTGTCTATTTTTGCACCAGTACTCTACTGTCTTCATGACTATCACTTTGTAACATAGCTTGAAGTTTGGGATTGTAATGACTCCAGCCGTTTTTCTTTTTCAAGATTTCTTTGACTGAGCATGGTTTTTTTTGTGGTTCCATACAAATTTTAGGAGCGTTTGTTATAGTTCCATGAAGAATGCTGGTGGTATTTTAATAAGGATGGTCTTAAATCTGTAGATTGCTTTGGGTAGTATAAACATTTAACAATATTTGTGCTTCCAATTCATAAGCATGGAATGTTTTTCCATTTGTCTGTGTCATTTTCAATTGATTTCATAAGTGTTCTATAGTTTTCAGCATACAGGTCTTTTACCTCTTAGCTTTGGTTAGGTTTTCCTAGGTATCATATTATTTTTCGTATAATTGTAAATGGAATTGATTCCTTGATTTCTCTTTATGCTGCTTCATTATTGGTGTACAGAAATACAACAGATTTCTGTACATTTATTTTATATCCTATGACTTTACTGAATCTGTGTATCAGTTCTAGAATTTTTTTGGTGAAGTCTTTAGGGTTTCCTATATAGAGTATCATGTAATTTTTGAATAATGAAAATTTGACTTCTTCCTTGACATTTTAGATGCCTTGTTTTTCTCTTTGTTGTCTGATTGCTGAGATTAGAATTTCCAGTACTATGTTAAATAATGATGGTGAGAGAGGACAGCACTTGTCTTGTTCCCGACCATAGAGGGAAAGTTCTCAATTTTTCCCATTGAGGATGATATTAGCTGTGGTATATGGCTTTTGTGACTTTGAGGTACATTCCCTCCTTCCCTACTTGTTGAGAGTTTTTGCCAAGAAAGGATACTGTATTTTGTCCAATGCTTTTTCTGCAAGTATTGAGAGGATGATATGGTTCTTATCCTTTCTTTTATTAATGTGATATATGACCTTGATTGATTTGTGAATATTGAACCACCCATGCAGTTCAGGAATAAATCCCACTTAATCATGCTGTTTAATGTGCTGTTGGATTCCACTTGCTAGTATTTTGTTGATAATTTTTGCATCCATGTTTATAAGGGATATAAGCCTATAGATGATATTTTTTTTCTAAAAAAAAAAATTAGTGTCTATTTATTTCAGAGAGAGAGAGACAGACAGACAGACAGAGCATGAGCAGTGGATGGGTAGAGAGAGAGGGAAACACAGAATCCGAATCAGGCTCCAGGTTCTGAGCTGTCAGCACAGAGCCTGGCATGGGTCTCGAACACACAAACTGTAAGATCATGACCTGAGTCAAATCGGATGCTTAACCAACTGAGCCACCCATGCACCCCATATTCTCTTTTTTAGTGTGGTTTTTGTCTGTTTGGAATCAAGGTAATGCTGGCCTTTTAAAACTCACTTTAAATATCACTCTCACTTTCTATCTCCTATAATATAAGCCTTTAGTGTATTTTTTTGAGCTAATAATAGGCAATTAACACAAAACCCACTTTTTTTCTATGAAAACCATAGCCAAATACAACTTTTAAATCATCCTTACATTATTTTTTAAGATAAAGGAACATAATTTCTCTTACTCTGTGCTAGGTATACTTCCAAGGATTATACATAAACACCTTTATGTAGTCATTATTTGTCTTTAGTGTTAATATCATCTCATTTTGCTGATGAGGAATCTCAGGCTACATTAGTGATGAGTGAAGCCGGAACTCAAAGTTAGGAAATTTGGCTTCTGTGGTCACACTAGTTCACGAGTTAGCTGTGCTTACGCAGACAAGCCTTCTTACAAAATAGCTTAAAGGAAAGGACAGTAGTTAGGGCTGCAAAAGCCAAGGTCACTCTGAGAGACAAATAACTGTAGGAGGTTGAGAATCAGCAAAAACTCATAGATGATGATTAAGCGGGAACCCTGCCTGCTAGGTTACCAGGAGCTCAGACTGGGTCTTGATCTCTGAGGTGGCCTTGGCTTCCCATTCCAACTTTTAGGTGTCCTGGGTTAATATTGGTTATAGCAGTACACATTACTTTTGCCATGGGAGTTTAGCAACTTCTCAGCAGTACTGGCCATGTCTGAGGGGCATTGTTAATATGGCTAGAACCAGATTCCCTACAGACACCAAGGAGTCCACTCCCCCTAACCTTCACCCTGACACTCATTTTCAATCAAGAAATGGCCTTCTTTGAGCCGCTTCTCCTCCAAAATAGCAAACTAAAGTATAAAAGAAACATAAATGCATTAATAACACCTGGCCAAGACAGAATTACTGACAACTCCAGGCAAACATATCTCCCAAATACACTGACCAATTTAGATATATTAGTGATGCATATACATAGCCCAGACATGTAGATCACTTTGGACAGACAGACAATAATGACAGACAGACAGCATAAGCATACCAACTGTTTTGGACACTCTGACTACTTTTTTTTTTTTTTTTTTTTTGTAATATAACATAATATCTGGTCTTGAAGCATGGATTGTTTGGCCATCAAGCCTATGCTGAACTTCCTAGACAGATTCAAAGTTCCAGATATATCAACTATTTGGGGCTAGTATATACCCCCTACCTGGGCTTAGCACCTAGATTGACACCATTCGCTCTGTCCCAGCTGCCCATGGGCAATGGGTTCAGGAGGAGGAGCTTAGGTCATTCAGAATATCTAGGAGGCAATAGCATACCTTCGTATTTTCTCCAAGTTAAACAGTTGTGGTTTTTCTTGAACATTTGAGCCATTGAAGCCCACTACTTTCTAATTAATCTCAGAAAAGCTATGTCTATTACCTCACAAATATAAACACCTATTTACGTAATCACTTCCAAACCGAGTCTGTGAATTCCTCTACTGCTAAACACATCATCTATCTGAACTTCATATTTAAAGGATGAGAGCCCCTTGGTTGTTTAGTCGGTTAAACCTCCGATTCTTTTCTTTTTTTAAATGTTTGTTTATTTTTGAGAGAGACAGAGAGAGACAGAGAGAGACAGAGAGAGAGAATAAGTGGGGGAGGGGCAGAGAGAGGGGGGTCAGAGAATCTGAAGTGGGCTCTCTGCTGACAGCAGTGAGCCCAATGTGGGGCTCAAACTCACAAACCTGTCAGTTCACGATCTGAGCCTAAGTCAGTCACTCAATTGACTGAGCCACCCAGGTGCCCCTAAGTCTCCGATTCTTGATTTTAGCCTAGGTCATGATCTCAGTTCATGAATTCTGAGCCCCATGTTGGGCTCTGTGCTAACAGCATGGAGCCTGCTTGGGATTCTCTCTTTATCCCACTCTTTGCCCCTCCCCTGCTCATGCTCACTTGTTCTCTCAAAATATATAAATAAACCTTTAAAAAATATTTAAAGGATGTATAAAAACTGGCTGCAGCTTTGGGTAATTTTACAAGGATATTCCTTTGAAAGAAAATATTTATATATTCTAAAACCTAAATATCTTGAACAACTATGTTACATTTTCAAGATTCCAATAACTAGACTCATAAAGTCTTATATCTAATGAAAACTATTAACAGTGTTAAAAAATAGAGTATATTCATAGCTTGTTAATAATTATTAATATTGGGGCGCCTGGGTGGCTCAGTCGGTTAAGCGGCCGACTTCAGCTCAGGTCATGATCTCGCGGTCCGTGAGTTCAAGCACCGCGTCGGGCTCTGTGCTGACAGCTCAGAGCCTGGAGCCTGTTTCAGATTCTGTGTCTCCCTCTCTCTGACCCTCCCCCGTTCATGCTCTGTCTCTCTCTGTCCCAAAAATAAATAAATGTAAAAAAAATTAATAAAAAAAATTATTAATATCTGTTGAAACAGAATATTTTATGCTGGAGACAGGTATTTATTTGCTAAATCTGGTATGTCAGCACTGTATTCCTAGGTCTTCATGTTTTACCAGGTATATAATCAACAAAAACATTTGTTAATGAATGAATCAAGCAACCGTTCCAATCTCAAGGAGTTTCTATACCAGATAGGATTATGAAAGAATGGAAATACACAATAATGTCATATTAGTAACACTAATATGTTAGAGAAAAGTCTGAACATTGAAGGAAGTGGTACTACAGATAAGAATGGATTTTAAGTCACATAACCTGATTTCAAAGCCTTGCTCTATTAGAAACTAATTAGGTGACTTTGGGAACATCATTTCTCTTTTTGAGCCTTAGATTTCACATTTGTGAGATGGATATAATCAAAGCTTATAACTTGCCATCACACTGCTACTTTAAAAACTAAAATAAAATTTGAGGGCTAGTGGGAATCATGAAAGGGTTTGAAGAAAAATTGGGCTATAAGCTGAGATTTTAAGAATGGTACAATTTAAGATAAATGAAGAAAAAGAAAATAACCTGTTTTTTGTTTTGTTTTGTTTTTTTTTGGAACTGACTCTTGATTCTAGCTGTAGTGAAGAAGACAGAGTCAAGAAGAAAAGTGCTTATGTGGAAGAAATAGGTGCTCTGTGTAATATGGAGAAAGATGACTGCAGCTTTGAATAAATCAACAGTGAGGATCTGACCATCTTACATATGGGGGTGAATCAAGGATAACTGCCATGTTTCTGGTTTGTGAAACAAGATGAAGAGTCATCAAATTCACTGAGGCAAAGAAAACGAGAAAAGGATCAGATTGGGAGAGTGGTAAATCAAGAGTTCTGTGCACAAAATGTTGCATTGCTACAGCTTTTTGACATTAACATGGAGCTATTAAAGAATCTGTTGAGTGTATTGGATGTATTGATCTGGAGCTAAAGGTTTTAATTAGAGAGGTGATTGGTATTCAGGAGAAAAATATGGAAGCAAATGCGCCAAAGAAGGGATATTCCCCAAGTGCTGTGTGATCAGAAAGTGCTGGATGCCAGAAATATTACATAGGAAGCATATATGCAGTTTATGGATGGTGAGCTGAGATAGCAACTAAAACCTAAGAAAGGTCTGCTGCTAAAAAAATGGGTTAAATTTTTTTCACTTGGTCATAATATTTGAAGCCATAAGAGTATATGAAAAGCTTGAGGGAGAAAGCATAGAAAGAGAATGGAAACTTGGCAGAAGGCCCCATTTATGTGGCAGAAGGGAAAAGAGGAGCTGAAACAGGAAATGAAGAAGGCATGAGTCAGTGGGAGAAAACACTAAGTACAACTTCACAGGAATTGAAGGAAGAAAGTTTTAAGAAAGGGCCTGTGAACAGTTACATGAGAAACCAAGAAGAGACATGCCCCGTGAAATTGGCAGTTTTATCACGACTGAAGGTATGATGGAGGCTGCATTCAAATTGCTAGGGATTTTTAAAATCTATAGATATTTCTTAAAAATATTCAGATTGTTTTCTGAAGGATCCAGAATCTTTATAAAAGTCAATATTTCTTTGTTTCCAGATTCAACATGAGAACATCAGAAAAACAAAATATTTTTTTTTATTTTTGCCATTATGATGTATACAGGAAAATATGTTATAAACCTATATGATATTAGTGATATATATTAACAATTCTCTGAATTACATCAAGACTAATATCTCAATTTTTGGCTGAATATTCTAAAGCTAAAGGAATATCAAGTGACTTGTCATATTCATTCCAGTAAATCAGAGACAAAATGGGCCTATCATTTTACATGAATAGCACTTGGAATGTTTTCTAATTTGTCTAAAAGAACATGTTCATTTTTAGAGCATTTTTCCACAATTTATTTTTAAATAAATTATAGAAAGAAAAACTGTGATTTGTTAAGTATAATAACATGTAAAAAATTGCTTCCAAACTTATTAAAAGCATCCTTCTCTCCTTTAAATCAATGCTGACATAGGATTCAGAGACAAAGTTCTTTTTTGTATTCAGGTACTATGTGACTCAGAACAAACACTTTCTCATTCAGTATCCCCTATATGAGTATTATATTTCACAGCCATGTATATATATCTGTATGTACAGATATATATACAGATATATATTTAAAATATATATATATGTATATATATATGTGTGTGCATAAGAAGATGTGTATATATGCAGGTTTTTTAATATATGAAATATGTATACATGTTTATATATGTGTATATATATGTGTGTATATATATGTGTATATATATATATGTGTGTGTGTGTATATATATATATATATATATATATTTATAAAATTGTATCCAAGCAGAATTTTTTTTTAAATTATTTAAGCCATAGGGTACAGTTGTGGTAGAGAAAAGCCTGTAGTTCACTACTCAGGCCACTACATCTACAAAAAAAGTAACAAAGGTATGAACATGAAAAGAAAATATGTCACATGACTTGACCTAATTTCCTTATTCCTAAGCTTGTCTCTGAATGGATAGTTGCCTAAAAAAAGAAAAAAAAGAAAAAAAGGAAGATTTTCTTCCACACTGGAAATTTTTTTGCAGTGTTTTAGAAGAACAAAGCTTCTTCTAGCTTAAAAAGAATTTTCTCTTCTTGTTTTTTTTTTTTTTTTTTAGTTTATTTATTTATTTTGAGAGAGAGAGAACGAGCGTGAGATGGGTAAAGGCAGAGAGAGAGGGAGAGAGATAGGATCCCAAGCAGGCTCCACAGTGTCAGTGCAGAGCCTGATGTGGGGCTCAATCCCACACTTAACCAACTGAGCCACCCAGGAACCCCAAAAAAGAATTCTCTTTGAAGTTTGGGGAACCTGGGTGACTCAATCTGTTGAGAATCTGACTTTTGATTCTTGATATCAGTTCAGGTCATGATCTTGTCGTTGTGATCTTGTGGTCATGAGATTGAGCTCTGTGTTGGGCTCTGCACTGACAGTGTGGAGTGTGTTTGAGATTTTCTCTCCCTCCTCTCTGTTCCTCCCCCACTCATGCATGCACTTGCTCTCTCTTTCTCTCTCTCTCTCTCTCAAAATAAATGAACTTAAAAAAAAAGAATTCTCTCTGAATGTAGAGAATGATTCAAACATTAAACATGTCCATCCTCATAAGTATTTGTAAGTAAATACAGTAGTCCCCTCTTCTCTGTGGTTTCTTTTTCTCAGTCTCTTTGACCCTGGGTTAACCACAGTGTGAAAGCAGATCACCAAGGGTCAATGGTATCCTAATGCTATGTCATAGTAACTACGTCATTCACCCCACCTCATCTCACTTCATCACTTATAGTCTCACATCATCACAAGAAGAAGGGTGAATACAGTACAGTATTTTGTGTGAGAGAAGATGTGCATATAACTTTTATTATAGCATATTGTTATAATTGTTCTATTATTAGTTATTGCTGTTAATATCTTACTGTGCCTAATTTATAAATTAAACTTCATCATAGGTATGTATAGATAACAAATAAAGTATATATAAGGTTCAATACTATTAGGCATCTACTGGGAGTCTTAGAACATAAACTCCATATATAAGGGGGGACTACTGTGTCAAATCCTCAGGCTTTATCAGCCTGTGGCCTCTACCTTAGCCCACATTGTTACTCTGTATGCTTCAAGAACACATGGAAGTGATCCTACTGAAGGACTTACTTGAAGTGACTTCAACTCAGTACTTGGGTTCATTGCTATAAATAGCTAAGCATTTGACTCCTGGATCTTGCAATATTACTTGCTTTGTTAAAAACCACTTTGAAAAATTTAAGATTTTTTTAATATGAAATTTACTGGCAAATTGGTTTCCATACAACACCCAGTGCTCATCTCAACAGGTGCCCTCCTCAATATCCATCACCCACCCTCCCCTCCCTCCCACCGCCCATCATCCCTCAGTTTGTTCTCAGTTTTTAAGAGTCTCTTATGGTTTGGCTCCCTCTCTCTCTAACTTTTTTTCCTTCCCCTCCCCCATGGTCTTCTGTTAAGTTTCTCAGGACCCACATAAGAGTGAAAACAAAAATTTTAAGATTAATAATATATATATATATAATATTATGTTTGTTGTAAAAAAGCAGTAATTTTTATGCTGATTTTTTGGGTCACCTTTACCTTACAGCTCTATTAAATCTTCTGTTCACCTAATTTCTCTGAAAGTCAGTAATTTTTTTGTTATATTATCTCTCTTGATTACTCCTCTTTTCCATCTTACTTTCTTTTGCAAACAACTGCCATCCTGACCCCTCACCTTACCACCATGTACATTCCCTAAAATTTGATTAGCTGTGCCCTCTATTTAATTCTCAGAAACTTCTCTTATCATGTCTTTTGTCCAAGAGACAAAGTAGCCAACCATAACATTAGAAAAACTTCTCACGTGTTCCACCTTTTTATAATAAAATGTTCTACTATTGATTTCTAACATATTCTTGCAAACACAAAAGAAATTATTTTATCACCATGGTACAAGTTACTTCTTTTCTAGGGCAGAATTCACAGTCACTAGACTGGAACTTGAGGAGTCTTTGTCCCTTATTTGGCTCCATCCCCCAGCCCCACCCTAATCTCAGAAGGCCAAGCCTGATATTATTGTCTATCTAGTAAGCCATGAGAATAGAAGTGCATATTTTGTCAAGGCCACTTAAAAAAAAAAGTCTCTCTTGGGGCGCCTGGGTGGCTCAGTCAGTTAAGTGTCCAACTCTTGATTTCAGTTCTTGTCATGATCTCATGGTTCATGGGATCGAGTCCCAGGCTCGTCTCTGTGCTGACAGTGCAGAGCCTACTTGGGATTCTCTCTCTCCCTGTCTCTGACCCTCCCCTGCTCTCTCTCACTCACTCTCCCTCTCTCTCTCTCTCAAAATAAATAAATATATATATTCTTAATTCTATCTTGGGGTCAGTGCAGTTCAAATTTGGGGCTGAGGTTTTTTCTACTAGCCTCCAATTTTCCCTCAATGTGTTTTGTACTCTTTAAACTGTATGAGTTGTAAAGTGTAAGAGAAATAAGAAGAAATGGTATTCCGTAAAGATGGCAAAACAGGTAAGTGTATCATCACCCCTAAGAGTTGATCTTAGCATTAAAGGATCCTAAAAAGGTCTGGACACTTGTAAATGATGGAGCCATACATGGCAATAAAGAGAAGGCAAGACCCTCAGAATCCCTCCTGTCAGCAAGACACTGAGTGAGATGGCAGATGATAATGGCCCTTCATTGGCTCCCCACTTGCACTGCAGTGCCTTGGTGAGAATAGACTTGCCAAATCACTTCAGGAGAGTCATTTAATTTCATCCTGATCAAATTTTACAGGTCTTTGATTCAAATTATTCCACGTTGTCAGCTCCAAGACTTCATCAGGAATGAATTTGTTCTGCTTGGAATCCTTAGTTAATATTCAAGGAAGACCTCTGTGATTAGCCAAATCAAAACCTCGTAGCAGTAGCCAAAGCCATGTTCAGACCCAATCTCTGCAGCTGACTTTTCTAACAAAACATTATCTTCCCATTAATCGAGGGCTAAAACCATCATTTCATTTTTTTCACTTTCAGTAAATAATTGAACTGTCAGCACAATGCAGAATCTGTAGAAGAGCAGAGCCACACCCTACTTTCCACAGGTGAGGGGGGTGCCTCTCTTCCAAAGCCACTCCCATCAATCCCCCAGGTTCTCTCAACCTAGCTCTGTGCTCTGCAGGACATAAGTGAGGCCTTTAGAATCCTTTCTGCCAAGGGGAGCTGTTGAACCATGCAACTGAAATTTCTGTGAAATATCCCAACAGAAGCACACCAGGGAAGTCTCTGCCTGATCAGACAAAGGCATTTCTACCATACTTAGCAGCCAGAATCTGCTTTAGGTTAATTGCCCTGCTTTATTGCAGGAAGCTCATTTCTCAGAGTCTCTAAGAGCCATAGCTTCTCTCTGCTATGTAAAATCCTGGGCATATTTCCCTAGGTCTTGATGGAGATTCTAAATGCCATCTTGCAGTTGCTTCAGAACCCACCCCCCACCCCTGCTTTTTAAGCTCATTGACTGGCACCTCTCCTAGCTTAAGCATGCATGCTAGTAGAAAATTCTGATTTCTTGTTTCATGCATGGGTAGCTGTTTATTGTTATCATTTGCTGGTCCTCTAAGCTCTTCGATGACTTTAGAAGGCAAGTTAAGTACTGCCGGTTTACAGCTGAGTACCTTGGCTGGCATGGAGCTGGGCTGGATACGAGCTTATTTGGAAGGCTGGTATTTGTTCACGGTTTTGTGATGCTCTTACTTCTGCTTCAAAAATGGCAATTAATCAAGACATCTGACAAGTCCTTCAGGATTGCTTTATGACATCTAGCTGCCCAGAGTCAATTGTGCCCCTGCCACCCCAAGGAGTACTATTAACTAGTATCATAGGACTTGCATTAAGATGATGATCCTTGTAGTAACTCTACTCATAACTGATATTTCCTCCTAAACATTCATATTCTCTGCCGGATTCTTTTTGTGACAGATAGCCATCAGTTAACTAGATAGTAAAGGTGAAGTCTTTGACCATTGGAAGAGTAACAATGATAATGGTTAATAAGTGCTGTTTACTCATTTTTCTTATTTAATATTTATAATAACTATGACACTTAGGTACAACTATCCTTGTTTTATTAATGAGATAGTAAAGCATAGGAAGTTAAAATACAGCTAGGAAGAGTGTAATATTATTAGCAGAATTTTTCCTTTGCTGTTGTTTCCACTTTCATCTTCCAAACAAAGCAGTGATGTTAGTGTTTGAGGAAAAAATCATATTAGAAATTGTACCTTTAAGGGAGAGATACCAAATTAGGAAAGAGGAGGATACCTTATCCTCCAGACTAGAGAAAAATCCTGCCGGGTTCGGTGTCTATGTGTGTGGGGTAGAATGAGAAATAAAGAACAACAACAACAACAAAAATGATTAAAATTGTCCTGAATTGAGCATCCTAGGAAATATTAAAACACCTAGTAAACCCCTAAGAAATGTTAACTGTTACACCCTGTGCTCTGCATGGAACCATGGATAGCCTGTGTGAGATTCCCACATCACAGGTGCCAGGGAAAGATGATTCTGGAAATTAAATTTGAATGAACACAAGCATGGTTTTCATGAACAAGATGAGTATTAGATGCTCATTATGTATTTATAGAGCTAGTAATGATGATTTGGAGGGAAAGTAAATTTTAGCCTAGAAACATTGAGTTTGTAGTGACAGCTGGGTATCTGGCATGGGACATCTAGAAAGCAAATTGGAAATCCAGCACTAAGAATGAGGAGAGGTCTGGACTAGGGGCATGACTCAAAGAGTTAAACATAAAGAAGTGATGGGAAAAGCTATGAAATATGATCACTGAAAAGGCACTTAATATAAGCAGAAGTCATGTTCTAGGCATTTTTGCATTCCCAATTTGTTCAACAATATCTACTACATTACTGATAGGACTCATTGGACAGATGTATAAAAGGAATAGGTAAAGAGGGAAAGATGTCAAATAAGAGGTGAGAAAAACCAGAATAACCTGCCAAAAAAAAAATTTGAAAGGATTGAAATCTCCTTGAATATCAGGATAATATTTAAATTGAAGGAGACAGTTTATTTTAGAGGTTTTAAACCTGGCTATATATTAATATCACTTGGGGGACTTAAAAAATAATAAAAGAATGGTTGGTCAGGCTGCTTAAGTCCAAATCTCTTGCAATGGGGTACAGATATCAGGATTTTTAAAATGCTGCTTCCCATCTGATTCAGTCATAATTCAGAATCACTGGATTAGATGATCTTTATGATTTCTTAGATCATGAGCATTCCAACTTTCAGAAAAATGTTAAGTGCTTGCTATATTTAAAAAATTTATTTTTATAAGCCTTTTTTTTTTTGAGAGAGAGAGAGAGATAGAGACAGAGACAGAGAGAATCTTAAGCAGGCTCCACAACCACTGCAGAGCTCAATGCAAAGCTCTATCTCACAGCGGTGAGATCATGACTTGAACTGAAATCAGTTCAGATGCTTAACTGACTGAGTCACCCCCCCCAAAAACACATTTTTTTACCTTGATTTTCCCAAACCTTCTCAATCTACATCTTGCTTAAATTCATCATTATCCTTCCAGTGGCCAAAGTCATTTCCGACCTTCATTTCTCTCACCTCCTATATCCCACTGATTCTTTCCCACAATTTATTCTTTCCCTTACATTTTCTTTGCCATGACTGTGATTCTCTATACTTTCTGTTTCTATGGTTTCCCTTTATTATATGATGTCTTTAATTTGGATTTCTTGCCTCTGCAATCTATTACTTTCTTTGCTATCAAACTTACCTTCCCAAACACAGGTCAGATTGTGGCACTAGATGCCTAAGAAAGCTTTGTGGCTTTCTATTGCTTAGAATTTAGAGTCTAAACTCCTCAGGCTTGCATCGAAAGTCCTACATCGAAACTAACTTCAAAGTCTGATTCCAGCCTCCACCCCTGTGCATCCCATCCTTGCTCTCTCCCAATATTCTGACTTCCAGAACAGTCTGTGCTCAGGCTTCCCCACACCATTAACTAACTCTTTTATGTCTTCATGTTTCCTTCACTTACCAAAATATGAATTTTTCAAAAAGCATTAGCATAAAACCCATTTCAGGAATCTTTTTCCTTCTCCAGCCAGAATTAATTCTTGATTTCACTATACTCTCCTGTCATGTAGTATCTATATCACAGCACTTAATACTTTATGTCTTACTTTATGGTTAATTGCTTTAAACTTCTTTCTCCCATACTACATTGTGATCCCTCCGAGGCCAGCTGTCAAGCCTTAGTATCTTAGTATCTCACATTTCATCTAGCACCATGTTTTCTAAAGAGTAAGTACTTAAGAAATGCTTTTGCTCTGGCTTGAACTGAATTGACTGGAACTATGCTAAAAGTATTTCTACATAAAAGTTTAAAAATTAAATAAATATGTCCTGGGAACCTGGTAAACACTTTCCCACAAGAGGCATGAAGTGAACTTTAACATAACAAAGATGATTCAGTTTCTATTTTAAATATTTATTATTGTTTTAATGGCTTTGAGGTCTGATAAACAAATCCATCAGGTTTTTTTTTTTTGACCTTATTTATCTGTCAAACCAGAAGTAATTAAAAAAATAATCCTGAGAGAAAGGGTAGTTCATCTAACAAAATTGCCTATGTTCTTTCGGGATTTAAGGCAAATTGTGTTTGTGAAGTAATCAGTTTGGATTTACCCATCTCTTTGTTACCTAATGGATTTCTCTTTGTACTTAATAATTAAGGTAGGGACTATTTCCGGATAACCGTGAACTTAAAAAAACATTTTTTTAAAATGACAGCTCTTAAAGTCTTCCCCTTTTTTCCCCCTCTTTTTATAAAATGAAAGTCAAAATTGTTCTCATTGTGTCACCTAGGTTGTTTCATGCATTAAGAAAACATTCTACTGAAAAAATAGTAAAAGATTTTCCTAGCCACATGCCTTCTGCTTAACTAATGACCCGTTTAGAAGGGCCCTAATCAATTCTTGGTTCCCTAGGCATATAGGTGATATAATGCATGGATGGAAGCTATAGTTAACAGAATTCATTTTTTTTTTTTCCAATGACTTACAGGAAACGACCTTTCTAACTTGTCTGTAAAAATGCTTTATTAATGAGGCTCTATAAAGCCAATTTATAGTCTATATTAAGGAAAAAAATCAAACAATGTCTATTATTTGACTCTGTGTATTACAGTTTCATATCTGGTTTTCTGGTTTCTCTGTTATTTTGTCCAAGGACACTCATGCTGTTTGAATACAATAACTAAAAAAGTAGCCTAGAGTTACTACCTGTGAATTAATATGTGCCTCTTTTTGTGAATCAAACATTCAAACATACTCTGCCATTTTAGAACATAGAGCTATGTTTTTTAATGAGAATTATAAGTGATCATAGCAAATCATACAGGGTTTTTGTTAGTGATGGTAGGAGAGAGGATTCTTGAAATGTAATAATGTTTTGCCAGAGAGGGCATCATTTTTTCTGTACCTAAATGTTGCAAAGCAGAGACTGTTGAAAGGCTATATAGATAATTACACTTACTCATAGACCTATTCTTGTAAAAGCCAGCATTTTTATATTAAAGGAAATAATGTAACATCCATCATATGTGTCTGTGTAGGTTGGTGGGAAGGGGTTATTTGTTGTATGTTTATCCACTAATGTGCTAAGAACCTACAAAATAAAAGTTATAACAAGGGCATTTCTCCTAATCTGTTCAAAGTTGGCTCACATATCTATTTTTCTTATGTATTCACCTATTTCTGAACACCTTCATTATAACTCTCTATCCCATCAAAGAGCCCTTTTCATGATCATCTTAATGTAAAGCTGGACTCTTTTTCTATTACATTGCCTTGCTTTGTTTTTCTTCTGACCTTATCATTAGCTAATATTATATCTTTGTAATTTATTTGTTTGTTATTTATTCTAATAAGTTGTATGGGAGCAGGACTAATGAGTTGTGAGTTGTATGGGAACAGGACTTCTATCAGTCATGTTCATCACTGGATCCCCTGTACCTAGCACAGTGCTTGCTAAGCACCAATGCTCTTTAGGTATATATAGGAATTAGGATGAATGAACACTACGGATTATTTTTAAAACTAGAAAAAAAAGCCACAAGTTCAACTAATTTGGTAAACCTATTCAACCTTCAAAAAGAAAATGGCCAATGATCCAAGAAAACATTAATACATAAGTGACATTTTAACATTAGAGATGGTAACACCTCTGCATAATTATATAATACAAGAGCATTATTTGGTGTCTATTCTGGTCATTTTCTGTGCTACATTCTGGAGATCCAAATAAGAAGAAAATATCTCCTCAAGAAAATCATTCTAATGAAGAAGTAAGATAGGTGAATAATCTCAGCCCTGTGATTCAAGAAAAATAGAACAAAGACAAGAGAACTATAAGGTATGGTGGTATAGCAAGAGGTGTGATTGACTGTTTTGGGGAGGTCATTAGGGAAACATGACAGAGTAGGTGAGGCTGAGCTAGAAGTTAAGGTATAGTTTCCTCTTCTGCTTCTGGATCTCTTTCTGGGGAGAGAATAAAAAATAAACTTGAAAAATAAAAAAGGATAATAGGGGCACCTGAGTGGCTCAGTTGGTTAAGCATCTAACTCTTGGTTTTGTCTCAGGTCATGATCTCATGGTTTGTGAGTTCAAGCCCCACATCAGTCTCTGTGCTGATAGTGCGGAGTCTGCTTGGGATTCTTTCTCTCCCCTCTTTCTCTCTGCCCCGACCCTCCTTATGCTCTCACTCTCTCAAAATAAAGAGACTTAAAAAAAAAAGGATAATAATTTTGCAAGTTAAGGAATGAAACCAAGGATGCTGGAAGTGAGTCTTGCCTATACTAGGAGTTCATCCAGAGATTTAAAACATTTGCTTAAAACTGAGTCTATCCACAGAGAACATTGTAATCCTGATGAATTCCATAATATTAAGCATACTTCTATATGACTACCACTTAGTCATTGAAAGGTTTCAAAAGTGTCACCAACTGAAACTGAATACATTAATCAATAGTTAGTACTAATATTATAATGACCAAGGGTTCAAGCTGCCATCGACTCAATAAATAACTGGCTATGTTTTTAACAAATTAAATCCCATATATATTTCTCTATTTGGTCCAGACTGTGACCATGACTGTCATTACAGGCTAATGGGTAGCCAGACACTTCAGAGATTCTATTTTTGCCATTTGTCTATGATGAATCCTTAGAAAAACAGTAATACCTATAAACTATTCACTTGTGCAAGGGAAAGAGGAGAGCAGTCCTCCCCCTTATAAAATTATTCTCCAAAATAACCAGAACTCATGTATCTCCCACTATCTTACAGGAGAATATTACTATAGTATCATCTTTGCCCCTGGTAGTGCATCTTGGCTAAACAACACCTACTTAACTTTAAAACATGTAACAGAACAAAAGTATGCCCTAGATTTTTTTGTTCTTTATGATGAAAATAACTAGTTTCTTTGAAATTTTCTCTATTCAGAGAATTCTTGGTGTCTAATAGACTGTACACATTTTAAATAATAAGGAATAGAAGATTAATTTACAGGATCCTGTGGCTACTATTTTGCAATAACAATGGGAAGTCATTTAAGGAGTTTAATTATGATAGTGAAGTTAAGAAGAAATGAAAGAGAGCCAAACCAAGGAGGATGAGTCAAGTTTCGGGCATCGAGAAATTTACCTGATGGTAACAATGGTTTGAAGTAGGGGTTTGGTAGTAGAAATTGAAAGGCATAATGGATTTGAAAATAAATTAGAGGTAGATTTGACAGGAATTTGAAATTGATTAAACAGGGTAAAGAGAGAGGAGAGGTAGAGAAATCAATACCCTCAGTGGCTGACTTGAGCCCTAGTATGTTTTTCATCGGAAAACTAGAAGAAAGCTGATTTGGAGCAAGAAACAATGATTTAAATTTTGAAATTATTGAACACTAGGTGTCTAAGAGTCATTCAAGTGGGAGTGTTTAGTCGGTAGCTATATATATGGATATAGAGCTTAGGAGAAGGATCTGTGTTAAAGATACAAATTAGCAAATCAATACAGTGTTGCATGAAGCCTTGGGAAATGATGAGTGATCCAAATAGAAAGCATCTAATTGGAGGAGAGAAGATCACTTGCAATAAAACCTCAAGGAACATTGTCATACAAGTGTAAAAACAGAAGAATTGCCAAAGGTTATTGAGGAGTGAAAGTCAGGCAAAAAATTCTAGAGATAGGAATATTCGAAAAAGTCAGGAGTATTCAACAACATCAGAAGGTCCTAACCATTGTATGGCAGTGTCCATGGGGACCTGAGCAGTGGAGATACAGGCAGATTCAGGAAGGTTTGGAAACAGTGAGAGTCCCACCTCTTTTGTGGCATTTGACTGTAAGCTGAAAGAGAGAACATTGCTGAGAGAGAAGAAAAGTTGGCTCATTATTGGTTCCTTTGGATTTGAAAACTAAGACATATTCAACAGGCAATAGAAATGGTGAAACGAAAGAGCAAAGGTGGGGTGGTAATGTTCTTGTGATAATATTCCTTGATTCACATTCTATGTCTGGGTAATGCTACATAATGTCCCCTTTGGAGCATTCATTACATATGATGGCATTTTAATAGAGCCTCTATGAATTTTGTAACAAATCTATTTGATTTTATGATTCCAATATTTTCCAAAACCAATTTGATCAAAGAGCATGTTTTCTGACACAATACCTGTTAATTGCCTTAAAAAAATAGAATTCCTTAGGAATTTTCTGGTAAGAAAGGGTTCCATGAGGGAGAGAAAGTAGTAAGATTTTGTGCTCAGATGGAGGGATTCAACTTAGCAGTAGGATAGACTCTCCTAGTGTGACAAAATGAAAGGAGAAAAACTAATGGATACTGGCAGGTTTATAAGCTTGATGGCAATAAATTGATAGCTTCTATTTCTCTCTAAAGTTCAAGGTAATATCCTAGCAACACACACAGAAATAAGCTTACAACTATGCATACTGAACTATACACATAGAAACCCACACACAAATAGGTGCCTAAACATATACAAAACATATATGAACTTATAAGCACTGGCACTTAAACACATATAAATTCAAATCAATAGAGATACTACTGATGTTCAGACATTGTAGGATTACTGGTTATAAAAAGGAGAAGAGTTTTTAAACAATTGCTGAAGGCAATGTCAGAGAAAGTAAAGAAGGGTTTCTCAGCAATACTGTATCCTAGGTAATGTAGAGATGATAATTTATACTGACACTCATCTACTACTAATCTAGTGCAATTTCTTTAGCAGCTTTAAATAGCTTAGTTGGGACTGTCCCCAGATTAAGGTTTTCAGGTGGTATGATGTTGAATGTAGGGTAAAATAATTGAAAATTTGGGAAAATACAGGTTGAATATAACTATAGAAACATAATATTACTAATAATTATGATGATAGAGGACCATCAGAAGACCTGGGACCCTACCTCAGATAATCAGGCCCCAGATTTTGTGCTGTAGAAATTGCTGGTCTGACAGAGGAGAAAGACAAAGGAGCTGGATTCTTTGATGGTATCAGATATCAGGTCTAACAATGAATACTGAGTGAGAAAGATGGGAAGAAAGAAGATTGATTGTATGAAGTCACACAATAGTTGAATTTATAATTTGAGAGATGAAGTCGAGGTGATGAGATCTTTGACTCTAGAAAACATGTGACTGGGGTAGAAAGGAGATGAGATTAATGGATTGTAAAGCTAGAATATTGATTGCATCTGTCATATGGCTCCAGAAGTTACCTACCATAATGTTAAAAATGTAAGGAGAAAGGAAGATGGTGATCCAGGTTCTAGAGTTTTCAAGAATCATTATTGCTGGTGGCAAGGCAAGCTAGTAAACCTGTAGAAAATGGTACAATGTGATAGGATAAGCTAGACAGGAACCAGAAGCCCTTTTATTTAAAAGGAGTTTTTTTTGAGAGTGATAGCCCCAAAATGGGAGACACAGGAGACTCCAGCCTCCATCTTCCAACAAAGATCAACAATTAGACAGCTATCTGTGAACAAAATCAGCTCTGGGAGAGCTCTGGAGTCCACTCAAGACATTTTAGAGATGGTGCAACAAAAATCTGTGAATAACTGCCTAAGAAGAGAAGGAAGGCAGCTTCATCTTGCAGCAGCCTCTCATCCTCCATGCTGGCATTGCTCAGTGCCAAGAAGGTACTACCCAGATAGAATGAGTTCCCCTTGTGAGGAAAGAAAGAATGGGTGAGCTACCATCTACTCTAGCCTTTTGGGGCACCACACAAAGGTCCCAGTTTGGTTTCACTTCATCTAGACCAGAAAAGCTGAGACTTGTAAGGACAGCTGGAAACAGGAAAGAAAAGCAGGGGCTAACAATAGTAGCCATGCAGTGGGAGGGAGTAAAGTTCACATGACCTGTTTGATGGATAAATCCAGAAGCTTTGCCACTGAAGAAGGAACCAAAAGCCAGCATAGCTGCCAAAGACACCCTGAAGATTTCATCAGCTTTTGCTCCATAGATATTTTCATTTGCTGACACCAGTTCCCTGAGTCCCTCCCTGCTTCCTTTTATTTGTTCCCACTGGAGCCCAGAAAACACAGCAGCAGCTAGTTTGGACCTCTGTGGCTGCTAGATTGCAAGAAGCCAATTTAGAACCCTGTGCTTGACCCCTCACCCCATTGCCAAAGTGCACTTGGGCTGAGTACTTACATGCAGCCCCAGGAGAACAGGCAGTTCTCCAGCTGCTTGTGGTCTCAGATCAGGCTTTGTCTTCTGTCACTGGCCTATACCACAACACTAACCTGTAGCTACCCACTCCCAGCCGTGTACCTGCCCCCAGGCATACCCTGTCACTGGTCTCCACAGCAGTGTCCACACCTAAGGTGGACGGAGATTTTCCAGCCATGAGAAAGCCACAGGAGAGCAATCTGGAGAAAAAAACAACTAAGCTGGAGGCATCATACTCCCTGACTTCAAACTATACTACAAAACTAGTAATCAAAACTGTATGATAGTGGCATAAAAACAGACACACAGACCAATGGAATAGAATGCAGAGCACAGAAATAAACCTGCTCAACTACGGCCAACTAATATTTGACAAGGAGCCAAAAATACTCAATGGGGAAAGAACAGCCCTTTCAGTAAATGGTGGGAAAAGTGGATAACAACACGAAAGAGAATGAAACTGGAACCCTATCTTAGAACACTCACAAAAATTAACTCAAAGTAGGTTAATGACTTAAACATAAAATCTGAAACCATAAAACTCCTGGAAGAAAATATAAGGAAAAAGCTCCCTAACATTGGTCTTGGCAGCAATTTTTTTTGGATATGGTACTAAAAACACAAGCACCAAAAGCAAAAATTAACAGGGGAGATTACATCAAACTAAAAGTTTCTGAACAGTAGAAGATCATCAACAAAATTAAAAGGCAACCTTTGGAATGGGAGAATGTATTTGCAAATCATGTATCTGAAAAGGGGTTAATATCTAAAATGTATAAAGAACTCATATGCTTCAGCAGGAAAAGAAAAGAAAAGAAAAGAAAAGAAAAGAAAAGAAAAGAAAAGAAAAGAAAAAAGAAAAAAGGAAAGGAAAGGAAAGGAAAGGAAAGGAAAGGAAAGGAAAGGAAAGAATCTAATTAAATAATAAGCCAAGCAACAGAACGGACATTATTCCAAAGAAGAGATACAAATGGCCGACAGATATATGTAAAGGTGCTCGATATCATAAATCATCAGGGAAATGCAAATCAAAACCACAATGAGATATCATCTCACACCTGTTAAAATGGCTACTAGAAAAAAGACAAGAAATAAATGCTGGTGAGGACTTAGAGAAAAGGCGACACTTGTGCACTGTTGGTGGGAATGTGAATTGTGCAACCACTTTGGAAAACATGATGGAGGTCCTCAAGAAATTAAAATAGAACTACCAAATGATCCAGCAATCTCACTTCTGGGTATATACCCAAAATAAATGAATACAGGATCTCAAAGAGAGACCTGCATTCCCATGTTCACTGCAGCATTATTCACAAGAGCCAAGATATAGAAACAACCTAAGAGTCCACCAAGAAACAAATGTATATAAAAGATGTGGTATGTGTATATACAGTGGAATATTATTCAGCCATGAGAAAGAAGGAAGTCCTGTCCTTTGTAACAATGTGTATGAAACTTGAGGGCATTATGCTAAGTGAAATAAGTCAAACAAAAAGAGGTAAATACTGTATGATTTCACTTGCATGTAGAATCTAAAAAAGTTGATCTCATGGAAACATAGAGTGGTCGTTACTAGGAGCTGGTGGTTAGGGAAATAAAAAGATAATGGTTGAAGAGTACAAATTTCCAGTTATAAGGTGAATAAGGCCTGAAGATCTAATATACAGTTTAGTGGTTACAGTTAATAATACTATATTATATACTGGAAAGTCAGTAAAAGAGTAAATCTTATGTGTTCTTACTAGAAAAAAAGAAATGGTAACTTTATGACATCATGAAGGTGTTAGCTAACACTACAGTGTAATCATTTTGCAATATATGTGTATCGATTCAACATGTACACCTTAAACTTATACAAGGTTATCTGTGTCATTCCAACTCAATAAGCTGGTAAAAATAAGAGAAAAATAGCTTTGAGGGGTAAGATAATACATGCATATTATTAAAAATTCAAACAATGAAGTAAATTACAGAGGAAAGAAAAAAATCCCATCATGTTGAGATTTCCACCATTAATATGCTTATATAACCTTTTACAGTATGTCTACAGCCACAGAAGCAAGGTTTCTCCATGAGAATGGAGGAATTCTTACCTGATAGTAGAAAATGAGGAGAATGGCAATCCTTCTACCAACACTGAGGAAAGCAGGGTGTGAGATGTTGCAGTCCCCCATCTGAAAAGGAAAATAACGGTTTAAGGGTAAACTCATTGTCAGTTAAAGGAAACAAGTGAAGATAACTTTTTAAAAGTTTGTTTATTTATTTTGCAAGACCAAGAGAGCATATGTGAGCAGGGGACAGATGGAAAGACAGGGAGAGAGAATCCCAAGCAGGCTCTGACCTCACAGCTCATCGCACAGAGCCTGACGTGTGGCTTGAACTTACGAACTGTGAGATTATGACCTGAGCTGAAATTGAGAGGCAGATGCTTAGCTGACTGAGCCACCCAGGGACCCCTAAGCTAACTTTCTTTGATTAGAAAGTGATTGTGATTATATGAGTGTTTGTTAATCATAGAATGCATATTTCAGAAATCATAGAAGATTTTTTAGAAGCAGGAAGGCTGAAAAAAGATATGTCATGCTAAAGGGAGTACAAAATTGTGTTAACTGAGAAGATGAGAGGAGACTGATGATCAGAAAGATTCCATCGTGGATAGCAGTCAAGGAATTGATGCACGGAAGATGTAGCTGCTGCAAGGCCAGCAAGGAATTCAATTTAGTGATGCCTTCACACAGTGGTGGACTTATCAACCTCTCAGGGATCAGCTGATGGGATGACGCTTGTTCTTTTTCTCATTCACTGAAAAATAGGCTCTGAACACCTACTGTGTGCCAGGAACTATGCGAGTCTCTAGGGTATAAAGTGATAAACAGGAGAGTCATAATCTGGTACCTCCAGAGAGAACAAAATGACAAAATAGCATATGTTTATAAATGTCATTGAAAGCCTGAAAGTGCACAAAGCAGTCTGTTCCCTATTAGACCATCAACAGGACAGCTGTCCAGGGAAGTAGGAACCCAATGCACTGCAATCATAGTTTTCAAATAAAAAAAAAATAAGTTTATTTATTTTTTGAGAGAGAGAGAGAAAGAGGGAGAGGAGCAGAGAAAGAGGGAGAGAGAGGCTCCCAAGCAGGCTCCACACTGTCAGCACAGAGCTGGATACAGGGCTCGAACTCATAAACCATGAGGTCGTGACCTGAGCCAAAATCAAGAGTTGGAAGCTTAACCGAGTGAGCCACCCAGGTGCCCCATGCAACCATCATTTTCACAGAGAAGAGCTTAAAAAGTTCAAATCTCCAAACGAATTAAAAGGTAATTGGGCTCACTGTTTACATAGACATTAACATTTTTTATAGCTTTTAACATATTTTATTATTAAGGAATTAACATAAACACCCAGGGGTGCACATATCTTATGATATTGAGAAAAGGAAGATACCAAGATACACACATTATAAACTTGAATCTTCTAATATCTTCATTAAATATTATTTAATATACAGAATTCCTTTAATATAACATGCCTTCACATAATTTACGCATTTGTAAAAAAAGTCACTGGCTTTTTGAAATATGATTTATTTTATAAAGGCACAAAGCATGACTTTGCAAAACTATAGCAATCCATCACACCTGACACCAACAGAAATATCACTGCATGTATACACAGAGAAGTTGCTCACGTGCTTTAGTATATGTGTTTTAGGACAGAAAACCCAAAAAAACATCCACAGAGAATTTCTCTTTCTCAGATACTGTCTTACTTCTGAAGGCGTCCTCTCTTTTAAAGATAAAACTATAATACTCTCTCAAAAAGAATATTCAATATGTTTATACATTTATAGTATTAGTAATTTATTGTAAATATTTTTAAAATAGCTGTTCGAACTGAAGACAGAAATCTTAACTTTTACTAACATGAGCTATATCCATAGGTAGTTCTTTTTTTTTTTTTTTTTTTTAGGAGGTGATGGACTATGGTAGAAATATAGTTATTCCTAGACTAAAAAAATGTGATATGCTCTCCAGTGAGGAGGATATAAAGCTTCTCAGTTTATTCCAGGGCAGCTCTATTGTAAGCAGTTACCTCCACGCTTTAGTAACATTTCTCTGAGAACAAGAACCACAGGGAGACAGGATTTGCAGATGGAGAATGGCAGTTACATTTTAGCATCACAGAGTGAGGGCAATTGTTAACCTTTGTGGGCACCTGCCCCTGTGGCATAAACTTGCACGTGGTCCCCTTGAAAGGATATCACCTCCCTCACCTTAGGCTGTATAAATTAGAAACACACAAACACACTCTCCAGACTGATAGAAAAGAGTGCAAGATGGTAGAGAGCTGGCTTTTTTGTTTTTATTTATTTATTTATTTATTTATTTAATTTCTGATTACCACTGGCTTGGAAGCTTTTTTAAGATAATTTGTTTAGGATCAAACAGGAAATTTCTCTCTGAGAATAACCAAACTGGAGAGGTAGCTGTTTTTCACCCAGTCGGGGTGGGGGTGGGGGGTGGGTAGGTAGGTAATGCATACCAGGAATAAGCCATTGTTTTAGGGGCCTTGGCTGGGCAAAGAGAGTTACTCTAACACACTTGCACATCTTTAAAGAAATATGTTCATTCAGAAAATTAAAGTGTGATTTGGACATAATAATTCCCACAGAACAGAAATTCTGAAAACAATTCTAGCCAAGGGGAAGATGTCTTACTTGAAACATTCTTTCAGTCCTTCTTCATAAGCATTTAATTCTCCAAATATACTATATATTTTAAAAAATATATATATATTTCTATCATTTATGTAGTTAGGATATCAGTAGTCCTGAATATTTTCTGAATAATTGTGCAGAAAAGTATGGCATAGAATGCCTTAATTATAGGATTATGTAAAGGAGTGTTTTAGACCCTACTTCAAACTACTAAAATCATGTGAAAATTTCTCATGTGTGAGAATTTCCTGGATGCAGAAAAATTCCCTTTCCCAGAAGTTCTCTTGATGATTAACTTCCTTGCAGCCTTCAACATGGAAGTAGATACCTATGATCCACTTAACATTTCAAATTAATTAAATTTTAAAAGCTGGCTAATTTCTAGAGTGTATACTCATTGTTTATGGAGCAAAAGATGCAAACTCTACTTTGCTGAAACGGTTTTGTTTGTATTATTCATCTACATGGTTCATTAACCCCATTTTTCATGTCAGCATCTCACTTCCTTTCTTGCTACTCTGTGCCCACGGTCCGAACAGTCAGAATAAAGAGAATGCAGGGCAGTGGGCCAAGCTTTAGAAAATGACTTCATCTTCTACTTATCCAATTCTTCTAAAGCAGGGAAGCATCCACATGGCCATCAATAATCAAGACAGCCATTACATACATCCCTTAACAGAGCCTAATGCTGTATTAGCTGAATTGGAAGCAATTTCCCTCATAGTCCAACTGTATGTTTTTCTTGGAACGTACCAGCTTTGGCATTTTTCTTTAAGAAAGCTTCTGGTTGGCTGGTCACAGAACACTGAAATCATAAAATTCTGAAGTTATCTAATATTAAAAGAATATTGACTGCTTAAGAAAATCCATGTTTAAAATGTTACCCCCAGAAGACCATATTAGTTATACCCCAGTTGCTTTCTACTCTCAGGAACAGACATTATTTTACCTCTTAGACTTCACTGAAAAAAAAAAAAGTTAATAAAACACTCAAATATATAAATTGACTGGGAAAATGTAGTTAGAATAAATTCTTCCTTTCATAAATAAGTATGAGCCATTTTTAGGTGAATGTTTTGTCTTTGTATGCATCAGACTTACAATGTAAGTAAGTATAATGCTAATTATGGATGAAACATCCATTATGTATCAAGAATAGGGTTAAGTTCTTAGGTAGATTATATCATTAAATCCTCCTACCTGGCCAGTGAGTCAGGGACCGTTACAAGTAAGGAAAAGAATTTAAATAACTTGTCCAATGTCACACAGCTAATAGTGGCAGAGGCAGGATTGAAGCCCACGAAATCTAATGTCAGACCAAACTCAATCAGTATGCCATAACCCTTCTCAGAGTCTTAATGGAGAACAACTCTTCTATTGGGACAAATATAACTAGAAACTATAAATATAACTAGAAATCAGATATATGTATATTCAGGAATAGATGGTAAGTCATCCTCTTTTTCCTTTTTTAATATAAGAAAGGACTTTGTATTGGAAGAGGACTAATACTTTACTTGAAATATTTAATTGCATTTACCATTTAAACTATAAACAATATACTAAGGAGAATATGTTACTGTAGTTTTTGGAGACAACTACTTCAAAGAAAATGAGAATCAGATAAGTATATATTCAGGTACAATTTCCAGCTATACAGTTCTATTTTGTTTTTGAAGTAATGAAAATCAAATACTATCAGCAATAGTCATTCCACTGAGGAAAACTCACCTTTAGAATGGAAGAATTTGTGTATTGCTTATGCTGATTTAAGAGTTACAAACATGAAAAGGAATCCCCATGGTGTCTGATCTAATCTTGACACAGACAGTATCCACAAGATCTATCGTCAGTTACAGCTCAAAGCTGCTGTCTCGGGAAGAAAAAAAATGCTTTGATAACTCATTGTGTCAGAGAAAAAGATTTCACTGTGTGAAATATTGATTAAAACTTTAAAATAAAATCGGTACTTTCTGGAAGAACCTTGTAAAGGTAACAAAGAGAATAACAAAGAAAGTCCAAAGGGTGCTTTTAGGATTGTTTTCAAAAAGGTTGATCTTTAATAAAATCTTGTGGAAAAAAAGTATATTACCTTTTAATACCTACATCAATATAATTTTCCACTAACAATGACAATATGCTTTCTTCACATTGCTGTTATTACTTTATACTTTAAGGTCAAAGTGCATTCATTCTGCTCTTCAGTTAATAATAATAAATGCATTTCAGCCTTAGCCTTCAGACTATTATTCCTCAAGGTATAAACAAATCAAGGAAAAGTCAATAATACAAATAGATATTTTGCTACCAAAGAAGACCTAAGAGTCTATCTAGGCTTTTCAATTTTATAACATATTTATAAAATATATAAAGCCATTACAATAATTTTTTAGACAGTTTCTATTCTATTTGGGAGTATGGAAAACTCATAATATTATAAGAATAGAAACACTCATCGCAAACAAATTGGGACAGTTGGAGCCCCATGATGATTATATTAGTAAGAGTATTTTGAGACACATTTAAAGCATGGAAAAGTCACCCTGGATAAACTTTATCATTTGGGGGAAAATGAGGGTATAGTGAGAAAAAGGCAAGAAAATGGATTGAAACAAGGAGGATCAAGTTGAATCTCAGCTAAATTACTGTAAGCTCGTCAAAGGAAGGGGATGTGTGTGTCAATCTGCCTCATCTGACTCCTTCCAATGACTTCTCAATCCACCTACATTTACAATGCACCCACTCTGATGACTGCTCTAAAAAAGGTAGGTCTAAAAATGTGGCTCCTATTCTTTGATGAAGGGAGGATTTCCAATGAAGCATCAAAGTGCAGCAAGTTTGAAGAGATGCATGATATTTTGAGAGGAAATGTGATGAGATGAAGCGAATAATATTGCACAGTGCCTGGAAAACAGTCAACAGTCAAGAAATATGAGTTGATGCAGTGTAGAGACCACTGGGAGTACCGAAACATTGAAACACAGGTTAGGTCGTGGGTCCTAATTCCTTCTCGGACACTTACCTCAGTGTGAGACTGTGAGTGTGGGCCCTGTTTCTACATTGGTAAAACAAAAAGTGAGGAGCAGATTTCACACCTCACTTCAGAGGTACTTCTAAGACTGATTCTGGCTCTTGCAATATTAATTAAATGTAGAAGGGAAGTGTTTCTCAGGCATTCTAGATGCAGCGAAGGCAAAATGTTAAGTTCCAGACTTAGGGGTCAGAAACCAGTGAGGAAGGCACCTGGCCTGAGATTCAAATCCTGGGTTCAAATCCCATGTCTACAACTAGCTGTGTGGTCTTGGGAAAGCTATTTAGACTCTGGGCCTCAGGTTCTACTCCAATAAAGAGGGCTAAAATTGTACCTCCATCAATGGGGTAGTAAGAGAGCACAGATTAAGAGAGCACATCTAAGATGCTTAAAATTGGGCTTGGAGCATAATACATGCTCAAAACATTTTAGAAGCTGGTAAAAATTGTTCAAGTTTGTGATATTCTGAAAAATCCAAAAGTTCTTTTATTTTAATCTCATAATTTTGTAGCCATAACTATTTTTCCATAAAGCTACACAGTCCCAGGTTGACTTTATCTTAAAGTAATGTTACACTACTTGCAAACTAACAATGAAGAAGTCGTGCATTCAGCTCATTTATTTAAAGACAGTCACTCACTTTTCCCTTGTTCTTTCCCACCCCTGTTGGAATAAATTTTTCTAAAATGTCCAGAAAATTAAGATAAAACTATGAATATTATCCTCTGTTTGGCATAAGATCTTTGCCTATGTATTTCACATAACAGTCTACAGAAGTATGGCTTTCTCTGGGGAAAAATAATATTCTCAAAACACTCCTCTCTTTCTGACTTAGCCTTTCAGACTACTAGTCCTCTTTGTCCTTCAAATCATTTTATACTGCAGAGTCAGACAAATTCAATTATTTCCTAATGCTGAACTCTGTGACTAACATTCATTCCTTTGGGGTTTGGTCAGAAACATTAGACCTGCATGATGTAAAATATGAAGTAGGTCATATTTACTGTGACCTTTATCGTGCATGGTATCAGTAAACAATTTAGACACAAACACTCAGGGAGAAGGTCAGATTAAAGATAAAGAAGTTGGTCTCAAAAGAAAGACTCTGAAGTGATTGTTAATTGGATTGACTACTTTACCTTAAAAATTATGGAGATTTTACCCCTTTCCCACAGGTCAATCCATCTTATTCCTACTAGTCTACAATTTCGCTTATTTATGCTCCTAAAATCATTTTTTGATCATGTTGTTAGATGACAATGATAACTTCTGATGCATTAGAAAAAAATACCTTTTTGGTTAAGATCATTAACAGTGGGTAATATATGTAAATGGTTAATATCATTAATATTTCAACCTGTAGATTTCCTTATTTTCAAATTTCCTAGAACATAGTATCAGTACAACTAAATTACCCATAAATTCAACTCTCCACTGGACCTTATTCATTCAACATGTAGTGATCCATGTACTGGAGTACTAAATATTCACACTCAACTACTTCACTTATACTTCACACTAGTTTGATTTTTTTACCTAGTTGACCTTTTTGTTGACCTAGTCCTTACAAATTTTAATGCTTATAGGAGGTAGGTAAGTAAAACTAATGCCCAGAGAAGGTACGGGTACTTTATATATATATACATAAAATATAATTATAAAATAACAAATTTATAACTAAATATATAGTAACTAATGCCTAAACAGGCACACTATATATATATTATATATATATATAATATATATAATATATGTATATAATATTGGTAACTAATGCTTAAAACAAGCATTAGATATATATGTGTGTGTGTGTGTATATATATATATATATATATATATTTACATACATTGGTATGTATTAAAATATATTTTCAGGAGGTGCCTGGCTGGCTCAGTCAGTAAGCATCTGACTCATTTCTTTTTGTTTTTTTCTAAGTTACAACCAAATTAGTTAGCATATATTGTAACAATAATTTCAGGAGTAGATTCCTTAATGCCTCTTACCTATTTAGCCCATCCCCCATCCCACACCCCCTCCAGGAACCCTGTTTGTTTTCCATATTTAAGAGTCTTCTGTGTTTTGTCCCCCTCCCTGTTTTCATATTATTTTTGCTTCCCTACTCTTATGTTCATCTGTTTTGTATCTTAAAGTCCTCATGTGTGAAGTCATATATTTGTCTTTCTCTAATTTCACTTAGCATAATACCCTGAGTTCCATCCATGTAGGTGCAAATGGCAAGATTTCATTCTTTTTGATTGCCAAGTGATACTCCATTGTATATATATACCATGTCTTCTTTATCCACTCGCCCATCAATGGACATCTGGTCTCTTTCCATACTTTGGCTATTGTTGATAGTGCTGCTATAAACATTGGGGTGCATGTGTCCCTTCAAAACAGCATACCTGTTTCCCTTGGAAAATACCTAGTAGTGCAATTGCTTGGTCGTAGGGTAGTTCTATTTTTAATTTTTTGAGGAATCTCCATACTGTTTTCTAGAGTGGCTGAACCAGCTTGCATTCGAACCAGCAGTGCAAAAGAGATCTTCTTCCTCTGCATCCTCACCAACATCTATTGTTGCCTGAGTTGTTAATGTTAGCCATTCTGACAGGTATGAGGTGGGATTTCATTGTGGTTTTGATTTGTATTTCCCTGATGATGATTGAACCTGAGCATCTTTTCATGTGTTGGTTGGCCATCTGAATGTCTTCTTTGGAGAAGTATCTATTCATGTCTTTTGACCATTTCTTCACTGGATTATTTGTTTTTCGGATGTTGAGTTTGCTAAGTTCTTTATAGATTTTGGATACTAACCCTTTATCTGATATGTTGTTTGCAAATATCTTCTCCCATTCTGTTGGTTGCCTTTTAGTTTTGCTGATGGTTTCCTTCGCCATGTACAAGCTTTTTATTTTAATGAGGTCCAAATCATTCATTTTTGCTTTTGTTTCCCTTCCTCCAGCATGTTGAGTAAGAAGTTGCTGCAACCAAGATCAAAGAGGTTTTTGCCTGCTTTCTCCTCAAGGATTTTGATGGCTTCCTGTCTCACATTGAGGTTTTTCATCCATTTTGAGTTTATTTTTGTGTATGGTGTAAGAAAGTGGCCCAGGTTCATTCTTGTGCATGTCACTGTCCAGTTTTCCTAGCACCACTTGCTGAAGAGACTGTCTTTATTTCATTGGATATTCCTTCCTGCTTTGTCAAAGATTAGTTGGCCATACATTTGTGGGTCCATTTCCAGGTTCTCTATTCTGTTCCATTGATCTGAGTGTCTATTCTTGTGCCAGTACCATACTGTCTAATGATTACAGCTTTGTAGCATAACTTGAAGTCCAGGATTGTGATGCCTTCTGCTTTGGTTTTCTTTTTCAAGATTGCTTTGGCTATTTGGGGCCTTTTCTAGTTCCATACAAATTTTAGGATTATTTATTCTAGCTCTGTGAAGAATGCTGGTGTTATTTGGATAGGGATTGCATTGAATATGTAGACTACTTTGGGTAGCATCAACATTTTAACAATATTTGTTCTTCCTATCCAGGAGCATGGAATATTTTTCTATTTTTTTGTGTGTCTTCTTCAATTTCTTTCATAAGATTTCTATAGCTTTCAGTGTATACGTTTTTCACTTCTTTGCTTAGATTTATTCCCAGGTACTTTATGGTTTTGGGTGCAACTGTAAATGGAATCGATTCCTTGATTTCTCTTTCTGTTGTTTCATTGTTGGTGTATAGGAATGCAACTGATTTCTGTGCATTGATTTTATATCCTGCAACTTTGCTGAATTCATGAATCAGTTCTAGTAGTTTTTTGGTGGAATCTTTTGGGTTTTCCATATAGAGTATCTTGTCATCTGTGAAGAGTGAAAGTTTGACCTCCTCCTGGTCGATTTGGATGCCTTTTATTTCTTTGTGTTGTCTGACTGCAGAGGCTAAGACTGCCAATACTATGTTGAATAACAGTGGTGAGCATGGAAATCCCTGTCTTGTTCCTGAATTTAAGGGGAAAGCACTCAGTTTCTTCCCATTGAGGATGATATTAGCGTTGGGTCATTCATATATGGATTTTATGATCTCAAGGTATGATCCTTCTATCCCTACTTTTTTGAGGGTTTTTATCAAGAAAGGATGTTGTATTTTGTCAAATGCTTTCTGTTCATCTATTGAGAGGGTCATATGATTCTTGTCCTTTCTTTTATTGATGTGATAAATCACATTGATTATTTTGCAGATATTGAACGAGCCCTGTATCCCAGGTATAAATCCCTCTTGGTTGTGGTGAATAATTTTTTTAATGTATTGTTGGATGCAGTTGGCTAATATCTTGTTGAGGATTTTTGCATCCATGTTCATCAGGGAAATTGGTCTATAGTTCTCCTTTTTAGTGGGGTCTCTGGTTTTGGAATCAAGGTAATGTTGGCCTCATAGAGTTTGGAAGTTTTCCTTCCATTTCTATTTTTTGGAACAGCTTCAAGAGAATAGGTGTTAACTCTTCCTTAAATGTTTGGAAGAATTCCCCTGGAAAGCCATCTGGCCCTGGACTCTTGTTTTTTGGGAGATTTTTTATTATTAAGTCAATTTCTTTACTGGTTATGGGTCTGTTCAAATCTTCTATTTCTTCCTGTTTCAGTTTTGGTAGTGTATATATTTCTAGGAATTTGTCCATTTCTTCCAGATTGCCCATTTTATTGGCACGTAATTGCTCATAATATTCTCTTATTATTGTTTTTATTTCTGATGTCTTGGTTGTGATCTCTCCTCTTTCATTCTTGATTTTATTTATTTGGGTCCTTTCCTTTTCCTTTTTGATCAAAATGACTAGGGGTTTATCAATTTTGTTAATTCTTTAAAAGAACCAGCTTCTGGTTTCATTGATCTGTTCTACTGATTTTTTTGGTTTCAATAGCATTGATTTCTGCTCTAATGTTTATTATTTCCTGTCTTTTGCTGGTTTTAGGTTTTATTTGCTGTTCTTTTTCCAGATCTTTAAGGTGTAAGGTTAGGTTATATCTGAGATCTTTCTTCCTTCTTTAGGAAGGCCTGGATTGCTATATACTTTCCTCTTATGACTATCTTTCCTGTGTCCCAGAGGTTTGGGTTGTGGTGTTATCATTTTCATTGGCTTCCATGAACTTTTTAATTTCCTCTTTAACATCTTGGTTAGCCCATTCATTCTTTAGTAGGATGTTCTTTAGTCTCCAAGTATTTGTTACCTTTCCAAATTTTCCCTTGTGGTCGATTTCAAGTTTCATAGCATTGTGGTCTGAAAATATGCACGGTATCATCTCGATCTTTTTGTACTTGTTGATGGCTGATTTGTGTCCTAGTATGTGGTCTATTCTGGAGAACATTCCATGTGCACTGGAGCAGAATGTATATTCCGCTGCTTTAAGATGAAATGTTCTGAACATATCTGTTAAGTCCGTCTGGTCCAGTGTGTCATTCAAAGCCATTGTTTCCATGTTTATTTTTTTTATTAGATGTTCGGTCTATTGCAGTATGTGGGGTGTTGAAGTTCCCTACTATTATGGTATTACTATCAATGAGTTTCTTTATGTTTGTGATTAACTGATTTATATATTTTGGTGCTACCACATTTAGTGCATAAATGTTTACAATTGTTAGGTGTTCTTGGTGGATAGACCCCTTGATTATGATATAATGTCCTTCTGCATCTCTTGATACAGTCTTTATTTTAAAATCTAGATTGTCTGATATAAGTATGGCTACTCTGGCTTTTTTTGTTGGCGATTAGCATACTAGATGGTTCTCCATCCCCTTATTTTCAATCTGAAGGCCTCTTTAGGTCTAAAGTGGGTCTCTTGTAAACAGCATATAGATGGATCTTGTTTTCTTACCCATTCTGTTACCCTATGTGTTTTTATTGGAGCATTTAGTCCATTGACATTTAGAGTGAGTACTGGAAGATATGAATTTATTGCCATTATGTTGTTTGTAGGGTTGGAGTTTCTGGTGGTGTTCTCTGGTCCTTTCTAGCCTTTGTTGCTTTTGGTCTTTATTTATTTGTTTTCTATTTTTATGTTTTTTCATCTTTTCTCCCTTCAGAGAGTCTCCCTTAAAATTTCTTGCAGGTTTAGTGATCATAAACTCCTTTAATTTTTGTTTGTCTGGGTAAGTTTTTATCTCTCCTTCTATTTTGAATGACAGACTTGCTGGATAAAGAATTCTTGGCTTCATATTTTTCTGATTCAGCACATTGAATATATCCTGCAACTCCTTTCTGGCCTGTCAAATTTCTGTGGATAGGTCTGCTGCAAACCTGATCTGTCTTCCCTTGTAGCTTAGCGACTTTTTTTTTCCCTTCCTGCTTTCATGATTCTTTCCTTGCCTGAGTATTTTGTGAATTTGACTATGATATGCCTTGTTGATGGTCGGTTTTTGTTGAACCTAATGGGGGTCCTCTGTACTTCCTGGATTTTGATGTCTGTGTCTTTCCCCAGGTTAGGAAAGTTTTCTGCTATGATTTGCTCACATAACCCTTCTACCCCAATTTCTCTCTCTTCCTCTTCTGGTACCCCTATGATTCTGATGTTCCTTTTTAATGAGTCACTGATTTCTCTAATTCTTAAATAGAGGTCTTTTGCCTTAATCTCCCTCTTTTTTTCTGCTTCATTATTCTCCATAAGTTTGTCCTCTATATTGCCGATTCTCTGTTCTGCTGCATCCATCCTTGCCGTCATGGCATCCATTTGATATTGCAGCTCAGTTATAACATTTTTTATTTCATCCTGACTAGACTTTACTTCTTTTATTTTGGCAGAAAGGGATTTTAATCTATTTTTGACTCCAGCTAGTATTCTTACTATCACGATTCTAAATTCTGGTTGAGACATCTTGCTTGTATCTGTGTTGGTTAAGTCCCTGGCTGTCATTTCTTCCTGGTCTTTCTTTTGGGGTGAATTCCTTCATTTCATCAGTTTGAAGGAAGGAATTAATGAGGTAGAAAAAATTAAAATTAAAAAAAATATTAAAATTAAAAAATATTAAAATTCCAAAATTAAAAAAAACACACAAACACAAAAAATCAAATAAATAATGCTAGATTCTCAGTATGTTTTGGTCTGGGTGTTGAAAGTGTCTTGATAGATATGAGAAAAAAGAGGAAAAAAAAGGAAATCGTTTGCAAATTTGAAAAAATGAATACACTGAAGTAGACTAAAATGAAATGATGTAAGTAAAATATAATTGAAAACATTTACACAAATTTAAAAATATAGTAGAAAAATATTAAAGAAAAATACTTTTAATAAAAATTGAAAATAAAAATGATTTTTTTCTCTTTCTGCTGAATTCTGTGGTTCAGGTTATACAGATTGTTGTGTTAATCCTCAAATCAGTTTTCTAGGTATGCAGGATTGTTTACTGTTGGTCTGGCTGTATTTCATGTACGTGAGACACACAAAAAATTTCCATGCTGCTCCACCATCTTGGCTTCTCCCGGTAAGCATCCGACTATTGCTCTCAGCTCAGGTCTTGATTTCCAAATTGAGAATTTAGGTCCCCCCATTGGGCTCCACACTGGGTGTGAAGACTAATTAATTAATTCAAAATTAATATTTTCTGTGAGCCATATAAACCAACATAGAATTAATATTATTATTTATTATATAAACAATTTCAAGTAAAAATAAAAATAAAAATCAGTCTCCATCTCCTTTCCCTTTGGCAGCCATCAATTTGTTCTCTGTATCTATGAACTTGATTTTTGTTTCATTTACTTTAGATTCTACATATAAGAGGAATCATATGGTTTTTTTCTTTGTCTGACTCATTTCACTTAGCATAATACTCTCAAGTTCCATCATATTGTTGCAAATGGCAAGATTTCATTTTTTTATGGCTGAGAAATCTTTTATTGCATATATTATATATATTATTACATATTATATGATGTGTAATTATATATTATACGGATTATCATAAATGATATATGTATTATTACATATTATATTATTATAGGCATATATATGTTTTTCTTTATCCATTTTGTTTTCATTTATCCCTGGATACTTAAGTTGTTTCCACATTTTAGATACTGTAAATAATGTTGCAATGAATATGGGGGTGCATATGTCTTTTCTAATTATTGTTTTGGTTTTCTTTGAATAAGTACACAGAAGTGGAATTGCTGGATTACATGGTAGTTCTATTTTTAATTTTTTGAGGAACCTCCATACTCTTTGGCTGTACCAATTTGCATTCCCAACAACAGTGCATGAATGTTTTTTCTCCACATCTTTGTCAACACTTGTTATTTCATTTTTACAACAAACATTTTAACAGCTATGAAGTAATATCTCATTGTATTTTGATTTGAATTTCCCAGATAATTAATGATATTTGAATATCTTTGCATGCTATCTTTATGTCCTCTTTTGAAAAACGTCTATTCAAATCTTCTGCCCATGTTTTATGTTTTTAAATGTTTACTTATTTATTTTGAGAGAAAGAGAGAGAGAAAGAGGGTCAGAGAGAGGGGGAAAGAGAATCCCAAGCAGGCACCATGTGGTCAGTGCAGAGCCTGAAATGGGGCTCCATCTCATGAACCATGAGATGATGAACTGAGTCAAAATCAAGAGTCTGATGCTTAACCAACTGAGCCATCCAGGTGCCTCTACCCAATTTTAAACATTTTTATTCTATTTAGTTATATGTGTTCTTTATATATTTTGGGTATTAACTCTTTATCAGATATGATTTTTTAAATATTTTCTTCCATTCAGTATGTTGTCTTTTAATTTTGTTAGTGATTTCCTTTGCTGTGCAGAAGTTTTTTGTATGATGTAGTTCCATTACTTATTTTTGTTTTTGTTGTTTTTGCTTTAATATTAAAAAACAAAACAAAACAAAACATAGTTAAGACCTATGTCAAGGAACTTATGTTCTATTGGAGAAATTTTATGGTTTCAGGTCTTATATTCAAGTCTTTAACCCATTCTCGTTTAATTTTTATGTGTGGTGTAAGATAGCGGTCCATTTTCATTCCTTTGCATGCGGCTGTCCTGTTTTTCCAACACCATTTATTAACGACACTGTCCTTTCTCCATTGTATATTCTTGGCCTCTCTGTCATAAGTTAATTGACTATATTTTCATGGGTTTATTTCTGGGCTCTTTATTCTGTTGGATTGGTCTATGTGGCTGTTTTTATGCCAAAACCATATTGCAATTATTAGAGCTTTGTTTTATAGTTTTAAATCAGGTATCATGATGCTTCTAGTTTTGTTCTTCTTTCTCAAGATTGCTTTGACTATGCAGGATCTTTTGTGATTCCATATGCATTTTAGGATGGTTTGTTCTATTTACATGAAAATGCCATAGCAATTTTGATAGAGATTGCATTGAATCTGTAGGTTGCTTTGAGTGTTTTGGATATTTTGACAATATTAATTCTTTCAATCTGTGAGCATGAAATATCTACTTATTTGTGTCTTCTTCAATTTCTTTGATTAATGTCTGGCAGTGTTCAAGGTCTTTCACTTCCTTACCTAAATTTATTCTAGATATTTTATTCTTTTTGATTCAATTGTAAATGGGATTATTTTCTTTATTTCTCTTTGTAATAGTTCATTATTAGTATATAGAAATGCAATAGATTTTTCTGTATTGATTTTGTATCCTATAACTTTGCAATTCATTCATTAACTCTAAGAGGTTTTGATGAAATCTTTAGGGTTTTTTATATATAATATTATGTCATCTGCATATAGTAACAATTTTTCTTCTTCCCTTCCCATTTGGATACCTTTTATTTCTTTTTCTTACCTAATTTCTCTGGCAATTTCTCTGGTTTGCAATACTATGTTGAATAAAAGTTGTGAGAGTGGGCATCCTTATCTGGTCCTCATTGTAGAGGAAAGACTTTCTGCTTTTCATCTTTGAGTATGATGGCAGCTGCGTGTCGGGTACATGTGGTCTTTATTATATTGAATTCTATTCCCTCTACACTCTGTTGAGGGTTTTTATCATAAATGGATGTTGAATTTTGTCAAATCCTTTTTTCTGCATCTATTGAGATGATCATATGATTTTATCCTTCATTTTATTAATGTGCTATACCACAACTGTAATATCAAACCATTCTTAACTCTCTGGAATAAATCTCACTTGGTCATGGTGTGTAATCATTTTATGTACTAAGTCGCCTCCCCCACCATTGTCCACAGGGGATACATTTCAAGACCCCCATTGTTCTGATGGCTCGGAGCCTGGAGCCTGTTTCCGATTCTGTGTCTCCCTCTCTCTGCCCCTCCCCCGTTCATGCTCTGTCTCTCTTTGTCCCAAAAATAAATAAAAAACTTTAAAAAAAAAAAAAAAAAAAAAGACCCCCATTGTGTACCTGAAACTGGATAGTGCTGAAGCCTATATATACATGCATTTTTCCTATACATATATATCTCTGATAAGGTTTAATTTATAATTTAGGCACAATAAGAGATTAATAGAAATAACTAATAATAAAATAGGACAATGTTACTTACAGAAATGGGCTGTATGCACTTTTCAGGCTGAAAAAAGTCTGTGATTTGGGTGGATCTGTATTAACAATTCAAAACTCCAAGTCCTTGGGAAAGTGTTATAGAACACACTGTGACCTTCATATTAGGGCCACACCAATAAACTTAAAGTATAGAGCTCATGGAAAGCTCCCAAGATACACATCATCACTTTGGGCTAGAGGCAGCCTTGTTGAAGCACTTTTAAGGTTTCTGATGCTGGTTATTGTGCACTTCATCACCCTTGCCTTCACAGATTTGTTTGTTTGTTTCAGTCTTCTATTCAAGCCTTCCCCACCTCCACCCCCAAGGAGAAAAAAAAATCGAAACACTCTAAATCTTGTTAGCACACACTCTAGACACATATTAAATGATATAAATACAATACAAAGAAATACACAAAAACAAGTAGTCACTGTAACCTCGAAATATATTTCAGGGCAATATCAAAAGTGTCTGTTCAACTCAAATTTCAATTCCAAACCATCTATTTAAGGGGGGAAAAAACTTTTGATACATCCAAGTAGTGCTTATCTTATTGTACTACTACAAAGTTTCACTCCTGCTCAGGTACAATGTGTTTAAGAACAGTTGCTGGCCCAGAAAAAATGGTCCCCAGATTCCACCTTCTGCGTTCTGCAGCTGGACTCACCACACCAGCATTTCATTTTGGTGCTTGGCAGAGTCTCAGCCAGGTAAATATTTTTTTTTTCAGAATCGGGAATTTACTAGGAATTTGACTTTAAAATGTATTATAAAATTAATAGCCCATGGGAAATATAATGATTTAATCAAGAGGTTGTAGAATGATGGACAGAGAAGTGGTACTTAGATGTCAGTCTTTTGTTCAATCAGTCATGTAAAGTACCTTTATCCTTTGTGTAAAGTAAATGGGACTCACCCTCAATCAGTGTGCTAGTACCATTCTGGTGCTCTGATCTCAAGTAATTTGGTAAAAAAAAAATGTACTAGAGAAGAAGAGTGATCTGCCTCCCAGGGGCCCTCTTGGAACCCCAGTCTGGTTAAGGAGCAATATGACTTAATATGCACAAATCTTGGAACTATTTGAGGCATGTGTTGAACCCCACTGGTCTGATATGGATGTGGAGGGTTGGAGAGCACCCTAACGGTAAAAAATCGGTTCAGATCCCATGTATGTTTCAGGCCAGGCTCCAGGAACCTGCCCAAATATCAGAATAGTATTGCTGCATACTTTTACCCCCAAACTCTTCCCTCTCTCCTACCATGTCCCAGCACTGGAAGATTTAGAAATTTCCAGAAATATATTTCAAAGCCATAGGAAGGACCCTGTTTGCTATGGCCTAAGACCTATACTGTTCCCCAGAGAAGATCTATCTCAAATCATCCCTGTAATATGTTTTATTCATTATTCTTAACTGGTCATCCATCACTGCTCAAAAAGCAAAACTGCTTGGCTCATCTAATATGCCTAAGATGGTAAAACAAAAAAAAAACAAAAAACAAACAAAAAAAAAAAAACAAGCTTTAGTGGGTCTCTTACCAACTGACTCATTCTAACTTATTTCTGTACCTACATCTCCCTAACCTCCTCACCAATCTCAGGGACTGCTCTCCTCTGTCTAGGTCCATCTGAAGTCCGTATCTAAAATTGTTGCTGATTGCTACAAAAACTTGCCTTTACAAACAGTGCCTTCATCTTCACAACCTTCCTCCCCACACACTAAGAGTGGCAAGAGTCTAAAGTTCTCCTTAACTATCGGGTTTCTTCCACCTGCCTCCAAATAGCGCGAAAATTATACTTTTCCTATATCTGGCTCATGACTGTACAGAATCTAATTTATACCACATCTTATACACATATATTAAGGATGTAGTGTGATGTAATAAAATAACCCAAGATTTCAGACTTAGGTAGACTTGGTTTCAAGCACCTGCTTCTTATGTGACATGACCAGCTCAATGAACTTCAGTTTACCTATCCATAAAAGAGGGACAAGACACACACCTTACGAGTTCTGTATTTAGTAAATGTGGTGACTAAAGTGACTAGCATAGCATCTGAAATGTGGCCATTATTTTTGAGATCAATAATCATTAGGGTGATAGGAGAGTCAGTATGAAAGTAACTGTTTTTGGAAACTAATAATAATAAAGACTCTTAGAAGAATGCACAGGTTATGTTGGAAGGTATTTGAAGATGAAGCACAGAGGACAAAACTGGTTGTTTTCAGATTGGAGACATATTTACCACTATACTTCTCTGTCCTTTTTCCTTGAACACTAGAAATAAAGTTTTTTTGAATCAGTAAATATCACATCAAGCTTTAAAAAAATTTTTATTTGCATCAAGAGGTCCTCCTGTTCTACCATATTGTCCCCACTGAACTGCTATGATATGTGAAAATAGTGAGACCACTGTTTTGAGTACCTTGTGGTAGATACCTGCTTTAAACCCAGATATGCTGTGTGGGTAATAAATGAATGGCAGGAATCTCCCAGATGGATTAGCTGTTATAGAACACAAGACAAAGCTTCTGGGAGAAATAAAAGGCATGCTGTGATGAAGGAAAAAGAAAGTTTCCATTTTTAATTCTTGCTGCCCAGAAAAGCAAAGCCTAAATGGGAAACTTACATGAATTCTATATGGCTGGGGTCCTCCAGAGGACCAATGTTAAAGGAGGACAGGGACAGACTAGTAGAAAAAGGGCCTTACCATAGGTCTTGGGCCTAATAAATAGGTGCCATCACCTCAGCATTTTCCTTATTTTCCCTTTTTTATAGTTTAGTTGGTTTTTTTAAAAATCTGTTTTAGTTAATTAATTTATTTTTTAAGTTGATTTATTTTGAGAGAGGAAGAGAGAGAGAGGTGGGGAGGGGCAGAGAGAGAGGGGGAGAGAGAATCCCAAGGAGGCTCTGCACTGTCAGCACAGAGCCTGATATAGGGCTCGAGCCCACAAACTGTGACTTCATGACCTGAGCTGAAACTAAGAGTCGGACACTTAACCAATGGAGCCACCCTGGAGCCCCTAGCCATTTTATTTTTGATCCATTTGCTTGCCAGGCAGCGGTAATTAGAACTCATGTTTTCTAGCCCAAGGAGTACAGCGTTTTGGTGGAGGAAGCCAATATATACCAAACAAACTGGACTGTAAGTGAATTACTCTCTTTTCAAGACCCAAGTGAAATGTCTTATTTATCTAGTCTGAACTGACTCAGATCCAAGACAATTTGATCACTTCCCTATAAAAACCCCATCTCTTGTGCATACCTTCATCCTTATATTACCACACTGTGTTGCAATCATATTTTTATCTTTTATTTTTTGTTTTATTATTATTATAACTTGTAAACCAAGCTTTTGCTAAATTTCATTGGTATGGTCATACATTTTTCTGCTATGCAATCATGGTTCCATATCTACCTCCACAACTAGATTGTAAGTTTCTTTAAAGCAAGGGGTTAACTTTTGTTCAACTATGCACCCTTAGTACCAAATAGAGTTTATTTGTAATGGGTACTCGAATGTTTTCTCAATAAATGAAAAATACTATAATCGTGTTGTCAATTGTCTTTGAAGAGAACATAAAAAGGCAAAGCATTAATTCTAGCAGAGGAAGGCATCACCAAAGAAATGACCTTCAACTTGGATTTTGAAGGATGAGATAAATTATGCTAGTATACAATCAGACAAAGCTCAACAGATTTCTAAGCTGATTCTAAATGTATTCAGCCAAATTGCTGAATGAGTGTCCAACACAACCTAAAGATAGTCTGTCAAAATAGGCTAGAAATTGCTTAGGGAAACATGTTGAAGCTCAAAGCAGCAAGAGTATTTATTTTTCAATCAGTGTAAGCAAGAATGTATGGGAAAAAGAACTAAGAGAATTCATTGCAATGAACTTCAATGAATATCACCCACCATGATGTTGTTGGGCCTTTTCCCTGGATTTCAGGACACACAGCTGGAATTTGCATGGGGATATGATGCAACTAATCCTTTAATAGCACACTGAGCTGACAGGCCTGCAGTAGTGTGTCATATAGTTGACAGGATTTGTCACATTTTGGGTTCTCCCCATTGGAGCTTGTCACTGGCTCTTATGCTTTTCTCCCTTTTTGCCTAGAGGGGGCAAATCATCCTTCTAATATTTTCCTAGATATTTCCATGCTGAGAGTTGAATGATGTGTGAGGAAATACTGCCTAAAAATAGGAAAGAGACATGCCAGGACATTATTATGGCCAATTTAACTTGGAGTGGTCCAAGGAAACTAGATCTCCTGTGAAATAAGTTAAAATAGCAGATGTACTGTACTTCATGGCAGTTTTGTGAAGTGTGGCCATAGAAATGACCAATCTTGGTATGTATCTTGACAAATACCAAGTCAAAGGTTTCAGAGAATTTGCTCATGGGAGGAATATTTGGACAATTATAATATTAATTGCACTAAAAATATTGCTTTACTTTTTTCTCTGTTTAAAGAGATTAAGATTCATAACAGTGGTAATAGTAGACTTGAGTATTTTTATTTGTTCCTTAAGGTGTGCTACATTTTTAAGAGTTAAATTAACTGAGCCATGGAAGGAGCACCCATCAAGAGTTTTGGTGTCCACATGAAGAGGACAATACTTTCACTATACTGTATGTTTCTCAGACCACATCTGAATTATTTTCCAGTTACATATACAGTGTTTTAAAAGGATAAAAGATCAAATGGATTGTGCCCTGAGCAGGATATCTAGAACTGAGATGTGTCTGAATATCAAAACACATGAGGACAGATAAACTAGTTGAGGACATTAAACCTGGAGGGAAAAAACATGATTTTGAAGATCACAATGATAGCTAAAGAATTTTTATGTATCAGGTGAAATAAATCCTTTGTTTTGCTCCAGAGGAACTAGCTATGGTGAAAGCATAGGAGTTACAGTAGAATAGATTTCATTTCAAAATATAAAGATCATGTGTAAAGACACCTAATCAACAATAGGATTGATTACTTGGAAAAGTAACAACAGAGTTGCTTAAACACAGGCTGAGGATGATCCATTAAGGATGTTGTAAGAGATTTGGACATCATATGGAAATCTGGACCGAATGACCTTATGATCCTTTAACATCTATAAAATTGATCATCCAGATAACTAGATGGATTACAAAGCCATAATAATAAATATGGTCTTGTACCAAACTGAGACAGACAATAGTCCAGTGGGACAAGAGAGAGCTCACAACATCAAAAAGAGGATCTCAAAAGAATTAAACACTAAATGTTAAATATAACACTGTAAAAATATTAGTAGGAAATGTTGGAAATTGTCTTCATGATAAATATGGATTTCTTAAAATTTCAAAGGTACAAATCCTAAGGCAAAACACACATTTATTTATTTATATTATGTAAAATTAAGATGGTATGTGCAAAATGAATTCTGAACAAAATTAGTACATATAAAATAGAACAGAAAAAGACATTTGAAATTTACAGATGACAGAGAAACAAAAACCAGAATTCCTTAAAAACCAACAAGTCATCCGTCATAGGAAAATTGACAAAGGAATTGAAATTGACAAATAGATAAGAACAAGTAAGAATAAATAAAAGCAGAGCAGGAAATTAAAAATAGCTAAGAAACATAAGGAAGAGCTTATAATTATTATTAAACAAAGAATTATACATGAAAGCAATGATATCTCATGTTGTACCTATTAAATGGCCAAAAAATTGCAAAGCTAGATAATATAAAGCACTGTCATCGATATGAGCTGTATGAATTTCTGTCTACTGCTGCTGAGAATGTAGATTGTTATACTGATTCTGGGGAGATTCCATAATTTCCTAACAAAATAAATTATGTATGCTTTAGAGTCCAGGAATTCCACTCCTTGGCATATAATTCTAAGAGATTCTCACAGAAGTCATCAGAGAGACGTGTACATTGATGTTCACTGCAGCAATATTCATAGGAATAGAGAGTTTACGGCATTCTGCTAGAAGGGTAGAAAACAAAGTTGATGCACACCATGAGATATTGTGCATGGAATAGTGAGTGATGCAGTAATGGATTAGAAGTACACAAAGAAACATAAATGTTCTTGAAACATAGTATTTAATGATAAAAGTGACAAAAGATGATAGAGACTGTCATATAGAATGCAATACCACTTACATACATTAAAAATACTTGCACACAAAGTGATACACATTTGACAAAACATACACACATCAAATACACATTAAAAATATTAGTGGTATTACCATAATGACTATTAGATAAATGGGAATAGAAGCAGAGCGTGGAAATAAATAAATGAGTAAAACAAGAGAGAGAAACTGAATGAATCATTGATGATAATGTGCCATAAGCTGGGTTAGCATAGTTCACTTAACACTATGCATCTGAGTATCAGAAATTAAAATAATAAAACAATAAAATAATATTTTGTATTCAAGGGACCTAAAAACTGACACTGTGTGTTTTAGACATTATAGATATTAACTCATATCCTTTACTCAGAAATCCTAGGAAGTTATACTTCATTTTCCCCTCCCTTTGTGGCAGGTCTCAAGTTTTTGCGTTGTAAAATACAGGTTTTGTTAAAGAGTTGCTTCTAGTTTATTATGTACATACATATATGAAAGAAAAGCAAAAGAGAATTATCTGTGACTTTTTCTACTTTGAAACAGTTTTCAACTATGCATTAAAATATTTCAATCATTTTTAAAGGTTTCATTTTTAATGGAAGAAATTTTAATTTGAAGATAATATGAAACAGTTATAATAGCTTATTAAACACAAAGGATAAAAGAACTAGTGAAGCTTTAAAATGGTAATTAAAAGAGCTGATGTGTGTCTAATGCATTTATTCAGCGTCTTCTAGCAATAAGTCATGATAATGTTAAAAATTTTGCCTTATATTCAAGTTATTACTATTGCGGAAATTTCTGTCTCCACCAACTGTCAAAGTCCTGTGATCTCCCTGCATTTGAGCCACCAAAAGTAGTAAATGATGCATTCAGAATACAGACACATGCACCCACTGCCCACTGCAAACAAACATGACTCTTTATGGAGAAGTGCACACAGGCTATGTCATATCTTAGAACTGCAGAGGGAGGAAAGGTTAGATGTGGCTTCCCTATCAAAGTGAAATTAGAAATGACAAAAATTGTTTAATAGTTCTTCATGTATAGAGGATTTATTCTGTTTCAGGCTGCTTTCAAGTTTACAAAGACATTTACATGTATTAGCTAATCCCTGCTTCCCAAACACCTTCCTGGGATAGGTAGAGTAGTAGTATTTTAACTTTATAAAGTAAGAAACTGCACCTATTTTCACAAATATGCTAAAGGCCACATGGCTCTTATGCTAAAGAATGGTTTGAAAAGGAGTTTCCTAGTTCCAAGTGAGAATCATTTTCTCTAATGTCATTTAAAACTTCCATCAGACTATAAACAGTTTCCTCAAGTTATTTCCCAGGTTGAATCAGCAGTTACATCACCCTAATGCCCATCATTAGGGAAAGATATAACAAACCAGAAAGAGGATGTCTGATGGAATCACAGAACATTTTGGTACAATTAATGGTCTGATGGATTTTCAACCTGGATTTATGTTGATTTGGTTTTGTTTTATGGGCATACTCAGCAATCTATACAGAAGGATTAAAATGTATATTTTTTTAACGTTTTTTTTTTTATTTATTTTTGAGACAGAGAGAGACACAGCATGAACGGGGGAGGGGCAGAGAGAGAGGAAGACACAGAATCGGAAGCAGGCTCCAGGCTCTGAGCCATCAGCCCAGAGCCCGACATGGGGCTCGAACTCGCGAACCGCGAGATCGTGACCTGAGCTGAAGTCGGACGCTTAACCGACTGAGCCACCCAGGCGTCCCTAAAATGTATATTTTAAATAAAACATAAAATAATAACATAACTTAGTTACAGACAAGGTGGTATATGGATTAATCAGTCTACCAACTGATAATTCTATTCTATTTGATAAGAGTATAGAAAGAGGAAAAAATGCCAAAAACATAAATAATAAATATAAAACATATGCAATATTAAAATATTATATTGGATTCCTCTACAAATCAGAATAGTGTTTTGCATATCATAGCTGTACTGCTAGAAAAAAAAGTGTTATCATGACATGAGTACATAGGATCCAAATTTGCTTATAGAGAGGGAGTTCTAGATCACTGACAAGAGAAAAAAGTGACCTAACAATTCCTCGAATAGGAACAAAGTCTTAGGAATCCCTGCTCAGAAAAACCTTAACATACTTCCCACAACTTCTGATTCATTTGGCTAATGGTTCCTTTTAGCAACTGCAAATAGCCCTGTGTGTGTGTGTGTGTGTGTGTGTGTGTGTGTGTGTGTGTGTGTAGGTGAATGTAAGGGGAAATTAGTTTATAGAATATTCACAACTTGGTGTCAATCACCTTAATTAAATCCGGGTTTTACAAAATGTAGATGTTGACCCACTAATGATTCTCCAGGAGCAAGTTTTAAAAACAGAATGGAATGAATGGAATGGAAATGAATAGAGTAGAAAACCAAACAATAATTGCAAATGGTATGATAAAATCTGATTCATGAAATGCTTGTTTCAGTTATTTTATGTGTGACTTTATGTGTTTATATTCAGGATGTAAAGAGTATTTCTTATGGTTTCTAAAATTTTTAAAACCAGTGTACGCAGTAGACTTCATGCTGACAGCCACAGAACTCAGCACAAGATATGCTGGTGGAGATGGAGAGGAAGAAAAAAGCACATAAGGAAGCAGGTGTCTTTGGAGCTGATGTCTTTTGAAGGCCAAAAGGGACCAAGGACACTGATGACCCAAAGTTCAAAAGACTCAGGTAGGACATAGGACACTAGACACTGGTATGTCTGGACTAGTTACAAATGCCACTCAGCTCAGTCTCCTCCAATACCAGTTATCTACGGTCTAGACCAGAAATCTGCAGAATGTGGCCTGTTTTCATATTTTATATATCTTACAAGCTAAAATGCATTTTACATTTTTAAATGGTTGAAAAAAATCAAAATAATCAAGTTTTGTGACATTTGAAAAACTTATGAAATTCAAAATTCAATAACCATAAACACACTTACATAATCAAATGTATTCTTTTACATTTTGCCTGACTTCTTTTGTACTACAATGGTGGATTTAAGTAGTTGTAACAGACATTTTATGGCCAGCAAAGCTTAAGATATTTATTATTTGTCCCTTTAGAGAAAAAGGTTGCTGATCCCTGGTTTAGGTTACTGTAAGTGGATCACAATGTACGGAAGCCAGCTCATCCTGGCTCATAAGAGATGATTAAGAGCCTTTCCTCCCAACTCCATGTTCAATGACATCAGAGTGGTAGTCTGAAATTGGCCATGATAGGAATTCTTACACCACTGAAATCAACAGGGCCACAGTAGGGACTTTTTATTCACCTGAGAACCAGTTATTAAGCATTTACCAAACACTACTGCAGTAAGCACATACTGGACCCACTTAAGAGCTCTGCGAATTCAGGTGCATAACAACCTATGTAAACCATGGTTTTCCATTAAGAGGTCTACACTACCCACATCACACAAGATTGCCTTTAGAATGAAATGAAATGGGGGTGCCTGGGTGGCTCAGTCGGTTAAGTGTCGACTTTGGCTCACGTCATGATCTTGCGGTTTGCGGATTCGAGCCCCACCTCAGGCTCTGGGCTGACAGTTCAGAGCCTGGAGCTTGCTTCAGATTCTGTCTCTCCCCCTCTCTCTGTCCCTTCCTTGCTCACGCTGTGTCTCTCTGTCTCTCAATAATAAATATTAAAAAATTTATCATAGAATTAAATTAAATGAAATGAGGCAGTTACACACTATATTTTAAAAAGTGGGCAGGAGAAACCTCTGTACCTTCCTCTCAATTTTGAAATGAGCCTTAAACTTCTCTAAAAAAGTAAAATCTTACCTGAAAAATAAAATAAAAACAAAACCAAATAACCCACCACCAAAAACAAAACACTGCACATGTAAGCCACTATTACTATTACCTCCATATTCTACCTCAAATATAAAAAGGAGAAAAAAACAAGAAGGAACACCTAGAACACAGTGTTGGGAGATCCACAGTCTTCTCCAAAGAGTATGGCCTCGAAATTTGGAGGACCTGAAGTCTGTCTCTAGATTTCACATAGTACCTGATGTTAAATTTTACCATTATAGGGGGACCTGGGTGGCTCAGTTAGTTAAGCATCCGACTTTGGCTCAGGTCATTATCTCACAGTTCATAGGTTCAAGCCTTGGGATGAGCCCTATGTTGGACTCTGTGCTGACAGCTCAGAGCCTGGAGCCTGTTTTGGATTCTGCGTCTCCCTCTCTCTCTGCCCGCCCTGCCGCCGCCCCGCCACCACCCCCCCACCACCCCCCCCCGTCCCCACCCAGCTCATGCTCTGTCTTTCTTTGTCTCTCAAACCTAAATGTCTTAAAAAAAATTACTGTCATCATCCCCTGTGAAATTTTTCCCATTATAATTTTCTTTATACTTTGTCATTTTTTTTTAAATATAAAGAACTGTTAGGAATCATTTTACTCAGAAGATTTGTGCCAAAACATTTGACCACGGTCCTTTGATACAATAACAACAAAAAAAGCCATCAGGAGAGGGATGTACACAAGTGTGTGTTAACATTTTGTATTTCTTACTGAGTTCTAAAATAATGTTTATATGTCACTGTCTTCCTTAGAATTTCAGGTATCTATAGAAACCATTAGCTTCATTGGATAATTTATGTCCCTCAAATTTCTGAATATGTGTTTTCTTTCCATTGCCAAAATTAAAACATTATTAGCTCTTGGATATTTTCAATAAAAAAAGTAGATGTGCTTTTATCATGTGATATGACATAGTGGGAAACACAGAGTTTGGAGTTATACAGATATGAGAATCCTGGCCTCACCTTTTATGTTCCTCAATTTCTTCACCTTTAAAATGGGGTAGCAGAATTAGTAGGGGAGGAAGCTGTTAATCCACAGCAGTTCCTGTCTCCAAGGCTGCTGACTTGAGCAGAAATCTGCATAGTCTATGCTGAAAACTCTTCTCTGTTACCTAATAGTTGGGTTACTTTGGATAAACCTTTCACTTTTTGAACCTCTGTTTCTACATGGGTAAATGAGGACAAACATATCCTGCAGCATCCGAGTAAAACAAAATAAGCTTGTAAGGACAAAGTTTCTATACAGGCCATTTCTATACAGTTTCATTATATATAACTTTCTTGATATATATATATATATATTTATATCCAAATTAGTTAGCATATAGTGCAACATATAGTGCAAAAATGTTTTCAGGAGTAGATTCCTTAATGCCCCTTACCCATTTAGCCCATCCCCCCTCCCACAACCCCTCCAGGAACCCTCTGTTTGCTCTCCATATTTAAGAGACTTATGTTTTGTCCCCCTCCCTGTTTTCATATTATTTTTGCTTCACTACCCTTATGTTCATCTGTTCTGTGTCTTAAAGTCCTCATATGAGTGAAGTCATATGATATTTGTCTTTCTTTGTGTATATCTATATATATATATATATGTATATGTGTATATATATAGATATACACACACATATGTATATGTATACATATATATGTATATGTATATATTAAGTTTTATTTATTTATCTTGAGAGAGAAAGAGAGTACACACAAGTGAGGGATAGGCAGAGAGAGAAGGAGAGAGAGAATCCCAAGCAGGCTCTGCGCTGACACAGGGCTTGATCCTATGAACTGTGAGATCATGACATAAGCCGATATCAAGAGTCAGATACTTGGGGTGCCTGGGTGACTCAGTCGGTTAAGCGGCTGACTTCGGCTCAGGTCATGATCTCACGGTCAGTGAGTTCAAGCCCCACGTCGGGCCCTGTGCTGACAGCTCAGAGCCTGGAGCCTGTTTCAGATTCTGTGTCTCCCTCTCTCTGACCCTCCCCCATTCATGTTCTGTCTTTCTCTGTCTCAAAAATAAATAAACGTTAAATAAAGATACTTAACTGACTGAGCCACCCAGGTGCCCCCTGGTTCTTATATTTTTGATATTAATTAGCTTTTAAGTAATATTTTTGAGAATTTGACTTTTGCCTTTTTTTAGATTTTTTTCATGTTGGATATTTATTTAGTCTTTAGGGTTTTATTTAAATTCAAGTTAGTTAGCATACAGTGTAATATTAGTTTCAGGTGTACTCTTCTTTTAGATTTTCAAATATAATGTTAAACAATAAACTATTCAATATTTTGTGATTATCATAATCTCCTCTTTAAAAAAAAATTCCTGTTCCTGCTCTTTGATCTTTCCAATTGATTAGCATGTCACCTGGAGACAAAAAAAGACAAGGGGGGAACTTTTAATTAGTCCATTTTGATAACTGTGATTTTGGAGATCTAGATTTCACCTGTGAATGTCTGTCTAGAAGTCTTTCTCCATTAAAATTGATTAGACAATTACACAGAAGAACTTGAAGTTAAGCTGAAAAACGAGAAAAATAATTATAAAATGGCCAACAGTTACTGAAGAATTCCATTCAGTTCTAGTCAAGTGATTTCTCTCAGAATTTGAAATTTGGTTCAAGAGGTAGGACATTAAAAAATATGCCCTTTCCAGTCCACATTATATTTATAAAGAGTTTTGTATGTACAAGGCACCATAAGGAATCGAAAGCTAAGTCAAAACTCCATTTTGCTTAGGAGAATAATAACACAGAACCTCCAACCTCCTCCTTTTTATAGGTAAGTCTGCAAAGTCAAGTTAACTCCCTGAATACCATTCTGGTAGAATTTTATAGAGGGTCAGAGCAACTTGCAAGACAAGAAGGATTATGCATTCCACAAAGCATGTTGAGTATACAATCACCGCTGTATTCAAAGGAAGGAGTCCCAAATGTATCCTGGAGTATGCTATAATCTATAGGGACTGGAAAAGGTACTGTGCAAGCTTGCCTTAGAAAATGCATGTCTTAGTGATGCTGTCAAATCAAGACATCTGTAAAAGTAGAAAAAAATCCTCACAGGGTTTTAAATTCAATGATAATAGAGAAGTAAAGTGTATAATTTCAAGATGTAAGGTTGTTTCCTAAATAGTAAAACTGGCATTTGTATTCCCTCATGTATTAGTGCATTAGTAGATAAAAGCAGATTTTAACATTGTCTAACCAGTTTAAATGTTTTAGCTTTGTCTCTGTAATTAGTAACTTTATCATCCTTTCTGGAGAAAAACTAACTAGACAGCAAGATATTGTTTCTTTTAAAGCATAACTCCATTAAAAATTTCAAGTGACTTGACATAAATTGTTATATAAATGCAGAATGTATATATTGGTTTATTATAAACCTATGCCAAAAAAATTCTACACAATTTAACTAATACAGTTAAATGATAACATTCAATACTATTCAAAATCACCAACTCATATTCCAAATGATGCATTTGTTGGCAATATTGCATTTGTTGGCAATATTCTTTATTGGATATTCAAAGTAAAGTAAATATTAGTATCTACAATCTCAATATACAGTCAATAATTAAATTTTTAAGGTTTTTAAATAAAAAACTGGAATGAGCTTGAAGAATTGAGATTTACACTTAACAAATATGACGTTCATAAGTTAAAACCTAGGAATATTGGGGCGCCTGGGTGGCTCAGTCGGTTAAGAGGCCGACTTCGGCTCAGGTCATGATCTCACGGTCCGCGAGTTCGAGCCCCGCGTCGGGCTCTGTGCTGACAGCTTAGAGCCTGGAGCCCGTTTCAGATTCTGTGTCTCCCTCTCTCTCTGCCCCTCCCCGTTCATGCTCTGTCTCTCTCTGTCTCAAAAATAAATAAATATTTAAAAAAAATAAATAAAAAATAAATAAAACCTAGGAATTTTTGGGGGCACCTGGGTGGCTCAGTCGGTTGACTGTCTAACTTTGGCTCTGGTCATGATCTCAGAGTTCGTGAGTTTGAGCCCCACGTGGGGCTCACTGCTGTCAGCACGGAGCCCACTTGGGATTCTGTCCCCCTCTCTCTCTTCCCCTCCCCCACTTGCATGTGCTCTCTCGCAAAAATAAAATAAAACATCAAAAACACACACAAAGAAAACTGGGAACATTTCTTCAAGATGCTATTTATTTCATAAATTGAGTTTTATTCAAAAGCCAAAATGAAACTAACCTCACAGTCACATCAAAATTTTGATTATCTCTACTCTACCATAAAATATTTTCACAGAAAACAGGTCTGTCATAATCATGATGCCTCTAAATATGGGCCCAAGATGCCTTAGGCTCATGTCTGATATCCTAGTATAATTATTAAGAGCACCTTTTTTACTTCCAAACTTCTAGGTAGGACAATAGATTGTATGTCACCCTAATCATACTTCAATATAAGACAATGGCTATATTTCATTGATGGATATTCCATGTGTCAGAAAAATGGGGAGAAGTTTGTAACAGCTCACAACTATCAAAAGCTAAATTACAGTAAAATTTAATCTTTAAAAATTTGTGAGAATATTAGTTCATTAGCTGTATTCAAAGATACACCTGACTTACTTTTTATATTTATTAGATAAAATGTTTAATTCGCTTGGGTCAAGTCTACAACTACAAAGTAAAGTAGTGAATTCAGGACCAAATTTGGTTCACCAAAATGAAATTGCTAATTATCTCTTTTTCCAAAACTATAAAGCTAACCAATTGTTCAACAAAAGTATGACCAGTGCAATTGCATACCATGTCCTTTTATGGGGACATCAGTTCCACTCTCTTGCTGAAGCACCTTTAATTCAAGGTTATCTTTGTAATTTGATCTCTCCATTATGAAAAATTACTCTTACCAGGAACATCAGCCCCTTCCCCTGATACCAAAAGGATACATTGATAGATATCAATGACTGGAACCTTGCTACTAAGAATTATAAATTGTTACGGCTGACAAATTAAAGTCTTAAAATCTAATTACTTCAATTTGTTGTAAGTGCATTAAATTATTATGAAAGGAGCTACACTGAAATCTCCAAATAGCAAGTCTTCTCTTTATATCTGAAGAATAAGTTGTTGCTTTTCCTATCATGCCTTAGGGATACATTTTATTGTGTAGAACTTGGAGATTGAAAGGAGATTGGAAAATGAAACTTCACTTTCTATTTTTCAGTATTTTACCTATAACTAGTGTTTGGCCACAGTTATGCCAACCCAAATGGTGGTAGGTCGAACTTCCTCAATCTTCAAGTTCAAGGTTATAATACATGTAGAGAAAGTAGCTTTTTATTTATTTTTATTTTTATTTTTTTAATATAATTTATTGTCAAATTGGCTAACACACAGTGTGCAAAGCGTGCTCATGGTTTTGGAAGTAGATTCCAGTGATTAATGCTTACATATAACACCCAGTGCTCATCCCAACAAGTACCCTCCTCAATGCCCATCACCCATTTTCCCCTCTCCCCCCCACCCCCGCCACCATCAACCCTCAGTTTGTTCTCTGTATTTAAAAGTCTCTTATGGTTTGCCTCCCTCCCTCTCTGTTTGTAGCTATTCCTTTTCCCCTTCCTTTTCCCCATGGTCTTCTGTTAAGTTTCTCAAGATCCACATATGAGTGAAAACATATGATATCTGTCTTTCTCTGATTTCACTTAGCATAATACCTTCCAGTTCCATCCACGCTGCTGCAAATGGCAGGCTTTCATTCTTTCTCATTGCCAAGTAGTATTTCATTGTACATATAAACCACATCTTCTTTATCCATTCATCAGTTGATGGACATTTGGACTCTTTCCATAATTTAGCTATTGTTGAAAGCACTGCTATAAACATTGGGGTACATGTGCCCCTATGAATCAGCACTCCTGTATCCTTTGGATAAATTCCTACTAGTGCTATTGCTTGGTTGTAGGGTAGTTCTATTTTTAATTTTTTGAGGCACCTCCACACTGTTTTTGAGAGCAGCTACACCAGTTTGCATTCCCACCAACAGTGTAAGAAGGTTCCCATTTCTCCACATCCTCGCTGGCATCTGTTGTTTCCTGAGTTGTTAATTTTAGCCACTCTGACTGGTGTGAGGTGGTATCTCAGAGTCATTTTGATTTGTATTTCCCTGATGATAAGTGACATTGAGCATCTTTTCATGTGTCAGCCATCTGGATGTTTTCTTTGGAAAAGTGTCTATTCATGTGTTCTGCCCATTTCTTCACTGGATTTTTTGTTTTTCGGGTGTTGAGTTTGGAAAGTTCTTCACAAAATTTGGATACTAACCCTTTATCTGATATGTCATTTGCAAATATCTTTTCCCATTCTGTCATTTGCCTTTTAGTTTTATTGTTTCCTTTGCAGTGCAGAAGCTTTTTCTCTTGATGAGGTCCCAATAGTTCATTTTTGCTTTTAATTCCCTTGTCTTTGGAGATGTGTTGAGCAAGAAATTGCTGCAGCTGAGGTCAAAGAGGTTGTTACCTGCTTTCTCCTCTAGGGTTTCGATGGTTTCCTGTCTCACATTTAGGTCTTTCATCCATTTTGAGTTTATTTTTGTGTATGGTGTAAGAAAGTGGTCTAGTTTCATTCTTTACATGTTGCTGTCCAGTTCTCCCAGCACCATTTGCTAAAGAGACTGTCTTTTTTTCACTGGACACTCAAGAAAGTGGCTTTTTAGTATTTCTAAGTGAAACACATACACCACCATTTAAATAACAAATGACCAAAATAACACATTGTAATCTTTTTTATAATTGAACAAAAATTATAAACTAAAATTTCCTTAGTTTTCTATGCCTCCATCCAAGTGAAACAACAAAAGCCCTATTTCCCTTACATTTTCTATGTAGGGATAAATGGACTACATGGCATCAGATCAATTAGAATTTTTTAATCTTTCTTCCTCCTGTCCCTCTCTTCTTCCATCAGTGCAGATTCTAAACCATGGGATTACTTAACTATCCCCTGTTCTTTGATGGATGTGCTAGGACTCCAAATTACTATATTGGAAATATCCATGCACTAAGAGCATAGAACCTCATTTCTAACTCCGGAGAGAAGTTCTGAAAATATATTTGATAGCGAATGATCTGAGGTATTATCCCAATATAACCTCCTGATGACTGTTTTCTTTATCACCTTTTCTGATTTTTCTCCACACTAAACACTCTTTTCCACATGTGGAAAGCATACTTAAAGCTGTGCATATTTTAGGTAAAAAAAGGATTTTTTTTAGATTGTAATATGCATCTATGTATCTTTCCATCCCCTTTCCAATTTACTCAAGTTATCATGTTCTGTGAATTTCACCAAATGATACAAATGAGTTAAGAGTATTAGGAAAACTGATTTATCAGAGTATTTCTACTTTGTATTAAATACACTATTTCTAGGTAAGGTATTAACTCATGTCCTCTAATTTGAGCTATCATAGTTCAGTATCCCATTTCAATTACAACAGCAGTAAAATAAGAATTGGTAAACCTCATAAATTCAAGATAAAACCCTTCCTGAAAAGTCCTATTATGTGATCATAATAACAATTTGTTAAAAGATAGCTATGATTTAAGACATATTTTGATTTTCTAAAATATGATGTCCCATATATTTTTTGTATGTGTGAGTGTTAAATATTTGGTATTTCCAAAAATAAATTTATTTCTCTTGAAAAATCAGGCTTGATTTTGGGGCAAAGTAAATTACATTTCTTCCTATTCAAATTTTGATATACACTATTGATTTTTGCCTCTGAGGTTCTCAAAGACTTCTTGGTTTTCAAAAGCAGTGTATGATAATGTTTATGAAATTATGACCCACTTCCAACTTGGCATTCGTTTTCCTGCATTTAAATTCTCATATAATTGAGAATATGTAATAACAAGAAATAAGATACCAAAGACCAATTTGAACAATAAATAAACAAATTTTCAATATTCACCCTAAGCATTGAAAAATCCATGAGATTTGTTGGACTCAGTTCCTAATGAGATCTTAAAGCTTATTTTCTTTACTATATTTCAACTTTGAATGGCATTTTGAGATGCAGCATTGACTTGGTGTTTTATATTAAATTAACATTGCTGTTTTCTAAAGTACTTTTTTATTTATGAATTTATGACTCTAGTGACTTCATGTGTATTATATCCTCAAATTACCAAATGAATTTTGAATAACTGTTTAAATCATTTTCATTCTTCTTTAATTAAATGGTGTCTACTGAAAGCAGCATAAATTTGTGTATGTTCCATATGCATGCAGAACTTAATATTCAGGTATTTAAAAACAATACTCAAGGTAATTATTTAATACTCCAAACATTTTTGGCAGTTTCTTTGTCTCTTTTTGCTGACTTTTACTTCCCTGAAAGCAAAAGTAAGTGGCATCTATTAACTCAGAAGATATAAATTCATATTGTTTGTAAGATTATAACCAAAAATAAGTCATTAAACTTTGACTTATTTAACTCATAAGTTAAACTTTGAATGAGTATTGAAGTTTTAATAAGTTATATTGGCAAGAGGTTAAAATCAAATGTATACTGACTTGAGTTGACTAATAGGTCAAAACATTAAAAATGAATAAAAAGAAGAGAAATACAACAAAGTAAAAAAAAAAGAAATAGAGAATCTAAGATTAGCAGTGAAAATATAGAAATATTAATATTTATTGATATCCATGCTATTTTTTAATTGTTTAATTTACAAATTGATGTATAAAATTACATTTCACCAATATAATATTAATTTATTGATACATCCTACATTAATTAATCAAACATTTATTAAACACCATCTGTATGCCAGGTACTTTGGTGGGTACCAGACATACAAAGAGGATCCAATAATCAACAGAAGTAGATAAATAACTGCCTCCATTCTTGTATAGTAGAAATACTACCTGCCTAATATTTAAGTATTAGGTCTTAGACCAGCTGCCATTTCATCTAGAAACTCTTCCCTAAGCAAAACTCCTTGCCTCCAATGTTTTAGGTGCTGCTGCTGGACATTTCCCTAAGTCTATGTCCTTTGTTTACTGTATCACTTATCATAATTTATTTAAATACTTGTTTGAAGTATTTCAACTTCTTGATTCTAAGTTTTGGGAGGACAGATACATAGCTATATTACTCACAATTATATCTCTTATGTCTACCACAGTGTTTGGCACATGGTATATGTCGAATACATACTGGTTGAAAGCTTAAAAAAAAGGAAGATGGAAGGAAAGAGAGGAAAGGGAATGGAGGAAGTAAACAGAAGAGAGGAAGGGAGGAAGAGGAATGAATTTTACACTGGAAACCTCTCAAGGTGAATCCAATGAAGTTAACATATAGTGTCATATTAGTTTCAGGTGTATAATATAGCATTTTAACAATTCTATATGTTACTCAGTGTTCATCTCTTCGTATACTCTTAATCCTTCCTCTTTACCTATTTCACTCATCCCCCTATCCACCTCCTCTCTGGTAACCATGTGTTTGTTTTCTATAGTTAAGAGTCAATTTTTTAGTTTGTCTGTCTCTTTTTTTTCTTTGCTCATTTATTTTGTTTCTTAAATTCCACATATGATTGAAATCATATGGTATTCGTCTTTCTCTGACTGACTTATTTCACTTAGCATTATGCTCTCTAGCTCCGTTCATGTTGTTGCAAATGGCAAGATTTCATTCTTTTTATGGCTGGATAAAATTCCAATGTTTGTGTGTATCACATTTCTTTATCCATTCATCTATTAATGGACACTTGGGCTGCTTCCATAATTTGAATATTATAAATAATGCTGCAACAAACGTCGGAGTGCATGCATCTTTTCAAATTAGTGTTTTCATATTATTTGGGTAAATACCATGAATGCGATTACTGGGTCATAGATTCCTTAATTTTCTGAGGAACTTCCATACTGTTTTCCACAGTGGTGGCACCAGTTTGCATTTTCACCAACAGTGCAAGAGGGTTCCTTTTTCTCCAAATCCTCACCAACAATTGTTTCTTGTAGTTTTGATTTTAGCCATTCTAACAGGTGTGAGGTGATATCTCCCTGTGGTTTTGATTTGCATTTCCTTGATGATGAGTGATGTTGAACATCTTTTCATGTGTCTATTGTCCCACTGTATGTCTTCTTTGGAGAAATATTTGTTTATGTCTTCTGCCCATTTTTAAATTGGGTTATTTGCTTTTTGGGTGTTGAGTTTGATAAATTCCTTATATATTTTGGATACTAACCCTTGATTGGATATGTCATTTGCAAATACCTTCTCCCATTCAATTGATTGTCTTTTCATTTTGTTGGTTGTTTCCTTAGATGTGCATAAATTTTTATTTTGATGAAGTCCCAATAGTTTATTGTTGCTTTTATTTCCCTTGCCTCAGGAGACATGTGGAGAAAAATGTTGCTACAGCCAATGTCAGAGAAATTACTGCCTGTTCTCTGTTCAAAGATTTGTATGGTTTCAGGTCTCACAATTAGGTCCTTAATCCATTTTGAGTTTACTTTTGTGTATGGTATAAGAAAGTGGTTCAGTTTCATCCTTTAGCATGTAGCTGTCCAGTTTTCCCAACCTCATTTGTTGAAGAAACTGTCTTTTTCCCATTGCATATTCTTGCCTCTTTTGTTGAAGATTAATCAATCAAGGTTAATTTTGAATGGAATTTTCAAAGTCTCTTCCAATAAGTCTAATATTAACAATAGTTCAGAGATGAGAAAAAACTAAGATTCAGAAAAAATATCACTCACCTCAAATTTAACATGGGATGAGGGTGCTGGAGACATACAGAAACCTGAGAATCTAATTCTTCTTTTAATCTATCATGAAATACTAGCCAAGCTATAATCCTTTGTAAAGTTTCAAAAAATCATTAAATCATAGCTAAAAATGTTTATATTCATTCATTAGTCAAATATATCTGAACAGGCCAAGAATCAGGATTTCAAAATGTTTTCTACCTAAAGAGACTCTATACGATGCTATTTAAAAATACCCAGGAGTCATTTTTGATATAACATACCCAAGGTTAGAATTTAAAAGAAAATATTTCCAAAGCAGTAGAAACAATATTTATGAATTTCACAGTGCAAAAGTCATTAAAAATTAAAACACCAAGGTTTTTTTAAAAAACTTTATTCATTTATTTTGAGAGAGATAGAGGGTGGGAAGGAAAGGGAAGGGAAGGGAAGGGAAGGGAAGGGAAGGGAAGGGAAGGGAAGGGAAGGGAAGGGAAGGGAAAGGAAGGGAAGGGAAGGAGAGGGAAGGGAAGGGAAGGGAAGGGAAGGGAAGGGAAGGGAAGGGAAGGGAAGGGAAGGGAAGAGAAGGGAAGGGTAGAGAGATAGGGAGAGAGAGAATCCCAAACAGGTCCTGCACTGTCAGCACAGAGCCAGATGCAGGCCTCCAACTCACGAACTGTGAGATTATGACTTGAGCCGAAACCAAGAGCTGGCCTCCTAACCAACTAGGCCACCCAGGTGCCCCTAAAACAGCAAGTTTTATTTTTTATTTTGTATTTTTTTCTCTTTGTAACTATATATTCAGTTTTCTACAAGGAACATGTATTATATTTCTACTTAAAAAATGAAGGAAAATTTAAAAAATGGACAATGTAGAACTGAACTAATCATAAAATCATGTAGAGAAGTATCATCATGAGTGTTTACATTTAAATATATATATATATATATTACCAACTAAATATCTTTGTCAAGAATGATATAGTATGGATCAAATTATGTCCTATTTAAAATACATTATCATGATGAATATGTTTTAAGTTGACTGGATAGAATTGTCACATTCTTTTCTGCTTTTAAGATTTTGTAAACTTGCTGCATTGTCTTCTGGAAATTATAGTTACAAGTGAAAAAATTGGAATAACTGGATCAAAGATACACATATTTTGCAGGTTTTTGAATTATGCTGGTACACACTTTCTAGATAGGTTGCCTATTTCATTTTGTCCATGACAAAATTATTTTTATAATCCTTGAAAATAATTGATCATTTGATAATAAATGACTGATTGCTTTTACATTATTTTGTGTATTTATTAGGAAAGTTTTTGTACTATTAGTCTATTTGCATTATTTTTATTTTTGTTATGTATATATTTGTGTTTCATTACTCTAGAAATTATTTGTTTAAAATATATTTGCAAACCAAAATTAATTTATCATATTTACTCAGCAATACTTTAGCCCATTATATTAAAAATATATCAAAATATTAATTTCATCCAGAGAAAAGAAAGATTTTTATCCCATCTTGACAAATTAATGTATCTGAGCCATAAAAAAAGACTATTTGGATCACATTAACATGCTGAACTTTTAATCATTACTCTATACTCAAACTATGCCATTCTGTATTCAGCTACCAGAGTATGGAAAATTAAAATATGAAATTAACAAGTTACAACCTTTGCCAATAAATCTGTTATTTTCACTGCAAGATAGGGTAACCATTAATGGTGTTAAAAAGATTTGCTTTCAAGCTATAAGATGCTTCTTTTAAAATAGCATCATTGCAATTGTGGCAGTAAATGGTTCAAAGTGCACCTAATATATTCAGAGTTCACCAAATTCTTTGCATTTCCAATCTGACCCACATCATATTTATTGGGCTATAATGACTGTGGATCACAACAATTTCAGGATGCTTCTGGAAAGGCAAAACCTCTCCTATTAATAATGCAGCAGTTGAACATTAGAGTACCATCACTATATTTTATTATGTGATAAAAATGTTAAAAGTACATTACTATACAACTGTAGGAGTACATTTGGCCATAAGTGTGTTTTGAGTACTAAAGAGAAACAGGAATAAAATAAGGACCAACTATGGCTTTCACACAGACAAAACACATGTTATCAGGCTGCAATGACAGTACATGTGTATGTGTTGTATGTGTGCAGATATAGTGAAATGTGTTGAGTTCATGTATGTCTCTCTGTGTGTGTTCAGATAGGCATATGTGTTCATGTACGTGCCTGTATGAGTTTGTGTATGTATGTGTGTATGCATATGTGTGTATAAAGGTGGCAATCAGATTTCATGGTTCACAGTTGAATGTGCTAATAACATCTTCAGTTTGTGGAAAATGTATAGTGGGGGCATGAAATCAGGGGATGAATATTTTCTGAGAACAGAATAGAGAGTGGCAAAACCTAACTGTCCAGACTATCAGTAAACCCTGCAAGGTTTAGACTAGTTTGTAGCATTGTGCTGATTTTTTTCCATATTAATCATATATATATATTTTTAATGTTTATTCATTTTTGAGAGACAGCGAGAGACAGAACATGAGCGGGAAAGGGGCAGAAAGAGAGGGAGATACAGATTCTGAAGCAGGCTCCAGGCTCTGAGCTGTCAGCACAGCGCCCAATACAGGGCTCAAACTCACAAACTGTGATATCATGACCTGGGCCAAAGTCAGACCAACTTGAGCCACCCAGGTGCCCCCAAATCATATATTTAAACAAAAAAAATTGATTTTTGAGAGCGGTCTGTATCAGTTTTCTATTGCTATGTTATAAATAACCACACATTTACTACTTGAAACAATACACATTTATTCTTTCACAGTTGCTATGTGTCAGGAGTCCAGGCACAGCCAAGCTGAGTCCTCTATTCAGGGTCTCACAAGGCTACATTCATATCAGTAAGCTTGATTAGGGAGGAATTTACTTCTATGCCTATTCAGGTTGTTAGCAAAATTTATCCCTTTATCATTGTAGGATTAAGGTACATGGTCCCTTTCTAACTCTCACTTTTATCTATTCCATTGCTTCATTCCTTGATTTTTTCCACTGTGCCACCACCTGTAAGGTTGACAAACTTATTACACACAACTGCCAGCCTTAGCTTAGTATCTCCCTCAAATCCTCTCACCACTCCTCTTGCATACTGTATTTTGCAAAAGCAGCATGGAGAAAAAGAGAATAAACATTTTTCCCATAGATAGGCCTGAGTTTCAATCTTGATACTCCTCCTTTTTATAAGAACTTGGGCAAGCCATTTCATTTTTCTGAATCTCAGTCTCCTTGTCTGTCAGAAGAAATCATAATATCTACTTTTTGTTACAGCTAGATGGAGAAACCATATAATATATACTTGACACATAGAAAGTGCTCAATAGGAAGAAACTTGCAAGTACACACATCCTTTGACAATGGTTCTAGGTGCAATAAACTTCTCAGGCTTTGCATAATGACTTCCATTTACCAAAAAAATTTTATGTTCTAGGTCATATGCTAAGTACATTCTTTGCAATTATCTTATTTAATGTTGCATTAGTTCTCTGTAGCTATTGTAGCAAATTATAATAAACTAGTTGACTAAAAATAGAAATTTATTTTCTCACAGTTCTGGAGGTGAGAAGTCCAACATTGAGTTGTCAGTAGGGTCTTACTCCTTCCAAAGGTTCTAGGGCAGAATCCACTCCTTGCCTCTTCCAGCTTATGGTGTTCCTTGGCTTGTAACCATATCCTTCCAGTCTTTCCATTGTCACATAATCTGCTCCTCTATTGTGTGTGTCTCCTCTGTATGTCTCTTATAAGGATACTTGCCATTAGATTTAGAGTCTACCCAGAAAGTCCAGGGTGATCTCATCTCAAGATCCTCAGGTAAATTACATCTGATAAGACCCTTGTCCTAAATAAGGTATCATTCACAGATTCTGGGGATTAGCACAAGAGCATGTGTTTTGGGAGGCCACCATTCTGCCCACTACCAACATCATAAAGCCCTAAATTTTAAGTACTAACATTATTTCAATTTATAGAAGGAGGAACCATATTTCCAAGACATTTAAATACTTATCTCAAGATCAGATGGACAATTCATAGTATGGATAGGGTTTGGTGGGGATGGGCTACCCACATACTTCTGACTCCACGCCTAACCCTGAACCTCTCGGTCCCATTATGCTCTGGCACATCCTGGCAAGTCCTAGAACTTTCAGAAAATCTTATGTTGGGAGGATACATCCATCAGTAAAAGAAGAACATTTTACTCTTTTTTCCTTATATGAGCTTAACCTGACTTTCTGAAACTGTCAAAATCATTTCTTCTAGTGAAAATTAACCTGAGTGTGGGAGTGAGTTGAATTGCTTTAAATTTAAAGATGTCAAAGTAAAGGTCAAGTAGATGCCTATCTTGGTTCTTTAATTAGAAGATTTCAGAGTTCTGTACTAAGATTTTAAAAGCAGGGTGAATCACTTCACCTTGGTGCTGTGATCTCTGATGGTTTTTTGCTGACCCTTGTCACCACAAATTACAGCGATCAGAGACAATTTGGAAAAGAAAGTTAAGTTCAGGAGTTTTGAAGGAGCACATTGTCTTCCATGTTTCCGTACCGTTCCATTTTTGTCTTGCCTTTTCAACTACCCTGGATTTCTCCCACCTACATAATGTGTTTAATTTGAGATTATGGTATGTGGTTAATGTGTTTCAATTTACACATTATACTTTTTTTTTCTAATCTGAACAAAATACCTTACCCACAAGACTCTTTTAAGATTACCTAAGAGTCTTTCCCCAACCCCAGCAAGAGAAGTCACTTTTACATATCTGCACTTAATATATATTTTTATAATTACTATATTAATAAATGCACAAGAAGCCACATATGCTAATGGAAAAGCCTTCGTCTAGGGCCTTTAAAATTTTGTATTCTAGTATCAGTTCTGCACTAATTAATTGTGTGACCTCAACTGAAGGCCAAGATAACTTCCTTATTTGCAAAACTGAGATAATTGCTACTTCCTAATTCAAATCATTGCAGTAAGTATAAGAGAACTTACAAAATAAATGCTGAAATGCTCAGAAAACAAAGTGTGTGCTGTCTAACTTTACCAAAAAATACAAAAGAATAAGGAGCAATTGAAACATGCAAATTTAAAACCTACAAAAATATTTGGATGCTTTTTTCAGTTATTCTTCTATAGTTATCATGGTCTATTTTAAGCCTTTAGGATGTCTATCCCACTGCCAGTCTCTGTTAATGACATTGGAATAGATGATCAAGATTTCCTGAGGATTTTAAGGAAATATAAATTTGATTCCACTGAAAACACTTCATTCTATACTGGCAATTCTGCAAATTCCATGAAGTGCCTTTGGAAACTAATTCTAGCCTCCTTTTCCCCTTAGCCTTTATTTCCAGATGTGTTACAATTCTTACTCCATGTGAAAGCTCATCAGCCAGCTCTAGGGAGCTTTAATTCTCAGGCATTTACTTCAATAGATAAGTGGTTAAATAGTAACCAAGTGTACAGGCTTTTCCAAAAGAGGGTAAAGATGTTTGTAGGGAGAATGCAAGCCACTGGAAAAGTATTTAAACACAAATGATTAGTGGAGTTGTCCAGGGACCAAAGAGCCTTCTGTTGAGTGGATAGGAAAAAAGATTGGCCTGCTGTTTTCCACAGATAGTTTGCATGTAAAGCATAAAGTAATTAAGTGTTTTAATTTTGATCCCTATGGTGCCTCTCCTTTTCAGAGCACAGCAGGGAGGGGAAACATAATTGACACCATTTGGAAGGTTGGGTGCCTAAGGTTGCCGGAAGTCTTTGTACTTGAAACCTGACATTTAGGTTTACTATGTTGCTATTCTTACGTATACTCTGTTCCTATTCATGTGTAAGCAAAAAGACTGTGCCTACCACACCTTCAGAAAGCAGCCTCAAATCTTCAAAGGCTAGGGTGAATACTCTGTCATCTGAGAGATTAACTGCCTGCTCACCTGGGCAGATGACAGAGCTGAAAATGCTGTTTTATGTGTTTGCATATATGTTCGTTTCTGATATGATTTTGTACTCAAACAATATTACACATTATTTTTTGGTTTTTACTCTAGGACATATTAATGTGCACATCCAAGACTCTATAGGGTCCCTTTGATTTCCTAGTAAACTAGGCCTTTGAGTTAGTCTTACATACCAGGAATAATTGAATAAGAGAATAGATCCTTTTCTAGTTGATAGAAAACAAGTAGGAAAAATGTAAAAGAAGATTATCTTCAAAACAGTGAGACTTGTTTACTAATGAGACTTCATCCCCAGACAGTGCCTGGCATGCTGCAATATGCTCTATCTGAAGATTCAATAAATGAACGAGTCTTCTGTATTTTTATTTCCTATCGTGTGATACAACAGCTCTGACCCTGTCCTAGGCTGTATACCTTAAATATACTATAATATACACAAAATGCATTAGATTTTAATGTTTAGGGGATATTTCTATTTGATCTACCAACTTTAAACTATTTTCCTATTTGTGTTGTTGGACTAAGCGACTAAAGATCTGTATTCTAGACTTCTTTGAAATACTTGCCTCATTTATCTTGGATGCAAAATGGAGGTCTTAGTGTCTGTCTCATTAATCTTACAGAATAGTCATATAAGCCAAAAGAGAGAATATATACAGTCTTTTTGAAACTCTTTGCTACTTTCTGAAGCATGCAAAGATGTTATGCTACCAAATGTGAGAGATAATTTTTCAGGACAAATGAGAAGCACATCACCTGCATGAGTACTTCTGATCACCAGGAAATGAATATATATATATATATATATATATATATATATATATAGCCTATAAACAATACATTCATATGTTAGCACAGCATATTTGTTAATGCAAAGCTGAGTATACAATAAATTCATCTAATATAGTTTTTTCAAAACAGTAACATCAGGACTGTAGTATTTAAACCAAAGTATTAAATGCTGAATTAATATGGAATTTCACTACATTCATTCATATTTCAGAAGGTACTATTCTTCCATCAGTTTAGTATTCAGCATAATTATTTTTATATCACTTGTTTATTTGTGAAATATTGTATATTATTGTAACCTATGTAGGATTGAATAGTAAATAATTATACATAAAATTTTTCTGCTGTTTTCTTATTCCAAGGGGACACTATCTTTAGAGGTATTTTAAAATCAAAAAGTCACAAGAATCACAGAACCATAACATTCTAAAGTCAGAGAAATTAGGGGCATGTGGGTGGCTCAGTCAGATAAGTGTTAAGCATGTGATTTCAGCCCAGGTAATGATCTAATGATCTCATGGTTCATGAGTTCCAGCCCCACATAGGGCTCTCTGCCGTCAGCATGGAGACTGCTTCGGGTCCTCTGTCCCTCTTTCTCTCTCTCTCTCTCTCTCTCTCTCTCTCTCTCTCTCTGCCCCTTCCCTGCTTGTACTGTCATTCTCTCTCAAAAATAAATAAACATACACAAAAATACTTTAAAACAATAATAAAGTGAGAGAATTTAGAAATCAAGTGAAAATTATACAATTTTAGAAAGAAGGAAACTAGGATTGCACAAAAGTCTGAAGATTGTTGTAAGTAACCACGTTCCAAATCAAAGTGGCTTAAGGGAAAAAATAAAAGTATGGAGAAAGTATTATTGCATGAGAAAACTAAATGTCCACAGAAGCTTAGCTGGATCCAGGTGCTCAAATACTAATGTCAGAACAGTTTTACTCTTTGTATCTTGGTCCTGCTTTGATCTGTGTTGGCTTAATTCTCAGGAAGGAAATTTCCTCAACATCAAAATGGCCACTGGAAGACATAGGCTTACTTCCAAAATATAGCAAACTCAATCACAGTTTGTTTATTTGTTTGTTTTTTTGCCAGTAGTTCAAGCAAAACCTCAAAGTTGATACCCATTAACATTGACTGATGAAGCTCCGTTCACACTCATACATATGAACCAGTCACTGTGGGGAGGGCTATATGAGAGTTTCACTAGCAAGTTATGTATGATATATGTCCCATTCCAATGGACAATGGTAGAGTAAGTTTAATCCAAATTTCATGACCAGGAGGTCAAGGTAATGAACAGTTATAAAAAAGAAGGGAAAACCAATGTTGGGAAGGCAAAATCAATAAATGTCCACTGCAGAAAGTGGTACAGCAGGAAGAGAAATTTCAGAGAATGGAGGGAAGTGTTTCAGAGAAGGGAATCATAAAAATAAAAAATAACAAAAAAAGTGTGATTATTTACATGAGGATACTAAATCCTCAAATCCTCTTTAAAATTAATAATATTGGATACTGGATCCTTGCAGAGTAGATATTGTCAGTCTGTTACTTGCAGGATGTTCAAGAAGATGCCTAAAGAGTAGAATTGATTTTAAAAAATTAAGAAAACATAGTTGAAAATTGAACTTTGTCATTCCTTGGGAAGAATATTTTAAGACTTCTGTGTAATGAAGCTTCAGGTCAAAATTCATCTCATAGTCACTACTATTTGTTAAGTAAATATATAGTCAGGTCATCTAGAACCATGTAGCACTAGAGAAACTAGAAGTTAATGTGACCAGCCAGTATAGTGACATGTTTGAAAGCATGAATTCTGGAGCCAACCATCTGGATTTGAATGCTAGCTGTTCTCCTTGCTATATGTATAAACTTGAGACGGTTACTTATGCTCACTGTGACTTAGTTCACTCATTTAAAAATATATGTAATATTAGAACCTACTTTATGTTACAGGGTATGTCAAAAACTTGAAAGTTCTGAAAGTTTAATGTACTTGTAAGATAACGAAGTATCCTGCCTATTTTATGGATGCTAGTGTAAGAGAAGAAACTCCTGGGTCAGAGAGAAAGAACTTAATTATCCATGGTTCATGCCATTTTTTCTTTCCAATAAACTCTCATCAGGTGACATGGAGAGGCCCAGATAGATGCTCCACATATAGTGGATTTGTATTATAGCTGAAAGTCCTCAAACATAAGAAACTCCAACCTTCTTTAACCCACTGCAAGCAAACCCAATCTTTGTCCTGTATGGAAATATGATCCTTACTGTATTGGACAGAACACAAGCTAGCTCATTGCTCAGGAGGGAGACACAATATCTATTTTCCAACATTTTTCCATACATAAATATTTATTAGAAAGTAATCAAGGACAAAAAGATAATTATAACCTCTGCTTGCAAAAAGCAAAGAAATGCAAGAGACACATAAAGAATTATCTCCTGGGGCACCTGGGTGATTCAGTAGGTTAAGCATCTGATTTCATGCTCAGGTCATGATCTCACTGTTTGGGAGATCGAGCCCCACATCGGGCTAACTGCTATCAGTACAGAGCCCAGTTCATACCCTCTGTTCCCCTCTCTCTTTGCCCCTCCCCAGCTCGCTCTCTCTCTCTCGAAATAAATAAATAAACTAATAAAAAATGTTTTAAAAAAAGGATTATCTCCTAACAGGTTGATGTGGATTGATAAATGCATTATTGTTATTGTTAAACAAGTTTTTAAAATATTACTGTAGTTATATATTTTATTCCGTCTATTTAGCTCTCGTGTATATGGCTCATAATCATATCTGACCAGTACAGTTAGTGTGAATAAGACAAGAACAATTGTAACAGAAGGCCTCAAAACATCCAAATGTGGAACTGGGTCCACAACAAGACTCTAATAAGTCATCACCTAATTTACATGTCCTTTTCTTAAAGACCTCAACTCAGGTTTAGGAACTTCCTAGTTTTCATTTCTTTCCCCCATGCTGCCTTCCTGTACTTTCATTTAAGATCTATACCTTCATATAAGACCTTTTATTAACAAAATAATTTCATTTCTTTAATAGATATGGATGAAATTAATGTGTACAATAACAATAATAATCTGGAACACTCATTCTCCATAAGAGCCCATATTATCTCTGTTTAATACTTTTTCTTAATATTTTTTTCTTAAAATTTCATGGAGAATTGCTTTATATGGTTACATTACAAATATTATATAAAGAAAAATTAAGAAATATAACCAGTAGTGAAAAGTTAAATGGTATTATGAGAAGAAATGGAGGTGAAAACTGCAGAAGAAAAATTGCAGAAGATAAAAAAAAGTCAATGTTAAGATAAAGGAGTATATACAACTGGAAAAAAATAACTTGCATTAACTAGCAATAAAATACGATTCCTCAGTTGTTTTTTCTTTTTTTACTAGTAAAACTAATTTAAAAAAATCCAGTATGTATAGCCAACATAGAAAATATCTGGGTATAAGAACATATACCAGAGGGTAATGGGGATTAAGGGCACATATAGACTCAGGGGTGCCTGGTTAAGCATCTGACTTCGTCACGGTTTGTGAGTTCAAGACTTGCACTGGGCTCGTGCTGACAGCTCAGAGTCTGGAGCTTGTTTCAGATTCTATGTTTCCCTCTTTCTCTGCCCCTTCCCCACTTGCACTCTGTCTCTCTCAAAAATAAATATTTTAAGAGAATTAAAAAAAAAAAGAGTACACATAAACTCAAACTTCCCATTAACTGGCTCACCACGGGATAGTCCTGTAGCTGCCAACAAAATGGTTTTGAGTTTTCTGCCAGAAGACCAGATACTGCTTTGTTAAAATTAAAAGAAAATAAAGTCTTGTGAATTAGTCTCTGACCTATAGTATTACTTTCACAGGTGGAATTAGCATTATCTGTATCAACAATTAAGAGACCTATTTGTAAAGAAAAAAAATTTGCGAAATTAAAATTTTTTAAACACAACAGGTTGTATGTGTACGTATATAAACCTATTGCCAAATAATAATTCTTGATAATTTCTCAGTTCTTTATCATTTTAATCTTTTTTCAGTTTATGTATTCATTTCAAGACAGACAGACATAGCGAGCAGGGGAGGGGCCCTGAGAAAGGGAGAGAGGAGAGAATCCCAAGCAGGCTCCGCACTGTCAGTACAGAACCTGATGAGGGGCTCAAACTCATGAAACACGAGACTGTGACCTGAGAAACCAAGAGTTGGATCCTCAGCCAACTGAGCCACCCAGGTTCCCTAGTTCTTTATCATGTTCAATAGAAATTTCAATGTATTGTCCTAACACAAGTTAATTTTATAATGACTATTATTCTGCCTTCATTTAAGAGATTTTTTGATAAATTTAAGTTGAAAAAAATATAAGTAACCAGTAACCCCTAACTATATATATCTCAGAACCAATGAAGTATCAAACTGATAATTACCAGATTTTTAAAAAATGTTTATTTATTTTGAGAGAGATAGAGATCGATAGAATGTGCACATGAGCAGGGTAAGGATAGAGAGGAAGAGAAAGCATCTCAAGCAGGCCTCACACTGTCAGCACAAGGCCTGATGTGGGGCTCCATTTCACAAGCCATGAGATCATGACCTGAGCCAAAATCAAGAGTCAGTCACTTTTAACCAACTGAGCCACCCAGACACCTCTGAAAATTACTAGATTCTGAATTACTTTGGAGCTTAATAGATATGCTCTCTATTCTAAACTCTATTTAGAATATGGTAAGAAGTCAAAATTTAGTCAGAAGATGGCTCTTTCTTGGCTCATTTCCTATATCCAAGCCTGCACAATATTGAAGCAGTTAAAAGACATCATTGCTACAAACTAAAATGCAACCTTCAGAATGGGAGAAGCTATTTGCAAGTGACATATTTGATGAAGGGTTAGTATTCAAAATCTATAAAGAACTATTTAAATTCACTACCCAAAAACCAAATAATCCAGTTAAGAAATGGGCAGAAGATATGAAAAGACATTTTCCAAAGAAGACATCCAGATGGCTAACAGACACATGAAAAGATGCTCAACATCACTCATCATAAGGGAAATACAAATAAAAACCACAATGAGATACCAGTTCACACCTGTCAGTATGGCTAAAAGTAACAACACAGGAAACAACAGATGTTGGCACGGATGCGGAGAAAGGGGAACCCTCTTACACTGTTTGTAGGAATGCAAACTGGTGCAGCCACTCTGGAAAACAATATGGAGATTCTTCAAAGAGCTAAAAATAGAAACACCTTAGGATCCAGCAAAGGCACTACCAGGTATTTATCCAAAGGATACAGAGGTGCTGATTCATAGGGGCACATGCATCTCGGCATTTATATCAGCATTATCAATAATAGCCAAATTATGGAAAGAGCCCAAATGTCCATTGACTGATGAATACATAAAGAAGATGTGGTGTGTGTGTGTGTGTGTGTGTGTGTGTGTGTGTGTGTATAGAAGAGAATAGAATAATACTTCACCATCAAAAAGAATGAAATCTTACTGGATTGCCTGGGTGGCTCAGTTGGTTAAGGGTCCAACTTTTGATTTTTGATTTTGGCTCAGGTCATGATTTCACGGTTTGTGAGTTCAAGCCCACCTTAGACTCTATGCTGATAGCGTGAAGCCTGCTTGGGATTCTCTCTCTACCTCTGTCTCTCAAAATAAATAAATAAACTCAAAAAAAAAATAAAAACAAAGAATGAAGTCTTGCCATTTGCAATGATGTGGATGGAGCTAGAGTGTATTATGCTAGGTGAAATAAGTTAGGTAGAGAAAGACAAATACCGTATGCTTTCACTCATATGTGGAATTTAAGAAACAAAACAGATGAACATAGGAGGGAAAAAAAAAGAGAGAGGCAAATCATAAATCAGACTCTTAACTATAGAGAACCAACTGAAGATTACTGGAGGGGAGGTGGGCTGGAGGGATGGGTTAAATTGGTGATGCACTTAAGGAGAGCACTTGTTGCGATAAGCACTGGGTGTTATACGCAAATGAGAAATCACTAAATTCTACTCCTGAAACTAATATTACACTATTTGTAACTAACTAGAATTTAAATAAAAACTTGACACAAAAACAGACAAAACAAAATAAAAAACAAAAAGACATCATTGCTGATCACTTTCATTTCATGAACATGAGAGAATATAATGTATTCTAGAGTGTTATGTTAAAATTTTGAGAATTGTTCCATGACACCCTTTTACCATGGCTACATAGATTAAAATAATGGTAATACAATAGTTAATCATAACTAAGTGTATACACACACATACACACACATATATACACTTATAATGTATTGTATATTTGTTAGTTATATCATAACTGTATATATATATATATATATACGTATAATATATCATGTATATTTATTCTGAGGGACTATGACAGAGAAAAAAATAAAATATGGATTAGAGAGCATTTTAAATGCCAACATGTAATGAGAATGGGTGAAACATAAGTTTAATTTACTCACTTCCTTATTTGTTAAACATTTTTTAATACCTATTTGTATAAGAGACTAGAGTGTCTGCAGGGGATACAACAGTCAGCAGGTAAACAAAGAAAAACCATAGTATCTACCTTCACAGTACATGTATTTTAAATAGGAGCAGTTAAATAATTAATAAACACAAAATTTCAGTTCCATCCAGTGCTGTGAAGTTCTTAGAAGTGCCTGTAACAGGAGGACTTGAGTTCAGATGTTGAGCTTAAATGACAAATATGAGTGAATTAGGCAAAAAGAGGAAGAATACTCCATTTTGCTTTTTAGAAACACTGTGATCACAGCAGATTCACAAATGTTTCCACTGATGCCCCTCTATGCAGATGAGCATTAGCTCATACCCCAGGGATCTGGAGACACGGCCGAAAGCTTTTCTCCAAAAGCAAGACCTCATTGCTTTAGCCTGCTTTGGAATAGGGTGACCTCACATTTCAGTTTGCCCTGGGTCATCCTAGCTTATGCCTATTGTCCCAGTTTAAATTTGTTTTTTTTAATTTTTTTTTAACGTTTATTTATTTTTGGGACAGAGAGAGACAGAGCATGAACAGGGGAGGGGCAGAGAGAGAGGGAGACACAGAATCGGAAGCAGGCTCCAGGCTCTGAGCCATCAGCCCAGAGGCCAACGCGGGGCTCGAACTCACGGACCGCGAGATCGTGACCTGAGCTGAAGTCGGATGCTTAACCGACTGAGCCACCCAGGCGCCCCCCAGTTTAAATTTTTAATAGCTCACTAGTTTACACTCAGATTATGCTTGTTAGGATAATATAGTATACTGTTAGCACTTCTTTACACTCATATTTTATCCTCGATATTCACTGAAACATATCACTGTGTGTTAAAACAAGCTCATATCATTTTAAATATAAGTAAGCAATGAGAAAGATAATGTTTAAGGGGAAATTATTAGTCTTAAAATTGCAATTGGAGTAAAAACAATTTCAGTGGACTATTGAAACACATAATCTAAAGCTGATTTAAATAACCACAAATAATATAACCTCATCTTTTATGGTTTCAAGAGAGAAAAGATGAATACAAACAATAGACCATATTTACAAGAGTTCTAGAAACAGAAAACAGAAGGGAAGAGATAACTGCACAGTAATTAATAACAAAGCAATATGAATTTTTGTTGTTATTGATTTTTAAGACAGCATCTTCCCACCTATTTCACAACACTAATTTATTATCTTATGTATTCCTTCAACAAATATATTCTGACATACATACATATACTAGGTACTATTTTGTTTAACATATTGGGGATATAGTGGGGAAAAAAAACAGAAAAGAATCTGTCTTCATAGACCTTGCTAGTATTTGATACTTTTATATTTAAGAATAAACTATGCAAATTAGCTAAAGTTACGTGGTAGCATACTATGTATGTGAAGATAGAGTCAATATAAGAAAAAAAAGCATAGTGTCAAAGGTCAGGCAAAAAGCGATCACACAGGCAGTATATAAAAACTTGCTGTGATTAAGACTAAGGCTTGTCTTTGGGCTTCCCAAAGTCAAAAGGAAAAAACAAAATTCAATTCATAATTGTTTTTTTTCCCTGGTAGGTAAAAAAATTCTCAGAAGATACAAGGATTTTCTAGCAACAATTTCCATACACACAAGCATGCACGCCCATATGTAAGCACACATACCATAAATACGAGAAACTGAGTAACAAACACTAAGGGAAACTGCTTGATGATTCCAAAGCTCAGGTTCTCAGAGCGAATATACATGAAAGTAAACCAGAAAACTTGGAAAAATACAAATTCTTGGGTACTTTGCCTAGTATGATGCTTCTCAGATAGTCCTGAAATGTAATCTGATGTGAGAATCCCAGAGATACTGGGCACTATTTTGTATCTTTTAATAAAAATGGAGCAAGTCTTATATGGTAAAATATACATAAATGCAGAAATTATGTTTTTGTTTTTTTTTTACAAATTAGAAAACACAAAGATATAATAATAAATATATGTAGTTAAATATAATGTATATAATAAACATTTTTAAAAACAAATTTATTACATAAAATTATCCTAAATTCTGATAACAAAACATGACCAAAAAATGCCCTAAAAGGGACGAATATAAACTTATTACTATTAGAAATAAAGATTTTAAAATTCTTAAAGGAAACATTATAATCTAAAAATATGTTATATAAGAATTCATAAAAACCATGCAAAGTGTATTTCTGAAATGTAATAATAAGACATTTTAAAATAATTGCTAATTTATTGATATCAATAGAACAAAGAAATAGCATTTTTCAATATTAAAGAAGTGATATAATGCAAACTAATTACAAACTAAAAAACAATACTAAATACTGACCCACTCACATACATTCCACTCACAGCCCACAAAACCAGAACGCCTACATGAACACAGGAGTTTAAAGAGGTTATATAAATTATCATCATCATAAATGACATCAGTAATTTAGTGATTAAATGTGTGAGGCACAAGGCAAGAGCTTTGTATACAAAATTTAATTTAAAATTAGATTTAAAAAATCTACATATCCACTGTTTTGCTATTTCTAATTTTCAACAAAACCAAAATGGTAGAAAAAGAATTTAAACCTAGTTCTAATAGTCTTCAAAACAAGAACTGATTATCAATATGCTCTGTTGAATTAAATCTAATCTATACAAAATTGGAGCTAGATAATAAAGGTGAATACTGGTCTGACTAAAATTGAGACTATTTTTTAAAATATAACAGTGAAGAGATGACTGATAAATAATATAAAAAAGAATATAAACAAAATTCTTAAAATGAAGATACAAGAAACTGGAAGAAGTATTTGTGTTTAGTTACTAAAGTCATTATATTTTACATACAAAAGTTCTCACACATTAAAATACAAGAGATACATGTTCCACTAGAAACATTTTTTTAAATTAAGGACAGAAAATGGCCAATACTCTTGTAGACACAGTTAGCCTCCCTAGAAGCTATAAAATATGCAGATTAAAGCAAATATTGCTTTTGCCATTGTAAGATCTTACGAAGGAATGCTGTGAAATGAGTGAAATATCTCTTTCAGACGTAACCATTAGGAGTATAAATTGTCTTCTCTTTCTGAAAGTAGTTAGGTAATATATAATCAAATGTTTGAAGTATTTTCATCAGAGTTTACCCAGTGTTTCCACTTTAACTAATTTGTCCTAACGAAGTAATCTGAAATGTGCTAAGACTGAATACAAATAAAATGACTCTTGCACTGTTCATGATAATATAAATGAGGGAAGAGAACATACAATGAAAATAATCTAAATGCACCAAAAAAAGCAGAAAGTTAAAATATTTGTTGCTTATCTATAGGCAGTAATTGTCTGTAATCTCTATAAACCTATTGACAAGATTATATAATGTCTTAGAAACACAATCAATCATTTGTTAACAGGTGAAAATAAAAATATTTCAAAAGTTTCACAAAATTATTATTTGGAGAAAGAAATACAAATGGTAGTTACAGTGTAGCATATTTTGAGAAGAAAATAAATTTATACACTCAGACTTACTGACTCAATACTGGGAGTAACTGTAACAATTCTAGTAATAGCTGTGTCTAAGAGTAGGCATCTGAGTAATATTTATGTTCTCCATACTTTTCCATATTTCTCATGTTATTACAGCAAACATGAAGTAATCTTATAATCTGAGAAATACTGAAGTAGTCTTAATAAAATGTCTTATCTCTAAAATGATTAATCTTATAAGAACACCATGCCTGTGTTCTTTAACCACACAAATATGCTATTTCAATAATATGTGTAGACATAAATGGCATAGAAGTACTTGGGAGAGCTAATAGTCTTTAAGTCACTAGAAGAATTTTAATCATGTTTATATGTGAGTGTTACCACTGGTATATCATTAGATAAAAAGAGGCACCAAAAGAAACTTAGCTCTAAGTTTCTTTTCTAGAAAGCATGACAAAAAGAACATTGCTCATCAGGATTAGAAATCCCACCAAATTCATAACTTCTTGCCAATGAGATGGTACACAGTAAAATAACTCTCTTTCTCTTGTCCATACAACTCTACCTACTTTAAAGAAAAACAAAAATTGCCATAGGCATGGGGTTAAACACTATGTCTGAGCATCTTACAAAAACATAATATATAACCTTCTGGAATTCAGCTCTCAATAAAAGTTCCAGTGTTGCTGTCTCAATTGTGGGCAGGATGTGTTTTATTAAACAGCCATATGAGGTATAAGAACATTTGAGAGCAAGACTTCTCAGTGTTTTCCACAGCTAGCTGATTTACAAACCTGCTAAAGTAAAAAGGAAATTGGGTAACAGCTTATGCTGTTAAAAGCCTTCAGGTCTGAAAAGATATTATCCTCAAGAAAGGGAAATAGCAGTAGCATCTGGGTAGCTTACACTGAACCCTATTTTGTTTTTCATTGTGCAGTTGGCCTTCCTTAAATGCAGAAGACAGAGAATCTTCTCAGTCTCCTTCTTGGGTTGTCTATAAGTCAAATTTATGTTTAATTCTGTAGGGGAAAAACAGACACAAACCTCATTTTCTAAATGATGAATCTGCATTTTCAATGTAGTTACATTTAGTCAATAGTTTATGTGAAAGCACATCCCAGCAGCATATTGGAAATCTGTCAGTACAGAAAAAAATTCATAAGTATGCAGAGAAAGGCCTACTGTTTGCAGGACAGTATGATGAAACTTATGAAGGACACAGAAGAAAGAGAAGGCCTGACTCCTGCCTTCTGTGGGATTACAATTCATCTGAGATGATACTAATTTAACTGAATGCTTCCTTTCTTCCTGGAGCTGAGCTAAACCCTTTGAAATGATAACTTCACTTAATCCTTAATCATGCCTTGAAATACATCTCATTATCCCTATTTTACAAATGAGGCCACCACTTTCTAAGAGGTGAAGTTGTGACATATTTAGTAAGTGGCAGAGCTGGGATTTGGAACTCTGTCAGATTCTAGAATCAGACATTGCTAAACTATCTTATCCAGATAATTCAGAAAGGATTCCATGATGAGTTATTGCATAATGCTGGTCTTTACCAGTATTTCTGCTGTGCTAAAAATACAAAACATTTGAGATCATTCTCTTCCCTCTGGTTAGAGACATGGGCTTACTGAATCTCAATAATAAAAATCTTAATTTATATCAAATTAGCAAACTCTATATATTTGCACACTGAGTTTTTATTATACTCTGTAACTTGCCTTTTTTTTTTAAGTTGTGAAGGCTATTGTTTGCTATAAATCGAAGGTTGGACCAAAATTGCTTCAACATCCATCTCTACCTTCATACACAGTTGCCACCATTAAGTTTATTTAATATACCACTTGTTGAGAGTCTCAAATTTCATCCACAAGAAAATCATGTGTACATTTTAAAAGAGTTAATATATGTGGAATTATTAATTTGCCACAAATTGACATATTTCCTACTGTCAACTTGATATTCTTGTTTTAAATGACTTTTTTCAGATGAACTGTATATAGAGGATCTAGCAATAATAATGGCATTTCATTGTTATTCAATATGGTATCATTTGCAATCTTTTGCTAAAGTAATTCTTTAAAAGGAATTTTTAAATTGTATGAATATAAGATACACAAAGTTTTGGGTAAATCACAATAAAAAATTTCCTTGTGACTCTTCCAATATCCTCAAAATACTGGGTATTTTGACTATGCTTGGCATTTATTCACCAAGGCTAATGCTTAGTACTTGAAACTGTATGCTGTGTAAGGCAAGCCTATTGCTTTGTGATAAAATACCAAACATTTACTAAACCCTTGAAAACTGAATGAATAGATGTACTAATATAAGTTAAAAGAATACTGGTTCCAGATCTTTGAACTTTATACTCTCCATTCCTCTGCAAAATGGGTAATTTGAGTAATTCTCACTTATGCTCAAAAGGAGAGACACAAGTTCTGATAACAGTTTACAGAGAACTAAAAGTCAATTTGTATAATGATAGTATGTCATCACTATAGGAAAGGCAGATTTGTCAATTGATAACTTACATAATTTGCCAACTTTGGGAAACAAAAATTAACACACTAATTCCCTCACACATTATACCAGAATAAGTTCTGAACTAATTAAAATTTTCTATGTAAATATAAAAAAAAAATCAAACCTATGGGTTAACTGAGAGAGAAATGTGCCTTTCCTTCCATGAAGCATTGATCGATTTGACTGAGTCACATGATCACAAGCTCCGATATTGTATGGGAGTCATTTAGAAGTTTCTCAATATGCTTGTTTGGATGGAGTTACAGATTTTAATGCTATCAGTCATTTAATACAAATATCTTGATCAAACAAAATGTATTTAATTTAACAATGCATTCAACAATGATGGAAGGTCTGTCATGAAGATATAATCACACCTCTTTTTAAAGAAAAAAATATGGGAACAAGATGCCATCCATTTTGGTAATGGAGAGGGCTCTCTTCATTTGCTTAAATAGGCACCGGAAAAAATTTTATTTAAAATTCATATCTGTGGCAAGTATAGTAATTTCCAGCCAGCATACTCAGCTGTTCAATACAGACACTACATAAATCTGCTCAACAACATAAACACACTGCCTCAGAGCGATCTCACGAACTAAATAGTCTGTTTCCTGGAGAGAGAAAAGTATAGAACAAAATTAATAGTATAGCTACTGTATCTCGATGGGGAACTACCCTCAAGCCTGAATCATTGCTGAAGAAGAGACATTAAGAGAGCTGACTTTAGTGACTATGAGAGTGAAGAAGCCCATGAACTCAAGAGAGAGAAGTAAGAGAGTTGATTCAGAAGCATGTTGTTAATTAGCTAACTTAACAGAAATGAAAGTCATGTAAAAAGCTAATTAAGTGAAATTGATGTGCATGATCTCAGTCTTTATTTTGAATATAGCTGAAAGAATCTCTGAGCTAGGGAATCCAAGCTCCAGAGAACATGTTTCCATGGTGGGTGCTGATAAGATGGGTTGATTTCAATTGCTCTTCAAGGTACACTGTTCATGCTCCTGTGGTTGCCAAGTCGAGCCATCGTGTCAATTCTGTCTTGAGAGACACTTGCTCTTTGTATGATTGTCAGGCATATAAAAAGTGTAAAAACTTTGATACTACTCTCATTTTATTATCTAATTATAACTCCCATGGCCTTGGCTAACTTGGAAAGTGCTAAAACTACCATTCTACTCAGAGCCAAAAGATCCAGAGTAAGGGGATAATTGTGCTACACTTTTAAAATTTATGTCTTCTCGATATTTCTTCTCATTGATTAAGGCATCAGTTTGTCCACTTCATCTTACCTATTTGAAATGCATGTTTGAGCATATATAGTTTAAAGAATCCTTCAAGAGAGCTTGAAAATATTACACATTGTTTGTGGATGCCCACAGCAACTTTCAGAAAATTTAATGTACATCACAGAAGTGACCAGAAGAAGAATGGGTGATGCTTAAAGTTTTTAAGGATTTATACATATTGTCTTTTACAAGTAACAGGTTAAAACTCAATGAAAGTTCCAAGAAGTCACAAAGATCTGAACAAACTTTAAAAACAAAAACAGTGACCATTAATTGAGTAATTGCTAAATGCCAGTGACTATGCTAAGCACATAAAGACATTATCCTACTAAATCTTGATTAAAAAGCTTCTGTGAAATCATAACCAATATTTTATAAAAAATTCAACAGAGAGAGAATTTAAGTAATTACCTATGACACAGTTAGTAGGAATAATAAAGTCGTCAAAGTCAAGTCTTTCTCCAAAATTCATGCTTTCAACCGTAAAACCTAGACCACAGAATGCTCTTTCCAAGAGCATTTTTCCTAAAAGATTCTTGTTTGGGGAACTTTTAGATCCTACTTCTTTGGCTAAGTCTAAGCTTTTGACATGAAACCCTGGTACAAAGTATTTGATATTCCAGACAGTGTTCTTTCTTCTTTTGTGAAGTTTAATTAGTGGGGCATTGTCATCTTTCCCTCCTGCTCCTCCTTCTCTTTCTCATTGTTGTTAGATATTTACATTCTGAAGGAAGGTGACTAGATTAAGTAATAGAAAAGACTTGTTTCAGTTTTAAGAGATTGCAGATTTATTCTTTATTTTATTAACTTTCATTTTTGCATACCTTCACTATAAAGCTGAATAACTGACAAAAGGATTTTCTGTAAAAACAGAATTTACAGTTTCTCAATTGAGTCTAAGCTACTCTTAACTGTGGTGTAACTGGGTATGTCTGGCAGACTGATTTGGAAGGACAGGCCAGAAGTAGTTTTTGCACGGGGTAGGTAGAAAGAACCCTTTAGGGAAAGAATTTACCTTAGGGGACAACACATAACTCTGCACAATGAGAAAGCCTCTCCTAAGCTAAGAGAGACATGGGCAATTCAAAGTACAGTGTGATACCTGTCATTCAAATGTATCTTCTGGTATGGGGCCAGGACTGAATCCTGGAAATAGTAGGGCTGAGGTATAAACCTGGAAAAATATTTTCCCTAAAAGTTCTGTAAGATAGTGAGGATACAAGACATACACACAATGAAGACTATACTGACTCCTCCAAATTATGTCCGAGTGTATAGAGTCACTTTGGCATACTGAAGGGACATAACATGTGGAGGCAGCAAGAGGACACAGTGCTCAGGTGTAGGGACAGATCCCTACTTGATGAAAGGGACCTCAAGAGTAGTCTGGTGCCAATTACTTGGTGACAGTAGGAATTAATGTCAGTGGTGACAAGTGGTACCAACTACTTTGGAAAATCATAGTACCCTTTGACACAGAAAGCAGACCCCTTACAGATGACACTCAACTGTGGCACCTGTGAGACACTTCTTGAATAGATGTAGTGAGTTTTATTAAACAGGGTCAGAGAAGAAGAGTAGGAGAAGAAACAGGCAGTAATGTGGGTGATAAAAAACTGTTCCTCATTCATGTGGTAACCCTACCCCCAACCAGAGACTTTCCCCCAAAATAAAAGATGTGTGCTGATATGATAAAAGTTGGTAGTTGTAAGACCATGAAATATGGCTTGTTTTTGTTATTTAAATCATGAAAATTATAAGAGCCTTCTTATCAAAATTATGAGAGTGTTGCTATAATACCAAAAGTCTTTAGTGATTTTCAGTTTTGCAAATGAAATATGATGGGTCTGGGGTTCAAATGGTGCCTCTCAGAACCCAGGCTGATACATATTTGATATCTGTGGAATGGACATTACATAGTTTGTTAACAAAAACAGCTTTTTCTCCTTTTCTATTCCTATGCCTTATTCAAGTCATCATTAATTACATGTCTTTAGTTCTATTGCCTAGAATATCTAGTGTGAGACCTAGGGTGTGAATTTTAAGGGGTCACTCGCTCAGAGAATTATTCAAATGTGAACCATGTCTTTACTGGCTTAACCCTAGTCGCACCCTGGAAGACGTCCTTGTCATGCTCCTGATTTAATTGGAATGCTTTTGAAATTTTACCTTTAAGTATGATGTTGGCTATAGGTGTTCGAAAAGAACTCATTAATTAAGAAAAGTATCCTGCATTTTGTTTGCTATTAAATTTTTAAATTGATACTGAATTTATACAATTGCTTTTTCTACATTATTTGAAATGCTCATGTTTTTTGATTTTTGTTTCTTTTTATAACTTATTGTCAAATTAGTCAATTTACGATGTATATAGTATACTCTTGGCTTCTGGAGTAGATTCCCATGATTCATCACTTACATATAGCACCCAGCGCTCATCCCAACAAGTGCCCTCCTCAATGTCCATGTCCCATTTTCCCTGAGCCCCAACCCCCATCAACCCTCACTTTGTTGTCTGTATTTAAGTCTCTTATTGGTTTGCCTCCCTCTCTGTAACTATTTTTTTTAGGAAAAAAATACCTTTCCCCCATGGTCTTCTGTAAAGTTTCTCAAATTCCATATATGAGTGAAACCATAATGATACCTGTCTTTTTCCAACTTACTTCACTTAGCATAATACTCTACAGTTTCATCCATGTTGTTGCAAATGGCAAGATTTCATTCTTTTTCATTGCCCAGTAGCATGCCATGGTAGCATGCATGTGTGTGTATATATATATATATATATATATATATATATATATACACATATATACACACACACATACATATATATATATATATATACACACACACATACATACACACACACCTCATCTTCTTTATCCATTCATCAGTTGGGCTATTTCTATAATTTGGTTATTGTTGATAGAGCTGCTATAAACATTGGGGTACATGTGCCCCTCTGAATCAGCATCCAGATGGCTAACAGACACTTGAAAAGATGCTCAACAGCACTCATCATCAGGGAAATACAAATCAAGACCACATTGAGATACCTCCTCACACCGGTCAGAGAAGCTAAAATTAACAACTCAGGAAACAACAAATGTTGGTGAGGATGTGGAGAAAGAGGAAACCTCTTACACTGCTGGTGGGAATGCAAACTGGTACAGGCACTCTGCAAAACAGTGTGAAGTTTCCTCAAAAAATTAAAAATAGAACCACCCTATGACCCAGAAATAGCACTACTAGGAAATGCTCATGCTTTTTGCTAAACACTCATGTTGTTTTTTTAAATCCATTATTATCAGTGTAGTATGTTACATTAATAGATGTCTATGATTTTGATTCATTGTTATATTCCTGAGCTAATCTTTTGTGTAAAGCCCAGTTCAAATACCACTTCTGATCTGTCAGCCAAAAGTAATGTCTTTCTCCCTAAAATTATGGCAGCACCATATTTACCTTTTCTATATACGTTGGCACATTCTACGTTATATTATACCTAGATATGTGCATTTTGTCTCTTCTACTTCATTTTTCCTCATAATGCAAATAATAAAATATTGGAAGCCAGAGAAGTTGAGACGGACTCCAGGTCTATCACTTAAAAATATTTCTAAGGTTCAATTTCCTTTTATATAATATAAAGATCATAATGCGTGCCTTGCCTGCTTATAGAGTTTTTTAAAGTATCTAAATGAGATATGTTGACCACAGTATGTGTACATGTAGAAAGCTTCATGCATATCACTTTTATTATTAACCATTAAGCTTCAAACTTTGCAAAAATTTTAGTCAGTATTGGATATACTTGGAGTTAATAATGTATTTTAATACAACCTTGGAATAAATATGTGACGGCAATAGTCATATTGAAAGATTACCAATTATTCTTTCATGTGTTATATATCAGATTGCCTGTGGCTCACCACACAATCTATGAATGCCATAAATTCCCTGAAAGAGACGACAGATACAATTAGCACAAAGGGATCATTGTTATGCTTTAATTTCAAAGAGTACTTTTTGAGACCTTAGAAAAAATGATGTTTAAAGGAAGAATTTGTGAAAAGGGTGAAATGGGTTTCCAAATGCTACAAATTTCTGTAAAAACAAAGTTCCAGCATCAGCACATCAAACATTAAGTCACGGGTATAGAAAACTCAGGATATTCTGTACAGGAAGTAAAATAATAATTAAAAAAAAGATTTTAGTTTCATGAGAACATGGGGAATGATTTAGGAAATGACCTATCAGTCTGTTTTTGTTGTATAACAAACCATACCAAAACTCAGAGTGGAGAAATAGATGGGCGGGACAGCACATTTACATTGCAAGGGGCATGAAGACATGAAGGTAGAGAGAATTGAGAGCATTTATGTAGTCTATATACCCATAGATGGCAAAATTCTATAACAGAGGTGTTAGGTATGGTGACAGAAAAGTCAAAAGCCAAGAGGGCTGGGCCTCACCCTCATTTGATATTGTGGAGAGTGACAGCCACAGGGTTCCAATGTCCAGCAAGAAGTTGTAAGAGGAGCCTTGATTAAAATATTCAGCCCTATCTTTGCTCCTGCATGTACTGAGGTGAATGTAGTTAGAAGTTTTTGCATGTCCTGTAGTAGACAAAGAAGTGAGAACTAAGTTTAGAGTTAAGACTCTGCAATCACATAACAAGGGCCAACCTACAAAGCGAGGGTTAAAAAATCCATATAAGAATCATATAGATAATGTTGCTTATACACGCCAAGCTCTGCAACATTGATAATAAGTTAAATAAGAACTACAACCCAATAGTTGCACTACTAGGTATTTACCTAAAGGATACAAAAATACTGATTTAAAGGGGCACGTGCACCCCAATGTTTATGGCAACATTATCAACAATAGCCAAATTATGGAAAGAGCGAAAATGTCCATCAATTCATGAGTGAATAAAGAAGATGTGGTATATATATACAATGGAATATTACTCAGCCACCAGAAGAATAAAAGCTTGCCATTTGCAATGACATGGATAGAGTTAGAATGTATTATGTTAAGCGAAGTAAGCCAGTCTGAGAAAGACAGATACCATATGATTTCACTCATATGTGGAATTTAAGAACCAAACATAGGAAAGAAAAAAAAAAAAAGGTGAGGCAAACCATAGAACAGACTCTTAACTATAGAGAACAAACTGAGGGTTGCTGGAGGGGTGTGGGCAGGAGATGGGCTAGATGGGTGATGGGCATTAAGAAGGGCACCTGTGATGAGCATTGCGTGTTATATGTAAGTGATGAATCACTAAATTCTACTCCTGAAACTAGTATTACATAATATGTTAACTAACTAGAATTTAAATAAAACTCGAAACAAACAAACAAACAAAAAATAACAACAACAACAAAAAAACCAAAGAAAAAAAAGAACAATCAGGCCCTGGCCCTGACTTGGTTCAAAACACACACACACACACACACACACACACACACACACACACACACACAGAAACCAATTTATATGCTCTCTAGCTCTAGACCAGCTAAAACAATGAAATGGAAACCAACAAAGACAGAAAAGATAGCATACATGGTCTACTGTTCTCCTTCCCCTACAAAACACCACAAGGTTGAGTATACTACCTCATGTATGTTGGGGAGAAGAACGATTTCCATCTTGGAGTGGAGAATTGTTGGAGTTGGGAACAGAACACTGAAAACTGAACATAAAAGAGACAAGAGAAAAAAAGTTATCAGAAAAGGAGATGCAAATATCAGAAGGTACAGAAGGTATTAAGATACTGCAGTTTACCAACTTAAAAAAAAAAACTGTTATCCAATGGCTGGGTAAGATTAGCTCAGATATACAAATTATGAAAAGTCAAGTTTTCTTAGCATATCAGAGAAGCGGTAAGGGACAGTTCAAGATTCTGTGGAGGCTGTCTCAGAGAAAGTATATTACTTTTACAAATATTACACATGCATATGATAATGTGAACACTTTGCAAAGGCTCCTTTCAGCATCTTGGAAGGGGCTCATCCAAGCTAGGGACCTGAAACTTAGGCACCAGTAACTTCACAATGAACCTGCCTTTGATGCAGCATATTACAGATGAGAGTTTGTTAATAAGGGTGCCATCATCATTCCTCACTCTCTTTCTACAGAATTCTTTCTATAATGGGTTAAAGGGTATGTCCATCTAGTGGGTGACATAAGAAAGGCATTAAAGTATTTAGAACAGAACATGTTTCTGCAGGGGAAAAAGGTTACTCATTAATTCTCTGAGTTCAAATAGAAATGACTATTTTACAGTTCTTGATTGGAAATTGTTTTAAGACTGCTTTTAAAAGCCTTGAATATGGAAGTATTAAATGTTGGCAGCAAAGTCTTATAAATGGGATGGCTGAAGCCTCCAAGTGAGAGAGGCTGGACAGTTTCCTGAAGCTCATATAGATAGTGGAGAGCAAGAACTTTGGCCCAGTCTCCATCCAGTTACCTTTCTCTATGCATCTCAGAACTAAAATTATGTCACCTCAATGAGAGGGTCTGTGGTGTGCATTCCTGATTTCTCTTCACCTCTTCACTGTTTCATGTGATGATCAAGATCTAATAGATTATTAAGGTTTCTTGTTCTACTTTGGTGAGCCCATATTTGATTCCTCTTCCTCAAACTCTGTCCACCTTTTATGGTCCTAGTGGCCAAACTGTGTTTACAACAACCTTTCTTTATGAGCTGAGGTTAACATGCTGAATGTTGATGTCTAGTCTCTACAATGAAACAGGGTCATCTGGTATTAGACTTCCTTGTCATTCCTATAGAAAGATTACATTGTTTTAGACAAACCTATACTGAAACAACTTCTATGATTATCCACACTTTACTCGAGTCACTTGATTTTCCAATTCATATGCAATTCCAAAGAGTTTACCTAGTCGAAATGGATTCTATGTGTGTCTTAATACTTTATAATATGTCAAGATTTTAATAGAGTTTGGCATTGTTATTCTACATCCAAGCAATTATAAGAAATACTCCTACTGAAAATCAGGTTTGTCATTGTCCTTAGTTAGTTACCATCTAATTAGTTTTTTTGAATTACAGTTTATAATTATGCATGCAAAAATGACAAGTTCTTATATTCTCCTACTGACTGACTAAACGACTCTTCCCATATATTCCATCATTTTTGCCTTACACTTCACTGAACTATGAAAACCTACTCAACTATTTGAAATGGATTTTGCAATATTTACTAAGATATAATCTGAGATTCCAATCTTCCAGCACACCATGAGCTCACTCTAAGTGTTTCCAAAAGATAAGACGATAGATAGCTATACAACATTTACGGAATGTTTTATACTACTCTTTCCTAAAAATGCAATATAAGGCAATCTGCTCACATAATTTCAATATTCTTTTTCTATAGTCAAGACGATATTTAGAAAAATATGAAAGTTGAATCAGTCTGATGTAAGAAACCAATTTTCAAGTCCCAACTAACACTTCCTTCCTAACAATGGCTAAAATATATAAATATAGGTACTTCCATTTTAGTGAGAAATCCTATAAAATAGATGTCTTCACAAACTCCTGTTTATATAATACTCTATTTAGTGAAGATTTTATCCTTTTAAAAAGCATTTATAACTACTGTGTTAGAAGTCTCTGTGACACAAAAAAGCCACATGTTTTTCAAGGAATCAAGCATCCATTGACTTGTACCCATCACTTAGAAAGTTGAAGCATGTCTGCATGCTTAACAGTTTACAATTACATTTAAAAATTCACCAGGCAACATGAATGAGAGGGAATATTTCTTAAAAGAAATTAAAAACAATGCATATCAGATTTTATAGAAGAGGGAAACTATCGTGGAACAGAGAGAAAGTAGAGCTTGGGGGTATAGATCTGAATTTTAACAGAGCCACTAACTGACACATTGATGAAGGCCAGTTGAGCTGAGTTATCTGTCTAGGCCTCGGTTTCCTTGTCTGTAACATTCTGTGATTAAATTCAAATAACATTTCTAAAATATATACCATAAGCCCTACAGCTAAGAAACGATTTTGAGAAAGAATGAAAGAAAGAAAGAAAGAAAGAAAGAAAGAAAGAAAGAAAGAAAGAAAGAAAGAAAGAGAAAGGAAGGAAGGAAGGAAGGAAGGAAGGAAGGAAGGAAGGAAGGAAGGAAGGAAGGAAGAAAACGAAAGAAAAGGAAAGAAAGAAAGAAAGAAAGAAAGAAAGAAAGAAAGAAAGAAGAGGGGTCTAAGAAGTATAGAGTGTACACTAAATCAGTAGATTCACAGAACATATTAATGAGACCCTGAGTATGTCTTAAATTGTTTTAAAAATTATTTTCTGAATATATTTAACCAGAAAATTCCCTCCAAACTCTCCTTTCATCACACATCTATTAATATATCCAAGAAATACTATTCCAAGAGACACACATTGGGAGATCTTGCTCTCTAAGTTTCCTCTAGTTTTAATATAGAGTATCTTTCTCAGAAAGCTCTACCTTTTCCAAGAGCATATTTCCTGATCTTAGAGCTCCTGGGTGAAGAGTTTCCTCCTATGTGGCACTCCCCTCTCCAGTTTTGCCTACACAGAAGCAGTCACTTCCTTGGAGTTGCTCCAGTCATAGTCATCTTTTTGGCCTCTGCTCTGGTCATCTCCTTCAAGTATGCTCCCTGTCCTCTGCTCAGTGCTCATACCCACATCTCAGTCCAGCTCATTCTCCGACAGTTCACATCACATCAGCCTACAATTCATTCTACTCAGGCTCTGATTAGGAGCCCAAAGTCTGGGAACCTCCCTGCACTGACTTTGAGCTCTGCCAGGGAAAGAACATTCTACTCTAAAAAGATTTAAAAAGCCAGCTCTTTGGTAAACTTTCCACAGATTCATGATAGTTAAGCTGAAACAAGCAGAACAGATTCAAAAGGAATTACAACTAAAAAGGTAACACATAATCAATCCCCTTAAATTACAATAAGGGGATCCTACTAAAGGATCCATTATATCACAGGGTAAAAAAAAAAAAAAAAAAAAAAAAAATGTCTCTCTCTTCTGTGGCAGTTACATTCTGTCCCAGTCTGCACAGAACTCATGTGAACTGACTTTATTTTCTCACCTGTCTTACTATTTTCCCAACTTTCCTGAAATCCCTTTTCACTCACTTTTACTCTTTCAGGAAATATAGCTTACTGGATATTACCTACATAAAGCATATTATTTTATTTAGAGTTAATACTTAACTAAAAATCTAAGCTTCTCATTGAATGAGATTTTACCTCAGAAAAAATACAGTAGGATCTATTAGTTGAGAATATTCCATTTTAAATAATTTAGTGAAATATTAAGGGAAATATATCAGCTCATAGAACTGAAAAATTTAGGGGCGCCTGGGTGGCTCAGTTGGTTAAGCATCCAACTTCAGCTCAGGTCATGATCTCGCAGTTCATGAGTTCGAGCCCTGTGTCGGGCTCTGTGCTGACAGCTCAGAGCCTGGAGCCTGCTTCCCATTCTGTGTCTCCCTCTCTCTCTGCCCCTCCCCCACTTGTGCGTGCACACGCACGCTCTCTCTCTCTCTCTCTCTCTCTCTCTCTCAAAAATAAATAAACATTTAAAAAAATTTTTAAAAAAGAACTGAAACATTTAAAGAAATGTGCTGTGAGGTATAATTCAGAAGCTCAAACTTAGGGGTATGTGTTCCATCATAAGAATGACTCACCTCATGGTAACTGCTTATTCTTTGATCAAGCTTCAGACACCACATGCTTCATCATTCATACCAAGCAGGAAGAGTAAGAACCTCACTCTTCCTGAAGATCAGACAATAGTCTCAGGCTTTATTTTGATTGATTCAACGAGGTTATTTACCAAGAAAACTGAAATAGTGAATATCTTAGGTCTCAGATTACCAATTACCACTAACAAGTGGTTATGCTGAATGGTTTGGAGTAGGTCTACCACTGGAAATGAGGATGAGGTCAAAGTCAATCAAATCACATAACTGGCTTCCTTAGGATGAGTGAAGGGGAAGAGAAGCTTCAGAGGTAACCACAGTGTCAAATCACTCTGTCTCTCCTACACATATGCACACGTAAAAATCCATATTTTATGAAAAATAAAAACAAACAAAGCTCAGAGAATTATATATATATATATATATTTTTACCAGATAAGCCAATCTTCTAAATGTCTCAGAATGACTCCTACAGAGTTCTCTTTTAAGGTCATCTGTTTCAGATTCAGGATGGGCTTAGAGTATAGTCCTCAATTAGATCTATTTTATGTTACATATAATATAAAACATTCTGTATAGCTGATTGGTCTTAGGGTGGGCCTCTTGCCCTAAAGCAGAAAACCTATAGGCTATAAAAGATGAATAGAGTCATTCAGATTCTGCCTTGATGTGAGGTACACAGTTTGTTGGAGCTGAGACTGGAAGGATACAAATGAGCTAGATTTGGAGCCCTGAGGTCTCATGGGAAGCCAAAGTTATGAGTAATAAGAAGCTATGAGACAGAGTTCATGCGGATTAAAAGGGGCCTTCATGAGAGGAGATCAGAAGGTACAAGAGGAAAAACAACCACGCAGTGAAAGGGGCAAAAAGAGCAGCCACATCTGCACTATCCCCATTTCTGAAGGTTTTTGGTTCTATGAAGGTTTCTAGTATCTATTAGACCAACTACTATTGTTGCCGTTATGTTTTTTCAGAAACACCTACCCCTTACATTGGTATTTCGAATGAGTTTCTGTTCCATATGAATGATATGAACAATAGAAGCAAACAGAAGTGCATATTGCTAAAGGATTCTTTGTTTAACCAAAAAATTCACTGTAAGCATTCTTTGAAAAACATATACACTCCTGTTATATTTAAATATAATTTAAAATTTTACCTGGAAGGTCTAGGAACAATTGCTTAAACTGAGATGTACCATAGGGATACCTGAGTGGCTCAGTTGCTTAAGCTTCTGACTCTTGATTTTGGCTCAGGTCATGATCTCACAGTTCATGAGTTTGAGTCCCATGTAGGGCTCTACACTGACAGTGCAGGAATTCTCTCTCTCTTTCTCTGTCTCTCTCTTTCCCTCCCTTGCTCTCCCTCATGTGTGTGCATACTCTCTCTCTCAAAATAGTAAACTTTTTTTAAATGAGATATACCATAATAAATCTTTTTTTTCAAAAACTGTATTCTTTAAATTGTCTACTAAAATTTTGAAGAAGAAAAAATGTAGCCCCCCTACCAAAATTTACTGTTCTATTGCTAATACAAGCTAGACAGCAACAGCCCTAGCATGGAGATAACTGTGGGCTGAAGATACATGACTCTTAAACACATACTGATTTTTTTCTCTGGTTAAATCAGAGAGAGTTGAAATGACTATTTCTGACATATTAGGATGGTTAGTCTGCTTACCCAGTTGAAGAAGTATCCTTTATGTCTAATATATAAAATATTTCTAATATGCCCTTAGTAAAAAATAATTGTGAAGCAACATCCAAGTGATCATTATTTAATTTAAATCTTAATCCAGTTTTTAAATTTTAGTACTGTTGTGACCCATAAAGCCAAAACTGTATTCTGAAAGTGAGTTATAAAATTCTTCAGTACTCTTTTTTTCTTTTTCTGAAAAGAAAATGTAAATTTGGTAAGGTCATATACCTTGCCAGCAGAGAAGAGCCATTGACATGCTGCTCTGAGTCAGCGTGGAAATTTGCCTAGAAGCAGGGGTTCTGTACTCCTAATTGACCTGCCAGTTTGAAATCTTTTCTTGGCAACTATGACTTCCTACAGAGTTGAAAATAATGTCCATCTTGGGCTCAGATAGCTTATTTATTATGAAGCAGTATGGTGTTTAAAATAAAACTCCTACATCAGAAGAAAAAAATTATGAATGGTTTTGAATTTTTAATGAAGAAAAAAATAATCAATAGCTGTTGGATTCAAAATATTGGATTTAAAATATCCTCTCATATCTTATTATTGCCAAAGGAATTTTATTAGTTGTTTATATTCTTAGAGTAATTTTTCATTTCTATGAGAATCATCAACATTTGATCAATTAGTGTGATAGATTAACCTGTAGGATTTTTGATGTAGAAAAGAAATTGGCCTACAACTTTGTTCCATAATGCATTTCCCTAGGCTGACTCTCTTTGACACAATGGGAAGTTTCAAAACCATTCTCATGATATGCCTAGCTGCCAAGCTCCTAGATGTTAGAGTGGTCATAACTGGTAGGTAATTGGCTGTTGGGGGCTCTGCTCTTAGCCTATAGCTGCCTCTGTGTCCTCCCTCAGCAGAAAATTTTGGAGTCATCAGGAGTGAGTTCCACACCCTTCATGTTCTTTCTGAATTAAAAACTTTTATTCATATAATATCTCAGTTCCATGATATATAGTTACTATGCCCTACTGTTAGATATTCCTGCAAGAATAATATCTGTAAAACCATATATTTTTTTATTGGTCCAGAGTTATATGAAAAAAGTATTCCTTATCTTAGTCCTAGTGATATATATATATATATATATATATATATATATTTAACCCTTCTTATGGGTACCTTGCTTTTTAGTTACTTTTTAGTGACTTATCTCAAGGTTTATACAATTTCTACAAATGGGGCCATGCCACAGAGAAGCTTTTAAGACTTAAACTGTGGGATGGCTCTGGAGCCCCTGGATCTTCTAAAGGGGACAGTAAATAGAATAAGAGCTTCTAGTGGTCTGCCCTCACATGGGGGTTTTCCAGTTCTATCCACAGATTCCATGGTTTCACTGTATGAAACTGGAAAACAAAGGAGTTTGGAATTTCTGACTCCTCAGAATACAAAATGGCTTCCTGAAGTGTCTCTGGATCTGCATATTATCCATGGTCCCAGGTTTAATCTTCAGATGAGACCCAATTCCTTCTTTGGACTTTTATGTTATGTAAAGCAGTATGTTTCCTCTGTGCTGAAGACAGGTTGGGAACCTATTTTTGAACTTGCAACTTTAAGAGTCCCATTTCACACTGGCTGCAAACACAACATATGATTTTTTTGATGAAAGCTAAAAATACATTAGGTTTCCTCATTACCATGGCTTCTAACCTTTAGCATCAGGAACATTAGTAACTGATATCATATCCAGAAATAAAATGAATTTATAATCTGTCAAGCAGAACTGATCCAAATGCCATAAAAGTGCTTCATTGGACTAATATTATCTCTAAATGAGCTGCTGAGATCCTATTTGGCCCTGGAGACAGAACTGCAACAACAACTAGGTATCTATGAGAACTGATGCCAAGTAGCCCCAGTAGCTGCAAGATGACAGATAAATTCTCACCATTGCACTCATTAGCTTCTGCAGTGAGTGCCAAGCCAGAAGGGAGAAAGATGACAGAATAGTCCTCCATCATTTTTAGTCTACCAATTACTACATGCACAAAAACAAAATAAATAATATATCTAGTTTTTAGAAAATGTATCAGTGCTTCAAGAGCCTTACCTTCAGTTGTATGAAATATATGTACTTTTGGAGAAATAGTCTTTGCCTTAATCTGCCCTGAAATGAGCCATGTATGAACAAGATCTGAAAATCACATCCAAAGGAGTACTTGTTTGAACACACTCAGATGAAACATTCACATTAATGAAAACCTATAAATCTCCTGCACATTTCAAATGAAAACTACCAAAAATACTTAACTACTCATCTTGACAGGACATGCTTTGTAGAGTCCATGATGGCAACTGAAATTTGAGAAAAAGAGTAAAAAGAAAATGTTAGCCATCGTGCCCGCAATTACAGATTGGTGACTTAATGTTAGTATACTTAGAGGGAGAGAGGGCATGGTCAAGCAGTACTTAGTTAGTCAAATGCTGGAAAGAAAAAACATGATTCTCTTTAACATGTTCCAGCCCACAATGGGGACTAAACTAAGCTAGAGTTACCACAGGAACCTCAGGGGGAAAATCTGTAGCAGTGTTGTTGTCAGTGTCTGAACACCACCACAGTCTAGAGGATTGAAAATCACTTGTGTATATCTGTAGGAACAAGAGAAGCCCTTGCCTCTATTCCTCAGTCATGACTTCATTCCTTCCTATTCCGTTTCTACTAATCTTACATGTTGTTCCACCACCAGCACAAATAGCTTTTAGAGGGGTGCCTGGGTGGCTCAATTGGCTGAGCACCAGACTTTGGCTCAGGTCACGATCTCACAGTTCGTGGGTTCGAGCCCCATATCAGGCTCTGTGCTGACAGCTCAGAGCCTGGAGCCTGCTTCAGATTCTGTGTCTCTCTCTCTGCCCCTCCCTTGCTTGTGCTCTGTCCCTCTGTGTCTCTCAAAAATAAACAAACATTAAAAAAATTAAAATAAATAGCTCTTAGAGTCACTTCTAGTAAAAAACAAATGTATAGGGCTTTTTAAAAATATTAATGGCCCTGAATTATAGAAAATACAATCATCTAAGAATTAATGTAATTGCATGTCTAATTCAGGAGCAAAATGGGAGGGGGGCTACCAAAGGTTTGCGAGCAACAAAAGTATATACACCATTATATCAAGGAGGGTCCTAGTTGGCTGGAATGCTTGGCAGATATAATGCTTTTTTGCTTTCTTGGGATTGATAAAACATATTTGGACACATTCCATTTTGTCACACCCTCTGGAGGGAAGATAGTTTTTTTGAAATATCCTTATGGTCTCACACTTTATACTATTAGCAGAGAGTTAACATGATCTGATGGCTGATCAATTTACGATAGGACTAGGGGTCTACACCTGAAATAGGGTTATGTCATAAGCATATTGTTTGATTTATTTAAGCTCTCTTTTCCAATGTAGCAAGCTACCCAATGAAGAGATTAATTACATTTTAAGTCAATTAATTGGAAAATTATTATTTATATCCCTCATTACATGCAACATACTATGCTGGATGCTTTTAGGGCATACAAAGATAATTACAAACTAGCATGCCTCTAAATTTGTATTCTAGTTAGTAAGCAAGGCCTGGACACTGCAAATATTAACAACGATTGCCTCAGTGGTTGGAGGCACTGCTAGCATTTGAGAGGAGGCGTGTGCTGTCCATGCCTTTTCAGTGTGAAGCAGATTCTGCATCTCTACGTAGTTTTAAATGCCTGCCTGGAAATGTAGTGTAAAAATCTGTTTAAAATTATAACACCCTAAGCCTTTCTTTACATATATACACCAAGTACCTTTGCCCAGATTTGGTTTATATTGAATTTTAACATGCAAGTCAAGGAAAGACTGTACTTTTATTTCCTGAACTTAATATGCAAGTCAAGGAAAGACTGTACTTCTATTTCCTGAGTGGTTCATCACTTCAAAAATAACAAACCTAGGGGCAACATAGTATTTGAGCAGCCCAACTCACACAGTTGCATCAGTTTGTATTTGTGTCTATTGCGTTCAAAGGAAACAGAGGGGCACCTGGGTGGCTCAGTCAGTTAAGCGTCCGAGTTCAGCTCAGGTCATGATCTCACTGCTTGTGGGTTTGAGCCGCTAATTGGGCTCTGTGCTAACAGCTTAGAGCCTGGAGACTGGTTCTGATTCTGTCTCCATCTCCCCTCTGCTCCTCCCCTGCTTACTCTCTGTCTCTGTCTCTGTGTCTCTCTCTCATATAATAATAATTAATAATAATAATAACAAAAAAGGAAACAGAGATAGTATAGAGATAATATAGAAATAATATGATATAGATAGAAATCTATATGTTAATACCCTGTGTGACATAGTCAGTAGTATGAAAAACTCAACAATTGTTATGTGAATACTTGACACTGCCTTATGTTCTGTACATAAATTAAATTTATGGCTCTTCTGTCAAGATTTTTGTTTTCCAAATGAAGCAAAAAAGAAAAACAAAACAAAAAATGCCAAAATTAAATGACAATTTTATGAAGTTTTTCAGGGTTATATCATCCTTTCTCTTTCCTCCAGTTCAGTTTGTAATTTGTCTTGTTATGTTTACTCTTTATTGATTATTTTATATCTTTTGTTTCTTATCATACACTAATATCTTATCCCTGAATATTTATCTTAACACTTTTGTTGGATTGGCATCTAATAATATCTCTTCTCTTTGGTTTTCCTATAGCTCATGTACAGAATGGTTTCTGATCCTTAGTTCTGTTAAAAGGTGAAAGAATCTGACCACTTCATTAAGCCATCTATTATGATCATGCCTAAACATTTACATATTAAAATAAATGCCACTGTATTTATTCATTTAAATTTATTTTTCACCAAGATAAAATTATATACTTTTTTTGAAATTAGGTATATAAGCATGTTGCTTTTTCTGTGAATTCAGTTTCAGGATGGTAAAGAGGTCATAAAACATTTGTTATAAAATAAGGCATTTGAAAGAACTGAAATCCATTAACCCAGGGTGTTAATGAAAGATACATGAGATGGTATGTAACGTATCTAATAAAATAATTCTCATATAATATGTGCTCAATAAATATGAACTCATTTAAAATGAGGAGAGATGATCACTTCTGACTCTAGCAGAAAAGATCTCAAAAGCCACACAAATGAAAAATGCACTTCAAACAGAATGTGAATCATTATTAGTTTTGGCAGGAATAGAGGCGGAATCATACTTAATAGGGAAAGTGTTTCAGCAAAGGTGTAAAGATATAAAATTGCAAGTTTTATCATGTTCACTTTTCCTCCCGGAGAGTGATCTAGTGCTTAGAGTTTTCATCTCTGAATGTCTAGATGTGAAAAACCACAAAAAGTGAGGCCAGCTATCTCAAGGAAATACCAAAATAAGAAAGGAGATAGGACTGTAATATCAGAAAACAGATGAAAATAAGAAAAAGCTGTCAAGAGGAAGACTTAGAGTATAGAAAAGGGGAGAAAAGCTATAGAATTACCTTCCTTGAAAGAGAGTAGAATTAGGAAATCGTTACCCAGAAAGAGCTGGTTACTTAGTCATGAGCACAGTGGATTCTAGTAAGAGACGAAAAGTTTGAGAGACAAGGAGTAGCAAAGGAGTAAAGAGAACAACCATTCTGTGAAGACCTCAAGAGCTGTCATTAGAATACAGACCACTGACTCTAAGCAGTGTATGAGGGCACTCTTTATAATTTTACAGTGATATTCTCAACAGGGTAAAATCCTGAACTGACCAGTTTCCTTGGCCAATTTTCAATCTGAAATGCCAAGTGAACAAAAGAAAGCAAAAAGTGAGTTCGGTAACTAAACTAAAAAGATTTTAAAGTTGGAGGTGATTTGTCCAAGTTGGTCCATGTCAATTCACAGATGAATTATAGGCTAAAAGAAGCAAGAACCCTACTGAGGCCTTTTCCAATACTTCTTCAAGACAGATACAGATCAAGAGTTCCTTCGGGAAGGAGGAAAGCACATTTTCTTTCCACTTCCAAGAATACACGTGACTTGTACTGCCATATTAGTGAGAAGGACAATAAGGACCCAAATCATCATAGATCAAGCTCAAAGGATTATGTTGTGAGAATTAGTTCCAAAGTCTGAAATGTGCTTTGAGCTCCTTAGAGATGTTTTACAAAAATAAAGAATGTATGGGGCACCTGGGTGGATCAATCGGTTAAATATCTGACTTCAGCTCAGGTCATGATCTCATGGTTAGTGGGTTCGAGCCCCACGTCGGGCTCTGTGCTGACATCTCAGAACCTGGAGCCTGGTTCAAATTCTGTGTCTCTCTCTCTCTTTCCCTTTCCCACTCACACTTTGTCTCTCTTTCTCTCAAAAATAAATAAAACATTAAAAAAATAAAAAATAATATATATGTGTGTATACATATATATGTGTATATATATATTTATGATTAATAGTAAAATTTGCATAAATAGTATGACATCTAAATGTGATGTGTCAGTTGTATCTTATAAAAACACTGTGTATTGCAATAACTAACACTGTAATAACAACTTTAAACAATCTTATAAGGCCTTGACATTTCTCATTTCCACAATACCAATAGTATTATAAACATAAGAAACATTTTATTTACATGTTGATTGCTTTTACCTTTTGTCAACATAATTAGGAAAAAAAATTAAAACACAGAATTTATTTCAATCCCTGTACTGAATAACAAAGTGTTTGTGTGAACCCTATCCTTTCGTTAAAAATTTTTTGAACTCATTCTGATGCCTATGAAACCATATGCATTGGAACATTGGCTATCACAGTGAAAAATATGAAATAACATACTGCCTGTCAAAAAGTGATTGTAATATATAATAGCATGCAATGCAAATACTTAAACTCATGCTACACACTTGTACTTTTGACTGTGCAACAAACAGTACAATATATCATTAAATTTTCTAAAGTCAGTTACAAATCGGTTTATATTTATGTGTGTGTGTGTGTGTGCAGTGTGTGTGTGTGTGCAGTATGTGTGTGTGTCTAGAAAGTGTGGATGTGTGTATTTGTAAAAATATAATAGAAAATCCAGAGGAAAAAATTAATGTTCTCTCTGGTAGAAAGAATATATAATGTATACATATATATTAGTACTATATATTTGAAATAATTTTTAAAAAATACTACTACAATAAACAACTTTGTATCCACAACTCAGCTTTAACCTATCTGAATATGCTACTGCATATTGGTTTTGGATCTATTTTTTTTTTTTTTTTTTGCATAGTAAACTATTGTATACCTCTGGAGCATGCTTTTCTTAATTTAAATTTTAGTTTGTTAATATACAGTGTAATATTGGTTTTAAAAGTAGAATTCAGTGGAATTTAAGAAACAAAACAGATGAACATATGGAATGGGGGGAAGAAAGAGAAGAAAGGGAAACAAACCCTTCTTTACTTCATTCCATTTTCTCTTTCTTACCTACAAGTAATCCCTAGTCTGAACTTGATTTTATCTTTTTCCTTAAATTTTTAATAAATTAAATCTTTAATAAGCATTTAATTAAATGAATAAATATTCATTAACAATACATAATAATTTTTGCTAGCTTTTAATGATTCAATGCTTGGTAACACATTGAATTTATCATTCTCATCATGCATTTCCCATTCAACATTATGGTTTTGACATACATCGACTTTAATCATGGGACTTTAGTTCATTTATCATTGAAGAAGCCAAAAATCAAAGTGGTTAATATTAAAGACTTTTAAACCAAACTAGATTAGAATTCTAGTGTTGATACTTACTAGCTGTGTGCTACCTTGGGTAAGGACTGAACCTCATTGTACCTCATTTCCCTCTCACGAAATGGCAATATTTAACAGCTTTTATTTCACAGGCTTATGATAAGGATTAACTGTGCCAATATTTATAAATCACCTAGAGTGGTACAACACACAATTTAAGTTTGTTAAATACACGATGTGTATTATATTCCATTTTATGAAATATGCCCATTATAATTTGTTGAATAGTTAGATATTCCTAAGTTTCTTACTACTGTACATTGTGTTGCATTCTACCATTTATATCACATACCTGAAGATGTATCATGTTCAGTAATTTCTCCAAGGTGTGTGTTGTGATGTGGAACTCCTGGGTCATAGGAGATGCACATGTTCAGCTTCACCACATACTGCCACAGCATTCTCCAAAGTGGTTTTCTGATTTATAGTGGGAGAATGTTTTCTACTACTGGACAAAAGTTTAAATTTTAATGAAATAAAATGTGTTGTTCTTTTTTCTTAAAATGAAATTTTCTTTATAATTATATAGTTTCATCAATAAGTTATTCTACATCCTAGAAGTATAAGTATATGAAGTAGGAGTCTCTTTCTTTCTGATATGGATCTACATGGTCTGTCAAACATATGAAAATATGAGTTTCGTTTTCTTTTTATTATTTCTTACACTTTTTAAATTTATTTTGAGAGAGAGAGAGAGTGCACGTGTGAGTGGGGGGTGGGGGCAAAGAGAGAGGGAGAGAGAGAATCCCAAGAAAGCTCTGGACTGTCAGCACAGAGCCCCATGCAGGGCTTGATCCCACAAAACATGTGATTATGACCTGAGACAAAATCGAATGTCAGACACTTAAATGACTGACCCACCCAGCTGCCCCAAGTTTTTTTCTACTTTTGAAGCTAAATTATATTTGCTACTTATTGTTATTATAAATATGTATTTTTTAAGTCAGGAAAAAATATTTCCTTTGAAACAATCACAAGAAAACAGTTGGTCTTTGGACTTCTCAGTGTTACCACTGAATTTCCAGTGAGAGAAAAGAAGAGAGAAGATAAAGTATATGTTGAGTTCTAGGCTCTAAGTCAGGATTTTTCTTATACAGAAGAAACTCTCTTGACTGACCTCCACGGAGATGTATATAAGAAGTACACATCACTCTCCATTTGCTGTGTTAATCAATCATATTGATCGATTTCCAGGGCATTTGGAATACTATACATTTCTGGTTTAACCCATTTTTAATGAACCAATAAAGTACCTGTCACAATAAAGTCAGATAAGTGATCTACAATACATCACATCATTTAATTCTTATAAAATTCCTGTGAGGTAGTTACAATTTCACCATTTTTATAGGAAACTAAGGCTAAGAGAGGTTATATAGTTAGCCTAAGCACTCACAAGTTAAACATTGACAATATGGAGAGTTGAACGATGTCAAAACCAACACTTTATTGTCATCAGTTTTGTTTCTTTTAGATATGGCTTAATACTGGTATTACAATATATTTGGGTTAATTTATAACAGCTTTTCTAAAAATATTGATAACCAAAACACTAACTTTAACTGAATTGATATTTTCTACTTTTCTTTAAGGTAATTTCTAAGTCAACCTCTAAATTTTATGACTCACATAAGAGTATAAATGTTTAGTGGCACAAAAAGAAAGATGGGGGCTCTGATGGAATTATCTTTGTCTTAGACTTAATTATGAATATTTATTGCACAAGATGTCCATATTTTTCAAAGTAAGATATACTGAAAGGAAAACATTAGGAACATTATTATGATTGTTATTATTATTATTATTATTATTATTATTATTATTTAAGAGAGAGAGACAGCACGAGAGTACGATTGGGGAGAGGGGCAGAGGTAGAGAGGGAGAGAATCTCAAGCAGGCTCCACGCTCACCATGAAGTCTGACACAGGGCTTGATCCCATGACCCTGGGACCGTGAACTGAGCTGAAATCAAGAGTCAGATGCTCAACTGATTGAGCCACCCAGCCACCCAGGAACATATTAAAAATAAAAGTGAAACCACCATTTATTTTAATTTCCTTCAAATTTTGACTTTGGTTCATATGTAGAAACATCTTGATAAACTTTTAGAGTATGCTTTTACAATCTAGTTACTTCAACCATGATGAAACCAAATAATACAACACTCAAGGACATTCTGAAAACTAAGTTACAGATTTCACAGCAGTCAGCCACATGCTGAGTCATGATTAAATGAGTGAAACAATACAAATGTGTCCTTTTTCGTGTGGAAATCATTTCAGTCACCAGGCTGGCTATCGTTTTGTAGGTCCTCATTAGCTTGCACAATCCATTCTGCATTTCTGTTTTGTTGCATGTCTAATTGTGGGACTCTCCATGCTACTATTTTGGGTTTCCTAGCTATGGACACAGATGTTACATTAATTGCAACTATATTTCATAGCTTATATGGATATATAGGTTGCCATCTACAATTGGGCAACCATTTGCCACACAAGTGCTCTATCTTCCTTCTTTTATCTGATTTCCTAACAGAGCCAAACATATCCTGCTAAGGTATAATGAGCACAGGTCTCAAGGCATAACAAAAGACTTTACTATGAATCCTCATTGCTGAGAATTTGGTATTATTATTTCCTGAATGTCAGAACACTTGGACATTGGGATAAAGTCTAAGATATCAAAACAGTATTTCTTCGGGCACCCGGGTGGCTCAGTCAGTTTAGCATCCAACTTTTGGTTTTGGCTCAGGTCATGATCTTATGGTTTGTAAGCTGAAGTCCTGCATGGGGCACCGTGTTGGGCTCCACTCCTCACTGAGTGAGTGGAGCCCAACATGGCTCTAAATGAGCTCAGAATCCTGAGCCTGCTTAGAATTCTTTCCCTCTCCCTCCCCTGCTCTCCCACACTTGTGCTTTCTCTCAAAATAAGTAAATAATCTTTAAAACAAACAAGCAAACAAACAAAAAAACGCAAATTTTTTTCTTTGCAACATCAGCAGGGCTGGGAAGTACTTCCGTAACAAAAATCTCCCATAAATAAACCGAAGTCCTTTATTCCTCATAGGACCACTGCAAAGTTCTTCCTATTTGTTTAATTCTATTTTCAAATGAAAAATTGTCTTTTTACTTTGCATTACTTTTTTATTGTCACTCACAGAATTATTTTATTCTGTCACTCATAGGTTATCTACTTGATATATTTTTAAGTGTATTCTTTACTTTTTTAATGTTTGTTTATTTTTGAGAGTGAGAGAGAGAGAGAGAGAGAGAGAGAGAGAGAGAGAGAGAGAGAGAGACATAGAATCCCAGCAGGCTCCATGCTGTCACTACACAGCCGGATGCTGGACTTGAATTCATGAGCTGTGAGATCATGACCTGAGCCAAAACCAGGAATCATACGCTTAACTGACTAACCTACCCAGGTGCCCCTTAGTGTACTCTTTAATCTCCATGTCCCATTTCCCTCATCCCCCTCCCCACCCCTCTGGTAACCATCAGTTTATGCTTTATAGTTAAGAGTCTATGTATTGGTTTCTCTCTCTCTCTCTCTCTCTCTCTCTCTCTCTCTCTCTCTCTCTCTCCCTATTTGTTCTGTTTCTTAAATTCCACATGTAAGTGAGAACATATGGTATTTACCTTTCTCTGGATGACTTATTTCTCTTAGCATTATACTCTCTGTATATACATTCCACAGGTTCCTTATTCATTCATCTATTTATGGACATTTGGGATGCTTCCATGGTCTGGCTATTGTAAATAATAGCCAATATCCCAAAGGATATATGCAATAAACATAGAGGTGCATATATCCTTACAAAGTAGTGTTTGTGTTTGTGTATTCTTTGGGTAAATACCCAGTAGTATGATTACTAGATTATAGGGTAGTTCTATTTTTAAGTTTTTGAGGACGCTCCATACTGTTTTCCACAGAGGCTACACCAGTTTGCATTCCTATCAACAGGGAAAGAGGGTTCCCTTTTCTCCACTTGCTCACCAATACTTGTTTCTTGTTTTATTATTATTATTTTTATTTTAGCCATTCTGACAGATGTGAAGAAATATCTCATTGTAGTTTTGATTACAGTGATGCTGAGCTTCTTTCCATGTGTCTCTTCACCATATGGATGACTTCTTTGGAGCAATGTCTGTTCACGTTTTGTGCCCAGTTTTTAAGCACATTATTTTGGTTTTGGCTTATTGAGTTTTATAATTTTTTAATATATTTTTGATACTCTTTATTGGGTGTATCATTTGTAAATATCTTCTCCCATGCCATAGGTTCCCTTTTTGTTTTGTTTCCTTTGCTGTGCAGCAACTTATTTTGATGTAGTCCTAACAGTTTATTTTTGCTTTTATTTCCCATGCCTTAGGGAACATATGTAGAAAAATGTTGCTATAGCCGATGTCAGAGAGATTATTGCCTGTGCTCTATTCAAGGATTTTTATGGTTTCAGGTCTCATATTTGGGTCTTTAACCCATCTTGAGTTCATTTTTGTGTTTGGTGAATAGTGTATGTGTCATTCTTTTGCATGTTGCTGTACAGTTTTTCCAACATCATTTGTTGAAGAGACTTTTTCCCATGATAATTTCATTCTTCCCTTGAAAAGAATTGACCACATAATTGTGGGTTTATTTCTGGGTTTTCTGTTATATTCCATTGGTCTATGTGTATACCAGTACCATACTGTTTTAATTACTACAGTTTTGTAATATAACTTGAAATCTAGAATTGTGAAACATCCAGTTTTGTTTTTCAATATTGCTTTGGCTATTCAAAGAAATAGTCTTTTGTGGTTCCATACAAATTTTAGTATTGATTGTTCTAGTTCTGAGAAAAATTCTCTTTGTATTTTGACAGGAATTGCATGAAGTCTATAGGCTGCTTGGGTACTACAGACATTTTAACAATATTTGTTCTTCCAACCCATGGGCATGGAATGTCTTTCCATTTCATTGCACTGCCTTGAATTTCTTTCATCAGTGTTTTATAGTCTTCAGATTACAAGTCTTTCATCTTTTTGGTTAAATTTATTCCTAGATATTTTATTGTTTTTGGTGTAATTGTAAATAATATTGCTTTCTTAATTTCACTTTCTGTGCTTCTTTATTATAGGAATGCAACAGATTTCTGTACATTGATTTTGTATCCTGTGACTTTACTGAATTCATTTATCAGTTTAGTAGTTTTTCTGTGGAGTCTTTAGGGTTTTCTACATAGAGTATCATGTCATCTGCAAATGGTAAAAGTTTTACTTCTTGCTTACAAATTTGGATGCTTTTTCTTTCTTTATGTTTCTAATTGCTGGAGCTATGACTTCCAGTACTATGTTGAATAAAAGTGGTGAGAATGGACCTCCTAGTCTTGTTCCTAACCTTAGGGGGAAAGCTCTCAGTTTTTCACCATTGAGTATGGTGTTGGTTGTAGGTTTTTCATATAAGGCCTTTATTATGTTGAGGTATGTTCCCTCTAGATCTAATTTGCAGAGGGTTTTTATCATGAATAAATGTTATACTTTGTGAAATGTTTTTTTATGTTTTTTAATGTTTTTTATGTTTTATGTTTTTTTTATGTATCTATTGAAATGGTTTTTACCCTCTCTCTTATTGATGTTATGTATCACATTTATTGTTTTGTGAATATTGAACCACACACATTGCAGCCTAGGATAAATCCTACCTGATTGAGGTGTATGATTTTTTTAATGTATTGTTGGATTTGGTTTGCTAATACTTTGTTGAAGACTTGAGCATCTATATTCATTAGGGATATTTGCCCATATTTTTGTTTTCTCTTTCTTTCTTTCTTTCTTTCTTTCTTTCTTTCTTTCTTTCTTTCTTTCTTTTTCTTTCTTTCTTTCTTTCTTTCTTTCTTTCTTTCTTTCTTTCTTTCTTTCTTTCTTTCTTTTCTTTCTTTCTTCTATGGCATCTTTATCTGGTTTCGATACCAGGGTGATACTTGCCTCATTGAATGAATTTGGAAGTTTCCCTTCTTGTATTTTTTAGAACAGTTTGAGAAGAATAGGTATCAACTCTTCTTTAAAGGTTTGGTAGAATTTGTCTGTGAATTTATCTGGTCCTGGGCTTTTGTTTTCTGGGAAATTTATGATTAGAGATTCAATTTCACTGCTGGCAATTAGTCTGCTCAAATATTCTATTTCTTCCTGCTTTAGTTTTGGTAGGTTATATGTTTCTAGGAATTTATCCATTTCTTCCAAGTTGTCCAATTTGTTGGCACATATGTTTTCAGAATATTCTGTTACAACTGTTTTAATTTCTATGGTGTTGTTTACTATGTGTTCTCTTTCATTAGTGATTTGGTTTATTTGGGTTCTTTCTTTCTTTCTTTCTTTCTTTCTTTCTTTCTTTCTTTAGAGTCTTTCTAGAAGTTTATCCATTTTTTTTTTTTTGATATTTTCAAAGAACCAACTCCAGGTTTCATTGATCTATTTGTTCTATTGTTTGTTTTGTTTTCTTTTGTTTTGTTTTGTTTTGTTTTTGTTTCTATATTATTTATTTCTACTCCAATCTTTATTATTTCCTTCCTTTTGATGGCTAGGTTGTATTGTTCTTCTTTTTCTAGCTGCTTTAGGTGTAATACTATGTTGCTTGAGATTTTTCTTGCTTCTTGAGTTAGGTTTGTATTAGTATAATCTTCCCTCTTAGGATCACTTTTTTTGCATCCCAAATGTTGATAGATTTTTTAAAACTACAGAAATCAATACAATGTGGTGGATATGTGGAATCTCAAGTCAAATTGCTGGGTTAAAACTTTGACTGTTACTACTGAGTAACTGTGAATAAATCTCAACTTCTCAGTACCATTTTCTGTATTTGTTAAATGAATGAAAATAAGATATATTTCAAAACTTAGGTAAAAATTTATGAGCTGCTACATGAAAAAATGCTTAGGATAACACCTAATTCATATATAACTGACAATATTATCTCTAATGATTTTAACCATGTCTGTTCTTAACACAGTGTATATATATGTGCAGTTTTGATACATTTTGGTTCATTGTTTCTTCCTGTAAATGTACCTTTGTCTCCAATTTATTCTTACTGTCTATTTAGTTTTTGTTGATGTTAAAAATAAATCATAATTCTTCCCTCTTTATCCCTATCTCAAATAAAATATCACAAAGCAAGGTGGGGCCTATAATGAGCATAACTTCCTTCTGCTTTCCTTTAAACCAATCAATATAAAATGTTTTCAAAAATTTGCTAGTTAAAGCATATTTGAATGTTTATTGTACTTCAAGCTGCTGACATTTCAAGCTCATGCTAATGTGTTAGGTCTAGAAATGACCTCAAAAGTTTAAGATTTAGCAACTTTAAGGAAAAGACAGAATTGATATTTAGTGAGTATTAGTTTGTGTGCTAGGTCCTGAACTAGATACTTCACAATAACTGGAAGGGATGGAAAAAGAAAAAAAGAGACACACTAAAAAGAAAAAAACCTTGATATTTTCTGGTGTACTGCTGTGTGACTATAACTAAAAGAATCATTGTCCACAAGGCAAGCAAGACATACATCATTTTCTTCAAAGTAAATTGAAGATGACACTGTATCCTCATTGTATTGGGTTACCAGGAAACTTAAGTTCATTCATGGATCTGTGGTAAGATCTTCACCCCTCCTTTGGGCATGTCACAAATAAGAAGTGCATTTGTGTGAAAACAAAACTAGAAAATGTTCTTTAGTATAGTTGTGTGGTTCCTCCCTGGCCACTATCTCTGCTGCTTCCAAGTGGAGGCTGGCATAGCTGATGACAGATTTCCAGCTCGCTAGGTGTGCAGTGTGGGGACCTCACTCCTTGGGGAGCATCTTCCTGGGGTGTGGCTAAGAGTTCACCAATCTAAGAACCTCACAGTCAGGCTTCTTTGACTGTTTGGGAAACTTCTTCCCATTTGTTACTTTCACTGACTCCTCTTTACTCTTCAAACAACACTTTTGTGAACTCAACCTTACAAAAACTAAAGCAGTTGGGAAATATCTTCAGGTAATCTCTCAGCCTGAACTACTCTGATATGAAAAAGCATAGGGGCGCCTGGGTGGCTCAGTCAGTTAGGCCTCCGACTTCGGCTCAGGTCATGATCTCGCGGTCCGTGAGTTCGAGCCCCGCGTCAGGCTCTGTGCTGACAGCTCAGAGCCTGAAGCCTGTTTCAGATTCTGTGTCTCCCTCTCTCTGACCCTCCCCCATTCATGCTCTGTCTCTCTCTGTCTCAAAAATAAATAAACGTTAAAAAAAATATATAAAAAAAAAAAAGAAAGAAAAAGCACAGAGGCCTTGCTAACATCACAGAAATTGAGAGGGGGGGAAAGAATCCCGAGCACAAAATGTTATTGGCGGCTTAATTCTTTAACTGCAGTAAAAACAAAATAGCAATTAATGTCTCAGTAAATTATCCTGAAATATGCTAGGTGTTTTACACATGTTCAGTCATCTGATATGCATAGCAATCCAGTTTCACAAAGAGAAAACTTGGCCTCAGATTGATTAGAGCCTAATAATATAATTTAGGGAGCTGAGCAGGATAAAGTCAGAACCTGTGTATCTGCCAGCAAAGGCCAGGTGCTTTTCATTAGACTAATCTGGTCGAAGACAAGAAGGTTCTTTTGGAAAGACAGTGTTATCATGAACTGGAGAAACAGTTTTATTTTGTTTGAGGAGGGAGGATGCAGTAAAGGGCGATGACAAAAGTCATACCACAGAACTGATCTGCAGAAGATGTCACTACTAATGGGACATACTAGACCCTGAGGTTTTCTCTGGTTACCTCCTCTCATCTTTCAATTACTACTACTACAAAAATTAGAGTTCACAGGGGGCCTTGAACCTTTGGGCTGGGTGCACGTGACTGGTAGAACCAGTCTCCTGCCCTAGCTGGTAAAAGGGTCAAGAAAGCATTTGACTAACTTCATAATAGAAGTCGGCTAACTAACAAGAACCATAAAGCGGAGAGATCCTCAAATATTGGAAGAGGTTCACATGCAGTCTGGCCAAGAAATAAAACACAAATAACCTCTATGCTGAATAAAATATAGCTTAGATACTGGCATCTTAGTAAAAACATGAGTTTCATTTGGTGAAAAGGTATGACAATGAAATGGATTTCTTCCCTTCAGGTGGCAGCTAAAAGAGTGGCTTTTGGGGAAATCATTGTTAAGTGCATTGGGCTGTTTCTTACTTGCAGAACAGAAATTACTGACTACTGGTTAAAATGCTATGTGAATTAATTTTCAGCCTCATTTATTCACTGGCTGAGCATAAAGGCAATTTCAAAGGGAGAAAAAATGGCCCCAATATGTGTTGCCACAAATCTTTTAAAAGATGAGAAATATTAGCAACTAGTATAATTTAATTCCAGATTCAAACCATTATCACTGTTGTAGTTAACAGTTCTGGATGTATACTTTGCAGCATCATAAAAAGACTATTGTTTGATCTTAGATTTCAATTATTTCTTTTGGTATCTAATTGCTTATAATTGCTACCGTTCAAGACAATATATTTAAGCTGTGAATCCACCCTCTGTAAAACTTCTCACCAGGGGCTTAGCTGGATGATTTCATTAATTCTCTTTTCTAATTAATCATCTCCCCTCTACTATAAGGAGAATAGTTCTTTGTTAACTGTTGGTTATTGTTGCTTTTTTTTTCTGTGACTCACATGGGTTAAGTGATAGCTTTTCTAATTACTTAAAATAATTTCACCATATAAAATGGTTCTGATGAAGAATAAACAATGCATAAGAATATGATGAAACAGGTATATTTATTTCAACTACTGAAAATGGATGGGTGAACAAGTGACATGGCAGTGACAACCTTTGCATATTTCATGTATGCCTCAAATAGTGAGGTAAATTAGCATACGTTCATCTCTGGGTGATTGCATGGCATTAAATTAAAGATAAAAAATGAATCTAAAATAAAGGTGATAGCATTTGCAGTCAGAGCAGAATCCCATGGGTAGGATAATGCCGCTTAATATCTCAATTTTTGGTATCATTTAAGTTCAATTCAGATGACTAATTGTTTTAATCTGAATTTAACCTCAAAGAATAAAAGCCCACCTCTTATTGGGCTGGTAGAACACTTTACATGAACTTTTGTTCTTCACAGTGTACTCTTCACTGGAGTGATGGAAAAGATTGGAAAACAAGATTGAGACTTTTCACTGTCAAATTAGAGTTTTTGGAAAAAGGAAATAAGATTCTTCAAGTGTTGTTTGTACCTCTAAATTTGTTTCTGTACAGCTCCTTTTTTTTTTTTTTTTTTTTTTTTTTAATGAGGACTACAAATTGCTTCCACAGTCTCTTTCTATTATGAGAGTTCTTGGGCAACCTGAGAGGCAATTGTAATATTCCCCTAAATTGATGTATGGCCTTGAGAAAGTAATTTAACCATTATAATTATTGGGCATTGTAAAGGAGATTCTGGTGTGTGCTGACTGAGGAATGAGTTATCACAGCATTACATTCCCTTTAGGCAAGTTTTCTTATATTTTCTGAAGGGACATGTTGCACATCCCACCATGGGTCCTGTGGTCAGAAGGGCTTATTAAAGAATAATATGACAAAATGATGAGTAAAATATAAACCACTAAAGTCCTCTTGTATATGTTAGTGAAGGACTAAAGGGGAATATCTGCTTCACAGATACAAATGGAGAGGCTGCTCGTGACTCAGAAAGACCAGGCACAACTTTATTCCCACTGCACCACACAGAATGAGTTAGTCCCCAGAAAAACTCTTCAGGTAAGTGAAGCATACACTATCATGATAAAAAAGTAAAATAAGCCTTTATTCAGCCATTCTTATTTAAAAATATTTAAAAAACAGATGATATTATCTCATGTTTTCAATTTTATAAAGAAAGGGTATTGACTACAATTGAAACTTTTCTTGCTATCTCAGATTATTACCGCTATTACTATGCCCAACTACATCCAACATATAGTCACTCACCATTGTGTCAGACTGAGTTTTTCTATCTTCTTTGCTAATGAAGTATGAACTTTTTTTCTCATACTATAATATTCTGTTTCTTTAGCAGGAGTCCTCCTCCCTTTTTTATTTTTTTTATTTTTTTTTAATTTTTTTTTAACGTTTATTTATTTTTGAGACAGAGAGAGACAGAGCATGAACGGGGGAGGGTCAGAGAGAGAGGGAGACACAGAATCTGAAACAGGCTCCAGGCTCTAAGCAGTCAGCACAGAGCCCGACGCGGGGCTCGAACTCACATACCGCGAGATCGTGACCTGAGCCGAAGTCGGACGCTTAACTGACTGAGCCACCCAGGTGCCCCCCTCCTCCCTTTTTTAAAAAAAATGACTGGGACAAGAAGATTTTAAAATAAAATAATAAAACAAAAATAAATTATTCGAGCCAAAAAGGACATGATGTTTTAACCTCTCAGTTGTTATCTATAGTTCTAAATGGATTCTGGGGAAATATTTGTCTAACAAAGGTGAAGTAAGTGAACACTGATTGATTCCTCTGTCTTTAACAATCAAAAACCTGGACAAAACATATGAAATAATGGTGTTCAAGACAATGGACATTAGGCAATGAAAGTGAATGCTCAGACACAAGAAACAAATGAGACAGATCTTGTCATTTTCCCAGCTTATCCCTTAGAGTCTGTAAGTGAAAAACCACAGGGAGGGGATACCAGCTGAATCCCAGTGCACTCCAGGTTGAGGAAGCAGAACTGAGGGTCTAGGGGAAACCAAAGTGGCTAGAATTCACATGAGGGAGTACTGGACAGGAAACACTGTATAAACAGAGAGCTCCAGTTGCCTTCTGAAGGCTGTCCTTGAATATTCAGCAGAGTGTTATTAACACATGCATATTACAAAACTACCTGAGATTGAAGAAAGAGTCACAAAAAGGATTAGAAGTAATACTGCCTAAGCTCACGCAGAGCTGGAAATAGTGCCTACTCCCACCAGCTAGAATAGAAACACACATAATTTACAGGGCATTGAGTATCCAAAAACATTTTGCCTCAATATTGGAATGATTAAACCATAGTAAATATTTTTTGGTCTGATCTAACAAATCTTAAAAGCAAGACCTAAAAGGACCAAATTATAACCAGCTACTTAACTATGTCCCAGAACAAAGCTCAGGACTATTTATACAAATACAAAAATAAAGAAGGCCGTGAATCAAAGAATGTGGTGGCTTCTAGATGCTGAAAACAGCCCTCAATTTATAGCCACCAGGAAAATAGGAACCTTGGTCTACACCTCCAGTAACTGAAGTATGCCAACAACATGAAAGAGCAAGAAATGGATTCTCTCCTAGAGAGGGATGCAGTCTGTCAAGTCTTTGATTTAGTCCAATGAGATCTGTACTGAATACTGATCTATAAAACTGTAAGAGAATAAAATATTGTTCCCTTAATCACTAAGTTGGTTGTAATTTGTTACAGCCACAATAGAAAAGTAAAATAATAATCAAATTTCTCAGAGATAAATGGAAAATCTTTACAGAACCCAGGAAAAAAGATACAGTACATAGGGAAGAAAAATATAAGATTAACAAACATCTTCTTAAAAGCAATAAAACCAGAAGAACAGTAGAATAACATATTCAAAGTACTACAGGAAAAAGACAAACAAACCTATTAACCTACATTTCTATACTCACTGAAATTACTTTTTTTTTTTAAGTTTACTTATTTATTTATTTTAAGAGAGAGACAGTGTGAGTGGGAGAGGGGCAGAGAGAGGGAGAGAGAGACAATCCCACGCAGGCTCCACGCTGCCAGTACACAGCCCGATGTGGGGCTTGAACCCACAGAACTGTGAAATCATGATCTGAACAGAAACCAAGAGTTGGACACTTACCCACTGAGCCACCCAGGTGCCCCTGCAATTACTTTTCAAAACAAAAATGGAATAGAGCATTTGCTAGGCATGAAAAAGCAGAAAGAATCCATCCTTAAAAACTTGCATCACAATAAATATTAAAGAATGTCCTTAAGAGAAGGAAAATGATACCAGGTCAAAAATATGGAGGGCTCTTGAGGAAAAAAATGAAGAGGGCTATAAAGTATAACTACATGTGTAAATATGTGAGAAATTGGTATTACTAATATTTAAATAGCTTTAATGGATAACTTACTAAATACTACTACTACTACTAATAATAATAATAATGGTATATTAGGGATTTTATTATATAATATAAAATTAAGACAAAAAAATTACACAAAAGTGAGAAGGGGAGAAGTGAAGGTTACTATTATAAGTTTCTGTAAGTGTAGTTAAATTGGTATAATTTCATTAGATGAAGTGTAGACAAAATGGGGATGAAGTAGGCTATCATAAGTGTGTATACTATAAACCCTAAAGCAACCACTAAAAAAGAGTCAACAAATAATAGTAATAAAAATAAATAGCCAACAAAAAGGATAAAATGGAATCATAAAAAAATAATGCAAATGAAGGCAGAAAGTAGGAACAACATAAAAATGAAAAAAAATGGGATCAAGAGAAAACAGATAGAAAGATGACAGACTTAAGCTAATTCTTATCAATAATCATAATGTAAATGGCCTAATTCAACTAAATGTTAGAGAATGTTAGTGTGTACACAAAAACAAGACCTAATTCTATGCTGCCTGTAAGAAACACTCTTTAAATCTAAAGATACAAACAGGTTAAAAGGAATGGAAAAAGACATAACATGCTAACACTAAATAAAAAGAAAGCTAAAGTGGCTACATTAATATTATAAAAAATAGATTTTAGAGCAAAGGATATTTCAAGGAATAAAAAAAAGTCATAATGGTAAAGGAGTCACCCATCAAGAGAATGTAATAATCCTAAATAATTATGCAACTAACAAAAGAACTTTTAAATACATGAATCACAAAATGATAGAACTACAAGGAAAACTAGACAAACCCAAAACAATAGTCAGAGATTTTCATAGCCCTCTAATGAGAGTGACCCTTTAAAATATTTGTAAAAATAAGTGGATGATATATGCAAAATGAAAGTACACAACAAAAGTGAATTTCTTCTCATCTACTTAATTTTAATGACGTCTGTACTTTTTTCAGGTTCCAGATGTCATGACTTGCTACATATTCTGTTAAAGTATTAATATTTTTTATTTACGACTTATGTATCTTTAAAGTATTTTTAAAAATTCATTCAAATACAGTTTAAGTAAGTTTTTTTCTGAGAAATTTTAGGGATATGGTGAACAAAATAGACACGGTTCCTAACTAATTCGTACTTCAGTCTTGTAGTGGAAACAAACATTTACAAACTAATTTTAAAAGTATGTGATAAGTGAAGCAATTACCATCCTAGAAATTTCTGTCATTAGCGCTCGTGTCACCATACAGAGTTGACCAGATAGATTCTAGGTCTTGGTCTAGGTGTTTCTGAAATCCATAAACTTACTTTTTTTAAGTTTCAATGAATAAGAGACTTAGGGAAAGGTGAAGATGGAAATAAAATGCTTCTCACTTGCATCAAAAAGATAGGCACAAAAAAAGTTTGTACCTGAGCTAGCAGATCTAAGTGCAGAAATGCAGAGCTCACCTTCTTTCTTTATATCTAATCATGAACGTAGAACATAAAGGACCATACTTTTTGAATTACTGTTATCTTCATAAGAAACAAATATCTTTGAAATAAAGGACAGAGTGGATTGGATCCATGGCTGCTTTGTAGGATGGTGTAAGTTGTGTACTGTGTAATGTTAGGGGAGCCATTTGTGGCAGGCTTCTACGCATGATATACATGAACATAAATGGTTGCTCTTAGTAGACTTCTATATAAAGTACTGCTATAAACTTCAGAAATATCATAACTTTGTCTCTCAGATTTCACACCCTGCGCTGATAGAAAATAGATTAGGATCTACTGATCCACTGGTGCAGGGCTAGTCAGAGATAAGCTTTCCTGTACAGTTAGTAAAGAGGTTTCTTCCTTCTTAGCTTCCAATACTGTAGTCTTGTGAATTCTGTCAAATAGCTAAAGTCATTAAGGTTAAATTGACAAATTCATCAAGTGACTAGAGAGCTGGAATTAGCAAACTTTTCAGAGGCTGAGTGCTATTTGTGTCACCCTCCTAAATAAACGTCCAAAAGGCAGTTAAATGTGGGTATGTAGAATGGTCCAATGGATATAAACCTTCCCAAAGATTTCATTTTATTGCCATTCCTCTCTCATTATCATTCTTAGGTTTGGCACTTTGAGGAATACTTTTAGCTTTTATCTTCATGTCTTAACTGAACTGAGAAAGTGGACACTACTCAAAAAGTTTGAGAAAACTCTATTGCTGCTAGCACAGGTGTAATAAAAACCCTTCCATAATATTTAAATTTATATCAGACAAGAATTGTTCTGACCTATGATGTGAGCTAAACAGGTACCTGTATAAGTCTTCAATGGGCAATAATTTTGGAGAAAACTAAAAAAATCCATTTAATGTCAAATAATGTACCATGATTACTAACCTGGTGTGAATAAAAGCAGAGCAGGGTTTCTTTCTGCGGGTCTAGCTGACCTAATGCTTTTAATAGATAATAATTATTCTAATCAATGACAATCTTTGCACTTTATATAGTACAATTCAGTGGTGCTAAAAGATGTCTTCCCAGGGAAAATTATTAAGGTTATCGGGTAATAATACTGAGAAAGCAGCTGACAGAGAGGTTCTAACATCCAGGGTGTTGGCAGCAATGTTTTTTACCAATAACAACCTATGGCTCACCGTTCCTATTCAAACTTTGAGCAAAAGAACCAGGAAATTTTGTTTTCTTCCAATGTCCTTACTTAACATACCTTTATTCATTTCCTTATTCATTTCACAAATATTATATGAGGATCATCTGTATGCTTGGCACTGTGTGGGTAAAAGTGATAAAATGATGAGCAAAAACAGATCTAAAATCTGGAAACTAAGATTAACCTTCTTTACCTTAAAGTGTCCTAGTTATAAAATTAAACAGGTGAGTAATCCGTAAATTTCAGATTTCTGACTGCTCAAAATACTGTGTGTCTGTGCCTGGGGAGAACAGAAGTAAGAAGAGAAAGAAATGTATAACTGTGAGGTACTTAATAGAGAAAGTTAATCCAAGATATGTCTTCCAGTGGTATCCTTAGGGGGTGGGATAAAGAAATGACCCTTTCTCCTTATTTTACTCAGTAAAATGCTAAAATATGAATAAAGTATATTTTTTTAAGAAATCAGTATTTTGTCATTGAGCTTTAACATCCAGATGTGCATTTCATTATGCTAATTCACTGTTATTTTCTATAGGTAGCAAATTTTCACCTAATTTTATAGCATTGTAATAAAAATTAGCCTATAATCACAATATAAATTTTAAGTATGAAGAAATATATATAGGCAGATAGGGAAGTATATACTGATAAAGTGATACCAGATAAAACTTATTCATCAAATAGAGCACTCATAAAAGAGCATGTTTACCACTGTGGTCTTATAGTGATCTTTTATTTATTTTTTAAATTTATTTATTTGAGAGAGACAGACAGGAAGTGGGAGAGGGGCAGATAGAGAGGAAGAGAGAGAGAATTCCAAGAAGGATCTGTGTTGCCGGCACATAGCATGATGTGGGGCTCAAATTCATGAAACTGTGAGATCATGACCTGAACCAAAACCAAGAGTTGGATGCTGAAACAACTGAGCCACTCAAGCACCCATGGTCTTCTTTTCTTAACAGTTCGTCTAGGTTTAGGATACATAGAAGGTTACATATCTTTGTGGTTATGCACATGAAAAGTGGCAAGGGCTAAGAAATATTTTTTCCCTACTCCTCCACAGGAAATAGCACTTGGAAATTTTATGGATGAACGTTGCTAAAAAGAAATATATGACGAGCTGAGCAGAGAAAGAGTAGGAATTCCTTAGTAATTTATCTGTTTTGAACCAGCCAGCCTCCCTGTCTTATTCTTGGGAATTTGGCCACTGTTAAATTTTACTGCCAAAGTAAAATTGTACTTTACTGATGTATTCCATTCTCAAGGCCCAGTCTCTATTCCCAAATTCCACTGAAGGAGTGCTGGGATGGGTAAGAACCCAGGCCAAAATTTATGGATGATGTAGCTTTGGGAGAAACAATCACAGGGACAAGCAAATAATTAATTGCTTATGTAGAGGACTAAAATATTTTCCATAATAATGACTCTTGTCTGGTTTCTCTTTGGGATTCTTTTACTCTTGGAACTTTACACAGCTTTTATAGAATCATAAACTTAGAATTCTAGAAAGTATATAAGTGAGTAACTCAGTGAAAATCTTCTTGAATCCATGTTTCCAAGCCTCTCTTTAGGGTCTCGCAAAGTTCCAAAAAGACATGTTTTTGTACAAATCACAAAGGTTGACACGGTCTAGGTAGGCAAAAAGAATTCTTCTGTATCAGATATGTTCTACACAGAGGTCAGGCATTATATACTGATTTGGGGAAAGCACAAAATCCCAACAGCCTGGCTTTTCTTCTGTGATTATTTCTATTAGGGATTTAAAGGGAAATATTTCTATAAAGACATGGTTTTGAGACTCTATCCTAGCCTAATACTCACGACAATACTGTCCTCTGGCTTTTCTCTGGAAGTTGTGTAATATGAACACCCGCTTCTTACCAGACAGACTATAGGTTGAGTCATGGTGACAGAGTGATGAATGGCACATTTAAAAAATGTCTCTTTTGCCATGGAATTTAGAGTCAGAGGGGTAGCATCACAATTATTCTGGCTTAACTGATTAGAAAATGGTATACATGAAGAGAAACAGAGAAGATTTATAATCATCACCCGTCTGTCTGTGCTTCTCAACTCTACCCTAATAGAACTAACATGGTCTCTGATATGGGGAACAAGTAGAGTACAGTTGTCTTTATTAAGTTTGCTTACACCAGTGAATCATGACCATGAGAATAAACCCTTTCAATAAAGAATCCCAGTTAAATAAACACATAGCCACCTAGACTTCTGGGTCCCAGCATGTGGCAAAATTGTATTGAAAGAATTGCTGAGTAGCTTGCAATTCATGTTCTCTGCCACAGTGAAATACGGAATTGATGACATGGCATGATGTTTGAATCATGGTCCATAATGTGGAAATATCACCCAAATTTACCTAAGACCCTTCATATGATTGACATCATTAGTTTAATGAAACTTGACCTACCAGAGCAACTGTCCCTATGTACTAGAAAGAACTTGTTTGACTCTCTGGTAGTTCCACTGGGTTTTGCATTAATTAGTCAACATCCATACAATTACATATTCTAAATTAATTCTGACAAAATATTCACACAGGTGCAGGCAGAATATTGTCTTTGGAATTTCAAAAATCAGATACATCGTCAAAAAAAATAATTCTTGCAGTAATATCACCTGTTTCCTTGAAAGTAAAGGTGATGTCATATTGACCAACTCAGATTCCCCCAAAAACTATAACAATGAAAATTTTAAAAAATTCAAATTTAAGCTTTATATTGAAAATATGCTAGAGAAAGAGATTTGATCTGATATTTTAACATGCTTCTGAATATCTGTGAACTAAAGACTATGTATATATTCTTGTATATGTAATGAACAAATACATGTAATGACTATCAGGCCAAAGAGAAGAGTATGTTGTCTTGATTTATTCATTTATTTTTTTCCAGCCCTAAGGACCCATCCAATTTGGTAGTGAAGAGGGAGGTATATATGTGGCAGACTTGAGTATAATGTCAATTAAATAACAGTATTCTGACAAATCAAAGTGAGACTCTACTTAAAGTGGACTCACTGATTATCCTGTGAAGAAAGCAGACTAGAGTAGTAAAGAGCTGGAATGAAAGCCAAAGGGAGAATTCTAGTAAAAGTTATGTCATTAAGGAACTATGCTAATTTAAGTATGTCACTTTATCATTCCATTCCCTGTTACATATTTCAATTTAAAGGACTGGATTAGATGTTTTTTTGTGATATGTAAAAAGTTATTACATTTTATCATTCTGTGAATAAATAATATCAAATGCATAAAATAAGAATTCTTTACTCCCCACAGGTATTAGGATTTTATTATCTAGTACAGTAACATAAGAAAAGGAAATGAAAACTATGAAACTCAGGACAAAATAAAAATAAATATTGTCAGGCAATATGTTTACCTAAATAAAAAGTCAAGAAAAAACATACATAAAGTCTACATGTGATAGGTCTACAAGTAAATAAGCCAATAAGAGTTTTCCATATATTACAAATAACAAATGTAAAATTTAATAAAAAGAAGAAATCTCCTTTTATATAAAAGAATATACAAAATAAAAGAATAAATTTAATAAGAACTATGCAAAACTATATGAAAATATCATGAACCATGCCAGAGGGTATAAAAGACCAAAATAAATATGAAGTCACGTATTATTTCTGAGCAGGAAAATCTAAGATCTCAAAGGTATTAATTCTTCTCAGAATAATCTGTGAACTTAATATAGTCTAAGGTAAATCTAAAATCCAAGAACATTCAGAAAAGTCTAATAAAGTGAGATATGCCAATCTAGTTAACTAAAATGTACCCTAGCACTACAATAACTAAATTGTAGGCTACTAGCTCAAGATAGAAAGTTCAAAAAAAAAGAATAGAGTTCAAAAAATAAACCTTCAGTAAATAGCCACAATTCTGAAAAAAAAAATCATTCTAACAATTTTTCGTTTCCATATTACTTTCATGGAAGAGAGAAGTTTCAGAGTGTCTTACTCCACTATTTTCACATATGACTCCTTCAATACAATTTAAAATAAGTCTTATAAATATAGATTTTATCTAATGAAGTCAATAGAATAGTGATTTAAACATTCTAAATGCTTTGAGTTTATTTCTGTGTATGGTGTGAAAAGTGGTCCACTTATATGTAGCTTTTGCATATAGTTGTCCAGTTTCCCAACACCATTTATTGACGAGAATAAATTTTCCCCATTGTGAATTTTTGCCTCCTTTGTCATAGATTAATTGACCATCTAAACATGGGTTTGTTTCTGGAATTTCTATTCTGTTCCATTGATCTATGTGTCTATTTTTGTGCCAAATATCGTATTGTTTTGATTACTGCAGCTTTGTAGTATACCCTGAAATCTGGAATTGTGATACCTACAGCTGTATTTTTATTTCTCAAGATTGCTTTGGCTCTTCAGAGTTTTCTGTGGTTCCATACAAATTTTAGGATTGTTTGTTCTAGTTTTACAAAAAATGCTGTTGATATTTTGATAAGGATTACATTAAATCTGTAGATTGCTGGGGGTAGTATGGACATTTAACAATACTAATTCTTCCAATCCATGAGCATGGAATATCTTCCCATCTCTTTGTGTCATGTTCAATTTCTTTCATCAATGTTTATAGTTTTCAGAATCTTTTACAAGGCTTTCACCTCCTTAGTTAAGTTTATTCTGAGGTACTTTTTTTTTTCCTTCTAGTGCAATTATAAATGGAATTGTTGTCTTAATTTCTCTCTGCTTCTTCATTATTACTGTGTAGAAACACTATCAATTTTAAATTAAATACTTAAATGTAAGACCTAAAACCATAAAAATCCTGGAAGAGAGTCTAGGCAATCGTTCCTAGATATATCTCCTAAGGCAAAGGAAACAGAAACAAAAATAAACTATTAGGGCTACAACAAAATAAAAAGGAACAGTGAAGAAAACTATCAACAAAATAAGAGGGCAACCTTCTGAATGCAAGAAGAGATTTATAAATGATACATGTGATAAGGGGTTGATACCCAAAATACATAAAAAATTATACAACTCATCATCAAACAACCGAAGAATCCTATTAAAAAATGGGCAGAGGACCTGAATAGACATTTTTTTTTCCAAAGAAGGCATACATATGGTCAACAGACACATGAGAAAAAGCTCAACATTCTTAATCATCAAGGAAATGCAAATAAAAACCATAAGATATCACTTTATACCTGTCAGAATGGCTAAAATCAATAGGACAAGAATAAACAAGTGATGGTGATGATGTGGAGGAAAAGTAATCCTTGGGTGCTGTTGGTGGGAATGTAAAATAGCATAGACACTGTGGAAAACAGTATTGATGCTCCCCCCAAAATTAAAAATAGAAATACCATAGATCTATAATTCTACTACTGGGTATTTACCCAAAGAAAATAAAAATACTAAATCAAAAAATATATATATGCCCCATGTTTATTACAGCATTATTTACAAGAACCAAAATACAAAGCAACCTAAGTGACCATCAATAGGCGAATGGATAAGGGAGAAATAGCGCGCGCACGCACACACACACACACACACACACACACACACGAATATAATGCAGCCATAAAAAAGGATTCTGCCAATTGTGACAACATGGATGGATATGGCGGGTATTATGCTAAGTGAAATAAGTCAGACTGAGAAAGACAAATATCCTATGATTTCACATTGTATGTGGATTCTAAAAACCAAAATAAATGAACTAACAACAACAACAGCAACAAAAACAGAATCAGATCTATAAATATGGAGTATGAATGGTTACCAGATGGAGAGAGGTAAGAGTATGGGCAAAATGAGTAAAGGGAATGGGAGATCTATGCTCCCAGTTATGGGATGATAAGTCACAGGTGTAAAAGGCACAACAGAGGGAATATAGTCAGTGATACTGTACTAGAGTTGTATGGTGACAGATGGTAACTACACTTGTTGAGAGCACAGCATAATGCACAGAGAAGCTGGATCACTATATCGCACACCTGAAACTAATGTAACATTGTGTATCAACTATACTCAAAAAATTTAAAATTTAAATAAAAATAAACATTCTAAATACCCTAAAAATTCTAAAAATGTATTCATACATTTAGCTGAAAGTTTGTACCTTTTGCCTAATTATTTTCTGGATTGCTTGCAGTTTTCTATAGTTCAGTTTTACCTTCTCTTGCTCAGTGTCCTTATAAAATATTCAGAAAAATATTTATTCTCTCTACCTTAAATTGTTTCTTTGATGGGTTAATAGAGGATATGAAGCTCAGTGGAAAACGTAAATGTACTATGAAATATACGGTGATGTTATTAAGAGACCTCAAAGTCTTTTCTACTGGACATGAGCATTATATATCAAATAGCACTCTTCTGAAAAGGAGGACCATGATGTCCAGATGTCAGGCTAAAATGGTCTTCACTGTAGCTATATTTTGATGGTACCAATTCAGAATAGAAAATGTCTTTGACACATATGCCAAAGAATTAATGCCTATGGAAGCTTGTCTTAGAATTGGAAAAAAGAAATGAAAACTAGAAGAGGAAAAAGAATGTATACTATACTCTCATATCTTTATAATCACTAAAATATTAATTATTTATGCCATAAAAAACTTACCTGAAAGATTTCAACAACTTTTAAAATCTGATATTTGTTTCATGATTGAGAGGGAGAGAGAGACAGGGAGAGAGAGAGAGAGAGAGAGAGCAGGAGATACAGAGGCAGAAAGGAAAAAAGAGAGAGAAAAACAAATTTTTGGAAAACACATAAATATAACTTTTGGAATCAGATATTGCAATTATGATATCATGACCTTAGTAGTAATTTTTGTTCTGCCAAATTTTAACATTACTTTTGAAAAACTCTGCTAGAATTTTTACAACTATTTTCTGCCATAAAATAATCTAAGAAATTGTGAAATAGCAACCCTAAAATTAAAGTCACCAAGGATATGATACAGTTGATTATAATAGCACTAAAGACATCATTAGAAGCTATTGAGTGAGTAATTTTTAAAGTTTGTAATTACCCAATCCACATAATATGCTCATATGCAATGTCATGAAGGCTAGCAGGATACTTGCAAAAATAAAGGTAAATTAAATACAGCTAATCTATTGATTTTTGCTACCTTAATAATTAATAGAAATTGCTAAATAGGACAGTAGTAGTGATTACCAGTCTGGAAAGAAAAGAATTGACTATATATATATATATATATATATATATATATATATATATATAACTATAACATTTATTTTCATTTTAATAATAAAAAAATGATTTTAGTTTTCTTCTTAATTAAAACAAATTGCATCTACCATTTTCTTTGATGTACCTTATAATCATCTAGCAATAGTATATGCGCCACCAAAATTAGTGTAAAGTTTCTAATAGGAACTGGCATAGCAGAGGTGACAAAGACAGGCCCAAAACCCAATAGTGACTTAAGACCCCAGATAAATTAGAGAAGTTCAGTTTAGAGAGCACTCAAATACACAGAATATTAAAATTTTATTTTAATATTTTAAAAAGAAAGTGTTAAGCAGGGCAGGCAACCTAAGATGGAAGTTGAAAGATCTGTGTTCTATCCCTAAGCTTTAATAATGATTGTGTAACTTGAAGGAAGTCATTTAACATCTCTGTGAAATTATTGGGCAGAATAATATACTATAATGGTCAAGAATAAAACAAAATAGCAGAAATATAATAGTTGTAGTATTTTTGAAATTTCACTGAACATTGCCTCATCATCTCTTCCCATCTCTTTAGGTCTACGACATAAAGCTTTAAGCAAGGTGACTATAATTAACTAAAGCATTTAGTGAAACAGTGAAGAAGTTGGGAAGGAAAAAGAAAAATACTTTTTCTTTTGGAAGGCATCTTCTCACATGGCAGTGAAACTTTCCCCAAATCATACTAAATATATCTTCCCTTTCAACTAAACAATACATTCTTTCTATTGAACCACAATGAGAATTTGAAGACTACTAAATAGACAAGTTTCATGAAATGATTTGACTGAACCTTATAGTTTAACTTATTAGAAGGTGCATTTCCTTTGCTTGTATGGATATCAATTTCTGATAAGATGTCTATAGTAAAAGTCTCAATTATCATCACAAGACTACATAGTAGAAAGATTCCTTTGGTCTAAGCTGTAGGAAGATCTAAGGGGCTTCTACTCTTCTTTTCCCTCAAGGGCTAAACCCTGTATAACCTACGCTGCCAGGGGAGAGCTGATTGTGCCCACCTCTTCCTAATTCCAGTTTATAGTATCACATGATGGCTCTAAATCAGCCACAGTGAGAATATTTACACTATAGAAATCTATAAACACTACTAACTAGGACTTTTTGCTGGAAAGAGAAAGGGATTCTACTGTGGAAAGTCCAGTTGGCACAAACTTACCAGCCTACCATTAGCCAAATCATGTAAACTCTGGTTACAAGGAAAAGTGACCCAATATTAAAGATACTGATGAACAAAGACACACTTTTTTCTGCCTTTGAAACTAAAATCTCTTATCCGATAGCTTCTCCATAAAGTGACTTTTAACTGCAAAGCTCTCAAAGGGAAGACTCCTTGCTTTCTCTCTGAAGTTAAGAGGTAGGAGAGTCAGTAGACTGAATTCTGAGAAAGAGACAGAGTAAACACTGGAGTCCATTAAAAGTCCTTGCCCTTGACGAATCTTAGTGAGAGGCACTGGGTCTAGCAGTTCCCTCCTCTCTCTCTTCTCCTCCCCCTGGGTAAACATAGCCAAATAGCAATTTTCCTGCCACTTTGGGTTTATCCTAAGGATTTTAAATGACAGCTTAATTGTCACCATATGGAGATCTGGGGTAAGGTGAGGAGAGAATAGAAGAAACAGCAATTAATTGACTTTAATTATCACTTATTAACTTAGTAACTTAATAATTAACTTATATGACTTTTGAAGGACTTTTCAATTTGCTATAGGGCTTATCATTGCAGCAACTACAATTCTAAAACTCTTTTTTTATGAATATAGTATTAAATTTCCTAAACCAACCCCTCCCCTCCAAATACATTAATGAAAACTTTTTTTTTTTTTTTTTTAAGTACAGGGCTGAAAATCACTATATTGTACACTAATTGAAAATCACTATATTGTACACTAATTTTGACTGTATGTTAACTGGAATTAAACTAAAAACTTAAAAATAATAAAATAAAGTGCCTATCACCAATAAAAAAATAAAATACAGGGCTGAAGGAATATCTCATATCAATGATGCTGATATGTGATGGAAGGATTCAAAATAGCAAGACAACCAGATTATATATATTTTTTTTTGATTTTCAAATTTTCATCTCTCCCTCAAACTGATCCAGCATAACAGTCTTAAAGCTAAAATTAATCCAGAAAATTACAATTCTTATTAAAATAGTGTGAAATACACTTTTACAAACCTGTTTTCTATCAGTTGCATACTTGTATCTAGTGGCCAAATAAAAAGTATAGTCATTGCATGTACCCTTAACAAAGCTGGGCAAAATGGGAGACCTCACATTGTCAAAAAAAGAAAGGAATTTCAGGGCTAAAGGCCCTTCACTGAAAATAACCTATATCCAGTTTTCTGATACTTACATTTGAGGGATGTGAGAAGGTAGTGAAATGGAATTATGTAAGAAATTAGCAACCAAAGAGAATGCAAGAGGAGGAAGGAATGAGTCAATTAACCTTGCCCATTAATAATCTCACCCTAGAGTCACCTGGGTGGCTCAGTGGGTTAAACATCCAACTCTTGCTTTCGGCTCAGGTCATGGTCTTGAGGTTCATGAGTTTGAGCCCTGCCTCAGGCTCTGCACTGACATTGCAGAGCCTCCTTGGGATTCTTTCTCTCTCTCTTTCTCTACCCATTCCCCCTCCCCCCCCCCCAAAATAAATAAACTTCAAAAAAGTTAAAACAAAAATCTTGCCGTAACCATATTTGTTGACTCAAAAGGAAAGATATGTTAAAAACTTGTCAGGGCGCCTGGGTGCCTGAGGCGATTAAGCATTTGACTGGTTCAGGTCATGATCTCATGGTTCATGGGTTCGAGCTTCATGTCAGGCTCTGGGCTGACAGCTCAGAGCCTGGAGCCCACTTTGGATTCTATGTGTCCCTCTCTCTCTGCCACTGCTCACCCTCTGTCTCTGTCTCTCTCAAAAATAAATGAACATTAAAAAAAAAAACAAAACACGTTGTCATATAAGATCCTACTGTAAGTGAGCAAAAGAAATGCTTCAAACACCTGTATCCTGGCAAACATTACCATTGAAATTGTCATTATAGTGAGTATCTGATACAGAATTCAAGTTTGATGAATCTTGAATAATTTTTTTATTCTCTGTCAGAGATGTAACTTATTAAATTTCTTAAAGCCATCTGATTTTAAATGTAATTCTAAAAGTGATGTCAACAAAACTTAAAAGCATGGATGTCACAGTCATATCTCTTTGCTTATAGCAACTTTGGATTCCCCCTTGGAATCTTGGTGATTGATTCTTATGTGTTATTAAATTTATATTTAATGGACATTAGAATCTAAGTTCTAAAAGTGTTTGGGACTTCTTGGATAACTGACTAAAAAGAAAGATCATGTGTGTATGCAGGTAACACTTAAGGGGGCCAAGCAGCGGATTCGGTGTACCTTGAAAGGTAAAACAGGTAGTTTGGAGAATTCTGCCACAAGTGTAGAAGATGGTATGCAGTGAGATTTCAGGTGGCTTTGAAAAAACAATTTCATTGGAAAACCCAGAGGAACTTACGGAGAAATGAGATAGGCAGTGCTTTCTTAGATAATAGCTGAATCCAGAGAAATAGCAATAGCCCTGGAGGGAAAGTGTAATTGTGACCTAAATGAAAAGTTCACATGAAAGGAACTTGGGTATATAGGAGGGGCTGGACAGATGGCCAAGGAAGTACCTAATGGAAACTGTGTAACGCTTTAGCTAGCGTCATGGGGATCTGGGAAACTTTACATTTTCACATTTCACTTACCATCACTAAGTTTGTAATGGCAAGGTTCTGTTGCACTTTGGTAGTTTGTTTACTGTGTAGGCTGTGTGTGAAGGGCAGTGGCGAGCATCATGAGGTAGAGGAATAATGAAGAGACAGAAATCTCAGAAAGTTATGAACCTGGGGATAGAAGCCGATTTACCTTGAAACTAATGAGGCTTCAGCTTTGGAGCTGTCACTTATACCAGCCCCTATGCATGGGCTGCCTCTGAGTAACCGCAGACATTATGGAGATGCAATTAAGATAAATTTAATTAGTGTTTAGTGAGATGTCTATACCTGTGCGCAGTGTCAAAATAGCTTCCAGAATATTACTACCACCAGTGTGCCTATTCCTTTATGTTCTGAATGTAGGTGTAGGGCCCAACATAAAATTCATAACCCTTTGCTCACCTGGGGTGGTTATGATCTCATGGTTTCGTGGGTTTGAGTCCCATGTTAGGCTCTGTGCTGGAAGCATGGAGCCTGCTGGGTATTCTCTCTCTTCCTCTCTCTCTGTCCCTCCCTCACTCATGCTGTCTTGCTCTCAAAATGAATAAATATTTTTTTTTAAAAATTCCTAAACCTCACTAAAAGTAATATTTGAATACTGAGTGATGAATGAGCATCATCATTACAAACAGCATTTAATCTTAGTCAGTGCCTAAGACATCTCTAAATATCTGAAATCTTTGAGTTCATATATGAAAGAAACTTGATAGATGTGTCCAAATTCTCAAATAATTTTCCAAATTACAAGAAAAATATTTAAGTAGCGAAGCTATAATGTTGAACAGCTCTCCTAAAAGTAAGACAAAATTATCTTCTTCTTGTCTCTAAGGGGAAAAAAATATTACACATTGTTGGCAAATAAAGAAAAATCAAAAAGTGTGTAACCTAAAAATAAAGGAAAATATTGTATTATAAAATCTAGACAATTAATTAATAAAAAATATATATTGGTTTCTGCTCCGAATTTTGTGTTGTTTTGGGTTGTAGAGTATATGGAGGTACAATCCCCAGATCCCTCTTGTGGAACAGAAGCCCTCATATTTCCTACTGCTGGGGTTAGTGGTTACTGTTTGCTCACAGAGGCAGCATCTACTAGAATTGCTCTGCCTGAAGGGAGCTGCCCTGTCCAAGGGGCACCCAACATCTAAAACCAGTAAGGTACAAAGGCCTGGCTACATTACCTCTTGCCTGACAAGGGGACAATGCTGAAAGGCCATTCCAGTTTCAGAGCTCTGGTGGTGCCTGCTGTGGCTTCTGTTATAGCTGAACCACACTCCAGACCGTCCCCCTCTCTCCCCGCAGCCCTGCCTCCCTTAGGTGTTGTTCCTTAGTGCACTCATGAAAAATTTTCTTACGGGATCCATTTCAAGGTAATATTTAGGAAAATGGGTGTATTTTATTTGCTTTAGTTTGTAACTTTAAAGATTTTGCTTCTCATTCTAAGTAAATATTAATTTTTTTTTAATTTATTTACTTTGAAAGAGAGAGAGTGAGCAGGGAGGGGCAAAGAGAGGGAGAGAGAATTCTAAGCAGGCTCCATGCTGTCAGTACAGAGCCTGACGTGGAGCTCGAACTCACGAACCCTGAGATAATAACTTGAGCTGAAATCAAGAGTCAGATGCTTAACCGACTGAGCCACCCAGGTGCCCCCTAAGTAAATACTTCATGTTTTACCTAATTGTGTATTCATTATTTTGTATCCTTGTGTTTAAAAGGGCTCTCAAAATTGTGTAAGTCGCAGGGTCCAAGTAACCTGAATCTGGTCCTTTTCTCTCTGCGAGAAAACTCCCAGATGATCCCTTTACCTGGTGGCAGGAGAACCTATTCTAATAATAGCAGAGACTGATCAGAAAGCTCTCTGCATGAGAAAAGTCTGTGGCCATTAAGGGCTTCACTCTCATGATGGTGTCCTGAATGCACTGCCTCTGGGTCTTTTTCATATTTTTTGGTTTCATACTCCATAAATTTAACATTGTTCAAATCATTTTCTAATTTCTACAGTCAAATATAACCAATCACCCCCCCCCAAATGTCTTTATAGCTTTTTTTTCTTCCATTCTGGTAAACAAGTTTGTGCATTTTACCTGATTGTCATGTCTCTTTATTTTCCTTTAATCTGCAAGAATTCTTCTACTTTTTTTTCATGACATTGATATTTTTGAAAAGTCTTGGCCAATTGCAACGTAGGATATCCTACATTCTAGATTTGTCTGATTGTTTAGAACTAACTGTATTATAAGATATTTAGCAATCTGTATTTGTCTGTTTTCTCATGTTTAAATTCAATTTTAAACCTTTTGGTAAGAAGACTACATAGATGATGATAGGAATTTTTGTTGCATCACCTCATTGCAAATATAAAGTCAGCGTGCTGAGTTGTCTTATTGCTTGTAAGACTATGTAAAATTGTGTCACTAATATTTACATGAATTGTATCTGAGTTTCACCCTTTGTGATGGATAAATACTATGTGTGGTGATACCTTGAAACCATGTGAATATCCTTTCACTGATTTTTGTGCTCAGAAGTTCTCAGCAAATGCCTAACTGCTTCTTTAACAGGCTAGATAGGAAAGAAGTTTAAGAAACCCAGATTACAAAATGGGACCATGCAGGATGTCCTGAAAGAAAATAGAAGAGCTCAGGTGGCTGTCTCAGAAGCACAGGGATTTCTTGATTGAATGTATGGGTTCCTGTGCCAGGATCTGCCACAGCTCACAAGCCATACCATGTGACCTGTCTAACACTGGCCATTATGTCCAATGTTTTAACCTAAATGGTCATTAGTTCCAGGTTTGCACCTTGCTCTCGGGCTGAGTCTGCTCCTTCGCACTTAATTGTGTGCATCCACATTTTCCAGGAAATACTTCTGCACTTACTGAATTCCTGGTGACAGTGTCACAGCATGTTTTCCAAAGTGCAGCAGCTGCCCAAGGGCTGTCATGACAGCTGGGGTCACATTTGCCAGAATGATGCATCACATCCCACTTGCCTGGCTGGAGAGTCCCCTTAGTGAAGAACAAATTGATTGACTGACTGATTTATTTATTTATATTAATTACAAGAAGTTTGACCTTTTGGACCTAGATTCCCAGAGGATTTTTCTTACCCCTCTCTTGGCCAGGTGCAGAAGCTATCTTAGATGTCACTGCTTCACACTGGGGAGACTACCATTTGTGCTGAGTACACATGACCTTCCACTGTCTTTTCTCATTCTGCGGCATATACTACAGCTGCTATAGCTGTGGTTAATTCTTGGTGCATAACGGTTCTGAAATTATAATAAATATATGTCTCTATGTTTTCCAAGGGTCAATTCTTATCTCTAATTCATCAGTGGTTTAGGGTCTCCTTCTAAAAGATCAGTATGCCAGACTAACTACTTCTGTATTTAAAGTCAGGAGCTCATTTACTACTGTTCTGTGTCAATGCTGTGACAGCAAAATATTACAGGTATTCAGCATTTCATTCTTGACATAAAACATACAACCACTAGTTGATGTGATTTGCTGATTAGATTGTGCTCTAGAGTCACCCATTTAATGTGAGAAAATATGACTTTTTTCCTTTTCAAAAATGTTAAGGGTTCCACTGATAGCAATTTGAGAACAACTTTTCTATGAAGGTAGGGGATTATTGTACGCCAAAATATTTCCTTTAAAATTGCAGCCCTTTTAGCCTCCTGGATAGGAGCAATGAAGAATAGTCCAATGTTACTTATTCAACAATTGAAAATGTACTCCACGGCTTTTTTTGTAGTAGATGTACCAAAATATCTTTTTTTCTGACTACTCCTTCCTTATCCCTTAATCTTCTTATCTTGATTTATCCATATCTTTCAGAAAAAGGCAGAGAAGAGTCAATAAATTTAGAATACCTTCCAGGATTTCTAAAAGTGAAGCGACAAACATATTCCCACTCACATCCTCTGACTCTCTTTCATTCACATGCACAGTTGTGTTTCCCAGTAAGGCCACATGACAGATATTAAACTCTAAAGACAAGCTGCACAGTTGTACCAAATTGCCATCCAGCCTGAAGGCACACAATGAGGGATAATGGCATAATCAGTCTTCATTGTCCTTTTGTCATAACACAAAAGCTAAGCTGAAAAGTGACCACACAATGGCTCAACATTGCCTGTGTGAAGGACTAATTTGCTATCTTTCTTAGATATTTGATTCCTGGGTTATGAAGGAATCAGGCAAGCCTAAAATTTCTCATAAGGAATCAAGGGAAAACCACAACAAATAGTACCAATTCACTGTCTGTCTCTTTTGGGCTTAATACCCTAGAGGAGTTTTGAAAATATATGAATGTCTTCTTTTTTATCTGCATATATGATCTTCAAACATTATATTAGGATTCTCCAGAGAAACAGAACCAATAGGATCTAAATACACATATACATACAATACACATATATATGCATATGTAATATGCATAATATGTTCTAAAATATGGAAATATTAGAATAAATAGAAATTTATTATAAGGAATTGACTCACATGATTATGTCTGTCAAGTCCCAACATCTTCAGGATGATTCAGTAAACTGGAGACTTAGGAGAGCCAGTGATATAATTCCAGTCTTGAGTACAAGGTCTGAGAAACAGGAGAGTCCATGGTGTAATTCCAGACTGAAGAGCAGGCTCGAGACCTTGAGAGACAATATTTCAGTTTGAGTCTGAAGGCAGGAAAAAACTGATGTTTCACTTTGAAGGCAGTCAAGCAGTCATGCTCTCTTAGTTGGAGAGGGGTCAACCTTTTTATTCTATTCAAATAATAGATTGGGTGCAGTCCACCTACATTATAGTGAGGGCAATCTACTCAATCAAGCTAATGTTTATTTATTTATTTTGAGAGACAGTGCATGAGTAAAGAAGGGAAGAGAGAAAGGAGAGAGAGAATTCCAAGCGGGTTTTGCACTTTGTGTGCAGAGCCCAGTGCGGGGCTCGATCCCGTGACCATGAGCTCATGACCTAAGCCAAAATGAAGAGTCAGACACTTAACTGACTGAGCCACTGAGGCTCCCCTTTACTCGATCAATTTAAATGTGAAACTCATCCAACAACACCCTCACAGAAACACCAGAATAATGTCTGTCCAAATATCTGGGCACTCTATGGCCCAGTCACAGTGACATTTATATTTATTTTCCAAATGTTTATACTCCCTTTATTTTCACCTAGCACACTATATTTCACTCCCATCACCGAACTAATATGACAGGTGGCTTGACATTGGGGTGATGACAACTCAGTTTAACTATCTCATGTAAAAACAGTGCTGATGTCCAGAACTATGATTCATACATTTATGGAAAATTCATCTTATTTATGTTTCCACACAGGATTCTGTTTTTTAGAGATATGGAAAATCATAGTTGAAGTTATTTAACCGATAACCTTTTAATCATACATTCATTTTTCCCAAGCAAGGATCTGTCACAATTTAAACGCTTGACACTGCTAGGCAATATTTTTATTTCTTTTTTTTTTTTGTTTTTATTTAAAAAAATATTTTAAGTTTATTTATTTGAGAAAGAGAGAGAGAGTGAGAGAGAGCGAGAGAGAGCAAGCATGAGCAGGGCAGGGGCAAAGAGAGGGGTAGAGAGGGAGAATCCTAAGCAGCCTTCACACTGTCAGCACAGACTCTGATGCGGGCCTGAACTTATGAACTGTGAGATCACGACCTGAGCTGAAACCAAGAGTCAAATGCTTAACCAACTGAGCCACCCGGGCACCCCAATATTTTTATTTCTGAGAAAGGCTTTAGAAATAGCTGATCCCTCAATTTATGTTATAGATAGTCTCAGGTGTGAAGAAGTGAAATGACTGTGCTCATGGGCAAGGTAGTGGAAAGACAGGGGCCAGAACTATCTTAATTCTCAGGCCTGTTGCACCTTTTAGTCTGGTATACTTTGTCCTATGCTCTAGCAGGTAAGGAAATATCAGAAATGCAACAGAATTTCACACTGCTCTCAGTAAGCACAAACCACATTTCCTGCCATATTTCATGCTCACCATTATTCTCATTTAAATCATTAAGAGAAAATATCAGTAAACTAAGCCAAACTTCCAATGAAGTTGCTGAGTGAATGTGACTGCAAATATAACAGAGTGACCAGTGCGAGTAGAATTCTTCCTGTCACCATGTACGGCAAATAGGAGCTTCTTCTAAAAAAATATTTCAAACTTATATTGCTATTATCTTTGGGAGAGAAATGCAAAATAACCCATAAAAGGGATATATTATAACCTCGAATAATAACAATGCTTGCTTGAGTAGTATCTCCTTCCCTGCAGGCATAGTTACACAGGAGCTAGCACTAATGCAGAAGAAAATATAATAATAATAAACAACTCAAACTTCAGGGTGTTGTCAGAAGTCCACTTCACTTCATAGTAAATTTGTTTTAAATTTAATAGGGAAAAAGAAAACAGAGGCTACAATGAGGAAAAAATATTTTAACCTTCAGGATCTAGCTCACACTATTTTTCTTAAACCCGTTTATTTGAAAAAGGCAACAGCCATGAAGATGAGGGATAAACAGTCATCTAAGTTAGCAGCAAAGCCACAAGCAGGATTTCCCCTCACCTGGAGTCTCCTTGCTTTCCTCTAAGGACTCAAAGTGCACTCAATATAAGTGGCAGCTTCTCTGCCTGTCATATCTGAAGAGTCATTTTTTTCCTGCCTGGCAAATGCAGGCGGCGGGGTAGACGAAAGCTCACCTGTCAGAAGAGGGAAGGGGCTGATGGTCAAAGTGTGGGGACGATGGCTAACGCTGTCTGGTCAGCAGCTGACCTTGCTAGAGGATCGGCACCAAGTAGTCAAAGGCAGAAACTACCCAGACCAAGAAAGAGGAGAGTTTGATACAAAGACACAAGTGATGAGAGCAATATGATCATGAGACTGGAAAACTACCTTTCTTTATTTTAACTCCCTACCAGTGTTTAAAAAAAAAAAATGTCCCATAAAAAATACTGAGAGCAATTGTACTGACTGATGTTTTAAGGAAGACCTTATTCTAGCTCATTATTATTATTATTTTTTTTTTTTGAGAAGAAAGCTTAAGTTCAATTCCATTTTAGAGTGCTTTGAAATGGACCCAATAGTTTTTGTTCTTCATTTAGTGATCTTGAGGAGAGATATAAGAAAGGGATTTGTTTAATTTTTTTTTTTTAACGTTTATTTATTTTTGAGACAGAGAGAGACAGAGCATGAACAGGGGAGTGGCAGAGAGAGAGGGAGACACAGAATCTGAAACAGGCTCCAGTCTCTGAGCTGTCAGCACAGAGCCTGACGCGGGGCTCGAACTCACGGACCGTGAGATCATGACCTGAGCCGAAGTCGGACACTCAACCGACCAAGCCACCCAGGCGCCCCGAAAGGGATTTGTTTAAAATATGACCCAACGGGGAAACTGTAGGGGGCCAAGGTGGCAAAACAGAATGGAAGTTTTTTTGCTTCTCTCATACCTAAAATACAGCCAGATCAACACTAAACCATCCTGCACACTTACAAAACTGATTTGAAGGTTAACACAACAATCTGCACAATCACAGAACTCGGCACAGAATCACAGAACTCGGCAAGTACGCAGCGCAGAGAGGTGAAAGGGGGAGAAAGAAACCGCGAAGGGCAGGGAGCTGGTTTTGCTTGTGGAGAGGACAGAGATGGGGGGAGGGCACAGGAAAGCATCCCCCGCCTGAATGCAGCTGAGAGAAAGTGGAAAAGTGGAAACAGCCGCAGGGACAGAACTAAAAAGGGAGAAAGGAGAAAGGAGAGGGTTTAAATTCCATTAACACTCTATAAACAGGGAGCACAGATTCTGAAACTCCGCAGCTCGATACCTGATGGTGCTCTGGTGGGAAGGGCGAATCCTCAGGAGCAGACGGCGAGGTCCAAAGGCTACACGGGGAGAGGCAGTTCCCCTGCTGGGAGGACACTTGGTAGAGGCTGTGCAGCTACTCCACAGAAAAAGATCCCAGCAGACCCCTGAGAACTACCACATTCACTAGTGCTGGAAAAAGGACGTTAAGGGTGAAACCTGGCACCAGACTTGTGTTGTGATTTTTCCAAAAACCCTGAAATGCTGCTGCTACAAGATGGCAGGAACTTTTTCTGGGGTGGGCTGGCACCCAGCCGCAGTCTCTGGGCACTGGCAGCAGCACGGTCTTGCGAAAGTTCCTGGGTGTAGGAAGGCACCCAGCCATTGCTCAGCGACACCCTCCCCCAGAAGGTCTGAGTAGGTCAAAGCCGCAGTCCCTCAGAAGTGAGGGGTCGGGAAACACAGCTCCATTTCAGATAAAACGCAGGACGGAAGTGCCGCCTGGCAGCCGGATGGCTTGGTCACAGTGTAGAAGCCGGGAGTGGATGGAAGACAGAGACAAAGGAGGGGTGCTTGATTGCCAGTCATGGAGAGGCACAGAGTTCGAAAACTAGAGACTGGATAGCTGGAGGATGCCATTTTTCACCTCTCTGGTGCATGCGCATACACACCTACACACACCACAGCAATCTACCCCAGTAAGTTAATCAACGCCATCTAGTGGAGAGTGGAGCCATTACACTAAACCCCACCCAAATGGGTCAACAGCGCCCTTGACAAACACGTCTCTCCAGCTGCTTAGTTTACGACTATAAAGTACTTCATAGCTTGACTTCTAAGGGAAACCAGATGTAATTTCAATCAAACTTCATTCTATTTGCTGGTCCTTTTATTCAATTTCTTCTTTTTCCTTTTCTTCTCTTTTCTTTTTTTCTTATTCCTGAATACAGAAAGAGAAAAAAATCTATTTTTATTTACCATCTTTATTAAAAAGATTTTTTCTGTTCTACTATATGTTTTTACTGTTTTGTAAATATTGAAATTCTATTTTACTGTCATCATTTCATTTTATTCTATCCGATGGCATTCAGTTTTCAAATATTCAAACATTTTCCTTTTTTTCTTTTTTCTTTTTTTCTTATCTTTCCCTTTTTTCTCAGATTTATCAAGCTTCTTTCAACAACCAGACCAAAACACACCTAGGATCTAGCATCCCCTTTATTTGATATTTTTGTGTTGTTTTTAATTTTTTAATTTTAATTTTTTTCACATTATTAATTCATTTTCTTCCTCAAAAATGTTTAATGAATAGACCCCAAAAGAAAGAACAGGAAGAAATGACAGCCAGGGACTTAATCAACACAGATACAAGCAAGATGTCTGAATCAGAATTTAGAATCACGATAATAAGAATACAAGTTGGAGTTGAAAACAGACTAGAATCTCCTTCTGTGGAGCTAAAAGAAGTAAAAGCTAATCAGGATGAAATTAAAAAGAAAATTTCTATAAATGAGCTGCAATCTCGAATGGATGCCATGGTGGCAAGGATGGATAAGGCAGAGCATAGAGGACAAACTTATGGAGAATAATGAAGCAGAAAAAAAGGGGGAGACTAAGGCAAAAGAACACAAAATAAAAATCAGAGAAATCAGTGACTCATTAAAAAGGAATAACATCAAAATCATAGGGGTCCTGGAAGATAAAGAGAGAGAAACGGGGATAGAAAATTTATGTGAGCAAATTATAGCAGAAAACTTTCCTACTGGAAAAAGACACAGACATCAAAATCCAGAAGGACTCCCATTAGATTCAACAAAAAACAACTATCAACAAGGAATATCATAGTCAAATTCACAAGATACTCAGGAAGAGAAAGAATCATGAAAGCAGCAAGGGAAAAAAGTCCTTAACCTACAAGGGAAGACAGGTCAGGTTCTCAGCAGACGTATCTACAAAAACTTGGCAAGCCAGAAAGGAGTCGCAGGACATACTCAATGTGCTGAATTGGAAAAATATGCAGCCAAGAATTCTTTATCCAGTAAGCCTGTCATTCAAAATAGGAGAGATAAAATTTTCCCAGACAAACAAAAATTAAAGGAGTTTGTGACCACTAAACCAGCCCTGCAAGATATTTTAAGGGGGGATCTCAGGGGAGAAAAGATGAAAAATAAAAAATAAATAAATAAATAAAAAAGACTAAAAGACCAAAAGCAACAAAGACTAGAAAGGACCAGAGAACTCTACCAGAAACTCCAACTCTACAGGAAACATAATAGCAATAAATTCTTATCTTTCAGTACTCACTCTAAATGTCAATGGTCTAAAAGCTCCAATCAAAAGTCATAGAATAACAGAATGGATAAGAAAACAAGATCCCTCTACATGCCGTTTACAAGAGACCCATTTCAGACCTAAAGACAACTTCATATTGAAAATAAGAGGATGGGAAACATCTATCATGCTAATGGTCTCCAAAAGAAAGCTGGAGCAGCTATACTTATATCAGAAAATCTAGATTTTAAAATAAAGACTGTAGCAAGAGATAAAGGGCACTGTATCAAAATTAAGGGGACTATCCACCAAGAAGACCTAACCATTGTACACATTTATGCTCCAAATGTGATGGCACCCAAATATATAAATCAATCACAAGCATAAACTCATTGATAATAATATGATAATAGTAGGGGACTTCAACACCCCACTTACAACAATGGACAGATCATCTAAACAGAAAATCAACAAGGAAACAATGGCTTTGAATGATATACTGACCAGATGGACTTAACAGATATATCAGAATATTTTTATTCTAAAGCAGCAGAATGCACAATATTCTCTAGTGAAGATGGAACATTCTCCAGAATAGATCACATACTGAGAAACAAATCAGCCCTCAACAAGTACAAAAAGAGATCATACTGTGCATATTTTCAGACCACAACACTATGAAACTCAAAATCGACCACAAGAAAAAAATGTGGAAAGATAACAAATACTTGGAGACTAAAGACCATCCTACTAAAGAATGAATGGACTAAGAAGTTAAAGAGAAAATTAAAAAGTACATCAAAGCCAATGAAAACACCATAGTCCAAAGCCTTTGGGATGCAGCAAAGGCAATCAGTCATAAGAAGAAAGTATATAGGAATCCAGGCCTTCCCAAAGAAGGAAGAAAGGTCTAAGATACACAATTTAACCTTACACTTCAAAGAGATTGAAAAAGAACAGCAACTAAAACCCAAAACCAGCAGACGACAGGAAATAATAAAGATTAGACCAGAAATCAAGGCTATCAAAACAAATAAACAAACAAACGAACAAGCAAAAAAACTATTAGAACAGATCAGTAAAACCAGGAGCTGGTTCTTTGAAAAAATGAATAATATTGATAAACCCCTAGCCTGTTTGATCAAAAAGAAAAGGACCCAAATAAATAAAATCAAGAATGAAAGAGGAGAGGGGTGCCTGGGTGGCTCAGTAGGTTAAGTGACAGACTTTGGTTCAGCTAATGATCTCACAATTTGTGAGTTCAAGCCCCGCGTCGGGCTCTATGCTGACAGCTCAGAGCCTAGAGCCTGCTTGGGATTCTGTGTCTCCCTCTCCTCTTTGTGCTCGCTCTCTCTCTCTTTCTCTCTCAAAAAATAAACGTTAAAAATTTAAAAAAAAAATGAAAGAGGAGAGATCACAACCAACACTGCAGAACTACAACCAAGAGATTATTATGAGCAAACATTTATGCCCCCAATGGGAAAATACAAAAATACATAAATCAATTAATCACAAATACAGAGAAACTCATTGACAATAATACCATAATAGTAGGAGACTTCAGCACTCCACTTACAACAATGCACACATCAGCTAAACAGAAAGTCAAAAAGGAAACAATGTTTTGTTTTTGTTTTTTTTTAATTTTTTTTCAACGTTTTTTATTTATTTTTGGGACAGAGAGAGACAGAGCATGAACGGGGGAGGGGCAGAGAGAGAGGGAGACACAGAATCGGAAACAGGCTCCAGGCTCCGAGCCATCAGCCCAGAGCCTGACGCGGGGCTCGAACTCACGGACCGTGAGATCGTGACCTGGCTGAAGTCGGACGCTTAACCGACTGCGCCACCCAGGCGCCCCAGGAAACAATGGTTTTGAATGGCACACTTGACTGGATGGACTTAACAGATATATTCAGAACATTTCACCCTAGAGCAGCAGAATACAAATTCTTCTCGAGTACACGTGGAACATTCTCCAGAATATCACATACTGAGACACAAATAAGCCCTCAACAAGTACAAAAAGACTGAGACCATAGTGTGCATATTTTCAGACCACAATGCTATGAAACTTGAAATCAATCACAAGAAAAAATTTGGAAAAATAACAAATATTTGGAGGCTACAGAACATCTAACTAACGAATTAATGGGTTAATGAAGAAGTTAAAGAGAAAATTAAAAAGTATTTGGAAGCCAATGGAAATAATGACACCACAGCCTAAAACCTCTGAGCTGAAGCAAAGGTGGCCATAAGAGGAAAGTATGTAGCAATCCAGAACTTCCTAGAGAAAGAAGAAAGGTCTCAGGTACACAACCTAACCTTATACTTCAAAGATCTGGAAAAAGAACAGCAAATAAAACCCAAAACCAGCGGAAGACAAGAAATAAAGATTAGACTGGAAATCAATACTATTGGGAAAAAAAAAACAAACAAACAAAGAATAGAACACATCAACAAAACCAGTAGCTGGTTCTTTGAAAGAATTAACAAAATTGATAAACCCTTAGCCAGTCTGATCTAAAGCAAAAAGGAAAGGAACCAAATAAATAAATCAAGAATGAAAGAGGAGAGATCACAGCCAACACTGCAGAACTACAAACAAAAATAAGAGATTATTATGAGCAATGATATGCCAATAAAATGGGTGATCTGGAAGAAGTGGAGAAATTCCTAAAAACATATAAGCTACCAAAACTGAAACAGGAAGAAATAGAAAATTTGAACAGACCCATAATCAGTAAAGAAATTGAATCAGTAATCAGAAACCTCTCAAAAAACAAGAGTCCAGGGCCAGATGGCTTTCCAGGGGAATTCTACCAAACATTTAAAGAAGAGTTAACATCTATTCTCTTGAAGTTGTTCCAAAAAACAGAAATGGAAGCAAAACTTCCAAACTTTTTCTACGAAGTCAGCATTACCTTTATTCCAAAACCAGACAAAGACCCCACTAAAAAGGAGAACTATAGACCAATTTCCCTGATGGCCATGGATGCAAAAATCCTCAACAAGATACTAGCCAACCGGATCCAACAATACAATAAAAGAATTATTCACCGTGATCAAGTGGGATTTACACCTGGGATGCAGGGCTGGTTCAATATCCACAAAACAATCAATGTGACATATCACATCAATAAAAGAAAGGACGAGAACCACATGATCCTCTCAATGGATGCAGAGAGAGCATTTGACAAAATACAACATCTATTTAGATAAAAAACCCCAAGAAAGTAGGGATAGAAGGATCATACCTCAAGAGCATAAAACCAATATGTGAAAGACCCATCACTAATATCATCCTCCATGGGGAAAAACTGAGCGCTTTCCCCCTAAGTTCAGGAACAAGACAGGGATGTCCACTCTCGCCATTGTTATTCAACATAGTATTGGAAGTCTTAGCCTCAGCAATCAGACAACACAACGGAATAGAAGACATCCAAATCAGTCAGGAGGAAGTCAAGCTTTCACACTTTGTGGATGACAAGATACTCTATCATGGAAAACCCAAGGTTCCACCAAAAAACTGTTAGAACTGACCCATGAATTCAGCAAAGTCACAGGATATAAAATCAGTGCACAGAAATCGGTTGTATTTCTATATGCCAATAGTGAAGCAACTGAAGGAGAAATCAAGGAATCAATCCCATTTACAATTGCACCAAAACCCACAAAATAACGAGGAACAAACCTAACCAAAGACACAAAAAATCTATACACTGGAAACTATAGAAAACTTATGAAAGAAACTGAAGACACACAAAAAAATGGAAAATTATTCCATGCTCAGGGATTAGAAGAACAAATATTGTTAACATGTCGATACTACCCAAAGCAATCTACATATTCAATGTGATACCTATCCAAATAACACCAGCATTCTTCACAGAACTGGAACAAACAATCCTAAAATTTGTGTGGAACCAAAAAAGACCCTGAATAGCCAAAGCAATCTTGAAGAAGAAAACCAAAGCTGCAGGCATCACACTCCTGGACTTCAAGACGTATTACAAAGCTGTAATCATCAAGACAGTATGGTACTGGCATGAAAACAGAAACTCAGATCAATGGAACAGAATAGAGAACCCAGAAATGGATCCACAGACATATGGCCAACTAATCTTTGACAAAGCAGGAAAAAATATTTAGTGGAATAAAGACAGTCTCTTCAGCAGGTGGTGCTGAGAAAACTGGACAGCAACATGCAGAGAAATGAACCTGGACCACTTTCTTACACCAAAGACAAAAATGAACTCAAAATGTCTGAAAGACCTAAATGTAAGACATTTGGATACTCCAAACCCTCGAGGAGAAAGCAGGCAAAATCTCTTTGACCTCGCCGCTGCAACTTCTTACTCAACATGTCTCCAGAGGCAAGGGAAACAACAGCAAAAATGAACTACTGGGACCTCATCAAAATAAAAAGCTTCTGCACAGTGAAGGAAACAATCAGTAAAACAAAAAGGCAACCGACAGAATGGCAGAAGATATTTGCAAATGACCTATCAGATAAAGCGTGAGCACCAAAAATGTATAAAGAACTTATCAAACTCAACGCCCTAAAAACAAATAATCCAGTGAAGAAATGGGCAGAAGACATGAATAGACATTTCTCCAAAGAAGACCTCCAGATGGCTAACCAACACATGAAAAAATGCTCAACATCACTCATCATCAGGGAAATACAAATCAAAGCCACAATGAGATACCACCTTACACCTGTCAGAATGGCTAACATTAACAACTCAGGCCACAACAGATGTTGGCGAGGATGCAGAGAAAGAGGATCTCTTTTGCACTGCTGGTGGCAATGCAAACTGGTGCAGCCACTCTGGAAAACAGTATGGAGGGTCCTCAAAAAATTAAAAATAGAACTACCCTACGACCCAGCAAATGCACTACTAGGTATTTATCCAAGGGACACAGAGGTGCTGTTTTGAAGGGGTGCATGCACCCCAACGCTTATATAAACTCTATCAACAATAGCCAAAGTATGGAAACAGCCGAAATGTCCATCGATGGATGAATGAATAAAGAAGAGATGGTACATATATACAATGGAGTATTACTTGGCAATCAAAAAGAAAGAAATCTTGCCATTTGCAACTATGTGGATGGAACTGGAGGGTACTATGCTAAGCAAAATTAGTCAGAGAAAGACAAATATCATATGACTTCATTCATATGAGGACTTTAAGATACAAAACATATGAACATAAGGGAAAGGAAGCAAAAATAATATAAACATGGAGGCAAAACGTAAAAGACTCTTAAATATAGAGAACAAACAGAGGATTACTGGAGGGGTTGTGTGAGGCAGGATGGTCTAAATGGGTAAGGGCATTAAGGAATCTATTCCTGAAATCATTGTTGCACCATATGCTAACTAACTTGGATGTAAATTAAACAATAAATAAATTTTAAAAACCCAGAAACTGTAAACAAAGATGATTTTTGAAAGATGCAATGCATAATAAAAAAGATTTGACACTCCAAAATATAAATAAAATAAAATAAAATAAAATAAAATAAAATAAAATAAAATAAAATAAAATAAAAATATGACCCAAGGGATTATTCCAAATCCTAAGAGTTGGATCTTGGCTTCTCTGAGCGTACGAAGTTAAAAAGAGCATATCACACCTTATTCTAAGAATCTGTAGAGCTACTTGAACCACTCTATACTTCAGTACTGGTTGCTCGAATCTCTGTAACTTACAGTTTATAGGATCAAGTCCCGTGTTGGGTTCTGCCCTGAGTGTACACAGGCTGCTTGGGATTCTCTCTCCCTGTCTGCCCCTCTCCTTCTCTCTCTTTCTCTCTCAAAATAAATAAATACACTTTAAAAGTACATTCATAAACACTGTTTTTTAAAAAAAAAAGATTTTTTTAATTTATTTATTTAAAATCTAGTTAACATATAGTGTAATATTCATTTCAGTAGTAGAATCCAAAGATTCGTTACTTAAATGTAACACCCAGTGCTCATGCCAACAAGTGCCCTCCATAATGCCACTACCAATTTAGCCCATTTACCCACCCATCTCCCCTCCAGCAACCCTGTTTGTTCTCTGTATTTAAGAATCTCTTATGGCTTGCCTCCCTCTTTTTTATCTTATTTTTCCTTCCCTTTCCCTATGTTCACCTGTTGTGGTTCTTAAATTCCACATATGAGTGGAATCATATGATATTTGTCTTTCTCTGACTTATTTCGCTTTTTTAATACACTCTAGTTCTCTCCACGTTGCTGCAAATGGCAAGATTTCATTCTTTTTGATCGCTGAGTAATATTCCACTATATATCTATAGATTGAAAGACAGATAGGTAGATAGATAGATTAGATAGATAGATAGATGATAGATAGATAAATAGATAGATAATCACATCTTCTTTATCCATTCATTAGTTGATGGACATTTGGGCTTTTTCCATACGTTGGCTGTTGATAGCACTGCTATAAACATTGGGGTGCATGTTTCCCTCAAATCAGCATTTTTGCATCCTTTAGACAAATGCCTCATAGTCCAATTACTAGGTAGTAAGATAGTTCTATTTTTAATTTTTTGAGTAAACTTCATGCTATTTTCCAGAGTGGCTGCACCAGTTTGCATTCCCACTAATATTGCAGGAGGGATTCCCTTTTCGCATCCTCATCAACATCTGTTGTTTCTTGAGTTGTTCATTTTAGCCATTCTGACAGGTGTGAGGTAGAACCTCATTGTGGTTTTGATTTGTATTTCTCTGACGATGAGTGATGTTGAGTATCTTTTCATGTGTCTGTTCGCCATCTGGATGTCTTCTTTGGAAACGTGTCTATTCATGTCTTCTGCCCATTTCTTCACTGGATTCTTTGTTTTTTGGGTATACAAAGAAGATTAAAAAGGCAGGAAAGTATGCCTACACCGGAAACTTAAGATCAGATACTGTTAGCTCCATAGTAAATGAGGAAATAACTACCTGTATTCAGAATATTTACATATAGGCTGAACATTGAATCCAATCAAATAAAAAGAAACTGGTATATATCACAAGATGACCTTTAAAAATTTACTGAATTTGTCTGCAGCAAATTAAGGGAGACTCATCTGCCTGGCATTTAAGGCTGTTGTATAAATTTACACAGGTATTCCCACATACCTACCCTAGGCTCCAATTAAGTACATCTCCTGCTATTGCTTTACACATTAATGTTATGATGTCAAATTTTTGCTTTTGCCTTTTTTTTTTTCCAATCTAAGTACTTTCAGGATCCTATTCATCTTTAAAGCTCCATTTCAAAATATCATTTCTACCTCAAAGATACTCTTATTTTTTTGATTGCTTTAATTTCAAAGCCAAAATGTATATTCTCTCCCCTTCCATTACAGTGGACCTTACATTTCATCAAAATAAGGACAGGAGTGGTAGGGTAGATGGAGAAGATTTTTAGGACAAGATCTGAAGTTAGGTAATTTTTATTAAAGGTTTATTAACATTCAAGTCTTCTGGTTACTTTTTTTTTCCAAGTCACTTAATCATTTAACAATTTGCTGACTATTGCGAGCCAACATGTGCTAGATGTACCTGGAAATGTAAAGATGGATTAAGACATAGTACCTACTCTCAAAAATTTCACATCTAATGGGAAAGAGGGAATTGAACACTGACAGCCAAGGCATAGAAAAGGGCCAAAGAGAAGCAGGGCAGTAGCACATCACATGGAATTTTCATAACTATCCACATCTAATTTATTCAAGATTTAGACCATTGAGATAAGAGAGTTATTTTGTCACATCATCTATCACTGAAGATACATTCTAGACAGAAATGAAAAATATAAACAAACACAACACACACAAAAACACCCTAAAACTCTTATTCGTTGCAGAGCATGTTGAATTTGGTCCTCAGTTTCATTTGTTTCATATTTTCACATTTCATGGTTCACTTAGCTCCTATGAGTCAGATGAAACATTTTTAAAATCTATTCTTATCTCCTTATTTGCATATATGTTTATTTTATAAGCTTGGAATTTTCACATTAACTTTCTGACCACAGTGCTGAAGTCTCATAAGAGAGTATGAACATTTTTAACAATTTTGTGTATAATGCAATCTCTAAAATATTTTTTATGCGTTGTTTACAAAATGTTCAAGTGTCTAAGAAGTTAGACAGATGTATACTTAGGAAAGAACAAACTTTAATAGAGACTCAAAAGTTATTTAGAAAGCTAGATGTAAGATAATATTTGGTAGTTTTCTAAAAACAAAGGAAAAATGTAAAATCTTAGAGTGAAATTATTATGGGACTACAGAAGTCTCAACATTGGGGAATTGGAAGAATGGCTTTATTTTCTGAATGAAGAATGACTAACTGAGAACTTGAATCAAACAATTAACCTCCCTATGTCATCCACTACTACTCATCTGTAATATTTAGCTGAATATTTCTTCCTATCTTCAATTTCCTCTTCTCCTATGTTTAGACAATAAGGAAATATCCAGACTATTCCCAATATTGGAGTGAGGTGCTTGTGTGATTTAGTTGGAGGCTGGAGTTACTACCTATGTCCGCAGGTGTAACTGGCAACAGCAAAAAAAAAAAAAAAAGGAAACATGTAAGAGTAATTAAATTTCAATTTTCTCTTCTGCCAAGAATCCATTTTTTTAAATTTTACATTTATGCTCTAAAGGGGTTTGTCATGTCATTTTAGTCAAAAAAGGACTTCTCAAGATGACATTCTGCTATTTCTTATTTTTTCTCCATCTGTGTTTTACATAGCAAATGTGCTCACATACAAGTCAAAACAAGATTTGTTTTGTTCTGACAGCACCAAAGTCAATCTTCACTCTAAAAATCAAGCTCCTCTTTTTGTTTCACATCTACTACAACTGATCACTAAAAATTTGAGAAAATTCAGATGTGCCCTGGTAGCTTGGTTTATATATATAACTAAAACAATTTTGCTTGTCTCTTTCGTAGATAGTCTAATTTCACTGTGACAACAGTAGCAATCAGATGATTTGGGGTTCATAGGCAGAACATATTCTAGGAAATGTTTTAGGAACAGATAAGAAAATAAATAAATATAGAAATTACAAAGAAATAGCATTAATTCATGCCACCTATGAGGTTATCTAAGGTTGTTCGGAAGAAATAAAATATACACTAATTTAAAATAAATACAAATTTGCTCACATAGAGAATATGCCATAATTCAAACCAAGCTAACATAATATCATAGAAATATTTAAGCCATGTACTTTAATAACAGAATATGATATGAAAGATCATATCAGGGCCTTTAATAAATTAGCTACTACTATCTTTATGTAATTAGATATTTATACAAGATTTGTAATAGTTCCTTTATAATGTCCTTTAAGAATTCATTCTCTAGTCGTATTAACTTTTGCTGCCTACCAAAATGAAGTAAACAACTGAGATCAACTTCAGGCTAGTCCCCTGAAAATTCCATTAGTGATGTCCCAAGCAAGATGGTTTCACTACACCATTGCAAAATAATAATAATACTTTTGTAAATACTCCTTCTTTTAGATTCCAAGATTTTTAAAAATGTTGCCTAGGATTTTGAAATGTGAAAAAACTATTTAAAAAACAAACATTATTGGACATGAAAGGAAAGGTGAGTAAGATCCCGATAGAGATTATGAGTGTGATCACACTTTTAAGAAACTTAATCAGTTTTATAAATTCATCAGCTGATATTCTTCTGCTTCAACTTTTATCTCTACAATGTCTTTGGACAGTCAGTACTGTCTGCAGTAAACCAACCAAGAAACAAATAAGAAAGGCTCTCTTTAGCCTGGTGAAACAGCAGGAAGCCTGGCTGTCACCCCTGAGCTATACCAAACTGCTTCTCCATGTACTAACTAGGAGCAATGCTCATCCAATCAAGAGTACAGCACTAGAGAAATGATGCTCATGGTGAGTAGAAAAATGATCATGGGAGCTAAGACACTACTGAGAAACTATTCAGTGTGATGTTGGTGGCCCTTTCTGTTTTTGGGGGTGTCTCCTTTATACCCAATCCTATCCAGTGACCACCATCATCTGGGTCTATTTTATGTACCTTTGATAGTTACTGAACAAATTGGTTGATCATAACAGACAGAAGTCATAAAAATACAGATGTAGGCTCTTACATTTTCATCCTTTTATTTCTGTTCCATAATCTTACTACTTCTGCCTTTAGACTCTTCGTGTTAAGGCTATTATCACTTTTTCCAGCATCCTTCACTGCCTCGGGTTTAGACAGAAAAAATATTTCTCTTCTTTCTTTTACACTATCCCTGAACTTTATGCCCTCACCAAAAGCTATACAATACCTCAATTACAACTCTTTTTATGTTGCATTATGACTATTATAGTGTATGCTTCTATTCAGGTCTCTAAACTTTGTGAGGAAAAGTGTAATACTTGCTTTATCATTTTTAAACCTAGTGCTGAAGCTGAGTAAGTGTTCATGAAAAGTTGTTCGAAGCAGACTGAATGGAACATTATTCATTAATGTCTATTTCTTTTATGGTCTTACCAAAATGACATTCTAATGCTATAATACTGATAGCATTTCAAAATTACACCTCTTCTTCCAGGAATAAGAGAGTAATTATTATTTTATTCTGAGATCAAGACCAAAAATATCCATTACAAATCTGGGACTTAAGTTGCCATCATTAAAATGGAGTTCTTGAGCACTGTCCACCCACTTTAGAATTTTATGAGAAATTATTATTCAGTTAAGGTTTTTATTGTAACACTGGAAACAAGACTAACTTGCAACAAAATAATTCATTACAAAACTATTGGAGGGAATTTGGGGAGCTCCAGCGGCCCAGGAAGAATATTGGGAAACTCACAGAGACTCAGGCAGAAACTGATAGAGAACAAAAATTTCTGCCCAGGAGGCTGTCATTTTTGCCATCAAGGCTGGGTAACTGTGGCTAATCTCATCTCTACCACAGCCTCTACAAAGTTATCAGAAACTTGCTTGTTCCTTTGAATCATTCCCCCCAAAGTTCAACAGTACTCTCTAATGGACTATACCTGGGTACCTAACAATTCCCTTTAACTTAAAGAAGACCAAAGTTGGGAAGGGATTTAGGATGTTATATTAGCCAAGTCTCTACAGAGGAAGAGAACTAATGGGATATATTTATATGAAGACATTTATTTTGCGGAATTAGCTTATGTGATTATGGAGGCTGAGATGCCCCACAATCTGCCTTCTGCAAGCTGGAAACAGGAAGGAGCAATATAATTCCAGTTTCTAATTTTGAACTCCTCTGAGAACCAAGGGAGCTGATGGTGTAAATCCCAGCTCAAGGGCAGGAGAAAACTGATGTCTCAGCACAAGCAGTCAGGCAGGAAGCAAAAAGACTAAATTCCTACTTCCACCATCTTTTTGTTCTATTCTGGCCCTCAACAGACTGGATGATGCCATCCACTTGGGGGAGGGCAATCTACTGTACTGGGTCTACTGATTCAAATTCTAACATCATCTGGAAATACCCTCACAGCAACACTCAGAAATTATGTTCTTTCTGGGTAACACTTGGCGTGGTCAAGTTAACACATAAAAAATTATCACAAATGTGATACCAGAGTTGTACTGTAATGAGACTCACTGAGGTCCTGACCCATTTAAGGTCTGATTCTGTTACCAAAATATTTCTCTACTGTTTGGACATTATTATTTTAGACTTTTCACATCCAAATTATAAGATATATAAAGAAGAAACAGCAATGTCGATAATTGATGGGTTGGGCTCTAGAGGGTTTATTTTTTTTCCCCTTCCACTATGTCTCCACATAAAGCTGATGATATCTTTTATATTTAGGAGTTTCACTTAGAAAACAATTTTTTTTTATCATAGGGTTTGCCCAAACTCTTTTTTTTAATTGTTTTAATTTTTATTTATTTTTGAGAGGGAAAGAGACAGAGCATGAGCAGGGGAGGGCAAGAGAGAGAGGGAGACACAGAATCTGAAGTAGGATCCAGGCTGTCAACACGGAGTCTGATGGGGGTCTTTAACTCACGGACCGTGAGATCATGACCTGAGCTGAAGTCAGACGCCCGACTGAGCCACCCAGGCACACCAGCTTCCACAAACTTTTGAAAACAACATCTCTACAAGAAGTTTCCAATCCACATACATATGCTAATCAAAAAGAAAGAGAAAAGTTTATTTTTAAGATTTTTAATTACTTTATTTTTAATTTATATCCAAGTTAGTTAACATATAGTGTAATGATGATTTCAGGAGCAGAATTTGGTGATTCATCACATACATATAACATCCAATGCTCATCACGACAAGTGTCCTCCTTAAAGCCCCTTGCCCATTTAGCCCATGCCCACATGCATAAACAAAAAGGAGAAGGTTTTTAAGTTACAAGGCTAATTCATAAAAATATTCTTAGCTCATTATAGAAAATAACATTGCTTTAAGATTAAGGATCAAACTAAACAACTACAATCATTTTAATGACATTTCAAGAATAATTGTCAGAAAAAGCTTGTTTAATTAGAGAAAATTGAGGACATATCAGTGACTTGTAGATAAGATAAAGGATTTTCCACATTCAGCAAAAAGAAGCCAAGCACTGGGAGAAAGTATCCGTGGGAAAAGGAAACTTAGATGTATATATATATGAGATTATTTGAAATGCAATTTACTCAACTCAAGAAATAAAATATAGTAAGGGAAAGTGGAGAAAATGTCACACATCAGTTTACAGTAAGGAGGAAAAGGTGCTATTTTAGTCACTAAGAGTCACAATAGACCAAGCTATTATCTGGAAGAGGACACATAAGCAAGGGTGAAAAATGAGTCCTTCATATACAAGTACAGGATGATCATAATCTGGAAGACTTTTCCAAGATAGAGTATACCAATCAGGCATTTATGTTGTCTCATATTTATAATGGTATTGGCATTGTTTTCTGAACAAAATTATTGGTCATTAAGAGTTTCTTAAGGGGTGCCTGGATGGCTCAGTTAGTGGAATTGCAGTATATCAAGAGCTTGATCTAGGGGTCATAGTGAGTTGGAGCCCCACACTAGGCACAGAGATTACATTAAAAAAAGGGTTTCTTAAAAAGTAAAATAGGTGAAAAAAATATTAGCTGACCAACCTATTAAGACCTTCATTTACTACAATACTCTAAAAATGGTATCTTGTGTCCTCATAGAACAAATTAAAACAAGCTGCCTATATATTTGTTTCTCTCACTTCATACGGACAGCAAATAAAACATACTTTATTATAAGTGTTAGCATTCTGGAAAAGAGAATTGTGCAAAATAAACACTTAAAGTTTTATATGTAAATTTGTTTCTATCTAAAGACAAATCTAAGATTTTCTTGATTCTGATTCATTTTACAAAGATTTTGACTTAACTTGAAAAGTCCAGATAACTATTTTTTTAAATGATCATCATAAAGATTAGCACTATTAGCCTTCAGAGAAACTTGATAAATATTTTAAAAATAAACTCCCCTTGGGGAGCTATTGGTGAGAGAACAGCCAAGATGGCATAGCAGCACAGAAGTTCGCTACTGCTCTTGTCCCTGAAATGCAACTAGATCAGCACCAAACCAACTTGCACACCAGGAAAACTGATTTGAGGATTAATACAACAATCTGCACGACATGAACCACAGAAATTGGCAGGTATGTGGTGCAGAGAGGTAAACTGGGGGAGACAGAAGCCGCAGAGGGTAGGGAGCTGTGTTTTGTTTGCTGAGAGAGAACAGAGAAGGGGGAGAGTATAGGAAAAGCACTCCGCCCAAAAGTAGCTGTAGTGAAAGAGAAAGAGGAGAAACACCCACAAGGAACTGAACAAGAAAGGGAGAAGGGGAAAGGAGAGGGTTTCAACACCATTAAGACTATAAACAGGGGAGCGCAGAGTCAGAAACTATGTGGCTGGATACGTGGAGGTGCTCTGGTGGGAAAAGCAAATCCCCAGAAGCAGATGGCAGAGTCCTTGGTGTCCTCAGGCCACATGGGAAGAGGCAGTTCCCTGCCAGGATGATATTTGGTAGAGGCTATGCACCCTCCCCACAGGCAAAAGTCCCAGTGGACCCCATATTACAGCCACGTTTGCTGGTGATGGATCAAGGTCACTAGGGTGCAGTGAAGCCTAGTGTCAGATGCTGGTTGTGATTTACCATAGTCCCTGAACTGCTGCTACTACAAGATCACACAAAAATTTTCTGGGGTGGGCTGGTACCTGGCTGCAGTCTCAGGGCTTCTGCAGCAGTGCGGTTGTGTGAGCATTCCCAGGGGGCAAGCTAGCACTGGCCATTGCTTGGCGAGCCCCTCCTCCAGAGAATCTGAGTGGGTCAAAGCTGCAGGGCCCTCAAATGAGCCCTATCTGAGATAAAATTCGGGACAGAGGTACTGCTTGGCAGGCTGATGGCTTGGCCGGGGACAGCGTAGAAGCAGAGAGTGGGTGGAAGCCAGAGACAAAGGAGGGGTGCTTGATTGCAGGTTGGCAAGAGCACAGAGCTCTGATGCTAGAGACTGGGAAGGTGGGTAATGCCACTTTTACCTCTCACACGCATGCACATACATCCATATTCACACCACACTTATCCACCCTGGTAAGTTAAGCAACGCCACCGAGTGGAGAATGGAGCCATTATACCAACCCCCCTCCAACTGCACAAACTAAGCCCTAGAAGAACACCACAAGTCTCTCCATCTGCTTGTTTACCATCTATAAAGTGCTTCATAGTTTGACTTCTAGGGGAATCAGTGCAATTTCATTCGGATTTCATTCTGTTTGTCCATCTATTCATTTTTTTCTTTTATTATTCGTTGACACAGAAAGAGAAAAAATTGATTTTTATTTCCAGTTTTTACAAAAAAGAATTTTCTTTACTTTTTTCCTACTGTATTTTTTATTTGTAAATTTTTGTCTACGTTCATTTCATTTCTTTCTATTTTATTGTATCATCTTTTTAAAATTTTAAATGTTTTCCTACTTTTTTTCCTTCTTTTTTTCTTTTCTTTCCTTTTTTTCTCTATTCTATCAAGCTTCTTTAAACAACGAGACCCAAACACATTTAGAATCTAGGTTCCTTTATTTTATTTTTTGTGTGTTGTTTTCAATTTTTTTAATTTAATTTTTTTTACTTTATTAATTCTTTTTCTTCCTCCAAAATGATGAAATAAAGGAATTCACCCCAAAAGAAAGAAGAGGAAGAAATGATAGCCAGAGACGTAGTCAACACAGATATAAACAAGATATCTGAACCAGAATTTAGATCACAATAATAAAAATACTAGCTGGAGTTGAAAAAAAGCATAGAATCCTTATCTGTATAGATAAAAGAAGTAAAATCTAGTCAGGACAAAATTAAAAATGCTATAACTGAGATGCAACCTTGAATGGTTGCCACGGTGGCAAGGATGGATGAAGCAGAGCAGTGAATCAGTGAGACAGAGGACAAACTTATGGAGAATAATGAAACAAAAAAAAAAAAGAAGGCAGAAGAGCATGATATAAGAATTAGAGAACTCAGTGACACATTAAAAAGGAATAACATCTGAAACATAGGGGTCCCAGAAGAAGAAGAGAGAGCTGGGTAGAAGGTTTATGTGAGCATTCATAGCAGAAAACTTTCCTAACCTAGGGAAAGAAACATACATCAAAATTCAGGAAGCACAGAGAACTCCCATTAAATTCCACAAAAACTAAACATCAACAAGGCATATCATAGTCATTCACAAAATACACACACAAGGAAAGAAATTATGAAAGCGGCAAGGGAAAAAAGAAAGTCCTTACCTATAAGGAAGACAGATCAGGTTTGCAGCAGACCTATCCACAGAAACCTGGCAGGCCAGAAAGGAGTGTCAGGATATATTCAACGTGCTGAACTGGAAAAAAAAAAGGCAGCCAAGAATTCTTTATCCAGCAAGGCTCATTCAAAATAGGAGACATAAAGAGTTTCCCAGACAAACAAAAACGAAAAGAGTTTATAAACACTATACCAGTCCTGCAAGAAATTTTAAGGAGGACTCTAAGGGGAGAAAAGACAAAACAAAATGAAAAAGACCAAAAGCAACAAAGACTTAAAAGGACCAGAGAACACCACTAGAAACTCCAAGTCTACAGGCAACACAATGGCAGTAGGTTCATATCTTTCAGTACTCACTTTAAATGTCAATGGACTAAATATTCCAATCAAAAGACATAGGGTAACAGAATGGACAAGAAACTAAAATCCATCTACATGTTGTTTACAAGAGATCCACTTTAGACCTAAAGACACCTTCAGATTGAAAGTAAGAGAATGGAGAATCAGCTATTATGCTAATGGTGGCAAAAAAAAAAAAAAAAAAAACCCAAAAAACAAACTTGTAGTAGCTGCCATACTTATATCAGAGAATCTAGATTTTAAAATAAAGACAGTAACAAGAGATGAAGAAGAGCATTATATCATAATTAATGGGCCTATCCACCGGAAGATCAAATAATTATAAACATTTATGCCCCCAATGGGAAAATACAAAAATACATAAATCAATTAATCACAAATACAGAGAAACTCATTGACAATAATACCATAATAGTAGGAGACTTCAGCACTCCACTTAACAACAATGCACACATCAGCTAAACAGAAAGTCAAAAAGGAAACAATGTTTTGTTTTTGTTTTTTTTTAATTTTTTTTCAACGTTTTTTATTTATTTTTGGGACAGAGAGAGACAGAGCATGAACGGGGGAGGGGCAGAGAGAGAGGGAGACACAGAATCGGAAACAGGCTCCAGGCTCCGAGCCATCAGCCCAGAGCCTGACGCGGGGCTCGAACTCACGGACCGTGAGATCGTGACCTGGCTGAAGTCGGACGCTTAACCGACTGCGCCACCCAGACGCCCCAGGAAACAATGGTTTTGAATGGCACACTTGACTGGATGGACTTAACAGATATATTCAGAACATTTCACCCTAGAGCAGCAGAATACAAATTCTTCTCGAGTACACGTGGAACATTCTCCAGAATATCACATACTGAGACACAAATAAGCCCTCAACAAGTACAAAAAGACTGAGACCATAGTGTGCATATTTTCAGACCACAATGCTATGAAACTTGAAATCAATCACAAGAAAAAATTTGGAAAAATAACAAATACTTGGAGGCTACAGAACATCTAACTAACGAATTAATGGGTTAATGAAGAAGTTAAAGAGAAAATTAAAAAGTATTTGGAAGCCAATGGAAATGATAACACCACAGCCTAAAACCTCTGAGCTGAAGCAAAGGTGGCCATAAGAGGAAAGTATGTAGCAATCCAGAACTTCCTAGAGAAAGAAGAAAGGTCTCAGGTACACAACCTAACCTTATACTTCAAAGATCTGGAAAAAGAACAGCAAATAAAACCCAAAACCAGCGGAAGACAAGAAATAAAGATTAGACTGGAAATCAATACTATTGGGAAAAAAAAAAACAAAGAATAGAACACATCAACAAAACCAGTAGCTGGTTCTTTGAAAGAATTAACAAAATTGATAAACCCTTAGCCAGTCTGATCTAAAGCAAAAAGGAAAGGAACCAAATAAATAAATCAAGAATGAAAGAGGAGAGATCACAGCCAACACTGCAGAACTACAAACAAAAATAAGAGATTATTATGAGCAATGATATGCCAATAAAATGGGTGATCTGGAAGAAGTGGAGAAATTCCTAAAAACATATAAGCTACCAAAACTGAAACAGGAAGAAATAGAAAATTTGAACAGACCCATAATCAGTAAAGAAATTGAATCAGTAATCAGAAACCTCTCAAAAAACAAGAGTCCAGGGCCAGATGGCTTTCCAGGGGAATTCTACCAAACATTTAAAGAAGAGTTAACATCTATTCTCTTGAAGTTGTTCCAAAAAACAGAAATGGAAGCAAAACTTCCAAACTTTTTCTACGAAGTCAGCATTACCTTTATTCCAAAACCAGACAAAGACCCCACTAAAAAGGAGAACTATAGACCAATTTCCCTGATGGCCATGGATGCAAAAATCCTCAACAAGATACTAGCCAACCGGATCCAACAATACAATAAAAGAATTATTCACCGTGATCAAGTGGGATTTACACCTGGGATGCAGGGCTGGTTCAATATCCACAAAACAATCAATGTGACATATCACATCAATAAAAGAAAGGATGAGAACCACATGATCCTCTCAATGGATGCAGAGAGAGCATTTGACAAAATACAACATCTATTTAGATAAAAAACCCCAAGAAAGTAGGGATAGAAGGATCATACCTCAAGAGCATAAAACCAATATGTGAAAGACCCATCACTAATATCATCCTCCATGGGGAAAAACTGAGCGCTTTCCCCCTAAGTTCAGGAACAAGACAGGGATGTCCACTCTCGCCATTGTTATTCAACATAGTATTGGAAGTCTTAGCCTCAGCAATCAGACAACACAACGGAATAGAAGACATCCAAATCAGTCAGGAGGAAGTCAAGCTTTCACACTTTGTGGATGACAAGATACTCTATCATGGAAAACCCAAGGTTCCACCAAAAAACTGTTAGAACTGACCCATGAATTCAGCAAAGTCACAGGATATAAAATCAGTGCACAGAAATCGGTTGTATTTCTATATGCCAATAGTGAAGCAACTGAAGGAGAAATCAAGGAATCAATCCCATTTACAATTGCACCAAAACCCACAAAATAACGAGGAACAAACCTAACCAAAGACACAAAAAATCTATACACTGGAAACTATAGAAAACTTATGAAAGAAACTGAAGACACACAAAAAAATGGAAAATTATTCCATGCTCAGGGATTAGAAGAACAAATATTGTTAACATGTCGATACTACCCAAAGCAATCTACATATTCAATGTGATACCTATCCAAATAACACCAGCATTCTTCACAGAACTGGAACAAACAATCCTAAAATTTGTGTGGAACCAAAAAAGACCCTGAATAGCCAAAGCAATCTTGAAGAAGAAAACCAAAGCTGCAGGCATCACACTCCTGGACTTCAAGACGTATTACAAAGCTGTAATCATCAAGACAGTATGGTACTGGCATGAAAACAGAAACTCAGATCAATGGAACAGAATAGAGAACCCAGAAATGGATCCACAGACATATGGCCAACTAATCTTTGACAAAGCAGGAAAAAATATTTAGTGGAATAAAGACAGTCTCTTCAGCAGGTGGTGCTGAGAAAACTGGACAGCAACATGCAGAGAAATGAACCTGGACCACTTTCTTACACCAAAGACAAAAATGAACTCAAAATGTCTGAAAGACCTAAATGTAAGACATTTGGATACTCCAAACCCTCGAGGAGAAAGCAGGCAAAATCTCTTTGACCTCGCCGCTGCAACTTCTTACTCAACATGTCTCCAGAGGCAAGGGAAACAACAGCAAAAATGAACTACTGGGACCTCATCAAAATAAAAAGCTTCTGCACAGTGAAGGAAACAATCAGTAAAACAAAAAGGCAACCGACAGAATGGCAGAAGATATTTGCAAATGACCTATCAGATAAAGCGTGAGCACCAAAAATGTATAAAGAACTTATCAAACTCAACGCCCTAAAAACAAATAATCCAGTGAAGAAATGGGCAGAAGACATGAATAGACATTTCTCCAAAGAAGACCTCCAGATGGCTAACCAACACATGAAAAAATGCTCAACATCACTCATCATCAGGGAAATACAAATCAAAGCCACAATGAGATACCACCTTACACCTGTCAGAATGGCTAACATTAACAACTCAGGCCACAACAGATGTTGGCGAGGATGCAGAGAAAGAGGATCTCTTTTGCACTGCTGGTGGCAATGCAAACTGGTGCAGCCACTCTGGAAAACAGTATGGAGGGTCCTCAAAAAATTAAAAATAGAACTACTCTACGACCCAGCAAATGCACTACTAGGTATTTATCCAAGGGACACAGAGGTGCTGTTTTGAAGGGGTGCATGCACCCCAACGCTTATATAAACTCTATCAACAATAGCCAAAGTATGGAAACAGCCGAAATGTCCATCGATGGATGAATGAATAAAGAAGAGATGGTACATATATACAATGGAGTATTACTTGGCAATCAAAAAGAAAGAAATCTTGCCATTTGCAACTATGTGGATGGAACTAGAGTGTTCATGCTAAGTGAAATAAGTCAGTCACTGAAAGACAAGTATCATAAGACTTTACTCATATGAGGACTTTAAGACACAGAACAGATGACAACAAGGGAAGGGAAGCAAAAATAATATAAAAACAGTGAGGGGGACAAAACATAAGAGACTCTTAAATATGGAGAACAAATAGAGGGTTCCTGTAGGAGTTGTGTGATGGGGGATAGGCTAAATGGGTAAGAGGCATCAGGGAATCTACCCCTGAAATCATTGTTGCACTATATTTTAACTAACTTGGATGTAAATTTAAAAAGAAAAAAAAATCATACTTGTTCTTTATGAAGGTATTTAGAGGTATTCAGAGAGCTCTAGTGATCCACATATATAATTGTGACCTATATTGTGACTCGACTTCTAAACTGATTTTTGAGGGAGGAGTATATACAACAATTTCATAGTATTCCTGCATATCTGTGTATCTGTATTAGAGAAAATGTCCCAGATTGTGAATGTCTAAAGTAGAAGAACCAGACTACTTATATTTATATTTATGATATAATATATATTTAATTTTGGTTTTAATTTATCACTCTGGGTATCTGACTTTCTTGCATACGCAACACTTCTATTATATACAGGCACTGTCCATTATCTAAATCAAACTTAGTATTTAGCAAACAGCCTTATTATTTGTTGGCTATTAACATCTAATCATTCCACAGATTTAAGCCAAACATTATTTCCTCTAGGGTTACCTTTTAATCTGTACAGTTTCATGGCTAGGCCCTGAGTATCCCTTAGTTTCTGCTTAGCTTCTTCCTCTATGCTCTATTGTTTTCTATCCTTCTGCCCTCCTCACTTTTATCCTATAACTCATGTCTTGATGCTATCCTTGGGACAATGTGGGAAGTGGAAACCGTAAAAATATGGAGCAACCGCTCAGAATATTTTTTGTTGCTAATGTGAACAGATTTTAATATGATTATTCTAGCAACAACAAAACAGATCTTTTTCAACCAGGAGTGAAAAGAAACATAAACATAGTCGTGAGAGGGAAGAAAACTTTGTCCCACTTAGCAAGTAAAATGAAAGAAGTTAAATCAAGCATTCCTACATATAGCCTGTATAGACTAGTCAGTTTTCATAAATAAATATTTTCCATTATCACTAACAGCATTGCAAGTTCCATTAACTTGAATAAATTACATAATTTGAGGAGTAGAACTGTGATCCGAAAGGTTTCCTGTCAGACTTCAAATACACTCTTTCACCGCACATACATTCAGCCTGATAAGTCACAGAAATCAGGTCTACTTATATCACAGAAGAAAAAAACAATTGCATTATTATCATCAATGCTGAGCTGTGAACATCTAAAAAGCAAGTTAGATTTTTTTTTCCACCTAATGCGGTGTCAAAATGCTGCCAGAAACATCCTGATCTTGGAATTTTTATTGCTGTTGATGATGTATGAAGTGGAAAGAACATAGCTTGATTTTCTAATAAGTGGTTAAGGTTGCACTACTGACTACATTATTAAAAAAAAAAAAGAACTTGGTAACTGAGTGCATATGATAGGAAAGTCACTGATGGGGAAGAAAACTAGAACACTGAGATGTGTCAGCTTTATAGAGTCACATTTTTGGAAATAGTGTCCTTTAAATCAAGAAAGCAGGTTATATAGGAATGTTTTTAGGAAGTTACTAGTATAGCACTTTTGAATAAAATGTAGTATTTTCCTTGACAATGCTTCCAATAAAATGTAGTATTTCCCTAAAAGATGCTTCCGATGGAAAATACAGGTTTTAAACAAGAAATAAGTTATCAAGAAATATAAATCTCCACAGTCAATATTTTTTTTGGTTGTAAAACACAATTAGGCTTCAATAATCATAAGACTTCAGTGATAAGCAGTAATATGTCACATAGGACTGGGAAATACAGAAGTGGGAAAACCTATGCTTGTCTTAAAAATAAGTTGCTATTCATATATTTATACATACTTAAATTTACTTTACAAGCAAAGTTTGATAATGTTCTAAGTCTTTTAGCAGTCTCATTATTAGATCCTGAATACTAAGGGGTCAACAGAATAACCAGACATAGGCAGAGTAGGTTAGAAAAATGGGTAAATCTATTCATTGTACGATTTTCACAGAAACATTTAAAAATAGTGTTGGCTCACTATTTATACTATACTATTTATTTTATATTTTATATATACATAATATTTTATATATACATAAAATAAACATACATATGTATATATTTATACATTTTTATACATTTATACATATTTATACATATATTTATTTTATATTTATATATACATAATATTTTATATACACATAATATTTTATATATACATAAATATACACATGTATATATGTATATGTAAATATGTATATATATATATACATCTTATTTAATCCTGTTTTAACATATTTATATTATTGATTCTTTTAAACCTGTTCTACATTAGCAGTATTACTTTACATATTCAGACTGAATTTCTATCTCCTGCTACACATTTACTTTTTCCTCTATAGGAAATAGCCACAGTATGATTACAAATCATCACATTTAAATCAAACAGCAAAATCAACAGTATTTCCTTCTAATTATCTGTCACTAGCCTATTGTGAAGTCTCATATTACACATCCATCTTGGTTTGGAGTCTTTCCTTCTAGGACCCAAGCTGATGTAGCAGCTGTAATGTATGCATGTCAAGATAGTGTCAGGGCAAAGGAGCCATGGTGGAACTATTTGATGACTCTTAATGGTTTTGTTGGAAATAGTATGCCTAAATCAAACTTCCACTCACATTTCATTAGATAAAGACTATCACATGGCCATGCCTGATGTCCATGGGATAAGCCAGTAAGGAGGGGTTTGGTAGAGAAAAGCTGGACTATTTAGTTAATTATGCAGATTAATCCAACACTCAAATCCCAAGTCCTCAAACAATGCTGGCTTTGCCTATTTACTTCATAACTTTCATTCCTTACCTCTATACTAAAACCCTTACTGCTTGGGTCAACTCAAGGTTAGAGTATCTAATGGACAGTTTTCTGTCATTATATTTTGATCTATCAGAAACATTCAAGTTCCCCACTCCCTCCTCTCTTTTTCATTTGACATTCAAGACTCCAAACTCTAGTTCTATTATTTCTAATTCTCTTACTTTATTCTTTTTCCAGTCTCCTTTGCTAACTGTCCTCTGAATGTTAGCATAACTCAGAGTTCAGTCCTCGGGTCTCTTTTGGGTTGCTTTTATTATTTTCTAACTCTCCCTAGATGTTCTCATGGCCTCAGATTCCATGTATATTCTGGTAACTCTAAAGTATTTTCAACCTTGACCTCTTTCCTGAGTGCTATCCAATTGTATATCTCAAGGAGATCTGAAACATAATATCTGTAAATACAAACTCATGATCTTTCTCCATTCAAAATGTGCTTCTTTATGTCTTGACAGCATGTGAATGCCTTCAGGTTCTTCTAGCCAGTGATCAGTGCTTCATTCTCTAAACCTCCTTTCCCTCACCATATTTTATACTAATCTATCATAAAATGTTATTTATTTTTAGAACAACTTTATTGGGGTATAAGTGATAAATCTTAAAGTATCGGTCATATAACTCAATCTTCCTAGAATTCTCTTTAATACACCTTGTTATGCCTAATATCTATATCCATTCAGTTTTAGAGTAATAACTACTTCCTTGGAAAGCCCTCTCTAACATATTGGTGAAAATTTACATTTAGCATATGATTTATATTTTTCTGCTATTATCTCCCATAATATCCTAATTTTTTTAAATATAATTTTATAGAGACTATCTTTGGTCCCCAGCTGCACATCTGCCCTTGGGATAGAATCTTATGTAGTCAGTGAGCCCTCACTCCTGTATCCCTTCTGGACTACATTCTGAATATCTGAGTCCAGGTATTTCCTGGCTCAACAGCCCTGAGCCTACTCCCAGGACCTTTAGCAGAGCCAGTGAGTGGTGCTGGAGTTAGGATGTGGGCAAATAATGGTGGGAGTCCAAGAGCTTCTGTCTATGCTCTTTCCCTGGGACCTGGAAACATGAAGGCCAGGTCTGCCCACGATGTCCCTTTTTAAATCAGGGACTTGATGACCATAGCCAGCTATTTCTGTTGTGTCTCTCAGAGAAATGAAAAAAGAAATCACTTAAAGATGAAGACAAATTCAGCCCTTTAGCTCTCCAGAGTCCACAGTCCTCTCTCTGCATTCAATAATCATAACAACAACACAAATGCTAGCAATGTGGCCGCACTTCAAATTTTATTTACTTGTTTAGTTTTACATTTCCTTTAGGAAAATTTTTATATACATATGTCTTTATGGAAACAAGACCTTATAATTTCTCTTTACACCTACTGACATACTTCATAGGAAGCCAAGCCTTATAGTTGGTTATCTAGTGTTTTAAGTTTTTCCTTTCTGAGGGAGATGTACTCTCAATTTTTTACTTTTACAAATGTCGGGCTATATATTTAATTGTTCTAGATGTAAGACCACATACACCTTATATTGAAAATGTGAGACTGTCCAGTGTGCAACTAACCTTTTTGAATCTACATTTACAGAGGTCTAATTGTTGTGTATTATAGGGACAGTTTGAGTGTATCCTCTTTGTGTTAATTTGATTATTTAGAACTAATGGTTGTTTTTGGTTTTTCTCCATGATATATCCAACATGGAAAGAAAAGGTAAAACCAGAGATTCAACATAAATGTTTATCCGATTCTAGTTCCTTCCCAGTATCTTGGACCTCACAGCTCTCCTTCAAAGCCTACATTATTTTTTATAATACAAGTTTCCAATGAAATAATATACTTAATCTAAATTCTCAAACTATTAATATAGAAATGAACACTGCATTCATGAAATTGAAAACACCATTCTCCTAATTCTAAGCTCCAATCTACCTGTGATTATAATCTATTTCATCCTTAAGTATTTGTTTTCTTTAGAGTAAATTAAAATTCCCAAAATTTTTTGTAATTTTATTTTTTAAATATCCATTATGTTAGAGTATTAATAAATCATGTTATTCCAGCCCATTAACTTATTGTTTTATTTTTGAACTTCTTCTCTAGTAGTTTTTTATTTTTATTTTGTATATTCTTTTTAAATATCCTGGAATCAAATGCTTTTTTAAAAAATTATGACTCTTCTTTCTCCTGTGGTTTATTTAAAAGAAAAGAAGGGTGACAGTATGGAGCTTGTGTGGGATTCTCTCTATCCCTGTCTCTCTCTGCACCTCCCCTACTCATGTGTGTGCACTCTCTCTCTCAATATACATAAGCAAACTTTATAAAGAAACGTAAAGGCTATAAATTTGTTCTGAGTACAGCTTTGACCAGAGCGCATAATTTTTGAAATTTCATTAAAATCAATTAATTTGCAAAGAATCTGTAATTTCAATTGTCATTTCCTTTTTAGCTCAAGAGATTTTCATAGTATTTAACAATTTCTGGTTGTCAGATTATTTCTGGTTAGTTTCTATTTACAGTTTTATAATATTTTGGTCATGAAATATAGCCCATATAGTGTTTTCTTACTGAAATGTATTGAGGTTTTCTTTTTGACATGATATATAACTGATTTATATAAATATTCCCTGGGCACTAAAATTCATATTTTATATCCACCAGTTAAAATGATGTCTTCAGATATATATTACATCCATTAGTTATCTATTTGATGATCCTAATAGATTATTTATTATGCCATTCAATATGTTGGAAATGTTACACAGTGGAACAAACACTAAAGGTGATTAAAACACTGTTTCCATAGTCCCTATACTTGAAAAATTCATACATCAGGGAAGCAAGTGATTAGTAATAATACAAATAACTACAGTGGAGTACTGTAGGTGATATGGAAGCACATAATAAAAACAAATAACTTGGGGTTGGGGGGTCACGGTCTTCCCATCTTAAAGAAGTGATACGAGAATTATATTAGCTAGGCAGAAGAAGGGAGAATATTCCTGGAGTAGAGTACAACATGTGGAGCACAGCATATGCATGTTTGAGTAATTAAAAAAAAAGAAAATAGAACGGATAGGAAGTCAGGGTAGAAGTATGTTTACTTCCAGTATGTGTTCCACATACTGGAAAATAATTCCAGAAAAATAACTTTACATCAAGTTTACTAAGTACTCATTAATGAGTTTAAAGTAGGTTGGTGAGATGATCACATTTTATAGAAACTTTTGTGGGCAAACCTACATTGCAAGTCAGAAGGCGAGAAAAAAGAACACGAGTAAGCTGTTATTATACTAACACAGGAAAGAGATGAAGGGAAAACGAATGCAATTCCAGGAAGTGAGAGTAGAATTAACAGGACCAATTTGACAGATATATAGAGGAATAATTAAAATAACTGGTGAGAAATTAGAAGGCTTTACTTAAATTTCCCTTTGAAGACACTCAATATATTTCCATATGTTTATTAATAGTATGCATTTTCTCTTGGGTAAATTTTCTTTTTACAGCCTTCCCTCACTTTCCTGTGTCATCTGTTTTTATGTTTTTAATTTGTATGAGCATTTTGAATACTAAGGAAAGTACTCTTTATAATATCACATGTATTGTAATATTTTTCCCAATCTAAAAGTTATCTTTGGATATTACAACTGTGAGTTTTCCCTCTAAATGCTTTAAAGTTACTTTGTTCATTCACTAATTCATTCATTTGGAAATTGCACACTCAATAAAGGAAAGGAAAAACTGGTTTCAAGTGCACATGTTGAAAAGAGGTGAAGGTAAGTAAAGATGTAGTTAAATATAAAAGTACATATAAGCTCACTTCATCCTATAACAACTTAGTATTGTAGACAAAAGCTTTTCAATTTTGCAGCTTAATAAATGGAGGCACAGAGTTTAAGTAATGTCAATGGGATTTAAAACAATATGTGAGTGGCTTAAAAAGCTCTTTCATTAACCATGTCAAATGTGGTGAGATCTCTGCAGATCTGTTCAATGTTATCCCTTGAGCTCTTTATCACACATAATCCAATTTCATTGATCTATCATGTATGAACAGTGAGAGAATTAACTCTAAAGAAAGACATATTATGAAGTAAGAGACCTTATATTTAAGATAAAGTACAGATACCCACATACACACACATTTTAACACAGATATTAGGTGACTACAAACCCACACAATGTAGAATAAGCAAACATAAGGTATCTATAAATATCTGAAAATCAATGATTAAATTTATTTAACATATTTACAAAAATTATTGCTTATAAGTACTTTGTCAACATAATTTAAAATATTCTGGGGCATCTGGGTGGCTCAGTTGGTTGAGCGTCCAACTTTGGCTCAGGTTGTGATCTCATGGCTCATGGGTTTGAACCCCACATCAGGCTCTTTGCTGACCCCTCAGAGCCTGAAGATTGCTTTGGATTCTGTGTCTCCCTCTCTCTCTCTCTCTGTCCCTTTCCCCTCTCTCTGCCCCTTACCCTGTCTCCCTCTCTCTCTGTCTCTCTCTCTCAAAAATAATAAATAAACATTAAAAATATAAAACATGCTGAAAGTAATTTAGCAAAAAAATGTGTCATAAAAGAAGCAATCCTAAGGGGAGATGTTTTGTATTATGTATCTATTCAGAAATATGCATTGGGGCACCTGGGTGGCTCAGTCAGTTGAGCGTCCGGCTTTGGCCCAGGTCAAGATCTCACAGTTTGTGGGTTCGAGGCCCGCATAGGGATCTGTGCTGACAGATTAGAACCTGGAGCCTGCTTCTGATTCTGTGTCTCCCTCTCTCTCTGCTCCTCCCCCACTCATGCTCTGTCTCTCTCTCTCTCTCTCCTTCAAAAATAAATAAAAACATTAAAAAATTTAAAAAAAAGAAATATGCATTGAGGGGCGTTTGGGTGGCTCAGTCAGTTAAGTGTCTGACTTTGGCTTAGGTCATGATCTCACAGTTCATGAGTTCAAGACCCAGAGCGGTCTCTCTGCTGCTGGCACAGTGCCTACTTTGGGTCTTCTGTCCCTCCACCAACCATCCCACAACTGTCACTCCCTCTCTCTCTTTCTCTCTCTCAAAAATAAATATTTAAAAAATTTGAACATGTGAATATACTAGTTAATACTGAAACATGGATCCTGTCTTACATCCAGACTGTATCTGAGTATGATAGGGAAACTGTTGAGGATACTATAATTCTACTTACAGGAAGGCCTGGGAAACTGTTGAGGATACTATAATTCTACTTACAGGAAGGCCTGGGAGCCACTCATCTTGATTTTTTTTCTCCACAATTTCCTTGTGAGATTAAGCTTAAGTAGCTTCACTTTGAAATGCACCTTAGCTGCTTTTCTTTCTTTGAACCACTTCTTCAATCCCTAATAGTGGTTTTTGAACTTCCCAAATAAACTATTATACTGAAACTCTTGTATTACAATCAGCTTCTGGGGAGACTCATTTTAAGATAGTTGGTATCAGAAATTTTCCTAAACATCAGATCTTCAGGATAGAATTCTAAAATTGGAAAAATAACACCACTCAGATGGCAATGAAAACCCCAGAGCCGTTTGTAAATTGGGTGTTATAAATCGGCAGGCTGTCTACAAGTAGCATTATTACTGTGGTGAAGTGAATATGATACAGTTAAAAAAGGAAGCACTGATTTATGCAATGTCTCTACTATCTGGGAGAAATGATAATAACTTGAAAGACTGCAGAATTGAATGGTTACTAAAAGAACAAAGAGGCAGGGTCAACCCAGCCAACAGTCAACATAGGCCATGATGTAAAAGCCAGAATGTTTAATAAAGGAAACATAATCTGTACCAGGAGGGTAAACTGGGCAGAACGTCAAGCCCAAGACCAATTGTTGCAGTAAAAGAATTACAAAGAGGTTTTAATTCAGACTTAACAAGTCTCCCAGGCTAAAATCAGGGCCCTAACATGGAATTAGTGAGACACTGAGACTTAGGAAAAAGTATCTGAAAGTAAATTCTAACCTTGAACCCTCGTTACATTATATCCTCTAAGCACGCAAATGTGGCCTGTACCCTTTCTAGAAGATTGTAGTTTCCTTTTGCCTAGATATCATGCAGGGGAGAACTCTTACAACATCATGACAAGTGCATGTGATAATGATTTCAAGACTTCCCCAAATCACACTAAGTTAATTTACATAAGTAAGAGTACCCAAGTACCAGTATACTGAGGCAAGAGGAATAGCAAGAGTTCTTGAAGGCAGTTGGATTCAGAATTTGAGCTAAAACTAATACTCGTGTCCAAACTAGCATTAGATTTCTCCTATTAGCATGGCAGCATAGAGATGCTATATGGTAGATGGAATCATGACCCAAGTTCTACTCATATTAGGTTCAAATGCCTATGAATCTATCCTGTAATCATTTTCCCAAACTCTGAAACCAGAATTGAAGTGCATATGGTTAGCAGCTGGCTGAATCCTTATGATAGTCCTTGACTTTTGGGTATGAAAAGCCAAGAGAAAGACCATGAAATTGTCCTCTCCTCTACCAAGATTAAAAACCAGAAGCAATTCTGCATTCCAAGTAAAAGGGTACAGATCAGTGCCAAGATTGTTGGTGGTTCCCATCATATCCCTTTTTTTTTATTCATCAATCTGGCCTCTACAAAAAATTGGGATGAATTTGGCAGATCATGAGGGACTACCATAAACTTAACTGGGTGGTCGCTCAATCTTAGCTACTGGGATAAATGTGGTATCTTTATGTGAATAGATCAGCACAACCTCTTATACTTAGTATACAGCCAGAAATTGCCAAATGCTTTATTTTCAATCCTATAAGGAAGGAGATTCAGAAATGTAATCCACTTAGAACATACAATAATATACATTCATGGTCTCGCTGCTAAGTTTTACTAACTATCCTGCTAAGTTAATACAATTCGAAAGGTATTCATTGTCTGGATATTGCACAGAATATAACCATAGCTCTGTATTAATGGGAAGAAGAAAGTAGTAAGTATTATTGATGGCTTGGAAAGACACATGTCAGAATGTGAGAAATAAAATCTAAAAATTCAAGAAGCTGCCATTGGTGAAGATTTTAGTTATTCAGTGGTCTGGGAACGCCAGTACAGCATCCACCAAAGTATAAAGAAAGTCATTGTACTATATCCATCCTATCACTAGGAAAGAATTACAGTGCTTCATTGGTGACTTTACAGTTTTGGAAGCAATGCATACCACACTTATACATGTTGACTCAGCCCATTTGTCACTCACTGTATGACACGGGAGATTCCAAGTAGCCCTATAGACTTGACTTTAAGTGATAGAACACATTAAAATCTCTAAACATACAAGAAAGAAGATTAATTCAGAGATAATTTCAAATTCCAAAACGTAAAGATTCTAAATATTGATCACACTATTGGCTTCATTTTGATAAACCAAAACAAAGTCATTGTTATACATAAGAATTTCATTGAAACCATAAATAGGGAAATACCTAGAAGGGAATATTAGAAATCATGAATGGAATTCAGCCATAGATGAATAAAAATAATCATAAAACATAAGTAAGGGGTCCGTTCAAGTCCAAAACATCAGCATATATTGAACTTAATAAGGATGGTTGTTGTCTGCTCAATAAGTCAGCTGTGTCACACAAGGAGAGAAAACAAATGATCAAGATTACCCAAGCTAGATATTGGCAAGGTGAGACTGGAGGAGAAACCCTAATGTGGGAAGAAGGAAGAGTGGAGCTGGAATTACTTGAGTGAAAGTTAACTATATACCAAATTAGTAACATAACTAGTGTGGGGAGAGGTGGGGACATGCAGCTTTGAGCACAACTCTAACTGTACATCATTAGTGAAATGTCTTTAAGAATAAAAAGAAATGTTAAACTTCTCTCAGTAGCTTTATTGTTAGTAAAAATAATGGTTAGTAAAAAGCATACATAGTGGTATTATAATTTTGCAACAATTATAATCAAATTGCAGGCTAAATCAAATAAGTGCATTAGTGATATTGGTGAATGAGGTTTTTCATAAAATAGAAAAGATACTAAATTATAAAATTAAAGAAGTTAAGAAATACTCTGCCATGTTAAATTTAAGTTAGACATGTCAATAAGAACATGCTTTTTTTAAAAAAAATGTTTATTTAATTTGAGAGAGAGAGAAAGAGTGAAAGAGGAGCACTGAGAGAGGGAAAGAAAGAATACCAAGCAGGCTCTATGCTGTCAGCACAGAGCCTGACGCAGGGCTCAATCTCACAAACCATAAGATCATGACATGAGCCGAAATCAAGAGTTGGATGCTTAAATAACTAAGTCACCCAGGTGAACCTGAACATATGGTTTTTAAGCCACTGAAGTAGCACTAATTAGCCCTAAAACCCAGAAACCTGGATCTTGGTTTCCGTATACCTACTTAAATAAACCAGGTCTCTTGGACGTATTCTAGGATTAGAAGAGAAAACACAACATGTCCTTGGGACTTCTGTTGTGGAAGAAGAAAAAGAAGCCTGAAGGGAAAAGTTGTCAAAAGGACATAAAAGTCCAATTGAAAGGGCCTCCTCACTGGCCAATTAAAGCATCACAAGTGACTACTCTTGAAGGTGAAACACTGAATAAATAAAAATACATGAATCCATCATGACACAGACAAAAGAGGAAAGACAAGAAAAATATCCATTTACATATCAGGATATATCACAAAATAGTTATGTTACTATCTAAATGTTGAATACATATGAAATTATTGTATTGACTACATTCAGAAGTGCTTTGTTAAACATATCAATTAAGTTTTCTGATAAATATGAGGGGTTTTACTCACTTGTTATAATTTTTACTTTGCCAAAAAGGAAAGCTCAGAAATACTGCTGCCTAAATTATACTATGTTTAACATGTATTTTAGGAGAAATTCAAAGTTATTTATGTATTTCCTATGGTATAAATACTGGCTCATAAAACTCATTACCATAAAGGAAGATGAAATAAATGTATATAACTTGGTGATATAATTCGATTTTCAATGGAAATTATAAACTCCTTAATAAAATCATAATAGCTTAATAATATACCTTTTATAATAATTATAGTCACTTTAACAAATTAATGTAAAAATAAGAAAATCAATATCTGTATCATGCCAGAAATATATTTTTAAAAAATGAATGTGCCATACATCTGTTCAAAGAAAACTCCAGAAGGAAACCCTCAAAGGTTCTTCATTCTTGCTGAATTTATTTCTAATAAACAATACAACCAGAGATCCTTAAATTCATGGGCAAATTAAAAAGCTCTTCTATGCTGAGATGAGGAGATCGTAAATCTATAGCACTGACTTGGAAGAGAACACAGTGTTCAGAGTTTATTTAGCTATAAAAGTCAAGATGGTGGTCTTTAAATAACTTATGTGACTGGGTGGTCACTTAGGAAGCTGCAAATACAGCATTTATAATTTTTGCTAAGAAACTGCAGTTTCTCTGTGAGAATGTTTTGATTGCCTGTAGGAACTGCCTTTTTAAGAAAAAAGCTTAGTGCTTTCTAATTATGACACATTGATAAAATTCCTGTTTCTATGAGTTCTTATAAAAATAAAATGCACATATTTATATCTGTAATTTCATTAAATCCCATCATTCAGAAGTTATCACTGTTCCTTTCCAATGTATTTATAGAGACTGATTAGAAGAAACAGAAAGAGATTCCTTATATACTTCTAGGTAAAAGGACAGAAACTGTAGGCAATTAACAACATATGCGGCAAAAGGGGATAGAGGATACGGACAATTCAAAAAACTTCTTGTAGGAATTTAGACATGATGGTGCATGTAAAAACATTTCACTTCTAAAGGCATATGCAAATACCTCATGAGTAGAAAAACAACTGAAACCTATCTATGACATGTTTCAGAATACAAAAGGAAGGGCATGAAGTGCCTGTGTTTTAGGGAGGGATATTTCCCCTACAATCTCTCTGGAACTATTGTTTCTCTGATGTAGATGGTATGGAAGTTTTTGTCCAATATTTAAAAATGCCTGGAACTAATAAGTATGTGTGGCTTGAAAGGATAAGGGATACAGAAGTAATTCACAAAATACACTTCTAAAAATATAAAACTGTTGTCTTTTGGAAAATTGAGGAGCATTTTTAAGCAACTTACTAAATATTTAATTCTCCCCGATAATGTAAATTAATTGACTTAGCGAGTGGAGCATCTGTTAGAATACAAGCAAATTTTCAGTTCAGTGTGTCTCATCTTTGGTAAATTCACTTATGTCATGGTTATTTATTGCTCCTGTTCTATGTGCCAGACACCATGCTAGGAGTTGAAAACAAAATAATGAATGAGGCAAAAAAAGTTATCTATATGTAGTATATGTTTCTGTGTGGTGGTGAGAGGGAAGGAGACTTAAAACTCATATAAGTAAATACATAAGCTAATTTTAGACTCAGATGAAGCAAATGAAACAAACAGGAGGTGGTAATAGGGAATAACTGGCTGAATGATGGGGAATATGCATATAGGAAGGAGACCTCTGTGAGGAAGTGATATTTAAGTTGAACCTAAATCACAGCTGGACCTGAGTAGGTATGTGAAAAATCAGTTAGTGATGAGTTCCTTACAGTGACTAAGTAACTTGCCTAAGGTCAGCCATCTGGTCAGAATGAAACCTAAACTCAAACTCAGAAATTCTCACTAGATTATTCTCAGCAGAAAACATTTCTGCCATATAACTGGAACTTATCTAAAAATTCCAGATTCATTTTCCTCCCTCTATTCTCTTCACCTCTTAGTGTGGGAGTCCTACAAGATTTGATATTTGAAACTTCAATCTTCTCCACCTAAGTTACATCTATGTTTTCTGCAATCACATTCCATCCCTTGCTTTAATCACCACCTATAGGCTGAGGCCTCCTAAGTGTATCTCTGAAGTCTGGACCTCTTTCTGATCTCCAGACTTGTATTTCTGACTACCTTCGTTGTCTCCTCCAAACCAATTCAGTTAAATGCCATTCTATCCTTCCATTTGCTAAAGTAAAATGATTTATTCTAGGCTCCTTACTTTCTTTGAAAAACTGTCTCCAATTCATCAGCATATCCTGCTAGTTATACTTTCAAAAAATGTCCAGAACTTCACAACCAGGTAATTTCTTTGGATATATTTTCTAGTTTTAGCTATGCGTATTCTACTGCTTAATATACTGATATTCTAGTTCTAAAACTATATTGTTTTCCATTTATATGAGTTTCATTTTTCTTTCCAATTTGCCTCTACATTTCTATTAATCATTTGTTTCTTGTTCTTTGTGATTGTCCTACTATTTAGTGCGAAGCCTCCTAAATTCTCTTGCTTTTTGTTCAGCCTCTAGTAAACATACTTTATTTCTGTTACATATGTTGCCTTCACAACTCCTATATTTCATTATCTTTGACTGTGAGCTCATGGCTTTATTGTAATCTATGGGAGTCCTGTGGGTTAAACAGGGAAAGCTTTCCTCAAGAGATTTGCTTGTTTTCTTTTTTTTAAATATTAAATTTATTGTCAAATTGGTTTCCATACAACACCCAGTGCTCATCCCAACAGGTGCCCTCAATGCAAATCACCCACCCTCTCCTCCCTCCCACTCCCCATCAACCCTCAGTTTATTCTCAGTTTTTAAGAGTCTCTTATGGTTTGGCTCTCTCCCTAACTTTTTTTTTTTTCCTTCCCCTCCCCCACGGTCTTCTGTTAAATTTCTCAGGATCCACACAAGAGTGAAAACATATGGTTATCTGTCTTTCTCTGTATGACTTATTTCACTTAGCATTACACTCTCCAGTTCCATCCACGTTGCTACAAAAGGCCATATTTCATTCTTTCTCATTGTCAAGTAGTATTCCATTGTGTATATAAACCACCATTTTTTTTTATCCATTCATCAGTTGATGGACATTTAGGCTTTCCATAATTTGGCTATTGTTGAAAGTGCTGCTATAAACATTGGGTTGCAAGTGCCTCTATGCATCAGCACTCCTGTATCCCTTGGGTAAATTCTGAGCAGTGCTATTGCTGGGTCATAGGGTAGATATATTTTTAATTTTTGAGGAACCTCCACACTGTTTTCCAGAGCGGCTGCACCAGTTTGCATTCCCACAAACAGTGCACGAGGGTTCTCATTTCTCCACATCCTCTCCAGCATCTATAGTCTCCTGATTTGTTCATTTTAGCCACTCTGACTGGCAGGAGGTGATATCTGAGTGTGGTTTTGATTTGTACTTCCCTGATGAGGAGTGATGTGGAGCATCTTTTCATGTGCCTGTTGGCCATCCGGATGTCTTTTTTAGAGAAGTGTCTATTCATGTTTTCTGCCCATTTCTTCACTGGATTATTTGTTTTTCGGGTATGGAGTTTGGTGAGTTCTTTATAGATTTTGGATACTGGTCCTTTGATATGTCATTTGCAAATATCTTTTCCCATTCCCTCGGTTGCCTTTTAGTTTTGTTGACTGTTTCTTAGTTTTGTTGATTGTTTCCTTCACAGTGCAGAAGCTTTGCTTCTGCTTCTTTGAGTAGCTGGGAGGCTACATGGGTGGCTCTCTAACCACTTTCAGGTGAACGATTTCACTAAGAAGTCCTAGCCTCAGTTTCCTCCTTGATTCCGGCTCCAAGCTCAGTATTTAGACTGTTTTTATGCTACTGATATCTGCCGTGCCTCTACTTACTGTCTGCATCTCTAGCGCAAGTTCATGTCTTATTTGCTTATTTGTTTGGGAGGGGTTATCCTCAGAGACTGCCACTACCTTATGTGAGAGAGCAATGCCTGCGTGTGTCACAGCTACGATATAGTTGTTTGGAAGTTAAAGGATCTTTCATGTCACACCACTCTACTGGAATACTGGTTAAATATGGGAAAAAGTGGTATATTTTATTTACCTTTTATTTTTATAAATGGATATAGAAAATGCAATATGATTATTAATTTTTTCTCCTCTAATCTGCAGTTTTTACTTTGAATTTTTCTAGGCTGTGCTTTAAATACAATTTTATGATTGATATTATTTTCCTTTTAACATGAAGTAACGTCCTTTATTTATATCTTAATCCCTTAAATTCTATTTTTCATATAAATTTGCTTTTGCTAGTCTTTATCTAGTGAATTCTTTTCCACCCTTTTATTTATATTCTTTTGCAATAGGTGTTCAGATTTTAATGAGAAATAGTTATATAATTCTAATCTTGTGTTTCTCAGAAACAGTAAGTTTATGTCATTTATCTTTATTGTGGATATTAATACTAATATGCTTTTGGTCTAACTTTTGCAGTCTGTGATATATGCCATGCTGCTTTTGCTTTCTTTTTCTTTTACCTTTTTTAAATTCATAAGTTCCTCCTTTTCCCCCCTTACACATTATGTTATACATTCCATTTCTAAACTCGGTGATTAGTCTTAAATATTAAACAAGCTTATTAAGTATTTCTTCCCTAGACTTCCCACAGCTTTCAAACTCTTAGTCATGTGTTGCTTATACACATCTTTATGTGATTTTCACTTGTGGGTAAAAGATTGATAGAAAATTTGAGGTTTATAACAATTGCCCCTTAGAAGTTTTAAAATAAATTTCTATTATCTTCTGAAATTTTTTTATTATAGATGATGTCCGCTACAATTCAGCATTTTGTTTTGTTATTTTTGTTGCTGTTGTTAGTTATCATTCTTTTTTCTTGGGTAGTTTTGAGTTTTTCAATATGTCCTTGTTATTAAGTAGCTTTATTAGAATGTATGGAAAACATTTTCTGTTCCACTTGCCTTATTATTTGTTGAGTACTCTCAGGTTTCTTCGAGTCTCAAAAATTTTAGCCGTTATAAGTCTGAATTGTATCTCTCCAATTAGTTCTCTGTGCTGCTCCTAGAAATTCAATAGCATACTTGTTGAGTTTTCTTCTCTTTCCGTTCTAAAATTCTACAAGATTTTCTCAGTTTTATATTTCTAATTATATATTTCTATGTGCCTAGTTTACTATAGAGCTTTTCCATTAAAATTTACAATATCAACTATTAAATTTTAATTCCAACATTTTAACTGGTTAATTTTTATATTAGTCTGTTATTAAGAACTACATGCTTTTATTCCACAATTCATTGGAGTCTGAGACTCCTAGATGTCTTGGGAGCAGATTCTCAGTAAAAGCAGCATGTGCCACTTCCACATGTGGCTCGTAAATCTCTCACCCATGTTTTCCCATGCTCTTCCCATTTTCCTGTCATCTTCAAGATGGTAATAGGAGCAATCCTGAAGCCAAGTACAAAGATGGAACAACCACCTACAAGTCCAGGTCACTGAACAACTGTTATGTGTCAAAACAGTAAAATTCCCACTCTGGACTGTTTAATGTGAGAAATACCTTATCTTTTAAGTCAGTAACTCTTACCTTGAAAACTCATCTTGCATTGGAATATTTCTCTTTTCCACAAGACCACTCCTCCCTGTGCAGTATTTTCTGAGGTTATCTCAGCCCAGCCCAAGGGTTCCACAGTTCTTAAATAGGTCAACCAAATGTTTGTAACACTAAAGGACAGTATCTCTTTCTTAAAACCAGCATTAAGTGGGCCAGCGTTGAACTTGTACTGCTACTTCTTTTTACTCCCTCCACCACATACAAGCAGTCTGTTTGTTCTACAAGTGGGCAAAATTTTACCAGCTGCATTCATGTAGCTAGCCTGGCTTTGGGACTCAGGCATGAGCTATGCTGTCTGTTTTCATACGCAAAGGTTGAAATTTTAGACTCAACTCCTGCTTCTGAGCTCAGGGCTATAGGGCTTCATTTCTGATTGTAACTTGTAAAATCTTTCTTTCTTTGTATTTTATTTTTAGCACTGTGATACTCTTTTATCATCTCATAAACTGTTTCTATGTATTTGTGGAAGTAAGAACAGCTACCTTGTGTACTTAAACTAATTTCATGAGTTCTCTAATTCATTCTAAACAGTGAGGTGTATGTAGAGATATATATACAAAGATATTTTAGCATTGTTAATAAAAATCAAAAATGAAAATGATTGACAAAAGGGTTTGATTAAATATATCACACTATTCTGCAGAATTGAATGTGTACAGTCAGTAAAAATAATTATGTTAAAAGCTACTAAGTTGAACATATATTAATTTTCCAAATTAAAAAATAGCCATTTATAAAACATTTTATATATGTAGTTAGGCATTTTCATGTTTGAGTATGTGTGTGCATATACAACATGTTACAGTGATAGGCTATCAGATTGTTTTAAATTTGTGGGCTCTAAATGTGCATTTTCCAAAATTTTTATGATGAACATTTTCTTATTTCAAAAACCAGGATTAAAAAGTTCAATTTCTAAAGGTAATGCTAGACTTTCATTGTGAAAAGAGTTGGTATTAATTCGTAATGTGCTTAAAAAATAATTTGATAAAAAGATATTATTTAGCTTGTGATTTTTTATTCTGTTGTTTCTGGCGCCAAAATAATACTTATGCTTATTTACAACACTCTGGGACTCAAATCTGGGATCCTGAGCCTGCTGCTTCATCTGGCATATGTTTAACAAACAGATGGATCTTCCATTATACCCCAAGGGTCAGAAAACTTGGGCTCTTTCAAGCAAAGCAGTAAATTATTTAGTAACTTCCTCATGGTTCCATTAATGACCTGATAGATCAGCACATCAATGAAATGTGTAAAGTATACTAAATTGATGGTGGTATGAAAAATTCATTGAATACAAAAGGAAGAAACAGATTAATCAAAAAATAAGTGAGAAGAAAATTTGCCAACATACATTCCTCACAAAACCTTAAGGGAAATAATGAGGTAAACGAGAACAATGTAGAGAAGCATTAGGAAACAATGAGTTTAGAACCTTTGGAAGATGCTTTTTTGACTATATATGCTTAGAAAAAAATATATAAATTTCTGTTGTGAATTATGTCTTAAAAACATACTTGAAACAAAATCTAGAGGGCTTATGCATCGAAAAAAATTACTGGATTTGACTGCTTTTAAAGCATTCGATACAAATTAATTTTTTTGAGGGTTGGGCAAGTAACTATAATTTTTATTTTCCAATGTATCTGCCTAGTGATCTCCATGTACTAAGTGATCATGAAATCATTACTGAATTGAACAGAATTGATTGGAGTTTCCAAAAGTAAAAAAGTGGGGGAAAAAAGTGAAAAGTGATATATACAATTATATAAATCTGAAAAATGACAAGGCCAAATTCAGAAAACCTATCCTTTATTTGATATAAATGTTTTGCTCTCTAATTAATATTTCTGTATAGAAAGTACCTTTTAAAAATTTTTAGGTTTTAGAAAATTCATCCTTGTTTTAAGTTTTCCTGTGCCACTTATTTACTCTTTCCTTTTTAAGTCTTTTAAGACTAAGAACGGTGGGAGTAGAAATAGATGTTTTTCAAGGTGAAACATTTTAAAAACCCAAAGTTCATAAATAATGAATGTATCTTGGCCTAGAATTTAACTGATGCACACAAAAGCTAGCCTACCCGATGAGGCTGACTTTCCCCTAAGCTTTGAAGGTAATAATAGCTTTAACCTTCTTAGATGAAGAGAAAAAAGAAAGGAAAAGCATGCCTCCAAGTAGGAGGCAGCTATGTTTATGAACCCTGATGCCTGGCCAACAGATATTTTTGCATAAAACAAGGCTTGCTAACCATGGAAACATAAACCTAAATCATGTTAGTCAGCTCTGATTGCGAGACACAGCTGTAATGGAGAGTCTGACTGTAAAAACAACCTTGGTAGGTTTTCATGTTGCTTCAGCTAATATACATAGGTATTCACTCTGCAAGGGAGCATGCAAACAACAACAAAACAAAACAAAACAAAACAAAACAAAACAAAACAAAACAAAAACATGCTGCTAGGGTACAGACAAAAGAAACAAATAGAAAACAAAATTTAGATATCCACTAAGGAACCCAACTTATTACCAACTTCTTAAAGGTTCCTTCGTGATATCTGGGCAATCATATATCATCCTTCACTATTTTAAATTCTCTTTAATTAATCAAAAATTTTGGCTAAGGTATTCATTTGTTAAATGCAACGTATTGGCGATAAACTACAAAATAGATCCAAGAAGTCCAAGGTAATTTCTTTATGTACCATTTTTATGTCTGCAAAAGATAAACATTTTGCACACATTCTATATTTCGTATCTTTTTATTTTAGTATTCTCCCATGAAATATATATTTATTCCTCACCATTATTAACTGAGATACCTCTGAAGCCTTAATGAATTGCATTTTAGTAGTGATATCAACTCTTTAATACTTAAAACTTGTCTTTAAGCCCAATTTTTGTAACCTATAGAAAAAGTAGTCTTGGATCCTATGACTCATGTTTTGAATCCACATTCTATCATATTAAGATAAATTTTGAATGATTAACAAGAATAAATGCCAGAAAGCCTACCATCCTCATAATCATAATTTCAAATATTTTATATTCCCAAACTATTTTCCATCTGGAAAGCTTACTCTTAATAACATTCCCATCACTTATGGAATACTTTTATTTCTTCAAGATCACCAACCCATTGATCTCTTCAGTTGTTTACAATCCATCAAGGCTGTCATGTTTTCAGATCTCTCATTGTCTAGTTTAGATTCCATTGCTAATCATTTTAATATTCACTTGCAAATACTCTCAAATGCCTTGCCTTCTATTTTTTCTTTTGCAATCACTTGGCAAAATCTAAACCCAGTTCTATCTATCATATAAATAGCTGAATACCTAAAATAATAATTATTCCCTATTCTCTTTCAAACAGAAGTCCGTTACATTTTTTCCTTATACCCATACTACTCATCATGACCAGGTAATTTAGGAAAGGCTGACTCAACCCCAGATGTAAATTCTGATTAGACTAAGCCGACTATATATATATATATATATGTGTGTGTGTGTGTGTGTGTGTGTGTGTGTGTGTGTGTGTGTGGTCAAGTTAGCTAACATGCAGTGTAGTTAGTCTTGGTTTCAGGAGTAGATTCCTGTGATTCATTACTTACATATAACACCCAGTGCTCATCCCAACAAGTACCCTCCTCAGTGCCCATGACCCACCTTCTCCACCACACCCAACCCCCCACCCTCATCAACCCTCAGTTTGTTCTCTGTATTTAAGAGTCTCTTATGGTTTGCCTCCCTCTCTTTGTAACTTATTTTTCCTTCCCTTTCCCTATGGTCTTCTGTTAAGTTTCTCAAATTCCACATATAAGTGAAATCATTGGATATCTTTTTCTGACTTATTTCACTTAGGATAATACCCTCCAGTTCCAACCATGTTGTTGCAAATGGCAAGATTTCATTCCTTTTCATTGCCAAGAAGTATTTCATTGTATGTATGTATGTATGTATATGTGTGTGTGTGTGTGTGTATATATATATATACACCACATCTTCTTTATCCATTCGTCAGTTGATGGGCATTTGGGCTCTTCCCATAATTTGGCTATTGTTGATAGTGGTGCTATAAACATTGGGGACCATGTTTTCTCATTCTACTTGTTGGGGAGTGGTTGAAGCATGTAATTACGACAGAATTTGGGGCAATGAAAGAAGTTTCCTAAGTGGCTTCTAGAAACAGTTTTATTATTATTAACAGTTACAAAGAAATAATGGTGTTATAGTCTACCTTCTTTGGCTAGATGTCTGCATATGGGTCTAAAGCTTCGGCAACCATATTACATCCATAAGGGAGGCTGGTCTAAGAAAAGGTCAAAAACTTGGAGAATAGCCAAGGAAAGTTGCAAGAACTTTGGTTACTGCGACCCATTGACATAACTGGAATAATGAAACTTGAGACATCTTACTTGATAAAATAATTCCCCCTTACTGGTTAAGTTGATTTGGGATTCTGTCTTACTTATAAGCAAAAGTATTCTGAGAAATGTGGTTAAGTTGATTTGGGATTTTGTCTTACTTGTAAGCAAAAGTATTCTGAGAAATGATACTAATTAGCAAGTTAATCACATACCTGGTTTCCCTTTTAAATTATGATCAATTACTCTGCATAGACACTGTATACCACTGAGCACCGAGCAATCCCATATCCTTCCTAGTAATTTTACTTTTCTACTGATTGAAAATGCTATTTTATACCATCTCCTTTTTTTTTTAAGATTTCCTTATCACTTTAATTCCATTCTTACTGATCATCTTATCAAAATCACAATTTTTTCATTCCTAATGTTTCAATCTTAGTGTCTGCATCCTACTTCTCCTTCCCTCTTGTTACATTTGAAGAAAACTTTATGCTTCTATAAAGTACTAAGCCCTCCGTTGAATTCTAAATCTCCATCACCCTTGGTCTCTAAAGGACTTAGATTCCCTAAGTCTTGTTTCTTCACTCCTGTTTTCTGTAAGAAAAAAATTGTTTTCTGTATTGCTCCTATTTGATCTCAAATTCAGTCTTAAACTTATTTTTTCTGGGTTAAGTCTCCACCATTTAATTAAGACCAATTTAGCAAAGCATTCAATAAATTTCATGTTTCTCAACTCAATATATGCTTTTATGTCATGTTATTAAAAACTTTCAACAGTATCTGATAGAATCAGTTGACCACTCCATCTTTCCCAAAACATTTTCCATTTCCCTTTCTTAGCCATGGTGTCAGCCTATAATTTTTCTTCTATTTCCATGGTAATTCTTCTTCTTCTTCTTCTTTTAATTCTTTTGCATATCTGTCTCCACTAAACCTTTAAAAGTTCAAGTTTCTCAGAGCTCAGTCTGGGGTCCTCTTCTCTGCTGAATGGACATGCTCTCCTATGTGACTGGGAACCCCCCTTCATTCTCATAACTTTTTCCCCCAAATCAAATATTACACACACAGACACATCCATATACATTTTCTGTAATCTATAATAAGTCAAGAACAGATAGGAGAATTCTTCACAAACTCTGGACATTGAGGTTTCTCAGATGATGATCTTATGACTTCTCCTCCCTAAATCTATATAATCTACCCAGGTAATTTCATTTTTACCCCATGATAAATACTGTCTTATGTTGATAATGCACAGTATCTTTACCTCCGTTCAAGAGCCATAGACTTAGATACCAATGCTTTGTGGCAATACTCAAATGTATACTTCACCTCCTTTGCCTTCCTGACCCATACCCAACTATCTACTTGATATCCTTACTTGCTCATCTCACTGAAATCTTACAATGGAAATCTTGACATATTGGTCATCCCCAGAAAATACTTATCTCAAACATAATCTTTTGTCAATCTGCCCTATCTCAGAATACTACAACTAACCCAATTACTGAAGAAAGGAAATGGGGAATCATTTTGACTTCTTTTTCTTTATCTCCCCAACCCAATCCATCAGTAGCTCCAACTGGTTTGTTGTGTGTATAAATTGTATTACATTTCATACACTTAGATCCATTTCACCTCTTACCACCTTACTCCTGCACACTACCTATTTATTTCAAAAGCCTTCTAACTAGTTTCTCTAATTTTCTCTGAACTCACTCCAATGTAGTCTCCATATAACAGCCAGAGGGATCTTTTTAACACAAATTAGATTAAATCACTCTCTATTTTAATCCTTTCCGTAGCTTCCCATTTGCATTTCAGTTATAACAAAACCCAAATTTCTTGCCAGGCCTTTGTAACTGCGCAATCTGGCCCACGTTGGTTTTCTAACAGTGTACTAGTCTCTCCCACTAGCTCACTCAACCCCAGGCATTCTGGTGTTCTCTCAGTTTCTCTAATGGCTCAAATTAGTTTCTGTTTAGGAAGCTTTGAGAATGTAATTCCCTGGAATGCTCTCCCACTGGTTTTTCACACATAGATCTCTTTTCATTCCTCCAGGTCTCAATTTAAATGTACCTTCTTGGGGAAGAATTTCTTGAATCCTATGTAAAGGGGCTTACCCTGCCCCTACCAATACTTTTTTAATATAGCAACTACATGTTTCCTTCATAGTGCTTATCATAGTCAGTAATCATTTTATCTATGTTTGTGTACTGGTTTACTGTCTGTCTCCTTTACTGGAATATAAACTATATGTTTAGTTTACTCCACCACCTAGTGTGTGTGTGTGTGTGTGTGTGTGTGTGTGTGTGTGTGTGTGTGTGTATCCAGTCCTTTCACTTTTAGGCAGAGCGACTAACACACAGTATGTGCTTAAAATTTTTTCTGGAATTAGTGACTATATTAAGACTCAATAATATTATCCAGAATTCAAAGAGAAATGTGGGGTATGATAAACTTTTTACAGAAGTCCTTTAGAACTCTCCCTGAAAAATCCTGAGATACTGAGTCTTAAATTTTCATGCAACCTTTTCAATACTTTAATATTCAGAATTACGTACATTTATTTAAGCCAAGTCTTATTCTAAAATTAAACTTCAAAGTCCTAAAGTACCTTTCGAAAATATAGTAAAAATTCCAAATTGAGGAAAAAAAAAAAAACAAAAAACTAAGGTAGGAAATTGCTTCAAAGTGGAATTAATGTATAACAGCAGTAACTATTACTTAGTGAGAAATGGTTTCACATAGACACTATGCTAACTATTTGCACTATCCTAAAACAGTCATCATACTGAGCTTATATTATCCCAGTTTTTCAAAATAGGAATACTGAGGTTTATGAAAATTAAGTAATGCCTATGACCACACAGCCAGTGGAGTGCGGATGCCACTAAGCCCGAGTGCTGAACCTACTATGTTGTATTTGCCACTATGATATTGTTGCTTCTCAACAAGGAAGGAAAAATGCAATAAAAACCAAGTGTGACAGATTGTGCATATCTGCTTATTGATTACCCATTCTTACATGTTTTTTAGCTTGCCTTTCTGTAAAACAGACTGTAGAGCTGAAAACTGTAATCTCCAGACTGCTTTGCAGTATCAAGCAGAAGTTTGGCAATAAACTGGAACACAATCAGTCAGCCTTTGGGCAGGGACATCTGATCTGGCGTGTATAATCACAGAGGTATGTTTTTCTGGGGCAGCTGTAGCAGTTTGTTATCTAGCTCCTGGTGTCATAAGTGTTAGGAGATGTTTCCCTTTGTACAGTTTTTCTCCAGACCTTCTGGGGATTTTATGAACTAACTGTTGCTAATTAAATTATTTAGAATGCATTGTTCGTGCACCTAAGTACTGTGATTGGTTCAGTAATTGTTACTAGAAATAGGTTGCTATAAGTAACAGGAACTAAAATGTGGAATTGACTTAATGGATAGAGATGAAAATTCAGGTCTTAGATACTTGACACTAGAAAATAGGTCACACTTTATACACAATGGAAAATATTTGGTTGGACTGTCATTTGAGGAACTTTGCAAAGCAAACTATATACTGACTGAGTCCTGTTGGAAAGAGTGGGACTGATCAGAATGTTGGCTAGTGCTGATTCTATTACCACATTTAGGAAAATGAAGAGCTAGATGAACCCAGGTGAAAGGTAGATAGCTTGGAGGCATGGATGAGAGGAAATGCCACTTCGGCAAGAGAAGGGCTCTCTTCTCACAGTCTGACATCTGTATTGCCAGAGAATCCTATATTTTGAACTCTTAGAAGCCCAAAACAAAACAAAACAAAACAAAACAAAACAAAAACCACACAATTCGCATCCTAAATAGAAGGCATTGTAAAGGAGCAAACTTAATCAGAGATAGGACTGGTAGGCAGCCAGGCAAATGTAGCCAGTATGAAGGCAAAAATGAAATAAAGGGATTAGCCTTCCCCCAAACATATGATTTTAAATTACACCATGGCAATAACCATTAAGTTAAAGCAAGAAGAGGGGGCAGAATGTAATGGCCAGGCAATAAAGACAATATCCACTGTTAAAAATATTGACTAGATCATATCTTTAGCTATAGTTATACCTACAGGATAGTGACTGGACCTGTATAACCTGCTAGTGTGTGACAGAATTGTATGGTGGCCAAACATCTAGTCTGGACTGTAAACTCGTGCAACTGTCATTGCTCCACTAAAAAGGTACGAAACTATTCCCAGGATCCCCCAACACACAACTGCATGTAATTATTTTTAGAAACTGTACAAGAGGCTGAACTATCAGATCTGTGTAGCCCCTCACAGGGCAGAGTTAGAGACCACAACAATGCAATGAGAGAATACAGAGTTGTCTGATCCAGAGCTTCCTCTACCCCAGTTCAGGAGGTCCCTGCTATACAGGGTCCCTGCGGTCAACAGGACTTGAAGATTGCTATGAATGCTAATTCTCTGGGTTTTTTTCTTAATCCTCTATTCCCAAATGGAGGTTTTAATAACAGGAAAAAAAAAAAAAAAGGACCCACATTTCCTAGTCTGCACTGTTTCTTTACCCAACTATGAAACAGTTCTGGTCAGTGAGAGAAATATACTAAGGATTTCTGGAAAATTTCATTTTCCTCAGGTCATAGATAAATAATTTCTAAGGATGGCCATGAAAATTCCTTCTTTTGCTTTACAGGCATGTTCCCTCACCCCCAAGAGGTGGAGGTTTAGTTCCTGTTTTCTTGAATCTGAGATGGCCTTAGTGATTGACTTGACTGACAGGATATAGAAGGGATATTCAGAATTTCTGAAAGTAGGGCATATGGAAACCTGTTAGCGGCACAAAGTTTAGTGATAGCATGCCAAAGTAATGTAGAAAATAGAAAATTGTCCTAATGAATAGATATATCAGGCTAAGAAAAATGCCAGGCAGAAAGCTGAACATGCCAATTGGTTTCTGTTAGATGCAGAAGATAAGATCTAGATAAAGAAAGAATGAGCTAAAAAAGACAATATTCAACATTTTATAGAGGAATTTAGAGGATAAATAAAAGAGTTAGGACTTATTGGGCTCAAAAAATAGAACTGTTTATCATGTCTAGTCTTTGCAACCTGCAAAAAGTTTCTCAAAATAAGAAACCACATCAGGGTAAAACTCAAACCCAGAATATTTCCGGTAACATGTAACAGGAGGGTAAAGTTCATTTTAGTGGTGCATTTGGAGCATCCTTCCCTGATACATAAGAAGCATTTATGACAAGCCTTCAACTGGATGAACAGGCTTCTATGAATATCACTGAATGTCTTATAGACTTTCCTAACTAAAAAATAGAGTTCCTAAGAACCCTAAAGATATGAACCCACAGTATCAAGACTCTCAGACCAAAGTAGAGAGGAGCCTTTTGGGGGAGGGGAGGGGGAGTGGGAATGTTGATTTTTTTTCTAATGGAGTGAACCCTAATAAAACTGGACTAAACAAAGCAGTTCAAAACTTAAAAGAGCCCTTGGAGGCTCCAGCCTTCTGAAGGCAGAAAGCAGGCTGAGAAGACTACTCAGCAGCAAACACAGGCCAGTTGTAAAGGAAAAGAAGGGAAGTCTTAAGAGTGCAGCACCAGAAACCCAGAGGGCAGACAACTGGCACACAGCCTCATTCTCAGGGAGCAGGACTCGCCCCCACTCAAGGAACTGTTGATTCCTGTGTGCTCAGGCAGACTTCAGACTTCCTGTGCATGAGTGACTGCTATGTCTGTCAGACCGGATTTCTTTTTCAAATTGGGAGGTTTTTTTGTTTTTGTTTTTTTTTTTAATTGCAAATTCATACACATGCATCACCACTGTACTACTGAATGTATTAGATAATTTATTGAGTTTATTGGGCAGACAACTTGTCTTTTTAGGCAAAAGGTTTCATTAGAGAGAAATCATGCTTGAGAAACTGCATTTGAGAAGTGAGACCCTCATCAACCCTTGATCCTGACTTAAATGATAAATCTTGGACTTTAAACCAATGTCATAATGCCTGCCACAACTTGGGAGACAGTGAAGGGCATTAGTCTACTCTGCATGTGGAAGGGACATGAATATTAGTAGCCAGAGAGCAGATTGTAGTAGATACTCTCCAAAATTGGCCACCACTGATTCCTTGCCTCCATCTCCCTGTTGCTTCTCACATGATAAGCTAGGCTCTCATGACAAGCTTTCCTTCTCATGCATATGAGTACACCTTCTTTTCTAACCAAAATAATATGACTAGAAGTGGGACACGTGGGTGGTTCAATTGGTTAAGCATCCCACTCCTGATTTGGGTTCAGATCATGATCTCACAGTTTGTGAGTTTGAGCCCCGCATCGGGCTATGCGCTGACAGCATGGAGCCTGCTTGGAATTCTTTCTCTCCTTCTCTAACCCTCTCCTGCTCTTTCTCTCTCTCAAAAAATTAATAAACAAACAAACAATGTCACTAGAAGCAATGTTCTCAAACATCAGAGACCAGGTCATAAAAAGTCTTACTGCTTTGATTTTTAACACTTACTCTTGATATGCTTTCTCAGAATACAGGTGCCATGCTATGAGAAGCCAAAGCCATGTGTAGGCATTTCAGCTGAGCTCCCAGACAACAGCCAGCATCAACTCAGCCATGAGTGTGTCACCTTGGATATTCAGATCTGTTAAGCCTAAGATGCCTCCAGTCCCAGCCACAATCTGACTGTAAACATGAGAAATACCAAGTAAAAATGGCCAATTGAGCCTAAATCATTAGATAGAACCATAGGTGATGATACTAAATTATTTTAAGCTACTAAATTTTGAGAACGTTTGATATGAAATAATAAATGGCAAGAACACCTGTTACCAAGACCAACTATTTTTTTCTGGTAATTTCTTCCTTCCTTTTGCAATCAAAGGCATGATTCCTACAGCTGTAACAATCATCTTGAGACCATGAAGGAAACACCAAGACATTTTTAGAGACTTTGGCCCTGAATTTCTTGATCTATAAAAGAAACACTAGCAACCACAAACCTCTTGACTTCGAGATAATGAAAAAAATAATCTATTTGGATTTTCAGTTACATGTAGCCATGCTAATAAACTGATACTCCAGGAATGAGATGAATACACAAAATGATACACCATAAGGTGCTGTACTTTGCTAAACAGGGGTTGCTGGTTCAGCTTCAAGTTTTATGGGCAAAGAAAAGTCAGTCATACAAATTACAAAATTGCCAGATTACATAAAATAAATATCCAACTAGCTGCTCAATGGTAACACAAATATTTCTGGTACTCAACTGAAGGAAATATTTATCATTTCCTTGTATAAAAACTGATGTGATGTGATGTCATATACAACTTACTCATTGTTAACAAGTTAAATGTAACCTTATCTTTCACAGCTAAAAATTTCATAATCTCTCTCTTCAGCAAAGGCATAATCCCAGATAGTCCAAAGTGATTCTACAAAATGAAAAACAAAAGCAATGAGGTACAGCTTTACAGGCTATTGGCAGTATGAATTAATCCAAGAATTGAATTCAAAGTGTAGAGGAATTGGTGGCCAGTGGTTTCTACTTCCAGTCTTCAAAAAAACTTCTTGCTAGTAAGATTTTGATGAATCAATATGATAATATCTAGTGCTGTAAATACTTTATTATTAAAGATAGATTCAAATGCTGATATGGAGACAGAGTTAACATTCTCTTATGGAAACTGAAGAGCCTAATTAGGATATGTGCCTGGGTGGAAGACTGTAATTCAGTCCGCAGATTGGCCAAGATAGTAGTCAGTAACAGAATAAGGACTTTCTTGCAGAACATTTCTGTTCGTTTTACAACAAAAATGGAAAACTGAGATATTAATAATCTAGCCCACAGAGTATAGGCCCCATAATTTTTTTATGCCCCATAATTTTAACTTGGAAAAATTAAATTTTGTACTGCCAAATGCTCTCTTTGATTATATGTATATGTGAACATGGTATTGACTAAATATGGCAGGTGAGGAAGATGCTAAGGAAGATTCTGTGACTTCTGGTTTGCATACTTAAGTGAATGCTGATGTCCTTCACTGAGAATTGGAACACAGAATAAGGCCTAGTTTGTGTGAGGACGATCATGAATTTGATGCCTCTATGGGCCATCCACATGGGGTGGGAAGTATATACAGGCGTTTAAATATATAGGTCTTAAATATCAGAGAAATTTAAGGAAATACACATCTGTGAATAACACGCTGACCAAAATGGCCTTAACATTCTATTCCCCTTAACTTGACTAAAAAGAAAACTTCTTCCTAACTCATGATTCCTTACCTACCTTTTTGTTTATTTATTTATTTGAGAAAACATAATTGTAAATTCTCTCTCTGCCCCTTTGAGATGTAAATTTTTTTTTTTTTTTTTTTTTTTCTTGTAACCTCCTGACAGTTTTACAACCCAGAATGTCTTTCTTAGGGACTTGGGAACCATCTGTTGGAAGCATAAGTAAACATCAAGGGAGATAGTACCCTTATCTCCCAGTTCTTGTGGGAGAACAGGAGCCCAACTCTTCTGGGGTCAAGTTGCAAAACTATCATCATAACGATATGACAAGTTTATTTTTCATTTGGATAAAGTCAATTACTAAACGTATATGGCCTGTAACTTTACCAACATCCTCTAGTACTTTAGGGCTTAAGAACCCTTCTGATCTTTGTTTCAGTGGACTTTACATTTTGTTCTGGCCTCTATTCTTCTCTTTTTAAATAATTATTTATTATTTGGGGAGGGCAGGGACAGAGGGGGAGAGAGGAAGACAGGGAGAAGGAGGGATAGTGGGGGGAAGAGAGAGAGAGAGAGAGAGAGAGAGAGAGAGAGAATCTCAAGCAGGCTCCACATGCAGTGTGGAGCCCAACATGGGCCTCATTCCCATGACCCTGGGATCATGATCTGAGCCGAAACTAAGAGCTGAATGCTCAACTGACTGAACCACCCAGGCGCCCTAATATTCTGTCCACTATTGTAACAGCCTTGAATGAAGTCTTCCTTGCCTGGTGCAATTTTTGATTTGACACTGTCTGTATGATAAGTGAAGTCATGAGTAGTTATGCCAAACTTATGCTTATAGCCTAAGGACAGATCAAAGTATGAAGAGGAGAAGATCTAAGAGAAACCTAAAAGTAAAGAGAACTACAAACAAAAGGAGAAAGAGAGGAGGAAAAGCAAACACATGTTGAAGAAGTGATTCCTTTTATAGGTTTTTTTAAAGAATATTTTGGTAAAGGCTGACTTAGATAACATTAAGACTTACCTTCCCGTTAGTATAAATCAGTAGATAGTTGCATAAAAACAGGATTATTTTGCTTTCCTGTGAAATTAATTTTACTGAATTATATTGGAGTGTGATGCCTACAGTCTATATTAAAAGACATTTTAAAAGATGTGCATGAGTTTATCATAAACATGTTGAAGAAAGAGTTATCAGAGGACCTTCATTATATTACTACTTGAGAACCCAGAAAAAGAAATTTCCTTCTAGTCCCTGTACTAGCAGTAACTGAATAGCTTTGCCATCCTCTTCAGTGACATTAATGGCACACTTATAGCAAGGTATGGAATTTCATAGCATAGACATGAGATAATAAAATCATAGCATGACCTTATTTTCCTACCTATTCCTTCCCTGTATCTCAATTTTCTCACCTCTGCAAATTGATTTTATCTTTTTGTTGTGTGTACGTTTACAAACAACCTAATCCTTTCTTTGGAAACAAAGTGAGATTTACATTAGTAAAAACAAATTTCTTGAACTTATATTCAGTAGACTGTTCTGCTACTTTCTAGCTCTTGGATTTGAAACAAATTTTCCAATCTTTCTAAGCCTTAGTATCCTTATCTGCAAAATGAGGATAATAATCTCTCTCTCAAAGAGTTAGTATAAGAATTGAATGTATTAACAAACCTAAAGCATTTAGCACACTAGTCGTTCAGTTAGTATGAACTATTAGTTTTATGTGGAAAATAGGAGACAGTGAAAAAAGAAATACTGGAGTTACTAAGAGGAAAATGATGGAACCAGAATTCAGTACAAGATCTGTTAGACTCTGAAGCTCTGTTCTCAATCACAATGTGATTCATCGTTAGACTGGAAAAGGATCTCAATCTGAGTTTACAAAAGAATTGCTCATGTAGCTTTATTTTTTTTCCTTTTTCTTTTTAGTTTCTTTATTTTGAGAGAGAGTGTGAGCAGGGGAGGAGCAGAGAGAGAGAGAGAGAGACAGAGAGAGAGAATCTCAAGCAGGCTCCACACTGTCAGTGCAGAGAATGAGGCGGGGCTCGATCTCATGAACTGCCAGATCATAAGCTGAGTGGAAATCCAGAGTTGGGCACTTAATACAGTGAGCCACCCAGGAGCCCCAGCTCATGTAGCTTTATTTTAATTTTTTTTTAATGTTTATTTATTTTTGAGAGAGGGAGAGAGGCAGAGACAGAGCGAGAGCAGGGATGGGGCAGAGAGCAGGGACGGGGCAGAGAGCATGAGCAGGGACAGCGCAGAGCCTGTCACAGGGCTCTAACTCATGAACCACCAGATCATGACTTGAGCCGAAGTCAGCTGCTTAACTGACTGAGCCACCCAGGCACTCTTTAGCTTTCTAACTGTACAGATGCTTAAGCCACTCCCAGTGCCAATATAACATGAATTCTTCAGTGTGGAACCAGCAAATGTATACTTAAAATAATTTTTTTTTTCCATAGGCCAGGAACGATCACACTTCCTGCAGAAAAGAAATCTTCTTGCTCTTTAATACTTCTAGGAAGAGACCCCCTTTGGTCCTACTAACAGTTCTGGCCTTCAGATCCCAAGATACAATTGTTTTTTTTAAACCATGTACATCATAAACAAATTAAAAGTAAACCTAACTGTGAACAGATACCCAGAGTAGGTGCGTTTGCTTGACAGCATACTAATTCAGGAGCAATAACCAGTGGGTTCCTATGGATGCCAGAAACAAGCTTGATTAATCAACCCCTATCTATCAAAGTCTATTTTACCACAGAGAGAAAACAAAATTACGGAATATTATGAAATAAAATTTGCGCATCCGTATCTTAAAAACAAAATACTGAAATCCATTAAAAGGTTAAGCCAAAGAATTGGGATGCTTACTTTTGGAGCCTAGCTTGCCATATTTCAAGGAAAAAAAAAATTCAGAATTTATCTTTTGTGAAAGACTGCACCTATTGATTTTACCTTAGATTTTAGGGTTTGTTTAACCCATAGCATGGGTATGGTGTATTGCAAATCTGATAAACCCTCTGACAAAGGTCACATGCCTGTTGCTTGGAAACAATAAATCTACAGGCTTCCTGGACCTCCCTGACCACACTGGTACTAGTCTATTTAAAATTTAGCTAATTAACCCATGAGAAGCTATTAGCTCATAATAGTTTATCAGCTTACTGAGTAAAATGTGGTTCGAATTTTAGGAGATTAGACCCTGAACAGATGAAGAGTTGCAACAGACTGAGTGGGAAAAATACATAAACCAAGGGGATAAGAGCTAAAGTCTGAAGCTTAAAGACTGCTACCCTTCCTGATTTGGAGATAAAGGATTTAAAAACAAAACAAAAACAAAACAAAACACAAGCTGCACTCTATGTCAAGAACTTTCTTCAGGCAAGGAGGTGAGCAGAGTCAAAGGATGAAGTGAACACCTAATCCTTCTTAGGTAATAACAATAGGTGGAGACTAAGGCTGCTTCAAAAAGGACACTGGCAGATTAAGAACAATAACTATCAGAGATGTTCGGCTTACTTTACTTCAAATGCCTGTTTAACAAAAGCAATCTGAGTGATTTTGTTTTATTCTTGGATGACATAGCATGGGTACTGAAAGAACCTGTATAGTAAGAATGGAGAGAAATACAAATAAAAACATATTTAGAGTGAGATGAAAAAAAAAAAAAATCAGAGCCAGACACCTGCCAATACATCCTATACTGTGGCTTTATAATAGGATCTTTTAATGGAACACACAGCATTCAAGGTTTCTCAATGAGCTAGTCATGAAAGCTTTGGGGAGGATTCCTCCCCTAATTTCTTCCCTCTATCTTTATCTCTTGCTTTGTAACAGGCTATTCCCATGGGCAGGTAAAATATATTGGAGTCTGTGGATTTAAAATGTTCAACTTCTGATATAGGAACTGATAGTGTAAAATGAGAAAATATCAAACATCTATCTTACTAAATCAAGCATAGCATCTATATTGAGAATAATTTTTGCTTGATTCTTACAAGTCACTGAAACTGTTCATAAAAGTCATTACTGACTAGGATAGCTTTGGTGGGGTAGCCAGAGAAATATTCACGGAAATAAGTATTTTAAATATTTATGGAATGGCTTCTTTCGCTACATTCATCCCTTCAATCCTTTTTTTCTAAGTTCTTTTTACATTCCAACATAAGAAAAACAAACTATCTTTCCTTTATTGATTCACTTAGAGAGGCAAATTAGGTAAAACTATACTACATAAGTAAAAAGGAATAAAGTTAAAAAGGACCAAAAGAAAAAAAAAAAAACAAAGGACCAAAAAAAAAAAAAAAAAAAAAAAAAAAAGGATAGGTGATACAGGGTCATAGACTATACCTTCAGTGAGGCAACTAAACCCAGTAACCACCTGTGAGCTGACTCGGTGTGGTTTGAGTACCAAGCCCAACAGCTTGTCTTCACTGTATTGTAGTGACTGTCTACCTAATAATTATAAGAAATTAGGCAGAGAGAAGCTACTTAATTTTCTAGCCCTACGTGGTGATTGATCAGTTGAAGTGTATGACAACTATAAATTACTCCAAACCCATCTTTTCTCTAATTTACTCTAGTCCTAAACTATGACCACAATTATATTACTTTCCATTGATCTCTAATTCCTAGGGTAGGTTCTTACCAACAAATTATAGCCACAAATAAGTAAAAAATGAGAAAGGAGAATAGTAACAGGTTTTCACAACATCTAAGATATCACCAGGTATTTTATAATGTACACATAACTTTACAGATGAAAATCCTAACCATTTTATCAGCATGCTTGTTACATATCCAATGAAACTAAAATCTGGCATACTATCTGGCACTTTAATCAAAGTGTGGCTTATTATGATTACTATTTAACAGATTTGCAGTTTAGTAATGATTATATGAATATAATGAAATAAGAGCATTTCTAACAAACATGCCAGAATTCCCATATTCAGTTGAAGGATATTCTCTTTAAAGTAGTCACTTAGAGAATTTGTGTATTTCTAATACACACACAATTTGTGTATTTCTAATAATAATAAATTTCTAATAAAGAAATAAGAGCATTTCTAACAAACATGCCAGAATTCCCATATTCAGTTGAAGGATATTCTCTTTAAAGTAGTCACTTAGAGAATTTGTGTATTTCTAATAAAGTTGCTGCTGCAACTTTATTTTATGAAAAAAACATTTCAGTAACGCCTTTTTAAATTTTTTTTTAAATTTTTTTTAATGTTTTTATTTATTTTTGAGACAGAGAGAGACAGAGCATGAGCAGGGGAGGGGCAGAGACGGGGGGGGGGGGGGGACAGAATCTGAAGCGGGCTCCAGGCTCTGAGCTGTCAGCACAGAGCCTGACGCGGGGCTCGAACTCACGGAGTGTGAGATCATGACCTGAGCTGAAGCTGGACATTCAACCGACTGAGCCACCCAGGCGCCCCAGTAACCCCTTTTTTAAACCTAACTTAGAGGGGTGCTTGGGTGGCTCAGTCAGTTAAACGTCTGACTTCAGCTCAAGTCATGATCTTGTGGTTTGTGAGATCAAGACCGGAGTCGGACTCTGTGCTGACAGCTCAGAGCCTGGAGCCTACTTCAGATTCTATGTCTCCCCCTCTCTCTCTCTGCCCCTCCCCTTCTTGTGTTCTGTCTCTCTCTCCTTCTCTCCCTCTCTCTCAAAAATAAATAAACATTAAAAAAAAATTATAAACCTAACTTGGAGATCATTTATTAAAATTATCTTTACTTCATCTTAAACATTATTCTTATCTTCAGGCAGATTTGATTTTTACCTCCATTTAGTTTTAAATCAAAAGTCAGTTTATAAATAACAGCAGTTAGTAAATTAATTATTACTATTTCTAAGATACTATAGTATATGATTTTCAAGTATCACAAAATGGTAGGTAGGGGGCTAAAATTAAATCCAAAATTATGTTGTTTTAATTACATTTAAAAATGAAGAAAGTTTATATAAGAAATCTGGATCCTTGGCTTCTCTTAGAAAACTATGAGTTCGTAGTACTGGGCAAGTGTTTCCTCATGGTAACTATTGGTGGCAGCTAAACTGAGGCTGCTCCCTTCAGAAGAGGAAATGTATTTTCACTTTTAAGTTCCTACTTAGACAACATATAAAAATACAGTGACATCAGGGGGACTAGACTTATTGTAGTTAATTTAAGCCAGTTAACATACTTGATAAAACTAGGTTGGCATTTCAGGTGGCCAAATACTCCAACTTACCTCATTGCTAGAGGATTACCTATCCTTGCCTTGTTGAACTCTGGAGTAGCCTTAGGGTGTGTTTTGGCCAATAAAATGTAGATGGAAATGAAATATATCACTTTAGGGCAGAAGCTTATGAACTAGCATGTAGTTCACCACATCTGGACATTTAGCTAAGAGGCACTATTCCAGGCAGAGGTTTCTCCATCAGCATTGACCCTGAAGAAAAGACAACGGAAGAGTAGAATCACAGTCCATAACAAATGGGCAGCAATCTTTGTTGTAACCCACTGTGATCTGGGGACCATCTGTTACTACTAAACAACTTAGACTATCCTGATAGACACATATTTAAATTACCTCCCTGGCCCCTATCAGTAACTAAATTTGTGACCCATGCTTTTCCTGTAGTTCCTTTCTAAGTTTTAGAATGTGGAAAACTGAAGCCCAACAGGGTTAAATAGCTTAGAGTTAATAAAGTCAGTCTCTGTATTCAGGTCTGTCTGACTCCAAAGTTTATGCACTTACTTTAATTCCTTTTTCTCCTGCACCAAAATATATGACTGGAATGTTTTGTCATTACTTCTATCTTTCACAATACTGTAAATAAATAAAATGGCCTTGAAATTCACATTTTTCTAAAATATCTAAGTTGCTCAATAATCTTTTTTGAAAGATTTTTCTAGAAACCATTAATATGTATATATTAATATATAATTCTACAGTCTTTGGGTTTATTCTGTAAACATATTCTGTCTGTACCTGTTAAAATAATTTTTACATCATTTATTGTTTTGCAAACAACTCAGACATTTATTAATTTACAAAAAAACACAAATGCAAAGTAATAAATTTGGCTTCTTTTTCCCAAAAAAATGGGAAATACATCTTGGTAAAGAAATTTTAAATTATTTTTACACACCAGTTGGTTGTTGGGATTTATAGTTTTATCAAGAAAAAAAAAGGCAAAAATCCTCCCCAAAACAAAAAGTCCCCCCCAAAACCCACAAAAAAAACAAAACATTAACTGATTAATATATAAAACTGTTTACAACAATATGGTAAGCAAGAAACAATAACTGATCAGAAAACACCCTGCTTTAAAGTAATTTTCACACAGATTTCTACTATAGTGCAGTTCACTCCCAACAACTCTGAGCCCATTAAGAGCACTTCTGTACATTCAAAGACATAACAAAATGATACAGTATTTATTGCAACAACAAATTAAAGGTTGTTATAATATATATAACTTAAATACCCCGCCCCTAGTGATAAAGTGGCTTCTTATTCCTTAAACATAGAAATTCTGCTCTTCATTGTAGAAAGATGAAGTCCTTTCATCAAAAGGCACATTCTTATCTGCAAAAAACAAAACAAAAACAAAAACTATAAATGTTCATCCTGGAATAAACTTAAACACATTTTAAAATATCCCCAAAGATTTGGCCTGGCAGGAAGGTAATGAAAGTATTTAATGTAAGGGAATTACAATGAATGGCACTGAATAAAACAAATGATTATTTTGCCTATATTAATTAAATCAGACCCTATCTTTTGAATTATAATTCTAACAGTTCCAAAGAGATTTTATATGGTAGTGACATGTAGAAGAAGTACAGGCAAATCTATTTCAAATATATAGTCTCATGTGAAAACAGGAGTGACCATAATACTTAAAGCTTTGATTTATTTAAAATAGGGCATGCAACCTATTCGGCTATGTGTGCTAAGTTTAGTACTTAAATACATCACCAAACATATACCGAGCTATTATCTGTCAGAAAGAATGCTTGATACTGGGGAAGACGGTGATGACAAAAAAGAAAAAATAGAAAAATAATAAACATTATTCCCTGCTCTTATTATAGAACCACAAATAAAGGGCAGAAATCACTCAGAGGACAAAAAACCTGGCCTAGAAAGGAAGTCTGAATTCTAATACCATCTTGGTCAATTATTTACTGGATAAGTTCTTCCTCTTAAGAATGGTATAAAACAGGGATGCCTGGGTAGCTCAGTCAGTTAAGCATCCAACTTCAGGTCAGGTCATGATCTGGTTCATGAGTTCAAGCCCCGCAGTGGGCTCTGCACTAGTAGTGAGGAGCCTGCTTGGGGTTCTCTCTCTCTCTTTCTCTCTCTCTCTTTCTCCCACCCTCTCCCCCTCTCTCTCTTGCTCCCCCTGCCCCTTCCCCATTTGCTCACTCTCTCAAAATAAAGACATAAACTTAATTTAAAAAAAATTTAAAAATAAAAAAAAAGTAAAGAAAATGGGATAAAACAGGGGCACCTGGGTGGCTCAGTCGGTTAAACATCTGACTCTTGGTTTCGGCTCAGGTCATGGTCTCATAGTTCGTGAATTCGAGCCCTGCATTAGCCTCTGCATTGACAGTGTGGAGCCTGCTTGAGATTCTCTTTCTCCCTCTCTCTCTCTCTGCCCCTCCCCTGTCCGTGCTCTCTCTCCTCAAAAATAAATAAATAAACAAAAAAATCTGCTTATTAAAGCTTTTTAAAAAAGAATGAGATAAAACAGTTTCCAAGAATTTAAGGATGTCTTTTCATGGAAACCTTCAGGATGAAAACAGAGAACTATTATAATAAGAGTCCAAGAGCTGGGAAAGAGTTGAGAGATGCAGACCAATCACACTATTTGTCAGGTGACATGATAAGGAAGAAAAGCCAAGATTCAAGAAACAGAATTAAGGAGATTCAGTTATCAATGACAGAAGCTCAAGAAGCATTTCAGTCTACATAATCATATTCTGTTGCTCCTTATTTTAGCACAGCACTCCTCAGTCATGAGGATTAGGTCACAGAAGTTTAAAGATTATATCAGATTAGATTAGCTGCTCTATCGTTCTATTGACAGAATTCCCACTGCACACACATACACAAAAAACTACTCTGTTTACATTGGATTCCTACTCATACATACCGCTCTGCAAAACAGCTACTTGTGAACAATAATTCCTTAAAACACATACATTCATTCTGTGACCTCCAAACCCAAATATTTCTCTTACTAGCTGCCGAATTTAACCTTCAGAAAACATCTTGAATAGTTAGGGTGACATATTATAAGCTGTGTATTTAACACTAATCTACTTTTTGTTTGCTGATAAAAATATTGACTCATTTTTGCCTTTGTTTTGCTAGCAAAAGGGGGTGGAGGTGTATTGGGAAGAATATAGTTCTGAGAAATTTTGACTTTCTGATAAAGAAACTGAGGTGGGGTGGGTTCTTGCCTACCACCCTCTTGTTACCCGAAACACAGATGTGGTGGCTGAAATTACAGCAGTCATATAACCAGGATAAGACAAGCATGAGGAAAGGCTGGAGAAAAGTGCATAAATTTAGACTCTGATCAAACAGCCATTGAGTCAATGTCAGGAGCCAACTACTACAGATTTCTTATGACATGACAGAAATTCTTGAATTCAGAAAAACTTCTGCTATTTTATGTTCTTTATTAAAATAGGGAAAAGTAAAAAAGTTGTAGAAAATAGTCAATCATAGAGAAGCAGAGAGTAGAATGGTGGTTGTTGGGGGCTGAGGGAGAATGAAATGCAGAATTGCTATTCTATGGGTATAAGATTTCAGTTATGCAAGATGAGTAAGTTCTAGATATTTGTCATACAGCGTTGCACCTATAGTTAATAATATTGTATTGTGTACCTAAAAATTTAAGAAAGTAGAGCTCATGTATTCTTAACACAATAAAAAAAAATCACCATGCTCTTCTATGAGGTAAAGCAACTGTGCAGTTTGTAATAATTTTTATGGAAACCTCAGTTTAAGTACTTTTCAAACCTCAAGAATGTTTTGTCTCTTCATATTACAAAATGATGCAATAATAAAAAAAGTCATTATTTTCCAGGACAACTTAAAAGCTACCTCAGAAAATCTTAAACTATCATAACAGCTACAAATCCAAATCAAGTTAAAAAAAAATGTCTTAGTGCAGTCAAGAGTATTGTTACTCTTTATTCATTTAAATAAATTTGCAAATATTAGATGCCTGTTTTTGTTTTTGTTTGTTTGTTTTTCCTCCCAAATTCTTTTAAAGAAGATACAGTATCTATGGATCTGGAAGAATGAATAATATCTGAGGACACTAGGAAAGGTTAATGACTTAATAATTGTGTTTATAACTTTTCTGTCCATAAACTTGAGGTCTTTGTCCCTACATTGTCTTTAACCCCATTCAGGCACATCAGCCTCATGGGGTAGCTATGCTCTGCCTCCCATATCTGTCTATCTCAACTTAGAGGGACTACAATCCAAACAGTCACAGCGGGGTATAAATCCTGAACAAAAGCAGCAAGCATTTCATTAAATGGATCAACTGGTATATGGACAGAAATTTGTGATTTAACTGTTGTAGAAGTGTTCATTTAATAGAATTAATTTAAACCAGATCAAGCAAACATTTTTGCTCTAGGTCTGTTCTGTCCAACAGCCACTAGTCACATCTGGCAATTTAACTGTAATTTCAATTAGTTAAAATCCAGTAAAATTAAAACTTCAGTTTCTCAGTCACACTAGTCAAATTCAAATGTACGAGTCACATGTGGTTAGTAGCTATCAAATTAAATAGGATAACTCCAGATCATGCAATGAGATGAGAAAGGGCATTACCAAAAAATCTGATGTTACATAACATTTGTTAAAATAACATACAAATAATTCATGTTCTTGGGACACCTGGGTGGCTCAGTCAGTTGAGTGTCTGACTTTGGCTCAGGTCATGATCTCACAGTTTGTGGTTTCAAGCGCTGTGTCGGGCTCTGTGCTGACAGCTCAGAGACTAGAGCCTGCTTTGGAATCTGTGTCTCCCTCTCTCTCTGCCCCTCCCCTGCTCATACTCTCTCTCTAAAAAAAAATAAACATTAAAAAATAAATAAAAATAACTCATGTTCTTATGCACATTGTGATGTCTAATTAATGGAGCAAGGCAAATTTTCTTCTAAGGCTCAATGTCCACAGAAAAAACATACAACAACAAAAACAACAGGGGCATCTGGGTGGCTCAGTTGGTTGAGCATCCGACTTCAGCTCAGGTCATGATCCCACTAATCGTTAGTTTCAGTCCCACATCAGGCTCTGTGCTGACAGCTCAGAGCCTGGAGCCTGCTTCAGATTCTGTGTCTCCCCATCTCTACCCCTCCCATGCTCACACTCTGTGTCTGTCTCTCTCAAAAATAAATAAACATTAAAAAAAAAAAAAACCCATTAAGGCTCTCTTTTATTACCTTTTATTAATTATTACTTTTATCATTTAAATAATGACAAAGATTGCACAGTACCCTTTAAATGGATAAAGTACAGACTAAACGTAACATTACCAATTTTTATCTAAAATAACCATTAGTACTTTCACATACTCTTATATTCTATTTACTTTGAATACTCTTAGTGTTTATTCTGATAATATGTTTCACAGTGAAAGTAGTGTCTTAGGAATTAGAACTATTTTCAAATTGGTAACTGAATAAGACCTTCTTAATGAGTGTTTCTGGTTAAATACTTATATATCAAATCTGCTTTCTAATTCTGATATAGTGATGTTAATATGAAAAAAATATTTTGTGGTCAAGTAACATTGAGCACAAATGTAATGAAGACATATATATTAAATTTAATGAAGCAGAATAGAAGTAGCTAAGAAGCAAATTTAGGGTTTTAAAAATTACATACTTGAAAAAATAGAGGTTAGAGTGGGAGAGAGCCAAAGCATAAGACTCTTAAAAACTGGGAACAAACTGAGGGTTGACTGGGGGGATGGGAGGGAGGGAAGGGTAGGTGATGGGCATTGAAGAAGGCATCTTTTGGGATGAGCACTGGGTGTTGTATGGAAACCAATGTGACAATAAATGACATACATTAAAAAAAATTACATACTTGATAAAAATGACTAAAACAGCCTTGAAGTGATGTAAGTGCCAGCTTTTAGAAGCTGCTACCAAGCCTGTTAAACTGTCCTGTAGTGTACATCATTATAAAATACTACTGGTTATTTTAATGTTTGGTGGAAATCAAACAGAATAGCAAGAAAGTATTGTTCCCATTTGTTGTACATTGTTTTAAACTGTTTTGGGGACTGGTTATGAGTATTTGTTTCCAATATTCTTCTTCGAGGAAAAAGGGACTTTTTAGTCAGTATATGCTGATTCCTCAACAGTTTTTCTATGCAAGAGGGCTGAAACATCCTACACAACACTTAAAAACTGACATTTGCTTTTTTAGTTTTGTGATTTATTTGTGCAAAAAATTTTAGTAACCAAACATAAGAAATCACCTCTCATTTACAAAATTAGGATATCAATAGTAAATTCAAGAGAAGTTATATTAACCAAGTTGCTCAAGTTATTTTTTTTCCCATTCATATATTTTCCCAATTTCACCATATTAATATTAATGTTTAAAGTACTACATATGAGGACACTGCTGGATAACTCCACAATATCCACTGGAACACAAATGATAATTCCTACCTAATAATGGTACTTCCATTTTCCTTCCCAGGAGTTTAGTTTAGAAATGGCCACATGACCAGTGATATGGAAAGCAAAAACAAAAACAACCTTATTTAGAATTTCTGGGGAAACTTTTCTCATTCCTAAGAAAGGGATACAAGAGAGCAAGTCGCTAACTTCCACTGAAAGTGCCATTCTAGATATTATTGTAGAAACTGCTGGCACTGTCCTATTATCAGCCTGAAAATAAAGCCAACACATGAAGATATGCAGAACCAAGAGGACTGCAAAGAAAAGAAGCCACAGCCTTAATGTACTGTGTCCAGAGTTAACCCTGTGACATACTATTATGTGAAATAATAAATTGCCTTGAATAAATTTAGATGAAACCATATATTGGCAGTTTCATATGGTTCCATCTAATACAAAGAAACAGTGAAAATAACTACCCCAAATCCTACCAACAACAAACATTAAAATTCTGATGTATTAAAAACCAAAGTAAAAACACTCCTCTCAGAAAGAGCTGACTACAAAAAGATAGTTTGAGGCTGTGATAAAATTCTAAGCAAGGAAATTCATTTGCCTCTCTGGAAATAACTTGCTTCCTGTTATTTTGTGGATAGAATCTGGAAAATAAAGAGGAACTAATTTTAGAAAGAACTTAAACAATGAAGGCAGCATCAGTAAGAGCTGATCCCACAAGAATTACTAGCAGTTATACTCTAAGACTAATATGATTCTGCACTGCAGTTGGCAAAGTAGGCATATCATAATATTTACATTCCTTATTTTTAGGGTCCTCGTTTGCAAAATAAAGAGTAATAGCAAGTGCTGATATAAAAGACAGAATGAAGAGAATTTAGAATTATTCTCTTTATTATAAAGGTATAAATCAAGTAAATATTTAAAAAATGGAATTAGGTTACAGCAGGAAGAGAAACCTATTATTTAAACTCTCTGAGACTCAAACATCCTAATCTTTAAAATAAGACCAATGTGAGAGTGGGGGGTGGCGGTGCCTGGGTGGCTCAGTCTGTTAAGCCTTGGACTTCAGCTCAGGTCATGATCTCATGGTTTATGGGTTTGAGCCCCACATCAGGCTCTGCACTATCAGCTCAAAGCTTGGAGCCTGCTTCGGATTCTGAGTCTCCCTCTCTCCCTGTCCCTCCCCCGCTTGTGCTCTCTTTCTCAAAAAATAAATAAACATTAAAAAAAAAAAAAGACCAACAGCAACTACTTTGCAAGACTGTCTTGATGATTTCATAGTACATGTAAGGAACCCAGTATAGTATCTGCTATATCCTCCACTAAAGTAGGTAAAGTAGGTACCTACTAATAAATGACTATTGTAATTGCTCCTATTGTAGTTCTCTGACCCCACTCAGTCCAGGCTCCCCACTGGGTTCATTGATAATATCCCTTATCTTATCCCTCTAAAGACATTTCTACCAATATCATCCATTCCCTTGATTTCTTCTATCATTTATACAGTAGGACTTCAGGTAAGTCTTTGGTGAAAGTCCTCTTTTAGAGCCTAAAAAGACCTTATAATACACTCTCCATAGAAGTACTGATTTTCCCTCTATATTAACTTTTTAAAAGTGTATTTGTTTGTTTTGAGAGAGCAAGAGTGCGTGGGCGGGGGAGGGGCAGAAAGAAAGAGAGAGAGAGAGAGAGAGAGAGATCTCAGGAATCCCATGAGCTCATGACCTGAGCCAAAATCAAGAGTTGGATCTTTGAGCCATCTTGGTGCCCCTCCCCTCTTTTTAATGGGAGAAGCAAATGGTATCAACCCTGATTATCTGTTACTAAAGTCAGTCACCATAAGATCTGTATGTATCTTTCCCACAAGGTAAATATGAAATGTTGACTAAATTGATGGAATAATGCATGTTTAATTTCTAACACCAACATTAGAAGATCAGAGAGCTTTGCTCATTGAATCAGCTTCAAATGAAGTAGCAGAGTTTGGACTGTGTATCTCATTACAGACAATAATCTCTAAACTACAGAAGGTAACAGGAATATAAACACATAGCTAGTCACAAAGTAGAAAAGAAATGTGTCCACCTTCCCCAAAGTGAAAGACATTTCAAAAAAAGGGTCTGTAACTGTCCAGACTATGAAAAAATTCAAAGCAGAGGTCTAGAATCAGTGTAGGTGTTATTTAAATGATGCTTAATATTGTTTGAAAAGGAATAAATAGGGAGAATAGAATAATGGTTTGATGTTTGCTTCTTGGTGTATGGAAATATCCATCTCATTGCTCATTTTGCAAAAGTAGCTCTGGCCTAGTGAAGAACATTACCCCTGATTGTGCCAAGGTCAAAGACCAATTAGGTGAGGGGTTCCTGGGTGGCTCAGTTGTTAAGCGTCCAACTTCAGCTCAGGTCATGATCTCACAGTTTGCGAGTTCGAGCCCTGTGTTGGGCTCTGTGCTGACAGCTCAGAGCCTGGAGTCTGCCTTGGATTCTGTGTCTCCTCCTGTCTCTGCCCCTCCCATGCTCATGCTCTCTCTCTCTCTCTCTCTCTCTCTGTCTCTCAATAGTAAATTAAAACATTAAAACATTAAATTAAAACATTAAAAAAAAAAGGGTGGGGGGGCCTGGGTGGCTCAGTGGGTTAAGCCTCCGACTTCAGCTCAGGTCATGATCTCATGGTTTGTGAGTTCGAGCCCCACGTCGGGCTCTGTGCTGACAGCTCAGTACCTGGAGCCTGCTTCTGATTCTGTGTCTCCCTCTCTCTGCCCCTCCCCCCATTCACACTGTCTCTCTCTCCAAAAAAAACAAATAAACATTAAAAATTTACCAAAAAAAAACCAATTAGGGGAATCTCAAGTCTAGTCAAGATTTCTTTGTTCTGTATTCCTGGCCTACTACATTGCTAACTATATAAAGATGCTTTTTTTTTTTTTTTTTTTTTTTTTTTGTCCAATTTTGTTCACTACCATATATCCCCACAGCTTAGTAGAGTATTTGGGGACAAATGACAGGCAGTTTATCACTGCTCTTAATGAAAAAATAAATTCATGCAATTTGCTATGTCCACTGGGATGCCTTATATTTTCATGGTTAAAACTGATTTTCACACTCTTTGACCCATAATCTCAGTACTAGAAATTTACTCTGAAAATGCACATGCACAAGGTTATTCATCGTAGTATAACTTGTAATTGCAAAGTAATTAAAACTATCTAAATGTCAAAGCATAGGCAATGGATTGAATAAACCATGGTACCTACACACCATGGGGTACTATGCAGGTGTTAAAAATGAAAAATATCTTTATGAACTTATAAAGCATGACTCACAGCAGATATTACAAAGTAACAAAAAGATATAAAATATTTTATACCTTTTGTGTAAAAAAGAGGAAAGCATAAGAAATACATATTTCTGCCAACTTCTATAAAAAAAAAAACACAGGGTAGATAAACTATAAAATAATGAAACTGATTACCTAAAGGGGTGAGGTGGGGAAAATGACATGTAAAGAATATAAAAGGGAATGATATTTCTGAGTGTATGTGTGTGTATATTTTTCAAAAAAAATGTGTATAGTTTTTACTTTTGGAAGCATGTTAGTACTTTTCATATTAAAAATGCCAATGAAAATGGGAAGGGGAGGAAAAATCTGAAACAGAAAGCAAACTCAAATGACTTAAATTATATTTCAAGTGATTATGATAATCACACTAAAGAGGGGAGGAAAAGAGAACCAAGCCAAATCACGTACATATCTAACTATATACTCTGTCTTGGGCAAGATGAGGTTGTAAAGAGAGAACTAACAAACTCTAAACCTTAGCTGGCTTGTTTATCATAGTGCCATAGGTAAAGCAATTCTGAAACTATATTAATATTATTTTAGGAATAAGCAAATGAGTAAATGTGCTGATGTTGTTGGGATCCAGAACATTGTTGGAAGTCATTCTCGTGACAGAACAAAGAGAATGCAGCTATGGAAAAGGAAGAAGGCAAGAAAGAACCCAGTGCCGATAGACCAGCATGATAGAATGGGAGGTATGAAGTAATACTATGTAAAGTTTATGTATATATGTGAATACGCATGTTTATATGGGCATCCGTGTGTGTGCCCACACATTTCATAGCCCTATTGGCTGAAAGGACCAAGAAGTAAGGACACACTTTAGTAACAAAGAGCTCATTTAGGGGCCACTAACAGAAACCAAAGCTCTTTGGACAAATGGCTGATTCCATCACTAGGGCAGGATAGATACAAAATGGGCCTGGAACACCTTATTAGGCCAGAAAGTAAGGAAGTGCTTTAAAAACAATGGGAGCAAATCACAAGGACACAGAAGCCAGCTTGAAGAGGCTCCCACTGGCAAGTACAACAATGAATTATACACCACTGAAACAAGAGAAGAATCATGATTCTATACTGTCAATAGTTAGATAAATGAATGCAGAAGGAACGAGGAAAAGCTCTTGCTTACACTATAGTATCAATGCTAATTGGTAAATATGAAGGAAATGTTGAACTTGGAAAATCATTACTTTGCCACTATCACAGTGAAGATCAGATCCGGCAAGAATTAAGATGAATGACTGCTAAACCTAGGGGAAAATTTTGATAAGAATATTTTCTGGGGCGCCTGGGTGGCTCAGTCAGTTGAGCGTCCGACTTCGGCTCAGGTCATGATCTCGCGGTTTGTGAGTTCAGGCCGCGTTGGGCCCTGTGCTGACAGCTCAGAGCCTGGAGCCTGCTTCGGATTCTGTGTCTCCTTCTCTCTCTGCCCCTCCCCAACTTGTGCTCTGTCTCTCTCTGCCTATCAAAAATAAATAAATGCAAAAAAAATTAAAAAAGAAAGAATATTTTCAGGATTTTAAAATACCTTCTTGGTTGCAGTGAGGAAAAAATTGTAACATACTAGAGAAACTGGGCAAAACTTTAGATAGGTGCATCAAAATTACTACTGCTAATGAAGGAAAGAAGGACATTGTGTGTCTCCAGATATGATAGCCTGAGAAAGTACTTCAGGTAAGAATGTATAACCTGGATCTAATTACAAGGAAACATCAGAACATTAGGTAAACATAAAATGAGGGAGATGCATTTTTCTGTAGCTACACTATGAGGTAGAACACAAAAGAAGAAATGTAGTAAAATGTGTTGTTTTTATTTAAATTCTAGTTAGTTAGATATAATGTAATATTGGTTTCAGCAGTGGAAATTAGTGATTAATCACTTAGGTACAACACCTGATGCTCATCACAGCAAGTGCCCTCCTTAATACCCATCACTCACTTAGCCTATCCTACCTTCCCTCCAGCAACCCTCAGTTTGTTCTCTACAGTTAGTTAAGAGTCTCTTAAGTAAAATGTTAACAATAGGTAAATCTAGATTTAAAAATAATAGGATATTCTGGGATGCCTGGGTGGCTCAGTCAGTTAAGCGTCTGACTTCAGCTCAGGTCATGATCTCACAGTTTGTGAGTTCGAGCCCCGCGTCAGGCTCTGTGCTGACAGCTCAGAGCCGGGAGCCTGCTTCAGATTCTGTGCCTCCCTCTCTCTCTGCCCTTCCCCCACTCTTGCTCTGTCTCCTTCTCTCAAGAATAAACATTAAAAACCATTGAAAAAAATAATAGGATATTCTTTGTACTATTTTTATTCTTAGGACTTTTCTGAAATTATTCCCAAACAAAAAGTTTTTTTTTTTTTCCTAAAGTAGTGCATAAATATATGTTCTTGGGGAAAAAAAAATCAACATAGAAAGATATAGAAACAAAAATGAAAATGAAATGTCAACCTCCCAATCTCAACCTTTCGTCACTAGAAGTTAACCTTCACAAAGTTAGAATTTTTTTTTCTTTTTCTGTTCTGTTTTTGTTGCTCTATTGTATCCCAGGTCAGCGCTAGGCACTAAACAGTTGCTGTGTAAATTGCTTCTCAATCATTCATTTCTTGGATCAATAAATGAATGAATGAATGAATATGTAAGCACTGTTTATTTACTGTTCTCCCTACTTTAATTAAACATATCTACATTAAAGTTTTTTCTACGTCTTTTTTTTTAAATAAGTGGAGTCATACATAGTAGTAAAAGATTATCACTGGGGCGCCTGGGTGGCTCAGTCGGTTAAGTATCTGACTTCAGCTCAGGTCATGATCTCATACTCCGTGAATTCAAGCCCCGCATCGGGCTTTGTGCTGACAGCTCAGAGCCTGGAGCCTGCTTCAGATTCTGTGTCTCCCCCTCCTTCTGCCCCTCCCCTGCTCATGCTTTGTCTCTCTCTGTCTCAAAAGTAAAAATAAAAACATTAAAAAAAAATAAAAATAAATAAATAAAAGATTATCACTGATAATTATAATTACCCCTGAAACATGCTTTCCTATTATTATAACCATTTCTCCCGCCTTAACTCTCCAAACACAATTTCTAAATCTGATTCCTAATACCTTTCAAAGGCTCTTGAATAATTAACTTCTTTCCATTTCTCTTCTTTCCATTTCTCTTTCCATTTCTCTACTACTGGCCACCCCATGTACTTGCACCATCTAACTGGTCTTCCTGGTTGCCTTACTCCTTATCTTACTTTTCTCCAATCTATGTAATCTTCAAAACACAACTTTGATTATGTTTCCTATTTTAAAATTTTCTAAGTGGCTTTTCATAACCTGTAGAATAATTTCTCACTGATTGTCATGGATCATGATCTGCCTTTTGATTCTTTGTTCTTCCTTGCTCATCACTCTTACTTTTGCATTCAAAGCTCAAAAATTATTCACTCATTCATTTATCCTCACATAGATTGACATAGCATCTATTTAACTTCTTTTAGTTATTTTTTATTACTTTTTAAACTTTATTTTTTAGAGAGAGGGAGTGAGCAATCAGGGCAGAGGGGGGTGGGGAAGGGGGAAGAGGGGAAGAGAGGAAGAGAGAGAGAGAGAGAGAAAGAGAGAGAGAGGATTTTAAGCAGGCTCAGCGCTCAACATGGAGCCTGACATGGGGCTCAATCTCACAACTGAGCTGAAATCAAGAGTTGGATGCTTAACTGACTGAGCCACCCAGGCACCCCAGCATCTATTTAACTTCTTTTAGATTCTTGAATACTCTAAATTCTCTTTTGCCTCTTGTGTTGTGTGCCTGCTGTTCTCTCTCCAACTCCCACCTCTACATCCACCTTTAACGTTGCTAATTTTTGCTCATTTTTCAGTACCCATTAACATATCACGTCTAACGGTTTCTGAACCATTAGTTTTTGCTTCAGTGTTCTATGTCCCTAGTACAAGTTCTCATACCACCCTGTATTTACTGTTTATGTAACTCTAATGTCTAGCTCCCTAATAGAACACAAAATTCATGACAAGTGGGCAACAAGAGTGGTGTAAGTATTAGAGAAAGGTCTGTGGTGAGGCAGGATACAAAATAAAAGATAACTACAGCTAATTACATCTCATAGAAACCATTCCCTCCTTTATATGCCTCCTATATTCCTTGGTTCTGTCCCTCTCAATCCTCAGCTCTTCTAGGCCACCTTCTCCACTACTACAAGACATACTCTTCTACAACATGAATCTGATTATCTGATTACAAACACTCCATACAACACCAATGGTTCCCCATTGACAGCAGGTTGATACCAAACTCTTTAGCAGATTATAAAACTACACATTTCCCTCAAAAAAACAAAACAAAACAAAAAAACTTGCACATTCCTATGTCCTGCCAGAGCTGATCCTCCCATCCTTACATGTATAAAAATCCAAGATTTCTGTACTCATGGTATTTGTAACTAAATCTGGATTCTAGTTTTCTTTTGCCCAAAAAATCTCCTCTCTATTCCAACATGTCTTTCCCTATTGAGGGGATTTTTTTTTACTACCTCCTTTCTTCATTCCATCTGCTTTGAAACTAAGTCCATAGCCGTTTAACTCTGCTTATCCAAACTTCTTAGGAAGCATCTTAACAGTCAGCAAGAATAGATCTGAGAATAGATATCAGACCATTAGCTACACTATCAGACCACTAATACCACAATTTGCACAAAAACATGATTTACAAATAGAATAACAGACTAAAATCAAAATAGTTTCAGAATGCAAAAAGAAAATCAAGTTTATTAATATTTCTCTTTCTTTCTCTCTCTTTCTCACGCACATACACACACACAGACTTACTACATATTACATGTAGCAGCTGAAAGAACAAAGCTCTACAAGGAGACTTACAATGAAGATTTCTTGTGGGGATGATATTCTGTTTATACCTATTTTAGCAAAGCAATGTGCATGTGATCTATTGGTTGGGTAAAACAAAGAACTTCATTAAATAGAACTAAATAAAATCTGTTAGGATAAAAACTGCTAAATGAAATACTGTATTTTTTCTACTTTATTTTTTCACTTTACTTATCAAGAACTTGCCTCCTAATTCATGGAATGAAACTGTCCAACACTTACTTACCTTCGAGGATGATTGGCATCAAACAAAGTGTTATCATCATCCTCATCATCTTGTTCTAAAGGTGTCAACTCCATGTTTTCTATGTTAGTATCCAAAACTCCGTATCTCCTAGTCTTTCGGTTTCTTCTTCTCATCCTATTAAATAGAGCATATTAATACATAAAAATTATTTGGATATGGCATAATGATTCTTATTTTATATGTAATTATAAATGAAAAATAAATTATCCCTCTGTTGCTGACATACGAGGCACTCAATATCAGAATGGCTACGTTTCAGAAATGGAAATGATCTACTACCTAGGATTATTTATGAAACAAAATCTATCTTAATCCTACATGTTGTGTACCATTTCTTCTGTCTGACACATTCTCTTCTCAATAAGCTTATGGTATAGACAGATAAACTTTTTTTTTTTAATTTTTTTTTTTTTTTGTAATGTTTATTTATTTTTGAGACAGAGAGAGACAGAGTGTGAACGGGGGAGGGTCACAGAGAGAGGGAGACACAGAATCTGAAACAGGCTCCAGGCTCTGAGCTGTCAGCACAGAGCCCGACGCGGGGCTCGAACCCACGGACCGTGAGATCATGACCTGAGCCGAAGTCGGACGCTTAACCGACCGAGCCACCCAGGCGCCCGACAGATAAACTTTTAAGCCTTAGTTTGGGTACCATGTTTTCACCGAAGCTTTCTATTCCAGTCTTTTCCCTACCTCCTCTATGCCTTCTTCCTATTGGGCAGGATTAGGTATTTTCTGCCCCACTAAGAAACTCTATGTGATACATGTTCAAATTCTACACTAAGTAGCTTACAAACCTGGCTGCATATTAGAATCACCTAGGGTATTTTAAAAAGCTCCACACTTAGTCCATATCTCCACATACTTAAATCAGATTTTCCAAGGAGAGGAACTAAGCATCAGTATTTTGTTAAAGTTCTCCAAGTTATTCCAGTGTGCTGAAAACCACTGTCAAGTCAGTGGTTCTTGAAGTGTCATTTCCTGGACCAGCAGAATCATAATCATCTAGGAATTTATTAGAAGTGTAAATCCTCATGCCCATTCAGACCTACTGAATACGAAACTTTGAACTTGGGGCCAAGAAACCTACGTTTTAACACTTCTTGTCAGTATGATACATGCTAAAGTTTCAGAACCACTGCCTTAGAGGACAGAAAATATTTTAGGGTGCTAAACATTAATCATTATTTGAATTCATATGGAAGTCTCTGACTTAGCATTGCACTCTAAGGTTTTCTCTCACATAACTTTTTCTTTTCCTTCAAATTATTTATCTCAGTTTGCATTTATATTTACTTGTGGATATGGTTATTTGAGTGTTTATTTGCCTCTCTCTTCCACTAAGTTCCAGGAGGGCAGCTATACATGCCTTGTTTGCCATTGTATTACTGCTTTGTACAGCAGTTTCTGATTGATTAAGACACTCTTAAATACTTGAGGGTCTGAATGATACATTCTAGCTCAGTGATCCAAATCTGATCCTACAATCAATGCCTAAGTCACCTCCAATGCAATAACCTCAAATCCATACACAAGAAAATATGTTTTACACAAGTTTCTATGGGAGGTTAAAAACAAAACAGAAGATATTTCAGTAACAACATATATGTTTATGCTTCTGGGTCATTTTATATGATGTAGTAAGTGTAAAAAGATATACTATGACTACAGTGCCAACTGGGAAGAGCTATACAAGCCTCTGTAAAGATGGCAGTGGATCCCCTGAGAAACAAACTGTCTCACACATACATACATACTCAAGAAATATTTGACTCTTATGAAGCATCAAGCATTGTGCTAGCTTCTGAGGGTAAAGTACCCGGTCTCAGTGATGAAAATTTAGAAAATACTACTAAGTCTGGACAAAAACCAAGAAAAGATCCACCAGTCACTACCTATAGATCTATCTATATGCCTACCCAAACATGTTGGAACAGGAAACAAGAAGTTTCAGTATAGTATTTAAAACTACAAATGCAACCAATGTAAGAGTTAATACTAATGTTAAAACTAATAAATAAAATAAAATAAAATAAAATAAAATAAAATAAAAATAGAAAAAAGTAAAAATAGCAGTAAGTAGTATAAGCTAGTCTTTTATATGGCAAGAAACTAAATGGTTAGGTTGTTAAATTAATAAGCACATCCATGTGTGCATGTCTGTATGTATGTATATGTGTGCAAGCACATTCATACACACTCACACCCATGTAGAGATCAGAAATCTAAACTTTTTCTGCAAAGGATCATATAGTAAATATTATAGACTCTGTAGCAATCACATACAGTCACTTGTCACATATTCACCTTAATTTTTTGCTGTTGTTACTTTGGTTTTTTACAACCCTTTAAAAATGTAAAGAAAGAAAAAAAATCTAGACTGATAGGTCTTAAAAAAATAGATCAAGAAACCACATGTGACTGATGGGCCATAGTTTACCAACCTGTGATTTAGACTAATAAAGGTATTCACAGAAAAACTAAGAAAATAAAAGTACTGATCCCGGAAATAGGAAAAGCACAAGGGAGATACACCTAACTAATGGTTCTTTTGAACTACATAATTCAATAACCTTTGTCATGCATTCCTTTGGTTTCAAAAAGTGAATACACAAGAGTAAGTGAAGGGATGTGGCAGTGTAAGTTAAGGATATTCAGAGTTAGAATTTCTCCTCTTCCCTTTTGCCAGTCTTTCACTCAATTTTCTAAATCATGTGGCTTTTCAAACATTCTGGCATTTTCACTAAACAAAGAAGAAATTAATGTCAAGTGAATTATTTTTGATCCTTCCAGGTCATATATTATTTGTCAAAGAGTCAATACGTCAATAACCTAGTCATAGTCGGTCACAGGATACCTTGGCAAGTCTTAAAAAAGGGAATGATACAAACGTAGACCTTAAGGACTTGAAATTTTATCTCAGCTGACACTCCACTCCCAAGGTCTTCATTGTTTCTTGAATGAATCTTTCAGTGAGTGGCTGAACTAATCTGGCTAATCATGCTATTTTCTATACTTTGTATAGTGTAAATGTTTGACTATATTGGTATGAGTGAGCACTCTGTTACTTATTTTAGCTTGCACTGTCTTTTATCATTTATATAAATGCTGTCTTCCAAACATGAATCTAAGTTCTTTAAAAACAAGAACCTACAGAGAAACTACATTGTTAGGCACCCAATAAACAGGGGAATGCTGTTCAATTTAAGTGAAGTTAGCATCTTGGGGCGCCTGGCTGGCTCATTCGGTTAAAGCATCTGGCTCTTAGGCTCAGGGCATCATCTTATGGTTTATGAGATCGAGCCCTGTGTCAGGCTCTGTGCTGACAGCAGGAGAGAATTTAAAGAATGAAACTTAATTTAATAGAATTTAAAGTTGAAATGCAATTTCTCAAAGAGAAAAAAAAAAAGTCCTAAGTCTAAAGATCTAGGCACTGATGGCTACATGGCTGTGATAGTAACATGGGTATAAAAACACCAAATATATCCACATGAAGTGATTTTTCTCAGGGAAGGTCAAAAACACTTGTAAACCTTTAAGTTATTGGGCCAATTTAATAAGCCATCTACTTAAAATAATAAATATTGAACATAAAATACAAAACACAAAATAAAAGTACACATTTTAACTAAAAAGGCTACTTTTATCTTAATATGCAGTGTACCTTAGTCTTAAACAAAAGTATAAGGGGGCTTTAAAATTCATGTAATTTTAACAGCTATGGTTCTTTTGTCACAATTGAATGTTTTCTTTAAGCTCATGACATCCCATCTTGTCTACATGTACTGGTAATTACATAAATCTATAGTTACACTTTTCTATTAAACATAGTAAATGCATATTGCAACCTGAAAAAAAAAATGTTGGCTCTCAATTAACAAAAAAAAATAAGGACTTTATAAATGTATAGAGGAAAATATAGAAGATTAAAAGGGCAAAAGAAAATAGCTATATGGTTGATTATATTGAATGATATTCACTCATCACATGGAATGCACAGGTAAATGATCTTGAGATCCCTTCTAGGTAGTCAAGTTAATAGCTAACCAATATAGTTTGCAAATTCTTCAAAATTTTATTTTACTAAGGTTGGTAGGAATTATTTCCATTTAAATAACATGTAAAAGCTACAGTACAAAAATAAAACTAAACTACTAAAGTAAGCTTGATAAAATTTTATGTAAAAATGTATGAGGCTACATAAAATAAACACAACAGAATAAAACTCCATTTCATTTTACTACTCTATGAAAGAGAGAAAACTGATCAATGTAACTTGCAGTACCCATCTGGTCTTATTCTTTTTGTGTTCTTTTAAATGAAAGCCTGTAGGTATTAAGTATGGAATAATGTAAGTAATATTACTTAATTTCTTCCAAAGCATATTCAAAACTAAACTGAAGAATATATCATCTACTGGATATTTTATACATAGAAACTTCTCTATATGAGAGACACAATGATTAAACTGAGTAATTTTTAAAATTTTTTTCTGGGGCGCCTGGGTGACTCAGTCGGTTGAGCAACCGAGTTCAGCTCAGGTCATGATCTTATGGTTTGTGGGTTCGAGCCCCATGTTGGGGTCTGTGCTGACAGCTCGGAGCCTGGAGCCTGCTTCAGATTCTGTATCTCCCTCTCTCTCTCTGCCCCTCTGTCTCAGAAATAAACATTAAAAATTTTTTTTTAATTTAATGTTTATTTTTGAGAGAGAGAGAAAGGGTGGGAGGGAGGGGCAAAGAGAGAGGGAGACACAGGATCTGAAGCAGACCCCAAGTTCTGAGTTGTCAACCAGAGCCAATGCAGGGCTCAAACTCACAAACCGCAAGATGATGACCTGAGCCCAAGTCAGATGCTTAACCAAATGAGCCACCCAGGTGCCCAAGCAGAGTAATTTTTTTTTCTTTTTAGTTTTTTTATACGTTTATTTATTTTTTAGAGACAGAGGGAGACAGAGCATGAGCCGAGGAGGGGCAGAGAGAAAGGGAAACACAGAATCCGAAGCAGGCTCCAGGCTGTGAGCTGTCAGCACAGAGCCCGACGCTGGGCTCTAACTCATGGACCATGAGATCATGACCTGAGCCAAAGTCAGATACTTAACCGAGTGAGCCACCTAGGCGCACCAGCAAGCAGAGTAATTCCTAATAAGTAAATGTACAACTACTACAAAATTTTTGACTTGACTATTTTTGGCAAAAAAGTAAATCAGTGACCAAGAATGATTTTGAAACAGATTCCTTTGCCATTGTAACATAATACAAATAAAAATTAGTGAGCCACAATTTTAGCCGCCTATGATTTATCAAGAAATCCAACTCAATTGGATATATAACATATTATAAAAATACTTTTATCTGACCTGTCTCTCATTTCCATATCCTATTGCCAAAACCGAATCCATCAGTTATCACTTCAAGTTCTTCAAGAAGTAGACACCAACAAGAGATAAGACTATGTTATGGCTTGAACTGTGTCTCCAAATTCATATGTTGAAATCCTAACTCCTAGATCCTGAGAACATGACTTTATTTGAAGATAGAGTCTTAACTAGTCAATTAAGTTAAAGTCATTTAGAATGGGCCCTAATCCAGTGTGACTATTGTCAAAAAAAAAAAAAAAAAAAGAAAGAAAGAAAGAAAGAAAAGAGAACAAAGAAGATGAAATTTGGAGATAGACTTCCAAGTGAAGATGAAGAGTCAAGGAGAGAAATCTGGAACAACCTTCCATATATTAATCTGCTCAGGCTGCCATAATGAAATACCATAAAATTAATTGCTTAAACAATGGAAATTTATTTGTTACTATTTTAGAGTCATCAAGGTATGAGCAAGGTAGGTTTCATTCTGAGGCTTCTTCTCTTGGCTTGTGGGCAGCTGCTATTTCACTGTGTGCCCACATGATCTCTTCTTTGTGTGTATAGGGAGAGAGCCGTTGTATCTCTTCCTTTTCTTATAAGATGCACCTGCCCTTTTGGATGAGGGCACTGTCCTTACGACCTCATTTTACTTTTATCCCATCTTCAAATACAGTCACATATGAATTTGGGGGGTAAATAAACATTCAGTTCAGAATATTCCCTCATAGCCTTCAGAAGGATCCAAGTCTGTTAATTAATAGAGTAGAGGAGATTTATTAGGGGGAAGGCCTCTGAAGGACAGATGGAGAGAATAGGAGATCCTACAAAGGCTAATGCAGGCCTTATACCTGTGCAAGAGAGTGGAAAAGAAGCATAATTGGTTAGGAAGAGCAGTAGACAATAATGCAATTATTAGAAAGCTTTGACCAGGACAATGGGATGTCCTCACACAAAGGCTGCCCATTAGAGGAGGGAGTCCTCTGTTAATCAGGATGGCCAGATTTAGCCACAGTCAGTCACTGGCTGGAAAAGGCCTAAGAATTACAGCTCTGGCATGGATGCAATGATGGATCCAAAGCTGTGGCAGCTGGAAGTTGTTGGTCAACTATGCTTCCTACAGCAGGGTCTCTTTTTTTTTTTTTTATTTTTATTTTATTTTTTTTAAATTTTTTTTTTTTCAACATTTATTTATTTTTGGGACAGAGAGAGACAGAGCATGAACGGGGGAGGGGCAGAGAGAGAGGGAGACACAGAATCGGAAACAGGCTCCAGGCTCTGAGCCATCAGCCCAGAGCCTGACGCGGGGCTCGAACTCACAGAGTGCGAGATCGTGACCTGGCTGAAGTCGGACGCCCAACCGACTGCGCCACCCAGGCGCCCCTACAGCAGGGTCTCTTAAAGGGAAGTCTATTCAGTGTAGCTTCATGGCTGTCACAATCACAAAGTCCTGTGATTGTACTTCCTGAGAATTACTGAAATCCACTTACGGTCTTCACCACTGCTATCACCAATTGCCTTGACTATTAAAATAGTTTAATAACCATAGCACTATCTACTCTGGCCACCCACTAACCTTCCCTCCATTTTCTAAAATCTCCAACAATTTCCTTTAGCTTAGCAGTGATGATTGTGTAATATGGCCTATAAAGTCCAACATAGCATGGCTCCTAACTTACCTTGCTAGCCTCACCTTGCTGTTTACTCTACATTCTGCTTCACCTTCTGCACCCCATCCACAAAGCCTTCTAACTCATTCCCATATAATGGCCATATGTGCTCTGTCATTGGCCTCATACTCTTCCCCACACACCACACTATTGCTGAGTTAATGCCTATTCATGTTTCAGCTCCAGCTCAGTTATCACTACCTTAGAGAAGTCTTCCTTAATCTGCCTAACTAGGTCATACATAAACACCCAGTACTGGCTTCCATAGCACCCCTGGTACATGTCCTTTAAAGTATTTATTCATGATATACTTGTATACTCTTTTGTGTAAACTATTTGTGTTCCCTACTAGATTTAATTTCAGGGGAGCAGGAAGTTAATTTGTTTTTGCTCACCATGATAACCACAGCACACAGGGAATGGCATAAAGCAGATGCCTACTATCCGTCAAACTAAAATATATGGATTCACATATATATTGCATTTTCTATGTGTACCAACAAAACCTACAATTTTATATGTTAATCATCACCTCTGGGGTAAGAGAAGCCTGAAAAGAACATCATCTCCAAAATTATACCAAAACCTATAGGAGTTAGCCAATTGTTAAATCAGAATACACATAACAGCCTTCTGGCTCAGAGGGGGGAAAAAAAAGGACTAGAATAATTAAACATATCAAACATGCACTCACTCCAGGACTTCTTAGATACTCATTTAGGGTGTTTTAAGTTGAGTCCGGGTGCTTCTCATACGCTATCCAAACAAGAACCACTAGTATTCAGCTTGCAACCTGTACTGAGTAGTTTCATTTTCACCTTTTGGGCATGTAAAATTACCATGTTGTAATGTGTAGTTATACTTCATTTAGATTCTAAATAACTGAAGTTTATCCATTCAAAGCCATACTGACTTTTTCCTTATTTTCTTTTAAATTCTCAGCATTCTACATGGAGATATATCCAATGCTAACAATATCTCTACCCTATTATACAGGATAAAATGAGCTAATTCTACTATTTTAGATGTCTCAATATTATTATGATTATTCCATTTTGCTGTAAAACAATAATGCTCTCAGGAGCAATTGACCCCATGTTGAAGTTCTCAGACTATGGTGCTTTTTAAAAATTCTTTTGGCTTCCTTTCATAATTATAATTGGGTCCTCTCTATTGGCCTATCAGCTACCAAGCTCTGTCACTATCATGACCTTGACCAAGTGCAGCACTAAATAGAAGATTCCCTCAACAAAGTATCCTGCCATTCTTTATCTCCAGGAAAATGTTCACTGCTAACACCTAAAAGTTAAAAAAGATCAAATGCATGTTCAGGTATGTTTAGGATACTGCACTGTTTTCTCTGATAGATCTTTTCTCACCCAGCTCCCTGTAATTTAGCACATACAATCAGTTCCTGTGTTTAGACTTGTCTCCTATTTTATGTTATAATGGTAGATAGCCCCAGGTGAAGTAAATCCTAAATAAGTATCATATAGCTTAGCTAGGACATGTCCTGTAGTAGTGCATAGCACATAGCTCCCTTGTTCATTTCTTGCCTTGGTCTTTACATGGATATCCTAGTGTTCTTTTCCTGGTACTAAAACTTGGGATGTGAGGCTTGATAAATTCTTCTGACCTCCACTTCTAAGAATTCAGCATGGAATTATTCCCCAACTAACTTTAAAGTACTATTTACAACTCAGCATTTCCAAAGTTCATCCTATTTCACCTTCCACTCTAAGACCAACCCCTCTAGTGGATTTCTCTTACAATCTCCTCAGCTCCCACCCTGTCTCTAATAATCTTGCCAGCCCTAACGTCTTGCTGATCATAGGTATTTTAGGTCAAATACTACATGTATAAAGAATGGTGTGAAGAGGTATCAAAAAACAGAGTAAAAACCCCAAAATATATTACAATTACAACTCTAGACATACAAAATCACTAATAAGGTTACCATTTACCCGGTCTGCACATATGACAGGCAGTGAGCTACTCAGCTTACAAGAATTACCTGATATAATCCTCACAACAATCCTATAAGTACCTTCATTTTATACATAGAAAAGCAGGGCTTGGAAAAAATTAAACTTGAGATAGTAAATGGTAGAGCTAGGATTCAAACACAGGCAATTTGGCTCCTGAGTCTGGGATCTTAAAACATTAAGCAAGACTGTCTTCCTAATGAATCAAAGTAATTTTAAACAAGGTCACAAAATCAGTTACCAAAACAGTCTTCTGATCCCTAATATAATTATCTCACACTATACCAAAATGAACATATTATTTTAGTGAACTGCATTTTCTGGTTCATCCTTTTGCAGTAAAACTAATAACCCAGTAGCTACTTGCATTAACAAGTACATTTATGTTTTGGTAAGGCCATCTCTTAGTTCTGATCACAGAAACAGAATCTGCTTTTTGCTTATCCAAAAGGAAACCCTACTTTGCTTTAACAGAATCATGATTTGGTTTACAGAGCAATTGGGCCCAGCCCTAAGAGATACATAATGATCATAATAATTGGTGTAAACCTATCATGGAAATATAATTTTCCTTTTGCCAGTCATTGTTTAGGGCTGAGCAGATAAAGCAGTTCAGACAAATGAGATAGAAGGGGATGACTCTAGCAGTGTGGTTTCTGGGAAAGGCCCCCTTCTTTTTTGTGTTTGAAACACTACTGTGTGAGAACAGAATGCTTAAAGCTGAGGTAGCCATCTTATGAAGAGACAAGGATGGAAAAACCCAGAATTCTTGATGCTATCACAAAATCACAGAACCATGTCTGAGCCTTGTTCATATTCATGACAAGCAAATAACACCACCACCAAAATATGTCCTTATTTTAAAGTCACTTTTAACTGGCATTTTATTACCTACAGGTAAAAACCTCCTAACTGATCAGGGCACCTAGCATCTTAGCTTCTCTGAGATGGGCTGCCAATCTTCCATAACTCAGATGTGTATTTCCTTCTGATGTTATTCTTTTTTAAGAATCTTTTAGGTTCTATTACCAATCCCTCCATTCTGAATTATATTACTCACCTTTTTTTCTTAGCAGAGTTCGATAAAAAATCAGTGCCACATAATAAGCCCACTAAAACTTTCACTTTCATTCTACCCTTGTTTTTCCAGTAATTCAGTAGTCTCAGCTCCATCTAGATCATCCAAACCTTTTCAGTTTTTTCTCTCCTTAGAGACTGAGCAGCCCAAATTCATGAACACAACAGTTCTTAAATTGGACTCCTCAGAGTGCTAGGTTTCAGTGGAAGTATAGCCAGTCTCTACCACTAAAAAAGATGGAGCTCTAATATTAGAACAAGGCCTGCTATCATGAGACCTGTCATGTCTGCTGTCCCTAGCCTAAGAAAAATTACTTTGCCTACAAGCTTTTTTGAACGAGTAACAACAGTTAATGGTATATTCTACTGTGCAAAAGTCCCCTACTCTCAGCCATAACTAAAAGCATCCTGGGATAGATACTTTTTTTCAAGGGCTATCAGTCAATCTCTAGAAGGGATTGTGACCCATGATGTGGCCTAGCCCATAAAGATAAGCCAATCAGAATACTCTTTAGGTAGTCAATGTAGAAGAAAACACATGCAACTATGTGCAAAAATGAACATGAGGCAATTTGAAGCTGCGATGGCGATTAACTCTTTCTCAAGAGTTAGTATAGTTAAAAAAAAAAAAGAGGATAATTTTCCAGTGGGGATCAATGTGCATCCATTATAATGTATCCTATGGGTAAGAAAACATCAGGAAATAGTACAGACTAAGCTAACTGCAAAAGCGTTATTTAATTGTTTATTATTTTCAGTATCATTAAGAATTTGTTTTCCTGTTCTGTAAAATACAAATTCATCCCAATGAAAAAGTGATCAATCAATCACTTCAAAAACTGCTGTGCAATATAGAAGGAACACCAAAAATAGAATTCAAACTCTGGATTCTGCAGGAACTTGGATACTTTGTAGCTCAATGACCTTTGATATATCACTTTATATGGCAGACATTACTAGGGCTCACCAAATCTGGAACACACACACACTCTCTCTCACTCTGTCACTTCCCAGCTCATCATACAGTTAGGTTACTTTCCAGGCAGAGGCAATCAAACCCCTGGGCATTCTTTAGTCTCTTTTACCAAGCTCTGACACTGTAGCGGGCTTAGGTTGAAAGGGCAAAACCCTAAGATCAAAGGCAGCCAAACTGCTGAGTTGCTATGCAGAGGACAACTGTCCTGGAGGAAAGCCCAGGCCTGCAGCTGCATTTTCATAAGGGAGAAATAAACTTTTATTGCATTAAGTCATTGGAACTGAGACTGTTTATTATCTCAGCATAAGCTATGGTACCCTGATTAAAATATTCAGACTCTCATATGGATTCCAAAATCTGTAAAATCATCTACATAAGAGGTGAGGATAAAGTAATATAATGTTGATTTAAAAAAAAAAAAACTTTATAGTGGTGTCTGGGTGGCTCAGTCGGTTAAGAATCCGCTCTTGATTTCAGCTCAAGTCATGATCCCATGGTTCGTGAGATGGAGCCCCATGTGGGGCTTTGCATTGACAGCATGAAGCCTGCTTGGGATTCTCTCTCTCCCCCCTTTCTGCCCCTTCCCACAGCTCATATGTGCTCATGCACTCTCTCAAATAAAAAAAAAAATTAAAAAAAAATTTCTATGAAAGTTCTGCATAAACATATATGAACTAATATGAACTATATGTCTAATATGCCTAATGAAAAGAAAAAGGATATAATTGATAACATAGGATTATAATTATTCAAAATACAGTATTGCTAACATGAATTGATATTTACAGGCTTGAGTATAAAAGAGGAGTAGAAGCCTACATGGAATAGTACACATGTACACATTTGTATGTACGTACGTTAGCCAGTACAAAAGTTTATTTTTCACCTTTTGTCTTATTACTGAGAAAATCAGTGAATAAATAAAATTATAATATAAACTAGAGACAAGTCACAGTGCATTTTTACTTTAGAAAAACAACACAGTTTGGCCACCTCAAAGGAATAACATTATCTCTTAAGGAGACTCAGTATCCTCATGTTATTCTGAGAATTGCCAAGTCTATGCCTATTTATTGGTATAGGAAAAAAATAATATGAAAGAAATTAACAGTAAATATCTCTGAAAAATAACTAGGAAAAACCTAAATGATTTATTTTAAAATGTTTTGTTTATTTATTTTGAGAGAGAGGAACACAAGCAGGGGAGGGGTAGAGAGAGTAGGAGAGAGGGAGAGGGAGAGGGAGAGGGGGAGGGAGAGGGAGAGGGAGAGGGAGAGGGGGAGGGAGAGGGAGAGGGAGAGGGAGAGGGAGAGGGAGAGGGAGAGGGAGAGGGAGAGGGAGAGGGAGAGGGAGAGGGAGAGGGAGAGGGAGAGGGAGAGGGAGAGGGAGAGGGAGAGGGAGAGGGAGAGGGAGAGGGAGAATCCCAAGCAGGCTCCACGCTGCCAGTACAGAGCCCAACACGGGACTCACATTCACGAATCATGAGATCGTGACCTGAGCCAAAATCAAGAGTCAGTCGTTTAACTGACTGAGCCACCCAGGCGCCCTGGAAAAACCTAAATGATTTCTTAGGAAAATGATTTTAATTACTATAAGATTCCAAATTTATGATTGAGGTATTTTTCATGCTATGTTTTACATCATACTGAGTGAGCAATGCAACTTATCAAGACATACCTTGCAACCCAACTTTAACTTTTTATTGTCTTTCTCATATTTGAGAAAAGACAAATTAAAGTAAATTAAAAACATAAATTTGATACTATCAAAAATAAAGTTAAAGGCAAATGTTGTAATATAGAAGATAAATACCAACAAGGGCAATGGACAAAACAACTCAAACTCTGAAGAGAAGGAAAAGCAAAGGTTGTACTCTAGATGTTCAGCTATTTAACAACTGCAAGACGTAGAATCAACTAATCAAGACAGACAATGGCTGTAACAATTGGTCCAAATATACTGGAGAAGTATACTGGAATATACCATCTGAATATTAGTACTAAAGTTTCATAATTCTATTTGTTGATTATTTTATTTTCAGAAAAATTCCATTATAACTAACAAGATGCTTCTCAATTCAGTTTCTCCTGTTTGTCCCAAATCCAAACTTTCTTAGTTACCAGAAAATGCATCTCCCGGTTACACTTATACAACTCATCCTGATTACTGCATTCATCTTAGATATATGTAATGAATATTATCTTGAATAAATATATACAAATATTTATGTATTTTAAAGGGCCCCAACTGACTTTTCTGCACAGCCACAGATGCTGAGTCCACAGCTCTTCAAGTACAGAAAATATGTGAAGTGGGGCACCTGGGTGGCTGAGTCAGTTAAGCATCTGACTTTGGCTCAGGTCATGATCTTACAGTCTGTGAGTTCGAGCCCTGTGTTGGGCTTTGTGCTGACAGCTCAGAGTCTGGAGCCTGCTTCGGATTCCGTGTCTCCTTCTCTCTCTGCCACTCCCCCACTCATGCTCTGTCTCTCTCTGTCTCTCAAAAACAAATAAACATTTTAAAAAATTAAAAGAATCAATAAAATCAGCTAGGAGACACTGTTTATGAATCAAAAACTAAGCTTTAGCCAGATACCAAAAATGTCAGTACCATGATGCTGGACTCCCATCATCAAGAATTGTGAGAAATAAATGTCTGTTGTTTATAAGCCACATGGTCTGTGGTACCTTGTGATAGCACCCTGAATGAACTAAGACAACAAAGGGGTCTGGCACCACAAAGGGTTTTTGATACAGCTGATGTTTTATTTCCATCTTAAAAGAAATTTTAGATAAAACAAAGAATGCATGCAATCTCTTTGTTTGAAAAATACATTTCCATAAAAATATGGCCATTTGAGACTAGAACACAAGATATACATGGAAAATGGTGAAAAAAAGATTGGGGAGGACCTTACATGCTAAGCTAAGGAATATGAACCTTATCCCATCAGATGCCATAGAATAACAATGCCCAACAGAACTTTCTGCAATAATGGAAATATCCTATACTGTGCCGTCCAATATGGTAGCCAATACACTCATGTGACTATCTGTGTAATGTGGCTAGTGCATCTAACAAACAGAATTTAATTCTAATTTACTCAAGTTTTTAAAGCCACATGTAGTTGGCTACCATATTGCACAGCCATAAAGCACAAATTATAAGCACAGAGAATGATTGGATCTACACTTCAAAAGCAATGCTAGCTGTTTAGAATGTAGGTTGAAAGACAGATATACTTAGGAGTGAAGAGACAAGTTAGAATAGTACCACCAGTAGTCAAATGATATGAGCCTAAAGGAACATGATATTAGTGAAGCTGGCCAAGTGGTAATGTAGTCAAGAGCTATTTAGAAAATGAAACTCTATGAGTGGATGTAGAAGGTAAACAAAAGGGAGACTTGGCATGGCTCAGGTTTCTAGTTCAAGAAACTATGTATATGGTGATACCATTTACCTTTAGAGAACAGTGAGGGAAAAGTTTGGGGACAAAAATGATGGTTACAAGTTTCAACTTTATGAGTTTGAATCATACATCCAGTAAAAGTTGGGTGGTTATACATGATGGAAACTCAGATGCAGTTAATAACTTAGAGGTGGTATTTAAAGAAGTGAATTTTTGATGGATCACTCAGAACACATGGGCAGTCAAACTGCAGAGTTAAGGAAAGGACCTAGAAAATTCCCAAATATAAAAGAGGTGAAAGTCATTCTCTTCACAAACATTTAATAAAGTCATTGTCTTCCAGGAACTGGGTAGGGTCTTTAGGGAATAAATATGAATAAGATATGGACTGTTCTCCAGATTAGAGGTGTAAAAGAATTCTAAGAGCAGGAAGAAGAGTCCTTGGAGAAATAAGTTCATGGATAACATGGGCAACAAATATTGAAAGAGTTAAGAAAATCAGAAGATGAAGTAAGAGATAAAATATTGAGTGCTACAGGAAAGACAGGAAAAGTGTCCATGAACTGATGTGAAAAGGTTATTAATTATCCCCTGCAAGGGCACTTTTAGAATGGTAGAAGTAAAACCAGACTTCAACAACCAGAGGAGGAAATGAAAGGTGTGAAAATAGGGACATTTCAGTGGAGGTTATCTCTCCCTTCTCACCCACGCTATTCCTACACATTGGTTTTATTCAGATTCTTTCTCTCCATGATTTCTGAAGGACCTTTCTTTCCTTTAACTTCAATATTTCTTTTTCTACTAGCTCTTTTCGTATTACTAATATCTAAATATACTTCAACATTACATTCTTAAATGAATACTCCTCTCTCTCTTCTATTCAATACTTCTCCCTGACAGCATAGCCGAGACCAAAACATATCCCAGGAGAAAAGGCCGACTGAAAAGTAGATTCAATTATAGGGAAAGTTTTTAGATCATTCATGTTGATTAGGAATAACAAGACTTCTATTCAAATTTAATAGTTTTTGCTGTATTAAGTGACTGTCCAAATAGTTTTGTCTATGGGAATGAGATTTCCAAGCAGCCCCCACCAATTAGCTTGATCTCTTGCAACATACTCCTAAAAGTTCAATGTGTTATCACAAAAAGCATCTACTTTACCCTAGATGTTAAGCTCCTTGAGAAACAATATCATCTTACTTATCCTTTAAGATCCAATGCTCAGAACAGTTTATGAAGTGACATAATAGTCACTCAAACTTAATCATGAAATGATTTGACTGGAATTAAACGTGGCCCATACAATAACTTGTCCAACCACTTCTTTGCATAGTCACATACATCACTATTTTACAAACACTCCCCAACCACTGTGCCACATATGAAAATGGTTTACTGATGTGCCAAAACAAAAATACCCTCAGCCCTTGGGTTGCTATCAGGGTTCAAGGTGGACAGACATCAGGGTAAATAGTCTCAAGCATTTACCCCACATGGATATTAATTTCTAAGTATGGCATGACATGGAAAAGGTTGGGAAGCATTGCCCTGGCCCAGATACCCCCAACAAATTAACCTCATTGCTTTTGCCTCCCAGAACTGCATACCTGATGAACACTGCTTAAATACAGAAAATCCTGTTATCACATGTAAAAAACAAAAACAGAGGAAAGAAATAGTTTTAAAAGCATTCCCTAAAGCCAAGATTATTACAGGTGAAAACAGAAAAGACAAGTGGAAGAGATCAGAAAAGAGTAATGAAAGAAGAAAAATAATAGTCATCACTATTAAAATTCATTAAGCAGTTATTATGCCCCAGGAACTGTGCTAAATGTTTTGTAGAGATTCTTCACACAATCCTTTCTGGTAAATACTATCATTTTCTCTATTTTGCAACACCTAAGCTAAACCTTAGGGTTGCCATTTAACTCACCCAAGGATATACACCAAGTGTATTCTCATAAAAAGCTACTATAAGAACTCAGGGAATCTGACTTCCCATCAGGCTACACTGAAATGGGATCATGATAGCATAATAGAACAGAAGTCAGGAGTGGAAAAATTACTCAAGAACTAAATTACTCAAGAATACAGCCCAACTGTTCAGAATAAAGACTCTCCTCGTAGAATAAAGAACACTTGGGGAGCGCTGGGTGGTTCAGTCAGTTGGGGGTCCGACTTCGGCTTAGGTCATGATCTCACCGTTCAGTTCGTGAGTTCAAACCCCTTGTCAGGTTCTGTGCTGACAGCTCAGAGCCTGGAGCCTGTTTCATATTCTGTCTCTGTCTCTGTCTCTCTCTGTTCCTCCCCTGCTCATGCTCTGTGTGTCTCTCAAAAAGTTAATAAACATTAAAAAAAATAAGAAAAAAAAAGAACACTTAGTAATTTGAAGGTAGTGACTTTACAGACTGGTGGTAAAATTGCAGTATACTTTTTGAGCCAGGCATGAGAACTGGCACTTTAAGCTGATGGATTAGGGGCGCCTGGGTGGTTCAGCTGGTTAAGCATCTGACTTCTGCTCGGGTCATGATCTTGCAGCTCGTGAATTTGAGCCCTGCATTGGGCTCTGTGCTGACAGCTCAGAGCCTAGAGCCTGCTTCAGATTCTGTATCTCCCTCTCTCTCTCTCTGCCCCACCCCCACTCACACTGTCTCTCTCTCAAAAATAAATAACTGTTAAAAAAATTTTTAAAACGCTGGATTAAAAAACATCTAGCAAGATGGGTATGAATAATTTATATTCCTCTTTGAAACCTAGAGCAAAGATGGATCAGGGAGGTAAACATCTGTTGTTTTTGGTGACTGCATCCTTTTCCTGTTTGCACTCATATTCCTTTACTGGTAGTATCTCTACCACAATAGTCTGGTGAGATATTAGGATTGCTACCATCTCTGCTAAAAGATAGGCCAAATTTATTTCTCTATCCAAGGAATTCAATCCCTGAGCTGAGGCACAAAAAAATTGAAAACCACTGCATATCTATACAGTAGGGTGGAAAGAAACTTCTGTTTTGGGTTCTTATCTCCTAAGCTGCTTTTAGTTCCTACCTATTACCAAAACCTGATTCTTTAGTTACTCTTTGACTTTTTGAGATATAAATAAATAAATAAATAAATAAATAAATAAATCAATCCCTTCTAGTTTAAGTTAGCCAGGGCTGTTTCATGAAACCATGTTTTATGGTTACTATTTCAACCAAAATAGTAAGTGATACAAGCAGTAACCTAATTCTTTAATATTAGAAGGAAGCAGGAAAGGAAAAGTATATATAAGGAGATAGATGAGGGATGTCATTTCTTTCTTTCTTCGAGGGAGGGAGGGATGTTATTTCTTTTGAGAAACCTAATGACTATTTTCCCTAACTAAACATTTATTTTCTTAGTCTAGTCAAACCTATTCCATTTATTAAATATCTGGGTGCAAATACTATGCTTAGTCCTGGATGAAAAATAAGTAAATTGCCTCTGCTCTCATAGAGTTTCTCTAAGTTCTCCATCAACTTCATTTCTCAATGATCTTGGACATATGAGATTGGTATATCACTGATACATAATCACCTTGACATTTTGGCATTTGACCTCAAAGCCAAATTAACATTTTACAATATTTTAAGTGTACGGCTAAACATTTTGGGAAGGTTAAGTTTCATCTGTGCAAAGAATATCAATTCTTTAAGAATGTATTCTTGTTAAATATATTTCCAAGCTCTGAGTCTTTGTATAAAACATTCAATATATACTATCTAGCTGAACAAATGATGCCAAACCAGGACAATTTGTACATGTTGAGAAAATTCCACTTTCCAAGGATGCATAAACACATAGAATGGAGTCCCAAAAAGGCAGAGACTTCTCGCATCTTGAGCCCTGCTAATTCTCACCACAGGGCCCACCACTGACACAATTTAAGTGCTCAAGAGTATTTACCAAATAAATGGCAGTGAGAAAATATATAAATGTTAAATAGTGAAAGTATTCCCTATTTTTGCCTAAAATGAGTGATTCCTATTGATGTCTTATGATTTTACAAGCTTCTTGTAAGTAACCAGACGGGAAAGATATCATTACCAATCCCACATCCATAATTCAATAATGAATTGCTCCAGGAGGAATTGAGGTAGAAATATGTATGATTAGATTAATAGAAGTTGCTGTAAAATAACACTACTCCCAGACTGTGTCTAGCAAATCAAGAAAACCTTTGGAGGAGGGAAGGGAAGCAGGGAATTGAGGTAGGATATTAAATTATTTGAGCTTGGCACAGACATAATAATCAATAAATGCCAAGGTTAACTCACTTTTTAAAAATAAAATTTGAGACTTTTAATATTCACAAAACTCATTATGTTTTAAACAGAAAGATACTGTGCATATAATATTCACTTGTTTTTTGTTCGAAAATAAGCTAGCCATCCTTATGTACAGTATCACTTTAAATTGGTTACTTTAAGTAATCACAGGAAGCAGGATGGTTAGTGGGCATGTTGGAAAAGTTCAGACAGAGCTAGGTTTCAATGCAGTTTTGCCATGGCCCAACCATGTGTCCTTGGACAAATTATTTAAAATAATGTTAAAAAATAAAATAAAATAAAATAAAATAAAATAAAATAAAATAAAATAAAATAATTATTAAATTAAAATAAAATAAAATTAAAAAAATAATGTTTCAGTTAGAAAGTAAGGTTATTTTAAAGAAAACTAATTTTGTGTCTTAGCTTATTGGTATAGGAACAATTAAGATTAAATTAATATTGTGTAATTACTAGACACTAGGTATTAATAGTACTTGCCTTTTATTACCTTTTCATAGCATCCTGTGTGTTCTTCATTATAACAATTGTTTGATTAGTGTCTCTCTGCTCCTCTAGTCTATAAGTGCCATGGAGGAAGAAATGTCTATTTCGCTCACAACAGATCCCCAGTGCCTAGTTATGAGCAGCTGAATAAATACTGACTGCCTAAATAAAGGCCAGCATACTAAATTTCATGCTCATCTCCACTATATAAAGTACCTTTCTTTCCCCATTTTTAATGAGGAGATCTTACACTGGAAAGGTTAAGTGACTTGCTAAAGATCAGAAAGGAAGAAAGGGTCAGGATTGGAATCTAAGCCTTGGTCTCCTAATATACCATATTGAATACAAAATGAAAAAGCATCAATGCCATGGCATGAAAAAAGAAATAATTTCCTGCTTTTAAGGCAAGGACCATTCTTCACAAAGTTATACCAAAATTGCTTATAATAATTGTTTATAATAATCAACCTACATGCTAAAAAATAATGACCCTACAACTTTTTTTCTTGTTTTATAGATTTTACTGTGACAAGAATGTCCTACAGAGAGAAAGGAAATCTAAGTATTAATGGAGATGTTCATTCCTTCCTATTCTATCAATAAGAAGCAAATACCATTAAATTGCTAAATCTTCACCATCTATAACAATATAAAAAAAAATTAGAATGTCTAATGTCAACCATTAGACAACCACTTATACAACGCCTATCATATGTTGTACATAATATTTAGCACTTAGGATATAGCAGAAGATAAGACAGACAAGGAGCCTCTTATCATAGAAACTGGGTATTTTTAATATTAGGAAGCCTACTCTTTCCTTTGTAAACATTTTCCAATTTCTACTGAGATAATCTAATTGTTCTTTGGAATATTTTCAGGTTCCAAGTGAATGTTATTTCTAGTTGCATATTCATTGTAACTGAATTAGATTAAAACAAAACAATTTGGAAATTTCATGGAGTTCAAGTATTTTACAAATAAAATATTCTCCTCATAAATGCTACCACATAAGAGTTAGGGAAATGATTTTCACCCATTCTTTCCCGTGACACAAATAAACTAGCACTGGTGTGCTGTGACAAATACTTTTAAAGTGGGGAGGCAAAATGAGCATTCACCAAAATAAATAATTCACTAAAATAAATAATTTCATCCCATAATCTGGAAGCAAATATATGAGTTCTGAACATTGCCCAAACACTGTCAGCAACAATCAAGCTTTGGACATCAGGAAGCCAGCTAATTTTAGGACTTGAACTGAATGAATATATTAGATGCTGGTTAAAGAGCACAGTTTTCCTAAGCTATAGTTCAGAATTTGGCTTTTAACATACAATATGTTAGTGAGTTATCCAATAGAGTCATACCGAAAAGTCTGTACTCTTCTGAGCATTATAGAAATGAAGACAGAAAATCAATGGCAATAAACATTATATATAAGATTTATAAAAGCAAATTATAGAAGGAAAATAAAAACATAAGGATCATCCCAAAGTTATCATCAGGCCCATAATTTACAAGTATAAGAAATATAATACTCAGGGTACTCTGGACTTTCATAGGACTATACAGATAGCACTAAATAACAGATAGAAAAATAATTTCTGCTTTAATCTTTATATCAAAATCTTCTAATCTTTATATCAAAAACAAAGTCTCAGTTTGGTGGTAATATGTCTTTAACACCTCACGAATATTTACTTACTTCCACTTTAACAGAAAGTGGACCTGGATTCACTGGCTTTGTGAACCAATAGTACCCACCTCAGATAATGCGATTTACACCAGTGGTTCTCAAATGTTTTGGTCTTTTACATTCTTAAAAATTATTCAGGATTCCAAAGAATTTATATTTATGTGAACTATGCATATCAATATTTAATGTTAATTAAACGTAAGAAACTTTTAAAATATCATTTAAAATAAATCCATTACATGTTAACTTTTTTATGAAAAATATATTGTCAAAAAGAAGACCAAAAAAGTGAAAAAGTCACACTGACAGACTTTTCCAAATCCCTTTAATGTCTGGCTTAAATAAACAGAACTACATAGAAAAAGATAAACTGCCAGGTTTTCATATTTTCTCCTGCAATCATTTCCAATGTGTTTGGTTGAAATATATGAAGAAAATTGCGGTTCACATAGATATGAACTTGGAAAAAGGAAGACCATTTTAATAGCCTTCTTAGATACTAGTGCGTAGTTTGTTTTTTAATACTACACCAAAACTCCACAAGAGGTAAAAACTACTTAGTGCTTCCTCAGCACTTTTCTTGGATGGATCCTTCAAAGAGTGAAGCCTTGGCTCTGTAAGTCAACTCTTCAGAGAGGGAGTAACCAACGAAGCCACTTTAATCATCTTATAGATTTTCAACCTTGTAAGTCTTATTACAGATTTGTTCTAAGTCAATCTTATAACATGGAATATTTAAATATTATGATTGATGCCATAAAACAATTTACATCAGTAATAAAAGAATGTATCAAATGAAGGTTATCATAATAAATGTCACCAATTGGATTATATCATTCCTTTTCAACTTTATAAGGCATTAAGTAGAATAATAAGTGGCAATCAATCATCTACTTTTATTCATAACCTGATATTTACAACATAATGACCTGGTCTACTTAATCAAAAGTCTGATCATATGTCAGACCTAGACATCTTGTTAAAGGGAAAAAAAAGAAGGAAAAAAATTCAAACAAAGAGTGGAATTTACAATCCTGGATTATCGTTAGACCCCGTGGGACACTAGATAAATCACTTTACTCTCCTGAGTCATCTTTGTCATATTTAAGGTGTCATTTAAGTCATCATTTCTGTTCCAAATCGAATATTTAAAGAACTCCACAATCTAGCATTCTATAGTAAGAATAGGCTCAAAAAATTTATTTTGTAAATTTAAACTTTTGAATGACTTAGAACTATTATTTATAGATGAATTCATTTTAGAAAGGATTTTTCAGAGGGTGAAATATCAAATTTATCCACTAATTCAAAATTTGGTATATATAAAGTCAGATATATTTAGTTTTGTTAGGTATTAAATAATTGCTCCAATATTAAAAGTGACTATATTTGCCATTTTTTTTTCCTTTGCCACATAGGAAAGGAAATGTTATCATGCAACTGATAACATTGTGCATTTAAATACTTTGTGCCATGCAAAATGAATGCTAACTGTTTCTGACTAATGGGGTATATGACGTAGATTGAAGCATACAAAATTGTTACTTTTCCAGGTCGAAAACAGTGGAATGCAGGAAACCTCATATAGTATAAGCAAATTACTTAAGGGAAGATTAAAGACCAATAACAAGAAAATGCTGGTAAGGAATAACTTTTCTTCTTTTAAATTTTATGAGATAAAATATTCATAAGGTTTTTCTGCACTACTATTATTCCAAATAATAATGATCTTCTAGTAAGTAACAGTACCGTACAAAGAACTCTAGGACTCACAGACACTACTAAATAGGAATCCTGCCCTTAAGAGGTCTGCATTCTGATAGGCAAAATGAAAGTACGCAACAATATATAAAGCAGAAAGACAGAAGTATTACAAGATAGTGTGGTCAAATACAAGATTAGTTCCTAAGCGGAAAGCATGCCCTTTGAACAAGGCAAAGAGATTTGGAGGTGAGGTATTAATTTATAATTTATAAATGAAAGCGAGTAACTATTTGGTTGTTTAACTTCTTATGGTACATAGGCTTTTAAAGACAACCGTCATGATCTCAGGCAGGCACCCTTGATAATGGGGGCAGGGAGGAGTAACACCAGGTCAAAGAAATCTGCCTTGCTAGGTCACCAGGCAGCCCATCTTAGGCCTGCAGGGAAAGCTCACTGAGGCTTCGCCTCACCTGACCGTCCTGACGACGAAGTACACCAGCACCGCGCCGCTCACCACCATCAACACGGTCAGGGCCCGCTGGGTCATTGGCTTGTCGCCGGGGTTGGGGCTCACAGCAAGGCTGCCACCCAATGAGTCTTCTTCCCCGGCCTTCCCTCCTGAGTCTTCTGACGCAAGTCCTGCCCGGGGGCTGCTGCCATTGCCGCCCTCAGAGCCCCGCGGCCCTTTAGCTTCTGCGGGAGCGCGGCCCGTGGACTGGGCAACGGCGGGACCCGGAGGCACGGGCGACAGGGTCCGCGGCCCGCGGTCCGGAGGCCCGGGGTCCGGCGCGGCCTCGGCCGCCTGCAGCAGCACAGCCAAAGGCCCTCCCAAACCTGGCAGCAGTAGCAGAAGCAGCAAAGCGGAGATCAAGAGGGGACTGAGGCAGCAGTTGCAGTGCGGGGCCTTCATCGTCCCCGGACCGTCCTCTCACCACGCGGGAGCCGCCAGGCTCGCCGCCCTGGCTCCAAGAGGAACCATGGGCGCAGCGGAGAACGAAGAAGAGGTGACCAAATCGGGAACTGAGGCCCAGCCGTGGCAGATGGTAGGGGCAGCAACAGCGGCAGCGGCCAGGAAAACCGGAAGTTCGTACATCTCAGCAGCCAGTGATACTACGGACGCTTTAGGTTGCTAACAAGTAGGGGCAGGCGCGTCCAATGACGTCAGGCGCGCCTGGTAGTCTGCGCACGCGCTTTGCCAGGACAAGGGCAAGTGTTTCGGTTTCATCACAGGTAAGAAAGTAAACACGAAAGGATGGTGTAAAGTGTGCAGCATCTCTGCTTGGGAAAACCATGAGAAATTGGAAGCTCATAATTGAGGTCCTTGGTGCAAAACTGCAGAAACACAGCTTATCATTGATCAAGCGAGCTTGACTTTGCCTCAGCTCAGGTACAAATTACAGTCATGTTTCCGACTGTCTCTAAGACCCTGACTCCCTTTCCTTAGTGCATTTACTTTAGAAACTTGTGATTGTAAATTCATTCTCTGCCTTTTTGAGATACAAATCCTTTTAAAAGTTCTTGCCAGTTTTACAACCAAAGGCTGTATTTCTTAAGGAACATCTTTTTTGAAATGTGATCAACAAAGAAGACAGCCACCCTATTAAGTCCCAGGCTCTGTGGAAGGGTAGGAGAGCCTAACTCAGGCAGGCCCTTGACCAAGTTCTAAAACTATCTTCTGTCACAAAACTATGAGAAAAATTAACCATTTCCCTCCGGGAAGACCAATTAGTAAACACAGGTGTTCTATGATGCACCCTACCTCAGCTTTTAAAATCTCCAGCTGTGTCTGAGGACTTGAACTAGAATAGAGTTGTGCGATAATTTTGAGTAAAATCTTCCTTATCTGTTTAACTTTGACATCAGTAATATAGAATGTTGGTTTGAGCAGATAACTATAAACAAAAGAGGCCGGACCGCAAGCCAAAGTGAATATTTGTTCTTATTTAAAAAACTTACTTATTCAACAAATTGACTAGAAATTCTACTCCTTGATTAGCGTTGTGGTAAATTAGGTGTATCGGACAATAGACAAATAAGATTGGATCCTTGCTCTTATAGCACTTAAGTTCAAGTAGAGATAACACAATGAGCAGTTACATTAATTCTGAATTCTGAAGTGTTACAAATGACAAGTACAGATCTAGGGTAAAACTTTTGTAAAGGGCTTTTGTAGGTAGTGTAGATAGGATAATATCTTTTAGCCACTTGGAAGTAACAGAGTAATGCAATTGCTCCTGCCTGGTAAAATTACAGGGACTAGACATCTTAATTCTGGGTTGCAGTGTGAGGGAGAGCATTAGTGACACACCCTAATTTTAGCTTTCAACCTGGCACTTATCAGTAATAAAATGGCTGTTTGGATTTTCTATCTTCCTTTATTCACAATTTTCATCGGAGTCATATATAGAAGAGTGTTGGTATTATATGCTCTCCACCACCTCTCAAAAACCTCCAGTATACAACACATCAACCCCCCCACCCCCCAAAAAAAGGTATCATCTTTCCTTCCTTAAAATATATCATTTTACCAGTGTGTACTTTATTTTGATTTGATGGCATTATTCTTCTCCAAGATGCTCAAGTATAAAATCGGAGTCATCCTTTACAATTGGTTTACCATCTGCAGCAGTCTTTGCCAGTAACTGGAATATACAAAGTACTAAATAATTTAAATAGCAGAGTCAAATTATTGTTTCTAAATGATTAGAGTATGTCATGTTCTGATTTTTTCCCAAATATTACTCTCAGCCACCTGAATCAGAATCTGAAATGGAGTATGTTTAAAATGCAGGTTTAGGTCACTATTCCAGAAATTCTGAGCTAGAATTCTTGGGATTGGGGACAAGGACCATCTGCATTTTTACTAAGCTCTCAGAGTGATTTTCATTTGCATTAAAGTTTAAGGATCTTTTTCCTTTCCCTTGCCACATGCATCCAGATGTTGTCAAATCTTACCCACTTCCCTCTCATCTTTTTCATTAATTCTTTTTTGTGCTTCTGACAGGGAATCATTTTTTTATATTGCTAGGGCTATTATGTTGGTTATTTGGGTCCCAGCCCTTTTTACCTTTAATTAAACTTTATGTACTACTGCTGGGGTAAACTTTCAAGCTCAGATCTCTTTTAAAATAACAACACCAAGTATATTTTTACCCAGAGATTTTTAGTCCTCCACAACAGTGAGGACTGAAAACCAGCTACAAATTATTGAGTTCTTGGAAGAACACTATTATTTCCAAAGCATAATGAAAAAAATATTTTCAATTTCATCACAGGAACTAGGAGCAAGTTTCCCAGGAGAAAATACTATATTTTGCTTGTGTATAAAATGACAACTTGAGCCACACATGTCTATTTAAAAAACATTATATAATTATACCCAACTATATAATTAGTGTTTCTGAATTATCACTATTAACAATAAAACTGCATGTTCATTTCCTTGTTTTCATTTGGCTTGTCAACAAGTTGTGCCGACCACTAGAGATTTAGAAACATATTAGTGAGAAAAATTCTTATAACAAAGAATTTATATAAACTTACTTAAGTTAATATGCATAATGGGAAAAGGTTGTCATTATTGTGATTTATCAAGGAATACCTCAGCTGACCGACAAGTCTTCCATGAAAATACAGTGGCCTGCTGAGTAAAGTCTAAAGCCTACAGTCTGGTATTGAATAATGATACTGAGTACTAATTAAGTATCTATTGTGTACTAGAATTCATATTATCAAATGTTAAGCTATTATGTGTTTAATCCTCACAAAAAGCCATCATTATTCCTGTTTCGTAATTAAGGAAACTGAAACACAGGATCATCATTTGGGTGAAAACCCATTTGAGTGAAAAAGAGCTGGGCAGTCTAGCAGCAGAGGGGAGCTATTTCCTCTTACATTTTTATCTTCTCCTAATTAAGAGTTTCCAATTTTTGACCCTAGCTTATAGTCTCAACCAGCTTGTCTCGAATCAGTGCTCCATAACCAATAGCAAAAAGATCTCAGTGGCATACAGCAAATAGGCATTTATTTTGCACACGTTTGATGAAGCTGAGGTTGACTAATTTAAGCTGACCTTGTATAGGCTTGGTTCCAGGCCAAAGACTGAGTTCACTTTTACTCCAGGCACCTCTCATTCTGGGATCTCATGGCCTCCTGGGTCATGTCCTTCACAAGTCTAAGATCAGAACTTCACGAAGCAGAATGGGTGAGTGGAAAGGCAATAGGCATAATTCTCAAGGAGACAATAGGCATAATGAGAAATGAGGAGCCATGTGCATCTTTTTTTAAACGAAAACAACTGGTTACCACAGAGTCCTACCTTATGCCCTTGACATGCATTTCATTGGAAAGAGATGTGTTACATGGGCACTTCTGGCTTTCAGGAATCTGGGAATTTTAATATTTAGATGGATGTTTTCTAGTCTCTAGCCAAATTGTATTTATGCTAACAAAGAAAAAAAAGAAAGTTTATATTGATAGGTATTTCATTTTTAGTTCAATGTAATGGCGAGCAAGGCTCAATAAGTGTTCCCTGGTGTTAGAATCTCCTTGTCCACTAAAATGAGGGAAGATGGGAGGATGGCTCAACTGTAATAGTCATTCATAGTCATATCTGACTGAAGGAATCTCTTACCTTTTAAGGGGCAGAAACTTCCATATCAGTGGATTGTCTATATTCTGAAATCCAAAAGTAAACAGAGTCCAATTGTCCAGAAAAGAGAATATGAACTGATTACATAACCAAGAGGCCAAGAGAATTTACTGAAACCTAGAGTATAAAGGCAGAATTAGAATGTCAGTTAGACAACTAAAGAGCAATAGTCAAGAATAAGGGAACAGTGCTATTGGGATAAGCGCAGCATAACCAAGTAGGAACATGAATAAATGTTAGAATTAAGTGTCTAAAAGAAAATTACCACACTAATGGGCTATGGTTCCTGAGAGGAAAGAAAAAGGTGAGCCTACAGTTGCTCTGGACCTCTGTTTGGGGAAAATTTCCCAGCTCCAATGCAGTGATCTGAAATTCAGTCAGAATATGGAAGTCTTTCTTATCTAAGGAGGCAGAGATGAATGAGAGTTTGAAGTGGTTGGAATCTGTGGGGCAGGGATTAAGAGAAGGAGTCTGTAGAGTTATGTCATTCATATGAGGGTTCCCCATAAGTCCTTTACTGAGAGCTGGGCTGGACAGCCACAGGCATGGCCCCTCAACGCTTACAGGAGAGTGACTGCTACAGAGGTGAGAGCAGAACAGAGATGTTAAGACATTAGAGTGCTGAGGACCTTGAAATTTTGGCCCAGACATACTGAATAGACCTTAATAACTCCTGACAACATGGAAATCAAGCTGAGTCACTGCTGAATGATAAAGGCCACACCCAGAGAAAGGCCCACTCTAACAAAGCTTAAAACCAAGGCCTAATATGATTCTTAGAGGACGCAGAGTTTGGAGTTCCAACCTCTCCAGTTTAGAGGGACTTAGAACATAGAAAATATAGCCTCAGGAACAGAGATAGAAAGATTCAAGAAAAGTGAACAGAACCTCATGATCTTAAGGGACACTATTATATGATTTAATATGTGCATTGGAGCTCCAAAAGAATAATCAGAATATAGTGAGGCAATAAACATTTTTGAAAAATGAGAGCAGAAAATGTTTACTTACAGTGCCAAAAGGATCACATCAGAATACAAAGAAAACTACCTTTAGGCATATCAGACTCCTATAGACAGTCACAAATATCATAATCCAAAATAGAATATCTTGAAGGGAGATATATAAAAACAGATGCATTACATTCAAAAAACAATGATAGAAATGAAGGCATACATTTAATTAGAAACAATATAGACTAGGAGACAAATGTAAAGACATCTTTAAGTTGCTAGAAAAATAAAACAGCTATTAATCTTGAATTAAATAGGTGATAAAATTAGCTTCTAAAATATATGGTGAAATAAAAATATTTTCAGGCAATTGAAATACAGATGCCATTGTATAACATTGGGTCAAAAGTTTACAAATATTAGGTTACAGCAAATAATTACCCTTCAATAAACAAAATACATTTTTAAAAATCTCTTCATCAATAGGGAGTAAATAACACAAAACTATTCCATATGATATAATCTACACTAGTTAACCACAACTGCATTACTGGTTTTCATTGGACACAAATTGGCATATCTAACTTCTCTGCCAGGCTTTATAAAGAAAAATAGTAAATAATGACAATGTGTGAGCTCACATATGGTAAAGGTAGAAAATCATTGCTATAAAAATAATGTTACTGCAAAAATTCATGATCTTAATTTTACTTAATTGTATCTGAATTCCATATGTCTAGTATAAATTTATCCTTAAAAAGTTCTGCCAAACAGGTAAAACAAGAATGTCTAATTGTGCAGAATTCGTCTGTATTATGTACTAACAAATCAGGGTCTTTTTATATCATTTTACACAAAATTGTTGCCTTCCAAAGTACTCCTTCCAAATGGGACAGTGTTATATGAGTGAGATTTTAATGTTTCTAAAATTCCCTTTTCTAAAGACTTTTAAATAGATAACCTATAGAAATGAGATTCATACAAGAATGCCTATTGGATTCAGTGCAGCTTGAAGTTAAGCTAGGATTTCAAAATATTTGAAGCTGAGAAAACTGCTAAGTGCTTGTTTTTGATAGCACAGAATGGGTTTAAAGATTTTTTTTTATCATTTGGGAGAGATTTTTTCCATTTATTTATTTTTATATATAATTTATTGTCAAGTTAGCTAACATACAGTATATGTAGGGTGCTCTTGGCTTTGGAAGTAGATTCCTGTGATTATCACTTACATAAAATACCTAGTGCTTATCCCAACAAGTTCCCTCTTCAGTGCCCATCAACCATTTTCCCCACGACCTCCTCACCCCAATCAACTCTCGGTTTGTTCTCTGTATTTAAGAGTCTCTTGTAGGGGTGCCTGGATGGCTCAGGTCATGATCTCATGGCTTGTGAGTTCAAGCCCCCTGTCAGGCTCTGTGCCGACAGCTCAGAGCCTGAGGCCTGCTTCAGTTTCTGTTTACCTTTCTCTCTGCCCCTCCCCTGCTCACACTCTGTCTCTTAAGGTTTGCCTCCCTCTTTGTTTGTAACTTATTTTCCCTTGCCTTCCCCTATGGTCTTCTGTTAAGTTTCTCAAATTCCACATCTGAGTGAAAACGTATGATACCTGTTTCTCTGACTGACTGACTTCACTTGGCATAATACCTTCCAGTTCCATCCACGCTGCTGCAAATGGCAGGATTTCATTCTTTCTCATTAACAAGTAGTATTACATAGTACATATAAACCACATCTTCTTTATCCATTCATCAGTTGATGGACATTTGGGCTCTTTCCACAATTTGGCTATTGTTGATAATGCTGCTATAAATATTGGGGTACATGTGCCCCTATGAATCAGTGCCCCTATATCCTTTGGATAAATTCCTAGTAATGCTATTGCTGGGTCATAGGGTAATTCTTTTTTTAATTTTTTGAGGAACCTCCACACTGTTTTCCCCAGGGGCTGCGCCAGTTTGTATTCCCACCAACAATGCAGAGCGTCCCCCTTTTTCCACATCCTTGCCAACATCTCTTGTTTCCCAAGTTGTTAATTTTAGCCACTTTGACTGGTGTGAGGTGGTATCTCAATGTGGTTTTGATTTGTGTGTCGCTGATGATGAGGGATGTTGAGCATCTTTTCATGTGTCTGTTAGCCATTTGGATGTCTTCTTTGGAAAAGTGTCTATTCATGTCTTCTGCCCATTTCTTCACTGGCTTATTTGTTTTTCAGGTGTTGAGTTTGGTAAGTTCCTTATAGATTTTGGATACTAACCCTTTATCCGATATGTCATTTGTAAATTGACATAGTAATGAAAAGCCATTCTGAGGAATACTGTATTATTGAAGATTGGTAGTGAGGACTGGGAAATTTAATCTCATTCTGGAAAAGAAACCTGGAGATTTATACTTTGAAGTGATAGAGAGGTAAGTCTACACAAACTGCAGATTCTTGGCCAATTCAAATTAAAGCAGGTATTAGACATTTATTTCTAGTCACTAGAGAGTGGTATTGTGTTAAACATCAAGGTAAAGGCAAATGTGTGTAGTAGATACATTAGGAGAATTTCAGAATTAGATTTTAGTCTACTCAGATGAAATCAGAATGCCTATGAAGAAAATTGCTTATCACAAAAAGATAGGAATAGTGGAAAAGTATATTATTAACTGATTTCAATTTTTAAGTGTTCATTTAAAAACACTGTGTTATTGGGGCACCAGGGTGGCTCAGTTGGTTAAGTGGCTGTCAGGTCGGGTCATGGTCTTGTGGTTCGTGAGTTCGAACCCCGCGTCAGCTCTGTGCTGACATCTCAGAGTCTGGAGCCTGCTTCAGATTCTGTGTCTCCTTCTCTCACTGCCCCTCCTCTGCTCACACTTTGTCTCTCTGTCTCTCAAAAATAAATAAACATTAAAAAATTTTAAAAAACTGAATTATTAAGAGACAAACATACATTAGTTTAAGAAATATACATACTGTATGTACATTTCCTATTCCTGTGATAAGCTGAAAATCCTTTTTCACACTAACATGGAGAGTAAATCTAGAGCAGACTTTGGGTATTAGTCATCTTGGGTCTCAAAAGCTTGGGAATAACCAGTGAGCCCCAAGCAACCCCATTTCCTCTTTGCGTCCATGAATCTGTCATCCTCAAGGTACTCTCATTCTCCCAAACTTCCATCCCCAACATGTTCAAAATTTGATTATAGAAGTAATGCCACTAAACCTGGGAGGAGAAACCAGGGAAATGACTCGTTAGTGGCTACCTGAGAGAATAAGAGATTTTATTTCTAGAACTTCCTTTCACTTTAGTGTTTATTGTGTCAATTCTGATATACTCTTCCCCTTTGCCTATTCTCCAAAGAGAGCACACCATCTTAAATTTTTGTTTTAATCTTTTTAAATCTTTTCATGTGTCTCTTAGTCATGTGGATGTCTTCTAAAGTGTCTATTCATGTCTTCTGCCCATTTCTTCACTGGATTATTTGCTTTTCAGGCACTGAGTTTGGTAAATTCTTTATAGATTTTGGATACTAACTCTTTATCTGATATGTCATTTGCAAATATCTCCTCCCATTTTGTTGGTTGCTTTGCAGTTTTGCTGATTGTTTACTTTGCAGTGCAGAAGCTTTTCATCGTGATGAGGTCCCAGTAGTTTTTTTTTTTTTTTTTTTTTTTTTTTTTTTTTTTTTATTTCCCTTGCCTTCAGAGACGTGTCAAGTAAGAAATTGCTGCAGCTGAGGTCAAAGAGGTTGTTGCCTGTAATCTCCTCTAGGGCTTTGATGGTTTCCTGTCTCACATTTAGGTCTTTCATCCCTTTTGAGTTTATTTTTGTGTATGGTATAAGAAAGTGGTCTAATTTCATTCTTCTGCAGGTTGCTGTCCAGTTCTCCCAGCACCATTTGCTAAAGAAACTTTTTTTTTTTTTTTTTTTTTTTTTTCCACTGGATACTTTTTCCTGCTTTGTTAAAGATTAGTTGGCCATACAATTGAGGGTCCATTTCTGGCTTCTCTATTCTATTCCATTGGTCTGTGTTGTTAGTTAGTTTGTTTTTTTATTGCCAATACCATACTGTCTTGATGATTACAGCATTGTAGTACAGGTTAAAGTCCGGAATTGTGATGCCTCCAGCTTTGGTTTTCTTTTTCAACATTAGACTGTTTGGGATGTTTTGTGGTTCCATACAAATTTTAGGACTGTTTGTTCTAGCTCTGAGAAGAATGCCAGTGCAATTTTGATTGGGATTGCATTGAATATGTAGATTGCTTTGGGTAGTTGTAGAGAGACAGGTCCTAAAGGTGTGGTGAGGAGAGAATTAGAAAGCACGGGGTTAAGACTCTCCAGGAGACAAAGCACCGGTCTCCTGGCTCAAGCCTCGTTTATTTTTGCAAATTGTCTGATAAAAGCAAGCACATACAACATAGTATGTGGCATCCTGATGTGTCGTGCACCTGCAGTGTATTCCATACTGGGTCATGAGTACATCTGGCACCAGACAAAACATTCCTATCCCAGGCCTGGTGCCCATATGATGTCTTTCTGGAGAGAATGCACAGTCCTGGCGGCTTTCCACCTGGGAATGGAACTGCTTTAAGTTCCTTGCTGCTCCATCCCTTTCCTTCAAGACATTCTTACAGTGCCTCTGGCTTCTTGTCCTCCAACAAATATTATTGACATTTTAACAATATTTGTTCTTCCAATCCATGAACATGGAGTGTCTTTACATTTCTTTGTGTCATCTTCAATTTCTTTCATAAGTCTTCTATAGTTTTCAGCATGCAGATCGTTTACAATCTTTGGGGTTTATTCCTAGGTATTTTATGATTTTTGGTGCAGTTTTAAATGGGATTGATATCTTGATTTCTCTTTCTGTTGCTCATTATTGGTGTATAGAAATGCAACTGTTTTCTGTACATTGATTTTATATCCTGCAACTTTGCTGAATTCATATATCTGTTATAGCAGCTGTTTGGTGGAGACTTTTGGGTTTTCCATGTAGAGTGTCATATCATCTGCAAAAAGTGAAAGTTTGACTTTTTTTGGCCAATTTAGATCCCTTTTATTTCATTTTGTTATCTAATTGCTGAGGCTAGGACTTCCAGCACTATGTTAAACAACAGTGGTGAGAGTGGACATCCCTGTCTTGTTCCTGATCTCAGAGGGAAAGCTCTCAGTTTTTCCCCATTGAGGATGATATTAGCTATGGGCTTTTCATATATGGCTTTTATGATGTTAAGGTATATTCCTCTATCCTTACTTTCTTTAGGTTTTTTTTTTTAAGAAAGAATGCTGTATTTTATCAAATGCTTTTTATGCATCTATTGGCACGATCATATGGTTCTTATCCATATATATATATATGTGTGTATATATATATATGTGTGTGTGTATATATATATATGTGTGTGTATATATATATATATATATGTGTGTGTGTATATATATATATATATATATATATATATATATATGTGTGTGTATATATATATACACACACTACACACCCTAGGTTCGGTGTAGTGCCACTCTGCCCAGCTGACAAAGGGCCTCTGGCTGGTGGGTGCCTGCAGGGTCTTTTGTCCTTGGAGGGGCTATATGCCCTTGTCCCACAGCACTCGAGGGAGGGGACTGCCCCCTCTGACTGCTCCTGTGAGCTCACTACCAAGCCAGAGCTGGCTTCCCCTTCCCCCCAGTGCACACAGGACAGCCAGCCCCAGTCCAGAGGAAGTCCTACAACCCTGGACCCTCATTGTTAAGGCTATTTGCAAGTTAGAAATTGGTTCTTTCTCCATTTTTTTTTTGTTTTTTTTTGTTTTTGTTTTTGTTTTTGTTTTGTTTTGTTTTGTTTTGTTTTGTTTTGTTTTCTGTTCCCTAGTCCAATCTGTGGTCTGGGGAGGTTTCTCTCTTTTCCAAATACAATCCTAGGCTTCCACAGCTTTTCTTTCTCTGCCTTTGTCTCTCCACAGAAGGGGATACCTCCCCTCCATGCCTACACTGCCCATTTTATCTCTCTCAATTTGCAATCATGCACCTGTGGCCCGCCAGGTTGTCCCCATGGGCCCCTGGAGATGTTTCTGTCACTCTGTAGCCCAGATTCCTGGAATTAAAAGTCTTCTGGCCTCAATACTGCTGTGTTTGAGGGACTAGGGAACTTCTGGTCCCCCGACTTCACCATGTTGACCTATTCCCCCTAATTTTTTTTTAATGTTTATTTATTTTTTAAAGAGAGAAAGAGACAGAGACAGAGAGTGTGTGAGGGAGGGGCAGAGACAGAAGGAGACACAGAAGCTGAAGCTGGCTCCAGACTCTAAGCTGTCAGCACAGAGCCCAACGTGGGGCTCAAACTCATGAGCTTCAAGATTATGACCTGAGCCCAAGTCGGATGCTTAACCGACTGAGCCACCCAGGCACCCCAGTACTATTTTTGTACATTTAAAAGAATATACATGTTTTGTTACAAAAGTCTAGTAATATTGAGGATGATATTCAAATCTCTTGTATCATTTCTTTGACTCCTCAAGCTATTGAAGTCTGAGATAAATAAGTTGTTGTCTCCTAACATTAAGTTGTCTTGGAAGGTGGGAGGGTGATAATCTTTGTGTCTAATATTTTTACTTTATATATTTTGCTTCTACATTAAAGGGATGTGTGTTTATAAATGGTCATAACTTTATAGCTTTTCTTGTTGTGACAGATTTATACTCATCCCATGAATACAATATAAGACATTTTTCTTGAGTACTGTGTCATTTAATATAAAATTCCCATTTTAAAATATTTTTATTTTCCTTTATCTTCTTTTTTGCTTCTGTGTTACTTATTTCCTTAGTTTTAGTTTTCTAGTATAAAACTACCCGCATTTTACTTTCATTTTCTTCTTCAATAATATGTAAAAGGTTTTTAATCTTAATTTACACTTATCATAAGCTCTTACTTAATTATCTTGATTGGTTTTATATTCCAAGCTATTAGGTTTCTTATGGGTTTTTTTTATCATTTATGAATTTTGCTAAAATAAGACTTTTATTCATTCCATTTTTCTTTTACATAATTGGAATGTTTTTGTGTCAAATTTGTGTTTTCATAGGGGTATCATTAATTTTTTAAAATGTATTTATAGCTATAGATTTTAAGAAATGTGATGCTTTTCTGATCTTCTTTATGTGTAGTCTGTTTTTCTATTTAAAAAATATTTAAAAATAAATTTCATGTTACAATTGTTCTGAAATGTCCCTATGTAATGGTGAGATTTTTGCATATATCATTGTCATAATTTATTAAAAAGTTGTTATGATTATTCTCACCTTTGTACTCTTCCCAGAATCTCAAAACTTCATCTATGAATGTTGAAACTTTCTCTTATTATCCCATTGTAGCTGTGAAACAGCAATTTATGTCTGAGCTTTTATGTCCAAGAAATTCTAGGCAAGGAAGTCTCTAGAGGAAAAAGAGGGGATCTTTGAATATGAATACCTGACTTTTGCCCTGAAAACTTGTCAGTTTATTTTGGAAGATGCACATATAACCAACTTATTCAAATCCAAATATATCAGTAATGAGTAGAGATGAACTGGGGTCAGAAAAGAAAATAAGGACAGAAGGAAGAACTTAAAAGAATAAGAGAAAGTGTGAAATGACTGGCATATTCACACACTAAGTAGTGATAGAGTGAATGTAAAGACGAAACGGCATGGGACTGAGTGGCAAGGGATCTAACTAGGAATGGTAATGGATATGTGAATAAGAGGATTGGGACTATGAACTTCATCCTTTATGCAGTTAGAATAATTGAAAGCTTTTGTTCAAGGGAATGATATGAAAAGGCTTACGTTTAAGGATAACTCAGGTAATGAGTGGAAAGTGACTTGGAACTGAGATGAAAAGTCTGTGAACAAGGGTAGGGAAGAAAAAAATGGAAGCAGAGAATTTACTTAAAGACATTTTTTGTACCAACTTATCGAAATTCATAAATAAATTGCATGTGGGTATTATTGGAGATGGAGTGGTCAGAATTATCTATTATACTTCAGGTATGAATAATTGTTGGATGCTGTAGCCATTAACTGAGCTTTGAACAATGTGGGAAAGGAAGTTTCATTGTACATAATTTTTTTTTAATTGGGAAGCAGTAGAATTCAGCAATAAAATTCAAATGAAATAATGAATCAAAATCATTGCACTTGCTTTTACTGACTTTTTGACATTGCTCACATTACTTAACCATTTTTAGTTTCATTCATCAAAAATACATAGAGTAATTCCTTTGAAGGGATTATTATAATATTAAAACAGATAGTATTTAATAAATCCATTACTATTTCTATCATAACAATATAATAATTATCACTATTACTATTTTTTTACATAATATACCTGAGATTTCTATTGGAGAGCTATATAGAGTTTCAGAGTTTTTTTTTAATTTTTTAATATAATTTATTGTCAAATTGGTTTCCATACAACACCCAGTGCTCATCTCAACAAGTGCCTTCCTCAATGCCCATCACCCACTTTCCTCTCTCCCCCACCCCCCATCAACCCTCAGTTTGTTCTCAGTATCCAGGAGTCTCTTATGGTTTGCCTCCCTCCCTCTCTGTAACTTTTTTTTTTCCCCTTTCCCTCTCCCATGGTCTTCTGTTAAGTTTCTCAGGATCCACATATGAATGAAAATATTTGGTATCTTCCTTTCTCTGAGTTATGTCATTTAGCATAATAACCTCCAGTTCCATCCACATTGCTGCAAATGGCATGATTTCATTCTTTCTCATTGTCAGGTAGTATTCCATTGTATATATAAGCCACATCTTCTTTATCCATCCATCAGTTGATGGACATTTAGGCTCTTTCCATAGTTTAGCTGTTGTTGAAAGTGCTGCTATAAACATTGGGGTACATATGCCCTTATGCATCAGCACTCCTGTATCCCTTGGGTAAATTCCTAGCAGTTGCTGAGTCATGGGGTAGTTCTATTTTTAGTTTTTTGAGGAACCTCTGTTTTCCAGAGCAGCTACACCAGTTTGCATTCCCACCGATAATGCAAGAGGGTTCACATTTCTCCACATCCTCGCCAGCATTTATAGTCTCCTGATTTGTTCATTTTAGCCACTCTGACTGGCATGAGGTGGTATCTCAGTGTGGCTTTGATTTGTATTTCCCTGATGATGAGTGACATTGAGCATCATTTCATGTGTCTGTTGGCCATCTGGATGTCTTCTTTGGAAAAGTGTCTATTCACGTCTTCTGCCCATTTCTTCACTGGATTATTTGTTTCTTGGGTGTGGAGTTTGGTGAGTTCTTTATAGATTTTGGATACTAGCTCTTTGTCTGATATGTCATTTGCAAATATCTTTTCCCATTCCCTTGGTTGCCTTTTAGTTTTGTTGATTGTTTTCTTTGCAGTGCAGAAGCTTTTTATCTTCATGAGGTTGCGATAATTCATTTTTGCTTTTAATTCCCTTGCCTTTGCAGATGTGTTGAGTAAGAAATCACTGCAGTTGGGGCGCCTGAGTGGCTCAGTCGGTTAAGCGGTAGACTTCGGCTCAGGTCATGATCTCGCTGTCTGTGAGTTCGAGCCCCGCGTCGGGCTCTGGGCTGACAACTCAGAGCCTGGAGCCTGTTTCTGATTCTGTGTCTCCCTCTCTCTGACCCTCCCCCGTTCATGCTCTGTCTCTCTCTGTCTCAAAAGTAAATAAACGTTAAAAAAAATTTTTAAAAATTTAAAAAAAAAAAAAAAGAAATCACTGCAGCTTAGGTCATAGATTTCTCCTCTAGGGTTTTGATGGTTTCCTGTCTCACATTCAGATCCTTTATCCATTTTGAGTTTATTTTTGTGTATGGTGTAAGAAAGTGGTCTAGTTTCATTCTTCTGAATGTTGCTATCCAGTTCTCTGAGCACTGTTTGTTAATGAGACTGTCTTTTTTTCCACTGGATACTCTTTCCTGCTATGTCAAAGATTAGTTGGCCATACATTTGTGGGTCCAGTTCTGGGTTCTCTATTCCGTTGGTCTATGTGTCTGTTTTTGTGCCAATTAGAGGTTCAGAGTTTAGTAGTTCAACCAAAATGAGCCTTGCATCCAGGAGAAAGTTAAATACTGGAGAAATAATTTTGTATAATGGATATTATGGGAGAGACTGTATAAAACCATAACATGAAAAAGATGGTCATCTGTGGATAAGAGAGCATATGAAAAACTAATGCTAAGCCAGCCAGAAAAATAACTGTAAGTGTTAAGAAGGAAAATCAAAATAGTACTGCCAGTTAAGCCAGAAAAGAAGAGAATATCTAGGAAGACAGATATCACAAATAAATAAAGGCAGGCAAAAAATGAAAAGTCTATTTGACAATCCAGGAGTCAACTTCCAGTAGTTTCAGTGGAGTGGTAGAGGGAGAAAAATACAGTGCAGTGGATTCAAGACTCACTGAGAGGCAGAAGAGTGAAAAAGGTGGTATAGATTGCTCTTGAGAGTCTATTGTCAGAAAAGAGAAAGAAGTAGAAACTGAAATACACTGATCATTTTGTTCATTTTCTGGAAGGAGTGGAAAGGACTAAACATGTTTGTAGGCCAAGGTGAGGGTATCAATTAAGAGATAGGCTAGGGACTCAGGGAGTGTAGTAAAGGTACAGTGAAACCAATAAAGAAAATGGGAAGAAGTTAATAAGAAGATGTTGACTTATGATCATATAGTTACATGCAAAAGTAGAAAAAAGAAAAAGATCTGCATTCAAATAAGAATTGAAATAACATCTCAACACAGAGCTCTGTATCTTATATTTTCTATAGTTTCCATTAGTCTTTCCTGTTATAAGATGTATATATCATTTCTATGACCCTCACAAGTATGACAAAAGCCATATAATACTCTCTGATTTTTAGATTTTGTTTTTAACTTCTTTTCTCACCATTTATTATGCCTAATCCATCCTATATTTGACTATCCAAGTTTCCAAAGCATGCACATTTCACAAAGGAATATATTTCCATTTTCTGCTGCAGGCACATATTCTGTAGAATGTTACATTACAAATGCAAACTTTGGGAAAAGGTGAAGAGTCAGTAACTCTGATGGGCGATAGAAACAGGTTAGAAAACAGTGGATGTAATCATCTGTTTTCTGCCTCTCCTTACTGACAAGATGGACTAAATTAGCATTTATTGACTTTGAGAAAGTTGCGCTTGTCAGATGCAGCATCTGAAAAAGAAAAAAGAAAGATCAGAGTTTTCTTTGGTTTATTTATTCAATGGCTAAATAGTTAACATGTAGGATTAATTTAATTTTTGCAGTTCTGTTACCAAGTAGAATAAAAATAGCAGTGAATTAACATGATATTCATTAAGTAAAGGGATGTTTGTGGAATCTTTTCCTTTACTTAATTCTACATAAGCAAAATTATTATCCCTTATAGTGTCAGGAGACATCTAAATTGTGATTGTATTGTCAGACATTTTTATTATGATTTTTGTCCTTGGTGATCCCTGCATTTTTCAGTACTGTTGGGAAAGCTAATTTGGAGCATATAAAATCGCATTTACCAATATTGAGCTGTAATGATGTAAAAAGTTTCGATTCAGTAGTTTTGTCATATTTGGTCAATTGCCAGCAATTGCCGTTAGTGAGAAGTGAAGCACCTACAAGAAGTACCAAATCGGTATGAGAGACAAATCAAAAGGAGATGAAATGATCTGTAATGAGCAGAGAAAAATCAATAAGGGAAGAAAAGAGCCTCTCTCTAAAAATGAATGAAGAAGAGTTGGGCTGATGTTTGAACTACATTTATCCCATGTAAATGGTGACTCTGAGCAGTAAAGCTTCACACAAAAATACCTGTTCCTTGTTCTAATTCTCCCTGATTGTGAGTCCATTCTAAAACCATACATTCGCTGTACCTGGTAATACATTGAAAAATCTGTGTCTTATTAAAAAATCCTGTTTAAAGGGGCAAACTTAAAGCAAGATCTACACTGTATAAAACCGTCTCTATACAATAATGAGCAATGCACCTTATTGTCATTCTAGACAACACCACTCCTACTAGCCTAGTTAAGACTGAATAAAGAACAGCATGTGAATTCTCAGCCTGGTTTGTAGGTTCACCTTGGAGCTAACTTAATTCAGTGTTCTGTCTTGAAGCATATACAAAACTTCTCAGGAAAACATCAAAGAAGAATTCATACATTCTCAAAGAGCTAAAGTATTTCATGGATCCCAGGAGGATAAATGGGAACTTTGACAAGAATGGAGAATGTAGCATCTCAGAGGTGCAATTGCTCTGCTGTTCTGTTCAGCAGCTCCCATTAAGAAAACTGCTTCACCTTCTGATTAACAATAGGCTTTTCTAGTAAATTCATTGCTTTAACTAGAGAATGCACAAAAGCAGAATTCAGGATTTAGGGGAGCATTCAGTGCATCACTTCATTTCTCAAATACGCTATTACTTTTTGTCTCCCAAGGATTAGACAAAATCAGGTGTATCCAGTACCTTTAAAATAGAAGGGCAAGGGTCATCTTTTCTAATCACAGAAATTTGGGAGAAAATAGGGAAAGTGGGTTTCATCCTTCATTAACCCAAATCTTTGGGTTCCAAGTCAGGGGCTTGGTGGTAATCAGCCTTAAAGATGGCCTCTAATGCCTCTTGGTAGTCACACCTTTGTGAATTGTACTAGAGTTGGTCTGTTTGGTGAATCAAATATGGCAGAAGGGATGGTATGTTACTTCTGAGTTTAATTTATAAGAGATTATAGCTTCCAGCTTTCTCGTGCTCTCACTCTCTCTTGCTTTCTCTGATCACTAGATCTGGGGGAAGCCCTATAGAGGCCCACATGATGAGGAACTGAAACTTCTTACTAATAGCCATGTGAGTGGGCTTGAAAACAGATTCTCCAGCCCCATTTATAGAGATGCAGACCATCTAAGAGCTTGACTGCAATCTCATGAGACATCCTGAGCTAGAGACACATGGCTAAGCTACTTCTGGATTCCTAACCCTCAGACACTGTGTGACATTATAAAGTTTCTTGTCTTAAGCCGCTAAATTTTGCAGTAATTTGTTATGCAGCATTAGTTAAGTACGTTGGCTATTTTTATCTATACTGGAATGTAAACTTCTCCTTTATGATTTTTTAAAAATAAATTATGACAAAGTTTCTTTCATTTTATGATCATCACTTATAGAGTGGGATTATATCCTTTCAATAATTGGGATCCAGGACTTTTAAAAGAAAAAAGATTCTATCCTGGTGTTCATAATTTTAGTGATCTTATTTGCTTCATCTGTCCAGAACACATGGCAGGCACTAAGATTAGGGGCAATCTCTATAAAAACTGTAAAGGTTTACATTCTGCTATTAAGTATTTTTATTGTCCTTCTTTCTCCAAGTAATTCTGGCTCTTTGTACTAGTCTATATGTATAAGTTGAAGATAATAATAGAACTGAGTTGTTAGATAAAATGAGTAAATATATGTAAAATATTTTAAACAGTGCCTGGAATTTTGTAATTACCATGTACATGCACATTCTTGTATTATCTCCATCTCATCATCCTCACAAACAGAGAAATTATTAGGAAAATCTCAGCCTGTCTCTGTGATCATCATTTTTCATCCAGAGTTTGTTGTCCTAGAATGTATTCTTCCGCATTATCAAGTTCTTCGTGTTTCTTAAGATAATACCTTAACACTCGAGATTTTGGGTCCCTCTCTGCCAGGATCAATTTATTGGATAATATTCAAATTTAAATATAGCCTACCTTTTAAATAAGATCTGAATCATTTTAACATAAAAAGGAACTGTCAATAATCATGGGTCCTTTAATGAGAAGAGGAATCACCATTTGACTTAAGCCCTACAATGTCAGTTAACCCCAGAGGGTAATAGAGAAATATTTTCAAAGTAGGTTTGAATGCACACTCTGCCATATAAGCTAGGAGTCCAGAATAGAGCCCCAATACAGATTTTGACATATATCCTTAGTGTAAAAAATATATTTTTCTTATTATAAAAAATACTTTAACAATGTAATAATTTAATCAGAAAGTATTAAGGAAGTAAAGTTTTAAAGGAACTAAAAAGTCATATAAATCTCTATCCTGAACTTGGAAATAATTCCTCTAGTGCTTGGCCTGTACATATTTCATCCAATCTAAGACATCATCAATTGTAAGTGTTCCATTACATTATGAACCACTAAGAAAGAAAAGAAATATGCTGCCAATTAAAATCATGGTAAAATACTTTCCTGTGACATATCATTTTTACTTTTATGTATTAAAAGCCTTTTTTTGCAATTTACCAAATAACTTTAGTCGCATATAGCACTTGTACATGCAAAAGAAAGAAAATATGAGCAAGATAACTTGGTTAAGATACTCCTAACTTGTCTTTACATGAGATACAAACTCTACTGAATCATTGTTTGAAGTGGCCCTGTACATGTTTTTACCCGTAATTTCTGCTGGACTATGATGCAGTGCTTTTTACAGGAGTGTTCTGTTGTCTTCTCTGAGCTCTTCTTTCAGGCTATGGACACTGTAAGTTTTGTTGCATGTACACAGGGAAATGCAAATAAGTCAGCTTTGCCCTCTCATCAACAGAAAATGATAATATCTACTCCTATTTCAGAGATGTTAGAAAAACAAAACAATGTCAGCATCAGTTAGCATCCAGTCAAAAAACAGAACTAATATCAAGAAATTCAATAGGAAGAATTTAATGTAGATCTACTTAGAGAATTTTTAGAGAGATAAAAAGGCAAATAGAGGTAGATAAGACAACCAGACAGCCAATGAGGGAAGCTACTCTCACTTTTAGGGTGGACACATAAAGGGATGAGGTGTTATTTGTGCATATTAGCCAATTTGCCTGGCAGAAACTGGAATCATGGAGGGAGACACTGGAGCTAGAGCCCCAGAGGATATGTCTGGCTGAGGATGCCTTCTGTAGCAGAGAGAGGAGAGAGACACATTGCCTCTTCTCCTTCCCTCCCCCATTTGCTCACACATAACTCCCATTACTTAAAACTGAGGAAGTCAGCTGGCAAGGAGTAAGGAGTAGGTTTTCAGAATCAGCAGAGCAAGGGATGGGTGAAAAATGGATCTGAGAACAAACCTGTAAATCACCAGCAAAAGAAGCATTTTAGAATTGATTAAATATGGTATTTATCACTATCTTCATCTCTATAATGAATTTAATCATATAACGTATGCTCTTTTATAACCCACCTTTTGTATTCACACTGAGCCGTGTATGTATATATCTACTATTGAGGCTCTATTTGTCTTTTTTTTGGTTGTGTTGGGTACTGCATTGTTTGAATAAATTTATTGAATATATTCATAAAGGAGTTTGTCTTTATCTGTAGCTCTATAAACCTTTACTCATTTTTACATATTCTTTGCATAATACACATTTTTGTTGCCCTCCCCTTAAAAGTGTAAACCCCTCAGATGCTTTTATATTTCTTGACTATTTCTAATAAGGATGATTTTTAATCATTTTTTAAAATTTTGCTATTAAACACTAGCATATGTATTTATTTATTAAACTAGAATGGTTGGAATAAGTAGACATTCAAATTGTAATTATTCTGAGGCCATTTGTTATAGTGGAAAGCTTATACATGCATTTTAGAGTCATATGAATGTTTCACACCATTCTGTAATTATACATGCTAACTAGTGATTAGTTATTTGGGTGAGTTATTTGAACTTTAAATTAGGTTTCTTCTACAAAATGGGAATAATAATTCCCACCTCTTAATTTATTGTGAAACTATATAAAATATGCCTGAACACAACATATACTCAATGTTATTCCCATCCCTCCAGCATCAATCTTAGTTACATGCAGTTTTCCCTCTATGTCTATTTTGTATTGAACAGATGATGAAACTTGCAGTAAATTTACTCCCAGTGAGTTCTGACATTGTTTCTTCTTACTAAAATTTAAGGATTTGCCAAGGAGCAAACAACAGGAAAAATGTAGCCTACAAAAAAAAAAAAAAAATTAAAAATAAAAAATGTGATCTATAGCAGTTGACTTGTTGCAAGCAGCTGAACTGTAAAGTCCTGCTTCATGTTATATGTAGTAAGATTCAGTGATACAGTCTAATCATTGCTTTATTTTGATTTTGATAATGCAGAGCTCTGGAACTCGAAATGATTAGTGCATGGATGTTAAACCAGCTACCAATTCTTCCATCTGGTTATTCACCCACTGATTAATCAATTTAACAAATATTGGTTTAGTGCCTTCATGTTTCAGACACTATATTGGGTGCTGGGGATACGATGGAAACCACAACCAAAATCAAACCCAAACCAAATCAAATGAGGAAGAGAGCAAGAGAGCGCACAGGAGCGCACACACAAGTGCATGGGCGAGCCATCAAAAATGAAAAAACAAGGGGCGCCTGGGTGGCTCAGTCGGTTGAGCGTCCAACTTCGGCTCAGGTCACGATATCGCGGTCCGTGAGTTCGAGCCCTGCGTCAGGCTCTGTGCTGAGTTCTCAGAGCCTGGAGCCTGTTTCAGATTCTGTGTCTCCCTCTCTCTCTGACCCTCCCCCGTTCATGCTCTGTCTCTCTCTGTCTCAAAAATAAATAAACGTTAAATAAATAAATAAATAAATAAAATAAAAAAATGAAAAAACAAGAAAGCAAGCAGCACTCACAAGACTCACAGTTTCTAAGGGTGAGGAGTACTGCTATTAAATAATTGTACAAAAGTATACAAACTTAATTCATAATAAAAAGCTATATAAAAGTAAAAGGTAAAACTATGGAAATCATAACAGCACCCTGGTTTAGTTTGTCAGTTGAAGGAAAGGTTTCTGAAAAAGACATTTAAAATATACCTGAAAGATGAGTAATAGTAGCAAGGGAAAGTGGAGTACCTTTGGGTGAATAAATCAGCTAATTTATCCATTTTTTTAAAAGCAAGCTTCTACTTTCAGTATATTATCATTCTATCAGCAGATATTCCATATAAAATGTTTATAGTAAACTCTTTTCTTGACAATTAACATTCTGGGTTTTTTATGTCAACTTTGTTATTTGAAGAGTAGCTTAAAGTAGAATGATTTCATTATTGAAGACTATATTATTCCTTACTGTGGAAATTTCTTTTTTTTTAATTTTTTTTAATGTTTATTTATTTTTGACAGAGAGAGAGAGAGAGCATGAGCAGGGGAGGGACAGAGAGAGAGGGAGACACAGAATCCATAGTAGGCTCCAGGCTCTGAGCTGTCAGCACAGAGCCTGACACGGGGCTTGAACTCACAGACCGCAAGATCATGACCTGAGCCAAAGTTGGACGCTCAAGCAACTGAGCCACGCAGGCGCCCCTAGAAATTTCTTTTGAGAAGAATATTAAATAATGTGGAACTTTTGTCAACTTTACTTTGTCCTTTATCTCAGTGACTTACACTTAATTATAGGTATATATATCCATACTATTTGGTTTGAAATAACCAAAATTTGACATAGTTTAATTAAAAAATGGAATGTATTGGCTCATGTAAATCACAAGTCTATTTTTAGACATTATTCTTAACTGGATGTATGTAGGTACTTAAGCATGTTTATCAGAATAATCTCTAAATTTATCTCACAGTGTCCAATACCTAAGAAGAGAGCTATTTGGAATTGATGTAGATACCTCACTATTGATTTTTATACAGTATATTAATACTTTTGTAAAAAATCAAGTTTGGTAGGAAAATTGTGACATGCTGCCACTTTTGCCACTTTTTTGAATGTGTCCTTTAGGGGTAGAATAGAACTGATTCTCTTCTATGCAACTGACAGGAATCCATTTTCTTCAATTTGGAGCCATCTGAATTGATTAGGTAATTAATGTCAGAAAGAATAAATTCAGATCAGCTCTTATAAAACCAAAAGCATATGTTGGCTTTTGGTACATGTCTTCCAACAATTTACTGCTTTATATCCAGCAATAACATGTATATTGGAATATGTACTATGATCTTGTATTATTAAATATTTGTTGGTGCTTTGCTAAAGAACACACACACACAGATTTGTAAACTTTTGTTTACAAAAGTAAACAAAAGTTTATTTACTTTTGACAGAGAGAGAGAGACAGAGCATGAGTAGGGGAGGGGCAGAGAGAGGGAGACACAGAATCTGAAGCAGGCTCCAGACTCTAAGCTGTCAGCACAGAGCCTGATGTGGGGCTTGAACTCACAGACCACGAGATCATGACCTGAGCCGAAGTCAGACGCTCAACCGACTGAGCCACACAGGCGCCCCAGATCCATACTTTTTTAAAATTCAGAGAGCATGACTAAAATGAGCTGTTCATTTCTTCTAGAATAAAATTGTTGCCATCATTTTTCCTTCAGACCTTAAAGTTTTCACAATTTATGCTTTCATTCAATGGTGTGATTCCCCAGTAGCCCTGTGGGGACCTCAGAAACTGTTGTATGTCCTACCTCAGTGCAGAGAAAGAAAGACCTTCTATTAGATTAGGCATTGTGTGTGTGTGTGTGTGTGTGTGTGTGTGTGTGTGATTTTTAGTGTCTCTCTGTCACTATCTGCTTGTATCTCTCTCTCTTTCTCACTCTCATAAAGGTGTGTCATTTCTCCTTCCTGTTTTCCTTGTTAACTCCTTTGTGGCTTTGATTTAAGAGACCACACAGAATATGTGCACTAGAGTTTATCAGGGAAAATAACCTCAAACTCATTACTGTTCAATGTCTCAGAGTCTTTGTGGAAATAAACACAAAGGATTTCCTGAAATTTAAGTAATCCATCCATTTTTCTTGCTCAGAGATTTTTTTTTAGTTTATTTCTTTTGTGAGAGAGACAATGGTGGGAGGGGCAGAAAGAGAGAAGGAGAGAGAGGGAGAGAATCCTAAGCAGGCTTTTGAACAATGAGCATAGAGCCAGATGTGGGGCTCCAACTCACAAACCGTGAAATCATGACCTGAGCCAAAATCAAGAGTCAGACACAACTGACTGAGCCACCCAGGCACCCCCCTTGCTCAGAGATTCTTAACCTTGCATAAAAGAGGATTTAAGAGCTTCTTAAAATTACATACATATTTTATGCATTTGAATTTAGTGGGCAGTCTGTTATTTTCACCAAGTATTCAAAATGGTCTGTAATTAAGAAATGGTTAAGAATCATCTCACCTGATGTTTTCAAATCTATAATTGGATTCAGCAAAAAGACTATAATGCTATGTACTGTGTGTGTGGACTTTGGTACTCCAGAAATGCGTAATTTAATTGTGCTTAAGTTGACTATTAAAATTACACACACACACACACACACACACACACACACACATTTAAAAAACAATAACATAAACAAAAAGTATCACTTTGCCTAGTACATCTCTTCTAAAATAAAATTGTTGCCATCATTTTTGCTTCAGACCTTAAAGTTTTCACTATTTATGCTTTCATTCAGTGGTGTAAAGATATCTACCTTTGGTGTCCATATGAACAATAAATGTGCTTCTTTGAAAAACTGGCCTATCTTCATATTTTGGAAGCAGTGGGTCAAGTAGCTGGTTGTGTTTCCTCTGGCTTTGCTGTTATAGACAGTGAACTGCCAAATTAGAGGCTTGAGATGAGCTATTATACTCCAGGGCACACATTTTCTATAACTGTTGAATTTATTCTTTTGTTTCTACCTTTATTTATCTTTGCTACAAATTATTTACTTCTTTTTTCTTATGCATTTTGTTGTACTGTGTATATTTATAAGTTGTGTTAAATCACTTCCAAAAGCACTGAGAATACAAATATAAATGAACAAATAAATAACAATAGTGACTGAGGCAGCATACAAATCATTTTGTTTGTACATTTTTTTCACATGGTCCATAGTTTCAATATGTCTTCAGAAATAGTTTCTTTAGCAACATACTTTTGTAGTTTTTTGTTGTAAATATGTATTTAGGTTTAAAATCTACTAACCTATGTTTAATAAAGTAGTAAGATAAAGGGGGCCCACACAGAAAAATGAATCCAAAGTATTTTAACTAGAACAGTGAAACAGGGAAGCTCCTTTTTCTCTGTTAGGTTTAAAAACCTATTTCAATAGGGGCAGGGGCGCCTGGGTGTCTCAGTTGGTTAAGCATCCGACTTCAGCTCAGGTGTTGATCTCATGGTTTGTGAGTTTGAACCCTGTGCCAGGCTCTGTGCTGACAGCTCAGACCTGGAGCCTGCTTTGGGTTCTGTGTCTCCCTATCTCTCTCTGCCCCTCCCCTGCTCGCTCGCTCTCTCTCTCTCTCTCTCTCTCTCAAAATTAAATAAACATTAAGAAATTTTTTAAAAAATTAAAAGAAAACCCATATTTTAGGAATCACTGCTTTTGGTAAATGTGCTATTTTGCAGTTGCTTATTCAGAAAATCTATCAAATTGAACATACTACCCATAATGTACCTACTCTGTCTTCTACTTACAAACATAATTATGAGTTTCTACCTTGGGAGGTATTTTGGTACACACCAATATATTTTGCATATGTGTGTGTGTGTACAACTGAACTTTTATCTTTTAGTAAAATTTCAGTCATTTAGTCTCTATTTTTATTTCTCTTACCTTTAAACTTGTATTTGTAACAGGTTAACAATGGTGTTGCTCCTTTGTTGCTGTTTGGTATGAATGGGTTGCTAACTATCTTACTGTATTGTGCTAAGATGTCCTGATGAATGGGAAAAGAGTGTAAAAAAGGAATTGATTTTTCTTTTTATGCCCAAGTAGGATTCCCACACTACATTGGTATGTGTAGAATAATCATTTAAATCTGTGTTTAGTTCGTAAGTCAAAACCCAAACCTTGGGCATAGCTTAGCTAATAAGAATGCTATAGACTATACTGTTTACTGTTTACTATAAACCACTTCTTTCCAGCAGCATATTGTGCTATGGAAGCATTAAGGGTTAACTTAGAGAAAATGAAAATCCTATTCATATTACACGAAACTTAGGTAAAATTTAACAAGTAAATATACTTTGGGTAGCCTGCATGCCCAAGAATGCTGAGTCCTCAGGCAAACTGAAAAGCCTTCCCTCATCACATATTGCATTCCAGGCAAGGCCTAGGCTTAGTTCTACTATGCATGTTGCATAAGTGCTCAGTGAATACTTGTAGAGTAATTGATAACACTGTAAGGAAAAAGAACAGCCCTATATAGTGCGCCTGTGACTCACATACAGCTGTCAGGAAAGAAAAATGAAGTGCCCAGGTTACCCAAAACTAGATTTGCTAGAATAAAAGGAAATGGCTGTCTGGTAGCTCCTAGGCAGAGAGCTAATATCCACTGCTTCCTTTCATCTTATGGGTGATTTAGTACTGTGCTAGAAGATGTGGTCATTGCTCTCCTCTGCTTCTACTAGCAATATCACAGCTAGGCTGACCCTTAGAAGGAAAAGAAAATGTGAGCATCGCTTCCTTTACAAGTTTGCAGTGAATTGCTAAACTGTAAAGACTTCACTTTTAATACACAAAGAGAAAACCTGTGGTAGTTATTTTTAAGGTCTGCCAAAAATAGCCTAAGGGACAATCTCCCCAAGTAGTTGCAAGTAGGCAGAGAAAAGGAGAACCAAGACACTTCAGAGTAAACAGTCTAGTGGGCTAGAGAGTACATATCTGAAGGAATAACTATTAGAAGCTATTTTCTTTCTACTTTTGGAGAAACTTGGTGTTACCGTGTAAAGTAGTCTCTAAAATAAAATAAGGACTGTAGAGGTATGAATTCAGGGCTATGGAATCAACTCAAAGAAGATAAAGGCATGCTTCTAGGTTTCTTCTGCTAACTGCCTTTGAGAGTGATTGGACATTAATCCCTTTGATTCATTTCTTCATTTCACTTCATTACTGCTTTATCTGTAAGATTTTGCCCTGAGAAATAGAATCACTATGAGTAATGTAGAGTAGAGATTTATCATAGAGACCTGTACCTCACAAGGTTGTAGTTGCTGGTGTAGAAGTCTCTGCAAGGCTGCTGCCTTTGTGATCTTGTGCTAGGTGTCAAGTCTCAATAGGTCAGCTAGGCTCAGTCTGGGCTTCCTAAGCTGAATGTATATCAGGGGAGAGCAGAGAAAAATTGGAACCTTGTGAAGACAGATTGCAACCCATGAAGCCAAATGGGGACCCACACCTGTCTTTTACTACTACCAAACCTGTGATGCACGTAACCTGTAAGTGAAGCTGCTGCTATTTGCCAAAGAACTGCATAAAAAGCTTCAAGTTCATGGTTAGCATTATGTTCTTTGATCATAGCATTTTATCAGCTTACTCCCAACTTTCCATTCCCATTCTCCCATCTATAAACTCTTCAACTCCCCATAGAAAATTAAAAATTTTGCAAAAGATTTGAAAAAGTCTACCAAACAACATCTGAAATTGAACCACAGTTATCTGCAAGAAGCAGAACCCATTTTCAGGTACTTTTAAACTCAAAGTGGTTTTCCAAGAGGATGATTTTCATTACAGAGATACCCAGGAGTATTGTAGGTTCAGTTCCAGAGTGCAGTAAAGCAAATGCCACAACAAAGTGAGTTAAATGAATGTTTCTGTTTCCCAGTGTATATAAAAGTTATGTTTACACTGCACTGTAGTCTATTAAGTGTACAACAGTGTTATGTCTAAGAAAACAGTGTACATACCTTTATTAAAAATACTTTTGCTAAAAAGGCTAGCCATTATCTAAGATTTCAGGGATACATAATCTTTTTGCTGGTGGAGGGTCTGGCCTTGATGTTGAGGGCTGCTGATTGATCAGGGTGGTGGTTGCTGAATGTTGGGGTGACTGTGGCAGTTTCTTAAAATAAGATAGTAGTGAAGGTTGCCACATAATGGACTCTTCCTTTCATGAACAGTTTCTCTATAACATGTGAAGTTGTTGTATAGCATTTTACCCACAGTAGAACTTCTTTAAGAGTTGGAGTCAATCCTGTCAGACACAGCCACTGCTTTATCAATTAAGTTGTTGTAACATTTTACATCCTTTGTTGTCATTTCAATGATCTTCACAGCATCTTCACCAGGAGTAGTTTCTATCTCAAGAGACCACTATCTCTGCTTATCCATAGTAGCAACTAATCATCTACTGTAAGTTTAAAATTTCATTAAATGTTTATTTTTGAGAGAGAGAGAGAGAGAGAGAGAGAGAGAGAGAGAGAAAGCATGAGTGGGGAAGGGATAGAGAGAGAGGGAGACACAGAATCTGAAGCAGTGAAGCAGGCTCCAGGCTCCAAGCTGTCAGCACAGAGCCCGATGGCCCAATGTGGAGCTTGAACTCATGAACCGTGAACATGACCCAAGCCAAAGTTGAATGTTTATTCAACTGAGCCACCCAGGCACCCCTTATCCACTATAAGCTTAATCATAAGATTGCAGCAATTCAGTCACATCTTCAGGCTCCATTTGTAATTGTAGTTCTCTTGCTTTTTCCACCGCATCTGTAGTTACTTTCTCCACTGACATCTTGAATCTTCAATTTGTAAACACTGCAATACCTTTGAAGAGCACAATAAAACAAGATATTGGAATCTTTCTCTTAGTTTTGGAATCTTTGTGCAGCAGTGGGAACATTAAAAGAAGATTCATTGTTCACAGGAAAAAGATAACTCTTGTTGTGTTTTGTAGCAATCTCCACAAAGACCGTGTCCACCAGACTAAACCCCGATCACATGAAGACTATCCTTTCGCAGTCATCCACATGACCTGTGTTGTAGTGCTATGCTGTTCAAGAATTTAGTGCCAGCTAACACAATGACTGGCTGAGTAGTGTAGCTTTGATGTGCACCGTCGTAATGCTATTTTTATTCTTTCTTTAGGGAGGAATGTTGGAAGCTGGCTCTTTAAAAGTAACCAGTTTAGAATGAAGCAACCATATGGTTGATTACAATGGTGCTTTTCATTTTAGTTCAGTTTTGGTTAAGTTGGAATCTGATATCATAAGTACTCTTTCGTATAACAACAGAACAAAGACTAGGCATTTTAATCTTACCATTTATGTTTGTATATAAATCTTAAAATTCAAAAGATAATATGAAGGACTAAGCATTATATACATTTTAAAATTATAATATCTCTTAAAATTTTCATATTTGCACAATGCCTTACTTTAGAATTTTAAAATTATCACATTTATATAATATCTTACTGTAGTGTGTACTCTAAAGAAATTGTAAGTTTGGTGGGAGATTGAAGAAAAGAAATGAACATGCAAAAATTATTCCTTAAAGAATGTGTAAAACAGTTTACCTAATGCAGGTAACTGGAATAAAGCAATCTATATACCAGCAAGTTCACATTTTTAGGTTCAGTTCGCATTAATAAGAACATTTAAAAAGAGATTCTTTGATCACATAAAAGAGATGGTTCTCGCTCTCATTTCTTCCAAGAACCAATCGATGTTGTCTTTTATAGTATTTTTTCCCCCTTTGGTGATGCTTTCTCATAAAATGAAAGATGTAATAAATTAGAAACTAAAGAGAAAATAAAAGAACCATAATCTATGTGTATTGTTGCAATGATTTTTAATTTGTTCAAATACTTTTCCATAAAGTTTGCAAAAACTATGTTTCCCAAGCATGAATGCAAGAACAAAGTGCATAAAATTGCTATAGTAAGTTTTAGATACAAAAACTTGATAATATTAAAGTTTTTATTGAAAATTTTCCCTTTGAAAGACATCACATTTATATCATATCTTGAAATATAAATGCGATATTATTTTTTATCATAATATCATGACATTATGTCTGTCTTTCACATAATGTCAGGTATTGTTGAATTACTCTCTAAATAATTTTATTCTTAGACATTAAGTATCCTTTAATTTTGAAAAATTAGTATTTTTGTGTAAAACAAAAAGAATATGGTGGGGTTAAGAAAAATTTGAAGATATTTCTGTTATTTTTAGAAATTTGTGTCACTAAAAGATATTGAGTAACTTGGTACTTCAGGTATCAGGTTTGTCAATAATGTTTGACATTGGAAGTTTACTAGAGCCTGTAGAGAATTATGACCTTGACCCTCTCTGGAAAGCCCTCATCTATCAGACAATCAGTCAACCAGTTATTCTATAAGTCAGCCAATCAGGTGGTCAATCAGTCAACCAGTTAGTTTACATTTACTTGTTGCTAGGTGGAACATTTGGAACATAAAATGCAAACTTTCTCAGCATCGCAACCAAAGGATTTTATTCCACATCCGAGCTGATATATGGAGGGTGGGAGGGCACAAAGAATCACTTAATAGGTGAGAAGTTTGATAGGATAAAATGCTGATCCATAATTTGTTTGATTCAGATAGGTACATGCAAATACTATTCTTATCATTGTATTCCTGCCATTTTGGGGAATGCGTGGTCTATGGCAAGGCAGTGGGCTGTGGTGTACACAACCCTAGGTCCAAACCTTGGTTTAGGTGCCGACTCATTTTGAGGATTTTATCAAAGCTAGTTTTTGGTTCCTGGCCTGTTTAATTAGAGTGTTGGCCTGAATAACTCCTATGCCTTATAATTCTAGAATTCTATGATGTTTTTTTCTTCATGTCAGTATATAGAATAGGGATTTTCAACAGCTTCTTGTAGCTTTCTGGTATACTGTGAGCTCTTTTCAGCATACCACCTCAAGTTGATCATTATGTAACATTTCATTTTGTTCCAATCAAGTTTGCAAACTGTTTTAGTGATATCCATCAAATAGATCATTTAGACGAGTGGATTGTGGTATAGAATTGGGGATACCTTGTTGCCAAAATGTAAAAAAGCATGGGATAATATTAATCCAGTGATAGAAAAAATAATTTCCTTAAGAGGATATTAGGAAAGTCATGTTAAGTTAGTAAACAGGAACTGAAACTACATCACAATGCTAAGTGTGGAAATGTGTGTGGTGTAATAACTGTGAATAGTTTTCTAGATATTCTGAGAACTTGTTATAGCTTAATAGTGATTGTGTTATCACTATAATTGCCTTATATCAGGCCTTTAAAATTTTTCCAATGTACTACTAAATAATTTTGGCATTCATGGGGATTTAACAAATACAGAAAGTTTAAGATTTAGTATAGAGGGGTAAATAATCAAGTTGATTCGTAATAAATTTAACTCAAACTAGATGGAATCCTCTGAATCAAATCTTGAAATTTAAGAAAGCACATGTAGAGTCAGACCAATTTAAGTCCACTGTGACATAGTGCAGCATATTTTTCTGAATTTAATGTAAACAAGGAAATTTATAAAAAACAAAGCTAATGGTCTGTTAAGGAATTTCACTTTGAGGACTGTGCATTCCAGTTGACATGCTGAATAAGTATTCCACTTGCACTCATATTCAGACTTTGAGGTTGTTTTCTTGATAATTAGATATTTCCCCAAGTTATGAAATTCTTACACTTACATTAAACAGTAATAATCAGATTAAAAAATACTGGGACTTAATAATAATTATGAGGAAATGAAATGATTTGGCTCAGAAATGAGAAAATGAAAAGCATGGATCAAATTGTACAGCACCTCCTTGATGGTTTGACATGAGGCTAGAAGCAAGAGTTTACACTAAACATTGTTTTTAAAATGCAACCTTCAGTGTTATTTGATTTTTTTCCCCAAGCAGACTAAGATGTGAAATTTAATAATCCTTTCTGACAATTTTATAAAAATGGACTGCCATGCTTAATTGATGATAGGCCTCTTCATCTGCCACCCCCAGGCATTCGCTGTAAGTTAGTGATAGAGAGTTCACAGCCTCTATCCATCAGATGTTTGACTGCATCTGTGTTATTAACCTTTGGGTTGATCTGAGAGTGGCATTGCCCCAACTAACCGGCTGTCATGTCAGTTTGGCAGCTGGGCTTTGCATGTTCTCCTTCACTTTCACTTTGTCTTCCAAGACCATCTGAACAGATAGGGACAAAGCAATGTAGCCAATTACCTTGTAATTTCTAGATTGTACAGCCTTTTTTTTTTTTTTTTTCTTTTTCTTTTTTTTTTTTTTTTTTTTTTTTTTTGCTTTGCTTTTTCTGAAATAGTGCCAGAAGGCACTATTCCATTTCCAGGAGGAAATAAAATTCTAAAAGATGTGAGTAGTTGATGCCTTAGAAATATAATAGTCAAAAGTCTTTGAGACTACAGGTTCTAATTTCAGCTCCAACTCTATGTGACTCTTTGCAAGATACTTAACCAACTGGAACTCACTGGTAAAATAAAGGATATTATTTGGAAATTATTTGGAGCAAGAAAATTATTTTGGGGCAGAGACAATGAATTTTCGTCCAGAATTCATTCTCTCTGTGTATCTTTTATAGGTGAGCTCTATGTATCAGGGGAAGATTTATCTTTTGAAAGTGTTAAGGGAAAAAAAGGATGTGAAATAAATAAATGAATAATTTGCTAGCTCCCCCTTCCCCAGGAGCTTGGAAGAAGCTGTAAAAGTTATACCACATTAACTTCACAGTGATTCCCAGTAAGTCTACCTTAACCAACTCCATTACTATACACATTATTTTAGAAGGACTACTGCTCTCCCAGCTAGAGACTACGTTTCTTAACCTGCTTTGTTACTGTGACTATCTGACCTTGTTCTAGGCAAAAGGGGTACACAAATGATATATGCAGCTTTCAGATAATATTCTTTAAAACCCCTGCTTGTCTTTTTCTTTTTTCCTTTTCTCACTTATGGGAAATGGTACCATTTTGGACTCAGAGGTAGAAACTCTACCTTGAGTCTGGCAGAGCCCTCTTGGGATCACCCTATGTACTAAATGTTCCTTGAGAGAGAAATAAGCCTGTACTTTTTTTAAGTCAATGTATATTTGGGTCTCTGTTCGTACCTTAGTCTATATACTAATAAATATAAATACCTATGTTTTAGCAATTTTTATGAGGGTCAAAAAATATAGTGCAGGTAAAATGCTTTCATGTGGTATTCTGAAAATACTAGCTTTCTTGCAGACAGAATTTTTAAATTATCTAGTTTTGTTTGGGAAAATAAGTAATCCTAAGATCAATAGAGAGGTTAATCCTTGGATAATTTTAAACCAAAGTCATTCTAAAATTTAATTCAATAAATGGTTATTAGGTTTAAAATAAAATTACTTTAACATGTAATCTAACAAACAGTTATTAGGTGTCATCGTGCCAGGAACTGTGCAAGCATCAGAAATACAAAATTAAATATAGTTTAGTACAATAGGTATACTATTTGAGCATGTATACGTGGTAACCTGAATGCAAAAGTGAAACATATTGTAGACTTATTCAGATAGGAAAACATGAGTTAAGTGTTATTTCCTTGTCTGCATAACCATGTGTATTTAATTTATGCCCTCATGTTTTACTAGTTGTGGTTTTTCAGGTTATAACTGAATTTCTACAATAGGAAAGGGGATACATTTTAATTACCATCAGGATCTAGTATATGTGTTTTTCACTGTAGCAATCATGTTCTTACTTCTAAACTATTAAGAAAAGTACTGTGGGGGCGCCTGGGTGGCTCAGTCGGTTGAGCATCCAACTTCGGCTCAGGTCACGATCTCGCGACCGTGAGTTCGAGCCCCGCGTTGGGCTCTGGGCTGATGGCTCAGAGCCTGGAGCCTGCTTCCGATTCTGTGTCTCCCTCTCTCTCTGCCCCTCCCCCGTTCATGCTCTGTCTCTCTCTGTCTCAAAAATAAATAAACGTTAAAAAAAAAAATTAAAAAAAATAAAATTAAATTAAAAAAAGAAAAGTACTGTGTACAATTGATTCAATTTAATCGTGATTGTTTACTAAAAATATAAGTTGACAGAAATTTACTTGTGTGTAGATGATTTTCAGTTATCTGAAAATAATATCTACATGGATTACTGACTATGGGATTTGTTTTCTTATCCTGTAAGTTTATATATGTATCCAACCTTTCCATAGTGACTTTTCTGCCTCCTATACAGTTACTACTATAGAGACCCCAACTATTCAAATATTGAGATAACATATAATGATGAAGAGAAAGGTAGTTAATTTTATGTAAATGTTTTGATGCTTGATATATAATATGTAAGAGTAAATACAAGTTTAAGTGGCTTAATTCTACCTGTGAAAAATAAGGGAAGAGATGTCCTACCTTTCCTTTTTTTTAGACATTTACTTTAGAAAATTTGTGGTTATTTTCCTTCCATCTCTTTAAAATGTATGTAAATCTTTTTAAAGGCTAAATAAGCCCCTTGTCATTTTTACAATCTGGGAATGTCTTTCTCTAGGACCTGGGAGTCCTCTCTGAAATGTAATCATTAAAGAAGATAGTACTCCTATATCCCAATTTCTGTGGGCAGGTAGGAGGAGCCCAACCTTGGCCAACTTGCAGAACTACCTCCTGTCATAAAGTAAGAATTTAATTTGTTTTGAGTAAATTCAATTAACTAACACAATTACTCATCTTAATTATCAGGTGAATTTAGAATGAACTATGTGTGACAAATGATGCTGTCAAATCCTCTTCCTTGAACAATAGTTATTGTTTACTTTGATAACACGTATGAAATGTGTTGTATCTGCTTGGCTGTGTAAGAGTGAGATTTCCTTCTGCCTTTGCAGTTTCTTAATGGATTTGCAGTTACGCTCATCATATTCTGGTGTAATCCTCATTCAATAAGTATTTTCTCTCCCACCTTTGTGGAAATGTTTTCCTGGGTTGGCAGAAGGTTTTGTTTATATATTTCCCCAGCAAAGATGAACACAGATATTATCCATTCATTGAACCATTCATTGTTTTTTGAGAGAGGGAGAGTCTGCGTGTGTATGTGTGTTGAGCACATGTTTTGGGAGGGGCAAAGGAAGAGGGAGAGAGAGAATCCCAAGCAGGCTTACACTGCCAGCACAGAGTCCGATGCAGGGCTTAATCTCACCACTGTGAGAGTGTGACCTGAGCCAAAATCAAGAGTCAGAACCCCGAACCATTTATATTTTTAAAATGTTATTTGGGACACCTGGGTGGCTCAGCCAGGTAAGCATCTGACTCTTGATTTCGTCTCAGGTCATAATCTCACAGTTCATGGATTCAAGCCCTGTGTCAGGCTCTGCACTAATAGTGTAGAGCCTGCTTGGAATTCTCTCTTTTCGCTGTCTCTGCTCATGCTGTCTTTCTCTCAAAATAAATAAGTAAAAGTTAAAAAAATTAAAAATATAAAGTATTACTTGAAAATTGCTCAAAAACTATTTTAAAATAAATGAAAATCTTTATACATGTACATATGTATTGAATCATTTGATAACTGTTATAAGTAAAAAACAGTCGAATATCAGCAATTTCATGTGTTACAACCTAAATTATGTGAGTATAAAGATATGTGTGGAAGAATCTACATTAAACTGTTAAATCAACTAGTTGGGGAAATATATTACATTTTCTTTTATGTATCTATCCTCATATTTTATATCTTGTTGCAATAAGCTTGTACTATGTTTTTTTTCTTATTTTACAAAGAATAAATGATTAGGCAAAGATGTTGATTGCATTTGCAACATCAATCAAGGCAGAGACACTTTCCCTTTTACATATATATGTGCATGTGTGTGTGTGTGTGTGTGTGTGTGTGTGTGTGTGTGTAAAATGATGTATACAACTTTTGGTTTATATCCTTAAATCCTGCTTGTCCTTCATTTCGTTTTTTTACTTTTTCCACTGGCTGGGAAATGACAATAACTGGATATAGGAAATATCACTATCATCTCTCTCTCTCTCTCTCTCTCTCTCTCTCCATCATGTATCTATCTATCTATCTATCATCTATCTATCATCTATAGTGCAGCATTATGGTAGGAATTATATATGTACACACATATATATGTGTATATATATAATGTATATGTAAAAAATATATATAAAGATATATATATATATATAAAGATATATATTACAAGTTAGCCTGTGTAAATATGTGTTAAATGAAAAAACACATGAATGAATGAATGACCATAGCCAGAGAAGTTTTTTGAGAAATACTGAAGATTTAAAGAAGCTAAACTGGAATGGACTGACAGATGTTTGGAAGTAGAAAAACAGAAACAGTACAAATAAAAATATTTTTTGAAAAGTTTGGCCAATAATAAGGCAGGAAAAGTAGACTTTAATATCAGTTAAAAGAGACCTTTTGTACGGTAGACTCTAATAGTGGTTAAAAGTGATCTTTTTGTAGTTGCGAGTTCCTGGAGCAAGCACATTAACAGTATTTTTGGTAGCATAGACTTGAAGAGGCAGACAGGATAACTAAAAGCTGCAGATCATTGAGAAAGCAGGTCCTAGTCTTCAACTGGCTTGCACAGGATTCCTCTATTATTATGCAAAAGAAAAGCCTTCAGATGTAGGTCTGTTTGCAGATTTGCTGGAGGATTGGGAGGATCTCTGCTGATGATGACTTTCTGTTTCTGTGAGGGATGGAGATGAGATAGGATGCATCTGTCTTTAATGCTGAAGTGGCTCTTGCTGAGCTTAATATCTGCACGAGCAAAGATGGTATTTTACATGCTTTCAAAGTTAAAACTTTTAGTTGTCATTTGCATGCCCAGCTAATAATTCCAAAGCCTAGTCATTTTACCTGCTTGCCTAGGACAGATGATTTTTGTCCTTAGTTATTCATTGCCAAATAAACTCTGTGTGGACATCCCTGGAGCTGATTACAGGTCACCAGCCTATTTCCAACTTTTCCTCTTGGTGTGTTCCTGTTTGGTATCCATGGTTTTCTTCTCTCAATCAGAACCACCAAAAGGAGATGAGTTCTGGATTCCTTTTCTTCAAGAGTCTCTATATCTATTGGTGTTCAGTGAGGAAACTAGAAAAAAACAAAACAAACAAAAAAAAACCAAAAAAAAAAAACCAACAACTCTAGCTGTTTCACACGGCAAATGGCTTAATAATGGGTATTAAAAAAACATTAAAAGGTCTGGGGAAGAAGAGGTTAGAGAAGCCACTGTAACATTTAGGAAACCAGAAAATTTTCAGATTATAAAAAATCATTGCCACTGATTTCACTGCCTTCTGCATTAAAGCAGGTGATTTCCTTGGAGGACACCAGGAAGCTGCTAGAAAAGCCTTGGTAATTGCCGTCCACAGCCATGAGAATAATAATTGCTCTTGCTTTTCCTATGCCTTCCAGAATTACACTAGTGCCTCTCATTGGCAGAATCTAACCTAAGACCATACTGGCAGGAATTCTTGAAAATGTAGTCCCCAGGCTTCCAGCTCCTATGATAAAAGGAGACCAGAGAAGGAGAAAAATGGGGCAGAGCGGCCAACACAATTTCACTCAATCCAGCACATTTCTCAGCCAGATTACTCACATTCTTTCCCAGGGAGCAGTTCCCATTTGACCTACAGTAGGAGATGCTGAGTATGTGAATAAAACAGTACTAATTCAGGGAGACCCTAGTAGAAACTTATGCCTATAAGTTGAAACTAGTCAAGCATTAGAGGGCTAGGTTGATTTGCCTCTAGTTCCATTATCACAGCTCCTTAGCAGCAGCCCCAAAGGCATGGCAAATTAGTGTAGGAGTCATTTGTAGAGTTCCAAGCAGAAACTTAGTAATATATCTATGCTTCTCCTGACCCCCACCAAGTTGTTTGAAAGCCAAAATAGGGGGAAAGCAAGTATGAATTTCAGACACTAAACAGTTGCATTCGGAACAAGTTACACTTCTCCATCTCTAAAGGTAGCTCTGTTGCATGTAATAATTTAATGAAAACAGTTTGTAAGAAAGGTCAAAATAAAATCTTTATAGATGAGATTGCTTTGAAGATTCTGACCTAAAGCAACTTTGTGAACTAATACCGGTAAAGAAAGTAGAATTTTAAGAAAATTTGGGCAGATTGCAAACAGTATCTTTACTCAGAGTATTATACTAAGTAGTCCACAAGGAAGCATTACAGTTAAACTTAGTAGGGAAACTTTGGAAAAGCTCAGAACACTATAATAAAATCAGTGAGTTTTATGAAACCATGATCAACCTCTTCAATTTTATGAAATGTCAAGAATTTTTTATTTCTGTATTTAAATCTGGATGTCTTAGATATCCTGCCACTTACTTCTTCCACAAGAATATTGGCAAGCATACCAAATAACTATCTTGCCTTGTAGGAGCCTCATTTTATTTCTGTTTAGGGAAAAGTCCAGATTCTAAGAAGAAGATGGTGATCATAACAGGACCATTAGTTGCTTAAATTGAAACTGATGTAAAAAGAAATGGAAGACTTAGAACATATTTTTTAGTTTTAGGAGAAACTGAATTTAAAGGTCATGCTTGGCAATGTTTGAACCTCTGTCTCAGTAAAATACACAATTTAAGACCTCTGAAATACAACACATACACCTTTTAAAACATGGGAATGCCAAAATAAAAGTCTCTGAAATTCTCACCTTTTTTGTTTTCACAGTGGAATAAATTTCCCATTTGTTTGTACTCTGCAGCCTAAGAAATGTGAAAATCTGGTTTTTAATAAAACATTACTTCTAAACTTATTAATGTAAAAGGTACTTTCTCAAAAATTGAGAATTTATTTATTAGTTAACTGTCCTAAAACCTTCTGTAAGAGATTTTATAATTTAAAATCAAAAGCAATTTAACCTGATATATATATATCATAATCATATGATTATATATCTTATATATGTATGCATTGCCCATTTTATTTAAAAATATTTAGCGACAACAGTGACTAATTTAATTGCAAAATATTTTAATTTTGTGCAAAATGCATAAATCAAAGGAAATGCATATTATTTGTTTCTGTGAGGTAACCATGACCATGAAAAGGCAAGCTGCTTAACCCAGAAGAGATTTCTAATTTCATCTAATGGTAGTATATATTTCTTTCAGCAAAACTATGTAGAATTAAATAAGTTTTAACTGAGGTTAGAAAATCTAAGTTAAATTGAAATTAAATATTAAAATTCGGTAAAATGGTGAAGCCTTGGAGTGCTTTGCCAAGTAAAATGAACACAGCATTTAGAAGCGTTTGAATATTTCATGACTCAACAAAAATGAGGAGGCTAATCTGGCTTGAGGAATGGACTCTCTCATTGGAGGAAGTAACAATTAAAATAACCAGATATGTGCAAGCTTGATCTTTCTTTCAAGCCTTTATAGAATTTTCTGCGTGTGTCCTTCAGTTAGTAATTCTTTTATATTATTCTCCAATTTATATATCAATTTGTATGAAATCTCTACTGATTAAGTAAACTCTTATGGGCCAGAACAAGATTTCATACTTCTTTATAATTTTCAATTGTGCATGGCACAGTGCATATTATAGGCATGCAATAAACATTGCTGTTGGCATGGTTGATTATGATAATGATGATGTTGGACAGGTAGATTAAGACATTGTTGGATAATTGCTTGGATGCCAATCTGGTAACTTTAGATACAACTTTTTATTATTATTATCTAAGGTTAGAAAAGAGTTATGGAAAGTTTATGTGATGATCAAAATTTTAAGGAAGATTCTATAGTCACATGCATAATGGTATCAAGTGTGGTGGGGAAAAGAAAATCTGTTGCAAGAAATTCAATTAAAAAATGTACAGAGTAAGGGCTCCTGGGTGGCCCTGTCCAACTTTGGCTCGGGTCATTACCTCACAGTTCGTGAGTTTGAGCCCCACACTGGGCTCCGGGTTGTCAGCACAGAGCCTGCTTTGGATCCTCTGTCCACCCCCCTCTCTGCCCCTCCGCCACCCACATTCTCTCTCTAAAAAATAAATAAACATTAAAAAAATGTACAGAGTATTTGACAGAGGAAGAGTAAAACTAGTATTTCAGGTATTTTAGTACATCAGAAATGAATTAATAAGGACTTGAACCTCAATGACATTCATGGCAATGAAAATAAAGCAGCGGATAATTTAAATCATGACTCCGGACTTGAAATCACAATGTTGATGTGATCAGGATTCCCACATCCCTAATATATCAGGGCTATTGTTACATTTTCTATATGGCAAACAATATAGAATATATATGTGTGTCTGCCTCCTAATCACTAATGGTTTTCTCACCTTCAAATGTAGTACAGTTAGAACATACGTGGTTTACAAATAGATATTCTTTTGTCTCTTAAGCTTAATCTGAACTAGAGCATGAGATGTATTAGGCAAACTGCTTTGTAACACTTTTATGCTAGGCCTGCAACCTTGGTGTCTTAGCATACTTTGTGTTACCACCCTGACTGAGAAAAACAAGAGGAGATGGGTGGGTAGGGGGAGATGTGAAGGGCTCCATTTCCCTATGGCATCTGCCAGAGATGGCCTAAGATTTTCCTTGCTCTATCCTTTGATCTCAAACTCTTTCTAACCTTTTTTGCATTTCAAGTAGAACATCAACTCCCAGTTTACAGACATTACCAAGATCAGTGTGATCACCTCAGTCACTCTCAAAAATTCTCTGGTGCTTCCCTGTTGCCCTCGATAGGGAATGGAATGTGGAAATGGGAAAATGATCTAAACCCCATTTATTCTATAGTTTCTTAGTTCTTATTCTGTTATATATAACCATCATAGATTTTTCAACTTTTGCGTAGTACTTGTAATTCTTAATACAATTTTAAATTAAGCAACTTAAAACGTTGGCAGTTTTATTTCATAACCCCCAATGATGGGTTCAGGACATGCTACCCCATCATGGCTCCTTGGTATATTAAGCATTTTAAGCTAAAGTAGTTTGAGAGAATAACAGTGGCAGGAAAGTCTCCCATCCTCCCTCCACCCTTCTCCCCTGAAACAGATCATAAAACCCTCATGTGAGAGTCATCATCCCTATATCCAGAGGAAAGCAGCCTCCAAAAACAAAGCGATGCCAGGAAGAATCTGGATAAACAGGCCTTGCTCAGTTTTCTCTAGTTTACAACCCTTAGCTCATACTCCTTGATCTATCATATTTCTGCACAACTGCCCACTCTTCATGAAACCTACCATAAAATACTAAGATCTAACTGTTTCTTCAGGTCTTCATTTCCTTATGAAGGCTCCATGTCACATAAAACTTACATTAAAGAAATGTGGATACTTTTTTCCTACAAACATGCCTTTGTCAATTTAATTTTCTGTTTCAGGCAAGAACTCTTAAGGAAGTTGAGTAAAACTTTGCCCTCCCCAACACTGACATAAAAAATATACCAATTTACTTAGTATAAAAGAGAGTATCCATGGGTGCATGGGTGACTCAGTCAGTTAAGTGTCTGACTCTTGATCTGGGCTCAGGTCATGATCTCATGGTTTGTGAGTTTGAGCCCTGGGTAGGGCTTTGCACTGACATCATGGAGCCTGCTTGGGATTCTCTCTCTCCCTCTCCCTCTTCCTCTCCCTATGCCCCTCCCCTGCTAATGTGCTCTTTCTTTCTCTCAAAATAAATCTTAAAAAACTTTAAAAGAGAGTATCTATAAAAATGTGTATATTAAAAAATACCTTTATAATAACCTTAAATAATTTTGTTATTCTTTAGAGATGCATGAACCACACTTTGGGAGCTTAGCATTAGAGGCCAGAATTTATCATGAAAGAATTTCAAAGGCAAAAACATCGAAATCTTGGTAACTGAGTCTGGGTAAGAAGGGCACAGTTAGTACAGTAGTTAACTGCTAATATTTAAGTGTTGAAAATTAACGGGGTGATTGGAAGGGAAGCTAGTTGGTCGAGAAAAAAGAATAAAAGTTATTTTTAATAAATTTGTCATAATCATGATAAAAGTGAAAATAGCAAGTATATCACCAAAGATTGTAAACTGATATTTATATAAACAATGAGAATAGAGATATAGATTTAGGATTGATTGCCCTCTATTTGAGATCTGATAAGCCAAGAAAGGAAGTTTTAGTTCTCTTTCGTGGAAAGAATAAAGAGAAAAACAGAACACACATATTTCATAATGTGGTATATGTATTCCTGGAAAACCTTATATTCTGCCAAATTGTATGCAACAAATAAGTCTTACATGAAAGATAGAATTGGGGCCAAACCCATCAAACTCTGCAACTTTGTAACCAGAGCAATAACAGAATAAAAAAAACAATTCTAAATTTAACACTGACAGATTTTTAAAAAGGCAAATTCCTAATAAATTAATAAATTGTACCATAAAAATGATTTTATAAAACAAACAATAAAAGGAAAAAGCTTGATGGAAGGTGTGTAAAGAAAGATGTGGGGGCACCTGGGTGGCTCAGTGGGTTAAGCATCTGACTTTGACTCAGGTCATGATCTCACAGTTCGTGAGTTTGACCCTACATCAGGCTTTGCGTTGACAGTGCAGAGCCAGCTTGTAATTCTCTGTCTCTCTACCTCTCTGCCCTTCCCCACTTCTACTTTTTTTTTAATCTCTCTCAATACAAATAAATGAACTTAAAAAAAAAAGAGTAGGAATAGTCTCTTTCATAGCCTCAGTATTTAAGAAAACATAAAGGAAAGATGTGGAGTTACACAGACGAGAAAATTATAAGGATTGGTGAGAAGTAGGTAGTAAAGACTATGCAAGGGGCCAAACTGAGCCAAGACAAAGAACATGTGGTGACATGGTTAAATGCCCCTCTGTGGCTTGCTATAATTTAGCTGCATGTGGTAGACAGAATAATGCCCCCCCCATATCCATATCTTCATCTCTAAAACCTGTAAATATATTAGCTCATGTGGCAAAATGGCAGTCCTTACATGTAAAGCCTTTGACATTGAGAGATTGTCCTAGATTATCTGGGTACCCTCCATCTAATGACATAGGTCCTTAAAAGCAGAGATTCTTCCCTGGCTGTGGTCACAGGGAAATGTGAATGTTAAAGAAGTTCAGAGAGATACTTTGCTGGCTTTCAAGTTTGAGTGAGGGGACCTCAAGGCAAGAAGTGTGGGCAGCCTGTAGGAACTGGGAAAGTCAAAGGAGCAGATTCTCCTCCAGAACCTATGGAAAGGAATGCAGCTCTGCAGACACTTTGATCTTGGCCCAGTGAGATAAAGAGCTGTGTCAGACTCCTACTGCAGCTAGTCCTGCTACTATTAATGCTGTGACTACTACTGCTATTACTACTTTCAATCTGTAAGGGTAAATTTGTGTTTTATGCCACTAAGTTTGTGATAACTTATTAAGCAGAAATAGAAAACTAATACAACATGTTTCTGTATTTTATGCTTTGTTCTCAACTGTTATTAGTGGTGCCAGAAAATAGAATAGGCTAGAAAAAAGTCATGCATCATCCCATGTGAATTTTATGTCATATTCACTTTACACTAATTTATACTAAGAGCATGTAAAGTCATTTGTACTACAGAAACATGTGAAAACAGAAAAGGCCACTCTCAAAACTGGTATTTGGAGAAAGTATTTAAAAAACAGCTGAGGGGCGCCTGGGTGGCGCAGTCGGTTAAGCGTCCGACTTCAGCCAGGTCACGATCTCGCGGTCTGTGAGTTCGAGCCCCGCGTCAGGCTCTGGGCTGATGGCTCGGAGCCTGGAGCCTGTTTCCGATTCTGTGTCTCCCTCTCTCTCTGCCCCTCCCCCGTTCATGCTCTGTCTCTCTCTGTCCCAAAAATAAATAAAAAACGTTGAAAAAAATTAAAAAAAAAAACAGCTGAAAAAAAGTGAAGCAAGGTACAAAAGGCAGGGCAAATGGAACATAAAAGTAGAATCAAATCTTATCCAGGATGGCCTACAGGATAAGGGTTTTGTGATTGTATGAGTAGAGAATTCGATCAATGTTGAGTGGTCATGGAGAGATTTTTCAGGTGTTTTGTCTTATCACTAGGGTTGTCAGATAAAATACAGATTACCCAGTTAAATTTGGATTTCAGATAAGCAGCTCATAATTTTTGTTTGAGTATAAGTATGTCCCATACAGTATTTGGAACATGCTTATACTAAAAAGTTATTCATTGTTAACCTGAAAGTCATTTACCTAAGTGTTCTATATTTTTATTTGCTTAGTCTGGCAACCCTACTTGTTTTTAACATTCTTAAATTTAAGACATTTTTATTATTAATGTATCAAGAATCCTAAGAATCTTTCAGGTTAGGTATTTACTGTTTCACTTTAAAATCTCTTGCTAAATTCATGATGTGTCTTATTTGGCATCTTAAAATCATGGAAATAGGCATAAGCTTTTCTCATGAATATTTTTCCGTATATTTAACATTTATATCTAATTGGTCAATTGATATTTACATTTCATTGTCTAATCGATAGTGCATGTATGTCTGTGTTTTTATGAACTGTTTCTGGCAAACTAAAATTGAATCTATGATAGTGAAAACATTGAATGAGAACATTCATTCTGTAATGTGTTGTTTTATGAGGGTAAAGCAAATTTGTTGAATTTGTGTTGTGTAAGGCAGCATGTATTTGAAAATTAGCTGCGCAGTGGAGCAGGTTTGCATGTTTCTATGTAGTGTGTGGAATTTGTAAGGCTTTCAAAAAGAGCCTGATGCTGACAGAGTTTTCAGCCATGACTTTACACTACATCTGATCTTCAACTTGACTTGTTTTCCAATCACTTAAAGTGTCCAAAAAATTTTATTCCAAAATTCCAATTATTTGAATTTTTTTCTTCATGTTTCTATTTATTTTTTAAGTTTATTTATTTATTTATATCTAGAGAAAGAAAGAGAGAGAGAGTAGGGGAGGAGCAGAGAGAGAAAGGGAGAGAATCCCAAGCAGGCTCCACACTGTCAGCGCAGAACCCATTGCGGGGCTCAAACTCATGAACTGTGAGATCATGACCTGAGCTGAGATCAAGAGTCAGACACTTAACAGACTGGACCAACCAGGTGCCCCAATTTTTAAAACTTATTTGAAAAATTTTTCTTTTTTCTCTATACTTTCTCCACACATGTAAATATATCTAGACTTTTAAACCTTTTCTGAAATCTATATTTCAATTTATATGGATCAAGAACTGTGTACATATTATGAACTGATTAGGGTTTAATGACTTCACCAACTGAGGAAAAAAGTACCAGGAAAACCAGAAATAAAATTATCAGTATTCCTTATAATTTCCAAATGCATTTATGCAAAAATTTCTGGCCATAAACTTCTTCAAATAAACTAAGCTTTCAGGTAAGTCTGAATAAATTTACTCTGAGGTTTATATCATAGGCATGTAAATGACAAGAAATGCACTCTGTATGACAAGGTGGCACAACGGATGGAAAATTTTAGTCAAAAATTATACACAGGAGATTTTCTTCTATGTAAATGATCCATATATTCATCTGTCGATGGCCAAAATTTGTCTCCAAATTGAAGATTAAAATTAGAGGAACTTCTGAAATAGGACTTCTAAAAATATATATGTAAATTAGCAGGACAATTTCTTTTAACCAACTGTACATGCAGCTTGCCTGATTCGTTCTGGCTATTAAAAAAAGAAAAGGTGAAGAACATGCATACAGCTTTGTGGTATTTCATATGCATTCTTCCTTTTCCTTTTTTCAGATTTGCAATTTTATTATTTTATACATTGTCATATATACAAATTAAATACAAAGCATAAGGACCCTTAATGATAAGCTTTTCAGCATTGTAATCTTGCAGAAATACTTTCATATAATATTTGACAGCAAGTTGAACAACACCCCTCTCTGACTTATGAAAACACAGCGTCAATGGAGTACAGGCTTAATTACAAAGGGCATTATTTCCCAGGAGCTATGAAGGATTAAACAATATCTCAATTTGTGGCATTCTATTTGGTATCATATTACTTTGAACTGTCTAAGGTTTCTTTTGAAAAAAAAAAGAGAGAGAAAAAGAATTGCAATCCTTTATATCATGGCTACCAACATCTGTAGGAGTTGCTGTATTACATAGTCAATAGCAGCTATATTTAAAGGCAGAAAAATGATTTTGTGTGTGTTTATATTTTATATGTTGTGCCAATTTTTTCAACAAAAAGTCCCTTTGTACTTTTATCTTATAAATGGACTGTATTGCTTCATAAACAAAAGTATTCTCTCAAGTCATATTTAAGGAAGCAAAGATTTCCAACTATAAATAGTCACAGCTTTAAAACAGATGTTTTTCAAATTTCACTTGTATTTGGTTGGTTCCATTTTCAGGGATACATTTTCACTTGTATTAAATGTTGGAAATCATGGTTTCATTCCAAGTAGAGTCTGAAACAGAACTAAAGATATAAAATAAGAAGATGACCTATATTTCCAAATATTTTGGAATTATAGTTTAGATTCCAGAACCCATTTATTTATTCCTTTTCCCCTTCCCTTGCCACATGTTACCAAAAGTAGCATAACATCCAGGAAGGAATAAAGGCTTTTGAATCAAAAACATCTAGGTTTGAGTAGGGGTTTATTTTTGGCAAGTTCCTTGCCATCACTGAGCTCTGTTTACCTTTGTAAAGTAGGGATAATGATAGTGTGCTATTGTTCGGAGCAGCCCTCCATAAGTTTTTTCATATTTGTGTATGGTCTGGGTTTTCTGAACAAAACTCACTGGAAAACTTCATTAAAAGGATGATTACTAGCAAACATAGTTTGAAAGCTGGAGATGGCGTATTGTTCCAATTACTTAGAGACATATTTCCCCTGAGGCCATTTGCTGTTCCAGCTTTGGTAGGTTGGGACTTTTCTCTGCCTTCTCAGGAAAAGATTTATTTACATTCCTGCTTAAAGGCTTCTCTCTCTATTTCTCTCTCTCTCTCTCTCTCTCTCTCTCTCTCTCTCTCTCACTCTATCCAAGGTAAGGAGGGACAGATATGTCAACTGTCCCATACAACTTAAGAATCTCATAAATTCAGGATTCCTACTATGTGGTACAAGCACACAATAACATTAGGCTCTTACCATGTTGCTCATTGGAGATTGGAGTTTGGAGACCTAGTGCCGAGATGCTCTGTTTTTGTTTGTTTGTTTGTTTGTTTGTTTGTTTTAATGTTTATTTATTTTTGAGAGAGTGAGAGAGAGAGCAGGATTGGGGATAGGGCAGAGACAGGGGGAGACACAGAATCTGAAGCAGGCTCCAGGCTCTGAGCTGTCAGAACAGAGGCCAGTGTGGGGCTCAAACTCACAAACCATGAGATCATGACCTGAGCTGAAGTGAGATGCTTAACCAGCTGAGCCACTCAGGCATCCCCCAGGATACTCTGTTTGTAATAATGATCTGTTCTCTGATCCAGAAACCTTATGTGTCCTATTAGAACCTGCATCTATCTACCTACCTATCTTTATCTATAATAATATATTACATAAAAAAGAATATTCCTACCTAAGAGAACCTAGAATTTGTTCAATGACGATGTTCCCAGCCTTAGAAGATGATGCATGTTTCTATTTCTAGTATGGGCTTAGATAGACTAGTCCCCCTTTCCTCTAGTTAATTTAGAGGTAGGTTAAATAACCAAAGATATCAAAGGAAAAAATGGCCAAGTCAATTGTAGTTCTATGAATGATTTTCCTCATAAATAAGAAAGTGCCATATTACAAGAATCCCTTTTCTCTCCTGATTATTTGCATCTTGGAGCTTGTCTTATGAGGATATGATATATGGAGAAGCAGCAGACACGTTGTGACCATTAGAAGCAAATGTGAAGAAGGGAACCAGCAGACTGGGGATGGAAGAATAGAAGAATGTCATATCAGTGAGCAAAATAGCAAAATAGTGTTCTGGACAACATCTGTAAGCTGCTGACTCAACCCTGAACTCATGCCTTTGGATTTTCTATTGAATATAAAATAAGTGCCCCTACAATTCAAACAAGCTCTTGTTATTTTCACTTATTTAGAACTAAGTGGTACAAGAATCTAGGAAGTGTGAAGCTTAAATGAAATGAGAAATAAGTAACTAGAATAGAACCTAGTAGAAGATTAGCTAAGAAAAGAAAAAAATGCTGCTGCTGCTGATACTACTACTGAAGGGGATTATCCCAGGTCTGAGCCCCTGGAGGCCTATTGTAAAAGTGTCTATATCATAGACCTGGGGCTCTAGTTTGGGAGGGTTTGTGAAAGATGGTTATTTAATCACGAAGACAGGAATGATGGGGCATGTTGGTAAATGGCAGGAACATTAGGATAAAATACAAAAGGCGTTAATATTTAATTAGAGCATTTATCCTCAAACAGGAATGCTTTAAACTCTTCTAATAATTATTTAGAACTCCAAGAAGTTTTGCTTATATGAGTTGTCTATATCAATATTTACTGTATTAGAATTTAAAATTGAGAAATTTGGGGGGGCACCTGTGTGGCTCAGTCAGTTAAACATCAGACTTCGGCTCAGGTCATGATCTCACGGTTTGTGAATTGGAGACCCTGGTTGGCTCTATGCTGACAGCTCAGAGCCTGGAGACTGCTTCAGATTCTGTGTCTCCCTCTCTCTCTGCCCCTCCCCTGCTCATGCTCTGCCTTTCTCTCTTTCAAAAATAAGTAAACATTAAAAAAAATTTTTAACTGAGAAATTTTAAAAATGAAATTTGTTGAGTGCTTCATTTTAACTTTATTTAAAAACATATTTTATATAAATTGTTTTTTCCAAAATTAGGGAAAAAAATGAGAAACATCATTGTTTAAACTTTTTGCAAATCACTTTACTGTTTGGCTTCTCATATCTGTCTCTGCATTCAAACTGTTTTTGTACTGTTTGGGTGAAGTATAGAGAAGAAGGTTTGGTTTTACACAGATATGCAGTTAGAGAAGGAAGGAGTATTGTAATAATCTTTAAGATAATTGTTAAGTGTGTGTGTGTGTGTGTGTGTGTGTGTGTGTGTGTGTCTGTTTGGAATTGCACCAAAACTTGTCAATTGATAGTTTCTCAAAAGTTGATTATAATGTAGAATTTTGATTTACAGCAACAAATATTTCAAAGCAACAAATGTGAAATACATTGCTGTATCTTGCATCTTAATTACCCTTTACTCATGCATAATTCTGTAGCATCATGCTGCATTGCTATTTGGAAAATACTGGTTAACTGAGTTATGTATATCTCTAAAAAATTGGCAAATTCATTATTACATTTGTTAGCATCACTGGTGTTCTCGTAAGAATATTATTTAAGTATTGGGAAATTGTCAAGTTCATGGTGGCAGACCTATATTTTCCAAAATGCTAATTTTTCCTTGAAAGCTTGAAATATATCATTGCAACAAATATTGTCAGTTGTTTTCCTTGAAATGATAGGCTCACTTCATTAATTTTTGAAATGAAAGTCTGTCAAAACATGTCTGAGTAATTATAGTGTGCCACTTGTGTTTTCAGGTAAAAATGCTGCTCCACTGAAAAAGCAGCTAGTTGAGCTTGCATCTGAAACAGTTGCACAAGGGTTTTTACTGGATACAGCCACATGTTTCAGATTGTGGCAGAAGTGTTTTATCTTTATCTCACATTTTGTCATATTCTCTATTAACAGAGGAATGTATGCAAAGGTCGAGCTTAATTAAATTAATTTTACTGCTTTATCAAGAACACTGTTAGGTGAAATTCAGTGTGTTTCTTACAGAATTATGAGTGCATGGCAATAGATAATACAATGACTCCTAGACTACTGATATAATTTAGTGCCTACTGTCCTGATTTATGTTGAGGTGTCAGCAGTTTTGCCACCATTGTTTTCGCACTATCAGTGTACATATCAGCCAAGTGAAAAAGGCAAGTTATGTCTCGGTATTATGAAATAGTTTTGACCTCATTGGCCTCTGAAAGGGTCTCACCAGCTGTTTTTGGCTTTACAGATCATATTTGGAGAACGATTGACTTAGGAACAAGGGGATGGGAGGGAAATGTATCAGTGTGTCAAAATATCCCTAATATCCTGACATAGGCTGATAGAATGAAGACTTCACGTCAAGCCCATTAAAAGAGAGGGCCACTTATTTGGATTTATCAGCCGTTCATCCCAGTAATCCCTAGTTCTTGTTCCCAGAGATATATGTGATTCAGGAATCTTCCATTTAGAGAGGTATTGTTGGAGTAGGTGTGATGGTTATGAACCTTTAACCATTGATTCATGATATCTGGGTCTCCTAATGTAGTTGAAGGGAGAAATCAAGAAGTGTTTGACTTTTATCAAGTCCTTCAAACACAGTGCTTACTGCAGTGAGTTCAAGTTTTACCCAAGCTTCATCATTTTCTTGTGCTGTCTTTCCTTTTCTGTCATCAAATGCAGGGGTCTGCTGCATATTTTTCCTTCTCCCCACAGACTTACTTTAGAAGCAGGCAGGCTTATTTTTGCATTATTCACTTATAACATCTGCTTTGTAGAGACAGGGAGTAATTCTTGTTGACTCAACTATTTTATCTTGCTTAGTGAGATAAAAGTTCAGTAACACCCAAAGCTAAAACATTTTTGTGGTCAGCAGTTACTGACTGGTACAAAGTTATTACTTTTATGTACTTATCACAGTTCTTTCGGTTCATGAACCGCTGACATTTGTTTTTCTTATCCCAAGTTAAGAAAATCACACACACACAAAAAAACCTGTAAGAACTCTGCTCGGTATGGTAAGTAAAGTTGAGATTTAATTTCTAGAGGCTAGAGAATGCCTCTTTATCCAAAGCATAATGCTCCTTACTGATATATTCCAACATTTGTATACTCTTACTAATAATGAGATACTAATTTTTATACCAGTTTCAATATTTACTTTGTTTTTTTATATTTAAATGTATTCCATTTTTGTCTCATCTACTATTATTTATTGCTGATTGCAATTATTGATCCCTATTAAACACTGTAAATTTTTTAAAACATGGTAAAACGTAAGCACGTAAATAAACGTCTAACAATGACTTCTCATATGCTACTCTGTTCAAATTCTCCCTTAATTCCAATTTTTCACTCTGAAGGCAATTTTAAATGGCACAAAGAGTCTGGTGGTGTGTCTCTGATATTGATGTATAAAGATTGTGCACAAGACCATGATTGTCACAGCTATGTGATAACAGAAATAGGCAATGGCATTTTGGGGATACTAATGGAAAATTAGTATACCTCAGGAAAATTAACTCATGGAATATGAAATACTCCTAGTCATAAATCATAGAATGTTATTTCTTTCCTGTGAGAATTAGTAGAGAACACATGCATTTAGACACTTGGTTATAAGCAATGTATGCTGAAGGCCACTGCAAAGAATATGTGCATTTTGTACTAAGGAAGAATGAATAATCCTCTTAAGAACTATACATTTCCTTAGAGAGTCAGATATTTGCTTAAAAGATTTCAAGGTTTAGTTATAACTGTTCTACTATAAGACTAAATTAATTTTAACTTTTAAAAATTCGTGCATTGAAGAAGATATATACCTGGTTTGAGCAAATCCTATAATAGTTTTGAAGTAAGGGTAAGACACCATCACATGAGGAAGTAGCAAACATGGGCAGCACATAGAGAGATAGTGTCTTTCCTGAATCTCCTTTCTTGTATTTCCTTTCCTGTTTCCTCTATACTACCAGTCTCATTACATGGCAAGTGGGGTTTAGAATACAGTGAGTGGGGGATGAAGCATGAAATTTGGAAGAGGAAAAACAAGTATCACAAGAAAAAAAAAAAAAAACCTCCAAAGAGTGTAAGACTCTTTTCTAGGCTATCGTTCATACATGAAAAACTTAAAGAATTCATAGGTAAATCTGGTAGTGACTGAAAAGTATTGACCTTTTCCTTTCATTCCATCTTTTAGGAACCAATAATATTTAATGAGAAATTAAAATAGCATGCTCATTCTTTATTCTTTCAGGTTATGTTGCATATATATGTATGATATATATCAGATTCTCACATTAATGTAGGAATCCAGTAATTACTTTTACACTTTGCCATTAGTGTTGCTATGTTATACATGGTGGCCTTAAAGCTTAAAGCTCTTCCCACCCATTGTTCAAAGAAGTTTCCAGATTATTTATTTTCCCTAGATGTCAGAAGATCAGGGAAAAATCCCAGGTACTAAAAACATTAGTCTTAAAAAATTCTGCTCTAAGCACATGATGAAGAGCTGTAATACAATTCTAATTTGTTACACTAAGGTTCTTTTTTAGATTTCAGGTTATTGACAATTTTTTAAACAACTTTATTGAGTTATATATTACAAATCATAAAATTTACCCATTTTAAGTGTACAGTTTGATAATTTTTAGTAAATTTAAATAGCTGTAGAGCCATCAGCACAATAAACCCAGAAAGAATCCCTGTGTCCATTTTCAGCAAATCCTCATTCCCACTGCCATTCCCAGGCAACCACTAAATCTACATTTGTCTTTTTTTTTTTTTTTCCTTCTGGACCATTCATATACATAGAGTCATACACTATGTCTTGCATCTGACTTCTTTAGCTTTAGCATGTTTCTGAGGTTCATCCATGTTGTAGAATCATAGTAGTTTCTTCCTTTTTATTGCAGACCAGTATTCCCTTGTATGGATACACCACATTTTGTTTAGACATTTATCAGTTGATGGACATTTGAATTGTTGCCACATTTCAGCTACTATGAATGATGTTTCTGTGAACATTCATATGAAAATCCTTGTGTGGACATATTTTTATGTATTCTGGGTAAGTGCTCAGGAATGGAATTGCTGGATCATATGATAAATTTATGTTTCACTTTTTAAGAAACTGCTGAAAGATTTTCCAAAGTAACTGCACCATTTTCCATTACTACTAGCATGTACAAAGGTTCCAGTTTTCTGTATTCTTGCCAACACCTCTTATTATATGTCTTTTTTATATAGCCATTCTAGTGAGTGTGAAATGACCCCTCACTGTGGTTTAAATTTACATGTCTCAAATGACTAATGAGATTGAGCATTTTTATGTGTTTATTGGACATTCATAAATCTTTTTTAAATGTCAATTTAAATATTGTCAAGTGACTACAAGTTAACAATAAGGTAGAGGGTCTTGCTGAGTTCACCTTTTAAATCTTCTTGATGGTCAGCCTCTCAGGCTTTTCATGGTAAAATGCTACTTTGCTCTTCCATGAGATAAATGAAGCTTTCGAATATCTGACACTGCGATAACGTACGCTCTCTTCTGCTTACATCTGTTAGGAAGAGTTACGTAGGCCTGGTTTCCCACTTTCCATATTTTCCTGCAAGACTGACTTTCTTTTGAACAGTGTTATGATTTGTAGGCAAAAAGGCATGTATCTATTTCCAAAAGTGGAATAGAGTAGCACAGAGAGTTCAACACTACACAGTGATGTTTGTGTTAGTAATTAGTGGCCCTATGTAAAATCTTAATTGCATTTATTTGCATGTAGACTTACCAGCTGACCTCCTTGACTTGGTCCTCTGCCTGACCAAAGCTATCATATATACATGACTTACACATATAAACTTGAGGACTTGAACCTGGATACTCTTGACTCTCTGCTTTTCAAGTTTCTGAACATAAGACCTTTATTCTGATTGCCATAAATAAGACAAGAAAATATTAATCTCTTTCAAGAGTGAGATTACCACACTTTTTTGCATATTTTGATGCCTATCACCACACACCAGAAATACTAATTGAATGTTTACAAAAGAAATTAGCATAATTTTGGGAAGTTATTGTTAGATAATATTTTGTTACATATTATTTATTAGATAAAATTTCTCCCCCTTTCCTGTACTACTGAGATACATATATATCACATATAGAGACATTTGCCCTCCTGTGTTACCAGCAACTATGTAATAGACTGCGGTATTATAATTCTACTTTGTGTCATTACAAAATAACTGCTATTAGACCTGTTGTGCTACCATAAATTACTGCAAAAATGGACTGCTTTCAGATGTGGTGGGAATCACTGAAAAAAAGAAAATAAATGAGATGAGCTTCATGATTGCCCTGGTTTTCTGCATGAATGCATATTCCTGACTGTAGTTCTGGGAGAGGAAGCCCAAAAGTAGTCTTGTCAAATTGAGGAGACAGAGATCAGAACTTGAGGCTACTGACTTGGCTAGAATTTTCAGAGCAGGGTATCAGAGAAAAGATATCTGTCTAGAGAAGGAGGTTCAGAAATGTGTATGCAACTCACCTCGGGTCTTTGGCTACAGACTAAGCTGAACATGTGCAAATGACGTTCCGAGAGGCTTCATACATAATGACTGCCAAAAGACACACAACTATTAGGGAGCCTTGAGCCAAACAACTGCTGCAGCTGGCACAGAACAGATGTTGTGATTCCAGGTAGCCAGTGTGGAGAGATTTTGTTTAATATGGTAGGTAGCAAAGAGATCATGCTTTACTGGTGATCTAATTCTGGGTCTCAAAGCCTGCTCTCTACTGCAAGTAACAAGGATTTTTTTTTTTTTTAAAGGTTTGGAAAGGTAAAGGATATGGGTGAATAAACTGTCAGGTGGGACAAAATAAATGCTTCATTAAGGAAAGCAAAAACATGTAAATAATCAGTAATATAATATTCATAATGTCCAGTATGCCGTGAAAAATAGACACACAAAAGCAACTAATGAGACCTGTATCCAGGAGAAATACCAATCAATAATGAAAATGACAGAGGTGTCAGGATTAACAGATGATTTCATAAGAGCTATTTAAAATGAGTACAAATTTTAGAAGTAATTTTAAGGGCAATTTTGACTTTAAAATTTAATATCCTATGTAAGATGCAACTTTTCCAAACCTTACATTAAATGAGTACATAGTAGATAAATCAAAGAATATGTGCATACATACATACAAAAAATAGATATATTTGGCTGACAGGGGAACATGAGAACATTGTAAATAGGAGAAACATCAGAGTAGGGTATAGAGAGGAAATTGACATGTTCTGTAAGATGGGTTGTATAGGAGGATAGTGGATTTGAAATGGTAAAAGATGAAATTTGAGAGTTATGAAGGAGCCAGTTGATATGGATTTTGAAACCAGATTGACGGGTTTGAATTGGCCCTAACCATAGTAGGTATTCAAGAAATATCTTGATTTATCCAATTTTTATATGTGATAAGTGTGGGAAATGATATACTGGATAAGTAAGAACCCGTTGCCATTGCTGGAGGTTAGGAAGGGTAGTTGCCATGTATGCAAATAGACCCATGTGTGCATCACATGTTGAAAGTGAAAGAACTGTACAGTTAAAGACATCTGTCATTAAAGACATGTGCCCTCTGGCTGAGCACAACACAAAGAAGAAAAGACTATTTTCTGTAACTTCTGATGATTATTGCATCTAGGTAAATTAGTGGAATGGCTTCCAGTCAAGGCTTAGGATCATCTATGCCAGGGAATAATCATTATCAACCATAAACGAATAAGAGCCCTGCCTTGTAATTATTGTCTTATCAACATTGTTGTATTGTAATAACTTTGGGATACTGCTTATCTTTCAGATTTATTATAAAGTGTGCCGGCAGTTTTGGTATTGATAGTGATTCAACTTTGAAGCACGCTTTTTCTATTTTTCTAGTAAGCATTTATTTCAGGTTAGTTAAAAAAATATCTTGAGATTTTAAGGTAGCAATTGTAGCTGCTTATCTGTTTGAATCAGAATTGTATCCATGTTATGCAAGCAAAATAAAAAGAAAGACATTAGATGTTAGACTAATGTATAATAGCAATCATAATTTCAGTTGTTGTTTTCAACTTTTTAAATCTAAACACTTACAATTTTCTCATTGACATGATTGAAATGATAAAGAAATGTTATAAATGTTGTCTTAAAAACAAATTTATGTTAACTAGTGCCCACGTTTATATTTTTACTTCTTGAGATTCCATGTAAGATTTTGCTTGGAAAGAAAAGTGTTCATTTGTTGACAACATTTAAAACCACTATTCTGAGTTACTGATCAAAAGGAACCTGAAAAAAGAAAGGTAGCACTGTTAGAGAATTAGGAATTCTGTGAAGATAAATCTAATTTTAGACAAGTAGAGTTGGGTGAAGTGACATTAAGCTACATTATATGTATTTATAAGTTGTCTTCATTGATTTCCAAGGAAAATAAATATGGGTGGGGCCTCTAAAGAAGTGGAAAAGGAAAGAGAACACAAAGAGCTATGTCTAAGTCTTGTAGACATCTTAAATTTGGAGAAACTGAGGAGAAATTGCACACTGTGTATTGGCAAATTTACCTCATAAAAACCCAGTCTGAAATACACCGAGTTTTACTCATACATTTGTGTTCATGCCATACAGCAAACATGGTGACTGCAGTTAGGGCCTGGTTAGAAAGCCCTGGCACAATGGGCCATTGCTGCTCTTCCCATTCACAGATGTGTTCTCTTTATCTAGCCCTTTGAACCTGGTCTTGGGTCTTGCTTTTTGATCAATGGAATGTGACAGAAATGATGCTGGACAACTTCTGAGACCTTGCACTCTCTTGTCATGTGGACATCACATCTCTGGAAGTCCAGTCTGATCTAGTCTCCTGGATGAAAAAAGACATGTGGGGAGAGCCCTAGATATTCGAGATGTTACAGCTGAACTCCAATCCCAACCAACTTCTCAGCTGTATGTAGCATCCTGAAGAAGCACATGTGAAAACAGCACAGGAATCATCCAATCACACCAAAGATATACGAGAAATAACAAATCATTCTTGCTTTGGGCTTCTGAGTTCTGGGGCAGATTCTTACACAATAATGTGTAACCAACACCCTGGGTGAAATAGGTTGTTTTTTTTTTTTTTTTTATTCATGCCACTTATTTTTAATTGTTTTATTATATTTTTTAAATAAATTTTTTAATGTTTATTTATTTTTGAGAGAAAGAGAGACAGAGCACAAGTTGGGGAGGCACAGAGAGAGAGGAAGGCCCAGAATCTCAAACAGGCTTCAGGCTCTGAGCTGTCAGCACAGAGCCTGACATGGGGCCTGAATTCCTGAGCAGTGAAATCATGACCTGAGGCCAAGTCGGAGGTTAACCACTGACCAACCCAGGCACCCCTCATATAACCTATTTTTAAATTCACATGTGTCATTCTTCCAACTATGTGGTTTGATGAATAATGCAATTATGTGTAAGGTTTTCTATAGTAGTTGAAAGTAGTAGAAATATCAACAATTATTTGCTCCTTTTGTGTGTAAAGGCATATTACAATATAAGGACCAACTAAATTCTTTAGAAGAAAGAATTCAATATTTAGATATAAGAGAATCAATTTAAAGGACAATTTGAGAAGGATTTGCTTTCTGAGTAATTTGAGTCAAGTTATTTCAGATCTCTAAATCTCCATTTTTTATTTGATTAAAAAGAATTTTAAGACAGATAATTCCCAAGTTTGTAATCCTATATTTCTGTTGTTGCTTATTTCTATTTATAGGTGAATAACTTTCTTCAAATTTGTTGCCAGTATTTTATTTATTTTATTTAGCATACAATGTAGCTGAATGTAAACTGTGAAGAGATTACTGAAGATATTGTCCCAGGTGTTTTACTGGAAAATATCTTAAGTGATTGAAACAACTTTCATGACAGTTTATCTATTTCAGTACTAAGTTATAGTAGCATTTTATTCACATTAATATTAATAAGAATATAATTTGTAAACTAAATAATAAGTGAAACTAGTGTATCTTCATGACTCTGAAAGCCACAAGCTAAAACCATGAATACTGAGTGAATATATGAAGGCTAAATAAATAAGATATATCATCCATATGCATTCGTCAAATGATATATTCATGTGGTAAGAAGGCTCTGCCATGGATATCTGGGTGTGGCATCTTATTCATTGCTGGCATGATAATCAATCATCTTTTGAAATATGTGACAAGTCAAATAAGGAAGAAAAAGTACTTGCCAAAATACTTAAATTATTCAAATGTAAGCAGATTTACTCACAAAGGGGTGACACCAGCAACCCTTAATGTTGGCAATTTGACAATTATTTTATGTCAATCATAAGCTTTGGTTTTGCTCCCTGTGATTATTACAATGTGTAATGTGTAATTCCTGTTGTATGCAAAAACTCACTTTCTCACTTACAGATACTTGTGTAATACATGTCATACATTTAAAATTTCCACTTTAATTTGAATTTTCACTCTAAAGTATAGGAGAAAAAGGAATTTAGAATAGTGACTAGTAGAATTGGATGAAGTTGGGATGTATAATTATTATTGGTCTCCTTAAACAAACTTATGAATGGCTTATAAACTATTGGAAAAGTAATTAAGGGTCCAGTGTATTTTATGATATTGTGAGATGTTTAAAGATACTGGGTATTTATTTATTTTTTTAATTAATTTTTTTTCAATATATGAAGTTTATTGTCAAATTGGTGTCCATACAACACCCAGTGCTCATCCCAAAATGTGCCCTCCTCAATACCCATCACCCACCCTCCCCTCCCTCCCACCCCCCATCAACCCTCAGTTTGTTCTCAGTTTTTAAGAGTCTCTTATGCTTTGGCTCTCTTCCATTCTAACCTCTTTTTTTTTTTTCTTCTTCCCCTCCCCCATGGGTTTCTGTTAAGTTCCTCAGGATCCACAGAAGAGTGAAACCATATGGTATCTCTCTTTCTCTGTATGGCTTATTTCACTTAGCATCAAACTCTCCAGTTCCATCCACGTTGCTACAAAGGGCCATATTTCATTCTTTCTCATTGCCACGTAGTACTCCATTGTGGATATAAAACACAATTTCTTTATCCATTCATCAGTTGATGGACATTTAGGCTCTTTCCATAACTTGGCTATTGTGGAGAGTGTTGCTATAAACATTGGAGTACAAGTGCCCCTATGCATCAGTACTCCTGTATCCCTTGGGTAAATTCCTAACAGTGCTATTGCTGGGTCATAGGGTAGGTCTATTTTTAATTTTTTGAGGAACCTCCACACTGTTTTCCAGAGTGGCTGCACCAGTTTGCATTCCCACCAACAGTGCAAGAGGGTTCCCATTTCTTCACATCCTCTCCAGCATCTATAGTCTCCTGATTTGTTCATTTTGGCCACTCTGACTGGTGTGAGATGATATCTGAATGGGGTTTTGATTTGTATTTGCCTGATGAGGAGCGACGTTGAGCATCTTTTCATGTGCCTGTTGGCCATCCGGATGTCTTCTTTAGAGAAGTGTCTATTCATGTTTTCTGCCCATTTCTTCACTGGGTTATTTGTTTTTCGGGTGTGGAGTTTGGTGAGCTCTTTATAGATTTTGGATACTAGCCCTTTGTCCGATATGTCATTTGCAAATATCTTTTCCCATTCCATTGGTTGCCTTTTAGTTTTGTTGGTTGTTTCCTTTGCTGTGCAAAAGATTTTTATCCTCATAAGGTCCAGTAGTTCATTTTTGCTTTTAATTCCCTTGCCTTTGGGGATGTGTCAAGTATGAAATTGCTATGACTGAGGTCAGAGAGGTCTTTTCCTGCTTTCTCCTATGGGGTTTTGATGGTTTCCTGTCTCACATTCAGGTCCTTTATCCATTTTGAGTTTATTTTTGTGAATGGTGTGAGAAAGTGGTCTAGTTTCAATCTTCTCCATGTTGCTGTCCAGTTCTCCCAGCACCATTTGCTAAAGAGACTTTTTTCCATTGGAAGTTCTTTCCTGCTTTGTCAAAGATTAGTTGGCCATACGGTTGTGGGTCTAGTTCTGGGGTTTCTATTCTATTCCATTGGTGTATGTGTCTGTGTTTGTGCCAATACCATGCTGTCTTGATGATTACAGCTTTGTAGTAGAGGCTAAAGTCTGGGATTGTGATGCCTCCTGCTTTGGTCTTCTTCTTCAAAATTACTTTGGCTATTCGGGGCCTTTTGTGGTTCCATATGAATTTTAGGATTGCTTGTTCTAGTTTCGAGAAGAATGCTGGTGCAATTTTGATTGGGATTGCATTGAATGTGTAGATGGCTTTGGGTAGTATTGACATTTTGACAAGATTTATTTTTCCAATCCATGAGCATGGAATGTTTTTCCATTTATTTATATCTTCTTCAGTTTCCTTCATAAGCTTTCTATAGTTTTCAGCATACAGATCTTTGACATCTTTGGTTAGATTTATCCCTAGGTATTTTATGCTTCTTGGTGCAATTGTGAATGGGATCAGTTTCTTTATTTGTCTTTCCGTTGCTTCATTGTTAGTGTATAAGAATGCAACTGGTTTCTGTACATTGATTTTGTATCCTGCAACTTTGCTGAATTCATGTATCAGTTCTAGCAGACTTTTGGTGGAGTCTATCGGATTTTCCATGTATAATATCATGTCATCTGCAAAAAGCAAAAGCTTGACTTCATCTTTGCCAATTTGGATGCCTTTGATTTCCTTTTGTTGTCTGATTGCTGATGCTAGAACTTCCAGCACTATGTTAAACAACAGCGGTGAGAGTGGGCATCCCTGTCGTGTTCCTGATCTCAGGGAAAAAGCTCTCAGTTTTTCCCCGTTGAGGATGATGTTAGCTGTGGGCTTTTCATAAATGGCTTTTATGATCTTTAAGTATGTTCCTTCTATCCCAACTTTCTCGAAGGTTTTTATTAAGAAAGGTTGCTGAATTTTGTCAAAGGCTTTTCTGCATCGATTGACAGAATTATATGGTTCTTATCTTTTCTTTTATTAATGTGATGTATCATGTTGATTGATTTGCGAATGTTGAACCAGCCCTGCATCCCAGGAATGAATCCCACTTGATCATGGTGAATAATTCTTTTTATATGCTGTTGAATTCGATTTGCTAGTATCTTATTGAGAATTTTTGCATCCATATTCATCAGGGATATTGGCCTGTAGGTCTCTTTTTTTACTGGGTCTCTGTCTGGTTTAGGAATCAAAGTAATACTGGCTTCATAGAATGAGTCTGGAAGTTTTCCTTCCCTTTCTATGTTTTGGAATAGCTTGAGAAATAGATATTATCTCTGCTTTAAACACATGGTAGAACTCCCCTGGGAAGCCATCTGGTCCTGGACTCTTATTTGTTGGGAGATTTTTGATGACTGATTCAATTTCTTCGCTGGTTATGGGTCTGTTCAAGCTTTCTATTTCTTCCTGATTGAGTTTTGGAAGAGTGTGGGTGTTTAGGAATTTGTCCATTTCTTCCAGGTTGTCCAGTTTGTTGGCATATAATTTTTCATAGTATTCCCTGATCATTGCTTGTATCTCTGAGGGATTGGTTATAATAATTCCATTTTCATTCATGATTTTATGTATTTGGGTCATCTCTCTTTTCTTTTTGAGAAGCCTGGCTAGAGGTTTATCAATTTTGTTTATTTTTTTCAAAAAACCAACTCTTGGTTTTGTTGATCTGCTCTACAGTTCTTTTAGATTCTATGTTGTTTATTTCTGCTCTGATCTTTATTATTTCTCTTCTTCTGCTGGGTTTAGGCTGCCTTTGTGGCTCTGCTTCTATTTCCTTTAGGTGTGCTGTTAGATTTTGTATTTGGGTTTTTCTTGTTTCTTGAGATAGTCCTGGATTGCAATGTATTTTCCTCTCAGGACTGCCTTTGCTGCATCCCAAAGCGTTTGGATTGTTGTATTTTCATTTTCATTTGTTTCCATATATTTTTTTAAATTTTTCTCTAATTGCCTGGTTGACCCATTCATTCTTTAGGGTATTCTTTAACCTCCATGCTTTTGGAGGTTTTCCAGACTTTTTCCTGTGGTTGATTTCAAGCTTCATAGCATTGTGGTCTGAAAGTATGCATGGTATGATCTCAATTCTTGTATACTTATGAAGGGCTGTTTTGTGACCCAGTATGTGATATATCTTGGAGAATGTCCGATGTGCATTCGAGAAGAAAGTATATTCTGTTGCTTTGGGATGCAGAGTTCTAAATATATCTGTCAGGTACATCTGATCCAATGTATCATTCAGGGCCCTTGTTTCTTTATTGACCATGTGTCTAGATGATCTATCCATTTCTGTAAGTGGAGTGTTAAAGTGCCCTGCAATTACCACATTCTTATCAATAAGGTTGCTTATGTTTGTGAGTAATTTTTTATATATTTGGGGGCTCCCGTATTCGGCGCATAGACATTTATAATTGTTAGCTCTTCCTGATGGATAGACCCTGTAATTATTATATAATGCCCTTCTTCTTCTCTTGTTACAGCCTTTAATTTAAAGTCTAGTTTGTCTGATATAAGTATGGCTACTCCAGCTTTCTTTTAACTTCCAGTAGCATGATAAATAGTTCTCCATCCCCTCACTCTCAATCTGAAGGTGTCCTCAGGTCTAAAATGAGTCTCTTGTAGACAGCAAATAGATGGGTCTTGTTTTTTTATCCATTCTGATACCCTATGTCTTTTGGTTGGTGCATGTAGTCCATTCACGTTCAGTGTCATTATAGAAAGATATGGGTTTAGAGTCATTGTGATGTCTGTAGGTTTCATGCTTGTAGCGATGTCTCTGGTACTTTGTCTCACAGGATTCCCCTTAGGATCTCTTGTAGGGCTGGTTTAGTGGTGACAAATTCCTTCAGTTTTTGTTTGTTAGGGAAGACCTTTATCTCTCCTTCTATTCTAAATGACAGACTTGCTGGATAAACGATTCTTGGCTCCATATTTTTTCTCTTCATCACATTGAAGATCTCCTGCCATTCCTTTCTGGCCTGCCAAGTTTCAGTAAAGAGATTGGTCACGAGTCTTATCGGTCTCCCTTTATATGTTAGAGCACGTTTATTTCTAGCTGCTTTCAGAATTTTCTCTTTATCCTTGTATTTTGCCAGTTTCACTATGATATGTCGTGCAGAAGATCGATTCATGTACGTCTGAAGGGAGTTTTCTGTGCCTCTTGGGTTTCATTGCCTTTTTCCTTCCCCAGATCCGGGAAGTTCTCAGCTATTATTTCTTCAAGTACACCTTCAGCACCTTTCCCTCTCCCTTCCTCCTCTAGAATACCAATTAGGCCTAGATTATTTCTCTTTAGTGCATCACTTAGTTCTCTAATTTTCCCCTCATACTCCTGGATTTTTTTATCTCTCTTTTTCTCAGGTTCTTCTTCTTCCATAATTTTATCTTCTAGTTCACCTATTCTCTTCTCTGCCTCTTCAATCCGAGCCATAGTTGTCTCCATTTTATTTTGCAGTTCATTGATAGCATTTTTTAGCTCTTCCTGGCTGTTCCTTAGTCCCTTGATCTCTGTAGCAATAGATTCTCTGCTGTCCTTTATACTCTTTTCAAGTGATTAATTTTATGACTATTATTCTGAATTCACTTTCTGTTATATTGTTTAAATCCTTTTTGATCAGTTCGTTAGCTGTTGTTATTTCCTGGAGATTCTTTTCAGGGGAATTCTTCTGTTTCATCGTTTTGGAAAGAACTGCAGGGTACTTCCCCTGTGCTGTCTTGAATAACTTGCATTGGTGGGCGGTGCCGCAGTCAGAAACTGATGTCTGCCCCCAGCCCACTGCTGGGGCCACAGTCAGACTGGTGTGTGTTTTCTCTTCCCCTCTCCTAGGGGCGGGATTCACTGTGGGGTGGCGTGGTCCATCTGGGCTACTTGCACAGTGCCTGGCTTGTGGTGCTGGGGATCTGGCTTATTAGCTGGGGTGGATTGGCAGGGTACACAGGGGCGGGAGGGGCAGGCTCAGCTTGCTTTTCCTTTGGAGATCCACTTCGGGAGGGGCCCTGTGGCACTGGGAGGGAGTCAGACCCGGAGGGATGGATCCGAAGAGGCACAGAGTTGGGTGTTTGCGTGGTGCAAGCAAGTTTCCTGGCAGGAACTGGTTCCCTTTGGGATTTTGGCTGGGGGATGGGTGAGGGAGATGGCGCTGGCGAGTGCCTTCATTCCCCGCCAAGCTGAGTTCTGTGGTTCGGGGCTCAACAACTCTCCCTCCCGTTGTCCTCCAGCCCTCCCGTTCTCCGAGCAGAGCTGTTAGCTTATAACCTTCCAGATGTCAAGTGCTGCTTGCTGTCGGAACATACTCTGTCTGGCCCCTCCACTTTTCCAAGCCAGCCTCGGGGGCTCTGCTTGGCCAGCGGGCTGCCCCTCCGCCCCGGCTCCCTCCCGCCAGTCTGTGTAGCCCGCACCGCCTCTCCGCCCTTCCTATCCTCTTCCATGGGCCTCTCGTCTGCACTTGGCTGCGGAGACTCTGTTCTACTAGTCTTCTGGTAGTTTTCTGGGTTATTTAGGCAGGTGTAGGTGGAATCTAAGTGATCAGCAGGATGCGCGGTGAGCCCAGAGTCCTCCTACACTGCCATCTTCCCAGTATCCCCCAATACTGGGTATTTAAAATTTGTAGTCAATTAATGATAAAGAATGAAGAATGAAAATACCTTTTTGAAACATATTTGCAAAGAATTTTTGTTAAAAAATTTAGAATGATAGTACAGATAGTTAAATAAAAGTAATTAGTCTCATATAAACTCAGTTTTGTGTATAAAACTTTCTTGGCTCCGGGGTGCCTGGGTGGCTCAGGTCATGATCTCATTGTTCGTGAGTTCGAGCCCCGCGTTGGGCTCTGTGCTGACAGCTATGAGCCTGGAGCCTGCTTCAGATTCTGTGTCTCCCTCTCTCTTTCTGCCCCTTCCCCGCTCATGCTCTGTCTCTCTCTGTCTCTCAAAGGTGAATAAACGTTAAAAAAATAAAAAATAAAAGAAAGTCCTTGGCCCTATTTTTTTTTTATTTTACATCTGTTCATAAATGTTTTGTCGCCATATTTATCTACATTTAAGTATGATTAGATTACAATAACCATGAATTTTCATGCATCCATTAGGGTTGTCTCTCAAGTTTATTTGTACAAGAAAAGACAAGAGAACTGAAGAGAAAATAGAGGTTTATTATATTCTGTTAATTTCTTTAAGGAACATCTAATACTCTTGATTGCTATGAGAATGGAGCTGTGTTTATTTTTGTACTTCTTTAATTCATACAGAGTCAAACCAAAATTTCTTCATCAAAACACCACTATTTCTTTAGATCAAGAGCTATATCTTGCTCTCACTTCAGAAAATTTTGTTGGACTATAATCCCTTATGCTTTACTCACATTTATAGAGCAAAGTGGCTTGCTAAGTTTAGTCAATAGTTTATATTCTTAATATCAATGACATTGTAGCCATTGATGACTATACTGTATATAATACATATGTTTAATAAATGGTTTTATCAATCATTAAAACTTAACAGATAGAATAAGTATGAGATGAGAAAAATCCTTCCAAAGCACTGTGAACCTTCATGAATGTAATGATACAGCTCTCTGAAGGCTGAGAAAGGACAATGGGGAGAAGAAAGATCTCTCTTTACTTTATAGAAAGTAAAACAAAGAGATGTCCTCAGTGATCAAAATAGCTCTTCCACAGGTTTTTAAAGCAGAGATGAATCTCCCAGGGTTGGAACACTGAGGGTTGGATTTTAATATTTAATTCATTGGAAACAAGGTAGCTTCTAATAACAGTGGTCAAGGTAACTAAGAAATGTCATATGGTTTATATGACATTAATATGTCATATATGCAGATATATGCATATATGCAAATATACATATTTGCATAAAAAGAGTCATATAGAAAACTGAATCTGAAGTCAGAAGATACCATCCATAGTCTGGCTCTCTAAGTACTATTGGAATGGCCACCAGAAAATCACTTATTCTTTTTTAGACCTAAGTTTCTTTATCTGTAAAATGAAGGATGTAGATCTACTCATCTTTTTCAACTTTAAAATTCTATGATTTTTGCTGATTGGTAAACCGTATTTCCAAGAGCAAGTAAGTTATAGTTCCTTGTTATTCAATGGAGTTAAACTAAGATAAAGATAAAACACTAGTAGAAGAACTATTATTTACTATTTCTTAAGCATCCATATCCTGATCCCAAAAAATAGTTATGTGCTCCTTGTTATTTATACTAGATATTATTGGGCATCAAAATACAAATTTTATTTAAAAATATATAAAAAAACTAAAGCAACCAGTTATCCTTTGTGTTGTGAAGATATCAGCAATGAAGGGATCTATTGAACTCATAGCAACGAATTAGAGTACCTAGTAGAAAGTAACACTATACCACCTGGAAAATTACTGAGATTTTACATTTCTTATTTATGAGTTTTTGTTCTTGGTAAGGAATGTCTTGTATAAGATAAGTCTCAGAGCAAAAAAAAAAAAAAAAAAAAAAATTCATCCCTTAAGTATTTGCTCACTTAGACTAAAAAGCAACTTCTTAAGGTACAGAAAGTTGAAGGGCTTATTTCAGTGCACACTGTTGCATTGTTGGTGTTCTGCGATGTTTATCGAATCAATAAAGGTAAAGAACTGTGCTATCACTTGGTTAAATGATAGAGGTTTAGTATTCATGGTCATGTCCAAAGGGAAGCTATGGAAAGAAATTCACAGAATTGGTTTTGTTTTTTGTTTTTTGTTTTTTTGTTTTTACTTTTAATAGGGACATTTCTAAAGAAGAATACATTAGAATATGTATTGGAGAACAAGAAAAATGAGACTACATGAAATAAATGGAGAAGATGCTGAGGAAAATTGGGGTCATTATACACTCAATGGAAATGCTAAATATGTCATTCTGTTAACAATTCATTTTACTGACAGAATGCAAGAAGTGTGAACTTAAGATTATTGAACAGATAAATTTATTAATTTTTTTGTCTATTTCCCAAAATCTTTTGAGGCTTGGGCTTACCTGTAGTATTTGGAGAGATTTCTGACATTACTGATAAAGCAGTTTCCTACATCACCTTAACAATTTGTATAAGATGCAATTGCAGAAACATGGAGAAAATATAAATGCAGAAGAGAGCAGCATTTGTGAAATCATTAAGACTATTTAATATAATTTGAGTAAATATCTAGGCCAAGATTTTGTAGATAAATAGGTGTTCACATAGTGAATAATAAATGATATTTTGGCACATAAATATATATAGAGTTATGAGGCAAAAATAGTGTATCCAACTAACTACTAGTGTTTTTGTATTGCTGGAATATAATGTCCAAATATCAGAATACAGCAAGAAAGGAGGAAAGAAGTCAATGCAGTAGTCCAGGCAAATGTAGAAAGGACCAGATCTAAGCAAGTGGCATAGAGTTGGAGAAGAAAAAATAGATTCAAGTGGAACTTAGGAAATAGGACCTTTGACATTTGGCGACTATTGGAATTAGGAGATATTTTAAGTGCTTTCTTTTAAGAGCCTTATTGATCCTGAAATAAATAATATGGCAAGATTTATTAGGGCAAGAATTGTCCTTCAGTGTTTACATGATGGTTATTACGGGAATATGCTTGCCATTTAAAAACCTAGATGGTTAGGGGTGCCTGGGTGGCCCAGTTGGTTAAGCCTCCAACTCTTGCTTTCAGCTCAGGTCGTGATAACATGGTTTCATGAGTTCCAGCCCCACGTTGGGCTCCACATTGACAGTGCGGAGACTGCTTGGGATTCTGTCGCCCTTTCTCTGCTCTCCCCCGTTCACAGTCTGTCTCTCTCTCTCTCTCTCTCTCTCTCTCAAAATAAATAATAAACTTAAAAAAAGAATTTTCAAAATAAAATAAAATAAAAACCTTCATGGCTAAATTATTCACTTTTCATCCATATATCTTATTGATGAGTAGACAGAGGGAAGCAGTTAAGATTACAGTGTGATATGTTTTAAAAATAGTAACCATAAAAGATAAAATATATTAAATTTAATTAGTATGGATTTATTTAAATCCTAAAGTCAGTTAAATGGCATACAGTTTTTTTATGACATTCAGTACTTTCTAAATCCTTTTTACTATTTTGAGAATATATTTCAAAAATGCCCACAAACATCTTTGCTTTTAGTTGCGATATAAAAGGATAAAGTAGCAATTCCTTTCTGGCAGAAAAACAAAACCACAGCAACTTTTGTTTCTTTGATGTATGCATCTTTTTAAATATCTCCATCTGTGTCCCCTTCCACAATATAGCTAATTAAATTTTTGTTTTCTTACACACTGTAAATGCAGCTGGAATGCCCTAGTTACTAAAAATGAGTAAAGTAATGTAATTCTTGGTAGAATTCGTTTGATTACAGACTTGCTCACTACAACCAGGCAACAGCAATTCCTTCTTGAGAAAAAGAGGAAATATTTTATAAAAATCTATTTCAAAATATTTCATTCTTTAGCAATTATCTTGGTTGGGCACAGTAGTAAGAGTTATTTTGTTCCTTAAAAAAAAAAGGAAATTATAACAGTAATGTAAGAAGTATTTATAAGAAGGTATCTACTCTATTTAGCTGCTTTCTAAAATATAGTCAATATCAAGTAATATTTATGGATCTGAGATGTTTTTTATATATATATGTATATATATATATATACACACACATATATATATACATATATATATATATACACACACACACATATATATATATACACACACACACACAGTACCACATTTATATGTGTTTATACATATATGTGTGTCTTACTATTATTGGATATAGTCAATAGATACATTTATGGGCTATATTTTGCTGCCTAACTAACAACCACAAAACACAGTAGACTTAAATACTTTTTTAGCTCCTGATTCTGTATATCCTCAATTTGGGTAGGACTCAGTAGGTAAGTTCTCACAATGGCTTAACTTAGGTCTACTCATGCATCTTCAGTCATTAACTGGTCAGGTGGACAGCTCTGTTTTTAAGTGTTGATTGACCATTGGCTGGAGTAGCAGGCAAGTAGGTTATGAATCTCTCATCGTTCAGTTGGTTCGTTCAGGTTTGTTTCAATGATGGTGACAGATATCAAGAATGGAGAAAAGGCAAGCCCCACTGCTTAATTACTATTTAAGTCTCTGCTTGCGACATGTGTGCCACTGTCTCATTGGTCAAAGCAAGTCATATGGTCAAGTACAAGGTCAGTGTATCATGAACATTCCAATAGGGTAGGGATATGGAGAGACATGGAGACATGAACAAATTAGTGACAATTATTGCACCAGTTTGTGGCAACATGATACTCAGAGGGTATACCTATGTCTGTCTTCTATCTGTATGCAAGTCATTGGAGTAAATGACTAAATTCAGGTTCTACCTTTATAGTACAACCACTGACCCACCATAGCCATTTCACTGAAACTAATGGCGTGATTTGAAAGAAATTATGTGACCAGAGCAGCACCTCTTTAGCTAGCATTTTGTATTTTGTAAATACTTTCTTCCTTCCTAATTACTAATGCATCTACTAGTTTTTAAATCTGGAAATATATATGATTTTTCTAACTCCAGTTGCAAACAGACACTGAGGTAACCCCAGGGATTCTTTCTTTCTTATATAATCCTCTTACTTGTGACTTGCTTCTTATTTATAAACTATGCAAAAAAGGATGTCATTCTCATGATTACATTGCATTTTATAAGCTTTTTTTCTTGCTGGCTGTCTTCTTCCTAGTTGAATAAGTAAACTTCTCTGTTGTGAAATGCCCATGGAAGGGACCAGTTGGCAGGGAACTGAGCGACCTTTCTCTAGGAGCTGAGGGTGGCCTCTAGCTGACAGCTAGCAAGAACCTAGGGCCAGCAGTTACAACTCAGAAATTGATTCATTCCCTTTTAAGTTTCCAGTTGAAAATGAAGCTCATATGGAGACTTTGCACATAGCCTTGTGAGAGATCTTATCAGAGAATCTAGTCAAGCTGTGCCTGGACAAGGCAACTGAGATAATAAAAGTGTGTTGTTTTAAACCACTAAGGTTTTGGTAATTTGTCACATTGGAAAACTAATACACAGGCAAATAATCCACTTCAGTTAAGATCTACACTGAAAAATGTTTAAATTTGGACTTGGTTATTTTTGTTTAAGGGTTATTTCTTCACAAAACCAGTTAAAAAAAAACGCTTTATGTTTTGTTAGTAAATGGAAATGTATACATTTCTTTCATCACACATTTTCCAAACTCTGTCAACATATTTTCATACATTATACTTCAGACTAAGGCAGAAGCTCTATTTAATTAGCTTTGGGAATAGAAGACTTAATCAAAAAAATTTGAAAATTGTTATTTCCTCACTGTATTCAGCCCTAAACCCTGACATGATATATGTGGCTACAACCTTATTTCTTCAAAAATATTAGGAAATAATCACTTTCATTTTCATTGTAAAGTACTGTGAATTTACAATGGCTAATCTCTCCAAGTTAATTATGTATTTAACCTGAAACCATTTTAAATGTATGCAGAGTTCTTCATGTGTTATGTCAAGGATATGTGTTCTATTCACTATCCAAGGATGAATTCAGTGAAACAAAGGACTAGAGCCAGTTTGTGGGCCATAGGAAAAGAAAAATGTGATACTAACAGCTCATGTTTTGAGGTCCTTTACAAAAGAATATTTGACTATTTTAGCCTATCATTGATTAACTTTAGCTTATATTGATTATAAGTAACAAGTTTTTTTTTCTTGTATGCAGTTATTTGGACAGAAAGTTGACTACAATTTTATTATATTCATCTTATATAAATATATACACTATGCTCATTTTTATGTTGTGTGAAATGAGTATCAGCTGGTAAAAAATCATTTTGATATAATTTTGACATTGAAGCATTCGGTATCCATAAAATTGATACTATGATGGTAATGTTAATGAGTTAAAAAACCCAGTGGAATTTCAAGGGATATATTTGGAAGAAAAAAGGCAATAGTGTTATTGGGATTAATAGAATTACTTAATTAAGATTAAGTATCTTTCAGTTGTTTTCCTTTTCATATGTTTTCCTTTATTCTTTTTCTTTTTTGTTTCTACTTTTTTCCCCAAAATTAACATGTCTGTTTGAAATGGAAGTTTCAGAATTAAGTTCTATAATGGTATAATGGTATATGGTAGAGTAACAGAGGTAAGCAGAGCTTAACAAAAGTGCATCTGTCTTGAAGTTTATTTATTTATTTTGAGAGAGAGAGAGAGAGAGAGAGAGAGAGAGAGAGAGAGAGAGAGAGAACACCAGCAGGGCAAGGGCAGAGAGAGAGGGAGAGAAAGAGAGAGAATACCAAGCAGGCTGTATGCTGACAGCATGGAGCCCAGTGCAGGGCTCGAACTCACAAACCACGATATCATGACCTGAGCCGAAATTAAGAGTTCAGTGCCTAACCAACTGAGCCACCCAGGCACCCTGAAAGTGCATCTGTTTGTTTGTTTTTTAATTTTTTTTAATTTTTTTTTTTGAGACAGAGACAGAGCATGAACAGGGGAGGGGCAGAGAGAGAGACACACACAGAATCCAAAGAAGGCTCTAGGCTCTGAGCTGTCAGCACAGAGCCTGACGTGGGGCTCACACTCACAGACTGTGAGATCATGACCTCAGCTGAAGTTGGATGCTTAACCTACTGAGCCACCCAGGCGCCCAAAGTGCATCTGTTTTAAATGATAAACGATTGTCATTGTCTTCCAGAGTTACTCAGAAGAGAAAGAAAGCGTAAGTGAAGAGAGAGTAAGAGAGAAGTGCAAGTGATGACAGCCTTGTAACTATATGAGAAAAATGAAGGTTTTTATTTTTTTTCTCAGCATCTATTGATTTTTTTAGTGTACAATGTGATATTTCTTTTCTAAATGTATGAACATGGTGACTTGATATATGTATACATTGTTAAATGATTACTACAATCAAGTTAATTCATACATATATCACCTCAAATAGTTCTTGCTTTTCTGTGCATGGTAAGAACATAAGATATACACAGTTTGCAAGTTTCAAGTACACAATACAGTGCTAACAGCCATAATCACCATGCTATACATTAGATGACCAGAACTTAATTCATTTTATAACATAAATTTTGTACACTTTGACCAATATCTCCCCATTTCCCCCACCCTCTAGGCTCAAGATCCATTGTTCTACTCTCTGTTTCTAAGTGTCAACTTTTTAAATTCCACAAATAATTGAGATCATACAATATTTCTTTCTATGTCTGGCTTACTCCACTTTGCATTATGTGTTTCAGGTTCAAACATGTTGTCACAAATGGAAGCCTTTCCTTCTTATTTATTACTGAATAATATTTCCTTATGTATATATATATAGTGAATAATTCTATAGTGAACAGGGAGTGCAGATATTTATCTGAGATATTGATTTTATTTCCTTTGGATATATATTCAGAAGTGGAATTACTGGATCATATAAAAGTTCTATTTTTAAGTTTTTCAGGAAACTCCATACTGCATTTCATAGTGGTTACACCAATTTACATTCCTACAGTACACAAGTACTCCCTTTTTCCATACTCTTGCAAACATTTTATATGTAAGAGATAAAAGATAAAGAGATACTAGGTGTTCTAACAGGTATGAAGTGATATCTCACTGTAGTTTTGATTGGCATTTCTCACATGATCAATAATGTTCAGCACTGTTTCATGTACCTGTTGCCATTTGTATGTCTCCTTTGGAAGAAGGTCTGTTCAAGTCCATTGTCTATTTTCATTTGGGTGTTTAGTTATTTATTTATTTTTGCTATTGAATTTTACAAGTTCCCCTATATATGTTTGAAATTAACCACTTATCCGATATATGATTTGCAAATATTTTCGGTCATTCCATAGATTGTCTTTTCATCTTGTTGGTTGTTTCTTCTCCTGTACAGAAGCTTTATAGTTTGATCAAGCCTCCCGTGTTTATTTTTGCTTTTGTTAACTTTCTTTTTGGTGTCTTATCCAAAAATCATTTCCAAGACCAATATAAATGAAAAATTTACCCACATTTTTTCATGAAGTTTTATATTTTTGTGTGTTACATTTAAGTCTTTAATCCAGTTCAAATTGTTTTTTATGTATGGTGGAAGGGTCCAAATCAGTGTTATCCAGTTTAGCAACACCGTTTATTGAAAAGACTATTGTTTCTCTATTATTCTTGGTGTCCTTGTCAAAGATTAGTTGATCATAGATTTGTGAGTTTATTTCTGTGTTCTCAATTCTATTCTGTTGGTCTATGTGTTTGCTTTTATGCAGATACCATACTGTTTTGTTTACTATAGCTTTGTAATATTTTTTGAAATCAGAAAGTGTGATGATGCCTCCAGCTTTGTTGTTCTTTCTCAAAATTGTTTTGGTTTTGGGGATCTGTTTGGCTATTTATGATTTCATACAGATTTTATAATTCTATTTCTGTGAATAATGCCATTGTAAATTTGATAGGAATTGCAACAAATCTGTAGGTTACTTTGCATAATGTAAGCAGTTTAACTATATTAATTCTTTTGATCCATGAACATGGGATATCTTTCTATTTATTTGAGTCTTTCTCTATGTATTTCATTACTGTCTAAAAGTTTTAAGTGTACAAATTTTCTACCTGTGTAGTTTAATTTATTACTAAATATTTCACTCTTTCTCAAGCATTTGTAAATGGAACGGTCTTTATTTCATTTTTTGATACTTTATTGTCAAGGTATAGACATGCACATGATTTTTGTATATTAATTTTAGACACTAACTTTACTAAATATGTGTATTAATTTTAAATGATTTTTGTTGGAGTCCTTAGGGTTTTATCTATATATGATCAGGTCATCTACCAACAGGGACAGTTTAATGACTTCCTTTCTCATTTGGATACCAATTAGTTCTTTTTTCTTTCCTAACTACTCAGGCTAGGATTTCCAGTGCTATTTTCAAAAGAATAGAAGTATTGTTGAATAGTATAGAAGTGGGCACTCTTATCTGGTTCCTGATTTTAGAGGAAAAGCTTTCAGCTTTTCACCATTGAATATGTTATATGTAAGCTTGCTACGTATAGTCTTTATTATGTGGACATTTATTCTTTGTATACCTAATTTATTGATAATTTCCATCACAAAGGATTTTGAATTTTGTCAAATGCTTTTTCTGTGTTTATTGAGCTAATAATATAGCCTTTAGCCTTCATTTTGTTAATGCAATTGAACCCATATGTTGATTAGCATATGTTGAATTATCTTTTTATTCCCAGGATAAGTCCTACTATATCATGGTATATGATTCTTTTGATATGCTGTTGAATTCGATTTGCTTGTATTTTTTTTTTAAATATGGCCCTGTAATTTTCTTGTCTTTTACATACTTCTTTATCAATATAATGCTAGTCTCCTAAAATAAGTCTTTGGAATTTTTTTGGAAGAGCTTGAGAAGAATTGTTTTTTAAATGTTTGGTAGATTCAATTGTGAAGCCAGCTGGTTCTGGGCTTTAATTTGTTAATTTTTGTTTACTGCTTCAATCACCCTACTTGTTACCGGTCTGCTTAGATTTTCTATCTCTTCGTGATTCAGTCTTGAGATATAGTATGCTTTTAGGACTTTATCCTTTTCTTCTTGGTTATCCTATTTGTAGTATATAATTGTTCATAGTAATCTCTTTTGATCCTATTTTTGTGGTATCAATTTAATATTTCCTCTTTCATTTATACATTTATTTGAGTGTTGGGTTTTTTTCATAGTCTAAAAGTTGGTTAATTTTGTTTATCTTTTCAAACAAAAAAAATTCTTAGCTTTTTGATCTTTGCTATTGTTTTTTTTAAAATGTATTTATTTAAATTCAAGTTAGTTAACATACAGTGTAGTATTGGTTTCAAGAGAAGAACCCAGTGATTCATCACTTACATGCAACACCAAGTGCTCATCCCAACAAATGCCCTCTGTAATACCCATCACCCATTTAGCCCATTCCTCCACCCCACACCCCTCTGGCAAGTCTTAGTATGTTCTGTATTCAAGAATCTCTTATGGTTTGCCTCCATCTCTCTTTTTATCTTTTTTTTTCTTCCCTTGCCCTGTTTATCTTTTGTGTTCCTTAAATTCCGCATATGAGTGAAATCATATTTTTGTCTTTTTCTGACTTATTTTGCTTAGCACAATACATTCTAGTTCCATCCATGTTGTTGCAGATGGAAAGATTTCATTATTTTTGATCAATAAGTAATATCTCATTGTGTGTATGTGTGTGTATGTATATATATGTATATATATATATGTGTGTGTGTGTATATATACACACATTATATATATTATATATATATATATATATTCTTTATCGATTCATCAGCTGATGGACATTTGGGATCTTGTCATAATTGGCTATTATTGATAGCACTGCTATAAACATTGGGGTGCATGTGCTCCTTTGAAACAGCACACCTGTATATTTTGGATAAATACCTAGTAGTGATTTCTGGGTCATAGGGTAGTTCTAGTTTTAATTTTTTGAGGAACCTCCATACCATTCTCCATAGTGGTTGTACCAGTCTGCATTCCCACCAGCATCACAAAAGGTTTCCCCTTTCTCCTCATACTCACCAACATCTGTTGTTTCCTGAGTTGTTCATTTTAGCCATTCTGACAAGTGTGAGGTAGTAACTCATTGTGGTTTTGATTTGTATTTCCCTGATGATGAGTGATGTTGAGCATCTTTTCATTTGTCTGTTAGCCATCTGAATGTCTTCTTTCAAAAAGTTTCTGTTCATATCTTTTGCCCATTTCTTCCCTGGATTATTTGTTGTTTGGGTGTTGAGTTTGAAAAGTTCTTTATAGATTTTGGATACTAACCCTTTATCTAATATGTCATCTGCAAATACCTTCTCCCATTCCATTGGTCGCTTTTTAGTTTCGCTGATTGTTTGTCTTGCTGTGTGGAAGCTTTTTATCCTGGTGAGGTCCCAATAGTTCATTTTTGCTTTTGTTTCCCTTTCCTCCAGAGACGTGTTGAGTAAGAAGTCATTGCGGCCAAGACCAAAGAGGTTTTTGCCTGCTTTCTCAGCGAGGATTTTGATGGCTTCCTATCTTACATTTAGGTCTTTCATCCATTTTAAGTTTATTTTTGTGTATGGTGTAAGAAAGTGGTCCAGGTTTATTCTTCTTCATGTCGCTGTCCTGTTTTCCCACCACCATTTGCTGGAGACTTCCATTGGATATTCTTTCCTGCTTTGTCAAAGATTAGTTGGCCATATGTTTGTGGGTCCATACTGGTTCTCCATTCTGTTTCATTGATCTATGTGTCTTTGTGCCTGTACCATACTGTCTTGATAACTGCAGCTTTGTAATACAGTTTGAAGTCTGGAATTGTGATGGCTCCAGCTTTGGTTTTCTTTTTCAATATGACTTTGGCTATTTGGGGTCTTTTCTGGTTCCATACAAATTTTAGAATTGTTTGTTCTAGCTCTGTGAAGAGTGCTGTTGTTATTTTGATAGGGACTTCATTGAATGTGTAGATTGCTTTGGGTAGTATAGAAACGTTAACAATATTTGTTCTTCCAATCCATGAGCATGGAATATTTTTCCATTTCATTGTGTCTCTAATTTCTCTCATAACCTTTCTATATTTTTCAGTTTATAGATGTTTTACCTCTTTGGTTAGGTTTTTCCCTACATATTTTATGGGTTTTGGTGCAATTGTAAATGGGATTGATTCCTTGATTTCTATTTCTGCTGCTTCATTATCGCTGTGTAGAAATGCAACTGATTTCACTACATTTATTTTATATTCTGTGACTTTGCTGAATTCATGTATCAGTTCTAGCGTTTTTTTCTTTCTTTCTTTTTTTTTTTTTTTTTTTTTTTTTGATGTCTAAGGTTTTCCACATAGAGTATCATGTCATTTGTGGAAAGTGAAATTTTGACTTCTTCCTTGCTGATTTGGATTCCTTTTATTTCTTTTTGTTGTCTAATTGCTGAGGCTAGGACTTCCAAAGCTATGTTGAGAGTACAGTAGTAACAGTGGACAACGCTGTTATGTTCCTGACCTTAGAGGGAAAACTCTCAGTTTTTCCCTATGGAGGATAATTTTAGCTATGAGTCTTTCGTGTATGACCTTTATGATGTTGAGGTATGTTCCTTCTATCTCTACTTTCTTGAGGGTTTTTATCAAGAAAGTATGTTCCATTTTGTAAAATGCTTTCCTTCATTTATTGAGAGGATCATATGGTTCTTATCCTTTGTTTTATTAATGTGATGTATCATGTGTTTGATTTGTGGATATTGAACCAGCCCTGCATCCCAGGAATAAATCCCACTTTATTGTGGTGAATGATTTTTTTAATGTATTGTTGGATTTGATTGCTAGAATCTTGTTGAGAATTTTGGCATTCATGTTCATCAGGCAAATAGGTCTATAATTCTCCTCTTTAGTCGTGTCTTTGTCTGGTCTTAGAATCAAGGTGATGTTGGCCTCATAGAATGAGTTTGGAAACTTTTCTTCCACTTCTATATTTTGGAACAATTTCAAAAGCATATGTATTGACTCTTCTTTAAACGTTTGGTAGAATTCCTCTGGGAAGCCATCTGGCCCTGACTCTTGTTTGTTGGGAAAGTTTTGGTTACTGATTCAATTTCTTTACTGGTTATGGCTATGTTCAAATTTTCTATTTTTTCCTGTTTCAGTTTTGGTAATTTATTATTTTAAGGAATTTATGCATTTCGTCCAGATTGCCCAATTTGTTGTCATATAATTGCTCATAATAGTCTCTTACTATTGATTATTTTTCTGTGGTGTTGGTTGTTATCTCTTCTCTTTCATTTGTGATTTTATTAATTTGGGTCTTTTCCTTTTTCATTTTGACCAATCTGACTACAGGTTTATCAATTTTGTTAATTCTTTCAAAGAACCACTTCCTGGTTTCATTGATATGTTCTACTGTTTTTTTTTTTTTTAATCATTAACTCCTAATTTAATCTTTATTCTTTCCCTTCTTCTGCTAGTTTGGGGCCTCATTTGCTGTTCTTTTTTGAGCTCCTTTATGTGTAAGGTTAGGTTGTGTATTTGAGATATTTCTTCCTTCTTTATTAAGGCCTGAGTTGCTGTATACTTCCTTCTTATGACTGCCTCTTCTGCATCCCAAAGGTTTTAGACTGTCATATTTTCTTTCATTGGCTTCAAAGTATTTTTATTTCCTCTTTAGTTTCTTGTTTAACATATTAATTCTTTAGTAGGATGTTCTTTAATCTCCAGTGTTTGTGTTCTTTACACATTTTTTTTTATTGTGGTTGATTTCAAGTTTTATAGCATTTTGGTCTGAAAGTGTGCATGGTAGTAAGATCTTGATCTTTTGGCACTTTTTTGAGGGCTGATTTGTGACCCAGTATGTGATGTATTCTGCAGAATGTTCCATGTGCACTCAAGAAGAATGTATATACTGCTGTTTTAGGATGAAATGTTTTGAATGTATCTGTTAAATCCATCTGGTCCAGTGTGTCTTTCAAAGCCATTGTTTCTTTTTTGATTTTCTGCTTAGATGATCTCTCCATTGCTGTAAGTGAGGTGTCAATCCCTCCTACTATTATTGCATTATTATTAATGAGTTTCTTTATGTTGTAATTAAGGGATTTATATATTTGGTTGCTTCTAAATATTACAATAGTTGTATCTTCTTGGTGGAATAACTTCTTAATTATTATATAATACCCTTCTTCATCTCATGTTACAGTCTTTTTTAAAATCTAGTTTGTCTGATATAAGTATGGTTACTCCAGCTTTCTTTTGATGTTCAATACCATGATAGATAATTCTCAATCCCCTTATTTTCAATCTGTAGGTGTCTTTAGGTCTAAAATGAGTCCTTGTAGGCAGCATATAGGTGGATCTTGTTTTTTTATTCCATTCTGATACCCTATGTCTTTTGACTGGAGCATTTAGCCAATTTACATTTGGAGTGATTATTGAAAGATATGAATTTAGTGCCATTGTGTTGCCTGTAGAGTTGATCTTTCTGGTAATATTCTTTGATCCTTTCTAGTCTTTGTTGCTTTTGTTTTTTGTTTTGTTTTGTTTTGTTTGTCTTTCTCCATACAAAAAGTCCCTTTTAAAATTTCTTGCAGGGCTGGTTTAGTGGTCATGAACTCCTTAGTTTTTGTTTGTCTGGGAAACTCTTTATCTCTCCTTCGATTTTGAATGACAGCCTTGTTGGATAATGAAGTCTTGGCTGCATATTTTTATAATTCAGCACATTGAATATATCCTGCCACTCCCTCTGGCCTGCCAGGTTTCTGTGGACAGGTCTGCTGTGAATCTGATTTGTCTTCCCTTGTAGGTTAAGGACTTTTTTCACCTTGCTACTTTCATGATTGTTTCCTTGTCTGTGTATTTTGTGAATTTGATTATGATATGCCTTAGTGTTGGTCAGTTTTTGTTGAATCTAATAGGAGTTCTCTGTGCTTCTTGGATTTTGATGTCTGTGTCCTTCCCCAGATTAGGAAAGTTTTCAGCTATAATCTGCTCACATAAACCTTCTTCACATAAACCCTTTTCTGTCTCTTCATCTTCTAGGACTCCTATGATATGAATGTTATTCCTCTTTAATTAGTCACTTTTATTGCCTTTCTAATCCTGTTTCATTTATTTTTGTTCTAATCTTTATTATTTTGTTCTTATGCTAATTTTGGGCTGACTTTGTTCTTTTTTTCTTTTTTCTTGAGGTGTAATTTAGGTCGTTTCAGTCTTTTTCTTGATGTAGGTGGTTATCACTATAAACTTCCCTCTTAGAACTGCTTTTGCTGTATCCCATAAGTTTTTGGTATGTTTTATTTCCATTGTAATTTGTCTCAAGATACTTTCTGTTTTCTCTTTTCTTTCTTTGGTTGTTCAGCAGTGTGTTGTGTAATTACTACATGTATGTTATTTTCCAATTTCCTTCTTGTTATTGGTTAGTTTCGTATCACTGTGGAAAGAAAGAAGATTTGATGTGTTTAAAAATTTATTATGACTTGTTTTGTAGCCCAACATATGATCTGTGCTGGAGCATGTTCCATGTGCATTTCAGAAGAATGAATATTCTGATACTGTTGGATGGATTGTTTTATATATACCTATCAGATGATCTATTTATATTTATAGATCCATTCGATCTATAATATTATAAATAATGTCTGTTTCTTTATTGATTTCCTGTTTGGATGGTCTAGACACTAATGAAAGAGGGGTATTGAGGTCACCTTCTATTATTATATTGCTGTCATTTTCTCTCTTCAGTTCTATTAATATTTTACTTATATATTTAGGTGTTCCATTGTTGGGTACATATATATTTACAATGGTTGTATCCTATTGATGAATTGACCCATTTATCATTTATACTGACCTTCTTTGATTCTTGTGACTGATTTTGATTTAAAGTCTATTCTACTTATATAAACAAGTATTGGCACCCCTGCTCTATTTTGGTTACAATTAGCAAAATATCTTTTATAATTCCTTCACTTTCAGTGTATGTGTGCTCTTAATGTTAAAGTGAGTCTCCTCTAGATTTCATATTGTTGAATACTATTTGTTTTATCTATTCCACCACTCTATGTTTTCTGATTGAAGAACTTAATCTATTTACTTTTAAAGTAACTAATGGTGATTCCCTCTCTCTCTCTACCCTCCTCTGCTCATGCTCTGTCTCTCTCTGTGTCAAAAATAAATAAACATTAAAAAAATTTAAAAAAAAAAAAGGGACGCCTGGGTGTCTCAGTCAGTTGGGTGTCCGACTTCAGCTTAGGTCATGATACCACAGCTCATGAATTTGAGCCCTGCGTCGAGCTCTGTGCTGAGAGCTCAGAGCCTGGAGCCTGCTTCGGATTCTGTGATTCCTGCTCTCTCTCTACCCTCCTCCACTCATGCTCTGTCTCTCCCTGTCTCAAAAATAAATAAACGTTAAAAAAATTTTTTAAAGTAACTAGTGGTGAGTACAGACTTTACTGCCATTTTGTTAATTGTTTTACAGCTTTTAGAATTCTCTTTGTTCTTTTCTTTCTCCGTTTCATCTTTGTGATTTGTTGGGGCTTTGTTTGTGGTGACATGTATTGACTTCTGTTTCTTTCTCTTTTGTGTGTCTACTAGAGGTTTCCTCTTTGTGGTTACTGTGAGGTTTACATAAAATATCTTCTATTTACAACAGTCTATATCAAGCTGATAACCACTTAAATTCAATGGCAAAAACAAAACAAATCAAACAACTCTATACATATACTCTCCTCCTCATTCTTTTTCATCTTTTGATGTCCCATTTTACATATTTTTATATTTTGCATCTGTTAACAAATTAGCGTGGCTATTTTGGTTTTTTTTAACAAATTAGCATGGCTATTTTGTTGTTTTTAACAAATTAGCGTGGCTATAGTTGTTTTTTAATACTTCCATTTTTTAAGACTTACAAGTGATTTATGTACCATCATGACAGTAGTTGAGTATTCTGAATTTGACTATGTATTTACCTTTACCTCTGAGTTTTATTATAATTTTATATTTTTCATATTGTTTGTTAGTGTCCTTGTTTCAACTTGAAGAACTTCTTTTCACATTTTTTTATTAGGTAGGTATAGTGGTGATGAACTCCATCAGCTTTTGTCTGTTAAGGGATTTTTTACCTTTCCTCATTTCTGAAAGACATCTTTGCTAGGTATAATGTTCTTGTTTGGTGTTTTCTTTTTTTCTTCGAGCACATTGAATATATCCCCCACTCACTCCTGTCCTGCAAAGTTTCTGTTGAGAAACGTACTATAATCCTTGGTGGCAGGAGGGTGCCCTTGCATGTGAAGGGTCACTTTTCTCTTTCTGCTTTCAAAAGTCTCTTTTTTATTTGGATTTTGACAGTTTGATTATAGTGTATCTTGGGATAATCTTCTTTGGGTCACTCTTGCTTGGGTTCTTTGAGCTTCATGTATCTGCATGTCCACATCTCTCCCAAGATTCAGGAAGTTTTCAGCTATTGTTTATTATTTTTTTTTAATGTTTATTTATTTCTGAGACAGAGAGACAGAGCATGAGTGGGGCAGGGGCAGAGAGAGAGGGAGACACAGAATCAGAAGCAGGCTCCAGGCTCTGAGCTGTAAGCATAGAGCCCGACATGGGGCTCGAACTCAGAAACCGTGAGATCATGACCTGAGCCAAAGCTGGTCACTCAACCGACTGAGCCACCCAGGTGCCCCATGTTTCTTTAAATATGCTTTCTAACTTTTATTTTCTATTACAGTTCTTGAACTCTAAAAATGTGTATAAATTTGTTCTTTCCATAATATCTTATAGATCCCACATCCTTTCTGTACTCTTTTACATTCTTTTTTTCTTTTTATTTCTTTAACAATTTCAAATGGCTTATTTTTGAGGGTTTATTTTTATTATTTCTTTTATGTGACTGAGTGTGCTATTGAGGTTCTCTATTGACTTTTTCAGCTTTATCATTGTATTCTTCAGCTTTAGGATTTTTGATTCTTTTTTGTGGTGCTATTTCTATATAAAACTTCTCATTTTATTTACTCTTTGTTTTCCTGATTTTTCTTACTTGTGTATGTGTATTGCATCTCAGCTCATTTGAGATAATAATTTTTTTAGCGTTTATTCATTATTGAAAGATAGAGACAGAGCATGAGCAGGGGAGGGGCAGAAAGAGAGGGAGACACAGAATCCAAAGCAGGCTCCAGGCTCTGAGCAGTCAGCACAGAGGCCGATGTGGGGCTTGAACTCACAAACCGTGAGACCATGACCTGAGCCGAAGTCGGACACCCAACTGACTGAGCCACCCAGGCGCCCCGAGATAATTATTTTTAATTTGACATCTGACAACCCATGGATCTCCATGTCTTTGAGGTCATTTACTAGAGATTTATATTAGTTTCTTTTGTCAGTGTCACATTTGCCTGATTCTTTGTGATCCATGTAGCCTTGTGTTGGTGTCTGTGCATTTGAAGGAGCACACTTATTCCAATCTTACAGACTGGTTTAGGTTGTGCAAGGTTGAAGCTAAGTCTTGTGGCTGGTTCTGAAGTACAGTCTGTGTTTAGAGGACTTATTACCTGGGTCCTGAGCAGGTATGGATCATCTCTGGTCCTTGGGTGAACAGGTCTTCCAATAGGACTGGACAAGTGTCCACTTCAAGATCTGCAGATAGTGGGTCTGTTACCTGGTGCATAGATGGTTGTGGCTCCTGACAAGTCTCTGGGTGGACTTCTGACAGATCACTGGACAGCATCCTAGGTGGGCAGGATTAGCCCTGGAACATGACTGAGAGGGGCTGGAACCATTACAGGGCAGCTTCAGCATCCACTATTGGGACTGAGGTCAGTGGACCTACCTCTTGGAACAAAGATGAGTGGATCCCTGGGCAGTCAAGATTACTGTGTGACTATAGGTACAAGGGACTAGAGCTGGTTACGGGACTGCTTGAAGTTCTATGGTTTGACTGAGATTGATGGGCCCATCTCTGGAGTTTGGGTGGGTATGCCTCCTGGTAGATCCCTGAGGGGGCAGGACTGTTCTCTACCTATGAAAGAGAGGAGCTGGAGCCAAGTTTCGGGATTGGCAGTTGAACTGACATGTATTTCGTGGGTGGTCCCTGAGCAGTATGCAGGTGTGACTGGTGACCAAAAGTGGCTAAAGTCAAGCCTTAGGCCACTTCAGGGTCTACAGTTGGGACCAAGATTAGAGGGCCTGTTATCTGTAGCATAGATAGGTATGACTCCTGGCAATTTGCTGGCGAGATTTTGCTGGTGGCAAGACAAAGGCTAAACATGCTATAGCTGAACCCACAGTGGAGCAGAGCTGTTACTGTGTTTGCAGCTAGGACCGTAATCTATAATTCTCTCTCCTGGGCATGGGTGTGCCTTCTGAAAACATCCTCCTTCAGTCTTGGGCTCCGGTAAGGTTTCACCATCTCCTATTTGCATCTCAAAGTTCCCACAAAGTCACTTTTGTCCATGAATTACCAAATTATTGTTGTATATTGGAGAGAGTATCAGTGGAGGACTTTCTGTTCTTCCATTTTTCTGATGCCACTCAACACATGAGGATTTAATTGGGATGATAGTCACTTAGAATGTCACAGGTAGCTGCAGTGGTTTTCACTTCCTTAGTATTGTTTAAATTTATGGTTTAAAGGTTATATCATTAAGGTACAGAAGAACAGAGAAAATATAAACAAGCAGTAGATTCAATTTTTTTTTAATTTTTTCAAAGGACATTATAGTGTTACTTAAACTAAGCTGCCTACAAAATAAGCACCATGATGAATTACAACAAAATGTTGTGGCAGAAAGGAGTATTCATGTGGGTGAGTAAGAATCAGCCAGTGTCAGTTTTGATTTCTCCAAATCTTATAGAGCTGATTAGACAGAAGAAATTTATGATTATATTATATATACCATTCTACAATTTCTGCATTTTTCTAGGTTATTTACTTGAAGAGAGATTTCATCAAAAGCAAATATATTTCATTTTATTTGGGATGCCAAGATGGTGTGATGTTTTTGCAATTGAAAATAGTATTGGTGGAACAACACAATTCAATACTTGATAAATATCATTTTCTCAGGCCAAAGGCATTTAAAGCTTGAGTATTATAAAGTCCATTGCAGGAAAAAAAAAAGACAAAATGGAAAACCTTAGTGGTTATTAAAACTAAGTATTCAAATTTCAAGGAAAGATAATTAACTAAGGTACTTAAAATTTCACCATATTCAACTAAAAAAACACAAGACTGAAATAGTAATGCATTTGAACAGAATAAACAATAATAGATTTCAAAATGGTAGTATTTACATTAAAAATACTATCAATAATACTATAATGTTTTTTCAAAACAATCTTTTGCAGATGAGTGGAACTCAACATATGAGTAGTTTACATAAGTTTAGATCTCATAGAATATATGGAAAAAGAAGAGAATTTAGAAATGATCTAATGATGTTTTCTCATTGTATCTATGAATAAACTGAGACCAAGTATAATGAATGACTCATCCTAAACTACTAATTGTGGCAGTCAGAGCCAGAATTCTAAACACCTGACCTGAACTCTGTCTTCTTAATCTATATTATGCTGCAATTTTTAGTTCCAGCATAATATCTTCTCATGATAAAATTGAATATCTTATAGCTTTAGATGTAATACATATATATCAGAGTAAATTTGTAAAGTTTTGTGAATATATAGAAGATAACCTACTTACGCCTATGTATCTGTATATATTTAGTATAAATATATACCTGTATGTATATACAAATGTATTTTATAAACTGTGGATCTCTATGGTTATAACAAACATATTTATAAAATCTCTGATTTATGACATAAGTTTTCTAGTTTTAATATAAAACAAAAAAACAAAAAATCATTTGTCCAGTGGGTGAAGGACACCATATGACCGTTTCTTCTATTCATGAGTTATCTCATGAGATCTTATGTATTAGGTAGATAATACCCATATGTGATAGATATTAGGGCAACTAGATGAATTAACAACTGATTGTTGCTAACAACTGATTAATGAAAATCAGTTACTAGTAATGATATCCAAAATTTATTGATTGATGTCCTACCTGGAAAAAATATTTCTAATAGTATAAAGCTTATCATGACTCTCTTACTCATTTTTTTCTGAATGATCTGAGTGAAGATTTATAAAACTTTGTGTACCAAATTTTGTTAGAATTTGTCACAAGATGATAATGTTGTTATAGAGACAGAATCCAGAAATACTGTAGAGAGAAAAAGAAAAATCTTAATTCGATGAAATGAAACTTAACAGAAATGAATATAAGACCATCTGTTTACACTGAAAAAAACTGAATAAATACCAGTGCCAGAATTTAGGCAAAGATATAGATATTTTAGTCAGCCATTAATTAACTCGGTATGGGGAATTTAAATGAATTATTGGTCCAAACGTCAGGGGGAAATCCAGGTTTTTTGCTAAATCCTCAATTAACAGAGGAGTAAATGAAATTTGCAAAACACTAAGAGATGTATGCCAATAAAAAAGTTTTTCAAAATTATTCTTGAAATCCATGATAAATTATGGAATATAGTATTATTCATAATTTTCATTATTTCTTTACATTATTTCATGTATATATTTGCAAGCAGTGGAGACTGACTCCTCCTGCCCACCCACTGTCTTAGGAGATGTAGAAAAACTTATTAGTCCACAAAAAGTTTCTCCAGCCTTTCCCAAATTCCTCACCTTACAGAAATAATAAACACAGATGATTTCCGATTGCAACAACTTCTTTCCCACTGAGAGGCAGGCATCTTCTATCATTTATAGAGGTGTTACAAAGTAGAAAAATACAAAACTCTCATCTCATATAAAAATATTTAAAGTCAGAGAGGATCTTATACTTGTGTCCTATCCTTTTGTAATTTAACCTAATTATCTCATTGAAAGTGGATAGCCTAGTCTTTATGAAGCTGTATTCTCCTAGAAACATAAATAGAAATAATTTATATGAACTGATAGTAGTGTTCATTCTTGTTTGTCTATAAATCCACAGTATTTTGGTAACTTTCAGGTGTTAAATTTAAGGAGATACTTCAACAAATAGAACACATTCAGGTGATAATGATAAGATAGAAGGATGTGTCAAAATAATGTGATGTAAAAAATTATTGAAGAATATACAAATGTTTTATCTGAGTGAATGTGTTGAGGTAGCTGCCTTCCAATACATTTTTGTTCTACAATTTTAAGGACAGAATTAGTGGAATTAGTATCTACGATAATAAAGTATAGTGGGGCAGAAACAGCTCTATAAAATGAAGGACCTCTGTTACAGAGAAGTGGGTAGGTTACATGGGCAGTTTCGTGATCGAAAATTTCTGCTTAAGAAGAGAGTTTATGCAGAGGTTGGATGGTCATTTGTCAGGATGCTGATTATTTAGCAGTAGGTGTCCCTTCCCTATAAGCCCAGATTCCTATGATTCTGTGTATTTCTCAGTACGACTTTTCATCCAATGTCATAGGCTGACACGAGATTTATTTGACACAGAATTGTAAATCTTACATATTAAGAGGCACATATAGCAATCTGTGAAATTGGAAGTAAAAGCAACATGGAGATTTTAAAGAAAAGTCTTGTGCTGCTTATTCCAATTATGAATGAGCCTTTCTTATATGTTTCTTTTTAGCATGTGTGTGTCTGTGTTGACATTAGTGTACATATGTACAGCAGGGAAGAGGTGAGCAGAATAACATAAGTAGAGAACTCACCATTTTTTTCTTGAGTCTAGGAAGAGTTAGATCTTTATGATATTTGGGCCAAATTTTCTCATTTTAACTCAATCCATTTGTTCATACCATACCTCAATAATCTCCTCACTGAAATGCTCAATAATTCTTTGTCTTCCTTGTTCTTATACCTTTCAAATATTTGTAGGCTTTTATCATCTTACCTTTTAGTCATCCTTTTGCACAGTTATAGAGACTTTGAGTCTTTAATCTTCTTTCATAAGTCAGAACCTATATTCCCGTAATCATTTGTTACGCTTCTCTGAACTTCCTCTACAAGTCTTTTATCTGTAGTGTTCTGGTACTGAGATGTCTAAAACCAAGCCTTTAATAATAAGGAAAAATGTGTAAGTGTAACAAACCTGGTCTTTAGGCTTTCTACCTAGGGAAATAAAGAAGGTTACTGTTTTTCTATGCTATACTAGTCTATAGAACATAGAAGGACCCAAGTTTCTTTCAAATGCCTTGGTTAGAGGGAGAATCAGCAGTGCTAAGAGATGCATTTTTTTTTCTGAATCTGGTTCCCTGTGTTGCATTTCTTCTCAGAGTATTATTCATGCTTTCTGGTTTTAATTCAGTGATCAGTGTTTAAATTTATTCAATTTCTTGTTCCTCTTTTCCTGTTATTTAGCACTATTTATTTTAAATTATAACTTGGATTCAAACATTTTATAAGATAATACCCAACTATATCTAATAAAATGTGGAGTATGGGAAGGTTTACAATAAGTGTCTTAAAGAAGAGTAAAATTCAGTTACACTCTGGATGTTAAGCACATTTGAGAGCAGCATCTTCAATTTAAAAATTCCTCTTTTGGAGTCTATGGCTGGAAGAAGAAAGGATGCAGTTTTCTTTCCTTTTTTCCCCCGCCTTTTCACTTATTTTCAGCTAGCTTCTGAATATCAGCCCTGATTTCTACAATTTTCATCAGCTCACACATCTTTGAGACATTATTTTATTTGATGAAGGGCCTTATTCTTCTCTGCCCCACAGTCAAATTCTTTCTATACTTTGACTTTAGGTCTCCAAAAGACTAAATTAATGTCTTTGCTTGAAACTTGACCTGCTTTCACTAATCATTTTTACTTCTTCAACTTTGTCATTTTCTGATCTTTAAGTCAAAGGGAGGAGTCACCAAACATGTAAATTAGGGAACAATTGAAACCCTAAGAGTTCTTAGTTAAGTACTACCTTAGAAATATAATAGATTTGTTTTTGTTAAGTTCATTTATTTTGAGAGAGAGACAAAGACAGAACAAGTGGGGGAGAGGCAGAGAGAGAGAGAGAGAGAGAGAGAGAGAGAGAGAGAGAGAGAGAATCCCAAATAAGCTCTGTGTTGTCAGTGCAAAGCCTGACATGGGGCTCGTAACCATGAACCATGAGATCATGACCTGAGCCGAAATCAAGAGTTGGACGCTTAACCGACTGAGCCATCCAGGCGCCCCTATAATAGATTTCATATAACTATCCATTAGACTCTGACTAGCCAATTAGCTCTTACTATGCAACTAAACTACACAGTAGTTTCTACAAGTGGTGGGATTAACTTGCAATATGCTCAAAGTGAATGTATCCAATATCTACATGCATCACCTTGTTAATACTTCAAATGACTTAATTTACTTAAGGCAATGATGTCAATCATGAACTGAAACAGAGGTTTATGCATTTTTTTTTTGACATGGTGAATGGGACAACCAATTTAAGTAATTCCTTCAGGACCAATGATCCATGGTGGTTATTTTTATAATCCAGGTTACCTGAATAATGACAATAGCTTGTTTTGAAAGGATAGAATCAGCTTCATTTTTGAAACCATGGTCTATAGCTGAAGCTATAGATATACTTTGCTATTCACAATACTTTACAGACCACGAATTAAATATGTATATACACACAAATACATAACGGGTTAAAAAATTCAAAGCAGGCAGTACATGCATCAGGTAATTAGGACTAATATGTTGTTTGGAATTAAAGTCGAATCTTTTTAATTGGCACATCTCAGTGGGAATAGAAATACAAACTTGTAATTAGGTGATTGGCCTGATTATCAAAGCTTCATTGGCATAGATTGTACTGAATCTTTTTTCTCAAACAACTATAGCATGATATGGGGGCTGTGCAGAACAACCATAACAGGGCTTCAATGTTGCCTAAAAGGAACAAATGTATACAGAGTGAAGAATGTAAACTGGCCAACATTATTTCACAACTGTATGTGAGAATCTGCATTTTTGGAAGAAAAATATGTCTGTGTTATTTTAGTAAAATAATCTATTCTTTATAATCAGTTAGATGTACTAAATTAAAGCCTCTGACAATTAAGTGGGTATGAAGTAGGTTTGTAATTTATTAGGCACCCAGGAATTTCAACCCTGATCTGTATTCAGCAGTCCAGCTGCATTACTGTGAGGTGTACAGATGGAAGTCAATAAGCAAGGATGAGAATTCTTCTTTTTAATCAAGTATAAAAGTCTAAGGAGGTGGGGGAGTGTAGAGCCCCTCAAAAGTTAAAGAGCTGTAAACAATCAATAAGTAACTATAAATTGTTTGTATGAATGCATTATATAGCTATTTAACATGTTATTGCCATTTCTGTTTCCTTCATGCCACTATCTGTATTCCTGAAAATGGAAATCAGGACTTCAATAGATAAAAAGTCATCTAATTCATATTATGACATAACAGCCCAAAAGAATTCATTGAAGGTCACTTTGACACTCTTAATTAAGAATTTGAACTAAAACAGTGATTGTGGGCACAAGATCCTGTACTTAGGAATAGGAAAATGGATTTTAAATAATAGTAACAGTTCACATAAAAGCTTAAAGAATATGTTGAAACATTTAAGAAAATAAACTATATCAAACAATTTAGAAAACTTATTTATATTTAATTCTAGTGTTATTTAGGAATTAATTTTTACATTCCCTAAATGCTATTTAGATATCCTATTTCTTATTACTGTATGTAGCTGAGTATGAATGTCGTGTGTGTGTGTGTGTGTGTGTGTGTGTGTGTGTTATGTTGCTGTATTTCCTGCAAATAAGAAAAGCTCTATGATTTATAGCAAATTGGATTATATGAAAACAGGGAGGACAAAATTAAAATATATGAGTACAAGTTATTTTCCTTGTCGAACACACTGAGGGGTAGTATCATCATTTTCAAGGAACCACAGAGGGCTCACCTTTAAAAAACAGAAAACAAATGGAAATATAAAGTCTTATTTATTGTGGTTATACACTGTAGACAGGTGTTCTGGGTGAAATAGATGTTGCCTCACCCCCAGTCATTCACGTTTAGCTCTGAAGGCAGTCAAAGACTATTTATACCATAAAAATTGTTTGTTGTTATTTTATAATGGAAATCTGGCTCAATAATGCTCATAATAACTCTCTACTCCTTAAAAACAATGTTAATAGACATACCAGTAAAACATACAGATGAACTTGGACTGTTTTTTGGGTTAAAAGGTCACCTCAGGGAAAGATAATCATTTTCTATTAATGCTCAACCACTATGCACTTCAGTGAACTATATGAAAGGACACAGTGTCTTATTAGAAGATTAGTTTACATTATAGGCTGACAAGAATGGCTTGTAAAGTGTGATTCATGCTCTGAAACAGCACACTAAAGATAATTTCTCCCCTGTCTAGTCTGTAATAATGAAAATAACCAAGAAACTACATCCTAGACTTTATAGGCCCATAAACACATACAAAATCAGGTCACCCTATGCCACTATTGTCACTTTCCATTCATATTTACTATGGTTATTTCTTTTATCCAGAACCACACTTGTATATAAAAGTGAATAGGATCAGCCATTTAGTTTTCAGGAATACTTTCTCACTTCCAGAATGAGCAAGGAATCAAGCCAAATGATAACAGGAGAAACTACCACTTAAATATGCTCTGAGAATTTAATCTATAATTTGTCTGTTGATCTATTCAGTATAAGAATAATTTTGTCCACTTGATGGAGTTACTTAAGACCAAACAATATTTAGGGAACTATAAAAACAGCCTAAAAATAATACAAATAGCTCACAATCCTTATTATTAAAAGGATATCTAGTGATACATTTACTATTATAATTCACATAATTATCATTGTGATAAAGAAATCTGGAGGAGTGAATTTACAGTATACTGGCCTACTATAAAAATTTCCATTTGGCTAAAGAGAGATATAATAATTTTGAATTAAGTCAGCTTTATAGTTATTGGTTACTCATTATAGAATTATTTACCATATTAGTCATTGAATAAAAATGCAGCAATTTGTAATATATATTGCCACACAGAATATACCTTAACTGAGATGGAAAAGATTATTTGCCACTTTATTTGTTACATGTTTTAATACATAAATGATATCTACATTTGGTGGTTTCCTATCATCTAAAATGTAATAATATCATTTAGTATTCTAATTAATATTACTTAATGGTAACAATATAATTTAATTGTATTTCTCCCACCCCAAAATTCTACTTATTCTTTGAAACCAGGTTAGGTGCCATTTCATTAGTTGAGATTCTCTGGCCCAGCCTCAAAAAGAATTAATTACTCTTCTGTTTCTTGTGCAGGTTTCTATTATACATTTCACAATATAATTTAATCATTTATTTACATGTGGACTCCATTTTGAGATTTTGAACTTATGGAAAGAATTTGTCCTTATATGGGGGTTACTTGGGACAAGACTTAAAATACAATAACATGATATGGCAAAGCCCCAGTGAAGAGGTTACATTGGAAGAAATGAGACTGACCATTGGGGTCAGATATAACAGTTGAGGTGAAATGGGTATGTTTTAAGCCATCTTCAAGAGGCCTCAGATGTTTGCATGCACCTTCTTGCACATGGTCATAAGAACGGCCTAACCTAACCCTGCAGGTCTAGTAGACATGCAATGGGAATACACTCCGGGGGATGTGGTCCATGTGACTGAGAGAGGGCTGTCTGTCTGCCCATTGTAAAGTGAAGGACTAAGAAGTGGGGGACGTCTTCTCTTTGTGCCTCAGTAGACCACTCACAGCTTACGTGACCAGCCAGAACAAAAGCGTGAGGCCTTTTCCTCTTGTTGGTTTGCCACTGCTGGAGAGAACCCAATAGTTCACCTGAATGAGAAATGTGGGAACACCAAATTGTGAATAATCAAAAGAAAAATACCAATAATAGTCATCATAACTTGACGGATGAAGACCAAGCCAAAAAGCCTAGACAAGTGGAATTTGCGGGGGCAAAAGTGATGAAGTAGAGAAGGATTTCAGAGAAATATTAATAATCTTCAAAAAGAGGCACTTATAGCCACCCCTTTCTCCAAAATCCTTCAGGAGTCAGAAAGTATGATTTCCAAATTGAAAGAAATCACTCACACAAGCAAACAAAGACCATGACTACTGTTGAGGAAGAAATATCACCAATATGAAAGAAATACGATAAGTGAAAATCTTGAGTGAAGAACTTTAGAATTGTTGGACTTTATCAGATTGTTCCAAGCAGCTGATGGGGTACACATGTGCTCAAATATTTACTCCCTACAAACACTGGGTCAGTTGTAAAGGGCTTCAGGTGGTCAGTGGGCCCAGACTGCTACCATGAGCAGCCTACTCCATTTGCTGCTAATGCTATGAAAAAGAAATGAAAGAGGTTGGGAGCTCTGGTTCAAAAGCTATATCTAGAGAACTCCTGTGTGAATAAACAAAGTTCTAAAAGGAAAATAAGAAAGGGGAGAAATAATGAAGAAAAATATTCCATCAAAAATCAGGTGAACTCCACAGATGAAAAATTTCACCAAGGGGCAGACACCATAAAGTGCAAACACAGTCATAGAGAATATACTTTCATATACCCAGTTTAAGGAAAGTACTTGAAAAAGTGCTACAAACAAATGAAACTTGAAGGATAAAAAATATCGAAGATGTAAAAGTAGAAAGAAAACTGAGAAATTAACATTAGGATGTTAATTAAATTAAACTTATAAACTAATACTGACTCTGGAATTTATGTAAGTATTATATACATTAATATTAGGATTGTGTAGTTATATACAAATATATGATAATTACATGGCTTGGAATTTGTAATACTAGAAGTAGGCAAAAAAAAAGAGACACTGGGGAAAAAATCTCTAAAAATACTCAAGTTGGAGTGGGAGTGTAAGGAGGAAGAATAGAAAAATAAAACATTTAGGGGTGCCTGGGTGGCTGAGTTAGTTAAGCATTTGACTGGCTCAGGTCATGATCTTGCAGGTCATGATTTCAAGCCCCACATCAGGTTTTGTGCCAACAGCTCAGAGCCTGGAGCCTGCTTCAGATTCTGTCTCTCTCTCTCTCTCTCTCTCTCTCTCTCTCTCTCTCCCTCCCCTTCCCCCACTCATGTGTGCTCTCTCTCTCTCTCTCTCTCTCTCACACACACACACACACACACACACAAGAATAAACATTAAAATAATAAAATATTCTAAAGATTTTTATTAACATGGAAGAGGGGGTTGAGGGAGTTAAACATTTTTATGTTGGGTTCATAGTTATTATTTAATTTAAACGAAAAACTGGTGATGTAGGACATGTTAGGATGGGGAGATGTAGCAATTTGTTTTAGTACCAGCCCAGGTCTGTGCATCTCCCTTGTATTCCTGCCAAAATGATTTTGACAATGACTTAGGGTAGTAGAGCCAGTTTGCTTCTATGTACTGCTAGGGTGGAAGTACTGGAGTATGGGGATTAAAGAAAAGGGACCACTGCACTCCTGGGTCTGGTACCTCCTGTATCTGCTCACAGTGTCTTGCCTTGCACCCAGGCTGCCTGCCTTTAGCCCTAGTCTCGAGGCCTGCAAAGTATCCCATGTGTGTATTTCAGAACTGCTTGTGAGTTGACACCTCATGAAGCAAACTTCACCAGTAAAACTGGGGAGATGATGTACCATCTTCCATCACTTGGCGAGGAGCTCTGCCAGCTCAGCTACGTGCTCCTCTTGTCATCCCTCTTTTGGTCCTGTGTCCCTGAGATTGCACTCACCAATGGTGTTAGCACATAAACCTTTGGCTTAAATGTTCTCTTCTAAGGAAGTCATATTAAATCAGAAGATAAATAGTGATGACACTTAAAAGAATTGCAGAACTTCCAAGCTAATGGGTCGGGAAAGAAAAGAGAATGAAGAGAATCAAGTGCAATCCAAAAAACCATAAAGATGCATGTAATGAAGAGGTAACAACTAAAAAGTAAAACAACTAAGAAAAAAACAATAGTGAAGAAGGATGCAAAACAACATTATCAATTAGTGATGTTTTTAAGGTATTGATTTTTCTGTTATAAGATCTATACTTTACAATTGTGTTAATTACACAAAATTCAGCTACTTACGTTCAACTAGAAACTTAGGTACTGGGTTAAATCCTAGTAACAGGGTATAAATAAAGGGATGGGTAAAGATGTTTCAGGCAATTGTACATTGACAAAAAAGCAGGAATCCCAATTAAAACTTAGGTAAAATGTAATTCAAAATTACAAATATTAATTGAAGCTGTTAAATTAAATTAAGCAGAGGCTATTAGACTGAGGTGGTCCTAATATTTTTAGCAGCCTACCTGAGCAGATCAAAACGTAAGCCTGTAAATGTATCAAATTTAAGAAATTTAAACCTAAGTACAACCAATCACATACAGTGAACGGACTTTCCCAAATAATGCAGCCCCTTAAGCTATAGCCAATGAAGTAATTTCCTTTCTTTTTGTGACCTCTTCTCTAAAAGTCTTTCCCTAACTTCTGTTGGTGGAGCGCTTCTAACCACTTCCAGTTTGTTTGGCATTGCCTGGTTAGAGTTGATTTTTGCTCACATAAACTCTAAGATTTTTAATATGCCTCAGTTTACCTGATAAAAGAAAACACAACTCAATAACAAAAGGTACAGAAATAGGCCATATTTGCTGCAGTTTGTGATGTTATTGTGCTAATTCCCCTAATTAGAACTTGAAGTTGTATTATAAATACTGCCATGGGAAAGCTCACTAAAACTAGACATGGCAATGTGCCTGCACAAATCAGCAATCCAAACATTTTTGCAATCTTTCTTGTCCTGCTTCAGGCTACTTTAATTGAATAGTGGACTACTAGTCAATAATATAAGTTGCATACAAATTGGTATCATACTATAATTTTCTATCTAAAGTTCATGCCTTAGGTGAACATTAAAACAGGAGTATTTAGGATCTATTTGAATTTGACTTTTCCCTTGAAAGGAAATGAGAAACATAAAATACTTTTTTAAAAAGAACTAAAATGTATAAAGTAGCTGAACTATAATTATTTATTGATTAATCATACATTGATAGATATATAAAGTGACCTTGGCATATGCATATCTAAAACTAATTAAAAAACCATTTCAAAGATGTATAATCTTCAGTGTTCAAGAAAAGGTACAACCTAATAGTATTTTAGACTCAGTTAAACACATATTAAAACTCTAACCTAATTATAACCTCTTGGTTTCATATCAAAAAAATCAGAGAATGATTTTTTATATCCTTCTCAAAAAGTAAGGATGGTGAGGAGTCTGGCTCTTGGTTAGAAGCCTATATGCAAGGCCTCATCATAGGCATTGCAAAGGCTCTACCTGGTGGGGCTCACTGGGGATGCTGCCCGCCCCACACCAGATTTGGTGCACAGCTCCTATTTGTTTGAGGCCTCAGAAGACGTCATGTTCAGCTGCCTCTGCAGAGTTCTCCTTAATGGGGGAGGTCCGGGAAACTTTGAAGACACTTTTCCCCACTCTGAATCAGTGCCCAGTACTTCTCCACTTCCAGCTTTCTCCCTTGCCTTGCCCCCATCCCACAGTCCATGAAACTACTAGAGCCTTTTGTTGGGACTCTGTCACCAGTGAGATACCCCCCAACATGTGTGCTATCCCACCTGACCCTTGACTGGTGCACTGTTCCATGGGAAAAAATTAAACAGGGGAGCTGGCATTTTCTCTGGTTTTAGACTCTTGCACATACCATTGCATTAAGCAATTAAAGGCTTAACTCTTATTTTTTGGCTTTTTTCTTTAATTGGTTACTGTGACACCTGGCAGCTCAGCTCCCTCTCTCAGTTCAACTGAAATTTTAACAGATGGGATAACTCTTAAAGTAAAAAAAAATAAAAAAAAAAATAAAATAAAATAAATATCTACATGAAGCAGGAATATTTAGAATTTAGTGTGTCTTGAAATGCCTGTGAAAGAGCAGTAATTGGCAGGGATATTTAAGTCAGAGGTTGATTTATCATCCCCTCTTTATATTTAAGCCAAGGGCTATGTATGATATAAGTGTTCTCCAAAAGTCAGGGCATCTTTTCTGATTCCATTTTTCTTCAGCTATATTGTAATTATTCAGAGTGCAAACTATTCCTTCTTCTCTTCCTGCTTTGTACTTGATCAGAAGAAAAACTACACGAGACTAAAAAAAAAGTGGGGGCATAGGACTTGCCTTCTCCAATCCCTATCTATAAAGCTTCTTAATTAAGAATATACCTGAAGTAAGTTAAATGACTGTAAAAAAAAAATTTATGCCCTACATCTTGCAAATGTCTCAAAATAAATTTAAAACATCTTATAACCCAATCTTGGGGTTATAAAAATGTGGGTAACCTTACATGATAATCTGTACCCCAGTACACTTAATAGTAAAACATATACTTCATTCTTTTAATTCAAGTCTGTACTTTTTATAGAATTGAAGTTGTGGAAGTTTGTAGTTAAATTTAGTTGATCAGAATCAAGTCACAAGACAGCAAGGATGCAGCAGAGCAAAGGGATAGTAATTGTTGCCATCAGGGAATTTATTTTTCTATTTAAAGGATAGAATATGCCTTTTTTTTGAGAGAGAGAGAGAGAGAAAGAGAGAGAGAGAGAGTGCAACCCAGCAAGGGAGAGGGATATCTCACTGTTTGCAAAGTGATAGAGACAGATTTTAATACTATAGCACTAGAGTTTGGACCCCCAATAATGCCATCTACTGTTGCAAACTAATAGAAATTTCTATTATCTTCCTCCTTTTGAATTTTTTCTATTTTTTTTCAAGTTTTTTAAAAATTTATTTTGAGAGAGACAGAGAGAGAGAATTCTAAGCAGGCTCCACACTGTCAGTTCAGAGCTCGACAAGGGGCTCCAACTCACAAACTGTGAGATCACGACCTGAGCCAAAACCAAGAGTTAGATGCTTAACCTGCTTAGCCAACTGAGCCACTCAGGCACCCCAATTTTTCCTAATTTTTTAAGTAGCAACATTTATTTTTTTTTAATCTTAAATATTTTTAAGAAATACATAATATAAAATTTATCATCTTTTTAAAAAATTGAGGTTTTATGATGAATAACATAATAGTTTCAGGTATACAACATGACTCAGTATTTGTATATATTGCAAAATGATCCCAAGTCCAGTTACCCTCCATCACCTTACATCATTACAAAAAAAATGTACCCCCTTTTTACAGATAGGTTATTTTTCAACGTTTTTTTTTTTTTTTATTTTTTTATTTTTGGGACAGAGAGAGACAGACAGAGCATGAACGGGGGAGGGGCAGAGAGAGAGGGAGACACAGAATCCGAAACAGGCTCCAGGCTCCGAGCCATCAGCCCAGAGCCTGACGCGGGGCTCGAACTCATGGACCGCGAGATCGTGACCTGGCTGAAGTCGGACGCTTAACCGACTGCGCCACCCAGGCGCCCCAGATAGGTTATTTTTTATCATGTTAGGGTATCATAGTTTAATTTACCAGACATCTGTTGACAGACATTCAGGCTGTTTCCTGCCCTTTACCACTATGAACAGTGTTGCAACAGGTAACATACCTCATATATCATTTTGCACACATATAAGCATATCTGGGGCCAACTTCCCTAAATTGAAATTGCTCAGTCAAAGCTATATACCTTTGAATATATATATAAAAGCTATCTAATTTCCCTCCTTCAGTATTCTGTTTTGGGATTTTATCATTTTGCAATGTGAAAAATGCCATTTCAGGGTAAATGTAATTGACATTTCACATATGATAATTGAAGTCAGCCTTGCTTTAATGTTAAGAGTCATATGTACTTCGTTTCCCATGACTTTTCTTGATATTCTTTGCCTCTTTTCTATTGCCTTTTGGTCTTTTTCTTCCCCTTTTGCAAGAACATTTTATTTATTGTAGATTTTAATCTTTTCTTTTAAAAAGAGTTAAAGTTTTTGTTTTGCCTTCTATTGTTACTTGCTTCTGATTTCTGTTTATGGCAATTTTTGATCAGGTAGGATTTCTATTTATTTTAATTTTGATATAGCCGTGTTAGAAATTAAATGAATGTAATTATTCCATGTGTTCTTTTCATACATATCACAGTACTGCTCTTAAAATTTTTAGAATTCAGTGAAAGGAAAAAGAAACCCAACAAAATTATGAAGTGGTATATGATAAGGTGGAGGTAAGTAACGGGTATTATAAGAATATAGCTCTGCTCTAGCTATGAAGCCTGACATAATCAATAACGCCATACCCACTGCACCTATAAAATAATATGATTACACACTTTACACCAAATTTTCACTTGGCTGGTAAAAGTCTCTCAAGTTGATTTTTCTTCCTTATATAATTCTAATCTTCTCAAGCATAAACAGACTGTTTTACTTGATGTACTCAGAGACAGGTATTAGTTTTAACATTCAATAAATGTACTGATTTAATTAATGCAATGTTTGGGAATGTGTTTCCCTTTGGGACATGGAATTTTCTGTTTTTTTTTTTTTGTTTTTTGTTTTTTGTTTTTTTTTTTTACCAAATTAATGATTAAGTGGAATAAGTATCTAGATTTTCTGAGTCTAAATTTTCTGTGGTGCAAGAATTTATGGTAGCATCAATTCAATTGATCTGAAAAAGAAGCATGTGCCAAAAGGAAGAAAGTGACCCTGTAAATCATATATCTGTTGATAAGAATTCCATGTAAGCCCTGAATTTACTTAATAGAATGGTGGCTCTGCCGTGTGTATTTTTGGCATATATAGCCAAAATTGATTTCTTCTTCAAGCATCAACATAGCTGTATACGTTTCTGAATTTGTGTATTCAGACATCCTAAAATTTTCTCTATTTCCAAATGAGATATATCATTTTAGAGTAAATTCCTGCATTAACAATAATCATTACAAGAAAAGAAGTAACAAATTTAAAGTGGTTATATTTTGCTAAACAAAAACTATATGACCGGTTCTTTATTTTATCTCTAATTTCACAAAAATCTTGAAAGTTCTTCAGATAATAAAACTGAACTAGAAATAGTAAATTTTCCTTGTTTAAATTTAAGGTTAGTCTATCATAGAGGTAGGATTCAAATCTATGCTATTTTGATCCTAAAACCATTTTTTCCTCCCATCACAACCTCCTCAGAATTGTTTCACTGAGTTAAGATTTAATAATATGCACTCAGGTTTTATAAGATATTAAAGTAAAAAAAATATGTGTTTGGGTGCAATTTGTGCATTTTTAAATAATAGTAATGGAAAATATTATTAATTACATTTTTGCTGCTACTTACAGAATAATAAAATAGATTATTAATGAATTATTTGCTATAAAGAGGTTTTTAAAGTTTTGTATCAAGCAGGATTTGCCATAAAATATACTCCATTCAGAGCATTTAAGTAGATGTACTTTAAAGATGGTTTAAAGATGGAGCAGCATTAAGAAAATAAAGAGAATATCTTTGTCTGTTTGGGCTGCAGTAACAATGCAACAGACTGGAGGCTTATAGGCAGCAGAAAATTACTTCTCACAGTTCAAAAGCTGGGAAGTCTAAGATCAAGTTACTGGCACATTTGGTGTGTGGTGAGAACCCATTTCCTGGTTCGAGATGGCAGGCTTCTCCTTGAGTCTTCAGATGGTAGAAGGGACAAAGATCTCTCTGGGGTCTCTTTTGTAATGGCACTAATGGTCCCACCCTCATGACCTAATCACCTCCCAAATGTCCCATGTTTAGGTAATATCACATTGTGCATTAGGTTTCAACATTTGAATTTTGGGGATGCAGAATCCTTCAGTCTATTGCACAAGGAATATTGAGATATTCAGAGATAAGTGACAGAGATAGACATATTCCTGCCTCTTCAGAATCAAGGTAAAGAAGGAGAAACGGCAAGAGCTGGAGCCAAGGATGAGGGTTTACTTAATGGGACATAAACTTATGGCACAAGGGAGCTTCAACCAGAGAAATAGTTCTGATGTTGGGAGGGAACTGGAAAAAAAGAATGAAAGAAATTCTCTCCTTTCTTCTTTCACTATGACCTTTGTGTTCAGGGAACCTATATGAACCAATCCATAGGTGTCAGCCTCCTAAAGTATAGAGCAGAGCAGAGGTAGGTAAAGAATAGAATGAGGCAGTGTGTGTGTCATGAGAGGAGTCAAATGACTAAACAGTCCAAGCTTTAACAGTAAGCACAAAGACATGTCTAAATATGTTTTCCTGTTTGCATTAGCTAGTAAGAAATGTACAGATAAGATAAATAAACTTAAAAAAAAGAGAAATGTACAGATAACATTCTTTATCCAACTATAATAATTAAATTATCTCCATTGTTTCCTACCATATTATTCACTTGTTGTGGGTTTTTTTTCCCTTCTAACTAAACCTTTTCATGTTGCATTAATTTTGAAAGATGTTATAAGTGCCACCTAAAAATACTCAGGTTATAAAGAAAAACTAATAATGATATCAAATAGTCTAAAATGACATAGTATAAAATGAAATAAGTAATATAATAATCGTATAAAATGGTATAATAGTATAAAATGATGTAAATAATATAAAACTAATAATAATACAAAATGTAAAACTAAAAAATTATTTTCACAGATCACACATATTACATATATTATTATATTCAATGCCTTAAAGTGAATGTTTTGTACTTATTAGCAAATCAGTAAAAATAAAATTATAATCTTCCTGCCTGGCAAGTAATCATCATCCTCTATCCTTTTCTTTTTCTGAGTATTTTCAGTAATAATAAAACCACTAGATGACCACATCTTAACTTGCCCATATTTGATGGGTTCTGAAATCTGAAAAGAGGAGATGGAAAAGGAAACTATAGACCACTAAAGATGAAGGAGTAACTCCACGTGTTTGTATAATGAGGAAATTGAGGTCCATACAAGTTATATAAGTTGCCCCAGTGTCAAATTTAATATTAGAACCCAGATTTCTTGATGATTGTTCTGTTCCTTTGCCTTAAGCCCAAGAGATTTCTCCTACGTGAAGAGCATTTTCATTTATTTATTTATTTATTTATTTATTTATCTATCTATCTATCTATCTAGAGAAGGAGAGGGGGAGAGCCAAAGGAAAAAGGAGAGAGTGTGCACATGCGTGTACAGAGAAGGGGCAGAGTGAGAGGGAAAGAAAGAATTTTAAGCAGGCTTCTCACCCAGCATGGAGCCTGACACAGTGCTCAGTCTCACAACCCTGACTATGACCTGAGCCAAAATCAACTGAGCCTTAACCAACTGAGCCACCCAGTCACCCCTGTGAAGAGTATTTTCCAACTTGATCCAATTCAAACAAGGGCCCACAGGGTTAGGGGACATCTGAGATTGAATACTGTGGCAGAGGCCTACATTACTTGTAGAGAATTTTCAACAGAAAGGCTACAACAGGTTTTAAACCATAATAATGACGTGTTTGTTCTTATTGTAAAGGCGATGGTTGAAACTTTGATGATTTCAAATCATGTAATCATATGATCAATATTTTAGAATGCTCATTTTAGCTACTGCATGAAGAATCAGTTTGAAAATGCAAGGCTGGAGGTGGGGAGTTCACATAGGAGAAAACAAGTGCTTATTGTCTCGATAAGAAGATAAAAGAACAAGTCATATTTAAGAGTAATTAAGTATAAAGAATCAATATGATTTGTTAATTGATTGGATGAAGGAACTAAAAGAAAATGGGTAAAGTATAATTCCCATGTTTATGAATAATAAACTAGGTGGACAATAGTTGTCATTCACTGAGATTGGAATTGAACTGGTATATGCAGATGTGAACAGAAGATAAAGAATTCTATTCACGACATGCCAAAGTGAAGTGGCTGTAAGTTATCTATATAGCATTGATTTTGAGATAAAACATAGAATTTTCAGCCATTCACATATGACTCTGAAGTCTTTGAGCCCATGGATGGTTTCAGACAATCCCTAAGTGACTTGAAATAGCAAACAAGACGATGTATATGTGTGTGCACATTTTCAGGAGAGAGCTTGCTAATTTTCATCATATTCTTAAAGATTCTCTAGTCCATTAATACTTTCTGAAGTCTTGCAAAGATATGAAATCATTATAATCTAGGGAAAGTTGATAGATACATGTACAGGCATGCCTATATTTTGTTTTTGGCCTAAATATTTCTTCATATTGAATGGAATTTTGTGACATTACTGAATTTATGAATGATAGCAAGTTTACTCAAGATGAACATGTATGATATGCCTTTGATTCTATACTGATCCAAATATTTTAAAAACCTTTGGCCTACAGGATGCCACAGACAATGTTAAAAAGGATCCCCTACTTCGTGTAGTTTATAAGACTTTCAACCAAGACACTCTAGGTTGGAAATAAATAACTCCCATGTTATGACATAAAAGATCTTTTTTTATCGTATTTTAAAAAATATTATAGTTGAACTTTTCCAAAAGTAGCCCACCACTATGTCAATGTACAATTGTGTAAGTATGGGTACTACAAGGGAGATATCTGTGGGACAATGGGTTTTTTCAATTGTTTATGCGGGAATCACATTATTTTTCTTAGAACTCTCTGCTGCTTGTGTGAGAATTAACTTGATATCCCTGATAATATACCTCCTTTCTTCCCAATTATCTTGCTTAAAGATGCGGGGTGAACCATCCAAAAACTGAGGTGTTGACCCAGTACGATGGGGAATTCTTTCTAGCACTTCCATCATTCATTTCTTTGTACATGGAGCAGAAATTAAGTATACAATTTATTGAGATAATTTTGAGTGCTAGACAATGGATTCATCACTAGCAACAGTGAACATGACATAGTCTCTGATTTCATAGAATTTACAATCAAATAGGTGATACATACAAGCAAACAAATAGTTATAATATTGTTTTGAGTGTTATGGTAACATTAGTTATTAAGATATTAAGGGTTCTAGGAGTATTCATACAAGAAGCTTTCATACACTCTTTGGGATTTCTCAGAGAAATCAATATCTTAAGTATAGACTCTATCTGATATAATGGGGTAACCAGGGAATTTTTTGTTGTTGTTAATGTTTATTTATTTTTGAGAGAGAGAGAGACAGAGTGTCAGTGGGAGAGGGAAAGAGAGAGGGAGACACAGAATCCAAAGCAGGCTCCAGGCTCTGAGCTGTCAGCACAGAGCCCAACACGGGGCTTGAACCCACGAACCGTGAGATCATGACCGGAACTGAAGTTGGACGCTTAACCAACTGAGCCACCCAGGCGCCCCACCAATTGAATGCTTAAAGCAGAAGAGAGACATAATCAGATGTGCACTTTGGAAAGATCAGTACCACGTTAAGGATTCTTGCAACATTATTACCACTGTTTATAGCCATGTTCACAAGTGACTTGCCAATATTGCAACCTGACTAGCAAGGGTGGGGGTGAGGTGAAGGCAGTAATTCTTAGCCTCTAGGTTTGTGAGGTCAATACTAGGAAGAATTCAGATTCTAACTGTTAACACTGCTACCAGAATTTCAGTTAGGATTGAATTTAGTGGCATATCTAGTGTGACCATAGGTTCTGGTTTGCCTGGGACAGCTGTTTGCACTCAAAAGTGTTCTTTACACTCAGAATATGTGGTCACCTTTATAAAATCCCTAAATAACTGTGGATTAAACTAAATATGTGTTCCATTCTGAGTCTAGTCAGAAAACAGTAACATTTTAACATGAGAGAGAACTTAATATAAAACTGTTTTAATTAAGATATCACACAGATAGCAATTGCAGGTGCCAACTACTTTGCTTAGAGCTGGGTAATCAAAGGGGGGCAGCTGAAATTATTACAATTTAGTAGCTTGGGGAAGGGACCAGAGGAAGTTGAAAATCAGATATGTGAGGAGGAGCACTGGCCAGTAGCTGCAATTGTCTCTGAAAGCCTGTGATGGGGCTGATTCATTTAGTAAGAAAATGCATAGTAGACTTAATTGCTGGAGCCACTGGAACAAATTGTCTGTCAAATGTCAAAAAGTTGGACTGAGGCAAAACTGATAGGAACAGGAAGTAGGCCGAAAGTTCAAAGGACGCAAACAGCTTCCAGCCCTGCAGTGTCCCTGTGGCTTTCCCTGTTGGCCGAGCCTGTCAATGTAGATTGGCAAAGCATAGATGGTCCCAGACCCAAAGCTGCATGCTCATTTACTGCGCATTTACTGGCACACCCAAAAATGGGTATTGTGTTTGATATGGTTTTAAGATTTGGACCTATGCAGTGGAGGTTATTAGTGTATCACAACCATTAACTGGTTTTGCTTCAAACTCCTTCTTAAAGCACATTATTTTTAAAGGAATATATATATTAAGTATTGGCTTAGATGTTATGGTGCAAGTAAATACTTTCTACATGAACCTTTGAAGGCATTTCTTTCACCTAATTTACTTAATCTATTTTTCCATATGGGAAATAATTTAGCTTAAGTGTAGTAGGCATATCTATGTAAGCGTTCTGTTTTTGCAAAATTAAAATTTGCTTTGCTCTGTTTTTATTGCAGATAAACACATATACATACATAGTCATGCCTTGAGGTATAAGCAACACATTAGTAAAACTGATTGAATTTTCACCTTCTTTGCAAGCATGGCCATGTTTCTTACTTTGCATGTCCTTCAGGCCTCATCAGAGCGCAAAGTTCCAAGTGACTTCAAAGGGTTTTCTGTTCTCAGATCAGCTCTATGGGGCATGTAGGAAGGTGCGAAATGAACCGACACCAGAGGTGCAATGAAAGGTAAAAATCCTAGCATCACCACAGCTCTTGAGCTAAGCTGCAGGCTAAATTTTTGCACCTGGATATAGGAATCTCGAAGGGAAAGGTGGTAAGCAGTTAAGGCAGGAAATAAATCTGAGTTTTTTTCACTGGATTCAGGAAGATTTCCTCACCAAACAACATAGGTGACATTTCATTATTATTATAGGAATCTGTCAGCTTTCTTGTTTAGAAAAAGAAAGAACAGATAAATGTAAGTCATCAAAAATAAAGGCAAAATATAGTATCTAGCTATTATAGTAGCTACCTATAATACAATATGCATTGCATATATGCTATTTGGGTTAAAATAAGTCATTCAAAGCCCAATAAATGTTTTCAAGTGTTTATATTTACAGTGGTATGAGTTCTAAGGATATTGAAGAATTAAAGACAGACTCAGAAACATATAGAAGAAATCTTATCTTTCCATTTACACGAGCTTTTCTCTCTCTGAAAGACTGGCTTGGGGAAAGGGATGAAATAGGTACAAAATGAAGATTAGATTCAGATTCTATGTCCTCTGACACAAATACTTGAAAAAACTCTTTTTAAATGAGCAAATATAAAATTTAGCAGTGTTTATATGCATGCAAATGTTTAATCAAAACACAATATTACAAAGTGAAGTGGTTTATATTTTTAGATAGATTGTACATACGCTTGATAAAAATTACAAAGGCTTGAATTTTTGAGAACTTAATTCGTTAAATAATTCTGATTTGATATTGATTCATCTGAAAGTCCTTTTCTGGAATTAGGATTTTTATTCTTCTATCAATTCAAATATTTGAACTTGTGGATATTTAAACTTTTTCTTTGTTCTCTTGAGGGTTCTTCTCACAAATATTACTTTGAGGGTTCTTAGAGCTCATACTGATACTACCTTACCGTTAATTGATAAAGGCATGGAATTAGGACTCATCAGAGACTTTTGGAAAGCTACAATAAGCAGGAGCAAGTTTCTTTTAGGTTTTTAGCTGGTTTACAAAGAATATATGTTGAAAATAAACATTTAAGAATAGCCATACCTCATTCTTTATGCTCATTATTGACCAACATTCCTACTAGAAGGTCAGTAGTTTTGGAATGTGGCTTAGAGTATTGACAATAAACATTGAATAAGATACATTTTAAGCTCAATAACATACATTAAAATTATCAATTCTTCATTAAAATTATTAATTCTTCAGTCCAAAATATTGCTTATGCAAAATTAAATGGACATGTTGTCTTTTTTTTTTTTAATGTTTATTTATTTTTGAGACAGAGAGAGACAGAGCATGAACAGGGGAGGGTCAGAGAGAGAGGGAGACACAGAATCTGAAACAGCCTCCGGGCTCCACGCTGTCAGCACAGAGCCCGATGCGGGGCTCGAACCCATGGACCGCAAGATCATGACCTGGGCTGAAGTCGTACGCTCAACCAACTGAGCCACCCAGGCGCCCCGGACATGTTGTCTTAAAGCCAGACATGTTCCATCACGCTCTTTCTCATTATCAAAACATTTTTTCTATAATGCTGTAGCAATTACTCTGCCCAGTTTGTGTATCCTATATCCTACTTCCCTTCCTGTTATCAGAGTTCACTTGTACTAGAGATTTAGTGTATTGCTAGTAGCTGAGGATGGAATTATGTGATCAGAAGAAGAGAATTTTGATAATTGGCAGTAGATTTCCTCCTCTATATTGTTAAGTTTTCCCCCTTATTCCTGGGATTTGGCCTCTGGGTACCATTTGAAATTTACAGTATTGTATACCTCTGGCAATTTTCCAGATGCCTGGCAGCTCCACAGGGCCCTTATTGCAAGTTCTTCAGCCTTTAGGTCTTGAAAACCCCTCTTACCTAGTTTCATATGTACTAGAAGAGAGCATCTGAAATACACTACTTGCCATTGGACTCTAAAATCCACATCTTTAGTTCTGATCTCTCTAATTTATGCCCCTTTATTTCTGCTTGAATAGTCTCCTTTCATCATAAAGTTAGCTTATGAAACTTTGAAGGAACCGTGTTAAAGCCCAACCATGGTGTCCAAGGACAATGTGTCTGGATGAGAGAGGAGTTATTTTAACTCAATAAACATGAGGGAGTGTGGGGCAAGCTGAGGGCCAAATATAGGCTGGAACACACCCCCTACCCCCAGGTGGAATATGTGTGATGTTCCTTGGACACTCCTGGCTGCCCAAGAACAAAGGAAAGGGGTTTAAGTGTTTGCCATGGTCATGTGAGAAACTAAGGCAAATGAAAAATTAAGTTCCCTTACTGCCTACGGTTCATTGACAAGTCCTTGAAACTGGCAGAGTGACCTCAGCCGCTTCAATGATGACACTTTGCTAGGGGCAAAAGGGAGTCTTAGCTTAACATTATCCCAACCTCGAGGATCCTATAAGTCTACTTTCTTTATCTCATCTGCCCCAAGATATATGCTGGCAATCATATCCAAGCATATGGCACCCTGAAATATATCTGAAGGGTCTCATGACTAAGGCTTTATTAAATGGTAATAAATTATGTTTCCTTAGCCACAGCTAGCTCTTCAAGGTCCTGGAAACCTTGCTTCCAAAATTTCTTAGAGACTTACTCTATCCCTGACCCCCTCCCAACCTGAGGGTATGTAATGAGTTATATGTCACGACCCCAGTTCAGCTCTTCCTGCCCATGGACCCTGTCCCCATGCTTTAACAAAATCACCTTTTTGCATCAAAGAGGTCTTCAAGAATTCCTTCTTGGCTGTCAGCTCTGGACTACCCCACCATCACCCCAAAACTTCATCAAAAACACTAGGATCATTCCCAGCTGACTTTCTATGGATTTATTATTCATATACTAATAAAAATAAGAAAGTCAAAATAAGAAAGAAGTTATTCAAACTGGAGGGTGCACAGAGAGGGCAGGGCGTCCCCTGTGTTGGTGCCAAAATGTCAAACCAACAGGAGCCAGAGCCAGCTTTACTGGTCTCCATTTTCAGACTGTTACCGATCTTGGCACAGTCATTGACAGCTTTAGCAGCACTTGCAGTACCTTCAGAACTTATTAGCAAAAGCACCCTTCAACAGACAGTGGCAGGAATTTCAATGATTCACTTCAGAGGCCTTCCTAGTTTTTTTAAAGCTGGAAGTAACTAGAGAAAATGAGAAATGTCATATAACTTACACTTGAGAGGACTAGATTTGGGAGCACAAGTAAAAGAGCCTCTAGTAAGTAACTTGCAAAACTGGGAGGAAATTGATACACATGATTGGAGTTCCTGTAAAATGTGCAGAAATGGAGTGAACTTACTACTATAGGGTAGCATTTATTATGGTCCCACATTTACTTCTTATCTGGTGTGCCTTGTGAGATGCAAACCACACACAATTCTTTTAGTTATAGTTTGTCATTCTTGATTTTCTTGCTGTGATGGTAAATGGATGCTCAGCAGGATTTCATTTCTCTAGGAAAATGCAAACAAGTGTCTCAAGTTGCTAATTTATTCATCCAAATGCCTCGCAGTAGGTGATCTCTGCTTCATGCTGTAATGGTTAATATTAGAAATTCCCTCATAGTCTTAATCTAAAATTGCTTTTATTATCAGATCCATTCCTCCTCAATTTCCCCTGTTCCATTTGGCACTATTATCCTTTCAGTATTACAGACAAAACTTTTAGAGTCACCTTTGATGACACATCATTGTGACTGTATTGCACATACATGAAACTTAAGTAAATTATAACAACATAAATCACTGACATACAAAGCCCCTCTCAACTCTCACAACTAAAACATTAAGTAAAGGATTAATTGTTTTCATTCTTGGCTCATAATAATAGCTTCTTAAAAATATGCAGCCAAGAATTCTTTAATCAGCAAGACTGTCGTTCAGAATAGAAGGAGAGATAAAAATTTCCCAGACAAACAAAAATTAAAGGAGTTTGTGACCACTAAACCAGCCCTGCAAGAAATTTTAAGGGGGACTCTTTGAGGGGAGAAAAGATGAATATATATATATATATATATATATATATATATACCCAAAACAATAAAGATTAGAAAGGACCAGAGAACACCACCAGAAACTCCAACTCTACAAGCATCATAATAGCAATAAAATCATATCTTTTAGTACTCACTCTAAATGTCAATGGGCTCAATGTTCCAATCAAAAGACATGAGGTAATAGAATGGATAAGAAAACAAGATCCATCTATATGCTGTTTACAAGAGATCCACTTTAGACCTAAAGACACCTTCAGATTGAAAGTAGGGGGATGGAGAACCATCTGACATGCTAATGGTCAACAAAAGAAAGCCAGAGTAGCCATACTTATTCAGACAGTCTAGACTTTAAAATAAAGACTGTATCAAGAGATGCAGAAGGGCATTATAACATAATCAAGGGGCCTATCCACCAAGAAGACCTAGCAATTGTAAACATTTATGTGCCAAATGTGGAGCACCCAAATATAGAAATCAAAAAATCACAAACTTAAAGAAGCTCATCTATAGTAATACCATAATAGTAGGAGACTTCAACACCCCACTCACAGCAATGGACAGATCATCTAATCAAAAAATCAACAAGGAAACAATGGCTTGGAATGACACACTGGACCAGATGCACTTAACAGATATATTCAGAACATTTCATCCTAAAGCAGCAGAATATACATTCTTCTCCAGTGCACATGAAATGTTCTCCAGAATAGACCATATACTGGGACAAAAATCAGCCATCAACAAGTACAAAAAGATCGAGATGATACCGTGCATATTTTCTGACCACAACACTATGAAACTCGAAATCAACCACAAGAAAAAGTTTGGAAAGGTAACACATACTTGGAGGCTGAAGAACACCCTACTAAAGAATGAATGGGCTAACCAAGCAGTTAAAGAGGAAATTAAAAAGTATATGGAAGCCAATGAAAATGATAACACCACAACCCAAAACCTCCGGGACACAGCAAAGCCGGGCATAAGAGGAAAGTATATAGCAATCCAGGCCTTCCTAAAGAAGGAAGAAAGATCTCAGATACACAGCCTAACCTTATGCCTTAAGGAGCTGGAAAAAAACAGCAAATAAAACCCAAAACCAGCAGAAGACAGGAAATAATAAAGGTTAGAGCAGAAATTAATGCTATCAAAACCAAAAAACAGTAGAACAGATTAATGAAACCAGAAGCTGGTTCTTTGAAACAGTTAACAAAATTGATAAACCACTAGCCAGTTTGATCCAGAATTAAAAAGGAGAGATCACAACCAACACAACAGAAATAAAAACAATAAGAGAATATTATGAGCAATTATATGCCAATAAAAAGGACAATCTGGAAGAAATGGACAAGTTCCTAGAAACATATACACCACCAAAACTGAGATAGGAAGAAATAGAAAATTTGAACAGACCCATAACCAGTAAGGAAATCAAATTAGTAATCAAAAATCTGCCAAAAAACAAGTGTCCAGGGCCAAATGGCTTTCCAGGAGAATTCTTCCAAACATTTAAGGAAGAGTTAACACCTATTCTCTTGAAGCTGTTCCAAAAAATAGAAATGGAAAGAAAACTTCCAAACTCTTTCTATGAAGCCAGCATTATCTTGATTCCAAAACCAGACAGAGACCACACTAAAAAGGAGAACTATAGACCAATGTCCCTGATGAACATGGATGCGAAAATTCTCAACAAGGTATTAGCCAACTGGTTCCAATAATACATTAAAAAAATTATTCACCACCACCAAGTGGGATTTATACCTGGGATTCAGGGTGATTCAATATCTGCAAAACAATTAACGTGATTCATCACATCAATAAAAGAAAGGACGAGAACCATATGATCCTCTCAATAGATGCAGAGAAAGCATTTGACAAGATTCAGCATCCTTTCTTGATAAAAAACCCTCAAGAAAGTAGGGATAGAAGGAGCATACCTCGAGATCATAAAAGCCATATATGAACGACCCAATGCTAATATCATCCTCAACGGGGAAAAACAGAGAGCTTTCCCCCTAAGGTCAGGAACAAGACAGGGATGTCCACTCTTGCCACTGTTATTCAACATAGTATTGGAAGTCTTAGCCTCAGCAATCAGACAACACAAAGAAATAAAAGGCATCCAAATCATCCAGGAGGAGGTCAAACTTTCACTCTTTGCAGATGACATGATACTCTATATGGAAAACCCAAAAGATTCCACCAAAAAACTTCTAGAATTGATTCATGAATTCAGCAAAGTTGCAGGATATAAGATCAATGCACAGAAATCGGTTGCATTCTTATACACCAACAATGAAGTGACAGAGAGAAATCAAGGAATTTATCCCAGTTACAGTTGCACCAAAAACCATAAAATACCTAGGAATAAATCTAATCAAAGAGGCGAAAAATATATACACTGAAAACTATAGAAAGCTTATGAGAGAAATGGAAGAAGACACAAAGAAATGGAAAAAAAGATTCCATGCTCCGAGATAGGAAGAACAAATATTGTTAAAATGTCGATACTACCCAAAGTGATCTACATATTCAATGCGATCCCTATCAAAGTAACACCAGCATTCTTCACAGAGCTAGAACAAAGAATCCCAAAATTTGTATGGAACCAGAAAAGACCCCGAATAGCCAAAGCAATCTTGAAAAAGAAAACCAAAGCAGGATGCATCACAATCCCAGACTTCAAGGTATACTACAAAGCTGTAATCATCAAGACAGTATGGTAGTGGCAGAAGAAAAGACACTCAGATCAATGGAACAGAATAGAGAACCCAGAAATGTACCCACAAACATATGGCCAACTAATCTTTGACAAAGCAGGAAAGAATATTCAGTGGAATAAAGACAGTCTCTTCAACAAGTGGTGCTGGGAAAACTGGACAGTGACATGCAGAAGAATAAACCTGGGCCACTTTCTTATGCCATACACAAAAATAAACTCAAAATGGATGAAAGACCTAAATGTAAGACAGGAAGCCATCAAAATCCTCGAGGAGAAAGTGAGAAAAAACCTCTTTGATCTTGGCCACAGCAACTTCTTACTCAGCTCCTCTCCACAGGCAAGGGAAACAAAGGCAAAAATGAACTACTGGGACCTCATCAAAATAAAAAGCTTCTGCACAGTGAAGGAAACAATCAGCAAATCTAAAAGGCAACCAACAGAATGAGAGAAGATATTTGCAAATGACATATCAGATAAATGGTTAGTGCCCAAAATCTATAAAGAACTTAGCAAACTCAATACCCCCAAAAAAACAAATAATCCAGTGAAGAAATGGGCAAAAGACATGAATAGATACTTCTCCAAAGAAGACATCCAGATGGCCAACTGACACATGAAAAAATGCTCAACATCACTGATCATCAGGGAAATCCAAATCAAAACCACAATGAGATCCCCCCTCACACCTGTCAGAATGGCTCACATTAACAACTCAGGCAACAACAGATGTTGGCGAGGATGTGGAGAAAGGGGATCTCTTTTCATTGCTGGTGGGAATGCAAGCTGGTGCAGCCACTCTGGAAAACAGTATGGAAGTTCCTCAAAAGATTAAAATAGAACCACCCTATGACCCAGCAATTGCACTACTTTATATTTCTCCAAGGGATACAGGCATGCTATTTCAAAGGGACACAAGCACCCCAATGTTTATAGCAGCACTATCAACAATAGGCAAGGTATGGAAAGAGCCCAAATGTCCACTGATGGATGAATGGATAAAGAAGAAGTGGTATATATATATACAATGGAGTTTTACTTGGCAATAAAAAGAATGAAATCTTGCCATTTACAACTGCATGAATGGAACTAGAGGGTGTTATGCTAAGTGAAATTAGTCAGTCAGAGAAAGACAAAAATCATATGACTTCATTAATATGAGGACTTTAAGAGACAAAATAGATGAACATAAGGGAATGGAAAAAAATAATATAAAAACAGCGAGAGGGACAAAACAGAAGAGACTCATAAATATGGAGAACAAACTGAGGGTTATGGGAGAGATTGTGGGAGGGGGTACTACTGAAATCATTGTTGCACTATATGCTAACTAATTTGGATGTAAATTTAAAAAAATAAAAAAATAAAAAAGTTAAAAAATACAATACAATACAATACAATACAAAAAATAAAATAAAATAAAATAAAATAAAATATAAAAAAAACGGAAATACCTATTGCACAATTTAAAGATGCAGATGTATGAGGAAATGCTTAGCAGGGCAACTGACCCCTACTATGCAAAAAATAAAGTGCAATTTTATAAAAAAAAAATAATAGCTTCTTAACTGTCTTTTTACCTCTATTTTTTCTTTCTTTAATTCTTTACACATATTACTGCTAGCTTAATCTTCACCAAACTAATTTTATCTTGACATGTAACAGGAGAAAAATATTTCAATCCTCTGCTCAAAATCCTATAATATCTTTATGTTGTCTATCACATTAAATTCTATTCTGATTTATGTAATTTTACATGATCTGGTCTTAGTTTTGTTTGTTTGTTTGTTTGTTTGTTTTCAGTTTAGCCTATTACTGAGTCAAAAACTCATTTAGTGAGTTGATATACTGAATGTATATGCTGAATGTTGTTGATATACTGAATATATACTACTAATTTGGTAAATCCTGCCTTCTAAATGAGAATGTAACCTTCACAAGGGCAAGGATAATGACAATTACTTCTCTTTATGTTTCACTGGAACTATCATAGTAATAAAAGAACCCCATAGTTTTAAAATAATTACAGATTTATAAATTAACTTTGGAAAAAATTGAAGTCAATTTCTGTCACTGAAGTCTATTTATTTCAAATCAATTCAAATGATATGAAGTAAAGGAAATAAACTTTCAAGGCAAAGAATTTGTATGGCTCAAGAATTAAATTGTATCATCTATAGTTTAACATTCTTTTCCTATAAATGAGGAAATTAGTTCACCATGTTTTCTTAAAAGGAAATGATTTTAAATAATAAATTGTTTAGAGACTTCTTTTCAAAGCTCTATCTACTGTCATTTAATAGGAAAACTGCTTTCTGTTTCACAATAGTTGTGGAAATTCCAGTGCACAGTTACTGCATCTTTGATCATTGCATACTCCAGTGTCACTGGGTTTGTCAAGCAGACTTACAAAGTTGAATCCATTTAGAATTTAACGCAATTCAAATGTTGTTAGTTTTGTTTTGATTATCTATAAACAAATCTTCAATCTACTCTTTAAAATACATTTTTCTTAATAAATAGCAGCTTATGGTCATCTAAGAACCACCTTACATCTCATTTCTGAATGTTATAAGATTGTCACAACTTTTGAGGTTTATTCACAGATTTCCAGCTTTCATTTTGTATTGTGTAATGAGTTAATTCATCCCAAAGACCTTGTGGCATAGTCAATCCATTGCTTTTAACGCATTGAGATACATTTGTTTTTCTTCCCCGTGTTGCTGTCAAGTAAATGCTATTCTGTTCACCTAATAATACTTAACTCAAAAGCCAAATCCATTATTTTTACCCAACAAATTTCTCATTTCTCAAATACCCCAAAGTTCTCAATGATGCTTTTCCCTCTTTCTCCTTCAAATAATTTGCTGGATAATTATCTTCTCTTGAGTATCTTAAAAGTGAGTGAAATTATATACATACATGTATGTTAGGTATGAGAAAATTCCAAATGTTTCTGTGTTTTTATTGAATTAACTCGTTCTAGGCATCAACTAAACGGTTACTAAATGGCCATAAGAGTCTGTGTCAGTAGGAATCTGGAAACCTGGGATCTCCTCCAACCCTACTAAGTGCTAACTGGAAGTAAGTACTTTAATCTCTTTGGTCCTTCATCCTTCATTTGTATATTAGATTGTTGAAGTATCTCTCAGCAGTCCTTTTAACATTGAAACTGGTCATAATTAATTCAATGGATCATAGCAAGTCTCTGGAGTGCCTCCTCATGGCTGAGTAATTGTGGGTAAACAATATTGGAACTCCCACTACCAATACTGCCCACAAACTTTGGGTTTGTGTCAAATAATCACCAGCCACCTTACATATAAATTTTATCTTGCTAAATTAAAAGAATAACAGCTTTTAATCATAGTACTCTGAGGTCTATTTATGACATTTATCATATTAATATGGGTGATTATAATTAGCATTTCTCCTCATAAGCATTTGAATTTCCTGAATTCCATCTCCTTTTTTACTAGTGTGGAAAAGGAGAGATCCATTTCATCCTCTGAAATGGAATAAGTTTAGAAATGTGGAAAGAAACTATGTTCCTTTGGCAAGATCCCCTGGGCTAAGATGCCACCTTCATTTTTCTTCATTGTTTAGAGTTAATTTGGTTTGGCTCTGTTTGCAGCCAGTGCAGTGTCATTTGAAATCCAGAAAACAAGAAAAAAATACCATCCTCGTAATTCAGTATATTTAGCCCTTGAACAATTCTAGACTTCTGAAGGTTTATTTATTTTTTTCCATTTAGAACATAGTCATTGGGAAAAAAGAAAAAAAATATATTTAGTTAGAGAATATTGAACATATGTCTGTAAAATCTTCCACATGATATTAAATATTATACCTACCTGACTAGGTCAGTTGGCTCAGAAATTTACAGCCATCATGTTTTATCTTCTCATGTGGAATATTGAAAAATATGGAAAATCTACCAAGATGCCTAACCAGAAGAAATGATTCTATTTTTATAATGCTCTATTGAAGTTAACAATGTATAAACACATAATTATTTTAGAATGGATTTTATAATAGATTTTATGGAGTACACGGAAAAGGAGATGGTATGATTAAAATTATGTTCTGCACAAAACTGTTTGGTATATGAAAAGAAAAGTTATTATAGTGGTGTTTCCACTAATGATCTGTTTGGTTTACTGCCATACAAGAATAAGAGTCTATTTTGGGCTTTTATTTCAGTTGCATTAAATTTCCATCAGAGTTAGATTTGTTTAAAATAAGTTTCTGGAATAATAAGCCTTTTTGAGAAAACAGTATTATTTAAATACATTTGGAAAGAGGCAAGATTAGGAAAACAGGAAAAGGTGGCAGCTTGAACATTTCCTGCCTTGCTGTCATTGTCCTAATTGCCACCAAACAACTTTATCTCTCCCATGCCTTACATGTTAAGCTGAAGCATTGAAGCTGGTAGCAAGGCCTCAAGCTTAACTGGAATCCTAAAGGACAGAGTTGGTACAGTTTTTTTTTCCCCCACTAATCTTGGTATCACATTGGGACAAGGGGAGGGAAATTCAGGGTGAGGAAGTTTAGATGGATTCTGGAAAGCACCTGACCTGCAGGTATTCATGAATCCCATCCCCCACAAAGGGAAGGGCTGCATATTGGTTCACTGAGGACCTGCAGTTCCTCTGCATTGGAAGAGCCGTGGGAATGTGACCCTGGCATGTTGGATTTCTGTACCTGGGAAATATTAGAGTGACATGAGCTGACACCTTGACTGTTGCCTCTTCCAAGAACAGGAATAGAGCCTGCATACCTCTCTCCACATTGCTGCCCCCTCACTTCAGTATTTGAACTGAGCCTTAATGAGCAAGCAAGGGAAAATAATGTTGTTGTTAAGGGGTCCCAGCAGGTAGAGAGAAGGGAAAAAAAGGCAGTTTAATGAATTAATAATACTGCTCTAAATGGAAGGCATTGTAAGCAAAAGGAACAATTTTAATTTAACTTAAATGCAATTTTAATTTACACTAGCATTTAAAATCTGCAGCTTGATCATTTTGATCTGATTTGAAGTCCATGGCCAATATTTTTTTCAGTTATCGTCCTGCTTTATTATTTCTGTCCCCTTGTAATGCAAATTCAACTACATGAATGATAGACCATTAACTTTTTTATTATTTTATATATTTTCCCAGATATTTATTTCTTTATTGTCCTCTACTTCACTGGTCTTCTCTTCTGGCCACTATTCTGGTTTTAAATTCATTCACTAAATGTGTGACTTCCATTACTGTATTTTCAGATTTAGAATTTTCAAAGATTATCTATACTTATAGATCTCAATTTTCTGATACAGATTTCTGTATTTCCCCCTCTCTTCTTTTGAACATATTAATCACAGTAATTTATTCTTTATTTTATTTTTTTTTAAGATTTTGTTTTTAATAATCTCAAAACCCAACATGGGACTTGAACTCACAACCCTGAGATCAAGTCACATGTTCTTCAAACTGAGCCATCCAGGTGTCCCTTAATCACAGTAATTTAAAAATGCTGCCCAGAACACTAACATCTCTGTCATTTCTGGGTCTGTTTCTTTTGTCTGATTTTTTTTTCTCTTGAATTTCTGTTATTTCTGTCTAATCTCCTGACAATCCTGGAGATTATTTATTTAATGCCAGCATTGTATTTGAAAAAATTGTAGAGGATGGGAAAGATCCTATCTTCCTCTATAGTCTATTTTACTTTTGGATTACAGCTAGAAGCAAGAGCAAATTGGTGTGGGATATTTCAGTCTTTATGAAGGTTAATCAATTGCCTCTTTTATTTTATTTAGGGCAATCCTAGGTTACACCTCTTTTCTGACCATAAGTATCAAGAAACTCCCTTTTACAATTAAAAGTGTTTGGATGAGACCAAGGGTCAGCAAACTTTTTCTGTGAATAATCAAATAGTAAATATTTTGGGCTTTTCATATGGTGTCTGTCATAACTAGTAGGTTTGCCACTGAGACACAAAAGCATACATAGAGAAAACATAAACAAATGAGTATGTGTTTGTTTCAACAAAACTTTATTTACAAAACAGATATTCTGCTGAATAACCTGTGGGTCTTATTGCTGATATCTAGTTTAGACTATAAATATATATTCCCTCAATTTAGGGGCGCCTGAGTGGCTCAGTCGGTTAAGTGTCCGACTTCTGCTCAGGTCATGATCTCTCAGTCCGTGAGTTCGAGCCCCGCGTGGGGCTCTGTGCTGACAGCTCAGAGCCTGGAGCCTGCTTCGGATTCTGTGTCTCCCTCTCTCTGTCCCTCGCCTGCTCATGCTCTGTCTCTCTCTCTCTGTCTCAAAAATAAATAAAAAAAAACATTAAAAAAAAAGATTTAAATATATACCCCCTCAATTTCTTAGCCTTAGTCTCAGGACTTTAAGAAAAGAATAATACTTTAAGGAGAAAAGTGGTACAGAATGTTGGACTCACTTTTCTGCAGTTCCCTTTTCGACAGGGTCTTTCTCTTCTAATATTAGAGCACTTTGTACCTTGAATTGCAATTATTTGTCCCCCTGGCCCCATAGACAACCATAAGTTGTGAGCTTGTTTATACTTGTTTACTAAGTTTCCTACTGTTATTTTATTTTAATGTTTATTCACTTTTAAGAGACAGAGAGAGACAGAGCATGAATGGGGGAGGGACAGAGAGGGAGACACAGAATCCAAAGCAGGCTCCAGGCTCTGAGCTGTCAGCACAGAGCCTGATGCAGGGCTAGAACCCACTAACTGTGAGATCATGACCTGAACCAACATTGGCTGCTTAACTGACTGAGCCACCCAGACACCCCCCCCCACCCCATTGTTATTAATCAGCAAAAACCTGGAAAGGAAAGTGGCATAAAAATATCTGGATCTTGTCAATACTTTTGTCTTCTCCTGAGATCACTGCCTTGTGAGATTCTGGCTTTTCTAAGTGTACTCTATTAAACTCTTGAAAGAGCTGTTTTGGTATTTCTTATAGCTTTTTTACTTATTCTTGAAGGGACACATTAGTCTAATACAAGCTATTCTATCATAGTGGGAAGCAGAAACCCCCACGTTTTTTTTTTTTAAAAAAGCAATTTGTAGCTTTTGAATAAACCAGCAAAATCTAGAAATGGAAAACTATGATAACAATGAAATGACATAAAAGTAAACATTGAATACATAGGTAGAATGAAAGTCAAGTATATCAAGTATTACACTATATACAAAAAACTACTCAATCTTACTCAATAATATAGAGTAAATCTGAATAATAGAATGACATGCCATGCTTTTGATACAAAGATTAATACAATGAAATTGTCAATTCTCTCTAAATTATACCATGTATTTAATGAGTTTCCAACTAAATCACAAACAACATAGTTATTTTTTAGTTGAGTAAAATGATCTCAAATTCTTTTCAAAAAATAAATGCCTGAAAGAAGCCAGATAATTATAACAAAGAAAATGATTATAAAAGATTAACTTCATAAGATACTGAAATAATATAAAATCATCAGAACTAAAAAAAAATTGTTGGTAAAAGAATAGAAAATCAAAAAATGGCACAATGTGAAGAACAAATAGATTTCAATGTATATGTAATTGAAATTTTGTTTGCATTAGTGTGTTTTAATTTTGTGGAAACATACTAACATATTTAACAATATGTTGACCCAATTGGCATTCTCTATAGGAGGGAATAAAGATTATATTTCATACTACTCACATATCTCATACTACTCACAAAAAGAAAATTCAGGTAAAACATAACACAAATGTAAAAATTAAAAATTTTATAATAAAATGTGAGAGGTAAATGAATATCCTATTGGTTAGAAATAATTTTAACCTTGTCAAAAATCCTAGGAGCTATGGAAAAATGTGGATTTGTTTAACTCTCTCTATATATTTTTCCAATATGTTACATCACAAAAGATACCATAAACAAAGCTAATATGCCTATTATTGATTAGGATTAGTATCTGTAACTGAGTTAACATCTATAACATAATGTGGTCACAAATTCTTGAAACAGGCAAATATACACGAAAAATGGCTTATTGATATTACATTACAACATAAGATGCATTCAGTGTGTTTTATCTCATTAGCAACACCTACCATGAACAGAAAAAAAAAAAGAAAATGCTATAATATATTGCCTATGGAAATGTTAAGTTTTATAGCACTTAGAAATCCGTATGTCAAAATCCATTAAAATCAAAATGTATGCATTCAATATTTCTTCTGTGAACACACCCTATGGAAATATAGGCCTCACTTATATAGCTATAAGGATGTTTATTATAACTGTGTTGTGGCAAAAGTGAAATAAGATGAATATTGGTCTATAAGAAAATAGTTGAGAAGCATCTGGGTTGTTCAGTTGGTTGAGCATTTAGCTTTTGGTTTCAGCTCAGGTCATTATCTTCCGGTTTGTGAATTCAAGCCCTGCTTTGGGCGGGCTCTATATTGATGTTGTAGGGCCTGCTTGGGATTCTCTTTCTCTCCCTCTCTTTGCCCCACCCCCACTCTCTATCTCTCGCTCTCTCAAAATAAGTAAATAAACTTAAAAAAATGGTTGATTAAAATATGTCATATCTAAAGTATAGAAACTATGAAGATATTAAAAAGAATGCTCACTCGTGAGTTTTTCCATCTTGATCTACTAAGTGAAAACTGTAAGATGCAGAGAGGTAGGTGTAATATGATCACATTTTTATAAAACAAAGAAATTTTAAAAATACTTAAACCTCTACAGATAGTTTTATGTGATTTTATTAGCATGGAAAAACAATAGAGATGTGTATATATTAATTTCTTTGAGTGGAGATAAGGTAGGGGGATGAGTCCAGAAAAAAACATTCAACTTCTTCCTCCCTTATAGACAATGAAGAAATTTAACAATGAAGTCCATGTATCTAAGAGATTCGGGATACTAATGATAAAATTAAAACACTTGAAAGAATATGGATAAGAAATCTCTCAGCACACAGTGGGAGGCAAGTCCCTCTGGGACACTCAAAAGAGTATCATGAATGGTATCAGGCCTATCCCTTAACCACACTCATTATAACCAGTTCCTTAGAGCCTTGCTTCTCAAAGTGCAGTCTATGAATTAGCAGCATCAGTGTTACCTAGGAACTTGTTGGAGAGGCAGATATCTGGCACAACCCATAATTATTGAATCAGAATCTTCATTTTTTCCAAGCCCCCCCAGATGATTGATATGTACATTAACATTTGGAGGAGCACAATGACTTAATGGATGATTGTGGACTAAAGTCAGTACTCATAGTCTATCTTTTTAATTTAAGTATATATAAGTGTGCATAGAAATATATATAAGTATGCACAGAAAAATATAACAAGTTCTGATTTTGAAAATCTTTATAATTGACAAAGTACATCTTAGGGAAAAACAGTAAGTAAATCCAATAATAACTCTGTGACAGATTTTGGTTGGGGGGGCACAATAATTGTTATAATAGACAACATAGCATTTAGCATTGTGCTAAGCTACTAGAACCTCAATTCTCTCAACTACAAAATGGAATTTTAATAAATAGAACCTGTTTCATTGGACTATCATCATAACCAAAATGTGTGCAAAAAGAATTTTAATACTTAACAACTATATAAATATATAAGCAGTGGTGTTTTCATTTGGGTTTTATTAAATGCATCAAATGCACTTAGATCTTTTACTTTTGTTTTTTTACTTCACTGTTTTTCAAACTGGAATTTTCCAGAGGGTTATGGAAGCATTTTAGTCAGTCGAGAAAACCAAAGGCATACAATATTACATACCTATGCATTGGCACACATTTACAGATTCATAAACTTGGAAACTCTGTCTCCTTCCTATGTTTTATGACTTGTGTTAATGTAATATTGCTTTAAGTTTTTTTAATCTTTATTATTTATAAGTGTATGAATATTAAATTATATGCTATTGGAAGCTGGATTATTTCAACAGAAATAATACATCTGGAAGACAAAGTGATTTAATATGTGATTGTGTTTGTGCATCAATAAAAAATAAAACATCACATTTCAAAATATAAAATATCTTCAGTAATTTCAGAAAGCACCTCTATGTAAAGTCCTTACTTTTGTTAAGCTGCGTGTGGCTAAAATCACACTATAAATTGAGAGTTTAGAGTTTTTTTTAATGGTTACTTACTTATTTTGAGAGATAGAACAAAAGTGAGCGAGCAGGGGAGGGGCAGAGAGAGAGGGAGACAGAGAATCCCAAGCAGGCTCTGGGCTGTCAGTGCAGAGCCCGATGCAGGGTCGAACTCACTAACCGTGAGATCTGGGCTGAGATTAAGAGTCCAAGCTCAACAGACTGAGCCACCCAGGTACCCCAGGAATTTGGTTTTTAAAAAATAGGAACAAATAATTTTTAAGTGAAAAGTATTTTGTGGAGAAAATAATTCAATTTTCTCTCTACATTTTTGTCTGACATTAGATTTTAATGTGTTTTAAATGTGTCTTTGCACTTTTCTTTTTCTTTCTGAAGACTTATGTTTCTGCCACAGTTAACTGTGCAGAAATTTAAGAACTTTATCAGAAAATAACTACAAAAATGAATGCTTGAAAAGCTGGGCCATGTTTCTTCTTTGGAGCCAAGCCAGGATTTGTTAACACTAAGGAAATGAGACAATATTTCTGTTGTTCACACATAACCACATTTACCACAAGCAGTAAAGTAAAGCTTCACATTGGCAGTAATGGAATTTGGCCTGGCATTTTCAGCCCCAATGCTCTCAGCTGCATGGTACAGCCCCAAAAGAAATGAGCAGCTATTGTTGTCTCTTGCCAAGATCAGAATTTTTGAACTGTAACCAGGAAGAAGTATTTTCCTCATTTATATGCACACTGATAATTAGGCTCAAGGAAATGAAGTGCACAGAATGGAAATTGAGATTATGTTTTTTAATGTGAACTTGTTTGATACCAGCTTCTACTCTTCTGACAGATGGATTCTTTTTGGCAGATGATTATGCAAACTGTTCCTTTCGTGCCCGTCTACATGAAGTGTATTCTATAAACACATTGAAGCATCGTGCTCCTCTGAGTCCTCAGTGCTTGGGAATATATTAACACCATGATGATTTGGATGGCAGGATTCAAAAGTATCTGAGAGTAAAAGCTAAAGGAATACTAGTGTGATTGCTTTAGTACTATCAAGGGACCTGGTAGATAATAATGTGCTTCCCTAGAAATTTTACATGGGGCATTTTCATGTCAAAGGAAGAGAAATGAACTCACAGATGATAGAGGAAAATCCAAACAATCAAATCATAAATAGTTTTTAGTAAGTGTTTTTAACAGATACCAAAACACTAACACATTTGGAAGGCAGTGCTCAGGCAAATTTAAATACCTATCAAGCACTCATAGGGTTGTCCTGTCTCTCATGATCTAATTATCAAGGTCATATTTCCTCATGATTTAACGGTCTTGTAATGATTGCTCTAATATTTAAGTGACAAAGAGACCTTTCTCTTCATATTTCTGCAATCAAGAATGTAAGACCTGAATCAGTGTTTTTGCAACCCAAATTTTAGTGGATGTTTTCTTGAGGAGGTAACACACACACACACACACACACACACACACACACATTTACATACACACATACATAAACACACAAATTCATATTTTAAGAGAGAAAACAGATTGCTGCAACGAGTCATGGGTAACTTGGGCAGTATAGTTGTGCTACATTATATATTCAGTGGGTCAGTGGGATGCTAACTCAAGATCTGATCTGCTGCCGTATATAAAATCCTGAATGTTAGTCTCCTTAAGGGCATTATAAGAACTTTAATATTTCTTTGTTATTAACTGACATTTTACGGGATTTTGTAGAGGACAAAGGGGAAGCATGTGAAGATGAAAGATTTTCTAATGTCCCTTCAGTAAGGATTTGCTAAAGACATGTAGGACACTGAAGGGAAGTAAAGAGAGTAAAGGGCTATGTCCTCTGAATTCCACAAGCATGATTTACAGTCTGAAAGTTAGATTTTTTTTTCCTTGAAATAGAATATAACCTTTTATCTTCCACTAATGAAAGCCATGCATCACAAAGATGACACATGATTATAGATGTGTCTGAGCAAGTGTGATGGTGACAGCAACAATGCTTTAAATTAGGTGGAAAAGAGTGAAAGTGTGTGTGTGCGTAAAACAATTGTCTAACTCAAAATGCGTGAGACCAGCTTTCGTAAAAAACAAACAGAGAGGCAGCCAATCCATGAGAGATACTCAAAGCACATGTATAGCCACATATTGGACACCTTCTTGTGATTGAATTAGGGATTTGATGTTGTTTCCAACTTATCACTACACATTTAAGCAGACCAATTCAAAACTGGTTTGTAATGAACTAAACTGACTGATTACAGCTATCTGGACATTTGGATTGTAAGTATAAAGTATCACTATGACTGACCAATTATTGAAATCTGATTCAGTTGGAATCTAGTTTCTTAATCTGGTGGCTCAATGTTTGAGAAACAATTGGAATAGCATTTGGAGATATAGAAGATGAACCTATAAGCCTCTAGTATTCTCTACATCTATTACCATATAATCAGATCCTCTTTGACACTGATGAAGCCAGTAGAATGGAATTAGTAATTAATGTATTCAATAAATGTTGAATGTTAAGAACATGTATATTGAGGTATTGCTTTAGGTAAAAGAGATATAGCAAAGAACAAGGTAAAAATTTCCTTATTTTATGTAACTTATATTCTAATTTAGGTGGGAGTAGATATAAATAGATAGTAAACACTTAAACAAATGATGAAAGAACAATGTGTTGGGATTGAGAGCATAAAAATACCTTAGACTGGGAATGCATTTGAATGAGTACTTAATGCTGAACAGAAACTAATCCTGCAAAGATTTGTGGGAAGAGAATTCTACATGGAGGGAACAGAAACACGATTCTGAGAATACTCTTGGGGTTCCAGTTATCTATTACTATGTAATACATAATGCAAAAACTTAGTAGCTTGAAATGTGAACTTTATTTTGCTCATGACTTCATGGATGAATATACAATGGGTTCTGTAGTGTGTATATCTCTGCTCTATGTTCTATCAGCTATGGTGACTCAATAGGGCTGGAAGATCTACTCACATATCTGATAAATATGTGCCAGCTGATTGCTATGAGCTTAACTGGGGCTCTTGGCTTGGCGCCTCACTCTTCCTCATGTGGATCTCTCCAAGGCTTTGCTTCAGCTTCCTCCCAGTAACATCTAAGAGTTAGTGTTCCAAGAGACAGAAAATGGAAGTTTCCAGTCTTTAAATGTTTCTGTTTCATTTCTGCCATACTTCAAAGTAGTCACAGAGCCCACAGATGCAAGGAAAGTGGGTAGAGACTACAACTGTTAATAAGCAGAGTGTAAAGAACTTAGCCTTCTGTCTAAAAATTATTTATGTTACTCCCACATGAAAAATACACTCACTTCCTCCACAAACTCCAACTTTCCTTCCCAATATAGCATCAGGTTCAAGATCAGGATCCAAGATTTCATAAACTAAATCAGGTTTAGGTGTTGACGAGGCTCCCCACGTGGAATAACGAGTTGGTGCTGACTGCTGGCTGGGAACTCAGCCATGCTAGTCCTCTCCATGAGGCAGCTTTGGCTTTCTCATAGCATGGTGGCTGACTTCCAAGAGTCAGTGTTCCAAGAAACATGAAGTGGGAGCTGCCAGTCTCTACAGGCCTGGAGCCAGAAGCAGGCATAGCAAAGCTTCTAATATATTCTATTAGTCAAAACAGTCACACTTGATGGGAGGAGCGTCAAGGAATTTGTGGCTTTCATTAATTTGCACATCTGGTGCTTTCAAAGGGCAGAAAGATGAATACTTCAACAATATCCCATATTGTTTTTTTGTGTGCTTCTAATTTAAAATCAAATCCTTTTAAGAACTCAGAAAATATGGCTAGTGCTCTAAATGGCATCTATGAATACATACTAAATAGAAAACTCTGAAAGATATAAAATCACTTTAAGACTATGATGAATTAATATGAGTGTCAACCAAACTAATAGGCACAGAGGTCTTGCTTCTAGAGTTCCAAAAGGGAAGGGAAAGTGCATTAACCCCAAGTAGTCAGGAGCAGGAGGGGCAACAGAGCAAATAGGAGCTCAGAACTAAACTGAGAGGTGAAATTGGAATCAGCTTAAAAGTCCATTGGATGGACGGTGGACAGTAGGTCACAAATTGATCAAAAATTACAAGTTGCAGATCAGATTCAATTGCAGTGTAACAGGAAGTGAAAACAAGGGAAAGAGGAAAGTAAGAGACCTCTTGTTTGTTGTCATAAGCAGGTACCAGCTTCCTAATACTGCTTCCTAGTTCCACTATGAATGTTTAGTGAGATCTGTTTTAAAGTTATAGAACAGAAAGAAGCAAGGAATTATTTTCTAACTTTGGACATAAAAGTAGGTAATTATATATTGCTTGCAATAAAACATTCAAATACATGTGGAAAAGGTGGATTCCCAACCTCCAGAATATGTACCTATAGTTTTTGGTATCTAATGGAGAACCTATCTGTTATTTTGGTGAATACTCTTTACACTTTGCTGTGGGATCTTCTAACGATTATTTTCTTGCACACAGGAGTATAAGATTGAAAGGAAGAAACATAAACACCAATCACAGTGAATAGAACAATTTAGTTTTGGAAATGGGTATGGCCACAATCATTATAATTTGTTTCCTTTGCAACTGCAGGAATGGATCTACTTGGATCTAATGCCTACTCATCCTTCAACACAACTGCTTTCTTCTTTCCTTTTAAAAACTTTCGTTTGATGTTTCCCCATTTCTTCTAATATGAGTTTCTATGTTCCTTTAGTCACACTCTGTCTAATATTACATGCTTCATACTATACTTAAGTATTATACTTAATTGTTTTCTCCTACCACTGTGAAAATATGGATACCGTAACTGTTTCTTACTGTCATAGATCCGCTCTGACCAATATGGTAGCCATTAAACACAACTGGCTATGATTTAGATTTAAATATAAAGTATTTAAAATGACATTAAATTAAAATTTGATTCCTTAGCTCTACCAGCCACATTTCTGGGGCACAATAGCCAGGTTTGGATAGTGGCTACCATGTTGGAAGGCATAGATATAGAAATGCGTATATTCATAACAATTCTATTGGACAGTATTGCTCAAGGTTTTTAATAATTTTTATGGAATAAAAGAAAGATGTCTATGACTCAAAATTATTATAGTTATTTGGCCTCATATAGAAAATTCTGAAAATAAACACATCATACATATATATTAAACTTCAGTTTTCTTGGCATGACATTAGTAGCTATTCGTGAAATATAAATTGAAACTTGGTCATGCTGAATAGACACATTTTAAACGGGGTAGCTGCGTGGCTCAGTCAGTTGAACATCTGATTTTGGCTCAGGTCATGATCTCACAGCTTGTGGGTTTGAGCTCAGTGTCAGGCTCTGTGCTGACAGCCCAGAGCCTGGAGTCTGCTTCAGATTCTGTGTCTCCTCTCTCTCTGACCCTTCCCAGCTTGTGTTTTGTTTTGTTTTGTTTCTTTGTTTGTTTGCTCTCTCTCTCAAAAATTAATAAACTTAGAAAAAAACATTTTAATTCACAGAAATAGTTAATGACCATATAGAACTATAAATTCTACTTATTCTGAAAAATACTTGGACAGCCTGGCTTGGTTAGTAACTGAGATAAAATCTTGAACTCCTTAATGGCCCACATTAAGGATCTATACTGAAGAAATTGATGTAAGAAGATGGATCTGTATAAATCATCATGCCAAACGTGAGTTTAAGTCACACTTAAAGGTACCTGGATGTTGAAAAAAGTAATAAGACACCATCTCCTTCTTCCAGGAGTAATGCTTCCCTATATCCTACATAGTAAAGTGCAAACATTTTATATTGATAATATGCAGATACTTCACAGTCTTTCCCTAACTCATACTACCCCTTTTATGGATAAACTCTCAAGTTTCCAAATTCTCTAAGCCAGTCAAACTGGTTACCTGCTCTCCTCCCAGCAAGAATAATTTGTTCCTCTCTCTACAACCCTTTGCCCATAAACTACTCTTTCCTTTCCAACTCTACTTTACCCTAATACAGTACTCTACTTTCCAACACAGGATGCCTTCCTTTCTTCCCTTTACCCATAAAAAACCCTTAAGGAGGTGGGTCAGTTCAAGTGCTTCCTCACCAGATCCTTTCGAGAGTTGAATGTGAAGATGACTTAAGTTCCTCCACCATAAAATTCATAAATACATTTTCAATGGGAAGCCCTCCCAATAATTAAATTTTAACATTTGGCAGCTATAACATTCCTTGGCAGGTAGCTATACAATAGGGTAGATGCTGTTGTAAATGATATTAAGCCGAATGTGAAATGGAAACTAGAGCTTCCTCCTAAGATAGATTTATCCCTTTGTCTTTCTTATCCTATATCTAGAGTCTTCATTTTATTAACAGTTTTCAGAACTAAACAAAATTTTTTCAACTCCCAGCTCTAACCCCGTTTTTTGATGGGCATGGGGAGAAGTGTAGAAAATTACAGCATTAAAAGAGTTTGCTTTCATTTTTCAAAAAGGGGTGCCACCATTTATAACACAGTGTCTCATAACTCCTATTTGAGTTTCCAGATTTTGTAATAATAAAAAAAAAAACCTCTGTGTATTACTTTATCAATGTGATTTTTATGATGCTGGATAACTATAATTCAAATGGAAAATAAACAGCAATATACGCACACACACAAAAGAAGGTACCTGGCTGTTTATTTAAATCTACCATAACAATTACCCTAAGATACAAAATGCTTTAAAATAGCAATTAGGGACAATGCTATAATGAAGACTGTGCTCAGAGTTACGAATATTCTTTTCAGACGCAAAGAAATCTGTCATATTAAACAGACAGATAAGAATCAGCAAATAAGGTGAAAGAATTTACTAATGGTCTCATCTTTAGTTATTTGGAAAATTACAGAAATGATCTCATAGCTTGTTCTCTTCATTAACTCACATAAATAAGACAGTAATGATAAAACAGTTGAAGGAATTTGCCCATTAGTCCTCACTGGGACCTGTGCTCCTGCTTAGTGACTGTCTAGATCTATACATTTTGCTTATTCAGCTGGAAAAACATACCAGAATCTGAATTCTAAATGAAGAGTGGAGAGAAAATCCCTATCCTTTGGAAAATATGAGAGAAAGAAAATTAAATATTGACTAAAGTGGAGAATTTCTAATTGGATGGGAAAAGTTAATTTATGTGGAATAGAAAATGAGACCATATCTCAAAATGGTCTCAGATACATGAGCATTTACTAGTCATATTTTTCCATTGTGTATTGCCATGGATTTCATGGTAAATCTTCATAGCTGTTCCTGTGTTGCATGCTTCCTTATCTCCACTATTTTTCTATCAATAGACTAAAGAGAGCATACTCCTGGTTAAATATATACAAATCAACTGTCTCTAATTGTAATAATTATGCAAGCAGAGTTTATTGCTTTTGCTTTCATTTGACTGAAATTCATGTATACAAAACTTTATTTTACATTATATGTACTGAATCCTTATTGTCTTTTACTTTCACATTTCATAACTTGCCTTCTTAGCCAGTATTCTTTCATATATACCCCTATCGACTTTACGCCCTCCCCCTTGAGCTACAAAGTAGTCTTTAGACATATTGATAGCTTTTTACCCCTTGCTAAATTGATCTGATTAAAAAAAAAAAAAAAAAAAAAAAAAAAAAATATATATATATATATATATATATATATATATATGTTTATTTGCTATTGAGAGACAGAGAGACACAGCGTGAGCAGGAGAGGGGCACAGAGAAGGGGAGACACAGAATCGGAAGCAGGCTCCAGGCTCCACGCTGTCAGCACAACGCCCCACGGGGGCTGGAACTCACAAACCTCAAGATCATGGCCTGAGACAAACCCGGATGCTTAACCAGCTGAGCCACCCAGGCGCCCCTAAATTGATCTATTTTTTTTTTTTTTTAATCCGTGCATGAGGCGCCTGGGTGACTCAGTCGGTTAAGCGCCCAACTTCAGCTCAGGTCATGATCTCACAGTCCTTGGGTTTGAGCCCCATGTGGGGCTCTGTGCTGACCGCTCAGAGCCTGGAGCCTGCTTCCGACTCTGTGTCTCCCTCTCTTTCTGCTCCTCCCCTGCTTATGCTCGCTCTCTCTCTCTGTCTCAAAAATAAATTTAAAAAAACGTTTTAAAAAATCCATGCATTGTAGCTTATCCTGATATAAAATCCAAGTCCTATCACTTGGGAAAAACAATACGCATAATGAGAATAAAGTCCGGAGCTTTGTTTTCTGTTCTTTGTAGCAAGATTATTGTATAGTAAAACTTTATATGTTAAAAATTTTAATCTGTCTAAGCATTATTAAGATATTTAATGTGTTCATTACTTTTATTCAATTTACATGATTACTTGTATATTATACTCTATTATTAGTTCCAGAATTTTGGAATTCAACCTGATTTGGTTCCTTCCTACTTACTGCTCTAGTCAAAATCAGATTCTGCATTTATCATAGATGTCATAAAAAATTTAATTTTTTTTTAGCCATCAAATCTGATTTTGAAAATAGATGGAATGACTCTACCATAAAACTTTCTTGGCTATAACAATTAGATTTCTTCTATATTCTGGCCTCATCAAAAAATTTTCAAGGTCATTTTCTATTACAGCAAATTTGGAAGCACAGGTAACTGGACATTTGGATGGTAAACAGTTACTTTCAGAAATATAGGAGATCTTTTTAGTGGAAAAGGATACTATGAAGTTGTCAATGTTGAGGAGAATAGAGTACCTCTTTGAATCTGCTTTCAAACTGTGGTTTCACTTATCTTTCTGAAACAAAATATGAGCATAGCACTAATCCAATTAAATCCAGTTGGACTAATCCAATTAAAAATGTCCATGGATTCCTACCACTCCTAGAGCATAAACTTCAAATTCTACAGCATGCCTTGTAAATTTAAAAGATATTCTTAAATTATTTCTCCAATCCTATCTCCCTCTATTCCCTGACTTCCCTATGCTGGTCATTCCATAATAAACAACTGGTAGTTCTCCAAGACACCATATTCTTTTTTTTCTTTTCTTTTTTTTTTTTTTTTTAAGTTTATTTATTTTGAGAGAGCGCTAGCCAGCAGTGGGGAAGGGCAAAGAGCAAGAGAGTATCCCAAGCAGGCTTTGTGCTGTCACTGTGAGCCCAATGCAGGGCTCCACCTCACAAACTGTGAGATCATGACCTGACATAAAATCAAAAGTCAGATGCTCAACCAACTGAGCCACCCAAGTGCCCCAATACTCTTTCATTTTAGGCCTTTGCGCATGTACCTTTCCCACTACCTAACAACTCGTCCTCCAATTCACTCTCCCATCCTCAGATATGTACCTAACTTCTGATCTTTTGATTGATTTCAAATATCTGCTCAGTCATATTCTCCCCTCAGTGAGCCACTGTCTGACTACCCTCTCCTATATACACAACGAAGTAACTACAGTTGCCCCATCATGGACCTGGAATGGATAGAGAGGAAGTAAAAAGGTAATTTTTCATCAAAATATGAAATGAAAATCTATAATTGTTGCATCTGAATAATATATGATTCCTGCCAAATAATTTGATCATGGGATATCTATGGGATATATATTTTTAAAATATCCTCAAATATTTCATGTTTTCTGTTAGGGAAACTGCTGTCACATCATATTTGTGATAGATACAGAGACGGACTGCCAAAATCTCCTTCAAATAAGAACTTGTTGTCAGGCTTCAGGGAGTATGGTCAGCACATGGTCTCCATTTATGAGCTACTTCAAGATATGCCTTAGCTGCAGAAAGTCATCTTGCCTGAAATCGTATCTTTTCCTGGGGCAGCCTGTATGGTGACTGATTGGGGTATAATATAAAGTCCCAGCTACTTATGCAGATAACTGCCCAAGAAAAGGAGGATAACCAACTTAGGAGACAAAGTACAAGGAGAGTAAAGGCATGTGAATGGACCTATGAGAATGGACACAATGTGAGTAGATCTTTGTATTACATGTTTATGACCACAAGAAAGCATCTACCACAGAAGAGACTCTGAGCATTCATGCGGACAAAATGGACCAGGTGACATCAGTTTGTGTCTATCACCTGATATCTCAGCACAATGAACATTTAAATAACTGCTAAGGTGGTGTGAAACAAACTGCACCCACTCCACTAAATTTGATCTACCAGGCATCAACATCAGATACCAATGCTGAGTTCTCCATAGGGACCATTTCTTGAGGGACAAACTGGGCACTAGGTGTCAACTACCTTGTTCCCCATACATCCTGGAAGGGCCTGTGGTTCATCAGAAGAGTAGTCACATATTCTAAATACAGGTTTGCCTTTCTTGCCCTCATAGTCTCAGCCAGCACTATTATTCAGTGGCTCACAGAGTGTTTTAATGACTGGCACTGGAACCCATATAATGATATGTCAGATTAGGTAACGCATGTTATACAAAGGAAAGCAGACATGAGTCCTTTATATCCATATCACCCAAGCTTCTAGCATGATAGAGAATTGAAAAGGTTTACTGATATTCCAGCTTAAGGGGAAGCCTGGAGGCAATGTACTTCAGTGACAGGATTTCCTATATCTGGATGCAATATATGCCTGGAATTAAAGACTTTTATATGGCTCTGCACTAGCAGTAGGAAGAATACATGGCCTCAGGAACTGGGAATGAAAGTAGGAATGGCCCCTTACCCTCACTTCCAGTAATTTACTGAATGTTTTTATGATGGAGTATGGTACATATGGAGATGTGCAGCCCACATCCCCCATAAATTAAACACACTGGGAGTACCTTCAGAGATAGTTTCTGTATGTTAGATCCTCAGGGGCTGCTTGGCTACAGAAAGCACAGCGGCCCAAGGTTATATACTTTCTTATGTAGCCTGCATCTGGTACTAAAGGACAAAGGCTTGGTTGTATCACTTGTAGACAGGACACTTTGATGTCAATACTTGCTTTAAAACTTTCTACTAAGTTGACCAAGACTTTGATAGTCCTGCGTTGTATAGTTCAACTTTCTCTACTGCCCAATCCTGTTACCTACTCACCCTTCATTTCACAGATATTGGTTCCTAATAAATGTATTGCACCTCAACCTCTGTGCTAGCATCTGCATTTTGAGAACCCAACTTATGACAAGATTATAGTAGCTTTTTTACTTTTTGTAGAAGAGGTGCAGTTATGAAGCTGGAGTTGTGTCTTCTTTACCATTTTATCTACAGACACTATCACACAATGGGCATTTAATATGTTTCAGTAAATACTGAAAAAATGAAAAAAATTAAAATGTGTATTAAAGTTAGGAAACATGTACATTCTAAAGGATAATGCTTAAATTAGAATTCTAAGAAAATAATATTATATGGGTTCAAATAGCAAATAACTTTTAAAATGACAAGATAACATATTACATAATGTACTTTGTGTGTAGATGTGAGTTACTCCATAATTTTGAGTCCATAAATGTAATTGGATAAACAATAGATCTCTCTAAAATGTCATGATGCCTTAGTGATAATTCTGCTGTTTTCTCTAAGATCATATATATCTATAAGTAATTAGGGGAAGGAAATGTCTAAAATTAACCCACAAATGGAAAAGAAAACCCACAAAGGAAGTCATTTTAAAGTTCTTTAAGTTCTTGTTTTCTTGTTTTGTTAAGTTAAGTTTTCTTGTTTTGAAAAATTTAACTTTTGGGTGCATTATATAGCAAAGAAAACACATCTTCTGTCATTGTCAACAAACATGAATTTTTGTATCAGAATTGAATTTGTTTTTAATGTGATTCTATAAGGTATAGCTTCATATAGCAAAATTTCTCCATAGTAGGGAAAGGCAGGTACTGTGATACTTTGATAATTATGATAAATTTCTGATAAGGCTAGTGGTTCATAGTTCCCCCAATACAATGTCTTGAAAATATTTTTTTATGAACAAGTGCAATGAATATCCATCATTGAAATATCCTGCTGTGTTTAAAAAATAGAAGAGGGTCTCATTTGATTTCATGAGTGAACAGTTAAATTTTCATATATTAGAATTTTGTGTAATATTGTAATAAAAGTTTTTGTTTTGGAATAAAAACTCATTAAATTAAAAGTGTTATAATTAATAATTAATATTCCAATGTATTACCTAATATATCATATATTAGATATAATATAATATAATAATAATAACTGAGTAAATTTATATTTGATCATTTAATTAAATGTGCTTGCATAAGACAGATTTTTAAATTATACTATAATATCAAAATGCTAATATGAAAAAAAATTACCTAAAAAGCAGCATAATTAATGGATACATCTGGTCAAAATTATGAGAAAGGACAATTATCTTAATTCATTATAGCCTTTATAGAATAAAATAAAATGTTTCTTTAAAGTATATATGTGTTCACATTAGGGGGATATTTTGTAGAAGACATAATTTTTACTCTAAGAACATTATAGTTTGGCATGGTGATTTCACAGTACCGTAGAAAGGCCATGTTTGGAGTCAAAAATACTAGAGATCAGGTCTTGGGTCAGACAAGACAAGATTTTGGGCAAGTTGCATTTTTCTGAAGCTCAGAGTATTTACCTCCAAAAATCCAGATAAAATTACTTTTCAGGATGTATTTCTTCTCAGCCTCTTTTATAGGCTTTTCTGTGTTGACATGTAATCGAAAAAAAGAGTTTATTCCTTAAATGTCTACTCTTGGTCCATATTTTTCTTTATCTTAACATTTGTGCTACCTGATACCATCCCTTGATATCAAACTGGGCCCTTGGGCACTCTAAGTGATAGAAATTGACAAGAGGTCAGACAGGAGTTTCAGGCAAGGCTTTAATGGGATTTAATGCTGGAGTAGGAGGGAGGAAGCACAAAGGAAACAGTACTTTGAATGACTTCCCAAGGCGAGAGAGGTCAGGGAGAGTTTTTTAAAGAAAGTGAGGCTGATGTCTAAGCATGTAGATGTGGGGGTTTATTAGCACTTGTGCACTTAAAAGTCATACTTCTTCAAGTGTCACATGTCTCATTAGAATGTTAAATCTCCACCCCTGAGCATGATATTTAGTATTATAATGAGAGAAAAAGTCCTGAAAATTCAGTACTGGGGTCCAACTGGGTGCAGACTGGTTTGGTCTGGTCTTTGCCAGTCTTTGTAGTAAGCATCCTTCTTTCAGTAAGCATCCTTCATGATTCCTGTAAGATAACCCAACTCAAGAAACACAGAGCCTTAGCATTATTTTTTTTTTCTTTTTGTCAGAGAGGCAGCCAAAGGGCACCGGATTTTGCAGTCAGGGTTGAGAGGATCTGAGTTCAGGCCCTCCTCTGTCTCACATTGATAAAGTGTTTCTTTTCCTCCTATTTACTGATAAATCCCAAGGTTAAGTTACCAGGCTGGAAGTCTTCTCTGAGTTGGAAACTTCTTTCCCGCTGGACGTATTCACTTGGTTGATCCCACAGGCACCTAACAGTGAATCTGCATAATTCACTTCCTCATCTCTGCTACACTTCACTCCCCCAATTTTTCTCCATACTAGCAACACCTTCATCATCACTTTACCAGGAAAATCTCTCCAAATCAAATTTTATCCTTGACAGCTTTGGTACCCTGAATTCCTCCTTTTAGCGTTCTTATCCAACTTGCTTTCATGGAAGGTGCAAATGCCTTCCATCAGTATAGTCACCCATCTAAACCAGACATCAGACCATCACACTCCAGGTTAAAACTTCCAAAATATCTTGCTTTCCAAAATATCCTTATTATCACTTAGTTTGGCATGTAAGACCTTGTATGAGCTGCCTCCTACCTTATATCAAAAGCTCTGAACATTTCTTCCTCTCTCTTCTGCAATCTGATAACATAAAGTTTACAGAATTACTTTGTTTTCACAGACCATACCGTTTTGTACCTGTAGATGTACCTATGCTTTTTCTTTTACTTGGGATATCTTTTTAAAGATTCTTTGACTAACCCTTTGGGATTCATCAAAGCATCCCCTCATTCATAAGGCTTTCTTGAATCACTGTGTTCAACTTAGCTCTCCTCTTTTTAGCACCTGTTACATTTTAATGAAATTATTCACTTACATACCTACTCTCACCAACACCCTCCACACATGGTTATGGTGTTTGAAGAGCAGTGATCGGTCTCTTTTATTTTATGTTCCCTCAGCATCTAACAAACTTCCCAACAGTAATTGGTAGCACTAGGCTGCTCAGTGATTGGTAGCCCTGAGACTCTAAGAAATAATAGAATGAAAGTGGCTGGGTTGTGGGGCTTTATTTAACACTTTCTCCATTAATTTCTCTCAGAAATCACCCCAATAAATATATCAACCAGGTAAAAACAGTTGTTTACCACACAATAGTGGATTATAGATAAATCCCTTAATCTTCAACTTCCAATCAGAATGTTATCCACTCATTTTGGATAGAGAAATTGTGGAGATATCACTGAATATTGATTATGTTAATTAAAATAAAACCAAAAGCTTTTGTAGCTTTTAAAAAAATTATCCACCTTCACTGCAATTAATATATTAAATGAGATTTGCCATTATTTCCAATCACAAATTATGTCCAATTAAAAATTTTTGAAGGCAAGGAAGCGACACTATAAAAATAGTAAGAATTTTTCCACTCACAAAACTTACCTATTTTAGAACAACTTATATCTGAAGATATTTTCTTTTTATTATTTACATAATGCTCCACCGCCATCAAAATGCTCTATCATTTACATATAACATAGTAAGATCAAAGTGGAAAAAAAAGTACAGTTTAACAGCCTTACAACTCTGAACTTAAATTATTTTCTGCCAACCTTGCCATTTATTTACATTTTTGTGCAATTAAACTTTATTCTAGGATAATATTAATAAACATCTGTAGCTATTTTTTAAAGTCCATTTATTTATTTTAAGAGAGAAATAGAGAATGAATAGGGGAGGGGCAGAGAGAGAAGATAACAGAGTATCCAAAGAGGGCTCTGTGCTGACATCAGAGAGCCTGATGCAGGTCTCAAACTCACAAACTGTGAGATCATGACCTGAGCTAAAGTCAGACTCTTAGCCCACTGAGACACCCAGGGGCCCCTCTGTTGCTATTTTTAAAATAAAATGCTTATAAGGGGCGCCTGGATGGCTCAGTCAGTTGAGCGTCTGACTTCGGCTCAGGTCATGATCTCGTGGTCCGTGAGTTCAGACCGCGCGTCGGGCTCTGTGCTGACAGCTCAGAGCCTGGAGCCTGCTTCAGATTCTGTGTCTCCCTCTCTCTCTGCCCCTCCCCTGCTCACACTCTCTCTGTCAAAAATAAAAAAAAACATTAATTTTTTTTAAAATAAAATGCTTATATTCATAATACTTGGATCAAAACCTATTTTGGTTCAATATGGTAGGGCATAAATAAGAATAAAAATAGCCTCTAGTATTTTGTTGTTGTTGTTGCTTTTTTGTGTCTCATCAAAGAAAACTTTTTAAGGCCTCAATTTTTTCTAATAGGTTATTTACTCTGCTAAATAAAAGTACCTTTACAATGTCTGCTCCAGTTTTTAAAATAGCTCTAAATGGACTCACAAGTTCCACTGAGCCCATATTCACCTATTGTTAGGGAGATACCTATTTGGAGAAGGACAAGGCTCAACCAAAGATGTGAATCATGCACCTCAAGACTCCAATTAGAATATGTCAAATGGAATTGCCAAATCAATTACTCAAAAAAGGAACCGAATCATTTTAACAGCAGGAAAGAATAAAAGAGGAAGTAATTATTATGGTCCTATAGTACTTACCTTGATTATAAGGAACAATTTGTTAGCTGCTATGAGACAATGTGCCTTGTTTACCTCACTCTTAATGGGAACATGTTAATATATCTGAATTGTTGCCAAAGAATCCAGTCATCATCATACTGAAACAAATGACCATTTACTGACATTAATGATTCTATTAAAGGCATAATTATTTGATTTCAACAAACAAATCATTAGAGTTGATCACAAAAATCGTGCTCAAAGTGCCTATTATATAATTTGATCACTTCTTATTGAAAATATTAGTTCCTAATTAAACTTTTGATATAGCATTCATCAATAGTTACACTTTTGAAAATGCAGGCTTATATTATAAATGAGGATGGGAGCATTTGTCAAAAGAAACAAGACATTATATTATATACCATGGAAAGATTTCAAACTTAGTTCATTTCTGAAAGATGAAAATGTGTAATTTAACAGGTCAACCTTTAGATGTATGAACAAGATTTCCATAATCCATCATCCAAAATAAATATATTATTTAGGAACTTTGTAAAGACAGACAAGCTAAAATCATGTTTTATAAATGTAAGGATTTACACTAACATGTTAATTTCTCATGAATGCAAAATGCTATTATTTATTTATTTATTTATTTATTTATAAATGCTTACTTATTTTGAGAAAGAGAGGGAGGATGGGTGAGGGGCAGAGAGACAGATGGAGAAAGAGAATCCCTAGTAGGCTCTGCACTCTCAGCACAGAGCCCGATGTGGGGTTCCATCTCACAAACCATGAGATCATGACCTGAGCTGAAATCAAGAGTCTGATGCTTCACCAACTGAGCCACTTAAATACCCCAAAATGCTTTTTAGAGATGTACGTGAATTGTTGCTTTTTATTTAGGACCACCAAATTGGCTTCATAGTTTCAAGCTGTGCTTCCAAGGTTTGCTTCAGTTTCTATTAAAATCATCTGGCCAGTTAAGTAAAATTGACGGGAATCTGTGTAAACCATATTGAAGAAGGAGGAAAGAAAGTTACTGAGCAGTATATACAAGATCATCCTATGTGCAGGGTTGTGGTAAACATATATACATACATGATCTGAATTAAAGGGTTTTTAGTTTTATATTACACGTCATGTTACACATTTTTCAGTTTTATGTTATACTTGTCCACAGCGTTTGAATTTTTTAAGAGAATCAACCTAAATTACGCCTGAAATTAGGAGAAAAATATATTAAAAAAAAAAAGAAACTCTGTATATATGTAAATACTAAAATTCTCTACTTCTCAGTGAGCTTCTGATACCTTCTCTAAAATTTACTCTTTACATATCCTTACTTCTTTGCTTCATATTTTTCTCCTTAGAGCTATATACTACCTGAAATATCTACACCTAAAATGCTTTTTTATCATGTTTATTTTCTAGCTTCTCATTAAGAATATAACTCCAAGAAGGTAGAGATTTTTACCTGTTTGTTCACTATTGAATCTTCAGTGCCAAAACACAAGCATATAATGGTGGGTGCTTAATGAAGGAAAATGTATAGTTTTATTCATTAATTTATTCAAAATGTGTGCATATGCATACTAGTGTGCATATATATTATATATTAATGTGTATATATAGTAATACATAGTTATATGTTATATATATAGTAATACATAGCTATATATACTATATATAATACATAGGTATATAATCTCTCTCTATATGTAATATATGTAATATATATGTAATATAAATGTAATATCTATGTTACACACACACACACACACACACAGAGTCATGGTCTCCAACTTTTGTCTGGGCCCCTAACTGCCTTTTTAAGAAAGGGAAAAGGATATCTAAAACCCAGAAACAACCAAACCTCATGGAGAATGCTATCTATTTATGTAAATAACTGCTATTTTTAGGACTCATGACAGAGTTGAAAGAGTGCTCTATGAGAACATTTGAAAAGTAATCTTTGAAATAACACAAGAACAAATGAGGCATTTGATATATTTATGATTGTAGGCATAATTGTTGCTGCTGAGTATGAATATATCTGAGTTTTCAAAATTCATTTTATTTCTATTACAGCCTTTGAAAATAAAGCAATTTTCCATGATACACTATTTGCATCCTGCTGAGAACAAGTGTGTATTGAGAATAAAAACATGCCAAACATAAGGAAAGTTGCCCTTTGTCTGAATCTTGAGCCTTTTGAAATTAAACTATGAAATTAATTGATTCACAAATATTACTATGTGCCAACAGAATTAAAAGATCATGATTAATTTCTTGAAGTCAGAATCACATGCTGACCTTTATATATGTATATGAAGAGGATGCTACCTGCTGTCCTTCCTTTCCAGAGCATATAATTTAAGTAGTTTAATGAAAACTTATTAAAAACCAACTGTTGGGGCACCTGGATGGCTCAGTCGGTTGAGCGTCTGACTGGCTCAGGTCATGATCTTGCAGTTCGTAAGTTCAAGCCCCACGTTGGGCTTTGTCTGACAGCTTGGAGCCTGGAGCCTGCTTTAGATTCTGTGTCTCCCTCTCTCTCTGCCCTTTCCCCGCTCATGCTCTGTCTCTCTCTGTCTCTTAAAAATGAATAAATGTGGGGGGCGGCTGGGTGGCTTGGTCGGTTGAGCGTCCGACTTCGGCTCAGGTCATGATCTCACGGTCCGTGAGTTTGAGCCCCGCCTCGGGCTCTGTGCTGACAGCTCAGAGCCTGGAGCCTGTTTCCGATTCTGTGTCTCCCTCTCTCTCTGCCCCTCCCCTGTTCATGCTCTGTCTCTCTCTGTCTCAAAAATAAATTTTAAAAAAATGAATAAATGTGGAAAAAAAAATTAAAAACCAACTGTATGCACCCTTATGTTTACTGCAACATTATTTACAGTAGCCAAGTTGCAGAAGCAACCTAAGTGTCCATCAGGAGACCAAGGGATACAAAAGGTGTAGTGTACCTACACACACACACACACACACACACACACACAGGAAGATTACACAACCACAAAAGGGATGAGATTTTTGCCATTTGCAAAAACACGGATGGATGTAGAGGGTATTATGTTAAGTGAAATAAGGCAGACTGAGAAAGGTAAGTGCGATATGATTTCACTCATATGTGGAATGTAAAACACAAAACAAGTAAACAAACAAATGAATAAAAAGTAGAATCAGACCTATAAATACAGAGAATAAACTGACAGTTGGCTAGAAAGAAAAGGATGGTGGATGGGTAAAAAGGATTAAGGGGACTGGGAGATACAAGATTCCATTTATGGAATGAATAAGTCACAGGAATAAAGGGCACAGCATAGGGATATGGTCAGTGATATTGTAAGAGCATCGTATGATGACAGATGATAGCTACACTTGTGTTGGTAATAGCATAACATATAAAGAATTTGAAAGATTATGTTGTACACCAGAAACCAATGTGTGCCATTAGTTTTGTCTCAACTATACTCAAAACACAACAAAAAACAGTTTTAAAAGACCCAAATGAAAGATCCTGTTAGATGGTAGTTAAATAATACCAATTAAACAACTAAATAATATCTGAGCAGAAAGAAAGAAGAACCAACTATATTGAGAGATATCGTGGTAAATCCTTGGGAGGAATACACAGATGAATGCCATATGATCTCTTCCCAATAATACCACCACCACCATCCAAACAACTGACATTTATTGAGCACCTCCCGTACACCATACCCTATGTGAGGCATGTTATTTTTACACATGATAACAATTGTTTGAAATACAGTAAAACCTTGGATTGCGAGTAACTTGTTCTGCGAGTGTTCTGCAAGATGAGCAAACATTTCTAATAAATTTTAACTTGATAAGCAAACAAAGTCTTGCAATATTAGTAGTATGTGACACTGAATGTCACATGATCACACTGAGCCAATGGTTATCTCCCTTTCTCACTGCAGGATTGTGGGTGATCATCTCCCATGCTCAGAGGCTTGGTCTCAGCCCATGGTGTTTGGCAGAAATCAATAATTTTTCAGAATGTTAGGTGCCCACAACTGGCACCTGACTGTTGCATCCAACTGTTGCATTGTGAGCAAAAGCAAGAGGTTATTGAGGAGATCTTGTCTGCAGAGGAGGAGGAGAAAAAGGCAGAGGAATCCCTCACTTCAAATGAGATTAGGGAGATGTATAAAATGTGGGAAACTGAAAAATTTTGTAGAAAGGCATCACTTAAATAAGGCTGTTGTAGTCCGAGTGTTGAATCTGTTTAACGATAATGCAATGTCACATATCTGCAACATCCTGAAAAGGAGGCAAAAGCAAGTGTCATTGGATATGTTCCTTGTTAAAGGAAAAGATTCCATTGAGCCAACAGGTAGCAGTGATTTTGTTAGTAATCGTGAAAGCTATCCTGCACAATAACTCTCCTCTCTCTTGTCTCCCTCAGACCGGCCATGGTATTCAAAGATAAGTACAGGTTAATTTGTTCATTTTTCTTTATGTTTTGTATTTTATTTATTATTTTTATTATATTACAGTGTTGGAATCATTTTTCTATGAATATTTTTGGGTTGTGGAATGTATCATCTGAGTTTCCACTATTTCTTATGGGGAAATTTTCTTTGCTATACAAGTGCTTTGGATTGCAAGCATGTTTCTGGAATGAATTATGCTCGCAAATGAAGGTTTTACTGTATTCCCTTTAAACAACGTATTGTAATCATCATTTCATAGAAGAAATTGAAATTCAATTTTTTTCAAAATTACCTGATATTAGTCAGCTGCAGAATAATGTGCCTATTTCTATGAGAACTACTTTGTTACCCATAACAGATATAAGATACTTGCCAAGTTCATAATATGCAGTCCTTTCTCAGGTATAGACACTGGAATCCATGGAGGCTATTAATATTCTCTTAGGAACTGGAATTTGGGACTTGATCAGGAATAGACACTGTAATCAACAGAGGCTATTAATACTCTCTTAGGAAGTGGAAATTGGGATAGAAAGATTGCATTTCATTTGCCCAGAATAATTAAGCTCACCTGAAATAAAGTTAGGATTTGTTGGATGACACTTCATCTGCAAGAAGAAGCAGGAAGAGCTAATGTTTAAGAAGAATGAAGCAAACATGTAAAATGTGAGCTTCCTTTTTGAGAGTATTTTAATTTCCTTTGGTCAGGGTGTTACATTTGATGACTTGGATACTTTCTTATTTTGAAAAAGATCCAAGAAAACTGTTGTGCAGTTCAAAAAACATCTGCAACCATGTGGTATTAATTTGCTAGAATACAAACCATACTTCCAGTCCAATATGCTATTGCTTTTATATATAATTACTGAAAATTTTAATAAGGAATGATTTCATTTATCATGCTCACTCATTTTTCTCTCACGTCAACTCATGTTGATGCATGTTCATCATGATTGCTATTTTTTTCTTTTTAATTTACCACATAAAGACATTCATGAACCCTGAAAAGATCATTGTATATCGAATTTGGATCCTTCTTCTAGCATATCACTTTAATATTAGGCCATCTTTGATTCAACAGTGTCATATGTGTAAATTACCTGTTCTCTTTTGAAATAGATAATGTTTTTATAAAGCTAAGAATGGTGTATCTGAAAAGAAGTAAGTAGCCAATTATTTCTGTTGCCTGGAAAATTTAATATGTATCAAAAAATGCTTTTAAATTACCCTTCTGTTGTAGATATATTCTCACATTAGGTATGGGGGAGAGTGGCACAGGTGAAACAGTACCACTACGACCTAGTGTTTATTACTACTACCATTAATACTACTGCTACTATTAATGCTACTACTACTGTTAATACTACTGTTGAAACTATTACCACCACCACCAAAACCACCACTACTACTATGGCTAATACTTATTTACCAAGAAATATTTACCACGCATCAGCACTGTTAAAAAAAAATAACTCAGAGCTAAGGATGTCAAACCAGACCATTGTTAGTTCATGTAGTTCATAGAGTTGGTACTGCATTATCTTTGATTTGGGAAAGTCACTGTAATTGAGAGAAATCTTCCTTATCAGTATTATTTCAGAGGTTTTATAATAATTAAATGATGTGAAACACATGGAAGTGCTTTCTGAAATATTCAACATTATGCACACTCAGTTATTTATACTATGCTGTAACCAAATGCCTACCATTGGGGTTATTAACTTTAATAGTAAAGAAAGTTACAATCATGATAATTGGGAACTTGTACCCTAATATAATTAGGTAATTTATATGTAAATTACCTTCCAGTAATTAATTATGAATATTTCTACTATTTCTAACTTACAGTATATTTATTTTATATTTCCAAAAACATCAGGTAATCACTCCGATTTTGAATAATTACTATTATTTTAATATCTACTATATATGTGATAGTACATTTGAATCTCTGTCTGTGCCAGTATACTCAAAGTTGACATTTGGTGTAACGGATCCCTGAGTTTCTTCAATATGTTTCACATCTAGCCACATGAAATGAGAAGCTCTGCTCCATAATTAATGATGCAATATACTCCTTTTAAATAAGGATTTTATCAGCCTATATAACTAATGACAGAGCCACCTAAATGACCAGTTGGCATCATTAAATTTACCAACTACTGTGCTATCATCAATTCCAATTAAATCCTAAGTATGTCTCTCACCAACATGTAAACACATTTTCTAATTGGGAAGTACCATCATGAGTAAATTTAATGGTGCCAAGTTGGCCGTTTACGTGATTTAACAGTTTAGTGGGAAATCATTTGGCTTTGAAGGTATTCCTTTTCCTATTCACATTTGTTGCAGTTATCCATGTGACAGGGAATGCTAGGGAAACTGATACTAGCCTCATATAAAGCAAGTTTACTACATTTAGCAGTGATTTTGGGTGTTTTATGGGAAGGTATGTGAGCCTAGCAGCTGAACTGAAATTATGAAACCCCAAAGGGAGATATTGGATAGTCAATATGAGTATGTAGGACAAGTAAAATTTTTCAGGAGTTTGACTGTCAGCTGATGCTGGAGAAATTATTTTTTACCCATGAAGTTTCAAAAAAAAGTATGGGCAGCCATCTGGCCTCATTTACTTGCTTGTTTATCCTCATCACCTAGAATACTATCAAATACATGGATCACAGAAAGAACCCAGGGGCAATATCACTTTCTGTGTTTGAACATCTAAGTAAAAGTCTTTCAATAAAAATAATAGCATCTAATATTTGTTGAGCTAATTACATTCTGAGGACTGGAAGAAGAATGTTTTACATGTTCTATATATACTTTGATGTTCACAATAGCCAAAACCAGAATCAGCCAGGACTTTGGACAGAAACCAGAACCACCTTAGATATTTGAAGTAAAAAAGAGTTAAGCAAAAGGAATTCTGTTTTCAAAACATAGTGGAGGTTGAGATGTGGACTCCAGGATGGCATCTAGGAATGATACCAAGCCTATAGCAGAACCTGACCACCACAGAGTTACTACTCTGCCACAGCTACCTTCAACATCGTCAAATCCAGAGACTTAATGAAGACATCTCCACATCTTTACTTGCCAACAGAATATAGCTAAAGTAGCTGGAAGATAGTCTCTGCCACATTTATCCTTTTAAATCTCAGAGGAGAGTACTTAATTTATAGAAAGTCATTTTTTTTTCATTCAGAATTTTAGCTTCAAGGAAGAAAAATTATTTTTAGGTTTTTAGCCTTTCTTTATATAGGAAGGAATGATGGTAGGCAGAAAAATATTAATAGCACCACCAAATATATTTATCCCAGACTTTACTCTTATATCCAAATATGAAAATTATAAGTCAAGAAGTTTAAGTAACTTGCTCATGATCCCAGAATTAGCATTCAGTGAAGCAGGAATTAAATTTCACATGTATTAGCATGTGCTAGGCTGTAGAAAGTACTACATGAACATTTTACAATTTCAAAGGCATGTATATATATATACACAATATATATATGATATATATACACAATATATATGATATATATCATATATATATTATATATCATATATATATACACAATATATATGATATATATCATATATATATTATATATCATATATATATATACATATATATATGATATACATATATATATATGATATATATACACAGTGTACATTGTCTTCCTTCTCTGGAATGGCCACAGCTGTAGTGTTTAGGTCATAGTGACAGAAGAAAATAAAATGTGATGGACACAATGTTGTCTCTTAAGCTTCTTCCCAGAAGTGATACACATTATTTTCTCTTATACATTATTGGCCAAAATAAATCCCAAAGCCACATCTCAGTTCACTAGCATAGGGTTGGAGGTATATAACTCTGTCAGCAAGGGGAACCAAATATTTGTGAACAAAATGTTCCATAATTGCAGATCTGTCTGACTGTAAACTCTATGCTCTTATCTACTGCAATTCTTTTCTTATCCCCTAAGACTTTGTGAAAAAGACCCAGGTAAGTGGAAGTCCTGGCTTCCTAGAAAGAGGCTCCGGTTGCTACTGACTACTCCATTCTGGGCTCAAACTCTACAGTGAGCAGCTAAATTCCTTCCTTCCGGGACCAGCTCTTTTTTCACAAGACTCTCTTGGGACAATCTGGGCAAGTGATGGTTTTAGATAAGACTGTTTGGATTCAGAAAGATGAAGGTTTTCATCTTCTGAGGACTTACATTTCTAATCCATTTGGATCATTACCTTTGATGAACTGAGGAGTGACTAGTACAGCCATTCTAAAGCTCTATCGTATACTTAATTGTTATAAGTTACAAGGTAGGTGCTACTATTGATCTCCAGTTCAGAGATAAGAGAACTGAGGCACAGAGAAATTAAGCAACTTGCCTAAAGTCGCCCAAGGAGGAGTCAGCACTTATATTTGAACTCCATACATCTTGCTCCTAAATTCACAATCTTAGCAGCTATGTCTTACTGCTTTTTCTTTTGCCAGGCATTGTCTTAGGTCTAGGTTCTGGGATACAAGCATGGTCAAGCAAACATGATCTATGCTCTCTTAGGATTAATCTAGAAAGGAAGATGTGTGTGTGTGTGTGTGTGTGTGTGTGTGTGTGTGTGTTTGCATATATGTGTATGTAACAGAATCACAAAATCATGTAACTACCAACTTATGCTTTGAAGGAAAAATGTAGAGTATATCTATTAAAACATAATAGATAGAACTTAAAACTTTGTGTTATTGAAGTCTTCTCTGTGTAAGTAAAGTTTGAGCTGAGAATTAAATAAGTTTACTAAGTAAAGAGTGTTGGAGAAGAATATTTTCACCAGTGGAAACAGCAGATGTGAAGGCCCAAAAACTGGGGAAAATGATAGATTTTAGATAGTGCATAAGGGCTAACATGAATGGGATGGTCAGGAGATGAAGCTAGAAACAGGTCATGGTCCATATTATCTTACTAAGACATGTAGGGCAAATCAATGATTTTCGTCTCTATTTTAGGAATAACAGAAATCCACTGAAGGGCGAGATGAGAATATCATCATTTTAGATTTGCATTTCATGTTCATGATGATTTTTTTTTTGAAACAGTGATTTATTTACCTGCCTAGTTTTCATGTGTCTCAGTACTTATGTAAGCGTCTTTACCCGGAATTTTGAGCTATTATCGAGAGAAATCACTGTGTGGGTGTGAGTGGTGGTGAAGAGTGTGGCATATTGAAAGTATAATATCACCGCCTGAAAGACTGACGAAAAATTATGCAGACACTTTCAGATCAAGAACCAGTGAATATGTGCGAGGTCCACTGTGTCACAGAAACAGTTACCAGAAAGGATTTCACATTAAACCTGGTGTAGCTATCCTGGAATTGTAAATAGGGAAATGAGGTAATTAGAGGACTGGAATTGTGATTAGACTTAACTAATAGGAACTTGACCAAAGCAGGAATGAATTTTCCTAGAGCATCACAGATAAGTAAGAAACTAGTTGGTGGGGAAGAACCAAAGTCAAAACTTTTAGCTAAAAATGGAGACATACGTCTTCTTCCCAGAAAGAAGTATTAGGTGATTATTAGAATCAGACCTCAAATGTTAAATTAGGATTAGAGACTACCCTACTTTGACATTTGTGAACCTGCAAAGCACATCTTTGCCTATAGTTCTTGGCAGAAACTCTGAATTTGGGTTGCCAATAAAATAAAACAATTTGTTTTATTTATTTATTTATTTATTATTTTTTTTTTTGGTTGAGGGAAAAGGGGGAAGTTATTAGAAAAGAGAAATTAAGGAATAATAATGAAGCTAAGACATGAAGAAGGCATGAAAACACTTAGGTCTTAGGAAACACATGGAAGCTAGGAATCAAACACCACCAAGAAGATTTACCTTCATTTTTTTTTTTTTCACCACCACTGTCTCTGCTCTGCAGACTAGCTTTCTTAACTAGGCAGGAAATATGGAAAAAGAAAAAAGAAAAACTTGGCAGGAAATATGGTCAACAGCTATATACTTATATTATATTATATTATATTATATTATATTATATTATATTATGAATTGTATTATATTATATCATATTAATTATAGTATATTGTAATTTCCATACAGTGCCGACCACTAGAAGGATAATTTCTTAAACTGTTTTTGATGGTAAATCACAAAATTTGGGGGCAGAAATTCATAGCAGTTTAGGTCAGGTGCTACCAACTGTGACCACAGGATCAGAGTCATAGAGATCATGATTTAGGTCATAAATTCCAATGTAAATGGTACTTTTGGTGACAGATACTTCACCAAAGGAAAAGGAGGTGCTCCTGGGCATAAAAATACATGATTTTCCATTCTTCATATATTTGCCAAGACATATTATTTCTTGACCACCAAGACTACAATACATGTCTCTTCTATTTTTCCTGTGGTTATCCCCATCATGGTACACATAAAGGTATATTTTTCTTGCTTGTGTCTTCAGCTGTATCCCTTATAAATGATAAGTTCCTTGAGGACAGAGACTTTACTTTGATAATATAATGGCAAAAAGACTGGCACATAATGTAATGAAATAGAAATTGATCTTTATTCTAATTGGATACATTTTTGCAGGATCTTTGCTGATAAATTTTATGTGGATTATCACATTTATTCCTGACAATAACCCTATAAATCAGTTAGTGTTATTATCTCCATTTTACATAGAGAGAAATTTAGACTTAGAGACAGCTTGAAGCTCAAGGTCACAACTAAAGTGTGTTAGAGCTGGCATTTAAATCCAAGTAGTCTGACATTAGAATGCTTACTTTTATCATTTTGCTAAACCTGCATTCTTTTAGCTTTAAGAAACATGAAAATTATATGACATAAACCTGAAACATTTCATTTTGTTTTATGAAGCTTTAATCATGAAAATTTATTATTTATTTAAAGAGAGACTTGATTAGCTCTAAAAACTGGTGGGTAATAGCATCTGTGTAGACAAAGTAAAGAAAGAAAACAATTATTTGCATAATATGGGAAAAGAAAACAAAATAACATTGAAGGCAGAGTTTTTCTTAAGTTTAACTATGTCAGTCACTGTGCTAGAAATTTAAACATATTATTTCCCCAATCTTTCCAATAAAACTGTTGACCACATGATTGTTAAATTGATGCTAAGATAGACATTATAATGAGTCTGAAAAAACAGAGCTTTTGAAAGATGGCATTGGTATTATATCCATATTTTGCCATATGATGATGATAATTCATAATTAGTTCAGTATACTATACTAGCTATGGAGGTATATGATACATTTACATGAAGAGCTCAAATGGACTGGATAATTTCACTTTGTAACCAAAATGTTATATAAAAAATGCATATAGTAATGTCTTACTGTGTTTTGGCCAAAAGGTTTTATAGATAATATGTATAACTCCATAATCATATATTTACTTATTTATTATATTAATTACAGATTTAGAATAGATAGATTTGCAGCACCAATGATCATTCATCTTAAGGAACAAGCATAGCAAAAATCGTAACATTTTTAGCTCACTTAAATTGTAAATTTATAAGATAGTTATCTTAGATAGTATAGTATTGATGCAAGCAACTCTTAGCTTATAATAATGCACCCTAAAAGTTATATATATTTTGAAGGATAAAGGTAGTAAATTCCCCAAATGATAATAATCTATGTGGTTACGGGACAAAATAATTTGTATTAATAATCTGCACATCATGAAATATATCAACACTCAGTTTGATTCATAAATAAATTTCTGTCTTGAATGTTCCAAAGAATTGCTGTAAATTTATAGCTCCTTCTGAATTCACAGTTATCAGATAATGAAATCAAATAACTGGATCTTTGGATTATTCTGGTGGCATTTTACCACAATAATGTCAAACATTTGTAGGAGCTTTTTAAATTGATTTAATTGGAGATATTAAAATTAGAATTCTGGTTTTGATAAGATATATAGAAATAGAATTACAGAAAGATTTATGTTGTTTTTAAAAAATATATCTAGCACACAAGTTTAAAATTAAAAAAGGAGATGAATCATATTTATACTAAAAATTTGAAAAAAAATATGCTAATCATATTTAGATCCAGAGATATACATTGATCATTCACATACGATATGTCTATTTAGGTGTCTTGTGGCTCATTTGAAAATTCTGTAAGTATTCATTTCCTTAATCTTTAAACAAATTCAGAATGTTGTAAACTATCTGTGGTAGAATTGTCAAAAGATTTCTATAGCTCTTGATGTTAAAATGTCCTTCATTTTATACTTTAAAACATATTCTATTTACATTTACATTTACAACACAAAATATAATACTAGCCACTTCTTGGCAAATGCTAAGCCTGAGAAATATTTTTCTACCCATTATTGATTTCACAAGGCAATATACATTTAAATTTCCCCTCAGACTAAATATTGTCACTGTTCTATTTTATAAAAATAAAACGTAGTGCCAAGTACTAACAACTATTTTTAGGGTTAAGCCCTTCTCATAACAGTATAATACTACAATCTTTATTCTTCAAAATGGCTGTCATGGATATAGAAAACTCTGTGCCTTCCTTTCTAAATAGACTCTCGGTGACCAGTGGGCTAACCTGGTTATATAAAGACTTTCACTTTCAAATGCTCCCATAATATTGGCAAGTAATGGTAATGCAAGTGAAATGGCCAGGTGTTAGAGAACTTGGGGAAAGAGGAGTGCATGTGGGTGACCATAGCAATTTAAAGAGTTAATTATTTATTTAAAGGAGAGTGCCAACTTCTGCTCCATTCAATTTTGATTACTGAAAGAATTTGAAATCCACATTATCTGTGAACTTTCTCGATTTTTCTAATACTGAGTAGAACTCATAAGGCTACTTATGGGCCATTAGTTTGCAAACCTGGGCTGATGTCCCATGTGTTATAAATAGAATAAAAAAACTAACATACTCATAGTTATTCTCAAGTTGAACCCACAGTTTGGAAATAAGGGACAAGGGGGAAGGGAGAAAGGGATAGGAGACACAATCACTTTCTTATTTTACCATATTAGCAATTGTTAATATTTTATTGAACTCTCTGCAATAAATTAAAATCTCAAAGAATACACTTTTTTAAAAAACATATTATATGGGCATCTTCCAACAACTAGTCATTTTAACTCTTTGAAAGGGATTTTTGTTCATGTTGTTGAATTCCACTGTCTGTTTCCTCCTGCAGGAAATCATTGTTTTACAATTAAGAAAATAGCCGCTGAGAGGACTCCTAACATAGAGTTGGGCTTAGAATGGCACATTTAGGAACAGAACCCACACAGCATATAACCTCCCTTCAGACTTTTGTCTAATTAGAATACAACTTCATTTTACCATTTTCTGTCTTAGTGAAATACAGAGCCATCCTGATATAGGGTGAGTATGTTCATTTATCCAATGTGTGATAAAGAGAGGTAAATACCAGGCTATATGGTTTCTCTGCCCATCACTTCTAATCCATCACATCATTTTATTGAGCTAATATTTAATGAGTACCTCTTATCTCTCTCTTTTTTATTTATTTTAAGACAGAAACACACAGAGAAAGAGCATGTGAGCAGGGGAGGGTCAGAGAGAGGGGAAGAGAGAATGCTAAGCAGGTTCTGTGCTGTCAGCATAGAGCCAGACCTGGGGCTTGATCTCATGAAATGTGAGATCATGAACAGAGTCAAAATCGAGAGTTGGATGCTTAAGTGACTGAGCCATCCAGGAGCCCCAAGAACATATTCTTTATAAAGAAATTTGTTAGGCATAATTAAATATTATCCTGTAGGATTCCTTTTTATGTAATGACTAAAGCCTATGTTACAGAATAAACTTTTAAGCAATAATAAATACGTGGGTCAAGCTCTTAGATTATTTGGGGAATATTCTTATTTTTCTTAAACATTTATTTTTATTTTTAAAAATTTTTATTTATTTATTTTGAGAGAGAGAGAGAGAGCAAGCAGGAGAGGGGAAGAGAGAAAAAGAGAGAATCCTTACCAGGCTCCGCACTGCCAGCACAGAGACAGATGGGAGGCTAGATCTTGCAAACCGTGAGATCATGACCTCAGCTGAAACCAAGAGTCTGACACTTAACAGACTGAGCCACCCAGGAGCCCCTGGGGAATACTCTTGTAAAAGTAATGTATATATGTAGCACTTGTCACAGCTATGTGTGACAGTAAATAAATAAAATTTATTATACTGCCACAAAGAAAAACTTACAAGTAGTGGAGACTACTAAATAAAATTATTAGCCATATTCCATGGCCCCATAATGTTCTTTCCATAAATGCCTTATCGTGGAAGTTGATCCTATACTCATTTTTTCCAGACCTATAAAAAGAGCACAAAAATCTCTAACATATATACACTTAATTTTTTCTTCGTGCATTGTGATAACTATGCATGGTGCCAAAAATAATGCACAATATCAATGTTTAATACTAGAATCTCCTTTCCTCATAATACATTGAAGATATGTGAGCAGTGTATATCTTCTGATGACTATGACGTAATCTGGTTTTGGCCTAATATTTAGCTGCCATGGTGATGTGTTAAAAACAGTTTGGGGTGATAGCAACAAACAAATTTGAGATTTAAATGTTTTATTTATTTTTGAGAGAGAGAGAGAGAGAGAGACAGACAGACAGAATCCTAAGCAGGCTCCAGGCTCTGAGCTGTCAGCACAGAGCCCAACATGGGGCTCAAACTCGTGAATTACGAGATCATGACCTGAGCCGAAGTAGGATGCCACCCAGGAACCCCAAACAGATTTGAGATTTAGAAAACATAGTTGAAATTTTATTTTTATGAAGTGTTTTATAAGTTTAACAGTAATTGGATGTTGTTCAGACTAGAATGTTAACGTAGCATTTATTAGAATTAGATTTGAGTGCATTATCCTTTCATGTTATTACAAGATGAAACATAATTCAGAAATTGGTCAAATAATAAAATTCCTTTTTTTTCCTTTAGTTTCTTTCCAAGTCTTGACACACTATCAAATGCTTTATGTGGGTATTTGAAAAATGATACAGCATTATCAACTTCTAAACACATCTTACCTCTGGGATTGTAAAGCAAACACACATACATATTTCAAGGTGCGTTGGCTATTTAGTTGAGTATATATATTTTTTTTACTAGCCAGATATAAACTGATACCAAGCATCCCTGCTAGGGCATATATGTTTATCATACTGTTTCAGTACACGAGCTGTGGCACTTGGGACAACAGTCAGCAATTGTGCAATCTACAACAGAGTGGTCTCCAAAATTTTTACTCATGTATTACTATCATTAAATTCAGCATATACACACACATATACATAAACACACATATCAATTACTTATATCCAACACCATATCACTATATAAATTATATGTATCTATCACTATATAAAATGGACATTGTAAATCATATATAAAATTAGGAATTAAAATTATTAAGCCATAAATGAAATAAAATTTTCTTGAATTTATTTAGTTTAATTACGGCAAAAAAATTTATAATCTGATTTTAATGGCTGTCAAAACTAAAAAAAATACTTTACAAAAATTAAAAATCCAACTGAAAGAAATGTACCCTAGGTTGTGCATACTTAATCACAGTCCTCATTTTTTAATTTCATACTTCAGTTTTGCAAACTTTTTTGTCAAAATCCAGTTAGTACTTTTTCTTGAAACTAAATTACAGGCCTTATAATCTAATTTGAAGGAAGTTAATTTAACATTTAACAACGAGTTAAAAAGCTACTGACCTTCATCCTTTGGAAATTTTTATACACGTTGACATATTTTGTCTCAGTTTTTCTGTTTGAAGGTTGTAGAGATTTGCAATTATTACAAAGTATTTTCAAGAATAAAATTGTTCAATAATCAAAATACATCCAAATGATCTTTTCCCCAAATCTCCCCTATATGTCTTGCTAAGTACAAGTAAACTCCCTGGGTATTACATGTAAAATAAACCTAAAACTTGTTTAGTCTGGCTGGGGGCCTCATAAATGAGAAACAACACAATAGAGCAGAAGTGGCTCTATAATTATCAAAGTAGACTTCATAGCAAAGAAAATAACCAGAGCCAGAGTGGGACATGATAATGCACCAAGAAGACCTAGCAATCTAACTGTATGAGCTTTGAACAACAGAGATGCAAACTGTGTAAAGGAGAAATGATAGAATTGAAAAAAAAAATAGACAAATCCACAAGTACATTTGGAGGCTTAACCACCCTTTTCACAGTAAGTCAGGATAATTAGATACAAAATCAACCAGGAGGGGCACCTGGCTCAGTCGGTTAAGCATTCGACTCTCAATTTTGGCTCAGTTCATGATCTCGCAGTTTGTGAATTTGAGCACCATGTCAGGCCATGTGCTGACAGTTGGAGCCTGCTTGGAATTCCCTCTCTCTCCCTCTGTCTCTTCCCCCTACCCTCAAAATAAATAAACTTAAAAAAAAAGGAAAAAAAAAGAAAACCAACTAGGTATACGACTCATTAACACCATCAAACCAACAAGATCTAATGGATGTTTAGGTGTTATATTCAAGTGATAAATCACTAAATTCTACTCCCGAAACCAATATTATACTATATGTTAACTAACTAGAATTTAAATAAAAAATTGAAAAAGAATAAAAGAAACTAATGGATGTTTGTAGAACATTCCAACCAACAAAAAAGAGTAAATTCTATTCAATTGCTTGTAGAACACATAACAAGATATATTCTGGACCATAGACCAAATGTCACTAAACTTTAAAGAACTGAAATCAAACATTATGTATTCTGCAAATACAGTGGGAAAATACTAGAAATCAGTATGAAAGATAAAATAAAAATTTCCAAACACTTAGAATCTGAACAACACACTTCTAAATAATCAAAGGGTCAAAAAGGAAGTCTCAAGGGGAATCAGAAAATACATGGAATGGAATGAAAATGAAAATTCAACATACCAAAACTTGTGGGACACAGCTAAAACAATGCTGACAGGAAAAGTTACAACAGTCTATGCCTATAATAGAAAAGAGTAAAAATATCAAACCAATACCCTTAGATTCCACCTTCAAAAAAGGAAGAGCAAAATAAATACAAGGCAAGCAGAAAGAATGAAATAATAAAGGGCAGAAATAAGTGAAATTGAAAACTAGAAAAAAAAAAAGAAAACTGGAGAAAAATAGAGAAAACCTTTGAAACAAAAGTACTGGTTCTCTGAGAAGATCAATGAAATTGATCCAGCTCTCACAGCAGAACTGATGAGAGAAAAGGGGGCAGTGAGAGAATGAAGATGGGGGCAAATTTCCATTACCAAGAATGAAACAGGGATATTGCTATAGACCCTGCAGAAATCAAAAGGCTATGAAGAATACTATTGTCTTAGATCAAGCAGCCCTGACAAAATAGCACAGAGTGGGTGGCTTATAAACAACAAATTATTTCTCACAGTTCTGAAATCTAGAAAGAACCAGATCAAGTCACCAGAAGATTGTGGGAGTCAATTTCTGATTTGTAGACAGCCGTCTTTTCACTGTGGTCTCACGTTGTGACAGGGGTATGGATCTCTCTGGTATCTCATTTATAAGGTCACTAATTAGGCACTGCCCTCATGGCCTAATCACCTCCGAAAGGCCCCATTTCCTAACACCATCATCTTGCAGGTTAGGACTTCAATATATGAATTTTGAGGAGATATGAACATTTAGACCATAGCAACTGTAAACACATAAATTTGACAACTTGGATGAAATGAACCAAGTGATTCAAAATGATGAACTACTAAAGTCCTATGTCAATATGAAATAGGTATTTTGAATATAGGCCTATAACTATTAAGGCCAAGTAGAGCAAGTGGTTGCTGAAAACTGAAATGTGAAATTCATATAGAGAGGCCACCTAGAGGGATTATTCAAACTTTAGCTGAGGAATACAGCCAACCGAAGACAATATCAGAGGGAAGGACCAAGGAAATATGTATCATGATGGTGCTCAGTTTTGCCTTCCAGCTCCTGATGTTCCCCATTAGTCAAATCCAACAGAAAGTCAGAGAACAAGGGAAATCACTGATGAATATATGCATGTCTACCTTCCTGTGGCAGAAAACAATGAGATATTTAGTATACTCATTGGGAAATAGACAATAGGTGCTAGGAAGGGATAGTCCAACATATACTTCATTTTTGTGTCCTACTTTTTTTAGACTAGAGATACCACATTTATCTAGTTCACAAATGAATTTTAGGTCAAGAGAAAATATTGTTAGTCACCCCTTAGTGAATACTAATGTTTAATTATGAGGGTAAAGTTTAGTGCAACAATTAGATTGATTAGTTGTTTTGTCACACCATGTGATTGGATTTACCCCTCTATTGATGTTAGGTGTTGAGTTAAGTGAGAGCTGGCAGGCCAAATATAAGCTAGGCAAGTATATAACTTGAAAAAGTATTTAATGCAAAGTGTAAATACTTGTACCTGAGCTCTGAGGAAACCAGGAGCATATTGATTCACAGGAGAATGGCCTGGCCCGTAATACTGCAGAAAGATCTTTTAAGCAGTGAGAATTGCATATTGTAATTAAGGATCCTGACTGAACCTGTTGTTATTTTACAGCAACCAATCTGTAAAGTAGGTAGAGACATCTACTTTATATATGAAGAAACTGAGTCAACAGAAAGTCAGCCTTGTCCAAGGTCAAACATTGATTTACTTCTGGAGTCATGATTGAAAAGAACTGTCTGGACTTTCGAACCACCATTACCTCTTTCATATCATGTTAAATATCAGTAGATATGATGAGAATTATATGATTAACCTATGCCCTTGCTCAAATGATTATATTAATATACAATTTATGTTCAGTATAAATATTTTTTTTTGGCTCAAATGAAAGATACTGGCCTAAATGATGACTCTGATTTTTGTAATAATTATCCCTTTATACTGGACATAATTTAGCTTATTGCTCAGCATAATAAACAGACCATTGAATACTATATATAACTGAGTTAAAATAGATTGCTCTTTATCTGAATTTCATTGGCTAGCTTAATGGGCTTTATTAACAATGACAATTTGTAATAATAGTAAGGATAATGTTGTGTAACCTAATTCTTCACCATGAATATTTAACTGATACTTTAATTGGGTATTTTTATTTAATGATAAAAATAATTCAGGGTAAACATATAATTATCTTATAAATATGCAAATAACAAAAATTAAAAAAACAGATGGTTTAAGTGCTTTCCTATAAAAAAATATGTAATTGACTGGCCCTCTGAGGAAGTTTTACTTTAAAAAATATGCTTAACTATAGATACAGAAAAATGACAGAAAACATACATTGAAAGTGATAAGAGAATAATCTGCAGATACATGAAAATTTATGGAAAGAATGGGATAGGATGGGTAGTAGGAGGAAAAATCAATAGTTTCTCATTACTGATTCTGCCCAAGTTTGGGTGGGTGAAAAGGGGATGGGAAGTGAAAGATATTTCAATTAACAGTGAAAAAATTTTAAGGAACTTCATCTTTTTGCATGGTGGGTTATAAATAGTATAATTCAATCAATAAACTTTTATTAATTCTCTTAGCATGAAACATTTTAATAAAATAAAATAAAAATTAATAATATAAATAGTGTAAATTTCTTCTTTTTTTTAAGATTATTTATTTATTTTAAAAGACAGTGAGAGTGGGGGAAAGGCAGAGAGAGATGGAGAGAGTGAGAATCCCAAGCAGGCTCTGCACTGTCAGCACAGAGCTCCACACGGGGCTCAAACTCATGAACCGTGAGATTATGACCTGAGCCGAAATCACGAGTAAGAGGCTTAACTGACAGCCCCTCTGGCGCCCCAATAATGTAAATTTCTAAGGAAAGAATATCAAATTGAACAGAAACATCTCTTTTAATGATAGTAAAAAAAATTTTTCTCTTAAAGAAGTAGGGGAAAATTATTGTAGGATCTAGAATACCTTTTCCCACAGGCTCCAGATTAGATACTAAGAACACCTCTAAAAATTTAAAATGTAATAGAATAAGTTATAAAATCTTAGTTTTATTTTAAAGTTATGATAATGGCATTGAAAAAAATTTTATGGTTAAGCAGAATAATTAGTATATAAAAAGTATTTATTAAATTTATTACATCCCTTTGTATTTCTTTTAAATGTATCTTGATATATTGTTTGTGTATGTTTGGTTATTCTTTTTTGATATTTTAATTACTTGCTAGCATTCCCATTTCAATATAATTTATAATATTTGAAATTTATTCTGACAAATTATTTTTTATATGATGAGACATAACAATATATTAAAAAGGCTTGAGTATTAATTTAAGGGAAGCTTTTTGGTGATCCTCTTGATACTTTTTCATTTAAACTACCCAATATATATGGAAATATATCTACCAAAGAAAGTCTCTTCTCAATTATCTATTCTCAACTATTATGAGAAAGCATTAAAATGTATATTATTTTATAGTTCAATATGTCATCATTTTTTAGCTATTTATTGACGCTGAATTTTGTTGGCAGAATTGTTTTTTTATCCATTTTAAGTTCATTTTGTATCAGTAATTTGTAAGTAAAGAGAAACTAGAAAAATCACAGTTTTTATTATGCTTTTTCTTCTTAAGTTATATTATACATATGAGCAGAATATTTCAGATACTTTGTGAGAAACCACCAGGTTTTAAGCTGGGTTTTATGGATAGATTTAACATATTACTACACTTAAATGAGAAAAATACTACATCTTTATTTTCACCCACCTCTAACTGAAATTTAGCATTTCATTTAATTATAAACATAGACAAAAAACTTGATGGTGTTAGTATATCTGTGTCTTTCATGATTGTGACAGATACCTTGAAGTATTATTTATGACTATCATATATTTACAATTGTTCACCTAATTAGAGTCTTTCACTCTTCAGACTCATGTAAGGTCCAATACAGCTGTGAAGCTATCAGATAATTTTGTATCTAGATTATCTTATTGTATTTCACGTTCTTACATTAAAGATCCAGACATCTTTCCTTTATTCTATATCTTCCTTTACTGATAGGTAGAAAGAGGTGGGTAATTGTTTCTGCATATCATTTTTTTCAAGCCTGGATAATGAGAATTACTCCTATTTGTAAGAAATTTTATAACATGTATTGCTGCTATTAATATAACTTATAGACTGGAAAAATTTGAATATGTCTAACTGTCTAATTCTTTTTTTAGTCAATACTCAATTAATTTGAGTTAATTTTTTGGCTTTATTGACATATGATTGGCAAATAATCATTGTATATATTTAAGGTGTACAACATGATGTTTTGATATACATATACATTGTGAAATGGTGCCCCCAGTCAAACTCATTTACCTATCCATCACCATCCATATTTACCTTCTGTTTGTGTGTGTTGGGAGGGAGGGTTTAAGAACTATAGTTAATAATGATGTATTCCAACTTGAAATTTTCTGGAAAAGAATATCTTGAGAAAATGCTTTGTGAATTTTATTTAAAGTAACTTAAAAAATTGCTAATACATTGTACCATCATATGAATTATTTGCCCTGCTGGAAGTTCTAATGGTTCCTTTTATTTTTTTAGCCCTTGGCTCCCCATTTTGTTCACCATCTGTTATGAAGTAAAGGATTTCCTACTCAACATAATATTCTAATAGTTGCCTTGTATTATAGTTTTGTGAAAATATTGTACATTTAAAAGTAAATTGGCAAAATAATCTGTAAAGGATATCAGATATTAAAATTATTGCTTATAGAAAAGCCTAGACACATGTTTCTCTGTCCAGTCCTACCATCCTAACACTATAATTTCATCTATACTGAGCCACATCTTTTGTTAGTGTTACATAGTTTTAGAAAGAATAATGTAACTGAATGGTGATCATCTGATCTAAATATCACATAGCTGTATGCTTAACAACCTCAATTTTAAGAAAACAAAAAGAATAAGAATTGCATTAGCATGATAAAAACTATTTTGGAATATATTAAAAGATGGATTGATGTTTTGAATGAATTAATAATTTTGAAGTCTTGATGTGATGTGGCTGATAGAATAAATAACAAAACATGAATGAATATGATGCAGGGATAAATGATGATATGTTGGGAATTTTAAAAGACACACGGAAGTAACAAGATTTCTCCAAAGTCTGAGCTTTAGCAAACCTATAGCTTTGAGCTATAGGTTTTATTTGGTATGTTTAAAATATATTGAACTATATTTCTGATATAAAAGCCTGATATTTACTTAAGACAGCTCTTTTAAGAGTAAGAAGCATAGGGTTGACATCTAATAATCATCCATCAAATTCTAATGTGACTATCATTAAAACAGACTTACTTTTTGGCATATGTACGTTAATGATTCAATTAGTTTCAATTACCAAAGCCTGTCAGGCAACTAATCAAATATGTGGAAAGGACATTTTTATTTTACCCCTACCAATTTTGCATAGGAATCAGAGCTGAAAGGAAGAAATATAGTTTTTTCAGATCTTATGTAAGCAAAGTGATATAATGCATATATAAATACTAAAGGGAATATAACTTTCTATCATTATTTGGTATACTTGATTATGCACTAATAGATTACTTACCATAATGCAAGACTAACGCTTTCAAAATATTGGCCAGAAATAAAAGACTATTGGTATAACGAAATAAGAGTTGGACCAGGAAGGAGAAGAATGCAGTTTCAGAATGCAGTGTGTTTAGCTGTGTAACAAAGACAAGTCCATTTAGAACAAGTCCACTTATGTCTCTGGACTTTGGTTTAACTCATAGAGAGAGAGAAAACAGAGAGACAGAGACAAGGATGGGAAAGATAATGTGTGGATGTGATATAATAAATGTGTTGTTTTTTTTTTTTTGTTTCGTTGGTTCGTTGGTTCATTGTGTTCTTAAAGAATCTGATGAAAATCTATAGGCTCTCTACTTAGACAAATATACCTATGTTGACACACATCTTTGCCTAAAATTTTAGAAGTTAAAGGATACCCAGAATATAATTTTCATGGTTTCCAAATTGAAAAGAAAAAAAAAATCTCTGAACCAATCATTTCCAATTGGAAACTCATAGTTCTTCTTTGTCAAGTTCTAATGTAAATTTATTAATGACAATTACAGACAGCTGAAGTGAGATATGTCAGATCTAGGAAGGACCTGAGTGTATTCCATATGCAGCAGATTTTAATTACTGACTTTATCTATAATTATAATTCCATCACAGAACTAATAATACTGGAATTCTTCTCTCATAACCCAAAAATGGCATTTGAAGAAGTAAATTATAAAAAGTATGTAGATACTTTGGCTTCCATTAAAAAAAAATGTCAAAATTAAAAGTACTTGGTAGAATCTCTGTTGAAAGCTCAATGTATTTCTTCAAGTGTTAGGTTTTTTAAGGAGATAAATTTATAATAATAGTTTTTACAAGGTCAGCATTTAGAATACAGTACCATAATCTTTAATCACTGTGATATATCAGCTATTTTGAACATGATAATGATTAAAATGATGTAGACTGGGTGTTATATGTGAGTGATGAATCACCAAGTACTACTGAAACCAATATTATACTATACGTTAACTAACTAGAATTTAAATAAAAACTTAAAAAATAAAAATGAAATGATATAGAATGTTTCTTGCATTACAATAGCCAAAAATTGTATTCCTTTTATGTGTCCCCACTTATGTACAAGTAAATCACTTTCATTTCACCCTAATCATATCTCATAATTTATATTAGGATTGAGTATTACTGTAAAAAGTTGAATAATAAATTACAAAGGAAGGTATTTTCTTCTTAAGAAAAAGAGAGTATGCATGCACACAATCAAAACCTAACAATATTAGTGATAAATTATCTTTCCACATTGTCTCATCTCTTGCTTGTGTTCTAGATCAGCTGACACTTTTCATACTCATTTGTTTGATAGAGAATATGAATTTTCTCAATATAACCTAAAGAGTTATAAAACACTTTAAAATCTTCCCTTTAAAATTGACTTGTTGGCCTCCTTTATAGAATTTCTGGAGACTTGGGAAGATGACGGTGTAGGAGGATGCTGGGCTCACCGCGTCCTGCGGATCACTTAGATTCCACGTACACCTGCCTAAATAACCCAGAAAACCGCCACAAGACTAGCAGAACGGATTCTCTGGAGCCAAGTGCAGATGAGAGGCCCACGGAAGAGGGTAGGAAGGGCGGAGAGGCAGTGCGCGCTCCACGGACTGGCGGAAGGGAGCCAGGGCAGAGGGGCAGCCCGCTAGCCAAGCAGAGGCCCCGAGGCTGGCTTGCAAAAGTGGAGGGGCCAGATGGAGTGTGTTCTGACAGCAAGCGGGACTTAGCATCTGGGAGGTCATAAGTTAACAACTCTGCTTGGAGAGCCGGAGGGCTGGAGGACAACAGGAGGGAGAGTTGTTGAGCCCCAGGACGACAGAGCTCAGCTTTGCGGGGAACAAAGGTGCTCGCCAGCGCCATCTCCCTCGCCCCTCCCCCAGCCAAAATCCCAAAGGGAATCAGTTCCTGCCAGGGAACTTGCTTGCACCCCGCAAACACCCAACGGTGTGCTTCTGCGGATCCATCCCTCCGGCGGGTCTGACTCCCTCCTGGTGCCGCAGGGTCCCTCCCGAAGCGGATCTCTGAAGGAAAAGCGAGCTGAGCCTACCCCTCCCGCCCCTGTGCACCCTGCCAATCCACCCCAGCTAATACGCCAGACCCCCAGCACCACAAGTCTGGCAGTGTGCAAGTATCCCAGACAGACCACGCCACTCCACAGTGAATCCCACCCCTAGGAGAGGGGAAGAGAAGGCACACACCAGTCTGACTGTGCCCCAGCGGTGGGCTGGGGGCAGACATCAGGTCTGACTGCGGCCCCGCCCACCAATGCAAGTTATTCAAGACAGCACAGGGGAAGTGCACTGCAGGTCCGCACCACTCCAGGGCCTATCCAAAATGACCAAATGGAAGAATTCCCCTCAGAAAAACGTCCAGGAAATAACAACAGCTAACGAACTGATCAAAAATGATTTAAACAATATAACAAAAAGTGAATTTAGAATAATAGTCATAAAATTAATCACTGGGCTTGAAAACAGTATAGGACAGCAGAGAATCTATTGCTACAGAGATCAAGGGACTAAGGAACAGTCAGGAGGAGCTAAAAAATGCTATAAATGAACTGAAAAATAAAATGGAGACAACCACGGCTCAGATTGAAGAAGCAGAGGAGAGAATAGGTGAACTAGAAGATAAAATTATGGAACAAGAGGGGCACCTGGGTGGCTCAGTTGGTTAAGCGGCCAACTTCAGCTCAGGTCATGATTTCACGATCTGTGAGTTCTAGCCCTGGTCGGGCTCTGTGCTGACAGCCCAGAGCCTGGAGCCCATTTCAGATTCTGTGTCTCCCTCTCTCTCTGCCCCTCCCCTGTTCATGCTCTGTCTCTCTCCATCTCAAAAATAAATAAACGTTAAAAAAAATTGAAAAAAAAATTATGGAAAAAGAGGAAGCTGGATAAAAAAAGAGAGATAAAAAAATCCAGGAGTATGAAAGGAAAACTAGACAACTAAGTGATGCACTAAAAAGAAATAATATACTCATAATTGGTATCCCAGAGGAGGAAGAGAGAGGGAAAGGTGCTGAAGGTGCACTTGAAGAAATAATAGCTGAGAACTTCTCTGATCTGGGGAAGGAAAAGGCATTGAAATCCAAGAGGCACAGAGAACTTTCAGACGTAACTTGAATCAATCTTCTGCATGACATATCATAGTGAAACTGGCAAAATACAAGGATAAAGAGAAAATTCTGAAAGCAGCTAGGGATAAACGTGCTTTAACATATACAGGGAGACGGATAAGACTCGTGACCAATCTCTCTACTGAAACTTGGCAGGCCAGAAAGGAATGGCAGGAAATCTTCAATGTGATAAACAGAAAAAATATGCAGCCGAGAATCCTTTATCCAGCAAGTCTGTCATTTAGAATAGAAGGAGACATAAAGGTCTTCCCTAACAAACAAAAACTGAAGGAATTTGTCACCATTAAACCAGCCCTACAAGAGATCCTAAGGGGGATCCTGTGAGACAAAGTACCAAAGACATCACTACAAGCATAAAACATACAGACATCACAATGACTCTAAACCCATATCTTTCTATAATAACACTGAACGTGAATGGACTAAATGCGCCAACCAGAAGACATAGGGTATCAGAATGGATAAAAAAACAAGACCCATCTATTTGCTGTCTACAAAAGATTCATTTTAGACCTGAGGACACCTTCAGATTGAGAGTGAGGGGATGGAGAACTATTTATCATGCTACTGGAAGTCAAAAGAAAGCTGGAGTAGCCAAACTTATATCAGACAAACTAGACTTTAAATTAAAGGCTGTAACAAGAGATGAAGAAGGGCATTATATAATAATTACAGGGTCTATCCATCAGAAAGAGCTAACAATTATAAATGTCTATGCGCCTAATACAGGAGCACCCAGATATATAAAACAATTACTCACAAACATAAGCAACCTTATTGATAAGAATGTGGTAATTGCAGGGGACTTTAACACTCCACTTACAGAAATGGATAGATCATCTAGACACATGGTCAATAAATAAGCAAGGGCCCTGAATGATATATTTAGAGCTCTGCATCCCAAAGCAACAGAATATACTTTCTTCTTGAGTGCACATGGAACATTCTCCAAGATATCACATACTGGGTCACAAAACAGCCCTTCATAAGTATACAAGAATTGAGATCATACCATGCATACTTTCAGACCACAATGCTATGAAGCTTGAAATCAACCACAGGAAAAAGTCTGGAAAACCTCCAAAGCATGGAGGTTAAAGAAAACCCTACTAAAGAATGAATGGGTCAACCAGGCAATTAGAGAAGAAATTAAAAAATATATGGAAACAAACGAAAATGAAAATACAACAATCCAAACACTTTGGGATGCAGCGAAGGCAGTATTGAGAGGAAAATACATTGCAATCCAGGCCTATCTCAAGAAACAAGAAAAATCCCAAATACAAAATCTAACAGCACACCTAAAGGAAATAGAAGCAGAACAGCAAAGACAGCCTAAACCCAGCAGAAGAAGAGAAATAATAAAGATCGAGTAGAAATAAACAATATAGAATCTAAAAAAAATGTAGAGCAGATCAACGAAACCAAGAGTTGGTTTTTTGAACAAATAAACAATATTGATAAACCTCTAGCCAGGCTTCTCAAAAAGAAAAGGGAGATGACCCAATAGATAAAATCATGAATGAAAATGGAATTATTACAACCAATCCCTCAGAGATACAAGCAATAATCAGGGAATACTATGAAAAATTATATGCCAACAAACTGGACAACCTGGAAGAAATGTAAAAATTCCTAAACAGGCACACACTTCCAAAACTCAATCAGGAGAAAATAGAAAGCTCGAACAGACCCATAACCAGGGAAGAAATTGAATCAGTCATCAAAAATCTCCCAACAAATAAGAGTCCATAACCAGATGGCTTCCCAGGGGGGTTCTACCAGATGTTTAAAGCAGAGATAATACCTATCCTTCTCAAGCTATTACAAAAAAATAGAAAGGGAAGGAAAACTTCCAGACTCATTCTATGAAGCCAGTATTACTTTGATTCCTAAACCAGAGACCCAGTAAAAAAAGAGAACTACAGGCCAATATCCCTGATGAATATGGATGCAAAAATTCTGAATAAGATACTAGCAAATCGAATTCAACAGTATATGAAAAGAATTATCCACCATGATCAAGTGGGATTCATTCTTGGGATGCAGGGCTGGTTCAACATTCGCAAATCAATCAACGCGATACACCACATTAATAAAAGGAAAGGTAAGAACCATATGATCCTGTCAATCGATGCAGAAAAGGCCTTTGACAAAATTAAGCAACCTTTGTCAATAAAAACCCTCGAGAAAGTCGGGATATAAGGATCATGCCTACAGATCATAAAGCCATTTATGAAAAGCCCACAGCTAACATCTTTCTCAATGGGGAAAAACTGAGAGCTTTTTCCCTGAGATCAGGAACACGACAGGGATGTCCACTCTCACCGCTGTTGTTTAACATAGTGTTGGAAGTTCTAGCGTCAGCAGACAACAACAGGAAATCAAAGGCATCAAAAATGGCAAATATGAAGTCAAGATTTCACTTTTTGCAGATGAGATGATATTATACATGGAAAATCTGATAGACTCCACCAAAACTCTGCTAGAACTGATACATGAATTTAGCAAAGTTGCAGGATACAAAATCAATGTACAGGAATCAGTTGCATTCTTATACACTAATAATGAAGCAACAGAAAGACAAATAAAGAAACTGATCCCATTCACAATTGCACCAAGAAGCATAAATTACCTAGGGATAAATCTAACCAAAGATGTAAAAGATCTGTATGCTGAAAACTATAGAAAGCTTATGAAGGAAATTGAAGAAGATATAAAGAAATGGAAAAACATTCCCTGCTCATGGATTGGAAGAATAAATATTGCCCAAATGTCAATACTACCCAAAGCTATATACATATTCAATGCAATCCCAATCAAAATTGCACCAGCATTCTTCTTGAAGCTAGAACAAGCCATCCTAAAATTCATATGGAACCACAAAAGGCCCGCATAGCCAAAGTAATTTTGAAGAAGACCAAAGCAGGAGGCATCACAATCCCAGACTTTAGCCTCTACTACAAAGCTGTCATCATCAAGACAGCATGGTATTGGCACAAAAACAGACACATAGACCAATGGAATAGGATAGGAACCCCAGGACTATACCCACAAACCTATGGCCAACTAATCTTTGACAAAGCAGGAAAGAACATCCAATGGAAAAAAGACAGTCTCTTTAACAAATGGTGCTGGGAGAACTGGACAGCAACATGCAGAAGGTTGAAACTAGACCACTTTCTCACACCATTCACAAAAACAAACTCAAAATGGATAAAGGACCTGAAACCATCAAAACCCTAGAGGAGAAAGCAGGAAAAGACCTCTCTGACCTCAGTCGTAGCAATTTCTTACTTGACACATCCCCAAAGGCAAGGGAATTAAAAGCAAAAATGGACTATTGGGACCTCATGAAGATAAAAAGCTTCTGCACAGCAAAGGAAACAACCAACAAAACTAAAAGGCAACCAACGGAATGGGAAAAGATATTTGCAAATGACATATCGGACAAAGGGCTAGTATCCAAAATGTATAAAGACCTCACCAAAGTCCACACCCAAAAAACAAATAATCCAGTGAAGAAGTGGGCAGAAAACATGAATAGACACTTCTCTAAAGAAGACATCTGGATGGCCAACAGGCACATGAAAAGATGCTCAACGTCGCTCCTCATCAGGCAAATACAAATCAAAGGCACACTCAGATATCACCTCACGCCAGTCAGAGTGGCCAAAATGAACAAATCAGGATACTATAGATGCTGGACAGCATGTGGAGAATTGGGAACCCTCTTGCATTGTTGGTGGGAATGCAAATTGGTGCAGCCATTCTGGAAAATGGTGCGGAGGTTCCTCAAAAAATTAAAAACAGACCTACCCTATGACCCAGCAATAGCACTGCTAGGAATTTACCCAAGGGATACAGGAGCGCTGATGCATAGGGGCACTTGTACCCTAATGTTTATAGCAGCACTCTCAACAATAGCCAAATTATGGAAAGAGCCTAAATGTCCATCAACTGATGAATGGATAAAGAAATTGTGGTTTATATACACAATGGAGTACTACGTGGCAATGAGAAAGAATGAAATATGGCCCTTTGTAGCAACGTGGATGGAACTGGAGAGTGTTAAGTGAAACAAGCCATACAGAGAAAGACAGATACCATATGTTTTCACTCTTATGTGGATCCTGAGATACTTAACAGAAACCCATGGGGGAGGGGAAGGAAAAAAAAAAAGGTTAGAGTGGGAGAGAACCAAAGCATAAGAGACTCCTAAAAACTGAGAACAAACTGAGGGTTGATGGGGGGTGGGAGGGAGGGGAAGGTGGGTGATGGATATTGAGGAGGGCACCTATGGGGATGAGCACTGGGTGTTGTATGGAAACCAATTTGACAATAAATTTTATATATTGAAAAAAAAAAGAATTTCTGGAGCCCTATTTACAAAATTATTAATATTTTATTGAAGTTTTCTGCATCCAAAGTTTTTGTCAATAGCTTTCAAAATATAAACATTTAAATATACTATTATCCTGAACGTTTTATTGCAGGCACATTGGTGAAATTCTTTATTGCATCCAAATAGTACAGTGCTATCAGTGAATAGTCTTGGACAAAGTATGCAAAGTTATGTTTTTATATGTAAAAATATCAGCCATAGCATTCAAAATCATCTTTTTTTTTTAATGCTTATTTTGTTGAGAGAGAGAGAGAGAGAGACAGAGATCAAGCAGAGGAAGGGGAGAGAGAAAGAGGGAGACACAGAATCTGAGGCAGGCTCCAGGCTCTGAGCTGTCAGCACAGAGCCCCACGTGAGTGAATGTACAAACCGTGATATCATGACCTGAGCCGAAGTCGGACACTGACTGAGCCACGCAGGCGCCCCTCAAAATCATCTATGCCACTCATCCAATAATATGTCAAGAAAGTCAGTTAATATATATTTACACTAATCTAGAAAGTTACTAAAGAAGGGATTACTAAAGCAGGGAGCAGGTAGAAATAATAGAAAGGAAATATATTACAATTTAGAAAATCATTAATAATTGAATATCTTTTTTATATGTGTGTACTCTCAAAGTAAGTTGGATTAGGATGGAAAGCCCTGTGTCATATTGAAGAATGTTTTCAGATATACTTTTATTCATTAATCAGGAAAAGAAAAATAAATGAGCTACCAGTTAGGAAGTAAGAATTTGCATTAAGCGCCCAGCGTGTTGTTGTCATTTTGTTAATGTCATTTTGTTAATTTGTTTCTGTTTTTGACAGAGTCATGAAATTCATGTAGAAAACTCCTCAGTTCATAGTCATTTTTAGCACTGACCCATGCACAATTGTCATTATTTTGTATCTCTCCTCTGTCTTCCACCCTCAACTCAGCTTTTATACACCATTTTTCTTGATTGCAAATAAATAATTAATTAGAAACTGATAATATTTTCATGCCTGTTTTACATCGATGGTATTGGCTATACTTTTTTTCTTTGTTTTTTGGCCTAATATTATGTTTTTGCAAATTACTCATGTTGGTTTATGTAGGTAGATTCATTTCTTTTTACCACTGTGGAGTAATCCATCATCACATTATATATTTCAGTTAAGCATTCTTCTTCTAACAGATACAATAGCTTCTTATTGCAAGCTTCCAACAAGCAGAGTTTGGGATGAAAATTTTTGTGTCATTTATTGAGGGAGTTCTCCTAGGAGAAACTTGGAAGGTAGTGAGGAAAGCAGGTAAAGAAGTGGTTTCAGGACTCATCTAGCCTGATCCTAAGGGGCTCTTGAATGTGAATTATACTTCAGAGGTTGCCCTGCCCAGAGGCAAAGAATTTGGATTATTTATGTCCACATCAATCAATTACTCGTAGGTTAATGGATGGCTTTGAGACAGAACTAGATAGAGAAAAAGAGTGGAAAGGTGAGTTTGGAAACCGTGTAGGCACCTCCTGGGTTGGAAACTTCTGTCAACCAACGTTGATCCTCTGAAGAAAGGTGCAGGTGTGAAGTTTTTAGTGACCAATACCCATGGGAGTTGTGGGATGGGTACACAAGTCCTACAAAGAGAAGATGGTCAGGACATCAGTAGCATCTGCTACAATTAGGTTGCTTATATCTCCTTACTATCAAAACGATAATAGGATGGATATTTTTGTTCATGTTCCATTTTGCACTGTTGCCACTGTTGCAATATGACAGTCTAGAAGTGGAAGTGCAACACTACCTTTCACTGAAATCTGCTAAATAATGCATCTACTGTTGAGTCATTTACACTACTGCCTGCAATGCATGAAGATTCCTACCTTTTCCTATATTTTCTGGCACTTCATGTTATTCATGTTATTCTAATATTGGGAAAAATGATGTGTATTAAGCTATATTTCATTATGGTTTTAATTTTTTAAGTTACTACTGAGTTTGAATATCACTTCATGTAGATATTGGATTGCCTTTCTATTAATTATACATTCATATTTTGACCATTTTTTTAATTTCCTTTGTCATTTGTGAGAATGCTTTGCACAAATTTTATTTTATTTTATTTTTTTCAATATATGAAATTTATTGTCAAATTGGTTTCCATACAACACCCAGTGCTCATCCCAAAAGCTTTGCACAAATTTTAGATATCAAGGGCAAGATAGGAATTATCCAATTTTTATGTGTTCACTCAAATATTTATATGGCCATCAGTCAACATACAATATTTATATAACAATATCAGCACCATTGTTGATTTCCTTTAACTTCTTTTATATGGAATTTTCAAAGGAGAAATGTACCTTAGTATCCCAAATTGAACTTGGATTGTATCTTTTCATTTCAAAGGACTATATCCATTTTGTTAATAGAAATTATAAAAAGATTAATGACCCATTTTTCTTTGGTGACAAGAGCAGCTTAGATTAATACAGAGAAGTTCAGTCAGTACAGAAATGACAATATTTGGTTAAAAAATATTTGAGACCTTTGTAAGTGTGTGAACCAAGCATTTAAAATATATTGGTTGACAACATAGTGAAATTCAGTTCTTTTAAGAATTACTTGATGGAAAATTAATTTTTATATCAACTATTAGGTGGAAACATGATATTCTTGGATTTCTTTAAAAAGATCACAAAAAAACAAAACAGTTTCTCTACAAAGCCTTCACTAATCCTTGACGTGTAAGGTACTATTTGAAAATAAATTGAATATAAAAGTATACCGCAAGGCATTTTTATTATATTTTACATAGAGTGAACTGGGGCTTAGGAAGGTAAAATCAGGTTTTTAACATCAAAACTGGCATTCAATCTTAAATGTGTCTGATTCCAAAGACTGTCCTTAACCATTATGCCTCCCTGCTATTCCTCTCCTTTCAGAGGACTGAGATGTGTGGATCTGGGCTGTGTGGAACTTGGTTCAAGCATATGATTCGAGGGAAAAAATATCCAATTCATCACTGTATGCCCTTTGGGTTTCAGACTCTGAATCTTATAGCTCATGCAAAGACTCTGTCCAGAGAGGCTAACAGGTGAGTTTTTATTTTACAGCTTTTAAGGCACCACTTTTCCTTGTCACAAATTCTCTGCTAAAACAGAAAGAGGATGAACACTTTCAGTTCTTTCCATGACACTTGTATAACTCTGAACAAAAATCTGAAAAAAGATATGAACTAAAAATATTGATTTACCTTATAACTTCACATTAAAAAAAACCTAATCGCACCTAATTCACAGAAATTTTCAGACTAATCTGTGGTAAAATAGAATGCAAGAATGGGCCAATATAATGAAATCTGTTATAAATTCCATCTCATCTTTTTAAATGTTTTAAAAACTATTTCCAAAATCTAAAAATACCATAATAGAATAAAAGCTCACAGTAAACTAAAAAAATAAATACAATAACAACTTTACATGAAAAGTAATATATATAGAATAATAAGAAAGACTACTTATTTTTAAAAACAAAAGGCATCTCCATTAAACTCCAGTCCCTTAATGACAATATTTTAAATATTTTGAAATTTGTTAACAATGAAATATGAGATATAGAAATACTCACATGAGTTTAGCCAAAATGTTAATAGTACATAAGAGAAATTTCCATTCAATTCATATTAATATCCTTTAAAGAAAGGGTACATTGTTCTGTACATGGAGTGGCAATGATTGATATTCTAAAATGATAAAATTCTCCTTTTGCAAAGACATGGATGGAGCTATAGAGCATTATGCTAAGCAAAATAAGTCAATTAGAGTAAGATAAATACCATATAATTTCACTCATCTGTGGAATTTAATAAACAAAACAAATGAGCAAAGGGAAGAAATAAAAGAGAGAGAGATCGGTAAACCAAGACACAGACTCTTAACTATAGAGAACAAACTGATGGTATGGGAGTTGGGGGGGGATGGCTAAAATAGGTGATGGGGATTAAGGAGGACACTTGTGATGAGAACAGGTGTTGTATGGAAGTGCTGAATCACTGTATTGTACACTTGAGACTAATATTACAGTGTTTGTTAACTAACTGGAATTTACATTAAAACTTAAAAAAATAAATTCCAAGATCACACAACAAAATTTTTAAAAATGATAAATTTCTCCTCCATTTATACAAATTTATTTTAGATGGATTTAATATTAAAACAGAAAGAAATAAAATAATTGCAATGCAGTTGAATGATTCTTATCTTTGAATGGGAAAATCATCTCTAAGCATAAATACTGTAAACAAAATTACAACGCAAGTGACAGCCTTGCTTCTAGTTGCCTCCCCTTGACTTGAGTTTTCGGGCTAGTAAACCAGGCCTGACAGGCCTCCACAAAGCAACACAGGCAAGGTGAAAGGGCCACATTTATTCTGACACAATTGCTTACGACACTGCTAATGCAGTAGCTTTCAAAATGTGATGTTCACCATTCCCGTAGCAAGTGAGTACCTTCTGTTATCGAACAGCCAAAATTCTTGGAAGAAAAAAATCAATGGCCAGATGTCTATCCTGCTAATTAGAGAATCAGATCAATTAACAGCTACAATTCCCTAATTCATCTTTCAAATTCCCATTGAAATGGCTGAACCTAGAAATGCAATGTGGAAAGTAAAATTTATTTCTTTACTAAATATGCTGAATTCTACTCTCTAATTTTAATAATAAAAAATGGATCTGAAACATGTTAAAATGTCTAAATTGATGAGTTTGAAAACATCAGAAGGATCTGACTTGATGGCAGGAACAAATGTTAAGTCAGGTGCAAAAACAAAGTGACACAGACATCCAAAATTATATAATCAATCTCTTAATACATTAAATGTGGCTGAGAATATATGAAGACCTAAAACTTTATTTTGGAAATAAAAATTATAAAACTTGTCTTTATCCAGGATTGAAAAAAGGAAAGGGACTTAGAATGATAATTAAGTTTCCACTTTTGTTCGTTAAATTTAAAAGGCCATAAATGATTAGATGAAAAATTCTTATTTCTTTACTATGTGTATATATTGAAAGGAAACCTCAGATTCTAATGTAAGTTTTATGGGAGTTGTTTCAGGATTGCTACTTTAATGCTGATACTAGATAAGTTTTGGTATCTCAAGGCTTCTCTAATATTCTGGGACCTGAATTTCTCTAGGATTTTGAATTTGACACTTCATTGACTTGCTGTATAATAACTGACATGTGCTACAGCACTGATTTATTGGAATCTTCTACAAAGTCAAGTATAATTGATAAATCTGGCTTAAACACTATAAAGTCAAAAGGGAGACAGTTTTCATCTAATGACAACATGTCAGATTCATTGAGCTACCATGCTCAACCTAACACCAAGAATTAATATAACTCAAATTAGTTCCAAACGGTGCTTTTTAAAATTTCAGCATATGTAGCATAATTGTAGCAGTTTAAAGATGGTCCATTTGAAGGTATATTTGAATTTCTTAAAAAGAGGCACTGTCTGGAGAAGCCAAAATAAGGCAACACTTTACAAACTAGAAAGTGTACATTTGAAGGACTTACTCTATTAGTCAATATATTTTTTGATATTTAAAACAAAAAATCAGGTGCATTCTGGAAAGTAAACCTCACCTATGCTTCTATGCACAGGAAATTTGAGAACTACACGCATCAACAACACTCTAGTTCATAGAGTTCCAAGTTGATGTTCCCATGTTCCAGTGGTCAGTGTGTCCGGACTGATTTTAAATTTCCAAAGAAAGGAGATATTTTCTATCCATAAACCCAACCCAGAAATAAGTCAATCATATGAATTTCAAGTTATTTATTTTTTTATTAAAATTGTTTTTAATGTTTTTATTTATTTTTGAGAGAGAGAGAGAGTATGAGCAGGGGAGAGTCAGAGAGAGAGGGAGACACAGAATCTGAAGCAGGCTCCAGGCTCTGAGCTGTCAGCACAGAGCCCGACACGGCCCGAACTCATAGACCGTGAGATCATGACCTGAGCTGAAGTCAGATGCTTAACCGACTGAGCCACCCAGGTGCCCCCAAGTTATTGTTTATAAGAAACATTACTTTATGCTTCATATTTTGTGCCCTTCATCTGTTTTGGAGTATACATTGTATTTGTCTACTTATTCTTTCAAATTTTCACATTATAGAATTTGTTTGCATTAATCACAAAATTATTTATTTATTTATTTATTTATTTATTTATTTATTTATTTATGTTTATTTATTTATTTTGAGAGAGAGAGAGAGAGAGCACGTGCACACACGTGTGCATGTATGAGCAAGGGAGAGGCAAAGAGAGAAAGATAGAAAGAGAGAATCCCAAGCAGGCTCCTCACTGTCAGCTCAGAGCCCAACACAGGGCTGGATTCCATGAACCATGACATCATGACCTGCACTGTAGCCAAGAGTCAAATGCTTAACTGACTGAGCCACCCAGGGGTCCCACAAAATATAATTTTAAAAAGGAGAAGCTGAAAAATAAAAATCACATACGGGGATAAATTTGAAAAATGTTTGACAGATAAATATTTTTGGTATTAAAAATATTTATAAAAACTAAAATAAGAAAAATTTGAATACCTGAATTGGGAGGCTGGACAAGATCACAGATGGGGAATTCAAAAATAAATATTAATATTAATGATATTTTTGAGAAACTATTCCATTTTACTAGACAACAAAGATTCTAATGAGATCTATGAGATACCAGTTTTTTTTTAATCTATCATGTTGGAAAATATTCAAATCCAATGATTATAGAGTATGTGCATAAGTGCTATCAAAGTGACATTTCCTTATATTATTGGTGAAAGTGTAAAAAGGCATAACTTTTCTTAAGGAAAATTTAGATATATACATGAAAACCTATAAGGTTGTTCTTATCCTTTTATCCAATAATTTTACTCTTAGTAATTTTTCTAAGAAATAAAAATAGACATAAGTGATACATTTTTGTAAAATGTGTTCATTAAAGATGTCCTTTTGGGGCACCTGTGTGGCTCAGTTGATTAAGCATTGACTCTTGATTTCAGCTCAGGTCATGATCTCGTGTTTTATAAGATTGAGCTCTGCATTGTGCTCTGCTCTGACAGCGCAAAGCCTACTTGGGATTGTCTCTCTCCATCCCTCTCTCTCTGCCCCTCCCCTGCTCACTCTCTCTCTCTAATTCTGTCTCAGAATAAATAAACATTAAAAAAGATGTCCTTTTAATAAAAGGAAAGTTTGGAAATAGAGCAGGGAACTAAATAAGAGTACTCTACCAATTTATATTGAATACAGTTAAGATTATGTATATTTTATGGAGTTAATGTTGATATTCAAATATTAATTTAAAATTACAATTACAGAGTACTTCACTGTGGATATAATATGTTTAATTCCTCCATTCTCTGTTTTGTTTTAATTTTATTAATGTATTTGAGAGAGAGCAAGAATACACATGTACATTTGCGTGAAGGGCATAAGGAGAGAGAGAGAGAGAGAGAGAGAGAGAGAGAGAGAGAGAGAGAGAGAGAATCTTAACAGGCTCCATGATCAGCACGGGGACCACTGTGGGGCTGGATCCCATGACCCTGGGATATTCACCTGAGCCAAAATCAAAAGTTGGAGTCTCAACTGACTGAGGCGCTCAGGTGCCCCTCCTCAGTTCTCTGTTAAGGGTCAATTTGGTTGCCTCCAACCTTTAATTATTTAATACAATACTGCAATGAATATCTTTGTGCAAAGGTTATTTTATAACTTTGTAATTTGGCAAAAATTCCTGAAAATGGTACTATTGATTTAGAGAGCAAATACACATTTTTCATTTGATATTGTATAGTCCCCTTATGAGTTGTACTACTTTGCATCACCATCAGAAAAATAATGGTCATTCTTGTTTCCCTACACCTTAGCCAAAAAATGTTTTCAAACTTTTATATATTTCTAAATAAAATGACTTTCCCCTTATTTATTATTATTATTTTTTGCTTATTATGAGTGAGATTGGGCATTTTAAAATATGATTTTAAAATCCATTTGCATTTATTGTTCTATGATTTATTTGTTCGTATATTTTGCCTATATTCTTATTGAATTGTTAGCATTTGACTTAATTTCTATGACTTCTTTATATATTAGGCATATTTTGTCTCTGAGAAAACTTATAAATATTTTTCTCATTGTGTCATTTGCTTTTCCTCCCAAATGTTTCTTTTCTTCTTGTTTTTTGTTTCTCCGGACCTAACAACCAATCATTTCTTTATTTCTTCTAAGTTATAAGCCATAGTTAGGAAGATTTTTCTCTAACTCTTGAATAAAAGGAATTCACCTGTGTTTCTCCTCATATATATCTAGGTTTACTTATTTTTTCTTTTGAATTAAAAATCTATTTTGAATTTATACTGATTTTTGATGTGAGGAATTTTAATTGTTTCTATGAAGATATGAAGTTGTTATAATACTATTTATATAAAAGTCTATCTTTTCCTTACTGGTTTGAAATGCCACCTGTACCATATTCTAATATTTTTTTTGTTTTTTGTTTCTTCTCTGGGGTCTGTTTTTGAATGTTTTTATTCTGCTTCACGCTATCTGTCCATGTTCTAAAACATAATATTTCTTTATTTAGAGGTAGAACTAGTCTGTTCTCATTGCTCTCTTTTTAAAGTTTCTTGACTACTCTTACTACTGGTTTTTCATATAATGACCCATCTATTTCTAGGAAGAAAAATTTAAAAACCTAATAGTATATTTGTTGGAATGAAATTTACAAATAATCATCTTTATGATGTTGAGTGTTTGTATGCATGTGTTTTCATTTGTTCGAATCTCCTTTTGTGTCTTTTAGAAATATATAATTTTCCTTATGAAGACATTTCCTTTTACACACATTTCTTAAGTTTAAGCTTAGTTTTTTTTCCCCTATTGCAAATATACTTCTAGCTTTCACCTAATTGGCTATCTGCTTATTTGAAGATTATTGATACCAAATAAGACATTCTTCAGTATATTTCTACTGTGAAATAAGACTAGTACCTGGTTGTGGTATTATACTATAGTTTTGCAAGATGTTACCGTTGGATAACTGGTACATGTTAGCTCTCTGTATTATTTCTTTCAATTACATGTGAAACTATAATTATCTCAAAATAAAAAAATTAAAAATAAAGATGGCTATATTGGACTAATTTTTTACATACTTGTTATCAGACATAATTTAGGTAATGCATGTTTCAGTAATTTTCAGTGTAGAAAACAATATAGAAATAGAGAATACAATTATTACATATTATGTTTTTCAAACAGCCTAAAATCTAAGAACAATTGAGTCAGAAGTCTACAACTTAGAGAAAGAACTTTATCTAACCCATAAATGCAGGATGTTCCAAAGTTGTTTTCTCTTACGTATTCTTTGGGCATGCAGTATATGAAATGAATGAAATAGAAATGTATTCTGGTACAGTTTCAATATTTCAATACTTCTTAAGATGACATTACAGTGACTTAGAAAATTAAATATGCATAAACATTAAAACCATAAGTATTTTGTGATGGTAATAAAATTTATAAGCAAGATGAAATTCCTAGAATCTGTAAAAAAAGGAAAAAGGCATTAAAAATAGGACATAGAAGTTACTGCAAAGCAAAAATATCCTGAAATGATAATATAAAATACAAACTGGAGGGAAATTTTCACTCTAAGTGGTAGACTTAATACAACCAGAGTATGAACAAATCACAAGGAGAAAAGAACTAACAGCCAAATAGAAAATATACAAAGGACATGATTTGTGAAGATGAGGTATCACTTTTCTTCTCTTACATTGTTAAAGTCCACTGTTTGATAAGACAGCATTACAGGGGTGTAGGAAAACAGTTCCCATTGCTAAAAATCTAAATTAGCTTGACAGATTTGAGAGCAACTTGGCAATATACATCAAAATATGTAATCACAATACCCTTTGATTTAGAAATTTTAATTTTAGTTTTTTATCATATAAAATAAGCCCATTTATGTCTTTGAAAATACATAAAAAGTTCTCCATTGCTGCAGTATTTGTTATATCAAAAGACAAAAAATCTTAAATACCCTGCAATAAGGGACTGGCTATTTTCACACCAGGAAATACCATACAGCCACTAAAAATTGAGATAAATCTCTCATACTGATATTGAAAAATTAGTAAATGTATTCTTGAGAGAAGAAAGCATATGCCGCAAAATAACCTAAGGCACATAACATATATCATTATTTATATGATACTTCTATGTGGGAACCTGTACGTATATAACACAATAAACTGCAAAGAGTGTTTGTATGTAGGGAGGATGTATGGAATGGGGTGAAAACATTTGTTGTCTATTTTTTTTTTCGTTTTTAAAATGTTTTTATTCATTTTTGAGACAGAGAGAAAGCACAAGCTGGGGAGGGGCAGAGACAGAGAGGGAGACAGGAACCACATGCGCTCCACGCTGACAGTAGAGAGCCTGGTGCGGGGCTCAAACTCATGAACAATGAGATCACGACCTGAGCTGAAGTCAGAAGCTTAGCTGACTGAGCCACCCAGGTGCCCCCTTATCTTTTTAATATTTGAATTTTTACCTATTTTGTTTTTCTAAAATATAATATTAAAATGGGAAGCTTCATGAAGGTTTTGACTAAAAGTCCAAGAAAAGTCCAGCCATGAGGTGCCAGGCCACATAAAATAAAACTTGCAGAATAGAAAACCAGGACCTAGTTTTATAACCCAAATGTAGAGAAGAGAAGAGATCTATATTAGAACAAGAATTTCTTTTTTTATGTTTATTTATTTTGAGAGAAAGAGAGAGAGAGAGAGAACATGAGCAAGGAGGGGAGGGGCAGAAAGAGAGGGTGAGAGAGAATCCCAAACAGGATCCATGCTGTCAGCAGAGTCTGACGTGTGGCTCAATCTCAGGAAACGTAAGATTAAGACCTGAGCCGAAATCTAGAGTGGGATGCTTAACCAACTGAGCCAGCCAGGAGCCCCTTGGAAATAATTTCTTTGAAGACTATTGCAAATATGTAAGAGGGTTTGGAGAATCCTTCTACCAAAGTTTAAGTCAATTGAAGAGGGTTTCAGTGAGACTTCTTAGAACTTGTCCTCTTTGGTTTGTAAGATACATTGGGATCATAACTGATTCACCTTGAGGCAATGAAAGACCAGAGGCTGTTTCTTTTTTTTTTCTTTTTTTTTAATGTTTATTTATTTATTTATTTATTTATTTTTGAGAGAGACAGACAGAATGTGAGTGGGGGAGAGGCAGAGAGAGAGAGAGAGAGAGATACAGAATACAAAGCAGACTCGGTGCTCCATGCTGTCACCACAGAGCCCAATGAGGGGCTTGAACTCATGAACCATGAGATCATGACCTGAGCTGAAGTCAGATGCTTAACTGACTGAGCCACACAGGCTCCCCCAGAGGCTGTTTCTACAGCCATGGTCTCTGATGGCAAAACAAGAGGTAGTTCTGTGGGCTCTGAGAATATGTTGGAATAAACAGTGAGATTGCAGAAAAAAAAAAGTCTGAATAGGGCTGTATCAAATGCCCAATAAATGAAGGAAGAAATATATGTGATTTTCTATAGATGATGATTACCCAAGATCAAAAAGAACTGCTGGTGAGTGTTTCCCAGCATTGAGAGTAAGTGGAGGGGTCTCCAAAATTACTATGAAAGCCCAAAACTTGATAGAGCATCAACTTAAAACACTTGAAAAATGTTGACAGATATACACATATAGATATACATACATAGATATATATACATATACACATGTGTATATATGCATATGTGTATATGTATATATAGTCATGTAACCACCACTATAATTAAGATATAGAAACTTTCAGTTACCCCAAAATTTCCTTCACTCCCCTTTACAATCAATCCTTCTCACACTCTGGCTTTGATCTATCTGCTAAAGATCTGGCTTCTATAAGCATGGATTGTCTGCTTATTCTAAGACTTCATGTACTAAAAGCCAGCTAGAACTTAGCCAAATGAAATAAAATGTATAGCAAGTCACTGCCTCAAAGATTTGAGAGTCACATGGGAAAAATGAAAGGGACAGAACAAAGATTCTAACCGTCTAGGCTTTGTCAGAGAATGAACTGTAGATGTGTGCACATCCTTCATACACAATGACTTGCCAGGAATATTGAGTCACAACATCCCCAAACCACTGGGCAGAAGATATTTTTTAAAGATTTTAGTTAAATATATGGTTCTTTGGCCTATTTTCTAGTCACAGATGATTAAAAATATCCAGTTTCTGGACTTCTTCATGAAGTTCACCTCCCACTGCATTCATATAAAATTGTACATTTACATCAAACATGATCTAATTAGCTGATTTGTTTCAACACAGATTTGGAATATAGTACACTATAAAATGATAAAAACACAAAGGGCTAAATTTATTTCCATATTTGAGATATGAGTCCTTGGTTACATGTAAGGTTTGCAAGTATTTCCGCCAAGTCTACCTTATCTTTTCATCTCTTATTATTATTATTTTTTTACAGAATGACAAAGTCTAATTATTGATTTTTTTTTCTTTTATGGATCATTTCTTTGGTGTACTGTCTAGAAACTCTTCATCAAGCCCTGGATCCAGGATATTTCTGCTATTTTCTAGGATTCTTACTATTTTATGTTATATATTTGAATCAATGATGTATTTTGAGTTTTATTTGTTTATTTATTTTGTTTATGGATCTCTCATTGCTCCACCATCATTTGCTGAAATGACATTTTTTTTTCGTGAAACTGATTGTGTATCTTTATCAAAAACAACTGACTATACTTATGTAAGGCCATTTCTAGGCCCTCTTTTTTTGTTCTATTGATATGTGTCTATCCCTCTGTTAACATAATGGTCTTGATTATTGTGGCTGTATAATAAGTCTTGAGATCAGGTAGAATAATCTTCCTAATTTATTATGTTTTCTCAAAATGGTTTTGATATTCTAGTTGCCTTACCTTTCCATATGAATTTTAGAATCATCTTCTCTATATCTACAAAAGAACTTGATGGAATTTTCATAAGAATTGCATTAAAACCATATAAATTGAGAATTGATTTTTTTTACCACATTGAATCTTAAAATACATTTATAGTATTTCAATTTATTTAGATCTTATTTCATTACTATTTTATAATTTTCAGTATGCAAGGCCTATATACATGTTTTGTTGAATTTACACAAAAATGCTCATATTTTTTCTTGTTACTATACTCCCATGGTTGCCTCAGAGGGGAGCTACAATATTATTAGTATGTTAAAGAGCGCTCAGTTCCACTTTGGCCCACACAGCTATGCGATGAAGGGTCTCCACCTGGCTGTCCAGGTGAGGCCCCCTCCAGATGCCGGCCATAGGGATCTCGCGATCAGGTGCGGGATTTTTGCTGCTCCTGCGCTCCGGAGTGCCTCATGGTCAGGTGCAGGCGCTCTCAGAGGGTCTGCAAAATGCCGTAATGGGGCTTACAGTGAGGTCTTGTGGAAGCCCTCTTCTGGAACATTTGGTGTGAGGACATTATACTTTGTATGCTGATGATGCTCCAGTTTTCTCCTTTTTAGCCCCCTTGCACCCAGTGACAATGGTACTGTTTTATTATTATTATTATTATTATTATTATTATTATTACTATTATTACTATTATTATTTCAGTTCCCAAGTATTCATTTCTAGGATATAGAAGTTCAATAGGTTTTTGTATGTTAATCTCATATATTGTGATTTTGCTGAATTAATTTATTTGTTCTCAAAGTTTGTTTATATTTTTTTTCGGAATTTTTAAATTATCTGCAAAAACAAGAAAAGTCTGTATTTTCAAGACATCAAATTATCTGCAAAAAGTGGGGTTTATTTCAACATCTAATTTGTGTGCATTTGATTTCCTTTTCGTGCCTTATTGAACTGGTTAGAACGTGAAGAACTATCTTGAACAGCAGTGACGACTGTGGAAACCCTTGCCTTGTTCCTGAACTTTGGTGGAAAAATTTCTTTCACAAGTAAGTGTCATTATTTGCCTTATGTTTTATGTAGGTGTTCTTTAATTTGTGCGAGTCTATCTATATCCCTATTTTTCTGAGAGCTTTTATCATGAATAGTTGTTGATTTTTTTTCTAAATGTTTTGTTAGCCTGTTGATATAATGGATTATATTAACTGATTTTCCATTTTGAGCTAGCATTGTATACCTGGTATAAACACCACTTGGTCATAATATGTATTTTTTTCATTTATTACTGAATTATATTTACTAATATTTTAAGACTTTTTTTTTAATTTTGTCGAGGTTTTTATTATTTTACTTTTGAGAGAGACGGAGTGTGAGCAGAGTAGGGGTAGAGAGAGAGGAAGACACAGAACCCAAAGCAGGCTCTAAGCTCTGAGCTGTCAGCACAGAGCCCGACGTGGGGCTCGACCTCACGAACCGTGACATCATGACCTGAGTCAAAGTCAGATGCTTAACTGACTGTAAGACTTTTTTTTACCAGAATCATGAGGGATATGGTCTTTACTCTTTATGTATTGTCTCCCTGCTTTTGATAAATGATAAACTTCATAAAATGAGTAGGAAAATGTCCCCCCCCCCAACTTTTGGTAGAGGTTGTGTAGAATTGATGTTAATTTTTCTTTAAATATTTGATGGAATTTGCAAGTAAAACTGTCTGGGCCTGGAGATTTCTTTTTTGAGAGTCTTTAAATTAAAATTTCAATTTCCTGAATAGTCACGGTGCTATTCAAATTGTCTATTTCAAATTGGGTACATTGTGGTAGTTTGTACTTTTCCCGGAATTGGTTCCTAACATTGAAGTTGTCAAATGTGAGTATTTGCTTGCATTATTACCTTATTATGCTTTTGTTGTGTTTGTGCAGGGTCTCTAGTGGTATCCTTTGTTTTATTGGTTTTCTTTACTGCCTTTTTCTTTTCAATTCCATTGCTTTTGGCTCTTACTAGTATTATTTCCTTCCTTATGATTGCTTTGTATTTTTAATTTGTTCTTCTTCTAGTTCATAAGTGGCTTGAATTTTTTGAGACCTTTCTCTATTTAAATGTAAGGATTTAATGCTGTTTTCCCTCTCAAAATTACTTTAGCTGCTTCCAACAGATACTGATACATTATATTTTCATTTTTATTCAGTTCCATGTATTTTTGAAGTTTTTCTTTGTTCCCTTGTTTATTTAGATGTGTGTTTTTGAGTTTCCAAATAATTGGAGATTTTCCTGTTCTCTTTCTATTACTGATTCCTAGATTGATTCCATTGTGGTCAGAGAACACACCCTATATGATTTTAATTCTTTAACATTTGTTGAGGTTTATTTTATGACCCAGCATATTTTGATATTTGTTTCTTGTAAAGAATAGGTATCCTTGTGCTGTTGATTTCAGTGTTCTGTAAATATGATTAGATTCTGTTTGTTGCTAATATTATTGAGTTATTCTATATCCTTGATGATTATCTAACTGTTGTATCAGTTTTTAAATGTTTATTTATTTTTGAAGGAAGGAGAGACAGAGCCTAAATGGGGGAAGGGCAGAGAGAGAGGGAGACACAGAATCAGAAGCAGGTTTCAGGCTCCGAGCTGTCAGCACAGATCCTGATGTGGGGCTCAAACTCATGAACAGTGAGATCATGACCTGAGCCGAAGTCGGTCGTTTAACCGACTGAGCCACCCAGGCACCCCTGTTGTATCAGTTTTTAAAAACCCTTGTGTCCAGGGGCGCCTGGGTGGTTCAGTTGATTAAGTGTCCGACTCTTGGTTTTGGCTCAGGTCATGATCTCCCAGTTTTTGAGTTTGAGCCGCACATCTGGCTCTGTGCTGACATTGCGGACCCTGTGTAGAATTCTCCCTCTCCCTCTCTCTCTCTGCTCCTCCCCTACCTGCTCTCTCTCTCTCTCTCTCTCTCAAAATAAGTAAATAAATCTAAAAAATTTAAAAAATATAAACCCTTGTCTCCACAACTGATACAAAAGTGGCATTGTTATTCACTTTGTTTGCTGATATTTTTCAGTACTGTTATTTGATGCATACACATTTAGGATTGCTATACACGGACTAACCCTTTTACCTTTATGTAATGTCCCTCTCTGACCCAGTAATTTTCTGTTTGCAAATCTACTCTATTTGATAAAAATATACCCATTTCTGCTGTATTTGATTAATGGTTGTATGATGTGGTTTTTTTCCCAGCTTTGTATTTTCAGCCAAACTCAATCATTATATTCGAAGAGAATTTCTTGCAGACCTTGTATTGTTGGATCCTTTTTAAAAATAAGTGTTGCTTAGGGTGTCTGGATGGCCCAGTTGGTTGGGTGATGGGCTCTTGATTTCAACTCAGGTCATGATCTCATGGTAAGTTTTTGAGTTTGAGCCCCCCCATCTGGCTGCTCTGCTCCCACAGCTTGGAGCCTGCTTGGAATCCTCTGTCTCTCTCTCTCTGACCTTCCCCCGCATGCAGGCGGGTATGCCTGCACACACACAAGCTTTCCCTCTCTCTCTCTCTCTTAAAAATAAATAAGTGTTAAAAAAATTTTAAAAATCAGTGTTGCCAATGTCTTTTATATGGCTTATTTTAATGTAATTTTTGATATGTTAGGGCTTAAATCTGTCACTTTATTTTCTGCTTATTCTTTCTGTTTTGGGGCAGAGTTTTTTGTTTATATTTTATTATATCCATGTTGGTTAGTGGACCATTTGTTAAGAATTCCATTTTAATTTTTTCATTTTGATTTACAGTGTTTTATGTGTGTTTCTGTCTCTCCCTTTCTCTACATACATATTTTTTCATGGTTGTTCTTGGTATTACACTTTATATACAAAACATATCACATTTTATTGGAGTCAACATTTTAAAAATTCGGTTAAATATAGAATCTTTCCTTCCTTTTGTCCTTCTGTTTTGCTCCACCTATAATTTCACTGTCTTAAATATTTCTTTGAAATACACATTAGAGACTATTGTAATCTTTATTTCAATCGTCAAACATTTTAGAAAACCCAAAAGGAGGAGAAATGTCTATTTTATTTCCCCATACTTTGTTTTTTCCTTATTCTTTCTTGTTTTTTATTGCTCCAAGTTTCCTATTTTTTCCTTTCTGTTTAAAAATTTTCTTTTAGCCATTCTTTTAGGCTATGTGTACTGGAGAACATTTCTCTTAGGTTTCCTTCACCTGAGAATGTCTTAATTTACCCTTTTTTGTTTGTCTATTTGTCTGCTTGAAGGCTTTTTACCAACCTCTCTCTATTTCCTCCAACTCCCATCCCCTGGTAACTACCATTCTAGTCTCTGTTTCCATGAGTTTGGCTTTTTTAGATTCCATATATAAATGATATACAGTGTTTGCCTTTCTCTGTCTTATTTCATTTAATTGGCAAAATGCCCTCAAGTTCCATCCATGTTGTTGCAAATGACAGGATTTCCTTCTTTCTCATAGCTGAATATTGTTTCATTATATGGCACATTTTCTTCATTCTTCTGATCATGGATTCTTAGGTTGTTTCCATATTGATGAAGTTTTGGGGTGATGTTGGGGTCCGGAGCCCAAGGCCAAGAAAGAATTCTTGAAGATGTACAAAGGTGATTTTATTAAGACACGGGGATAGGACCCATGGGCAGGAAGAGCTGAACTGGGGTTGTGACAGGTAACTGATTATATACCCTTAGAAACAGGATAAGTCTATAAGGTATTTTGGAAGCAAAGTCTCCAGGACCTTGAAGGGCTGGCTGTTGCTAGGAAATGTCATTTATTACCTCGCACATGAGACCCTTCAGATATATATCAGGAGGCCATAAGCTCGGAGCCAGGCAGCATATATCTTGGGGGAGTTGAGATAAAAGGAAGTTTCCAAAGAAATTTTTATATGTTAAAGTAGACTTAGAGGTTCCCGAGAGAATCAGGATAATGTTAAGCCAAGATTCTCTTTTGTACCTAGCAAAGTGTCATCATTGAGGCAGCTGAGCTCCTAGAGGGAAGTCGCTCTGCTGATTTCAGGGACTTGCCAATGGGCTATAGGCAGTAAGGGAATTTAATTTTTCATTTGCCTTTGTTTCCCACACCACCAGAGCAAGCACTTAAACCCCTTTCCTTTGTTCTTGGGTAGCCAGGAGTGTCCGAGGAATATCACACATACTCCACCTGGGTGGGAATGCTGTTAGCCTGTACTTTGTCCTCAGCTTACCCCACATTCCCTCATCAATGTCTTGGCTATTATGAATAATGCTGCAGTGAACATGGGAGTTCTGGCATCTCTTTGACATCCTGATTTCCTTTCCTTTGGCTGTATACCCACAGTGTGACTACTGCATCATATCATAGCTCTATTTTTTAATTTTTGGCAGCTCCTCCATTCTGTTTTCCCTTTTACATCTGAAGTATATTTTCTCTTGATATAAAATTCCTATTTGGCAATTTATTTTCTCAGCACTTTTTTCCCCCCTCAGTACTTTATTTCTGAAGTATATTGTCACTTGATACAGAATTCTTGTTTGACAGGTTTTTTCTTTTTCTTTTTCTTTTCTCTCTTTTTTCTTAGCACTTGAAAAATATGCCAATTCTTTCTGGCTTCAGTGAATTCTCATGAGAAATTCTCTGTTATTCAAATCCTTTATTCAAATTCTTTTTTCCCTCTAGGTAGTAAGGTTTCTTTTCTTCATTTTTTTTTCTGACTGCTTTCAAGAGTTTTTCCTGATCTTTACTTTTTAGAAGTGTGACTGATGTGTAATCGCTTGCATTTATTTTGTATTAACCTGTTCAGGGTTTTCTCAACTGTTGAATCTGAACTTAATGTCATTTGCTAAATTTGGGAAATGTTTAGCCATTATTTCTTCAAATACTTTTTCTGGCCCAATTTTCTTTTACCCTTTGGGACTCCAATAACATGAATGTTAGATCTTTTGTTATATTCCCACATGTCCCTAAATTGCATTTATCTTTTTTTTTTTTCTTCAGTCTGTTTTCTCTTTTCTTCAGATTGGGTAATTTTTATTGTTTCATCTCAAGGTCACTGTTTCTTTAATTTTTCTTCTCTATTCTTCTGCTGAGCCCATTCATCGAGTTTTTAAAATTTTTGACATACAGGGTTGAGTAGAGAGGAACTACTCACAGCTAGACAGGTGGCTGGTTGGGTTGCTGTGCTGTTTTGCTAGTTCATGCTCCCTACTAGATCTCCATTGATAGTATCCTACGTGAGAGGAGAAGGAGACCATATTACTGCTGGAAACTATCTGAAACTATCCCTTTGGAGAGAGCAGGGGCACGTCATTGACACATGGGGAGAAAGTATAGGCTTCCCATGTGATCTTCACCGACATCACACTCGGGGCTTACTGCCACTTATTTTGTGTGAAAGGCCCAGTTCCATACTCACAACACCCTGATGGAAATTTGTGAGCCATTACAGTCTGATAAGTTTGGACATGTAGGCTTTCCACTTGGATTTGGGGAGAGGGCTGGTGGTGGGGCCACGGTATTTTCTTTGGCGCTTGCCTAAAGTAGAGGAGTTATCATTGAACTGTTTCCATCTTACTAGCCTCTACTTTTCCTGGTCATTTTTCTAGAGAGAAAAAGGTTTATTTTTCTCCTTCTTTTTTTTCTTTTTTTGTCCCCATTGACATTTCTAGATTGGTGCCTTTACCAGTACTCATCTATTCAGTCTGATATATATGAGGCAAAAAGAAAATGAAATAAAATTAAATTAAAGTTAAAATTAAAAAAAATATTCACAGAAATCACCCCAGTTTGGATTCTTAGGACCTGATCCACCATTTTCTCTGTACCTTTGTCTTTTGACTCTTGAAGGAAAAACAAAATAGAGAAAAAAATCAATTCAACTAGGTATTGGGCAAAGAACATAAAGAGCCATGTAAGTGAAGATGATATACAAATGGAAAGTAAAGCACATGGAAGGATATTCAACCTCACTAGCCATTAGGGAAATGAAGATTAAGACCACAGAAAGATACCATTATACATCTATTACATCAACAAAATGAAACCTATGAAAACCTATGAAAAATAATCTGTCACTTTCCTTTAAAAAATGAAGTAAACATATACTTACCATATGACCCAATAATCAGACTCCAGGTCACTTATTTTTGAGAAATTAAAGCATATTAAAACCTGTTCATAGCAACTCTATTTATAATAGCCCAAACCTGGAAGCATTCAAAATGTTCCTGGAGAAGAGAATGATGAAACAGTGTCTGCTACAGCGATACTGTGGAATACTACTCCGTGATAAAAGGGAATGAACTAGTGATACATGGAACTACTTGGATGGATCTCAAGGGTGTTATTCTGAGTGAAGAAGCCATTTCAAAAGGTCACTTACTGTTTGATTCCATTTATATAACATTCCCTAAATGATAAAATTATAGAGCTAGAGAACATATTAGTTTTAGTCAGCATTTAAGAATGATCTATTGAGTTTCCTAGAGTTCCTGTAACAAAGTGTAGCTTTCCCTACCATCCAAAAGTAGAGTGTTTCGATGAAATCTTTCTTAAGCCCAAGTGGTGTAAAGTGAAAAAGCAGTTACTGTTAATTTACATGGAAAACTTTTTAAGCATTTCTAGACCTCCCCAAAAGCACTCTCTTAGTCTTTTCTGATACCTTAGGACACTGCTCACTAATGGATGCACAAAATAAATCAAGATAAAGCACAGATGCTCACAGACACAGTTCACAGCTATGGTAGCTTGATGCTGAGTGTAGTGATCAGGAAAGGAGGTTGGTGACCTCCTGTAAGGGCTCGCTGAATGCTGAATGCTTTTTTCACTTTTTGCCATTTTTCCCTCTTCTTTTTGTAAAAGAGAAAGTCCTCTTTGGATTTCTTTCAGTTAGCAAAACTAGGTACTAATATAGATCCTTTAGAAAAGCATAGTGGCATACAGAGGGGAGGTAGGTGGGGAGATGGGTGAAATAGCTGAAGGGGTCAAGAGTACACTTACCATGATAAGCATTCTGTAATGCACAGAATGGTTGAACCATTATATTGCACACCTGAAACTAATGAACTGTATGTTAACTATAGATTAACTGAAAAATAAATTAAAAAATGAATAAAATAAAGGTGAAGTGACACATTGAACTTTCAAAAAGCAAGGGATACTGTACCACAAACCAGGCAGCTTGGAACAACAGGAATTTATCCTCACAGTTCTGGAGGCTAGAAATCTGAAATCAAAGTATCAACACCATTCCCTCCAGAGTCACTGAGAAAGAAATTTTTCCACACCTCTCCTGGCTTTTGGTGGCTGCCAATAATCCTTGCCTTTCCTTGGCTCATTGTTCCATAACTTCAGTCTCAGTCTCTGTCTTTACATGACATTCTTCCCCGTGTTTTTTATACATCCTCTCCTCTTCTCATAAGGGCACAAGTTGTTGGATTTAGCTTCCATTGTTAAGTATAGCATTTTTTCATCTAAAAACCTTTAACTAATTATTCCTACAAAGACCCTATATCTATGTATCCTTATTGGACACATTCTTTAGGTTCTGGAAAGAAACACATTTTTGAGGTATGTTATTCAACCGATTATAGAGTGTGAGGGGGAAGGGGGTGAGTGTACCTATAAAAGGATGGAATGCAGAATATCTTTGTAGTGATGAAATAGAGCTATATTTTGATTGTATTATCTTGATTGTTATTACTAAAAGGATTAGTAATGAGTCTACATGTAAGATAAATGACATAAAACGTTTTTTATGTTTATTTATTTTGAGAGACAGAACTCAAACGAGTGAGGGAAGCAGCAGAGAAAGAGCGAGAAAGAATCCCAAGTAGCCTCCGCACTGTCCGTGCAGAGCCCAACTGTGGTGCTCAATCTCACGAACTGCGGGGTCATAACCTGAGCTGAAATCAAGAGTTAGAAGCTTAACCCACTAAGCCACCCAGGTGCCCCAATGACATAAAACTTTTAAACATTCATTGTACAAATACCAGGTTTTTTTTATTTTGATATTCTCTTATAATTATAGAAGACATAACCAATGGGGAAAAAATGATAACAGATGCATGGAACCTGTATGTACTCTCTTTGTAACTTCTTGTGGGTCTGTTATTTCAAAATAAAAGTTAGAAAATAGGGTCTAGTAATTTTCTTAAGGATGGCATTTTTTCCTATAATCATATGTAAATATTCTTTGCTTTCTTTTGTGTTTAATACAAGAAAGAGATAGTCTGTGCCTCTTGAGGTAAGGAAAAAAAAATCAATAATTGCTAAAGTGTATAAAAAGTCATATGTCTAATACTATAATAGATTGCTTATGTTGTCACAGATTTTATACATTTCCTCAGTGCTATAGGGATGAGATTCAATAATTGTTTTACTGGCTGCTCTTGAATTGAATATCAGGCCTAGAGTGTCATTTTCTATATAATGAAGCCAAATTAAAACCCAAATTAACTGTAAAGTGTCATAATGCATCTTATGTAGTCAAAACTCTTTTCTACTCTCAAACTGATTTATGTAAATTTAATGGGTTTAGTTGAAAAGAGGATGATAGAACGATTAAAGATTTTTAAAAGCGCAGAAGCTTCTTCCCTAAAGGTAAAAGGAGAACATAAGCAATGTCTGTCTCTGCATAAACGTTTTACAAAATAGATGAAATAGGATGTTGTCCAGGGAAAATTATTATCACTGTAAATTTACAAAAAAAAAGAAGAAGAAAAATAGGAAAGAAAAAAAGAAAAGAAGGAAAGTGTTCGGTGGTAAAACTGCCATTTAAAGTGATTTAAATGTTACTATGTTATTACTAAACGGATTATTTGGAAGCCATTTTCCTACTAAAATTTTTTGAATTTCTAAAATACAGAAGGACTTTCTGTGGCTTAAAGCCATGTGATAGCTATATTTTGGTAACTGATTGCCAGGTGTCTGTTCTGTTAAAATGAGATTCCTCCTCCTCTGTCCACCTCAAATTTAACACAAAATATGTTACCAAGGGGAATTTAGACCTGATTAAGATTGACATCACTTTTCATAGAAAATGCCCATAGGTAGAATCAAAATGTCATGTGGGGAATAAAGCTCTATCAGAACAGAACTGCAAACAGAGGAAAAAAGAATCACAATTCAGGTTATGGATCATTTGTAAGAATGATGATATTTTCTAATTAGATTTGACTTTCAAATTTTCTATTTACAGACAGAAATGAGCCATGAGTTATTATTTTGAATTATCATTCTTAATCTCAATGATTGCAGGCTTACAATGAATTTTTAAAATGATACTTTTTCCCACTTAGTATCATAGCATAAATATTAATATCAAGAATAGTACCCTACAGTTATCTAGTGTTTTCAATGTCAAAACATCCAAAGATATTTTACAGATTAAGTGCCTCACCTTTGTGGTAGAATTCATTAGAAATTTAAAAGCAGTTACAGTACATTGCAAACTGAGGTGAAGAGTATAATTTATTTTTCAAAATCGAATCAAGTTAAAGTGGCCAAGAGAAAATAAATAAAGAAAAGTGTTAAATATGTTTTATGGATAAATACTGAACCATATATTAAAACCCTTGCATTAGAGAAACCATTCCAAAATTTAAGGATGTTATTTAGGATTCAAATGTTTCAGCACCCTTATTATGCCAGGTTATTGAGTGTGTCTTTCAGCTCAGGTTGCTATAACAAAATACCAGATACTGGTCTGTGGCTTAAACAACAGACATTTGTTACTCCTGGTTCTGTAAGAACAAGGTACTGACAAATTCAGGTGTTGGTAAGGGCCCCTTTCCTAGCTTGTAGAGTGCTACCCTCTTGCTCTGTGTGCTCTTATAGCCTTTCCTCAGTGCTTGCTTATGGAGAGAGAGATCTTTGCCTCCCTCTTATATGGGCACCAATCGTTTCATGACGTTCCTATTCTCATGACCTAATCTAAATCTAATCCCACCTCCAGATAGCATCACAATGGGGGTTAGGTCTTCAACATAAAGATTTAAGGGGGGGGTGTGTGGACATAAACATTTAGTCTGTAGTATTGACTACTACAGAGCATAATGTGAAAGGGGTTGGTGGTGAATTAGGAATTAGATCTTGCATTGGCTAAGCTTTTGTATGCAGTGTTTTCCTTTGTGAATTACATTGTAATACAATAAACTAGTAGGGTAAATTCATTTTTTTAAGTGTTTTTAAGATGTGCATATTAACTTAAATTTCAGGCTTCTCTGAGACCTAGAGCTAGTTAATGACAGAATCCAGAGTATATTAAAACCAAATTTTTCCGTTGTGTCATCTTGGTCCCTTTGTTCCTTATTAGTTACTTCTACTTTATTCTTAATCCCCAGCCCAAAATGATCTCTGTCTCAGTCATCCCTGACTTTCCATGTCAGGATAAATCTCTTAATTCATAGTGCTATCTTTAATACTTATTTTATAGTAAAATTATTTGAGTGTTGGTCTCCATCACTAGTGAGCTCCTTGAAACTAAAGACTGAATTATTCATATCCATTCTCCCAACTGTCTGGTACAATGTCTGGTGCATCTGACAGCCTTTTGTTCCAGACTGCCTCCTCAAAGATATTTTTATAGCAAACAGCTTTGGAAAATAAAGGTAGTGTCTTCTTCCAGAGCAAGGACATATTTTTTGTACTGTCCAGGATAATAAAGGTAATGTCTGCCTCCCAGGCAAAGGACAGATTTGTTTGTAGTCGATTATAAAATATTTAACTTCCCTAAACCTAGGGTTCCTCAGCTATGATTCAGGCGCATGGCATGCTCAGTATCTATCTGGACCACTTCATGTCCTCCCCATGGGATTTGGGTTGGGAAAAAAATGATGCAAATATAAAGTTCATGGAGTTTTCTGTGCCCATATATAATAAAATTTTTTGACTCTGTCATAGGAATCCCAAGTCATGTCATATCCATAAAACTATGGCAGGCTAACTTAACCGCATTCAAGTAGAGTAAAATCTTAGACCCTGTACATTTATTGACATTGTATACTCAATAGATGTATAGTAAATGTGTTGTATTGAATTACGGATGGAAAAAGGAGAAAAAAAAGCCTACTCAGTTATGAAGTTCACAATTCTCTTCACCGACTTGCACATGAGGAATCTGAGTTTCAGAAATTTAAGTGACTCATCCTCTGATGTGATGGGTAATTCTTAACTTGTCATTTCTATTTTATTCAAAATGTTTGATGAATTTTATGATCATGTATAAAATAACTGTAAATGCATTTTGCCATGTGGTGATGGTTCTGGTATTTATTATTGGCATTCATGGTCAGACTGACACCATGATGTACACCTTTAATTGTTCCAGATAATAAGAAATGAAAAAACAAGATTCAATATACACATAATGAATTCATGATAAGGCCAAGTGTTTTAGTAGTTTAATGAGAAAAAAAAGGTAAAAGAAATAATTTTTAAATGGTCTGTGGTAGTATAAGCATGTACATATTTTGGTGAATCTATATTATCCAATACATTAAATAAAAATTATTGATTTAAATTTTATTGATTTTTAAATTCTGATAATATTCAATAGGTAATTTTTTAAAACTTGTATGAGGTGTGAACATGAGATGTCTTTACTTATATTTTGAAATGTAGGTAATATTATATTCTAAGAATCTAAATTAACAGGGAGAATTCACAAGAAAGTTTTTTAAAGAAATCTGTTATGTATATTAACTTACATTTCAGAAACTCTGCTTTAAGCCATAAAGCTAAAGACAAACACAGATTTTTCAAATCAAGATCTTTTGAAGATCTTTCCATTGTGTCATTTTGATCTCTTTATTCTTTACTATTTCTCTAAAGAATGAAAGAAAAATATCCTCCATGTCTGTTAAACATTTGCATAGTGAAATTTAATTTCAGAATCTAAAGCTATTTGGTTCTGAAAACTAGTAAATGGTCTGGTATTTGTGATTCAGATGTTTGAAGTTCCATTGACAAAAAGATGTGGCAAAAATATAAGTCATGGCTTTATTATTATTGATTCTCTATTGCAGTGTACTTGAATGCAGATTTGTGAAAATCAACATACAGATAAATTTTATACAATCCCTTTACTTTCTCATGATAAGATCACAACTTAATCACATAATTAATATTCTCCCCTCTTCTCAAATATTCAAAATATTTAAAGTTAAAAGTGGTAGTTTTAGATATAATCCCATTTTCTTTGATTTATTCATTGACATTGTTAATTATCACATATAGTGTTTGTTACTATATGCTCCTTCTTCGTGGTACAAGTTTTTATCCTTCTCAGAATTTTCACCTCTGTTGTGCTCTTCTTACTTTTTATTGTGACTGTAATTATGAGATAGAAGAATAAATTAAAATATCCTTAGGACTGAGTCTTAATTTATATAGAAATGGATACAAGTATATTTTCAAGTTCTTGTATTTTAAGTTGATTTTACATTTTGAGATTTAATCCATAACTTAGGTTAACATGACTTCCCCCACAACAGTGATGACTCTTTTCAATGGCAGAGCCAGAAAGAATTGATTTTTTTAGGCCAAATGTTAAACTCTAGGATTTATTTTCTTTAAAAAGAAAATTTCCTCACTAGTAATTGAAATGTATTGCCTTTTACTTTATTTTTTTTTAGTTTATTTTTATTGATTTTGAGAAAGCGATAGAGATCAAGCAGGGAACAGACAGAGAGAGAAGGAGACAGAATCCCACCAAGTGCATGGCTCAAACCACTAACTGAGGGATCATGACCTGCACCAAAGTCAAGAATCTGATGCTTAACTGACTGAGCCACCCAGGCACCCCATACATATTGCCTTTTAAATAACATACATCTTAACAGACCTCTGTCAAAGAAGGCTGGGCTGGCTTAATGTGTGGAGAATTTACACCATTTCTTATATTGGACTAAAGTTGGGTTTCTTAAGCCAGATTCTTATGTATTAAAAAGAATCAGAAGCCATTTAAGAGGAAACAAAAATCTAACTATACTTTTGTTTTAATAATAATACAATAAATTAACAACAATGGATTCTAATTTTGGGGATTCAGAATCTGTCGGTTGCTTATTGATTGTAGAAAGCCCAGCAACCTAGTGTCAACAAAACCGATGGCGGTAATATTTAACAATCTTTAAATCTTGGGAGGTGGCTGAGGAAAGATCTTAATGGTCTTGGTGAGTCTTTTTTTTTTTTTTTTGTGTGTGTGTGTGTAATTTTGGGAGTTTAGTGGAGAACCTGCTCAGTAAATCTGAGTTTAGTGCAAGAGATTAGGCTGATGCCAGCAGCTGTGTTTTAGAGGCTGCCCCATTGTAACAAGGCCACAGCCGTGACAAGAAAACTTCTGTTGTCACAATTCACATAGATTTCCCTTTTCTACTTTATTCCTGCAAATATGTAAAACAGTATGGAGACAGTGCTCTTTTCCCACTTGGGCATTGGCCATGATGTAAATGGAAAATTTTTGTCTAGCATAAGCTTTAAGATAATTGGATTTTCTAGATATAGATGATGTACTTCTCTACTGTTTATTTTAATCTAACAAAACTCTTTCACACATGGACTACACACACACACACTACCACCACCAACAAAAACAATAATAAATACTAATTGGTGTCAGGATAGGAAAATGTAATCTTAATATACATGAATAAAATTATATATTGGTTTTATCTAACTTTACTTAAGAAAGACATAGCAATTGATACGTAACTCAAGACTGTCTTGAAGATATTCAGGGAAAAATCATGAGGCCAAATCCGGTAAACATACTAATCAGACCTTCAGATAGCATTAATTAGTAGAAATATTATGTTGTCCTTGGAATTCTTTTTGTGGAGTATGTCTAGGTTGCTCATGGCAAATAAATTTTGACTTAATTTATGGAGCACGGCCTACTGGGAAATGTCAGTGTCTATTCCAAAATTTTTTAAGTAAGAAGTATAAATCTTTAACAATTGAAATTGCTCTTTCTGTGTAATTGATGCCCTGTATGCCTTATGTAAGTTCTCAAATATTATGTCTAGGCCAGAGTTTATCCTTATGCTCCAAGGAAGGATCTGACAGTTCTAGGTTTTTGCACGCTTTGCCTGTGCCTCATGATTTTCTGTATTCTTCTCATTTTTAGTCAAGTTTGATGCCAGAAAGAATATCTGATTCTTATGAGTATGGTTTGACAATCTGACCTTTTGCATTATTTCAGCTACATTTTGAAAGAAGCTTTCTTTCAAAGAAGAATTGTTCTTTGTTCAGAGAAATGATTAATGTTGGCCTTGTAGCTACTATGCAGCCTAAGGGGAAGACTTCCTAAGGGGAAGTGTGTTTTATATAGATTGATTGCACTTGCTCACTGGTATGATCCTAGATGTCTCAAAAATCTTCCAACTTGCCGAAAAAATGTATGTATGGTTTATTTAATCCTTAATGAATATATGGTATAGGCCAAATCTTTTGGCTATATTATGCTATTTATTCAAAATAACAAATACGTGAGTTCTGTATTGATAACCCCTTTTGACGTTTAAGAAAACCGAAGCTTAGAGAGGCAAGCAAACTTTTATTTGGAAATACTGGTGGTTGTCAGTGAATGGGAGATCCTCCTCTTCAGTGATGTTTAATTTTGTATATCAACATGACTGAGTCATGGCATGCTCAGCTATTTGATTACATGTTATTTTGAGTTGTGTCTATAAGGGTGTTCCTGGATGAGTTCAGCATTTGAATCAGCAGACTGAGTCCAGAAGGTTGCCCTCCCTATTGTGGGTGGGCATCATCTAATCTGCTGAAGGCATGAATGGAACAAAAAGGTGAAGAGGGGGAGAATTTGCTCTCTCACTGATGATTAAGCCTGGGAAATTTGTCTTGTGTCCTTAAATTAGGACTTATATTGTAGGTGCTCTTAGTTCTTAAGTATTTGAACTCAGACTGTAACTACATCTCTGGATTTCCTGGGTTTCTAGCTTGCAGTCTGCAGATTGTGGAACTTTTCAGCATCTATAATCATATAAACTAACTCTTTACAAATCTTTATAAATCTCTAATAGATAGATAGATAGATAGATAGACATATATAGATGGATATAAATACAGACATAAATCTGTTTCAATATACATACTTTTGGTTCTGTTCCTCTGGAGATTTTGAGAAACATAATTTTAAGGATAGGTTTTATGAATTGATTTTAGGGTTTCTGGAATTGGCTCTTGAATCTGATTAGATTTAATGATCTTAATGACTGTTTCTAGTAGTAAGATAGTGCTGGTAATTCATAGCAGACACTGGTCATAGAGATACACAAAATGTCTGTGTTGGACACTTATAACCAACTACTTATAAGCAGGCAGCTGGGTAATTGTGTGCATGTTACTTTCAAACATTTGTGGAAAACTATAGAACATAATGAGATAAGGTTGTTACTCCTAATGTCACTGGATAAGGTGGTGAAAGATAAAGATGAGCTCAGGGATTTGAATTTCCAGGTCAAATAAGACACAAAAGACCTAAAAGCTTCTATTGTTTCCTGAAGGAGACCCTTATCTCCTATAGTTTCAGAGCTGTAATTACTGAAATTCAAATGCAGAATCTCATTTACCCCTGGTTAAATTACAATACAAGTTGAATGCAGAATCTCACAGGGTGTCTACTGGTAAAGTGATTAGCAAAGAATGGGACCTGGTAAGCAATGATAGGGATGTGTAGGAAGACTTTGATGAAGCTACAGATGGTCTAAATTCTGGTGAGTTTTCTTTGCCAGTGGAAGAGGGCTTCCAATCACCAATGATATCAGCCAATCCATCCCTGACATCTGCGTCTGAGGCAATTAATATTACATTGTCTGAGGAAACTGTAATGGCCACCCCTGTAGCAGTTGTCAAGCAAAACAATGCTGATTCTTCTCACTACCCTTCTTCCACCACCCTTCTTTGCTTCTAGACCTATTACTAGACTCAAGTCCTAAGAGGACATTAATGATGAACTACAAAATATGACCCATGGGACAGTGCATTGCACTCTAAAAAAACTACTTGTGTTTTCTAATTTATACAGACAGATATTAAGGGAACATGTATGGGAATGGATACTAAAGGTGTGGGATAATGGTAGAAGAATATAAAGTGGAATCAGGCAAAATGTATTGATACAGGCTCACGAAGGAGAGATTTTGCATTTTATATTGCAACTTGGGGAGTCCTGAAGGGCTGTGAAGGTTGTGTGGTTAGTTGAAACATGGGTGGCCCACAGTGAGTAAATCAGAAATGTGAGATCTGTTATGGTTTAATGTAAAGGAAGGGATTAAAAAAACATAGGGGTTATTGAATGTTAGAGTGGACTTGTCATTTAAGACCTACTCACCCATACTGAGAGTGTCCAGAAGACATACCTTTTACTAATACTGGAGAAATAAATTTATGAGGGGAGTTTTGACATCCTTGAATAGCTCTGTGATTGTTTTTCTCTGTAGTCCAGACCTTACAGTGGGAACTATAGCCGCTGAGTTAAGAAACCTAAATATAATGGAAATAATTGGATCCCAGGGTGGCAGGGACCAGATGGGGGCACTCAGTTACCAAAGGCAAATTAAGTGTGGTTAGCATAGTGGGCAGCAGAGTCAGAGCAGCAATCAGAATACCCTGGCTCATGCAGACCTGTTGTGTCGGCAAGTTGATTATGGTGTTCCTAGAAGAGAAATAGAGAAGAGACATTCTAAATTCTTACTTGATCTTTATAAATAGAAAAATTCCAGGGTAAGTGAACAAAAGTCTTACCAAATCATAAAAACAGAGAGGCACTTGATCCAGGTTTCAGACCCAGAATCCCTTAAAAGGAGCGTGGGTCTCCCTAAGGATAGACCTTGGTAAACTATCAAACATTTATACTGTTAATCTTTCTCCCAGTTCCCTTTGGACTAGTTCTAAATGGACACTAATTCCAGGAGACTGAAAATGTAACTGTGGTCCATAGTCAGAGTAGAAGCTTGTGCAAGTCAAGTAACTTGTGGAATTTTAGCTCATGTTCCTCCCACATTGGACATACTACTACTTATCTTGTAGTTATTTCTCCAGCCTCAGAAAGCAGAATTGAAACAGAGTGTGCAGCTGGCAAAATCTCCACAATTGGCTCCCTAACCTGTGCAGCACAGAAATATTATGGTGGGAGAGGCCAAGAGGAAGCCTCTATAACTGTCTCTACTTAAGAAAATACATTTGTGGAGGGATTACAGAGATTAGTGCCAGTATCGAGTACTTGAAGGATCCATGGGTGGTGGTTCCCATCACATCCTACTGAATTTGGCCAGTACAGAAGACAGAGATCTTGAAGAATAGCAGTAGATTATTGTAACTTTATCAGGTGGCGATTCCAATTGCAGTGCTGTACCGGGTATGATTTAATTGTTGAGGAAATTAATACCCTGGCACCTGGTATGCAACTATTGATTTTTCTCTCCTTCTCCTTTACCTTCACAAAGAACACTTCACTTCTGACACTCTGGACACCAAATGTATGGAGATTTTGCCTCACAGAGGCAATTCTCTTGACACCAAATGGGTATCTTATGATTTATCTCCATTCTGACACTCTGTACCCAGAGATAGTATCAGATCCCAAAGGTTAAGGGCTCAGTCCCAAAAGACTGACCCCACCATACTTCTGATGCCAATTTCAACTAGTAGGTCCTCAGGTAACCCACAACTTCTATCTGATTTGGCTACATATCCAAGGCTTCCATGACCCCTCCTCAAGATCAATTAATTTGCTAGAGCTGCTTACAGAATTTAGGGAAACACTTAACTTTAACCAATTTAGTAAAGAATATGATAAAGGATTCAGATGAACTTCCAATGAAGAGCTATAATGTAGTGAGGTCTGGGTGGGTCCCAAGCACTGGAGCTTCTGTCCCCATGGAGTTGGGTGTGTCACTCTCCTGGTGTGGATGTGTTCACTAACATGAAAGCTCTCCCAACCCAGTATTTTTGGGAGTTTATGGAGGCTTCATCATGTAGACATGATCGATCATTAACTCCATTTTCAGACCTTCCTCTTTTGAAAAGAATGGGGGGAAAGACTGAAAATTCCAAGCCTCTAATTATGGCTTGGTCTTTCCAATGACCAACCCTCATCCAGGAGCCATTCACGAGCCCCCCCACCCTCCCTCGGGATTGCTTTATTAGCACAAAAGTCACTCCCTTCATGCAAGAAATTACAAGTGTTTCAGGAGCCAGTGTCAGAACCAGGGTCAAAAACCAAATATTAGAACAAAAGATGATCCTAGTGCTCTTACCACTTAGGGAATTACAGGGGTGTCAGGAGATCTATGCCTGGAACTGGAGGCAGAGACCAATGTATATATTTTCTACTATTTCACATTTATTGGTATCTTTGCCAGGATAAAACTGGTGCCACTAGTCTTTCAGTATGCATAACATTTATTGCCACTGACTTTGGGTTCTGCCTTCTTTTCTAGTCATTGAGGCCTCACCCTTGGCAGCTGCTCAGCCAGGTGATTGGTGCATGAGTTGGTTGGACTTTAAACTCTTCTTTCCTCCATGGAAAGGATTTGCTGTAGACATATCCTCTTAATTTCTTCGGGCAGTATTCCTTGGTCAACATTAAATAGTGGGGGCGCAGAAATCAAGTTTACTGATGTAAGCAAAGCAAAACAAACACACAACACACATTCATTGGGATGTATTTAGAAATATTATTACCTTTACACATAAAATTAGTTTCATATAATGTGGACTTGATTTTTAACATAAATTTAAGTCTAAGAAGTTATTTGTTATTATAATTTCCCATTGGTCCCTCTCCTGCACAATAATTTCTAACCTGGATTAAGTAACAATTTATAGTTATTGTTCATACAATTCCAATCAATACCAAAATCCTACAATGAAAGGCAAAAAACAGTAAAATTTTTTGAAGGATAAAATACAGTCATGACACTTACAACATTACTAGGGAACCAATAAAAAATCCCCACCGTAAATTATACTGAACCTTTTTATTTATAACTACTACAAGTAGGATGGTCATAAATTTCATGGAACTGGAAAACTGTGAATGATTCATCTGGCCAATAAGAATGTCAAATGCTTTAATAATTCTTTCCAAAAAAAAAAAAAACACCACAGAGTTTCAAAAGGTTTCTTTTCAAATTCTGCTAAAAATGAAATATTTGTAATTTAGGTATTAGTTTTTCCTTTGTCTAATAAGGGAGTTCAATTTCAGTCAAAGGCTTCTCCTTTCCGGGGTGCCTGGGTGGCGCAGTCGGTTAAGCTTCCGACTTCAGCCAGGTCACGATCTCACAGTCCGTGGGTTCGAGCCCCGCGTCAGGCTCTGGGCTGATGGCTCGGAGCCTGGAGCCTGTTTCCGATTCTGTGTCTCCCTCTCTCTCTGCCCCTCCCCCGTTCATGCTCTGTCTCTCTCTGTCCCAAAAATAAATAAAAAACGTTGAAAAAAAAAAATTAAAAAAAAAAAAAAAAAAAAGGCTTCTCCTTTCCAAGGGAGGGGCAAATACTGTTGAATGTATAGGGAGAAATCCTAACAGTCAGAAGAAACCACGAGAAATACATCTTTTCTTCTCCCTGATTATGTGAGATCTCAATAGCTTCTGTAGCTGTTACTTTATTTATTTATTTTTTTTTTAGTTTTTTAATATGTTTTAGTGTTTATTTATTTTTGAGAGAGAGAGAGGGAGACACAGAATGTGAAGCAGGCTCCAGGCTCCACGCTGTCAGTACAGACCCCGATGTAGTGTTCCAACTCATGAATCTCGAGATCATGACCTGAGCCAAAGTCGGATGCTCAACCTACTGAGCCACCCAGGAACCCCGTAGCTGTTACTTTAAAACATGGTATACATAGTCGGAGAGAACAGTATCATTAGACATGCATGAGAAGTAGTCTTCCTGCTATACTGTATGCAAGGTAAACCTCAAAAACAAAAGAGAAAATTGGTGTACTATTAAGCAATACTAAATGAAACTCAAACGTATTTTGGAATCACTTGAGAAGAATAAAGCCCCTGGGATTTGATTTAATTGGTGTTGGATATGATTGGCCATCAGGATATATAAAAGCCTTACAGGTTATTCCACTCTGCATCCAAGGTTATGGGAACCACTGAAGCCACGTGTAATTTTGATGATTTCAATTTTCAACTGAAACATTTTAGATGAAAGATAAGTAGTTATAATTGTAAGTAGAACATATCTCGTTTTCACATATGATTCAGCTTCAAGTGGAATGTAAAATATGATTAAAAATAAAGCCTAAAATGAACAGATAGCATTGTACCTGTTTAAATAAAATGTATTTAATATGACTTCATAGATCCTCATATTTTTCAAATATACATTTCTACATGAAAACAAATGTGATCCTATTTGAGATTATTGTTTCCCAAGTGTTGAATATTGATGGTTATTAATTTGTAATTCTTTCTTTAGATTGAAAGATATTTGTGGCACACAATAGAAAAAAGAGAGTGTGAAACAGAAGAAAAACAAGGTTAAATTGATATTGTGAAGCATGTTCCTGGGAGAAATTCTTTGTAGTTTTGTTTGAGGCAGTGAAGCCTAAGTCCTCTGTCAGAGGCTGGTAAAATGCAGTGCATTTTAATTTTGACTTTATTAAAATAAATTGGTATATTTTGTTACATCTTTCTCTCTAGGCATAAGCTACTTTCCATGATTTTAATTACACTGCATATACAATTTGCAGCCTGATAAAACAATATATATTATATGGTGCAATTAACAATAATTCTCCAGAGAAATACAGCAACTTTTGAATTAATTGAAAAGGTTGGGTATAATTGTTTATGTAATCAATTTACCTATAATTTACTTTTAATTAGACTTCTTATATATAATTTTAAATATAAAATAATTTTAAAAATATTTTTAAAGTTCTTTTTATTTTTTTTAAGTTCATTTATTTTTGAGAGAGAGAAAGCACATGCAGGTGCTAGCAGGGGAATGGCAGAGAGGGAGGGCAGAAAGAGAATCTCAAGCAGGCCCCACGTTCCATCAGGCCGGAGTCCAATGTGGGGCTCAGTATCAAAACTGTGAGATCATGACCTGAGCCAAAATCCAGAGTCAGACGCTCAACCACATGAGCCACCCAGGTACCCCTAAAAGTTCTTTTTCTATTGTTTTTCATGTATTTATTATTATATTCTATATCTTTTGGAGCAGAAGTGGTCAACAGAAAGGAAATAAGAGAAGTTATGGAAATAATATATTTAGTCATTAATGATCTATGGGCCATGCCAAGTGACTTGGGTTATCTATTATTATGAATGTGTTTTCCATGAAGATGAGCTTTCTACCACCTCTCCTCTGGTAGAAATGCAGAAGATAAATGTGTGAGTAAAGGAGTACATACTTTTATTTTTGTATCCTGTCTTAAAACAGGAATAACATCATGTAGAAATGATACACTGATGCAAATTACACTTATAATTTTTTAAATTGGGTGTGGAGGAAAAGGAATTCTTGTGGACTGCTGGTGAGAATGCAAACTGGTATAGCCACTGTGGAAGACAGTAAGGAGGTTCCTCAAAAAGTTAAAAATAGAACTACGCTACAATCCAGCAATTGCACTACTGGGTATTTACCCAAAGAATTCAAAAACACCAATATGAAAGGATATATGAACCTCTGTGTTTACTGCAGCATTATTTACAGTAGATAAACTGTAGAAGCAGACTGTGTCCATTTATAAATGAATGAATAAGAAAAAGTGCCATATACACACATACTGGAATATTATTCACCTATAAAAAGAGATAAAAGAATGAAATCTTGCCATTTGCAACAGCATGAATGGAGCTAGAGTATAATGCTAAACAAAATATGTCAGTCAGAGGGATACAAATGCCATATGATTTCACTAATATGTGGAATTTAAGAAACATAACAAACAAAGGAAAAAAAAGAGACAAACCAAAGGACAGACATTAACTATAGAAAACAAACAGATATTTAGTTGACAAGAGGGGAGGTATGTGGAGGCATGGGAAAAAAATAGGTTACTGACATAATAAGCATGGTTTATAGGATGTAACAATGAAGCAATGCAGGCTGGCACAATGACTTCCCTGCTCATTCTTTGGACATTTAAGATGCTATATTTATTTCATATTGCAAGATACAATGATTAAGAAATTAAATTATTAACTCTATATAATAATCAAAACTTCAAACGTAATTAAAAAATTGTTACCCTACTTCCTTCAGTTCAAAGGTATTTGAATTAAGAAGTCTTCATTTTGGAAAGAAATGATGTAGTTTTTTTATTTCATAATCCTCTGGTCTTGGCGATCCTAGCATTATTTTGCATTTAGCAGCTAAAATGTTTTATAATAAACTTACTAGACTTGTGTTGTATGTAGATAATTAAAGGATAATAACTGAGTCTTGGATATCCATCTTTCAACCTACCTATCTATCCATCTGTCTTTCAGTTTATTTATATGCTTATTTATGTTTTTAACTCATATGAAATGGAATTTTTGTTAATTTGGATAACCATTTGGCAATATAAAATGAAGGTAGTTCAGCCAAGAGATAATCTGACTATGAATGAATGAATGAATGAATGAAGAAATAAAGAAATAGAGAAGAGATTTTAGTACCACTAAAGTAAATGCACTAAGAATTTTCACATGCCTGAGGACAAGCTGCTGAACATTTTGCTTTGGGTTTTTGCGTAGATAAAGCAGAGAGTCAATGGAATATTTAATTCAGTGCCCATGAAATGGAAATGAATGATTTGTTTAGAAGCAAGCAAATACTTGGAAGAACTTTACTGTCTAAGGCCTCATCAATGGACACTAACCAGTATTTCAGTTTTGGGGCACCTGGGTGCCTCAGTTGGTTGAACATCTGACTCTTAATATCAGTTCGAGTCATGATCTCACAGTTTGTGAATTTGAGCCCCACATCAGGTTCTGTGCTGATGGCATGGAGCCTGCTTGGGATTCTATCTCTTCTTGTCTCTGCCTCTCAACTGCTTGTGATCTCTCTCTGTCTCTGTCTCTGTTTCTCTCTCATAATAAATAAATATACAAAATAAAATAAAATAAAATAAAAGTTTTAGTTTTAAAACAAAATATTCATTATAAAAATCATGATGCTCGTGCAAACATAAGATGAAAGTGTCAAATACTTTATTCCATTAATTCATTAGTAAGGAATGAGTAAGATATGATAGCTCAAAGCTAGGTGTATGTAGGTAGTTTTGGATAAGATTGCTCAGTTAGATACAATACTAGTTAATATCCAACAAGACCACACAATGTAATCTATGGGGTGGTTTTATCCTGGAAAGTATTTGCATCTCTACCAGACAAGTTCTACAAGGTAGTCATAGGCTAAAGAGGTGTAAAATAACCCAGGAGATAGAAACATAAAGCCATTACTGTACTGAAAATACATCCAGTAATTTCTTAATAAATCATTAAGTCTTAACAGAGCATTAAAAGAGAATGAGGATACCACTGGGAAAATAAAGAATAAAAGGAAAATGGATGAATTATGTTGAAATTTAGATAAAGAATAGCAAAATAAAGAAAAAGTAATGTAATACTTAAACAGGAAAAATATTTTAAAAAATTCAAAGTCTCTTTTGGTTGAAAATTTGCTATATTTGTAAACTTTCCCCTATTATAGCTTACAAATAAACTATGCCTGTGAATCTTACATAGAAATTTATTTAATTAAAGGCAATTAAGGGGTACCTAGGGTCTCAGTTGGGTAAGCGTCTGACTCTTGGTTTGGCTCAGGTCACGCTCTCTCATTTGGTGAATTTCAGCCCCACATTGGGCTCTGTGCTGCCAGCTTGGATTCTGCTTGGAATTTTCTCTCTCTCCTTCTCTCTCTGCCCCTCCCCTGCTTGTACTGTTTCTCTCTCTCTCTCTCAAAATAAATAAATATTAAAAAAATAAAAATAAAGGCACTTGAAATACAATTTTTCTCATGCATAAAACGATTTTCCTTAAGAAATGAGGAAATGCATATTTAAAAACTCACGTTTTTTTAGTGAAGAATTTAAAATCACGTAAGTCATTTTGAAAGCTCTAATCCCTAATTATGTTTAGTTATTATTCTCAGAATTCTGTGCCTGTAGTCGATCTTCAGTTAAATGTACTTAATGTATATCACAGGAAACTAATAAACTCATCAATAATTGTAAATGAAGCACATAAAAAAAAAGAGATGAGTGGGTACTATCAAAATACTATTTGTGTCAAAGCCGAAGAAATCATGTTTTTATTAAATACCTGTGACATGTCTCACAGTGTCAATCATAATATACATGACAAAATTCTAGAATTTAAAAGATCCTTAGAAATTATCTGGTTGGACATTATAAATGGTAGTGAAATATGTAGAGCAGGTTATCTTTAATGCTTGTTTATTTTGAGAGAAGATTAGAGAGAGAGAATGTGTGTAAGTGTGTGAGCAGAGGAAAGGCAGAGAGAGAAGGAGAGAGAAAATCCCAAGCAGGCTCCCTGCTGTCAGCACAGAGCCTGACATAGGTCTTGATCCCACAAACCTTGAGATCATGACCTGAGCCAAAATCAAGAGTTGGATGCTTAACCAACCAAGCCACCCAGGTGCCTTTAGAGCAAGTTATCTTTAGATGTCTTGTTGAATACATCTAATCCTTGGAAATTTGCTACCATATGAGACACTATTGAAATAATTTTCTCACATTCAGATGAAATCTTTATTCCTATCATTTCTATTTGTTCTCTAAACCAAAATAAATTATTTGTCTTCAATATGACAGGAGTTCAAATATTTGAATTTGGTTAGTATGTTATGATGACTTGCCCTAATGTTTTCCTTTGTGTGCAAAACATATCCAACATTTTTAATTGTTCTTCACATGACTTAGTTCTCAGTGTATACTCCATTTTGTTCCCATAGCTTTGGTCTGGCTCAAGGCCATCTGTAGCTTTATTAAAATGTATTGTTTAAATCAGATAACATTATTTCAGACAGAGATTCCTGGTTGATTTGATTACATATATATTTAAATTTTGGGCAATAGTCTTTCCATCGCTAGCAGGATGGCGAAATTGATTATAAGTCAACATTTCATCTCAGAAGAACTAGAAAAGCTGGATGAATTTTTTAAATTGTCAGGGAAATGAAAATTTGAGTTTGAGATATCAGGTATTCTTCCGATGTATTTACCCTAAGGAGAATTTGTTAATTCTGCACATGGGCTAACCTCTGAAAATTTGAGCTTCACAAGGAAAAGGCCTGGATAAATCCATTTGAACTTTTAAATGTGGTGGGACTGACATGACAAAATTAGAAATTTGAAAGGCCTTAAATACACAGCCAGTTTCCTCCTTGAGACATTTGCTGAATTCTGTAGATGCAAGGGCAGAGAGGGTACAGACCTGAACAAAAAAAAATTATGAAAAAGCAGATTAGAAATACCTTATGCCTCTGGTTCCTGAGGAAAATGTGGTGTTTCAGGATTGTCATTGAAAGCTCTGGAGACAATGCTGTAGAAATAAGGATAAATCAAGAAGTAGTCTGATTATTACCCAAAGAATAGGCTGTCTCAGTGCAGCTCAGTTTCATAATTGGTCTAGTATTATCAGTGTTCCCACTTATCCAGCTATTGGAGGAATAGAGAAACTATTTTTGGCATGTTAATGTATTCTGAAGATCTTTATTTTGTATTTTTTTTTTAAAATTCACAATGTCCGACATTTAATTAAAATTGATAGTTGTTAAAAAAGATAAGACCATATGACCTCTAACCAGGAAAAAAAATAAACAAGAAAAGTGAACTAAGACATAAAGATATTAGCATTAGTAGGCAAGTATTGTAAATTAACTATAATTAATACACTCAAAAAAGGAAGAAATGTGGAGAAAATGGTAAAAAGCAGAAAATATTACCAAAGAATTGAAATCTGCATATAAACAAGCAAATGGATATTCTAGTCTTGAAAACCACCATATTTGAATTTAAGGACTTTTTGGATAGGAGAGCAGATTGAATACAATAGAATACTGACAAACTGACTGGAAGACTGTCAATAGAAAAGTTCCTAACTGAAGCAAACAAATGAAAAAAAAGTAAAGGCAAAAGAATTTAAAAGATCTGTTTAAGTCAAAACTTGTGGCATTTGTATAATAGAAATTTCACTTAGATAAGAGAGAAAAAATGAAAAAGAAACAATATTTAAACAGGTAGTAGGTCGGAAGCATTTAAAAGAGATGAAAGATACCAGCTCACATATTCAAAGAAGCTTAGTGAAATTAAAGAATAAATACAAAGAATGCTGTAACTTATGTACATTATAGTAACACTTCTGAAAACCAAAAACCAAATGATAAAAGCAGTCAGAAAAGATACTAACATTATGACTAATAACCAACTTTACCAACTAAAACAGTGGAATCACGTTTCTCAAACAATGAAAGAAAAATAACTGCCGATCAAGATATTTTGTAATGGTGAAGTTATTATTCAGAATGAAATTGAAATAAAAACATGTGTTGACAAATAAAAAATAGAATTAAGCCAGTAAAGTTGCATTAAGTGAAATAATATAGGCAGTTTTTCACACAGAAAAATGTTTATTCTTAAAGGAGAAAGCAAAATGAAGGATGTAATGAAGAAGAGTATTAGAAAGGTAAATGAATTGATAGTGTGAATGAATATTAACTGTATTAAATGCTGCTAATAATGTTTTATGAAAAATAGAAGAGATGCAGAATTGAAAGCTTAACAATATTAACAGAAAAAGTAGGAGGATTAAATGGAATTAAATATTCTGATATAAATATTCTATACAAAATATAACTTAAATACTAAAAATTAGAAAATGAAATAAGAGAAGGTGCTTAAAATTGGTTAGGAACTTGGCATGTGTTCTGTGCCCATGTGATTTATAGATTGGTGTGTATTATAGTGAAACATTACTATTCTGAAAAAAAAAAAAGTCTGTGAAGGTCTTTTTATTTGTTCTGTGGTGATTTAGTTTTTCCAGGGAAGAATCCTCCAAATTTCTTAGAAAAGGGGGATGACAGGATGGAAAATAGAAAGTAAATACTTGCCTCTGTGTATTTTAAGAATCAGTTAGTGTTATAAACTGAGACTCCTACAGTTTAATATGCAACATTCATTAATTGTACTCCTCTTAACCCTGAACCTATCATGAAAATTTATCTACCTAGTATCCCACATTGATAGTTCTAGCTGAAAGTTTCCAGATAGAAGCTTCTATTCTCGGGGCACCTGGGTGGCTCAGTCGGTTAAGCGGCCGACATCGGCTCAGGTCATGATCTCGCGGTCTGTGAGTTCGAGCCCCGCGTCGGGCTCTGTGCTGACAGCTCAGAGCCTGGAGCCTGTTTCAGATTCTGTGTCTCCCTCTCTCTGACCCTCCCCTGTTCATGCTCTGTCTCTCCCTGTCTCAAAAATAAATAAAACGTTAAAAAAAATAAAAAAAGTAAAAGCTTCTATTCTCATGGAAGATGAGGTGTGGTGGCAAACATCTGGTAATTTGGGAGTGGGGATGGTGACCTAGGTACTCAAAGATTTTTTTGCAGACTTTTAAACTACCTTTTTTTTTTTTTAAACTTTATGGCTTATCCTTGTTTTCTAAGTTATATCCTCATTTGTCTTGTTTTTAGATAATTTATTTGGACATAATTGTGTTATCCCATGTGTTTGCTCAACATAAACAAATTTAATTTCTTTTCAATTATTTTGGGTTTTAAAAAACACACATTTTTCTTACAGATACATGTATATATGTTTGTAGATATATGTACATATATGTATGTATATATAATATACATAATATTAATAGATCAATCAGTACCAATATATAAAATATATATGTTATATGTCAATGTATAATGTATGTGAGATATAAATGTGTATATATGTTAACTTGTAGGTATTCAATATATATTATACTTTTTTTTTTAATGTTTATTTTTGAGAGACAGAGACAGAGAATGAGTGGGGCAGGGGCAGAGAGAGAGACACGGAATCTGAAGCAGGCTCCAGGCTCTGAGCTGTTAGCACAGAGCCTGATGTGGAGCTTGAACTAATGAATCATGAGATCATGACCTGAGCCGAAGTCAGATGCTTAACCAACTGAACCACCCAGGTACCCCAATATATGTTATACTTTATGCATGTGTATTGGTACTGATTGACTGGTCTATCAATTGGAGGCATATGATCATTTATATACATCATATAAATATATACATATACATATACATATACATATACATATACATATACATATACATGTATTTTGTGTAGCTCAGCACCATGAAAATAGACAGACATAGATACTGTATTAAGGGACATCAAGGAGGTCAAAGAAATGAGTCTGGAGACATAGAATATTTGAAAGAATTAGAGTAGAAGAAAAGGACACGTGAAAGAAAGAGTATGGAATAAAGTAACAGAAACAAAGAATATTCATGTGGTGCATCTGACTATAGTTCACTGAGATGCTGTAGGTCATCTGATTTTCAACCCAAGCCATATCCTATTTTGAGGGGATTTGCTTGTATAAAAATAAATCTTTCAGATGCTATAATATTTTGGCCAGCTTTAGGTCTTAAAGTAGCACCAGCTACTTAGATAGCAATGACCATAGATTGGACACTTCCCAGATCTTTCTGCCATTGTCCCAACAAGATAAATGTTCTACAAACACATTTTCTAGAAACACAATGTTCTACAAACACGTATAATATTTACATGATGGTTGCGAAAAATAATTTTTTTAAAAAAAATTTTTAATGTTTATTTATTATTGAGAGACAGACAAAGAGCGTGAGCAGGGGAGGGGTAGAGAGAGGGGGAGACACAGAATCTGAAGCAGGCTCTAGCCTCTAAGCTGTCAGCACAGAGCACGACGCAGGGCTTGAACTCACAAACTGTGAGATCATGACCTGAGCCGAAGTCGGTCACCCAACCAACTGAGCCACCCAGGTGCCCCCCAAAATAATTTTTATGGTAAAATATTTCACATTATTTTCTGGTGTAGAAGACAATACTTAAAAGAGCAAGACAAATTTGTTGATATTAGTTTAAGCTTGGCTAAACTACAAGTGACAATATGCAATTATAATGATAATGGAAAAAATAGCCACAGAAAGCACGAAGTACAATCTTAAAAAGCAGAACAAGACTTATTTGTGTTTTGTACAGCTTATTATTTAATTTTATTCAAATATAGCTGAATATGATAACAAATATTTCCATAATTAGTAGGTCATATATGTTATTCAACTATATTTAATAATAGATACAATATATGCATAACAGTTATTCATATTACTCATACTATTCTCAGACTCGAAGCAAGGGTATAATTTTTTATGGAATAATTTTCATTTTTTTACCTAAGCTTGATTTCTGTCATAATATTCTATATTTCAGACACTTTCAAATAAAATACATTTATACACATACAAGATTCAAAAATAATTTAATGACAAAGTATATTTTATGCCTACTATGTGCCACGCACCATGGATTTTATATTGATTTTTAATTACTTTGAAAGAGCATTATGGCAACTTCCCTTAACATTTGTTTAAAGATCACTGAAATATAAGGGCATTAAATAATCAAAAAATAAAAGAAATCATCTGACATTTGTTAATGCCAAGAATAAAATGATTATGTATGTTTTTATCTGGATATAAATGCTTTCCCCCCTAAGAGTTCATCATTAGTATGAGATGCTTTTTTTTCCACATCATAGTGGGAGTCTTTATAAATGCCTCTGTATTTTTAAAGACATACTAGGTTATACTCCAGAACTGTATATCACAGTCTACACAAAATGTCTGAAAAAGGTTCCATGCTGTTGGAAGGACATAACTTCAACCTTATAAACATCAAGGGCACTAAGAACCAATAGGAAACCTTTTTTTTTAATCTCAAAAAAAAAAAAAGTAGTAAGAAAATGCTTTGGGTTAAAAAAATTCAAGTAAAGGAAACTTTTTTTTCATTTTTTTTAAGTAGACACCAGTTTTATTTATCATTTTGCCAAAGATCAGAAAGTGTTAGCAAGTATAAAGGGAAATAGGCATTCTTGTGTACTGCTGATTATATACATATATATTAATATATATTATATATATATTTGACATATTAATTCAAATTAAATATGTACAGATTTTTTTATTCCAGTAATTTAATCTCTAAGAATTTATCCTATAGCTACTCTTGGTCACATATATGTAAGAACTTTTCTGAATGTCCATAAAAGACTAATCAAATTAATTAAGGTACACCCATGCAATTTTTAATGCCATTCAAAAGATTGAGGGTTTTTTTTTTATTGAATTTTAGTTGATACTCAAAGTTACATTAGTTTCAGTGTACAGCATAGTGATTGGACAAGTCTATAGGCTGTAAAAGACAGTGGATGAGAATTCATGAGACATGGATTCTAAGCCTGAAATTTCAGCTACTGGCCACTATTGGGCATTATGATGAGCAAAGATTTAGATTTCGTGGAAGTCATTTTCTTCATGTGTAAGGTAAAAGAATTTACCGATGACTCATATTTTCTCTACTAGCTACTCTAGGTATATTCCAATTATTTCATGTCTCTGTTACCAATATACTAATCATTTAAACTATAATTTTATAGTTAAACATAAGAGTGACTTCTAATACTGTCTCTTATTTTTTTTTCATTCTTTGGATTATTAAAGTACATTTAAGGGGAAATTGATAACTTGCAATATTTAAATGTGAAGACCTGTTAATGAATAGGATAGAGTTTCACATGAATATATTTGTGGTGCAAATTCTTTATCCTTTATCATTTGAATGATCATAATTATCATTTGAATAATCATAACTATAAAACTCTGTCATATGAGCCATAATTCATCCTGATATTTACTAAAACTGCCTTTTGAGAGAATTTCTTCATCTTACTTCCACAAATTAGTAAATATATCAATGACTGATGACTTAGCTTACATATAAACTGGTGACCTTGAGGTAAAAGTTTTAACATCTCATTACAAATCTACTTCCTGAGTCTTTTTTTCTTCCCATTTGTGTTTTGTTGTTTAAGCTATTCTGTGCATGCCTGAGGACTATTATTTAAAGATGTACTAGTGCTCTTAAGAACATATTAGTAAGTAACTCTAGTTGCTCTCTTGTTTTCAGGAGGATGTATATTAAATATTTACCATCAGAATAAACAAAACGACTTACATAGTAATTGCAATTCTTCTAAAATAAATTTTATCATATAAGTGAAATAAACCATTTGTCAGCACTCAGAAATAGGTCTTTATCTCCAGATTGAAAACGAAAGTGTTATCGTAGTGTTGAATATTATTTCATTCAGGGAATAAGATCTTGTCATTCTTTAGCTGAGCTGGCAAGGAAAATTCTGGAAATATGTGCTTTCCAAAGACTAAAATCAGAGCATGTAAAATTTTCTTCTTGCAAGTGCTATCCATTTGTTTATCCATTATCCATATTTCCATTATCTATTCATCCATCCATCCATGCAAGAAATATTTACTGAAATCTCCCTTGCCTCAGATACAGTTCTGGGTGCAGGAACAAAGCAAAAGCTCTCTCATCAGGGCGTCTGGGTGGCTCAGTCAGTTAAGCCTCCGATTTCAGCTCAGGTCATGATCTTGCAGTTTGTGAGTTTGAGCCCCGCAACAGGATCTGTGCTGACAGCTGAGAGCCTGGAGCCTGCTTCTGATTCTGTCTCCCTCTCTCTCTGCCCCTCCCCTGTTCATGCTCTGTCTCTTAATAATAAAAAAAAAATTAAAAAAAGCTCTCCTCATGTAAGAATGTTACACTTCATATAAATTTCACTTTTGATTGATTAGACAGAGTAGCCTTCTATTCTTGTCAATATTTAGAATGCTGTTTGACACACTGAAATATTGGACATTCTAGATTTATTTGACTTATCTTTTTATTTCTGCCATCTCTCTTTTCTCTCTTTCTTCCTAAATCACACCTTTTCCCCCCTTGCTTCTGTTTGTATTACCTAACCTATCTTGTATTGCACTAATTTATTTTACTAGTCACATCCTCTACCATTGTTTTTTACTTTCAGAGCTATGTTTCTCTTGCTAAACAAAGTTTTCTATGTCAAATATTTTTTGTTGTAATTTTATTTTATGTTGTTGAAAGTGTAAATATTATCATTGAAGTGCTTTATTTTAATACTCATATGAAAGTATAATTAATACTTTTACAAAACTTTGTTTTTATAATTTTTCTATTTGTTTTGCCTTTACTGCAATGCATTTACTCTATTTTCCTAGGTCTCTCTTTTTCAGTTGCTGATTCCTTTTATTTGTTGATTTTAATTTGTTCAAGTTGCCTGCTTATATTTATATATCATAATATATACTTCCTGTTATTGGTAGCTAGTATGGGCTCTCCACAGCAAATATTTCTGTCACAATTTGATTTTCTCTGGTAAGTCATGCTCGCTCTCATCCCCTCGGCAGGGACCAGTGGAATATTATTGGGTCCTTCTCAAGGTCAATAGAAAGTTGCTCTTCTCCTTACATGGGAAGAAGAATGGTCTTAAAGAGAACCTACTCTTCAGTTCAGCTGGAGATTTCAGGGTTTGGTAGGCAGTTGAAACCTTCATTGGTCTTCCTCTGATAACAGGAAGATGGTTAATAACTTTGCCATTTCTGATGGCTATCTTAACAAGCACATTAATTTGCTTCCTTTCTTTTTTAAGATTTTATTTTTAAGTAATCTCTATACCCAACATGGCTCTCAAATTCACAGCCCAGAGATCAAGAGTCACACGTTCTACTGACTGAGCTAGCCAGGTGCCCCCTTCAAGCACATTAATTGGAGTAGAAGTCAATAAGCATCCTTAGAATAAGGAAGTGGATATAGAGATTTCAGGCAAAAGAACATATTCCTTCATTAACTCTCTCATAAGCATCTCTTGAATTTCTAGGTGAGGCTGATATATCTTTCCAGTTGGCTACACTTAGGAAAATTAGGGTAAAGAGAAAAGTTTACATGCTTAGATCACGTCCTGTGTCCTTTCCTACTCTAATTCTAATTTTCACAGTTCCTTCAAACTTAAAAAAAAACTACAATAAAAATACTGCATATTTTTAGCTCCTAAAAATAAGGGGACAAAAATACTGTGGTAAAAAATGTCTAGAGGAGTGCACTTCTTAACAATATTCAATTGCTAAGTAAAGAGAGAAGATTTTTTTTCCAGTTTATGTACTGATGTCAGATAGCTATGTGTTTCGGAACATTGAACTCTTGTGTGTTTGCAATTAGTCTTGAAGGAAGGTCTATTAAGTAGGACATAAAATTCATTGATTGTTTTCAGTGCCATATTTCCCTGCTAAGAATGCTCCGGCCAGAGATGGCTGGGTACCATGTAGCATTTGATTGTTTTGGGGGGACAAATACAAAAATTTTTCTACTTCTTCAAAGTAAACATTTAAAATAATTTTTTTTAGGGACGCCGGGGTGGCTCAGTCAGTTTAGCATTTGACTCTTGGTTTCGGTTCACGATTTGATTTTGTAATTTCCTGAGTTTGAGCCCCTCGTCTGACTCTGTGCTGGCAACGTGGACCTTGCATGGGATTCTCTCTCTCTCTCTCTCTCTCCCACTCTGTCTCTCTCTCAGCCTCTCCTGCACTTGTGCTGTCTCTGTCTCTCTCAAATAAATAATAAACTTTAAAAAACGACATAAATAAAATAATTTCTCTTGGACCCTCTATGGCCATTAGATCTATAAGTCTCAATATTACTCCTTAGTGCATATGTGCATTATCATGTTTCCAAAGGTGGAGTACTAGGTATATTCAAGCATAAAGTTTTATTTGATTTGTCATTCAAAAATTATGTGCTATCTTTTATAAAATTTGTGAGAGGAGGCCTTAAAGGATAATACTTTTTAGAACTTTATAAATCATGTAACTCTAATTTCAAAAAAATGCATTTTTAAACATTATTTCTATTCTAATAGAAAAATGCATCAATTTTTCACTATAATTCAGCAGTCTTCTGTTGCCTCTCTTCTTTGGGAAACTTATTTAACCCTCTGTAATTTAGGTGTATGAAAATATCAGTAACCTTTAATGATTAAGTTGAAGCACAGCACTTATTTATTTATTTATTTATTTATTTATTTATTAAAGTTTATTTATTTTAAGAGAGAGAGACAGCACAAGTGGGGAGAGACAGAGAAAGAGGGAGAAGGCAGGGAGAGGGAGGAAGAGATAAAGAGAGAATTCCAAGCAGGTTCTGCGCTGCTAGCACAGGGCCCGATGTAGGACTTGAACCCACAAACTGCAAGATCGTGACCCAAGCTGAAATCGAGAGTCAAATGCTTAACTGAGTGAGCCACCCAGGCTCCTTGGTACTTCATATTTAAAACCATAAAACAAATCAGTGTTAGAGGAGATTGACATTTTGGTTGCCATTTGTGTATGTGTGTGGGAGGGGGCTGGTGTGTGTGTGAGAATGCATTGAGTCCTGCATAGCAGTTTTTACTTATCTTAGCACAGCATTGTGCGATACTTAATGTCACCTGATAACTTATATTGCAGATATATGGTCTCTACTTGTAGGTATGTCTATATGGAGCAAATGTATTTTAGTTTATTATCTGGAAGCTAAAGAAGATGGTAGTAAAACTCCCAAATGATTGATGGGAAAGAAAAACATTCACAACAACAGATGAAAACAGTATTCAAGAGAAAAATAAAAGAGAATAGAATAAATTTGTCCAAATATTCTCATCTATATTTGTGTGAAATATTTAATATTCTAACAAAATAGTAATGGTAAAAACTGTCCTTTCCTCAAGCCATACACTTGGTAGTTTAGCCTAGTTTGCACAGACTGGGTAATGGTTAGCTCTGGATCTGACTTTTATACTAAATAAAGCAGATAAAGCATCATGGCAAATCTGTCTCTACTTCTTTTGGACACATAGGTAGGTAGCCAATATTTTTTAACTTTTTTTTTTTATAGTTAGGTGTGAGTATGTGACTGAGATTTTTGGGAATACAATGTCAATTGAAGTTATTTATGTAAACCCTCTGGTAGAATAGATAAATTATACTATTTAGCAAAGGAGAAGGAGAAGGAGAAAGAGAAGGAGAAGGAGAAGGAGGAGGAGGAGGAGGAGGAGAGGAAGAAGAAGGAAGAAGGAAGAAGGAAGAAGGAAGAAGGAAGAAGAAGAAGAAGAAGAAGAAGAAGAAGAAGAAGAGAAGAAGTCGTCACTTGTATTAAGGTAAGGTTGCTGCCAGGGCACCTCAGTGGGTTAGTCAGTTAAGTGTCTGACTATTGACTTCTCAGGTCACAATCTCTCAGTTCATGGGTTCAGGCCTTGCATCAGGCTCTGCATTGAGGTGTGGAGCCTGTTTGGGATTCTCTCTCTCCCCCTCCCCTGCTCTCTCTCTCTCTGTCTCTCTCTCTCAAAATAAAGAAATAAACTTCAAAAAAAAAAATAGGGTTACTGCCATAACAGTTAGACCTCCCCAAAGCATTAAAATATATTTCAAAAACCTCCCATATGAGTTTCTTTTTTGCACTTTTCCAACTTGGTGCAGGTAATGACAGGACCCAGGATATGGTGGAGCCCCAGCTGAAAAGAACATGAGTCTGTAAATTACCTGATGGAAAAGAACTACTCATGATTTATAACACTTCTTTTGTATTGTTATGAAAGTAAATAATTATCTTCTATTTTATTGGAGATGTTGTACATTTTTAAGGCATTGTTTATGATAACTTAGCCTACCCAGATGAACACAGCATCTTTTTAGCTAAGGAGAGGTCTCTTACAAGTTCAACTTCCTTGTTGTTTTATTCTCCTCCAGATCATATTCTTAAATGTATTCGTTTGAGACATTCTAATGATTTTTGTTATATCCCTTCTTAAGAGTAGTGTCTACCAGCTCCTTTATATTTTAATCATTAAATGTTTTAATAAAATAATAACATAGTAAGGAGAAAGTAATACAAGAGGAATTGAAAATGCACATTTTGTAATTCTCAGAATATTATTATATCTCCTTTGGAGTATTTCTAAGTGTTTTAAATTAAATTATGTATCTAAAACTCCTTAGGATATTGATTAACATGTAATTGGTACCTGTTAAAAGCAGGCTAGGTTGCAGAACAAAAAATAGAAATAAAACAAAAGCCAAACAAACACATAAATAAATAAAATGATTTGTAAGAAATAGAGGTTTATTCCTAATTCATGTAACAATACTGGGCAGGTAACAGGTTGTCAGGGTGTTCCTCCTTCAGGTAATCATGCATGATGATTAACACTGGCTTTCTGGGTTGTGCTCACTACGTTCCAGCTACTGAGAAAGGCAAAAGATCATGGAAGAAGATCACTTCCATAGGAAGTGTTGTATGGCCTAGAGCAGGTGCAGAGTTAGTTTTGCTCACATTCCACTGGCTAGCAGTCACATGGCCATAAGTAAGATCAATGGAGCCTTTGATCTTCTGGAGCCTTTTCACTTTTTCCACAAAGAAAAGAAACTCCTGGATTTGGGAGAGTAGCTAACAATTTTTGCCATAAATATCTTGTCATTTCTAGTTCACTGTCTAGTTATTCCTGCTCCACAGAAAATTAGTCCAATTAATTTCCATGTTATTGACCTTAGATTTGTCACAGAGTTAACAACATGTGAATATAATAATCAAAGGTAGAATTATTCAAGAAAATAAATGTGATAAACAGTAATGCTGTCTATCTTGAGAACCTATTGACATATAATATTTTAATTATGGTGATCATAAGTTTTAATGAGTTATTTTAAGAAAGTCTCCCATATTTATTGTGTAACTATTTTCAATAATTGTCGACAATTTACAAGTTTTATTACACGTAAAAACACTAGTTTTTAATCTCTTTATATTTTTGATGAGAGATTATTCTGCAGTGATGAGAGATTCTTAGCAGTGTTACTAAACAATGCATGTCTATATGGTATTTCAGGTTAGTGGAGAAATGAATTATATGGTAAAGGTTGCTGGCACAAGTTGTTAGTCTTCTGGAAGAAAATATAGTTTGACCATTAAGTCAGACATATTCAAAAATAGTTTGATGGATTAAAGACTTAAGTTAAAAAACAGAAGAGACTCTTAGAAATAAATTTTATCTATGCAAAAATTAAAAAATTTAAAGAACTGAACCTATGAAAAATATTTTAATAGAAATTATACCATTAAACAAAGTAAAACATAAGTTCATGGTACAAATATTGCAACTCTCAGTCAGTTAAATAGTTTATATTTATAATGTACAATTGTTGAAATTAATGAAACAAAAACTCAAAAGATATTTGATGGAAACAAAACACAGTAAAAAAGATAGGCATTCAAAAAACAAATATAAATGATAAATAATAATAAAATAATTTTACATAACCGTAATAAGGAAATCCATTGTATTGTAAGACCTCCCTTTTTCACTTCTCAGAATTTCTAAAATTTAAGTGTGAAAATACAGCTGTCATGCTCTAATACAGTGTGGTTGGAAACATGAATAGGTACAGATATTTTGGAACATTATCAGACATTATTTATTAAATCAAAAGATGCATATGCTTGCTGACCCAGAAATCATACTCATGAGGTTCTGTCCTATGCAGATTAAGCTACCAATATGTAACATTGCAAGAACAGACATATTTACCACAGCATGGTTTCTAGTGCAAATGAGTGGGAAACAATCTGAACAAGGGAATAATAGAATATTATATGCCATACTATGGAATACATGGCAACCAAAGAAATGAGTTAGAGCTGTCATATATTTTCTCAGAAGGGTTGCAGTAATGATGTTTTAAGTGTGAAAACAGTTTTCACTGGAAAAAATGAAATATTTTTGTAAAATAATGATATATTTCTACTAAATGACTAAAGTGTAGATGTTTAAATGATTATATATTTTGTGGATATTTGGGGCAGATTGAACCTGTAACCAGTGAAATTAGTGAGGAGCAAAGTAAGTAAGAATAAAAAATTAAATTCATGTCAAAATCTGTTGTATATATATTCTGTATTACCTATCTGTATTAATATTCTGTTGCTACATAACAAATCACTGTAAACTTAATGGCCTAAAATACCACAGTTTGATTATCTCACAGATTCTCTAATTCAGTAGTTTGAGTAAGAGTTAGTTTGGTCCTCTGCTGCAATTAAGGTTTTGTTTGCTGCTGTGATGCCTTCTGGTGCTAGAGGTTGGTCCTTTCAGAAGGCTGTGGCATGGTAATGGACAGAATTCAGTTCCTTGTGGTTGCAGGACTGAAATCGCTCCGTTTTTTTTTCTGGCTGTATGCTGGGGGGTCTCTCAGGTCCTCGCTGTTCCCCATATTTCCTTGCCATGCGTCCCAAAAGTCTACTCATAATATGGTGGCAGTTTGACTTTTCCTTGGGGCCAACAGGACAGCATCTCTCTGATGTTTCACTTTCCTTTAAAAAGTGTGCTTTATTGGCTTAGCCCCACCCAAATTCTCTCTCTTTTGCTCCCCCCAAAGTCAGCTAATTAGTACCCTAATCACAGAAGTGATAACCCATCATATTTAATGGTCCTGCTCACACTAAAGGAGAAGAGGAAATTATAGAAGATGTGTATACCAGGGGGTAAGAAGGGGGCAAGAATCATCAAGGCCATTTTTTTTTTCTGCCCACAACCAAAAACAAACTTAAATTATATGAACCAACTTCGACAGTAATGCATTTATATACATACATAATAAATTATAAATACATGAAAGAGTAGGGCCATAAAATGTCATTGGTAATGGATTTGAAGCAGTGAGGTTTTTCTTGTTTTTCACATAATTATCACGTTTTGTCTTAAGCTTTTCTATACAACCTAAACTTTATTTTGCTTTATCATGAGCATATATTATTTATATAATCAGAAATAAAGTAGTTATTTTTATTTTAAAAATAATAGCCCTATGTATTAAGCTTAAATTCAGGTTATAAACAAATGTTTTAGAAAAGTGTATAGTGAGTATAAATGGGATTATTTTGAGTAACATCCTTTGGTAAATTGTATAATCATATAGTTACAATGTGCTTTTTAATTAATTCAGAAGAGGTTAAAAGTTTAATCAAATTCAATCCCATTTAATCAGAGTGGTTCCTCTCTATGTCTAAATAAAGCATATCAACTTGGAAAGATTGGTGTACCTCTGAGTCAAAAAAGATCCAGGGATTGATTACATTTGTCATATGATAAGTGTGCCCCCAGTCCTAAATGAAATTGTGTTTTATTTCTTAAAAGCTTATACAGGTTAATTTTAATCATTTGTTCTTTTATTATATTTGGGGATTACCGAGCAATACTCTGCTGCTCTGTCCACAAGCATTGCAGTTGTAACTATGTACGGCCAAGATTATATTAGAGTTTTGTTTGTTTGTTTTTGTTTTTTACTTTGTTTTACTGTACTTAGTAATCTTCAGCAGTATGGCAATCTTAAAATAAGTTTCCTAAGGATGTTTTCAAATAACTTGTGTTGTCTTTTACATCTCATATCATTTCTTAGATGTAGCACTTAGTGAAAATCGTGGCATTTCATTTTATTTTAGGATATTAGAAAGAGTAAATATACTTCTGGAAAAAAGTACACTTCAAATCCAACTGAGGGTATTTTCAATTTTCTCAGGAGGCATATCAGTAGACACAATTATTTCAAGCAATTTACACAATTCACTTCAAGTAATTTTACAATCAAGTCACATATAACACTAATATTATTTAAGAATTAAACCATGAAAACAAGCTCTTTTGAAAGTTAATTCCTCTGTGACTATCTACTGAATCATTATTTTAGCCAGACTCCAGTATAGACAGGAATATGCACATTTCTGCTCATAGTCCAGCAAGATATATCTGCTAACAAGATAGAGTTAACTTTGGATGTTATGAAGTAATGTTAAGGCAAGAAAGTTCTGTCATAGAAATTGCAGAGTAACTTACTTTTATAATACTGTATCTTTTTCTTTCATTATTTTTCTTTTACAGCTTCTCATAAGTCATTGGACCAGTTGATTAAAGAAAGGACTTGAAGTGGAATTGCTGAGATCCAATTCAAGTTCAGACTTTTATTTACACACTTAATTTTGATTTAAGGTCCTTTTCCAATATGTAGAACATCCCTCAATGCATAATTCTGAGAATAATCTCTCTGGAGAATTTTTCAATCATAAAATAATAAATAAAAAATTGGGGTGGAGAAAGGAAAATAAATGCATCATTCTGAGAAAAATCTCTCTAAAGGATTTATCAATCATAAAAAAAAACAAGAAAATTTGGGTGGAGAAAGGAAAATAAATACACATATCAATGCACTTTAAAAAACATATATTTGTTTGCTTTGGAAGGTATAATAGCTCTATCTTACACTCTCCAATTTCTGTATCATCTACTTAGATCTTACCTCAAAGGATAATGGAGAAGTAGTAATTTAAAGGAAAACCAGAGGAACATTAGCAAAAATATATTTTAATATATTTAATATGTTTCAAAAATACATTTAAACTTGTGTCCTTAGTCTTCATTGTAAAAAGAGAAAGCAGGAGTAGTCCGTATAGTATAAACTCAATATTCATGTCTAATTTAGAGAAAACAGTCTTCCATTTTCTATATGCTATTCAGAAAAGTGATGTTGTTTCAGGTGTGTTTAAAGCATTTTTCAAGTGCATGCTTTACTATTTCTCCATCCTAAGTTAAAGCAAAGCCAGAAATATGTAAATAGATTTTCAAAATTATGAGACCATTGACACACGATTTCCAGTTTTCAAGCTATATCCTATTTATGTTAGTAATAATATTTACTGGCAAATATTCAGAATATTCTTTTTACAGCTTATGCTGCTCTTAACAAAGTCAGAAATGACCACTGTTAGAAAGGTGAGATAATTTTACATAGCTTCATGGCTCTTTAATGACATGACAAAGCATCTCTTTTCCCCACCAGAGCTTGCAGCAGTCCATGATTAGGACTGCCTTCAGAGAAGTCTTTACATCCTAAAACTATGGACATGGACAATTGTCTTCTAGTGCCATGTGAATCTTGCTGAAGAGGACAGGTTATTACACTGAAGCATATGTGGAAGCCACCATTACGAGGTAAGTAAATATTTCTTGGAACCAGGAACATAAAACTAGTTTTGAATGAGAATAATAGAGAAACCTGACAAAGGAGTTCCTCGTACTTCCTGTATCACATGAAATGGATTATCTCTAACTGAGCCTGTATAAGGTCCTTTATTACAGTATGTTAGTCTCCATCACTGTGCAATGTGTTATGAAGAGCTAGGTTGATGATCTGCATGATTCTCATATAAAGCTATGGGAATATGTGTTAAAAGTAATTAAAATACACAGAAGCTTTGAGAGACCCTTAACCTTTCCTATAATTTATAGTGAATTCTTTAAACTTTTGCCGTCTGTCTCAAACTACTTAACATAGTAGTAAGCACAAAATAGTATGAGTTTCTTGTGGGTTCAGGAGCAAGTATCTAGAATAGGGCTCAATAATTATTGGTGACTTTGCGTTAATTTTCACATAGTTAATACTAAGTGATAATAAGCTTTTAACATACTGTAATAGTAACACCTTAAATCTGTAATAACTATTATTTTTTTGGTAATTTTCACTCTAGCAAGATTATCTGTGCCTGGTAATCTTCATCACTGTACAGTTATTAATCTTTAAAGAATTAAATAGAATGTGGCGTGATTCACTATTTATATGCCTTTCTAGTAGTTTTTATTTGTGGGTATGTGTCACAGAGAATGCCACAAACAGTAATTGTCATTACCATCCTGGTAATTGTGTTTCTAATTCTTGCTTCCTGTATCACAGAGATCTCAGGAAGATACAGGAAGCAAGATTAAAATGTAATTTATGAAATTGAAAACAAAAAGAAACAAATAAGCTTCCTTTTCAGGAAGCTGTGATAAGCACATTGCTCTTTCCCTGTGAGAGGTGGTTTTGGAATCTGTGTCTCTGAGAATAGGTTTTAATATTTGTTTGTGATGCTTTGTAATCAGTATAATTCTCAAGAGGGGAGAAACGATCTCCTGCAGAGTCTGTTTGAGTTTCATGAGCACTGCCTTGATACAATGACTCTTTCAAAACTTGCTTTATATTATATGAGTGAAGTCTCCTGGCTACTGTCACCTTGTGAAATGGAAGCACAGTCTGTTTGCTTTGTTACATAAGCATCCTTGAAATTTGGTCAGAGTTCATTTGGTACTTGTACCTCATTGAGGCCAAGGAGGCGTGGAGGAACCTAAAACTAAAATCTTAGCTTGCGGTAGAGATAGAATAGATTTCAGTTTTGTAAGGAATTAGAAATCGCTTTAGGCTAGATGGACTTTACAGATAGGAAATTAACGTCCTCAAAGGAAAAGTAGCCAATAGAGGGAAAGAATGTAAAGTATAAGGAGAATGCTGGGAGAAGGGACAGGCACACGAGAGGATGAAGATGACAAAGAGGTGTGTATGAAACCCATTAAGAAGGAATAGTATGGAATAATATGAAAGTGTGCATATTAAAAAGCAAATGCAGCACTGGCCAACTGAAGAGAAATAATGCTCATATATCTGGCCAGGACTGCAAAAAGGAAATAAATTTGAGGAAAACAGGTATTATTGAACATGTATATGAAACAAAACAAGGCCCTAAAATACCTAAGACTTGGAATCGTATGTACTTTGTTACAAGTGTGAGATTGTGACAGTAACAGAGACTTGACAGGAAAATAAATAACTGTGGTATCAATATAACAAAATGTAAGCTGCTTTGGAAATACTCAGAGGGGTAGTGAGAAGATAGAACTCTAAGAAACACATGCTCCTCCTGCGGCTATTCCTTTCATGTAAGAAAGTATATTATACATAAGTTTTATACTCAACCGATTGCCCTGCTGAATAAAAACTGAAGTTAAACTGGTTGGCATTCTTAGTCAAGGTTAGATGGTAAAAGGAATCAATACCCTAAGCATGCTTTTAATGGTGCTGCATTTTTAGTGCTTCCTAAATGCATACTATATTTTTTTTCTCTGTGACTTATAGCTCTTTTGTTTATTTGTATCTTTGCCATTTTCCTGTGACCAGATTCCCCACTCTGTATAATGTCACAATCACTGCCATTTTTTAATAATATTCGTTATTTTTCTATCTACCTAACCTCTATCTGTGTATCTGTTTATCAACCTATTGTTTTTCAAATTTAAATTCTACCTATATCATTTTTTCTAATTCTATACATACACACAGTGCATACACATACACAGATACTTATTTGTTTACTATTTTATTTATTTATTTTTTTATTTTTTATGTTTTTTTTTTCTGGTTCAGTAATATAGTTTATTTTTATTTTTTTTTATTTTTTATTTTTATTTTTTTTATTTTTTAATATATGAAATTTACTGTCAAATTGGTTTCCATACAACACCCAGTGCTCATCCCAAAAGGTGCCCTCCTCAATACCCATCACCCACCCTGCCCTCCCTCCCACCCCCCATCAACCCTCAGTTTGTTCTCAGTTTTTAACAGTCTCTTATGCTTTGGCTCTCTCCCACTCTAACCTCTTTTTTTTTTTTTTTTTCCTTCCCCTCCCCCATGGGTTTCTGTTACCTTTCTCAGGATCCACATAAGAGTGAAACCATATGGTATCTGTCTTTCTCTGTATGGCTTATTTCACTTAGCATAACACTCTCTAGTTCTATCCACGTTGCAACAAAAGGCCATATTTCATTTTTTCTCATTGCCATGTAGTATTCCATTGTGTATATAAACCACAATTTCTTTATCCATTCATCAGTTGATGGACATTTCGGCTCTTTCCATAATTTGGCTATTGTTGAGAGTGCTGCTATAAACATTGGGGTACAAGTGCCCCTATGCATCAGTACTCCTGTATCCCTTGGATAAATTCCTAGCAGTGCTATTGCTGGGTCATAGGGTAGGTCTATTTTTAATTTTCTGAGGAACCTCCACACTGCTTTCCAGAGCGGCTGCACCAATTTACATTCCCACCAACAGTGCAAGAGGGTTCCTGTTTCTCCACATCCTCTCCAGCATCTATAGTCTCCTGATTTCTTCATTTTGGCCACTCTGACTGGCGTGAGATGGTATCTGAGTGTGGTTTTGATTTGTATTTCCCTGATAAGGAGCGACGTTGAACATCTTTTCATGTGCCTGTTGGCCATCCGGATGTCTTCTTTAGACAAGTGTCTATTCATGTTTTCTGCCCATTTCTTCACTGGGTTATTTGTTTTTCGGGTGTGGAGTTTGGTGAGCTCTTTATAGATTTTGGATACTAGCCCTTTGTCCGATGTGTCATTTGCAAATATCTTTTCCCATTCCGTTGGTTGCCTTTTAGTTTTGTTGGTTGTTTCCTTTGCTGTGCAGAAGCTTTTTATCTTCATAAGGTCCCAGTAATTCACTTTTGCTTTTAATTCCCTTGCCTTTGGGGATGTGCCGAGTAAGAGATTGCTACGGCTGAGGTCAGAGAGGTCTTTTCCTACTTTCTCCTCTAAGGTTTTGATGGTTTCCTGTCTCACATTCAGGTCCTTTATCCATTTTGAGTTTATTTTTGTGAATGGTGTGAGAAAGTGGTCTAGTTTCAACCTTCTGCATGTTGCTGTCCAGTTCTCCCAGCACCATTTGTTAAAGAGACTGTCTTTTTTCCATTGGATGTTCTTTCCTGCTTTGTCAAAGATGAGTTGGCCATACGTTTGTGGGTCTAGTTCTGGGGTTTCTATTCTATTCCATTGGTCTATGTGTCTGTTTTTATGCCAATACCATGCTGTCTTGATGATGACAGCTTTGTAGTAGAGGCTAAAGTCTGGGATTGTGATGCCTCCTGCTTTGGTCTTCTTCTTCAAAATTACTTTGGCTATTCGGGGCCTTTTGTGGTTCTATATGAATTTTAGGATTGCTTGTTCTAGTTTCGAGAAGAATGCTGGTGCAGTTTTGATTGGGATTGCATTGAATGTGTAGATAGCTTTGGGTAGTATTGACATTTTGACAATATTTATTCTTCCAATCCATGAGCAGGGAATGTCTTTCCATTTCTTTATATCTTCTTCAATTACCTGCATAAGCTTTCTATAGTTTTCAGCATACAGATCTTTTACATCTTTGGTTAGATTTATTCCTAGGTATTTTATGCTTCTTGGTGCAATTGTGAATGGGATCAGTTTCTTTATTTGTCTTTCTGTTGCTTCATTGTTAGTGTATAAGAATGCAACTGATTTCTGTACATTGATTTTGTATCCTGCAACTCTGCTGAATTCATGTATCAGTTCTAGCAGACTTTTGGTGGAGTCTATCGGATTTTCCATGTATAATATCATGTCATCTGCAAAAAGCGAAAGCTTGACTTCATCTTTGCCAATTTTGATGCCTTTGATTTCCTTTTGTTGTCTGATTGCTGATGCTAGAACTTCCAGCACTATGTTAAACAACAGCGGTGAGAGTGGGCATCCCTGTCGTGTTCCTGATCTCAGGGAAAAAGCTCTCAGTTTTTCCCCGTTGAGGATGATGTTAGCTGTGGGCTTTTCATAAATGGCTTTTATGATCTTTAAGTATGTTCCTTCTATCCCGACTTTCTCAAGGGTTTTTATTAAGAAAGCGTGCTGGATTTTGTCAAAGGCCTTTTCTGCATCAATTGACAGGATCATATGGTTCTTCTCTTTTTTTTTGTTAATGTAATGTATCACGTTGATCGATTTGTGAATGTTGAACCAGCCCTGCATCCCAGGAATGAATCCCACTTGATCATGGTGAATAATTCCTTTTATATGCTGTTGAATTCGATTTGCTAGTATCTTATTGAGAATTTTTGCATCCATATTCATCAGAGATATTGGCCTGTAGTTCTCTTTTTTTTCTGGGTCTCTGTCTGGTTTAGGAATCAAAGTAATACTGGCTTCATAGAATGAGTCTGGAAGTTTTCCTTCCCTTTCTATTTCTTGGAATAGCTTGAGAAGGATAGGTATTATCTATGCTTTAAACGTCTGGTAGAACTCCCCTGGGAAGCCATCTGGTCCTGGACTCTTATTTGTTGGGAGATTTTTGATAACCGATTCAATTTCTTCGCTGGTTATGGGTCTGTTCAAGCTTTCTATTTCCTCCTGATTGAGTTTTGGAAGAGTGTGGGTGTTTAGGAATTTGTCCATTTCTTCCAGGTTGTCCAATTTGTTGGCATATAATTTTTCATAGTATTCCCTGATAATTGTTTGTATCTCTGAGGGATTTGTTGTAATAATTCCATTTTCATTCATGATTTTATCTATTTGGGTCATCTCCCTTTTCTTTTTGAGAAGCCTGGCTAGAGGTTTGTCAATTTTGTTTATTTTTTCAAAAAACCAACTCTTGGTTTCGTTGATCTGCTCTACAGTTTTTTTAGATTCTATATTGTTTATTTCTACTCTGATCTGTATTATTTCTCTTCTTCTGTTGGGTTTAGGCTGCCTTTGCTGTTCTGCTTCTATTTCCTTTAGGTGTGCTGTTAGATTTTGTATTTGGGATTTTTATTGTTTCTTGAGATACGCCTGGATTGCAATGTATTTTCCTCTCAGGACTGCCTTCGCTGCGTCCCAAAGCGTTTGGATTGTTGTATTTTCATTTTCGTTTGTTTCCATATATATTTTAATTTCTTCTCTAATTGCCTGGTTGACCCACTCATTTGTTAGTAGGGTGTTCTTTAACCTCCATGCTTTTGGAGGTTTTCCAGACTTTTTCCTGTGGTTGATTTCAAGCTTCATAGCATTGTGGTCTGAAAGTATGCATGGTATAATTTCAATTCTTGTAAACTTATGAAGGGCTGTTTTGTGACCCAGTATATGATCTATCTTGGAGAATGTTCCATGTGCACTCTAGAAGAAAGTATATTCTGTTGCTTTGGGATGCAGAGTTCTAAATATATCTGTCAAGTCCATCTGATCCAATGTATCATTCAGGGCCCTTGTTTCTTTATTGACTGTGTGTCTAGATCATCTATCCATTTCTGTAAGTGGAGTGTTAAAGTCCCCTGCAATTACCACATTCTTATCAATAAGTTTGCTTATGTTTATGAGTAATTGTTTTATATATCTGGGGGCTCCGGTATTCGGCGCATAGACATTTATAATTGTTAGCTCTTCCTGGTGGATAGACCCTGTGATTATTATATAATGCCCTTCTTCATCTCTTGTTACAGCCTTTAATTTAAAGTCTAGTTTGTCTGATATAAGTATGGCTACTCCAGCTTTCTTTTGGCTTCCAGTAGCCTAATAAATAGTTCTCCATCCCCTCACTCTCAATCTGAAGGTGTCCTCAGGTCTAAAATGAGTCTCTTGTAGACAGCAAATAGATGGGTCTTGTTTTTTTATCCATTCTGATACCCTATGTCTTTTGGTTGGTGCATTTAATCCATTTACATTCAGTGTTATTATAGAAAGATACGGGTTTAGAGTCATTGTGATGTCTGTATGTTTTATGCTTGTAGTGATGTCTCTGGTACTTTGTCTCACAGGATCCCCCTTAGGATCTCTTGTAGGGCTGGTTTCATGGTGACAAATTCCTTCAGTTTTTGTTTGTTTGGGAAGACCTTTATCTCTCCTATTCTAAATGACAGACTTGCTGGATAAAGGATTCTCGGCTGCATATTTTTTCTGTTTAGCACACTGAAGATATCGTGCCAAGCCTTTCTGGCCTGCCAAGTTTCAAAGGAGAGATCAGTCACGAGTCTTATAGGTCTCCCTTTATATGTGAGGGCACGTTTATCCCTTGCTGCTTTCAGAATTTTCTCTTTATCCTTGTATTTTGCCAGTTTCACTATGATATGTCGTGCAGAAGATCGATTCAAGTTACGTCTGAAGGGAGTTCTCTGTGCCTCTTGGGTTTCAATGCCTTTTTCCTTCCCCAGTTCAGGGAAGTTCTCAGCTATTATTTCTTCAAGTACCCCTTCAGCACCTTTCCCTCTCTCTTCCTCCTCTGGGATACCAATTATGCGTATATTATTTCTTTTTAGTGTATCACTTAGTTCTCTAATTTTCCCCTCATACTCCTGGATTTTTTTATCTCTCTTTCTTTCAGCTTCCTCTTTCTCCATAACTTTATCTTCTAGTTCACCTATTCTCTCCTCTGCCTCTTCAAGCCGAGCCATCGTGGTTTCCATTTTGTTTTGCATTTCGTTTAAAGCGTGTTTCAACTCCTCGTGACTGTTCCTTAGTCCCTCGATCTTTATGGCAAGAGATTCTCTGCTGTCCTGTATACTGTTTTCAAGCCCAGCGATTAATTTTATGACTATTATTCTAAATTCACTTTCTGTTATATTATTTAAATCCTTTTTGATCAGTTCATTAGCTGTTGTTATTTCCTGGAGATTCTTCTGAGGGGAATTCTTCCGTTTGGTCATTTTGGAGAGTCCCTGGCGTGGTGAGGACCTGCAGTGCACTTCCCCTGTGCTGTGGTGTATAACTGGAGTTAGTGGGCGGGGCCGCAGTCCGACCCGATGTCTGCCCCCAGCCCACTGCTGGGGCCACAGTCAGACTGGTGTGTGCCTTCTCTTCCCCTCTCCTAGGGGCGGGATTCACTGTGGGGTGGCATGTCCCGTCTGGGCTACTTGCACACTGCCAGGCTTGTGTTGCTGGGGATCTGGCGTATTAGCTGGGGTGGGTAGGCAAGGTGCACGGGGGCTGGAGGGGCAGGCTTAGCTCGCTTCTCCTTAGGTGATCCACTTCAGGAGGAGCCCTGTGGCAGCGGGAGGGAGTCAGATCTGCTGCCGGAGGTTTGGCTCCGCAGAAGCACAGAGTTGGGTGTTTGCGCGGAGCGAGCAAGTTCCCTGGCAGGAACTGGTTCTCTTTGGGATTTTGGCTGGGGAATGGGCGAGGGAGATGGTGCTGGCGAGCGCCTTTGTTCCCCGCCAAGCTGAGCTCTGCCGTCCGGGGGCTCAGCAGCTCTCCCTCCCTTTGTCCTCCAGCCTTCCCGCTTTCTGAGCAGAGCTTTTAACTTATGACCTCCCAGACGCTAAGTCGCGCTTGCTGTCGGAACACAGTCTGTCCGGCCCCTCCGCTTTTGTCAGCCAGACTCGGGGGGCTCCGCTTGGCCGGCGAGCCGCCCCTCCGCCCCGGCTCCCTCCCGCCAGTCCGTGGAGCGCGCAACGCCTCGCTGCCCTTCCTACCCTCTTCCGTGGGCCTCTCGTCTGCGCTTGGCTCCGGAGACTCCGTTCTGCTAATCCTCTGGCGGTTTTCTGGGTTCTTTAGGCAGGTGTAGGTGGAATCTAAGTGATCGGCAGGACGCGCAGTGAGCCCAGCGTCCTCCTAGGCCGCCATCTTCCCTCCTTGTTTACTATTTTAAAAGTCTATTTATTCTAGGGTGAGTTGGGAGCCTTTTAAACTCTTTCTGTAAGGAATTTAAGGACATGATTTGGGAAAATTTGGGGTGAATGAGATATTTCTCTAATTTACCACTCTGTAGTGTTTGTCCACAAAATGGATAAACGTTAGTTTTGAGGACTGGCAAGTAGACTGATTTTCTAGCCATACCGCACTTTCTAATCTTTAGATAATAGATCTCTAAAAATCATCCATAGAAACCTGTATGGAATGTTTTGGGGTTTTTTGTTTGCTTGCTTGTTTGTTTGTTTGTTTTTAGTAACAAAGTGAAAAACGATATGTGTTTAGTCTCACATGGTAAAATCTTGCTTTATAGCTTCTAATTTACCATGCTTAGTTTTCTGAATGAGGCAAGTAACTTTATTTCTCTGCGCCTGTGGTTTCCTCATATGTAAAATAGAACATATAAAAATTGCCTTGAAGTGTTTTTTTTTTTTTAATTTTTTTTAACATTTACTCATTTTTGAGAGACAGAGAGAGACAGAGCATGAGTAGGGGAGGGGTAGAGAGAGAGGAAGACACAGAATCCAAAGCAGGCTCCAGGTTCTGAGCTGTGAGCACAGAGCCCAGTGTGGGGCTAGAACTAATGGACCACGAGATCATGACTCGAGCTATAGTCGGATGCCAAACTGACTGAGCCACCCAGGTGCCCCTTGAGGTGTTCTTTTTAATAAAATAATAAATGTAAGTGTTTATCACAGTGTCTGATGTGTAAAAAGTACTCAGTGAAAGTTAGCCATTAGTAGTAGTAGTTGTGGTATTACCTGATTAGTTGCATATGTATAATTACAGAGAAAGATAGTAAATTATAAAGTGGTTCTTACCAAAATTTCAGAATATTTCACTCAGCATCGAATAAGGGAAATACCAAGATGGTTTGCAGACATGGGAGGAAGGACGGCTAGATAGAAGGGTGGTTGGTATTGACACAGTAGGAGCAGAATGAGAAAGGCATTATTAACTGAAGTACAAGGCAGTTAGTGTCACGGTGACAAACTCTCACGTGCTGTGACTCTAGAAGAATTAGTATGTAGCTCTGGTTTTGAAGCTTAGTCCATTGTTTTAAATACGTTTTGAGTATAGCAGTGGTATTCTGAGAATCTTGAATTTTTATTTCAGCCCAGCTGAAATGCGTTATGCATGTTTGATGATGTGCTTTTCCTTTAAAGATAGATGAAATAACCCCCCAAGTGTTGCAGCAGTCAGATTTTTTTTAAATAATTTTCAGTCTGATGATATCTCCAAAAACAGGTTAGTTATCTTTCCGCTCTTGCCCATCTCCAAAAATTGTAAAAAAGTTCTCATTTAAGCTTTTTGCTTACCATCATTTTTTCCTGTTTTACTGAAACTCTCCCAAGATATATCCCGGGTTTTATTGAAATTCACTACATGGTGAAAGATGATCTTTGTCAGAATTGAGAATCGAGAACATAACACTGAGTATTGGCAAATTCTTGGATATTTATAACTGCATCAGAGATGATAGACACAGCTGAGTAAAGATGTAAACAACATTTCAGCCACCACTGTGGAATTTCCTGCTTCGTTTGTTATGTGAAAAAAAAAGCTTTCTTGTTTCTTCAGAACAATGGCTATCTCCTGTACTCCTTCTCTAAACTCCAAATTTATAAACTTCAGAAGTTTTTTTCTTTGTGTTTTGTACTCTTGTGTTGCATTAGTTGCCAAAGCCTTAAAGTTGAAAACAAATTGAAAAATATTGATTCAGCTTGGCTTAGAGACTGTAGCTTAGAAAAATAAAACCCCATGTATCATACATCTTTGTTATGAAGCAGTAATTTCTTTCTTTGAGCCCAGGCCCTTTTAAAAGCAAGTTTGAAGCCATTCTGTATGTAGACGTCATAGTCTCTGTTTTTCGCAAAATGTAGATAACTAATATACCGAATAGATTAATAATGTTTAAACAGAGTATTTAAGATATTTGTTAGCAATTTGTATTTTCTCTTTAAAGTAAAAGTGCTTTGTAGAATGTGTGGTGACTAGCTGCCACATTTTGCCTAAAACAGAGAGATTACCTGGTTTGTGCATTTAGTGCTCAAACCCCTGTTTTGGGAAAACCTGGACGGTTGTCTATCCTAAATGTATCCCACAGCAAAACAAGAAGTATATACAAAATAGATGAACACCTCCTATTTGCCCGCCTCTGCCATATAACCACATTTTAAATTCAACCAATAGTAATTAGTTCCAATTCTTAGATAGGATTCCGTATATTCTGTTTTTCTTATAGAGCAACTACTGTTGGGGTATCTGTGGTCATTTTCAAATGAAATATATAGACACCAAGAAAATCAACACTTCGCCTTAATGATAATATTCTTAAAGTTCTTGGTATTTTAATTCAGGTGAGATCATAAGTGAATTTTGAGTCAGATTAAAAGAGAAAAGAAATGTAATACAAAGCTGAGCAGATGGTGGTCACAGATAATAAAGGAAGAGAGAAGTAATAAAGAAAAACATACAGTTGAAATCTACCTGTTTCTGTTTATTTCTAGAGACCTATTTCATTTCCGGAGTCGATTAAAATTTAAGGTAGCAATTTAGGAAAACCCAAGACAATCAGATGCTAATCTAGGATAATTTGTTTCAGCTGGAATATTGATTGAACCATACAATATTTGTAGTCAGATACTTTACATTATTTATGAGCATTTGCTAATAAGCATTTCATGTATTCCTTCAACTATGTTAAAGAAAAACAACACTGACAGCAGTCAACAGATACTTGGGACTTCTGAAGGCCATTTGGGAGACATTTTTTTGTGTGTAAAAACTTTAAATCTCTCCTTGACATCTATTAAATATCCAGATATTGTTTCATTTCTTTGCTTTCCATCACAGCAAAACTTTGTATATGTATAGCTCATGTTTTCACACTCTCCCTTTTCACATATCATATTCCTATGTATATAGTTACTTATATTTCTGGCAGTGATTTTTCCAGTATGCCCAGAATACATAACAAAATCCCTATTAACATCTTAGCTTCTCTACTATATTGTCCTGTAGCTATCTCAAGCATCATAATGAGGCAATATCTAATCTTTGATCTCAATCTGTACCTTTCTTCCTCATCTCAGTAGCATGCATTGTCAACCACCTGCCATTTACACTTTTAACTCCTATGTTTCTTTAATGACAAGAAACATTTTAATATCACTTTACAATTTATGCAACACATCCACAAAATTTCTTTGGTCACTGGCTCATCTGTCCTGAGAAGATACTGAAGATTGTAAGCCTCTTGAAAGTAACAACCATGCCTTCATTCCTTTATCCACAGCTTGGGATATAGTAGATGTATAATGAAAGTTTTTTGATAAACAGAATGACTTAAAAATCTCCATAATGAGTAATGAGTGGAGCCAGCACACAAACATTCATTTTAGATCCTTTTAGTTTATCTTTTTGAATCATTGATAGTATTCACACACAAAAATGAAAGGTGTGCCTAAGAAAAATTGTTAATATTGAAAAAAAATTCATGACTTTCCTTTGTTTTGTTAAACTGTTGTTAGTTTTCTTGTAGCTCATTGTCTCAGTTGACTACATCTCATTCAGTGTGTTGAAGGGACACTGAACTTGCCTACTTTGTATTAGGTAAGACCATGGCTACCAGTAATTAATGTCCCAGACATGGCACTTGATCTATCTTGTCTTGTTTCTTCATAAGCTTGAGTAGTTCGGGCTAAAATATCTTGAAGGTCCAGTGACCAGAATTTCAGTTTGGTTTCTGTGCCAGCCAATTTTATCTTTTTATGTTTGGAATTAAAAGCCATACCCTCAAAACATGTCCCCTATTATACTCACTCACGCCATTGATCTCAAGGGAGCCTGTGCTGTAGGATATAATACATCTGCTCAAATATTTCCTTACTAATGAAAATAATTCAATTTGTAAAATACTTATTTAAGTTTTGTATTCTTTATGATTACAGACAAGTATAAAACCCATATATTAAAAAACAAATATAACAGATAAGTCATTCAGGTTCAACTAACATGTAATTTCCATAGGGATACCTTACCTGGGAGCCTTATTAAAGTCACTGGCCCCTGCATCCTCCTATCATTCTCTCTCATATGGTGCTGCTTCACTTTCTTCATAATATTATATAAAGTAAAACTACCTCAGTGTTTAAAGTGCTTTATCTTCTGCCCTCCCTCCACTCTTACCCTTATTAGAATGTCAGCTCTCTGTCACAGGGACCTTGTCTAGAATCCACACCCATATAAACTCAGTGCTTATCATCTAATAGATGCTTAGTATTAGATCTTTGAAACAAAGAACAAATGGAAATTCTGAATATAGATCAAGGTTCTGAATATCGATCAAATTCTGAATTCTGAATTCTGAATATCGATCAAATTTCAAGAAAATTGTAAAGAAGATGATATATATAGAGAACAACTAAGTTTTTGATAGGATAATTTTGACAACTTTCTTACATAAGCAAAACCAAACCAAGCCAAAACGAAACAATAAGCAATCCACTTCTGGAATGTGAGACCAGTCAGAATGTGGCTTTAAGTTCTGATGTTATATTCTTATGTCCTGTCATTCAACTTTTATTTTTCCAGTGTAAGTTGAGATTTTTTTTTAAATTACAATGGCTTTTGTCTTAAATACTTTGTACTCCAAATTATGCAAAGTCCTTAATTGGCCAATCAACGTAACGATATTTTTTCTAATTTACTCCTTCATTAAAATAATCACACCTGTTGGAAACTATCTCAACATAAATAATGAGAAAATATAAATTATACCAAGGTTTGAGTGTACCCCCACAAAATTCATGTTGAAACCTAACCCCTAAGACAGTAGGGCCCTTGAGAGGTGATTAGGTTACTCTGCCCTGATAATTGTGATCCTCACCCTCATAAAAGAGGTTGAAGAGATCTCCATTTCCCCCTCTGCCATCTGAGGATACAAGAAGTGTGAAATCTGGAAGAGAGCCCCCATTGGACCATGCTGGGGCTCTAGCCTCAAACTTTCAACCTCCAGAACTCTGAGAAATAAACCCACACTTATACAGTCAATTAATTCGTGACAAAAGAGGGAAGGATAGACAATGTGGGAAAGACAGTCTCTTCAGTAAATGGGGGGAAAACTGGACAACAACATGCAAAAGAATGAAATTGGACCACTTTCTTACACCATGTACAATAATGAAATCAAAATGAATCAAAGATCTAAAGATGAGACCTGAGACCATCAGACTTAGGACATAACAACATTTTTCTAGATGTGTTTTCCAAGTCAAAGGAAATAAAAGTAAAAATACACTATTAGGCTACATTAAAATAAAAAAGTTTTTCAGAGTGAAGGAAACCATAAACAAAACAAAAAGGCAACCTGGTGAATTTAAGGTGTTTACCAATGATATATTGGTTAAGGAGTTAATATCCAAAATATACAAAACACAAAAGTCAACACCAAAAAACCCTAACAATTCTATGTAAAGAATGGGTAGAGAACCTGAATAAAAGTTTTTCCAAGGAAGACATACAGATTACCACCGAACACATGACAAAAGATCTTTTTCTTTTTTTTTCTTTTTAATGTTTATTTTTATTTTTGAGACAGAGAGAGACAGAGCATGAATGGGGGAGGGGCAGAGAGAGAGGGAGACACAGAATCGGAAGCAGGCTCCAGGCTCGAAGCCGTCAGCCCAGAGCCTGACGCGGGGCTGGAACTCATGGACCGTGAGATCGTGACCTGAGCTGAAGTTGGACGCTCAACCGACTGAGCCACCCAGGCGCCCCAAGATCTTTTTCTAACAACTGTTTGATGCAAGTGGATTTTCAGAATAAATTTCTTTCTTTCTTTCTTTCTTTCTTTCTTTCTTTCTTTCTTTCTTTCTTTCTTTCTTTTAATGTAAGATAGGAAGGAAGCAGAGTTGAAGGGATAGAGGGAGGAAGAGAAATAAGGAGTATTTTCATTACAACCAAAAATTATTTTTGAAAATTTTATGTCCAGTTCTGCAGTATTACTGTGGCTCTTTTAAGGTGACATGACCCTTCCTTAACCTGTGCCTCTATTTTCTCCTTTTGTGTGTGTGTTTGGCTGTGTGGTTCTCTCTTGTTTCTTTAATCCTCTTTTTTTTTTCAACTAACATCTTACAGATGTGGGAACAGAATGTGTAAGTAATTACACACTCATAAGCTTTTGCCTCACATATTTATTTAAACTAAAAATAACCTATTAGGAATAATTAATTCTGAAAACATAATTGAAATATTTTGTAACTGAGTACTAATTCATTCTGTCAGTGGTTTGACTAAGTATTAGTCATACTCCATATTAATCTTATTAAGCTTTATTGAAAAATCACAACTGATAGCAATTATTTTTTGCATATTTAAATTATTCCAAAAATGTTATGCCTTTGTTTATCTAGTGAAGATTCTGTTTTTCTATTATTTTGACTATAGTGCACTTGCATGCAGAATTGCACTGTAGTAAACTGCAAAGGACATGGCAAATACCTTTTTCAATCACCGTCACCCAATCAACAAGAAACCTTACCTTAGAATGTTTTACTCGTTTGATTAAATTGTTCAGTTTTCAGGGCACCTGTGTAGCTCAGTCAGTTAAGCGGCTGACTCTTGATTTCAGTTCAGGTCATGATCCCAAGTTTTGTTGGGATCATATTGATGAGCCTACTTGGGATTCTCTCTCTCTCTCTCTCTCTCTCTCTCTCTCTCCCCCCCCCCCCATCTGCTCTTATTCTCTCTCTCAAAATAACTAAGCATTAAAAAAATTGTTCAATTTTCTTTTAGTTATAAAATATCAATCCTTGGGGTGCCAGGCTGGCCCAGCAGGTTTGGCATCTGATCCTTGATTTCAGCTTAGGTCATGATCTCATGGTTTGTGGGATGGAGCCCACACTGTTAGTGCAGAGCCTGCTTGGGATTCTCTCTCTCCCTTGCTCTCTGCACCTGCCGCACTCTCTCTAGCACACGCAATCTCTTCCAAAATAAATACATAAACTTCAAAAAAAATTTAAACAAATCAATCCTTTCTTACTACTTCAATCTCTCTGATTAATGTTTTCCCTCTCCTCAAATGCTGTTTCTTCAAAAGGCATATGGTTTCCCCACTTTCTCACCTTATATTTCCTCATTAGTCATCATTTAACTTTTATAACCCCAACTTTTATGTTCACCATCTCAACTTAAGTATTTTGTAATATATCGTATCATATCAATTCATATCATATCATCCAGTGGAACTTACTGTCTTTCATGTGTTCATTACTGTTGAACATTACTGTGGAATTTGTTTTGAAATCACAGTCTTTCCCTTCATCTGTGTCATGTCCTAGATCCTTTTGCTCCTTAAATCTTAAACAGCAGTTTCTGTTTCCCAGGCTTCTTTTCTCAGCTTTCTTTAATTTTCTTTTTATTTTATACTACCTCTTTGAGAAAACCATACACATTCTTCTTTCAAAAAACTATTGAAACTAATAGACAAAACTAGACTCATTTCCATTTATCCCAGACTATTTCACCTTGTAAGATATCCTGATTGCTCTTACAGCAACCAGGTTGGTATCCAAGGCTTACTTCAGATTTCTTCTCCCACATAATCTGCAAATTAAGATTTCTTTTATTCTTTTTTCTTCATAAGAACTGCTAAGATATTACCTACAAATGCTCATTATATTTCACTTGAAAGCTGTAATCTCCTAACTATTCCTTCTGCCTATATACTTTAATCCTTATTTTCAATTCTCTAAAAAGCAATTCTTATTTCACTACCTTTGTTAAAAATCCTATAATGCCCTCTCTAATTTGAAACATAAAAATAGTAAATTCTTCAGTATAAGGAGAGGCATACTACACATTATCCCTTAGCAGCCTAAGAAGGAAACAATGCTGAAGATACCTTGATCTTGGACTTCTAGCCCCCAGAACTCTGGTACAATTAATTTATTTTGTTTAAGTCATTCAATTTGTGGTACTTTAAGGCAGCTATAGCAAAATCAATAGCTTTCATACACAAAACTAATAAGTTAGAGGTCATTATAGTAAAGAGATACTCATTAACAGTAGCAACAAAGATGATAAAATAGGAATAAACTTAAGAAGAAGTGTTTAAGATATTTATGAATATTTTTTTAATTTATTTATTTTCAGAGAGAGTGAGCAGGGAAGGGGCAGAAAGAGGGGAGAGAGACTCCCAAGCAGGTTCTGCACCATTAGCACAGAGCCTGATTTGGGGCTCGAACTCACCAACCATGAGATTATGACCTTAGGCAAAATCAAGAGTCAGACGCTTAACTGAGTGAGCCACCCAAGGGCCCCTATGAACAAAAATTTCAAATACTACTTAAAGGCATAAAAATAGATTGAGAAAATGGAAAGACATTCCTGGTTAATAGATTGGATAAGTCAGTTCACCCTAAATTAACTTATTGATTAAACATAATCCTTAAAAATATGCCTGGTTTTTTTATAGGGTTGGACAAGCTGATAATAAATTTCAGATAAGAAAACAAGCATGAAAGGATAGGAAAGCACTCAAAAAGAAAAGCTGTGAGAAGGAACCAGACCAAAGAGATATTAAAAAATACCAAAAAGTCTCTACAATTGAAAAGTAGTGATATAAAGAAAGGAAGTAAGTTATTGGATTTAAGTAAAAAGCCCAGAAATAGACTAAAAATTATGGAGATTTTAGATATCATGTAAGTTAAATTTAATATCATTGGAGCAAAAAACCTATTCTTCAGTGAATTATGTGTGATCCATATCTCCTATCACACAAAGGATAACCTACAAATGAATTAGGGATCTAATGTAAAAAATTAAATCATGCAGGTACAACAATCATGGGTGAGTTTCTCTTTAAGATTGGTGTAGGTAAAGGATTTTGAGCTCTTACTTAATTTTCATGGACTATAAAAGATTCATATATTTTTACAAATGAAATAAGGTACATTGCAGATAACACCAAAAACAAAATCAAAAACTGAAAAAGAGAAGATGGGCACCTGGGTGGCTCAGTCAGTTAAGCATCAGACCTCTGCTCAGGTCATGATCTTGTGGTTCATGAGTTCAAGCCCCACGTGGGGCTCTGTGCTGACAGCTCAGAACCTGGATCCTGCTTTGGATTCTCTGTCTCCCTCTCTTTCTGCTCCTCGCTGTCTCTCTCTCTCTCTCTCTCTCTCTCTCAAAAATAAATAAACATTAAAAATTTTTTAAAAAACTGAAAAGTGGAAGAAAATAATTAGAATATTAACTGGAAGGCTTCATGCCTCTAATATATAAGCAAGTCTTAAAAACCGATAGGCATAGGAACAAAATCCAAAAATAAAATAAGAAAAATGGAAAAAAAAAGACATGAACAGGAAATTCTTATACACACACAAAAAGATGTAGGAATGGTCCTTAAAAGGAAAAATCTCTCATCTTTCAGGTTGGTAAAAATTTTAAACTATGGCATTTATGAGATTGTAGGGAAACAAGTATATTCATACTCATACATTGCTGGTAGAAATGCGATTTGCTACACCTCTTCTGGAGGGACATTTGGTAATACTAAACAAAGTATATATGCCCTTACCTAAAGAAACTGTATATGCACCTTACATATATCCTATTTTCATAAGAGTTATTGTCAGAACCACACTCATGTTTCCCATACCCCTCCTACGTTCCATGTATAAATAATTAAAATCAACAAGGATGAGGATAAGGACCAGTCCAGTATTGAACACACACAGTGACAAAGGCACTTAATTGTATTACAAGTGAATGACAGAACATAGTGAAGAGGGTTGGCAAGAGCTAAGTTATATAATTTTGGAAAACAGTACTTTGTATATTTTAAGGTTTAAGACTAAACAAAATATACACAGATATTTTACTCTAGTTAATACATTTGTTTCTTACAGGGGAATCGTTTCTGACTCTGAAACACCTTCATGCATGTACATATTTTTAATGTATATTACTACAGGAAGTAAATATATTGTGCATAAGGATAGGTTTTACAATATCAGAGGAAACAATAGCAAATAAGGAAAGGAAGGCTAGATTGATCCCTGTGATGATTTCTAAATTGTAATTAGAGCTATCCGTGTACACAAACACACACACACACACACACACACACACACACACACACACAGAAATGGATAGATACAGGATTACATAGATGTATGTATGTTAGTATATAGGTATCTAGCAGCAGTGAGCATGTGTACTATCTAACCCTACATACCATTTGTCAATTTAAAATAATCAGGGCTCCTTGGAAAAATGTTCCATTTTCATGGTGAGGTTAACAAAAGTACAAGATGAGCCTAGAATATCTAATAATGCTAATTAATGAAGTGCTCAAAAATCTGATATAGTCATTAAAAAAAAGACACAAGCACCACATGAAGCAGCTCCCAATGGCCAAATCTGGGACAATTTAAGCAACAAAATAAATAACAATGTTAATTTATGGATAGTTTATGATAAATTATGGATATGCAAATTATGGATAAACTGGGCTAATTTAAATATTCAGAATATTTTTTAAAAAATGAATAATTAAAAAATAAATAAACAGAAGAGAAGAGCAATTCTTTCTTAAAGTAGAATGTAGAAAGGACAGGGAAAATAGAAAATTACCATTAGGCAAACACCTAAAGAGAAACAAATATTGCAGCCAAGATTTATCAAATATGCTAAAGTAGTGTGTAAAAGTCTGATAAGAAACAGATAATGTACATATTATTTTATTCAAGGACACTGAAAAATTTGTTGAGGGAAGAATGAACGAGGCTTACATTTAAGTAGAAGCTACAGTAAAAATGATTAAGGGGAAAATTTTGGTTAACGATATGATACTATGCTAATATAATTAGGCATGAATATTTGGAAATGTTTAAGTGGAAAATGGAAACTCTCAGCTATGGAAATATTACTTGAAGATATATACCTTTTGTGTGCATGGAGCTGTGTAATTGTGTGCAATGATCAGTCATAGGTGTCAGAGGGTGAAAAAAACATACAAACTATTGGATGCCTGGCCCTAGGTTTTCTTAAGTCAACATGTTCTTGATGTATTTGTGAAGTGATAAATATAAGAAAATTGTGACATCAATTTTTTTAAATTTTTCTTAACATTTACTTATTTTTGAGAGAGAGGGAGAAAGAGAGAGAGAGACACACAGCATGAGTGGGGGAGGGGCAGAGAGGGTGACAGGATCCGAAGCAGGCTCCAGGCTCCCAGCTCTCAGCACAGAGCCCCAACAGAGCCCCACGTGGGGCACCACACGGGGCTGGACGCAGGGCGGAACTCATGAGCTGTGAGATCATGACCTGAGCTGAAGTCAGACACTCAACCGACTGAGCCACCCAGGCGCCCCAGTTTTTAAACCTCTGCTTTACTATACTTTGTTGGATAGTCTTTGGGTATTTGGTTTTAGTTTTCCATGCAATACATTTTTGTAAGAGTATCTTTCTCTTACTTTAATCTTTTAAACATTTTAATAAAAAAAATTGATGTGCATAGGCAATTTCCCTACCTTTCATCAAAAATGGCGGAAAGGTAAATGTGTTAGAATAAAATCAAGAATATTTGAGTTAAAACAGATGGTAAAACATTCTTTAGAATATATATAGGTAACTTTATATTCAAGAAAGAAAAAATGAAACTGGAGATAATATTAATAAATTTATCTCATCTCAGACAAATAACATGAAAATGATTATAGGTAATTTGTTCAAATGGATGTATTTTATTTTTATAAAAGAATAGTAATCAGTGAGTTAAACCCAAAATAAACTCTGTTTTAATCTAGGACAGGCAAAGTGTAGTATAAGAATAGTATATGAAAAGACTTGAAGGAGTAAGCCATACAGAAGGGACTCTGGATATTAAAATATTTAGCTCAGTTTCCAGAAGGGAAGTCCAATGACTGGAAATCCTCCTGCATATGTAAAGAGAAAAAACTATTTATTGTGGAATGAAAATAAACTACTCACAAGTCCTATTAGAAGGGAGTAAAAATGAGAAGAAATATAAACTAAACACGTAAACATAATGTTAAAAAATTAAGTCTAAAATAAAATACCAAATGAACACATTAATAAAATTACAAAATAAGGCTAAATATGGCATTTTTCTTTAATATAGAATACTCATATTTCATTTAATTTTCACATTCAGTGTCTGAATTCAGTAGCTCTTGTCAACCTTCTACCACAAAAATAAAGTAAACCATGGATTTGATGTTATTACTTCCTTAGTGGAAAACTTGTAAAGCTTCATCTTGTCCTGAACTTGCAGGGTCATAAGATTTCTATTCTTGGATTAATCCATTGTTTGTTTAGAGACCATTGTGGTTCAGTGTGCATGTGTGTTCTGATCAGTGACAAAGTAGTTAAACCTGTTTGGTTGATGTAAGAAGGTAGTGATAGTATGTGTGCAAGTGTAAATGCCATCTTATTCTCTCAGGCATAGATTTTATCTCCTTACCAAGGGACGCATAGTGTGTCATGTTTTGGTGTGCACCTATACAACTTCCCAGCTTCGTCTCCAGGATTCTCTGTTTGGAACTCTATCACCCGCAGCACTCCAGGCCCATTCTCCTTCACGCTTAGGCTTGTGATCCTCACTCAGTCTAACATAGCCTTGTCACAAATCTCCTACCCCATCTCACCTTCACTTAAAACTTACCCTTCCCAGCAAACATTTTTGCTCAACTAATTTAACGTATCTTTTGATCACAGCATAGAACACCTATTACTTGCTATTTATATAATAAACAGAGTGCCTACAGCGTGCCAAATACTGTCCTGGACTCTAGTGGTAAATCTGTTAAAACAGAGTTTTTTTTCTGTCCTTGTGGCCCTTGTGCTCTAGAAATAATTAATTTTTACAAGTAATTGTATATTTATACTTGAAATAGGCTTTATTGATGAGAGAAGTTCATATAAAAATCATCCTGAAATCTTCCAGGTATGCTGAGTCCTTCTATGCTAACATGTTGTGTTTTCTCACTAGAATATAATCTTTTGGGGCAGGTGTAATGTACTGAGTACAATGCTTCATCCTTAGCAGGTGTTTAATGGATGTCTGTTTAACTTAAACATGTATAATAATCATCCATAAAACACCAGGAAATGATTTCCTTTATATCTTGTTAATATATGTACCTCAAAAAAAATCTTTGTAGATTCATTTTCATGATGCATTCATTTTCATATAAGTGAATTTTTACTCTTCACTGGGACCTGAGTGGAAAAAAAAATTGCCACTTCTGTCCTTTTGCTATTTTCCCCCTAAAATGAACCTTTGTATAAAAGACTGACTTACACAAGATAGGAATACCCAGGACATTTTAGAAACAGAAAAGTGTGTCAGGACATAGCAATAACTGAAACAGTGTCAGAGACTCTGGGTCTAAAGTTCTCTCTTATGTAGCTAAAGAGTGGGATACAGGATTGAAAGTGAGAGATGGATAATTTATGGGAAAAAACAAGAGCCCCAAATAAGGGTCATTGCCCCATTTTTATTAGGATCAGAAGGCTTACAAACATGGCGATGAACATGCATAAAGAGACAATGAATCCGCGAACATTAACTTGTGTACGTGAGGGAAAGGGGATCTTGAAGATATTTGGGGTTAGGGGTTTGGGTTAATACAAAGCAAAATCCTGACACCAGGCAGTCTGGCAGAAGGTTGTTTACAGGGAACATGAGGCACAACCTCTGTTTATCTTAGCTAGCCTAGGGGATGAGACAGGTAGGGGAAATAAACTCAGAGTTAACAAGGCACCTTTGTTTTATTAATCATCTCAGCTCTGGGCTGCTACAGCTGTGGTCTATAGCCCAATTTACCTGTTTACCTAACTTGGTCCTTTCTTCCCGTGAAAGCATTTTCTGCCATAGTACTAAATTGGGGGTGCTTCCACCTTGAATATCTAATCTTGTTTATTTCATATACCTATGTATTGGGCATCTTTGCACCCTTATTTTTGGGCCTTTGCCCCCACTCTCTATTCCAGGGGCTCTGCACCTCCTCTCTATTCTGGGATGCCTTTGCACCTCCCTATTCTTGGTTGCCTTGTCTTGTTTACCCAAACTCAGGTGTGAGCATCCTATGGTTTTATATTTCTTTATGCCTTGTTAACCCATTGGTGTAAGCCTGGGGGATTCCTAAGCTTATCCTCCACAGAATAGCTTAAAAAAATTATTTAAATGTGGTTTGGTTTATTGCCTGAGGCATTAGAGACAGACATATGGAAGAACATGGATGAACTCTGAGCATTTATTGAGTGTTCCTCACTAATTCATCAGTTAGAAGGTATAACCAAACAGGCTTCACTGTACTTATGAAGTCTGTTCAGGGTTGCCACTAGCTATCATCTGTTTACTTACACAGAAAATAAATATCATTATATACATTTCTCAAAATAATCAGCCCTAATCTCTGATATGCCCAAGTTTATAAAGGCATGCAGGAAACTCAAGAGAATAGAAGGGAATCAATTTAAGTTATTAACACTGTTCATAATATAATCAAATATTTGACTGATATTTAATTGGTTCTTGCTTCCATTTCCAAATTTGAAGGAGGTCCTAGACCAAGAGGTAAATGTTGTCTCTTAGAGTATTTGACAGAAACTCCACATTTAGTCATTGGTACATTTTTCCATGATTACAGGACTGATTTTCTGTGGTGTTTGTTTCCATTTCAATGTAAAGTTGAATTCTTAGGGCACACCAAAATTTGGTACTGCAAATAATACATACCCTAATATTGATGTAATTTTTAAGTAATTCTAAAATTTTAAATTTCAGAATTTTTAAGTGTATTGGATATTAGGTGAAAATGTTGCATGATAAGTATATTCTGGCTATAGCTGGCAGGTCATTCATTTAGGTACTGTATTAAAATTTACTGCAATAATTTTATTAAAAAGGGCAAGCAAACTGAGGATATATATGAACAATATACTTGGAGAAAATAAGTTAATATGATTCTAATTTTTACATAGTTGGTTAAGACTTTTTTTTTTACTCTGACATATGTTGGTATTTTCTAAAATGATTAATACAACTTTCATAATAGTTTGAGACAAATCTTGAGTTTATAATGTACAGTGAAGATTTTATTCCAATCTCACTAGCAAAAGCTAATTTTAGATTAATTTTAAAAATTTTTTAACATTCATTATTGAGAGACAGAGAGAGAGACAGAGCATGAGCATGGTAGGGGCTTAGAGGAGGAGGGACAGAATCTGAAGCAGGCTCCAGGCTCTGAGCTGTCAGCACAGAGCCCGATGCAGGGCTCAAACCCACAAACCACGAGATCATGACCTGAGCCGAAGTCAGATGCTTAACCGACTGAGCCACCCAGGTGCCCCTAGATTAATTTTTAATAATAGTTCCAAAAATATTTCTTAAAATATTATGCATGCATACATGGAAAACATTTATGTATCTATGCTGGTCCTACCTCAAGTCTGCATGTTCTAGATTTCACCTAAACTCAGTATATCTCATGCAATAAACCTGAACCTTAAATTTTGTTCTCCCATTTGTTTCAGAAAATTTTTTTCTTTCATGTTCTGTGAATAATGATATTTGGTCAATTTTCTCACCCATGTTCTATTTGGTGGGCCCATTAAAATTTAACTTCACTTACATTGCTTCAATAAATAAAAAGTTAATTCATAGAAGTGAAAAAGCTAATCAAAGACCAATTTAGTGCTTGATATGTACTAGTCACTTATGTACTTTCGGGAGGCCATTTGGGGGAGACATGGAGACATAAGATGACATCCTACCCATTCAATAGATCATTTCTGTAGGATCTTACATCCTACATTGTACATGTGCAGCTCACATCATAGTTTAAGCTCAGTGTTACTCACCAAGGAGTGTATACCAAAATTTCCTGTAGAGTTTTTAAAAAGTATACATTCTTGAGGATGTAGCTCAGAGTTACAATATCACAATCTCTGAGGATGAACTCTGATCACAGTTTAGTTAAAGAGTACTGATTTTTTTGTGGATCCATTCTTATATATAGTATCTATATATTTAAGTTTTAATTGTGGAATGTAATAAAACATTTATATTTTAGAACTAAAGTAGATGGTGTTACATTGCTGGGGAATTGTTTTAGTCCATTAGCCAACCAGACTGCTAGCATCTTGCAGGAGAGAAAATGGTTTATGCCACTGAAATATCTCATGACAGTTTTGGTTGTTTTTTCTCTTAATAATGTTTGTTGACTTATTGATGCACTCTTCTTAATAATGGATTATATTCACCCTCCTACTCCCCATCCAATTTCTATCCCAACTTGACACTCTTCTATGTAGAGATTAGAGCTCTAGAGAGCAAGAGCATACTGCTGAGGTAATTAGTGGCATTCTAGGCAAGCGTTTGGGGGAAGAGAGCCATACCTATTTATGATCATCACAGTTAGAATATCTGCATTTTATAGATACAGGATATTTGGAGATCCTCTACTAAGAAAATAAAACAATAGTTCTGTCACTGTGGTTTAAGTCTTGTTGATAAAAGGCTGTTTTTGATCACAGTGAGTATAGAACTAAATCCAAGCTCCAGAGTGCCTTTAAGGTTTTGAAGAGTTTTCTTAACATGAATGATCAGGAAGGCAAGTCGGCTCCAGAGAGGTTTAGAGATCCTCATTCCTTTGTGGTTGCTATTACAAAATCACTTTCAATGATAAATAAAAACAGGGCTGCCTGGGTGCCTCAGCCAGTTAAGTAGACAACTCATGATTTTGGCTCAGGTCATGATCCCAGGGGTTGTGATATCGAGCCGTGTGTGGGATTCTCTATCTCCTCTCTCTCTGCCCCTCCCCTGCTCATGAGCATGCACTCTTTCTCAAAATAAACAAACAAAAAATAATAAACAAAAACTAATAAAAAATAAATATTAAGTTCAAATATTTAATAGTATATCACAGCCAGGACTTGTGCTAAGTGCTCTAGAAACACCATCACATCTTATCCTGATAATAGGAGGTGGGTATTGTTACAGCTTTTGTATTAGGAATGTTTGCTTACATGTAACATTGACATGAATTGATGAGAGTGGTCATAAAAATATGGATTCTCTGAACTCATTCAACAAGCATTTATTGAGCCCTTTTGTAAATTATATATGGAAATAATGATTATAAGGATGAGGAAATCTGAAATACCATTATTTCAGCAATCATCCACTGTTATAGCCCCAATACTGTGCTCATCAAAGAAAGCAGAATGGTGGTATATGTTGGTAGATGTGGCTCACTTCCTTTGCTTCAGTCATTTGGGGAAACAATGTGAAGAACTCAGAATGGGCATAATAACAGCATGAAAATGAATCAATAAAAAAATATACAGATTAAATGATAGGATGTGCAAATATTTATAAAAGTAATGTGGGCAGGGTGATGGGAGAAATTATGTGCGGATTCAGATAAAACAATATTGACCATGACTTGTTAACTGTTGAAACATATGCTTGGTATGTTTTTATAATTTTTAATAATAATACATTTAAAAATAGAAAAAAGATCAATATGCAATTTAAAACCCTGATGAGTTCACAAGCAACCAAATAGTTGTTTCATTTTAATATTATAGTTCAATTCAGCAAGTGCATGAATTTTTTTTCCTCAACCAAAATGCAATTAACATCCATGAAATTATACAATTTTCTATTTGCCTTTGCCCACCTATAATAATTGTGGCTAACGGCCATCTAAATTATTCATTTTATGTGGTGAACAAGTGATTATTCTTAAAACAGATCCTGTGCTCTTTTAAATTGCTTTTCTTCATTCTCCAGTTGGCCCAGACCATTACTGAGTTAAATGTTTCTTAATGAAGAATACTGCCTCACTGAACTTGGCTTTGTCTGTGAATCACAGGAATAATTTGAAATTCCTAAAGTCCAGAACGGCATCTCAAAACGAGATGGCAAATGCTAAAATTCTATATCTCTATTCTCTAACCTTTTTCTGAAATGCTTTTTTTTTCTTTTTTCTTTAGAAACAGTATACTCTCAGAGAGTATATTTTAAATCTATAAACCTGGATATAAATAGTCGGCATACTGATTGTTCTAAGAAGTTGATTGTATCAATCAAGACATAAACAGAACGTATAAAATGAACAGAAACATGATGTATGAGGGAAGAGGGGAAAAAGGAAGGCATAGAATAGTGTTTCTGCTTCCTTCCTCCCTCTACCCACTAGCCATTCCTATAGAGAAGAGAAGCTGCTAATAAAATTGCCTCAGTCCAAGGCAATGATAAGAGTTATACTTTTTATATTTATTTATTTATATTTTGAGAGAGCTAAAGAGCACGTGCATGCACACATGCAACTGAAGGAGGGACAGATGGAGAGGGAGAGAGAGAATCTTAAGCAGGCTTAGCACCCAGCTCGGCCTGACCCCCTGACGCACGGCTCAATCTTAAGACCCTGAGATCAGGACCTAAACGGAAATCAAGAGTTGGACATTTAATCGACTGAGCCACTCAGGTTCTCCTAGAGTTACATTTCAAAAGATGAGATTGAACTGTGTTCATGCCATTGTGCTTTATCCATTCTTTTTTGTTTTCCACTTCTTTTGTGTACCATCCACTTCCATGTGGTGAGGTTGTTATGCTGAAGTTGACTATACATATTTGATAATGTCACTTGCCCTCTTACTTTGATTCTTGTTAGGAGGAAGATATAGAAAATAAAGAGAACGTCTGAGAAACAGTGGAAGTAAGGATTTTCATTTAACTATGATATATATATCAATCACAGCCCTCACCAGACCCTATATCATAGTGTGGGTTTAGCCTATACGTTAATAACCTGGAATTTTCATTTGGATGCTATTTCTTTCATATATCCCACTCTTCCTGGTGTATGTGTGTGTTTCCAAATGAGGGCCATCAGAGGTTATTAATGAAATATTCCTGGTAAGTAGCCTGGATAAAAATAATGTTAAACTAACACCAGAAAACCATAATTCTACACACTGTGCATGCACACTTAGCAACGGCGTTTACACTATATTATTCTTTGTTTAGTGGCTAAAGACTTGGCTTATTTTATGAAATTATTTTGGTGAGCAAATAATTAACCTTAAGTTTGTGAGCCTGACTCAGTGGCTTTGTAAACAATTGGTGCAAACATACCAAATTATAACTTGAAAGTTACAAAATCTGAAAACATTTACTTTTATTTTACCTGTGTTTGCTTGAGCTTCTGGTTGACAGAGCACCTTTCTAAGATATGGAAATCGCTTCTCCTTTGCTTCCTTCAGGTGCCAGAAATTGATTTTGCAGTCAGCAGGAATATCATGCCCAGCTGTGTCCTTTTTCATTTCTGCCTTTCCCTCGACTTTACCTTCTAGTTAGTCAGAAAGCAATCACATAACCCCAACAGTGTCAAAACTGTAGTATTCTAAATGTCTCAGCTAGATATCTCCAAACTTCCAAAAACCTCCCGAATTTTCTTGTGATCAAGGACCCATGTATGCCTAATCAAGTGCCTTCATACAGAGACACTCATTTAGCTAAATTATTATGTGTTGTAATAAAAAAGTAATCATTTTAATGCAAAACTTTTCACTATAGTGATAAAATATTCATGCAATATTTAAATATGAAATAACAAAACTAAACACGTAGACACATTTTATTATAACTGATGAATGTAATAAATTAGCATTCTGTGAATATGTGATTTTTAAATTAGAGTATTTTCCCTCCACTTTGGTTATACAGGAAATATATTTAAACTTTCTTTAAAGTAATAAATATGAAGGCATAATCAAATGTAAAGTTTGGCCTTTATACTTATATCACGTTTATCCGTATTTGTTCCCACTTATTGTTAACAAGGGCAATTGCCCACGAAAATAGTCCTGAAATAAACAATTAATTTATATGGATAATCATACTGAAAATCCCATTATGTCCAAATATATTGGGCTGTTTAAGGTATTTAGTAGATTTATATGGGGTGGATTGTGTTCTAGGAATGGAGATATAATATACCAAGTTCCATAAAAGAGATTTCATATCTCTCAGATATACCAACCATGGATAAGTGAAATGTTCTGATGGAAAGTGTAAACACAGGGCAGAGGCCACAGCTGGTGATTCTATTGCCTCAAAAACTTATACCAAGTAAGGCTTCATCTCTAAACCCACTACAATTGCTGAGTAGTGCCAGTCATGCTATGTGTTTATATATCTTTTGATTTAAAAAATTAAAACTATGGCACGTGGTGTTTGGGGCTCAGTTCTTTGGGTACGAACCCAACTGAGTAGTGCCAGCATGAATAAAGTTGCTTCCTAGAAAAATAAATAAATAAGCCAGAAGTTGGTGGTTGACAATTATGACATATCCAACTTTGCAAATGTTGGCAAAAAAAAAAATTTGGCAAACCTTCATATAGGCCAAACCTTCTCAAGCAAAATTAAATTTATCTTTCTGAGGAATTCCATCTGAAAATGACATGTAGACACCAGAGGTTTTGGGGATTTTGTTTATTGTTATTGTTTTGTAAATTATTTAATTGATTAATTCTCCATTCAAAATCCTTTAAAGTTTTTCTATAGTGCATTAATTAAATACTGATTTCTCAGCCAGCCATTCACTTCCCTCCACAATATAGACCCAGCCTCGCTTATCCTTATATCCTTCTTTTCTCATACTGGTTTCTGCTTTTCTTGATACTGTTTTCATAGATTCAACTCTTCCGTTTTTGTTTCAATGCTCATCTTGAGTGCTATATTGCTCAGAAAGTTTTGTTCCCTCCTCTGGCCACATAATTGGATTTTTTTTTTTTTTTTTGTCCTTTTCCTGAAGCACAAGGGGATATTTATCTTCTCAAATGATGCTTATTTCAGTTTTTTCACTGGTTATACAGTTGCCTGGGTATTTCACTGACAAAATGTCTAAACTTAGGGGCACCTTCTAGTCTAAGAACATGCCTAGTTTTGTCTTGGAATATTAGGGTGTTTTCAGTGTTGTAGGTATAATGGTGAGTAAGAGAACTAATGTGTACTGAGTTCTTATACAGGGACGGGCACTTGGCTTTAGTACTGGCAAATATTCAAATTGTTTTGATTCTGCCAATGTTCCATCAGTTAAATTAAAATAACTGGTATATTTGAGCTTTAAGAACTGATGTATTTGCTGGGAACTTTCAGGCAGAGAAAGGATACTTGATACATGTATTCCATATCTATTCATTTACATACTACCATGTTCATGGGTTAACTGGAAAGCCTGTTACGATGATAAAGTGTTGAACAAAACGAAAGCTGTTGGCTATAATATGAAAAAATAAATAAAATGGGTTCTTCTTGGTTACTTTTTTTTTTAATTTTTTTAACGTTTATTTATTTTTGAGACAGAGACAGACAGAGCATGAATGGGGGAGGGTCAGAGAGAGGGAGACACAGAATCTGAAACAGGCTCCAGGCTCTGAGCAGTCAGCACAGAGCCCGACGCGGGGCTCGAACTCACGGACCGCGAGATCGTGACCTGAGCTGAAGTCGGACGCTCAACTGACTGAGCCACCCAGGCGCCCCTTGGTTACTATTTTTTTAACATTACTGAAAACATCTTATGCCTATTCTTTACAAAAGGAGTATTATCTCAGAGAATTATCAGTTATTCCATGCTGTAATTTATGCTAGCTCCAACTATTTCCATCAGGTTAAACAATTTGCTTCTGTCTAGCATTCTTCCACTTACTCCATACAGGTTCCAGAATTATTTTTGTAAAATACATATTGATCATGCTGCTTCTCTCCTGAAAGTCCCCTCTCATGGCTTGTCCTGAATTTTAGAATGAATTCTAATTTCTTATCAAGGTGTTAAAGAATCCCTATAATCTGAACCAATCTGTTTCTCAATCATTTTCATCTGAAATCCTAATTTATTGGACAAATTCATTGCCTTATCAAAAATATTTTGAAACTTTATCAATCAAAGTTTAGTCCAAAAGACAGAAAACTCTCTAGCTATTTTAACATAAAGCAGTTCAAAACAGGGAATCAAGTGATTATAATATTGTTGGAAATGCTGAAAGCCAAAACCAGATTCTAACTCAGGGTATAAGAATGATTCCCAGAGCAATGAAGAAGTGATTCACTAGGGTGCCACTCCCCCTGAAGCCAACACAGGAACTAATGTCAGAATCAAAAAGTCCCTGCCAGAGCTGACACTTCACTGTCAGAATACTGAAAAATGATCTATGGAACAGAGCTACAGAACAACTGCCATCAAAATTGGTCTGAAAATTGGCTTCTGCTTCATTTCCTCCTTTCAGTTATCCTTTTTTATCATCGTTTTGGGAAAAATCAACTTCCTCCTTTGGGGAGAGAAAAAAGTCTCTGGGAGAGGGTAGTTGTCCTTCTTGACACTGTTATATTTACAGTTTCTTTTTCTGATACATGAGCATTTGAGTAAGTTGCTCAAATGGTTATCAATCTCATTTAGAAAGAGAGTGTGGGGCACCTTGGTGGTTCATTCAGTTAAGCATCTGACTTTGGCTCAGGTCATGATCTCACTCGAGTTTGAGCCCTGCCCTGGGTGGGGCTCTGTCTGGGATGGGGCTCTGCTGACAGCTCAGAGCCTGGAGCCTGCTTCAGATTCTGTGTCTCCCTCTCTCTCTGCCCCTCTCCCAGTCACACTCTGTCTCTCTGAAAAATAAATAAACATTAAAAAAATTTAAAAAAAGAAAGAGAGTGTTCTTTGGTGGAATAAATAATTTAAAAAACAGAGAGCTTAATAGAGTGGGAGACAGAGAAAGAATTCAAGTATATGAAAATTTTAATAGATTCCATTTCTGTTTCCTAATATTGAACAGCATAAGAAAGATTATTTTGTGGCCTACCCACTTTATACATGTTACCTTTTGATCTGTCCACCACTTTTCATCTACCATCTTTGTAGCTATTCTTATCTTAATTCAATAGCAGAAGAAAATTAATCTCAGGGGAATAGATTTTCCCATGTTTAAATAGAAAAGGTTAGCATTAAGGTCATTATGATTGCTACCAAACTTCTTTGTTATGTAAAATAACATTCATTTCTTATGTTCACAATTTATGCCAGAAAAAAAAAAACATTAAAAACTTCTTGTGGCCTTGCATTGTTTAAAACTGTGGAAGAAAAGTAAATGGCAATAAACACGTTTCGCTTAAACCCAATAAAAAGGTAAATTATTGTGAAAGAACAATGTACATTATTTAAATGGTGTAGAGAGGATTATTTGGCAAGTATTCAAGTTCCTCACAGGGGAAAAGCAATACTATTTCACAGTGTGGACAATTACTGGTACAATGTGTATTTTTTCCCTTTAATAATTGCGTGTTCCCTTTTGTCACAACTGCACAAGACAGAATAATTAAAGTACATTAGCTACATTGTGGAAGGGACATTTGGTTTTAATTAACATTGGACCGTAAGAAAAGCAATTTGCTTTATATTACCATTCATTCTTTGATGCACACATACACACATATACACAGAGTCTATGTGAAATGCTACAAAGCTTCTCCATCTGAAGTTAACACCAAGGCTAACTAAAATGTACAAGATGTTGTATGCAGGAGAATCACTTTCTTCTCTTTGTATTTTAGACAATTGTGTGGCAGCCTAATGTAAAATGACTTAAAACCAGAGTCAGTTTTGTGTGATTATTCCAAAAGTGGACTGGACAATCAGCAAAGCCACCTAGTATTCTTATGGCAGGAACAGAAAGCCAGAACTCAGTAGAGAGTAAAATTACAATAAATATTCATTTTAAGTTAGAACCTAAAGAAGTAAGACTGACATCTCTGACTTGTTAATACAATTTGGTGAAAAAGAAGTTTATCTTAAGGTAAGTAAAATGTCAGTGAAAGCTTTTCATACAGGTTCGGAATGCATATAGATTCCCTGCATGATAAACTAATGTAACCATACTCCCCACCAGAAGGATATTGACCATGTATCAGTTAGCTTTTGCTGCATAACGTACCACTTGAAATACTAAAGGTTTAAATAATGACCACTTATTTAACTCATGATTCTGTGTTTTGGCAATTGGGTTGGCCTTATCTGGGCAATTCTTGTTTCAATGGCTCAGTCATACGTCTGAGCTCAGCAGTGCGGTCGGCTTGGAAGTGGTTCTGTGGAATGACTGCAGCTGGAAGAGTGTCTCTGCTTCCCCATGGTCTTGTGCTTCAGCAGACCAGCTGGAACTTGTTTACATGACAATTGGGCAGGATTCCAAGAGAGAGTAGACATTGATTCTGGACTCCTGAGACCCTGTCCTCAGAATTGGCATGTTGTCACTTACACTACATTATATTGGCCAACTGAGTCACACAGCCAGCCTACGTTCAAGAAATGGAAAAAGAAACTTCACTCCTTAATGCAAAGAAATTCCAAGTTACATTGAAAGGGTGTGAACATAAGGAAGACTGAAAGATTGTGGTCAGATTGAAAAATCTACTGTACCACATTGGGAAATATATTTTATTGGTGCAATAGTTCTCTTCATAATGAAGTGAATGATAATGAAACCTACAAACAAAAGTAGGCATCAGTGGAAGGATGTGTATATATTGCTTTTTCAGTCTTCCCATACATTTTCCAATGTCACCTCTGGTTCAGCCTAAATAATCTTCTTTGACTCCTAAGTCAGATTCATTCCAAGAACCTTAGACCACTGTTAAACTGTTCTACACTTACATCAATTTAACTTATTTTGACATCCAGATCTACAACATACATATTTCTAAGTGTGTCCTTTCTGAGCCCCACAAGTTGATACCCTGAGAATCTCTTTAAAAATTCAGATTATTCTGTGTTTTCATGTAGTTTCTCACATCTGTATTATTATCAAATTTACTTCATACTTTTAGATGTATTCTCTACAGTTAAGGTCTTCCCTGCATAAGACTCATTGAGTTGAAAATGTCTTTTTTAATTACATTTAATTTTTACCTTCATTTGAATTCACTTAGAAATTCTTTATATCTCATATGTTTTAAGTATTTGTTGATAGAAATGGTTTTCTTATCTTTCTATCTCCATTATAATACCTTGTAGGTAAGGATAACATTATTCCCTTTGTAGAATTTATAAAATCTACTACTCTAGGTATTAATTATTGTTAAAGCTAAATTAATATCTGTCATCTCTCTCTCGGCTATAGTTTTGTGTGTATGTGTATACACACATATGCATATGCAAATACATATCCGCACACACAAATATGCATGTGTGTATGCATGTGCCTATAAATGCGTGTTTATAGATAGATGGATATTTAAATAGATAAATGAAAAAATATATATTGACACTTCAATTACTCCTTTGAATGTCAGCTGTAATAGCAACATATTATTAAAATTTCAATATAAATGGACTTAGATAGGCATTTTCTTTTTTCACACTTTGAAATATTCCTGATTAACAGTAACCATCTACATATGTATGTGCATAATAGAGCCCATGTGAAATTTTAAAATTATTTTACTTTATTTTTAAAAATTTTTTAGTGTTTATTTTTGAGAGACAGAGCATGAGTGGGGGAAGGGCAGAGAGAGAGAGAATGAGAGGGAGATACAGAATCTGAAGCAGGCTTCAGGCTCTGATCTGTTAGCATAGAGCTCGTCGTGGGGCTCGAACCCACAGACCATGAGATAATGACCTGAGCCAAAGTAGGACACTTAACCGACTGAGCCACCCAGGTGCCCCCAAATTATTTTTGACTCAATTATAGAAAACAATGTGATGGTTAACAGAGGGGAGGGCTGTGGGGGATGGAGAAATAGGTGATGGGGATTAACGAATGCACTTGTCGTGATGAGCATAGGGTAATATATGGAACTGTAGAATTACTATATTGTACACCTGAAAAACTAATACAACACTGCATGCTAACTAACTGGAATTAAAAACTTAAGTAAAAATTATTTTTGACAAGAATGATAATAAAACTTACACTCTGAGTAAGGAATTAATAAAGGGCAAAGAAATACGGAATGACAAAAGTAAGACTCATGAACATCAATGTGCTGGTTTAAGGTGTTTTTTTTTAAATTTAATCCTCAGTACATAAATGAAAATTAGAATTAAAGTTTAGATTCTTCTAGAAAAATATCTTTGGCTAAGTCTGAATCTATATAATAACAGAATATAAATATTATATTAGTCATGACTTTATTATACTTCAATGCAATAGGAATCAAAATTCTAAGTTCCTGCATATATCAGAGATATTCGTTTGTTTTAAAATTGGAAAAGAGAGCTGTCTGGGTTGCTCAGTTAAGCATCAACTATTAGTTTTGGCTCAGGTCATGATCTTGTGGGTTGTGAGTTCAAGCTCCACATCGGGCTTGTGCTGACAGCATTGGAGCCTGTTTGGGATTCTCTCTCTGCCCCTCCCCTGCTCATGCTTGCTCTCTCTCTCTCTCTCAAAGTAAGTAAATAAACTAAAAAAATATTTAAAAAATAAAGATTGTAGAGGAGCTGCATTTTTATCTTGATGGCTTGTACTTGGATATCCCTAATCACACTTAAACTGTAACCCTTTCCACTTTCAGAGATACTAATAAACTAGCTGTTAGGAGCTAAAAGTCTTGTGTCAGATGATCCCGGGGTTAAACCTCTGTTCTGCCACTGAAACATTATTTTTGGTAATAAGTTATGTAAGCTCTTTAGTGCCCAATTTTCTCATTTGTGAAATATGAGTAAGAATCACATATGTCTGGTTATGGTTATGGATAAATGAAAAACTATATGCATTATAAAACTGGCAAAGAGTTGGCATTCAGTTCAAGATGATGATGCAAATATCAGATGAAGTCCCCTAACTTTCCTAAGTACCAATATGTGTATGTTATTCTTAGGCTTGCTTTGTTTGTTAAAAATGGAAATTAAAAATAAATACTTCATGGTAATATACACATACATTAATAAGATAATGTGTATACATGCACTTAGAATAATTTGTAGTAAATGAACATTCAATAGAAGTTAATTTCCTTCTCAAAAAGTCTTGAGGCCAAATTGTAATGGTAGACTCTTTAGCAAGATACGTACTGAGGACAAAGCCAGGTGACAGTGAACAGTCTATGGAAAACACTGTAAATATCTATGTGCCACAGGACCCTGAGAATCACAACATGGTATGGTTGGCCAGAGACATTCATATGGATAATAACACTGGTAGGTATATATTCTAGCATTTTGAAAATGAAACCAAAGTCTGAAAAGCTTAACATGCCTAAGGGCATCCAGTTAGGTTTTTCAATTTGGTCTAATCAGGCTTCTGTTTCCAAAACTCATGATTTTTTCCTCACTACATCATAAACACACACACACACATACACACACACACACACACACACACAGAACAGGTAAAACTTTTTTTTAAAAAACAGACTTATAAACAGAAAACTTTTGGTTTAAATTAACCTCTTCTGACAACTGATCTCTTCCTCATATTACTGATCTGTTTTCACCTATGAGCATATGACAAAATAAATAATTGGAACAGTTTTAAAATAAATATATTTCAAGGAGGCCTTGGGCATTTATAAATTAAAATATCCATCACAATATTTACAAACTCAAATAAAATGGAAACTATTATCACTCCCAAATTATAGTCTGCAAAACAAAGAATTTATGGAATTTAATGCATACTTCTCCACACTCAAGTTATTATTTTAAATTATATTTTAATAATAAGCCCTGTCAAACACTTGACTTCAAGTCTTATCTTAAAGACCATCTTTGTTGTTTTTAAAATGATTTTTGCTTCCATTTTGTTTAATTAATATTAGAATTTGCAGGAAAGGTAATGCATATAAAAACACATTTTGTTGAAGCTTCTAGATCTTCTAGCCAGACCAAATAGTCTTCTGTTATCTAGCTTAACCCATGCACAGAGCAAAGACGTTCTGCCTCTTCAACAGTAAATTCTCACACCACCATGTCCACCTCTGCTTTCTCTTCATCTCTTCAACAACTTTCTGGTTCCAACCAGAGCCAAAGGGTTATAGCCACCTATTACCAGTCCACAGCCAGCTTCCTGGGCTCCATATTGCCACCACAGCCTGATTACAGCAACAGTAAATCCTTTCCACCGTAGACTCCAACTGTCAACAACCCTACAGTGGCCAACCTGTAAATGCTAAGCCATCCCAAACTGCAAATTCTAGGACCATATAAAGAACTCTCAACAATGAAATACCAGGATCAAAAGAAAAGCTTTGAGTCAAGATTTGGAGAGAAAGCTGAAATGTAAAGATAGTGTTCTTCATAATGGAAGTCAATGGCTAACATATGAGAAGATAGATTGCAGATTACTAGAATCACAGAATGTAGTTGCTGTGTTTCAAGCTCAAAATGATAGAGAGCACAATTTCAAACACACACAACTATAAGTTCCAGTGTCACAAGTAAGAAGTAGATCATTTTTGAAGGGATACGTGAATGATCAGGATTCAATCCAGAAGAAATCTTACCCACCATATTTTATTCAAGTGTGAGAGAACATGTTGACTGAATTGGAAGATTCTGCAGCATGAACTTTGTAGAGAGTGGACCACCAGCTCCTAATATGTCATTCTGTATAAATGGAAGACCAGTTTAATCAGATGATTTTCACAAAATGATGATGTCTGAGAAGTGTTATCATTCATTCATCTTTGAAGTGATGAGAGCTTCAGATGCAGGGTTTTTGCATGTGCTGCCTTGAGCTGAACAGGAGAAGTCACATTTACTGTGCTGGTGAGCGTCCTTGCAAAAGAACAGAGAATAGCACCAATTTTCACCTTTAGACAACAAAGCAAAAAGGTTTTTGAGGGAGATTCAGTTAAGCTAGAATACCAGATCTCAATAGTTCCTCCACCAAAGCTTTCTGGAAAAGAAATAACAAAATGGTGCAATTCAATGCTGACCAAATACATTTATAGCATGATAACTATAGATTAGTTACTTTATTGACAAAAGTTGTAAAAAAGAAAGATTCTGGTGTTGGTAGTTATTAAAGATAAGCTAATGAGTGACCACACATAGCTTAGATGTTGTAGCCTGTGCAAACCAAACTCTTCCAACTCCTAAGCTGTTATGTGCTCAACCAACTTTCAGCAAATATTTACCATTAAACAGGAAAAATTTAGATGTGAAATAAACTTTTAACCCATAGGGAGAATTTCAGCATCTGGCAGCTCAGTCTGGAATCTGTGAAAGTGAAAAACCTGAATCACTCTATCAAGATGGGAAAACACAGTGATATATTTGATTAAATTTTTGAAGTAAGTCCATAGGTGTTTTAACAGCATATGGCTTTATTAGGTAATATAACTGATATATGTGTGTGTGTTTTCATATTTATTTATTTTTGAAAGAGAAAGACAGAGTGTGAGTGGGGGAGGGGCAGAGAGAGAGGGAGACACAGAATCTCCAGGCTCCAGGCTCCCAGCTGTCAGCACAGAGTCCAATGCAAGGTTCAAACCCACAGACCACGAGATCATGACGTGAACTGAAGTCAGACACCTAATCCACTGAGACACCCACGCGCTCTGATATATATGTATTTTATATGTATATGTCATACATACACATATAATATATATATGTGTATAAATATATATGTATATTATTTATTCCTTGACTCTTACATATTCTAGCTGTTGATCTGGTTTGTGAAGCCTACAGAAAATCTGGGTTTATAATTGAGAAGACTATTTAAAATGTGGACTTTTAACCTTTAAGTCATACACACTTGACAGTTGCAGGTTATGAATTAATACCAACGTTTTAAACACATTTAATGCTTGTTGTAGGGTTTATTGGTACAGTCTATAAATACTGTTTAACCTGTTTTCTCTTATACTTACTAATATGGTACAGATTATCAGAGTGTTCCATAATTTTATATCAAAAGAGGATTAAAATCCAAGTATAGAAACAACAACAAAAAACCCCACACATTTCTTCTCACACCAAAACAAGTAGCTATTATCTAGGTAATTTTTCTCAGGGAAAATCAAGCAAAATGTTAATTATGATTGATTTCATTGTTTCCTCTCAGTCTTTTGTCTCCTTTCAACTTTATTCCTAAGTTTCCTACTACTTTATTTTCCATTGGATTTATTTTTTTAACAAAAAATTTTTTAGAGAGTTGTTTTTAATTGGGGTAACTTTAAAGTTAAGAAAGTTAAGGATGAACCCTAGGAGGGTAGTAGGTGTAATTTCACAGTCAACAAGGCATCATCTGAGTCTTGGATTTTCTGGCTTTTAGAGTGTTCACATCAAGGGGTGCCTGGGTGGCTCAATCGGTTTAGCGTCTGACTTCAGCTCAGGTCATGATATCACAATCTGTGAGTTTGAGCCCCACATCAGGCTTTGTGCCTACAGCTCAGAACCTGGAGCCTGATTCAGGTTTTGTGTCTCCCTCTCTCTGGCCTTCCCCTGCTCACATTCTGTCCCTCTCAAAAAATAAGATAAAAACATAAAAAAATTAAAATATTCACATCAAGATGGTAGCTTTTCCTTTTTTGCAAAAGATGATATATTGCTTTGTTGAAATGAATATATATACTTTTATTTAATTTCTAATTACTAATTCAAAATGATGCATAACCAACACAGCTATGTAGATTTTGGCTACCAGAAGAGAAGGTGAGTAACATTTTAGTATTTAACAGGTCATGCATTATGATAACTTACATTTATTATCTGACTCTTTCAAAAAAACCTTGCAAGATAAGTTTCATCCCCACTTTACAGATTAAAAAACTGGGACTTAGAAAACTCAAGTTACTTGTTTAATAGGATGTATCTATAATTGGGAGAGCTAGAGTTATTTCTTAGCCAACTTGATGCAACACAATGTTGTGATGACATTCAGCCTTCTTGAGACATATTTTCATTTTTTATTTTTTTAAGTTTATTTATTTATTTTGAGAGAGAGAAAGAGCTTAAGTGGGATAAGGGCAGGGAGAGAGGGGGAAAATCCCAAGCAGACCCCTCCCCACCCCCCATCATTGCAGAGCTCAGGGTGGGTCTTGATCCCAAGAACCGTGAGATCATGAGCTGAGCCGAAATCAAGAGCCAGGCACTCAACCAACTGAGCCACCCAGGTCCCCCAAGACATATTTTTAAAAATTATCATTTGGATGACTGAAAGTCGTATTTTCAAAATATGATTATAATAGGCACAACTAAAATTCAAAGGACATTAAGACAGCTGACAAAAGATTTATGCAAACTTACTGTTTTCAATCATAATTATAGGTAAATTATGAAGCTACCCACACCCTCATGAAAGGCAAGATAATATGTTCCATTTGTTTTGGGAACAGTACAAAAATAATGAAAGAGAAGGTACTTTTTTATTTTAAAGTGTCCTTCCATCATTTTCTCTTGTACATAAAATGGAAAATACTGCTTTTCAAGCTCAAGAAGATGGAGATGACGTTACATGAGCAAGACTAGTAGCATAGAGAAGGAGCCTTATTAGATTTTCCAGAGCCAGTATTAGAATTGTTAAATATGCCCAAGGTAACTGAAGTGTTCAAATAAAAATAAAATGTATGAGGATTAATATTAAAAGAAACCTTCACAAAGATAACTTTTAATTGCTAGTTTTCAACTAATAATTCAAGCTAACTAAAAACTGAATTTCAAAATTAACCTTAATATTTGAGTTAGGATATAATATATATTACACTATAATATTTATTCTAAGTAAATAAAATTTGGAAAACTTATCTTTGGATTTTTGGTTGAGTTTCTTTTCCATTTCGTGATACAAACAGGGGCTCAAAAATGAGTAGCTCCTGCTAAATCTTGTTTTACTCTCAAAAATATCTAAGAAAATGGGAATATAGAATGTGGACAAAAATAGGATTTCTCCTCAGTGAAAAATATTTGCACCATTTTTATTTTCATATGCATGATAGTTGTAAAAATTGTCATATTAAAGCTCTTAATAAATTTATTAGTAATTTATTAGTATTAAAGTGAAAACACATTTACCTTTCTCAGAAATCGTAGTTCCTTTCCTTATGTTCATCAGATGTTTTTGTTGTATATACAGTTCATCCATGTTGGTGGTGAGCTTCATTTTTCTCAAGTCTTTGAAGTGATGTGGGAAAATAAAGCTTACTCAACGTAACTTTACTTTTGTTCACTGTAGCTATTACTTCCTTGTGTAGTTGGCATCCACGAATATAATTTGAAAACATAATGCATTACATTTGATTAAAAATCATGTCATATCTGGACCTCATTTGACATTTATGTTACCTAGGTTATACATTGGTGAATATATTAAGCAGTTACATTAATTTATTATTTTTTGATTCCTTTCAAAATTAATTCATTTTTATTTTACCTGTAGTTCCCCATTCTTTTCTTCTCTTTTCTTTTCTTTTATTCTCTTTTCTTTTTTTCCCTTAAAGTCTATATTCAGATGTAAGGATATTTTTGAATGGTAATGGTAGTTCACTAATTTCTTTTTAACTTACTATGCAGATGGCAATACCTAAAAAGTCTTTCAATAATAGAAGTGACAGAGTCTCTAATCACTGAAGTATGCTCTGAAAAATTTTGTCCTGTTGTTTTCTGTGTATTAATAGTTATACAGATTAATTATGGGATTTTATTTCAGGGATGTCAATTTGGGATGTAGGGTGTACAATGGTACATATTAAAAGGTGAAAAATAAGCTGGGGAGTTCATATGCCCATTTGATATCATTTGGTGTTAGACGTTTTTCAGTATGAAAGTTGATTTATTCTATTAACCAAGTTCACAACCCTTGAATCATCTGCTAGGCTTCTGTTATAATCTTCTCCATGAGGTTGTAATTTTTAAAGCTATGGTAATATTATATGCTTTTTTTCAGAAATTCCTTCAAATTATAATTATGACAAACTAAGTCATGAGATACTATGCAATTTAATGGATCAGTGAACACTGAGTATATAATTTATTTTTGAAATTACCATCTTGAAGTTTCTTTTAAAAACTTTATAAAACCATGTCTACATACATCTGTTAGAAAAATGAATGGTTTCTACCAACCAGGTTTTCAAAACCTTGATCATTTAAAAAATGTTTATGTTCTTTGATCCCACATTTCCTTAATTTATTCGAGCTTTCCCTTTTCCAGTGACAACCAATTGTTATTTTTTTTTTTATTCCAGTAGAATGTTATAGACATTTCCATCTGTGCTTAAATCAGCATGCTGTCATTATTTGTGTGTGTTCTTTTGTTACTTGTTTCAGATGAACTTGTTAGGGGCAAGGGTATTGTGTCACTATTCTATTTTCATGTATTTATTCCCTTTATAAGCCAAACAGTACCTGAAACAATGAACATTCTTCAAGGAATTTTCCTGAAGAATTTTTTATCCATAATAATAGTTCCATTAGTATTTGAACTACTGTGCCTTAAAAAAGCTTAGTATGAGTTAATGATCCATTGACTCCAGTGGCTACAAGCAGTAGATAAGAGATACCTTTCTGCTAAGGGTACACTTTCCTCTAGATTATCTTTCAAGATACTAACTCACATATTCTTATTTTCGTTGAAATTTTGAAACCCTTCAATCCTATGCCAGACATTATTTGCATTTATGATATTCATTTTCTTCTTTCTTATTAACACTGACCCATCCATTTATGGTGGGGGCAGCAATATGTATGGATAAGCCTCCTGACCTCTCAACTTTTCTTACACCTAGGCATGGCCTATGATGCATTATTGTCAATGAGATGTAAGCAGGAATTTTTAGAGGTGAAGAAATCATTTTAAGGAGGACAAAACAGCTGGTTTTGGTTTGCAGTTCTTGTAGTTAAAGATACTTGAGTAGCAAGATAAAAGCCTGTATCATAAGGCTGCCATATCACCCTTGAACTGAAAATAAAACATGTTTCTGTTTCATGAGACTAAACCAGAAAAAAAAAAAATGTATTAAATGATGCATGCAATATAATGAGAAATTGCAAAATCTATTTTATAATTTTCAAAAAAACATAGTTATAAATGATTTCAGCCTGATTTAGTAAAGATAGTGTTAATCAGAGAGAAATGTTTTGTTATATTTTTGCATTTGATAATAAGAAAAGATTTTCTCTTATATTCCTGAGAATGCTATTTGTGATATTTAATAATAGGGCTTGAAAGTAGCATAGGATGTGTATTAGAAAATATTAATATGTAGAATATGTAGATATTTAATTTCTTGATATAATCCAGCATTTAAAAATGATGTCAAGGGGCACCTGGGTGGCTCAGTCGGTTGAGCGTCCGACTTTGGCTCAGGTCATGATCTCGCGGTCTGTGAGTTCGAGCCCTGTGTCAGGCTCTGTGCTGACAGCTTGGAGCCTGGAGCCTGCTTCAGATTCTGTGTCTCCCTCTCTCTCTAGCCCTCCCCTGTTTGCGCTCTGTCTCTATCTCTATCTTTGGAAGATATCGCTATCTTCCAAAAATGAATAAATGTTAAAAAAGTAAGATAAAATAAAATAAAACTAATGTCAAAAGGATAAAAGTTAGTGACTTTATTTGTTTAACAAAAAAGAATCAATAAAGCACTAATCACCATCATAAAATTAAATTGTGCAAAATATTACTTACCAATGGAGAAGCTATTCCAACAACAGCAGGAGCCTGAAACTATTAGAACATACAAGAGGGAATTTTGAACCACCAGAGGAATAGAAGAAGCCATGACGATAACATATACACTATCTGAAACATGGATAATCAGGTGAATCTCTAAAACCTCCAAAATAGATGCTATACTATCATAGAAGATCTGTGATCAAAGTTTCATAGCCTCTCTTTGAAGCCTAATCAGCACTTAAAAATAACAGGAGTCTATTAGTCTGTTCTAGCAGGATACTCTTCATATTGTTTCAACCCATTGTCCTTCAGGAAATATGAACAATCAGTCTTTGTTCTCAGAATAAACCATTTTGAAAATCATGGACAATTATATGGTCTCTTGATTATATCTCTTCAAGATTATATAAATCTGAATTTTCTATAAAAAGACTTTTAAATGAATCTACTTATTGCCAGTGTTCACTCCAAGTAACTTTTTAAGCATGAGACTATTAAAGGACTATAAAACTTTAAAAGAATATTGTAATTCTCAGTTTAAAAATAACATGAAGAGTCATTTGAACTTAACCATTATACTCTCACCAACAAGTCATCGATAAGTAGTCTCTAGCTTCTGCATGGATTGCTCAGTAGAGGATCATGTACTGTTCTCAATCTAAATAAATCAAATAAACTTTTTGCCATTTGTTTCTAGATCTTGTGTTTACTCTCTTTTCCACATGACAGTCCACCACCACCTGTTTGAAGAGTTGTCATGCTCCCTCTGAAGACTTCTTTCTGTTCTTCCGGCTAAAGTTCAAACAGCCACCTCAAGTACCTTTAAAATAAAGAGGGTTTTTAATTTTTTCAATAAAACAGTGGCCCTTTTTGAACAATAGGAATGCCATATATTTTTAAATTATGTCCCCTCCCACCTCTCAGACTAGAAAAACTGTTTATGCTTACAGTTGATTGCTTGAACCCAAATGTGGTATTTCCCATGAATCACTTTTTTTTTTTTGAAAAATTTTAATCCTTACTCCTGGCCAGCACATAGAAAGGTTTCAAAAAACATTGCCAAGCAGGGAAGTGAATGTGGAAGGAATTAAAAAATAAAGTAAACTAGTTTTCTGTGCACATCTCTAGACAATACTAAGTTGGCTTTCCTTCATATTTGCAACCCTCTCAAAGGAGAGGAATAGTTTAAATGGTCCGTTACAGAATTCTCCTTGAGGATATTGGGAATCTCAAAATTTGTACTGTGGAGAGTATACTTAATTTTAATCAGGATTGTCTTCATCTAGTATTTCTTTTTTAGCTTTCTCATTCTCATTTGTCCTCTTGGTTTACTGCCATCACTTCAGGCATCTTATCTCTATATGAATGCTGTAGAAATATAATTTGCCCAAGTCAAAGTATTTAAAAAATTCGTGTGTCTCTTTCTGAAGGCCATCTGTTTTTCTTCAGGACTCAAACCCCACCAGATACTGCTTGTTGTCTCCATTACAGCTTTATGAGTATTCTTTGGACAGAATAGTCTGAAATGAAAGAGAGCTGAGGAATTACTATATTTTCTCTGTCATTTTCTTCTGTTACAACATTGATCCCATGCTGCAGGCATATGAATTCCGTGTGCTTCTGCTTTTCAGTCAGGTAGCCCATTGTACACTTTAGCTTAACAGTTAATTTTCTTATATGTTAATTAAAATGGTCTATCTTGCATCTGAGACTCATCATCTCTTTCTATATCTGTTCAAATTGCTCATCATTGATGTGATGCTCTCACAGGTTTCTTATCAATAGCAGGAAAACAGCATATAGTCCCCGCAGCTTAGTCCTGTATTGTGATTTTATTTCTCCCCTCTTATTTCAACTCAAATAGTTTTCAGTGTACTTCCAAACTCCTGTGTTTTCACATATGTTAACATCACTTCTCATAAGTCCATTTTATTTAGCATACTATATCTTGGCTTTATTTTTTTGTCCTTAATCTCTTCTGACTTTGCTGATTTTCATTCAGCATGTATTAAGTATGTATCTTCAGTTTTTGCATATGTATACCGGCAGTGACTGATCAGATGGATTTACGTATTTCATTTTACTCTTTTAAGACTATTGATTGAACATCTTGTGTAAAAAAATTACAAAATCATAGATATAAAAATGAAAATGACAAAATTCCTGGTCTCAGTTGCCTATTAGAAGGAGATATAAAATTTGAAGAAATGTAATATGCATGCTGCATATTTAAAAGAATGTTTCCTTTCCATTCTTGAACTTAGTCTTATTTTTTGACCTGCTTCCATTTAAGTATAAACTTTTAAAATCATTCTACTCCTGGGCTGAACTTGGTGATCAATCTTTGTGGTCTGATAGCATAATATAGCTAAGCTACTTACCATGAAATATCATAATATTTGGCTTGCCTGTCAATCATCATTAGGGCCGATGAGCTCCTGGAATATATATATACAACTCTTTATTCCCAGTGTTTAGAGTGCAGAGTAGATAATACATTGCTTTTGAATAAACAACAGGCAAATGACATGTTCTATATTAAAGATTTGAAATACACACCACTGGGAAGATGGATGGATTATTTTCCTTTGAACAATGTTTTTTTTTGTTTGCCTTTTAGTGCATTGAATTCTTCATTTAGCTAATTATACTTTTATTCATCCATATCAAATTTAAGAAATATTCTCTGCATCTGCGAAGTAGAGATTTGTGCATTATTTATATTCTACTTCTGGAGTATAACATGCTCTAGTTGAATTAATCCTGAAGTCCTTTGTTATTAACCAAATTATGGTTTAAATTTGGTTCCTATGTCTATAGTTATATGAGCCCTATTTAAAACCATCTCTATTGATTGGGTATTGTGACTATCAGTTAAAGATAAATGGCAATCTCATATTAACTTCATCATATTAATTTCCATTTTTAAAAGAATCTTCAAGCAATTCTCATAATGAACACTTTATATAAATACCAGGGCCTATCTTACTCTGTCCTGAAGTGTATGAATGTTCTCCCTTATTTTGTATCCCACTTATAGCATCATTAAGTTGCTGGATCAAATTTGACATGTCACTGTGCATTTTTATTAATGGCCCTTGTGAAATGTGCTTTTGTAATTTACTGTCAGTGAGGCTCCTTAGATACCTGAGGGGAGGCTCCCAAGAAACCTCAAAGTCTGCTTGTATAGAGATCCAGAATGGAAAGCTGCCAGATGAACAAATTAGTTTCAGCATTTTGTGAATATAAATCTAAGAAATATATTTTAATTTTTAAGAATTACTTGTGTCCACTTAGTGTAAGTAATGAGTGAAGTAAAATGATTCTGATTGGTCCTAAAGCTGAATTGTGCCCCCAGATTTTACAAATACTATTTTTTAAAATTTGGTATTTTTTAATATCTGACCTCTTCAAATATTTAGATTACATGTCTAAATATTACTGTTTGTGAAATAAAACATTTGGATATCCTGAAGCTGTGAATGGATTCACCTAATTTGTGCCTTGCTACATTTGAAAATGAATAGCTAAGTCAAGACCGCACAGGAAGCTAACTCAGGCTCTATCAAGGCTAGACCCTTAAGAAAGTCAATAGTATTTTAAGAGAGAAGCTGTTAGAGAGTTAAATTACACATTAGATTAAGAAGAGCTAATGCAAATAGATTGTTTACATGTCTAATTTCTTTCCCAGCTCTGAACATAATGTTCTATCTAGCAGAAACGGGACATCAAGTTTCAGGATAATTAAACATTCTCTGCTGCCAGACGACATGATCAATTCAAGGGATAAAGTGCCACAGAGCATGTTCGCATCTTGAGATTTTCACAAATGTAAGAGACACAATAAATTGGGGTAGAATTCTCTACACTGTCTTTTAATTAAAAATAAACATTGGTATCATTACCCTTTGTGCCCCACATGCCTAGAATATAACAGTAATATTGATACTATGACTACCAACAAAAATAATTTAATTATACTGTAGAGCACTTATGTGTTTCATCTCCTTTCTTTATAGCAGAATCACATGAAGGAATATTTTGAGCTTAGGACATTTTGCTTGATAAACTTGTAACAATTTTTCATTCACATCATAAATTTTAAAAAATCTCATCTATAATCAGGTTATATGTTTTTATTTTTTAGAATATTACTGATAACTTTCTCCATTTTTTCATCTAATATAGAATGTATTTTAATACATTAAAGCAGCTTGGGGAAAAGAGACTATCTTAATGGAGTTAAAATGACAGTTTTTATCAACAAGCATTCCCAAACACTTCTCATATCATTTTCTATAAGTACTAATAAGTCTTTGTTGAACATTCCTGATTCTCTTTTCTAAATATTATTTCACTTCTGTGGGGTCTCTGGGTGGCTCAGTCGGTTAAGTGTCCGACTTTGGCTCAGATCATGATCTCGCCATTCGTGGGTTCAAGCCCTGTATCCGGCTCTGTGCTGACAGCTCAGAGCCTGGAGCCTGCTTTGGATTCTGCCTCTCCCCTGCTTATGCTCTGCCTCTCTCTGTCTCTCAAAAATAAATAAATGTTAAAAAATTAATAATAAAAATATTATTTCACTTCTGCTAATTTCCCTTAAATCCTCAGCTGACATATGCAGGGGCACACACACACACATATATAAAGACAAAATCCTTTAGTATAAAAAGGTAAAGTTTTAATTAAATTTTAACTATGAAATATTACATCCCATTTTCTATTTACTAAAGGAATATAATCACATTTTCAATCATATTACATGACAAGTATTGACAAGTAATGAATATATAACTTATTTTGAAAATATTTTAAAATATCTGTCACCCTCTCAAATAAATACAGTAACTAAATAAAATGTCTGTTGAATTAACAAGGGTAAAATCTATTTTTGATTGAACTGTATACAATTGCCAGTATTTGATAACTTTTGACTTACAAAAATGGCACATTTACTTAATTTAAAGTAAATACACAGATTTATACTTAAGGGAAATAATAAGCTTGGTATTTCCCATCATAAGAGATACTAGTAATTATGACTTAAATGTAGTTTCCCATTTTTCATAAGGTATAACGTGCACTTTATGCATCGCAATGGGAAATATGCTGCATATTCTCCTTTGCTCTGAAAACTTTCCAACTTTATATATAGATGATATAGATATAAATATAGATATAGATATAGATATAGATATATATAGATATCCCACTTATAGCATCATTAGGAAAAAAAACAAAACAAAACAAGACTGCAAAGGAAATAAAATCAAAGTCACGTAATTGCCCATTGCCCAAGATGACAGCACTATAGAAAACAGTTGCAAGTTAATTCTTAGAGATGACCAGAGCTTTTCAGTGTATACACAAAAGTACATAGTACATTTTTTTTCTTTTTCTTTTTTCTTTTTTTTTTTTTTTTACAAAATAAAACGTCATTTGCCACCATAAACCTTTTCTTTAGAGGAAAAATTTTTGCAGCAGGTCACAAGGGTTCTAGAGTAAGTCATTTCAGTGTTGAGGAAAACAAATTGAATAATAGAACTAATCACTTCCCTATATATGGATGTTAAGATGACAATTCAGATTATTTTTGAAACTAATCCTAAGAAAAATCTGTTTACAATTTAAACAGTAATGTTATGTAAAATGTATTAACAAATCCACTATTACAAATATCAATTTACTATATGGTCATCTATATATACACATAATAAAATGGTAAATATATGCAAAAATATTTAAAAAAAAAAGAAAACATGCACAGATCACTTTCCCCTTTGGAATCTGGACTTCCTGTAAGATATTTTTGTTTTCTTTCCCCACCCCATCCTCTGAAATTGGTTTTTGTTCCTATCACCCTACTCACACTGAATACTATTCCCTATAACTCTGCATAAAGCCAGTGAGAAATATATTTATTTTACATTCAAGCTTTAAATCTTAAAATGACCCTGTTGTAGCATATGACTTATCAAATGAGCAGCCTTCCCCCCCCCCTTTTTTGCTTGCTTTTTGTTTTTGCAGTCGTCAGTCTTCATGATCCATTCCATGGTGAGCTGGGAAAAAATGCAGTTGCTAAATCAAAGTCTAAACAGTGTAAGGCTCCCAAGTGCCAGGAGTCCCTATCCAACTGTCCTGAGCCCTATATATGTATCTATATGTGTATGTATATACATATATATATATACATATATATATACACATATACATACACACACACACACACACACATATATATATATATATATATATATATATATATAATTTATTGTCAAGTTAGCTCACACACACACACACACATATATATATATATATATATATATATATATATATATATATATATATAATTTATTGTCAAGTTAGCTCACATACAGTGTATATATACAGTTTTGGGGGTAGATTCCTGTGATTCATTGCTTACATATAGTACCCAGTGCTCATCCCAACAAGTGCCCTTCTTAATGCCCATCACCCATTTCCAAGTTATTCCATCTAAAGAAAACTATAAGTTATCATGTTCAGAGAAATTGCAGCCTGAAATAGAAGAAAGAATTTGATCTGTGTAGTCAGGAAAGACCGGTTAGGATGATTTCTCTGCCATTGTGTATCCTGTGTCCTCCATAGCCTTCACCTGTCTGAATCTTATTATCCCCATTATTTTTTTTTTTAAGTTTCTTTATGTATTTTGAGAGAGAGCAGGAGACAGAGAGAGAGAGGGGGTGGGGCAGAGATAGAGGGATGCAGAGAATCCCAAGCAGGTCTTGCACTGTCAGTGCAGAGCCCAATCAGGACTCTATCCCATGAACTGTGAGATTGTGACCTGAGTTGAAATCAAGAGTCGGACACTTAACTGTGCCAGCCAGGTGCCCCTCCATTATTTGTTACAAAGAAACACCAGAACCTTCCTCTGGGATTAAAATGAGTAACATACAATGACTAGTCCCATGCCCTGGACAGTGTAATCACTCCCTCCCATTGACTAATTTGTAAACACTGAATGTGTCCTTGATGTAGGCCATGTCTTCTATCTTACTTTGTTTTGGTAAGCTAGAAATGCTCTGGATATGGCTTTCTTTGTCTGCTTTCTTTACAGTCAGATGCAGCTAGCATTTTCTAACCTGTCTTTTTTGTTTGGTTGGTTGTTTTTTGTTAAATTTCTTCTTTATTAAGAGTGATGGATGTAGAATAAATAACGACCAAAGTGACGGCACTACAACTAACAAAATGAGACTTACATTGCAAATCCAGCCCCAGAGATGAGTGGGGGTGAGCCACAAAAGTTTCAGACTTCAGAGAAGGTGGATATGGAATTCTTTTGTGCTTAGGTTTTGGGGGAAATCTTAGTCTTTCTCTACCTAGAGTCATAAAGTGTAATGACTCTTTTATAATAAAAATATTTCCTCCATGTTATTACTCCCACCACTTACCAAATAATATAGAATGATCACTAGATGCTGATTCTATTATCTCATTTAATCACTGCAACAGCCTTATGAGTTAATTATATTATTATCATTTTTAAAATGCAGGAACAGAATCTTAGAGAGTTAAATAAGTGATAATATCAGAATTTTAGCCCAGAATTGCCTGACATCATAGTAACAAGCACACAGTCAGCATATCATATTTACTTTCTTATTACAACATCTAGATTGTATATGAAGAAAGGATATTTCTCTTTTAGGGAAGCTGACAAATTTATCAGCAAAGACCTTTTTTTTTTTTTTTAGTTTTATTCTTGTGGAACTCGTTTTAAAATTAAATGTACACAGGGTCTACATTTTCATATCCAAGAAAAAGAATGAATTTGAATGTTGCTTAGAAGGGGGATGTAACACAGGCATTCTTAATCCATTTTACTTAAAAATAATTTTATTAAAGATATGGAGATATAACCAGATTTATCATCAAAGAAAATTGTTCCATGTTCTTAGTCTGTCCTCTCAGATAGATTTCTAAAAGACAGCTGCTGCTGAAACATCTCTCCATAAATGCAACATAACAGCCTCCTGCTTTGTAACTCTTCACATTGCTTAATCTCTGAGCCTTTGAGTTTAATATGCAGTCTATATTATTTATTTTTATTAGTAATTATATCCGTATAGTCATTAGAATTTAGAATTTAGCTGATAGATTCCCCTTCCAGAAACTATATAATAGTATCTAATTTTATATATATATATATATATACCTAATTCTATATCTATATCTATCTGTCTATCTAGTATCCTAGGAATTAATTTGAATATGTGATCCTGTGCCCCTGGGTTTTCTAAGCAACCAGGAGCAGTGGGGTTATTAGACTGTTGGCAAGTCCTGACACAGTGTGAGACAAAGGCTTCTTTCCCTGGGCTAACTCTAGTTTCCCTTTAGAGGAGTTCTTTTTGAAGAAGTTCTAGGATAATGAGCCCTGTCCTCTCTGAACTTGTGAGTCAATCTTGAGAGGGTGATCTGCCACCATGCCAACTGAAAAGAAGTAAGCTGTGTTGTGAGGAAGTCGATATGTGTGATTCGGCATGGTCCTGCCATTGGCTGTGTTCCTCAGTCTCCTCATCTGTGAAATGATGGCAATACCATCCACATTACAAGAGTGTTGTGGGCAGATAGATGAGAAAAGTAGCAGTTTTAGTGAATAGATAATACACCATACCATATATTGTGCTTTTACATGACTTCTCACATTCTTGTAACCCCCCACATTTGGTAAATACCGTAACAACCCGCTTTTATAAACAAAGAAACTGAAGATCTGAGATACTTGTCTTTGTCCATGGTCACACGCTAGGGAGTAACAGAAGTAGGATCTAAACCCAGGTCTTTAAGCTTTAGATCTAAAGCTAATGTCCCTTATGGCTATGCTGGATAGTGTATAGCACAGCTTAACATGTTATGATTACTGTTTAACACTGAGAACAGAGGCTGAATTCCTCACAGAGAAGAAAGGATAACAATATTCTTGTTGACAATGAGGAGCCTGAAGTGTCTGTCAGGGCTGGAGCCAAGTACAGAGACCATTGGATTCCTTCCCCAAGAAGTTTTGGTTCAGGGAAAAAGTTTAAAAGTATAATTTTAGGGCACTGGCTATCTAAATGTTTTTGTAATTTGTTTACAGTACCTATTTTTAAATTTAATATAATTTGCTTTTTAAGCTTTCATGTAACAATCAGATATTTTGGGAGAGGATGCATTATTTAAAAACAAAACAAAGCAATTTATTTATATTATTAAGTAGCTGACACCAGGAACAGTTATGCCCTTTATCTCTGTACATGTCTGTTAACCTAAGAAGTTCAGACTCCTATTCTATCTCCCATCTTCATGTAGCTCTGAGGAACTTGTTTTCAGACTTCAACTCCCATAATGTCTAACTTCTAGAACACACCCCTATGCCTTCCGGAAGTCGTGAACTTTTAAGGATAACTAAAACTCCTAAGACTTCTGGCCCTTCCCTAAAAATAGACATTGTCTTTTTTTTAATGTTTATTCATTTTTGAGAGAGAGTGCAGGTGAGCAGGGTAAGGGCAGAGAGAGAGGAGCACAGTGGATCTGAAGCAGGCTCTGAGCTGATAGCATCTAAGCAAGGTGCGGGGCTTGAACTCACGAACTGTGAGATCATGACCTGAGCCAAAGTCGGACACTCAACTAACTGAGCCACCCAGGTGCCTTGACATTATGCAGCCTCCTTATGTCAAATGGTTTTGTGACTGCTTTTTGTTTCCCCATATCCCTCAAACCTCTGGGTGAGAGACCTTTTAATTCCTCATTGATGCCTTAAAGCCATTCTCCATCCCTCCTCTCTCAAAAACAGAACTAAACCACTTCAGCTTTGAATCGCATGCCATCAACTATAAACTTAGTATCCACTTGGGGATTACTTACCCTTCTCTCCAGCTAGATCACCATCATTATCTTCAATACTAGCCCTGTTGTGAATCTTAGTGCTTTTAAAGTCCTGCTACAGATGTAGCTGATTCTTTCTCTGGTCTCCCAGTTCCTCAAATGCTTTCAACTTCCATGCTACTTCAACCATTCATTCCCATAGGGTAGGTTTTTCTACTTTGGTTGTAAGCTTGAATAATCTGGGAACACCTAAAAATACAAAAGATCAGGACTCACCCTAGAGTTTTGTGATCTGCTTTAATTTTGTTTCAGTTTACAAAAGAATCACTGTAATTCACATTATCACAGTCAATTATTACTACTACAGTAAGTTCACATTAAACAATCCTGTTCTTCAAATAACCTCTTTATTCCAGCCTAGTTCCTCTAATGCTCTGATTTAAACAATCTTTTGACTTCCATCAAAATCGACCTTTCATTAATACGGCCAATGTTTATTGTCCTTCACAAATCTGATGTCTTCGCTTCATTGCTTACCAGCTAAAACTCCATGGTTCATGATTAAAATAATTTTTCCTGTCTAACTTCAATTTTCTTTCATTTCTTTCATTTCATGTCAGTACCTGCAAAACCCCAACTCTAGTTAATTTCCTGTTCTCTCTACTTTGTGAATGAAACCTGCCCAACTGAACATGGCTGGAGAAAATCGCAGTTGTCTCATTTAAAATTCATGACCACTAACCTAAGTTCCATAAGACCAGAAATCTCTTTTATTTACTGTTGTATCACAAAAGCCTGGAGGAGCACTTAGAATATAGAAGGAGTACAATAAATATTTGTCAAATAAATGCTTAAGTGTCAAATTGTCCATTTGTATAGCCCAGCAAAACTGTTGTTTCCACTGCCTGGTGTTTCTTACCTTATTCTTTTCCCTCAGAATACCAACAGTTTCTTTCCATCCTTACTTTCAGCTAATGACTTTGCTTGTTATTTTTCTAAGAAAAATAGGACAACTACAAAAGAACATAAACTCTCACTGCTTCTGATGCAATTATGCAATGCATAGTTAATGCAATGATGGTTAAGAAAGAATGTACTAGAAACTATACAAGAAAATCTGATGGAGTTAACGATATAAAGCTTTTAAAATATGGGGAATATATTTTAAGTAATGAATAAAAACAAAATAAAAACTGGGAAATATATTTGTCATATGTGTAAAAAGCATTATATAAACTTACACAAAAGCCTTTTGAAATTATTGTTCCCCGTAGAAATAATCAACAAAAACTATAGGTCAAAAATACAAGTTATTTAACCTCACTAATAACCAAAGTAAGTTTAAATTTTTCTCTCCACCATGTTGATAATGATTAGATAATGAAGACAATCCTGTTTTTACAGGGGAATCAGCCTGTGGAAATGCCCAGACAAGACAATATTTAACATGCTCAAGATGTGAAAGCAGGTCAGAATTCCTAGAATATACTAAATGAAGGAGACAGGTCATTTAGGTAATTACAGGCTACGGGCTAGTGTTTGGATTTACTTAGAAGTGAAATGGGAATAACTTTGTACTTCTAAACAGGGAAGTGATAGAATTTGTTTAAATCTTTGAAAGACAACTGTGGTTGTGGTGAGGGGATCATATGAGGGCAGCAGAAGCACTCCTGGTTTCGACCCTGTAGTGTATGAAATATCATGAAGTTCTGGACCAGCATGGTGGCTGCAAATATGGAAGAGAAGAGTTAAGAACCACTGGGGGAGCCAGATTTTCAGAAATTGCTGTTGGAGTATTGTAAAGCATGATGGTGCCTCATGTCCTCTCCCAGTGGTAGATATATTGGGATGTGAAAGAAACTTGAACTTCGGTGTCCTTCATTTAGTTTCCTTCAAATGCACTGAGATGGCCCTAGCAATGTGTTCTCATGACAGTGCTTCTGTAAAAATATTTTAACTATGGTTCATTCCACTGTCATTCTACTCAGGCTCATCTCTCCCTATTCTCCTTATGTTGGGTGTCACCAAGATGGTCTTTAAGTTCCCTTAAGATTTACTAAACATTAGAAAGATTTCTTTCTGACTTTAGGCACCGAAATCCCTGTTGCTAAATCTTTGCTTTATAACATTTGTAATTGTAAATTTTTTTCTCTGCCTTTTTTTTTTTTAGAAATAAATCTCTTTAAAAGGCTCTTGCCAGTTTTGCAACCCAAGAATGTTTTTCTCAAGGACATGGGATTCATCTTTCTATAGAATGAGATCATCAAGACAGTGCACCTATCTCCTAATCTATGTAGGACTGGAGCCTAATTTTGTAGGTGGGAGCCTAATTTTGATGGGCATCTTGCTCTAAGTTGTAAAACTACCTCCTGTCATGAAGATATGAGAAAATTTACTTTATCTTTGAGTAAGGCCAGTTACCAAGCACAGATGACATATGGTCCTTCACATCCCAGCTATTAAAAGCTCCTCCACCTTTTGTTTCAATGGCTTTGAGTTCAGATTGTATTTTGATCTCTCTAATTTATTGCTATAGCCATGAATAAAGTCTTCCATTCCTGTTTAACTTTGCTTGGTGCAATTTCTGTTCTGACAGATGACTTTTCAGTAACTACAGTCACTTTGGAAATCCATTTAAAGTTAAATAGGGGATACAAATTAGGTTTGGGGTGTGTGTGTATGCGTATGTGAGAGAAAGAGAGACAGAAAGGAAGATAGAGAGATTGCAGGCACTTCTGTGGTTATTTTAGTTATTGCTAACGAGTTTTCACAAGCTAACATGAATAGCACTAAAATTAAATCCTAATTTATCTGATATAAATGCTAATGATCTTAGAAATACATGATATCATCTGTATCAGGTTTTATTTTAGAGCATTCTGGTTGATCCTAGTCACTTCCAGAATTTAGCACTGTGAGCCCCTCTCCTTATCTGGCTCTCCTTATCTGTTTTCTACTCCTTTTGCCCACTTAATGTCCCACCCATACACTGTAGACTACTTCACTCTTTGTCTCTGCTTGACTGTGCCTTTAGTCATGTTCTTGCTTCAGCCTAAAATGACTTGCCCAGTTACATCTTTACAGATTCTTATTAATTTCTATTTAATAACACAAAATATTAAAAATTATAATGGTAAAACAAACCCCAAAAAATTAAAACAAGGCTTTAATCAACAAACTGATTCTAACCCTAGGCATTATATAAAAAGTACAAAAAAAAATTCTGAACTTTTAACGTTTATACATGAAAGAAGCTCAAAAGAGATTTAAGCAATTGGGGTGCCCAAATGGCATAGTCAGATAAGTGCCCAACTCTTGACCTCGGTTCAGGTCATGATCTCAGAATTCATGAGTTCAAGCCCTGGAATGGACTCTGTGCTGATGGTGTGGAGTCTGCCTGGGATTCTGTCTTTCCTTCTCTCTGCCCCTCCCCGACTTGCTCTCTCTCTCTCTCTCTCAAAATAAATAAGTAAACTTAAAGAAAAAAAGAGAGCATTAGGCAAGTTTGGAAACAATGCTAGAATTTATATAACATTTCCAATAGCAGGTTTGAAGCCAAAATAAACTTTTCTAAATAATTAATAAAAATCTTCATCAACCATGCTAGTCTTTCTTCTTTTATATTTTTATTCCTGTGTTGACAATGATCTTACAAGATTATTTTCATTTGAGAAAACAATCGGAAATAATAATATGTAAGAAAGAAGTATTATAAAGATGGCAAGACAGCTATTGGGTAAAAATATATTTTTCTGGATTTTGAGATGTAGCTGTATTTTTGATTTTTTACAGTTTGTATTTGTTGTGATTTATATAGCCAGTTTTAGATTTAATTTAACAGCTGTAATTATGTATTATTTTTCTTATAGAGGACACATCAAATATTCTGCTTCAAAACCTGGTCATGCCTACAATTTTTCCTCTAAAGCAGTCTGTCTTAGGATGTCAGGTAATACTTCATAAATATGTTTCGTTAAAAAACAGGCAGTTTATACAAAAAGAAATGAGGAAGGCTTCTGACATTTCAGTAGGACATGATGTTAGCTTTAATCTGATGAAGTTGTTCAGAGAGCAGACATGGTTTTAGGATCAATGAAAGTGGGTCTGAGATATAAGATCCTCAGGATCTTAAGGAATAAGTGGATCGTGGCAGGATTGCAGGAGGCTGTTAAGTACTTGAGAACCATGTAGTGCAGTGCAACCTGAGGCTGGTGTGTAAGATGAAGCTGTGAAGGCTGGACTCCAAATCTAGGATGAAAGAGTGAGAGTCTATAGGGGCAGTTGCGTGGCTCAGTTGGTTAAGTGTCGGACTTGATTCCAAGTCAGGTTATGATCTCAATGGTTGGCGGGATCCAGCCACATTGGGCTCTGTACTGACAGCACTGAGCCTGATTGGGATTCTTTCTCTCCTACCCTCTCTCTGCCACTTCCCCCACATGTGCACACATGTGTGCTCTCCCTTCCTCTCTTTCAAATTAAATAAATAAACATTTTAAAGAAAGAGTCTGTAATAGGGACTGCCTGGGAATATGGTGAAAAAAAAAAAAACCCACAAGGTATGTGAAATTATTTATTACTTGGGTCTATATGGTGGTTTAATGTTGACATTGAATCCTATAATATTGCATATATTGATCCCTTTGTGACTTGTGAAAAACTGAACCCTATTCCAGTACAAATAAATGAGGACTTTCTAGAAGTTCATTCTGGTAAAAAAAACAAAAAAACAAAAAACAGTTTGTGGTGGTCAAAGCAGTGAAAGCAGTGTGCTATTTAGGAAAAACTTGGAAAGAAAAGCATCATATTCAGAAACAATATCCGTCTTTAAATTTCAGTCATTTCCCAACTTAAATATTTCCCTATAGCCCATTTTATTTACATTCTGGGACAGTTCTAGGTATAAAAAAAGGGTCCCAAAGGTAACATCATTCTGGACATTTATTGACCATCTTTCGGTTTGATGAGGAGGAAAACTAACTCAACGTTTATAATATAGTAATAATAATCACAGCAAGAGAAAGCAGACTGGGGAGAAAATTAAATGATTCTTAGAAAACTCATTATATTTAAAGAAGATTACATTTCCACACGTTAAAGTGTTGATAGAACAGAATTTATTGTTTTTACTGTCCCTGATACCATGGTGGCAAATAATTATCCTCAAATTTTAATATATATTAAATTTAAAAGCAAGTACCATTCATATCATGCTTTGTTTCATGTACAAAATATCTCCATGTCTCTTAAATAGTCATCTGCATATTTGTGCTTTGGTAATTTAGACATTTTATATTAGTTGTGGAAAGAAACTTTAGTTTTTAATAAATAGCACTCAGAATCTTAAAAGGCATTTTAATGTATGGGTGTATATTGATTTATTTTCTTTATTAGCACATATTCTTACACTCAGTTTTTATTAGTTGAGGAAAGTCTTTTTCTATCTGAAGATCATAAATTGTTCCTAAACTCATAACTGATTTTGAGCTAAGGATTACATTCTTTGGAGCATCTTTGCAAACCTTTTATTGCATATTGAATATAACATTTGCCTTATTATTTAGTTGTATAAATTACTATTGGAATACAAATGAATATGTTTATATATAAACCTAGAGAATTATATCCATCTCAATCTATATTCTGTCATATAGTAATTATAAGCCACTGTACCAAATTCTGAAGGGTACAAGCAAGAAATGTGTATGTGAGAAGTGGTTAGGGTTCTAGAAAAATTGAACAGCCCTCTCAGTCTATTCTTTTTAAAATTTTTCACCTTTGTTAAAGGTATGGATATAAAAACGGTTACCAGCTGAATTGTTCCCCCCACCCAAAAGAATGTCCTAGCAGTATGTCATACCTTACAATACCTCTATTTGGAAATAGGTTCATTGAAGATATAATTAGGTACAGGTCATCTTAGAGTGGAGTAGAGTGAATCCCTAATCAAATATCTTGATTTTGGACTTCAGGCCTCCAGACTGCGTGACAATAAGTTTCTATTGTTTAAGCCATCCAGTTTGTGGTACTTTATTACAGCATACCTAAAGACAAACAAATAATAATAATAAAAAAAAACCAACAACAAACTAATAGAGATTTTGGTACCAACAAGTGGATTGCTGTTGTAAGAAATACATAAAAATGTAGAAGTGGGTTGGAAATAGGCCATAAGTAGAGGCAAGAATAATTTTTAGGTACATGATAGAAAAAAATAAAACTAGATTGCCTTGAAGAGACTGTTGGTAGAAATATAGATGTTAAAGGTGATTCTGCTGAAGGATCAGACAGAAATGAAGAAGGTATTCTTGGAAACTGGAGGAAAAGTGATTCTTGTTTTATAGAGTGGCAGAAAACCTGTAAGCAGTGAACTTGGATATTTAGCTGAGAGAATTCCCAAGGAAAAGCTTGAAGACACAGCCTGGATTGCTCTTGCCTCAAAATAGTAAAATGCAAGAAGGAAAGGAGAAATTGAAGGAACTGCTAAGCAAAAATAAACCAGACCCTGATAATTTGGGAAATTCTCAGCCTATCCAGATAGTGTGCTCTGGAAACAGTGCAGAGTTTGGCTGGGCAGCAGTGTCCTAAAGAGATTAGACATGTGATTGTGAAGCCAATCAACCATCTCAGGAGAAGCCAGGAGTAGAGATGTGGTTATCTAGGAGAGACTTGTGGAAGTCCCTCTAGTCAGATGGCTTAGGTTCTCCTAAATTGCACAAGAGACTGACAAAATTTTGAGAATTGCCAGCCTGGACTGCAAGAAACAGAGATGGGATGAAATGCAGGAAGAATAAAACCCAAGACAGAAGAGATCTGGGTTCACAGGTCCTCCTAGGTTCCAGAAGATGAGCTGCTGCCCAGGTCAAGGGTCAGGGCCACCCCTGCAGCCTCAAAGAAGAGAGAATCCAGTCCCAGATAATTACTCTTCAGCCTTAAAACCTAATAGAATTTACCCTGCTCTGTTGTCTGTCAACTTGCTTTGTAGCAGTGATCTCTTTTTCTTCCTTCCAATTTCTCCTTTGGAAAAGGAAATGTCTCCTGTATGGAGATAATTTGTTTCCTGGTTTCACATGTCCATGAATGGAATGGGATTTTGTCCCAGGATGGAGCATGCAGTGCATCTCATCCATACCTGATTTAGATGATAGTTGGATAAAATTTTAGAGCTGGTGTTGGTTTGGGTTAAGACTTTGGGTAATGTTGGGATTGGGTGAATATATTTTCCATGTGGAAAAGACATGAATTTTGGGAGGTGAGAAGGTGTTCTCTTGAATTGTGTGATTGCCCCCCCCACCGCAAAAAAAAAAAAAAAAGATATGTTGAAGGCGTAACCTGAAGTGACTTAGAATATGACCTTATTTTGTAGTAAGTTAATTGCAGATGTACTTAGTTAAGATAGAATCATAATGGAGTAGGATGAGCCGCTAATTGGATGTGACTAATGTCCTTATAAGATAATGGCCATGTAAGGATAGAGTCACATAGGGAGAACATCATATAATAATAAAGGCTGGCCTAATGCAGCTGCAAATGGAGGAATGCCAAAAATTGCCACCAGAAGCTAGAAGAGCCAAGGAAAGATTCCTCCATAGCTGTTCAAGGAACGTGGCCCTTCCAATACCTTGATTTGGACTTCTAGCTTTCAGAATTGTGACGCAATGAATTTCTCTGTTAAGCCACCCAATTTGTTGTACTTTGTTACAGCAGCCCTTGAAAACTCATATAGAATCTATATTCTTCTGTTATATATATATGTTTTTTAAAAAAGTATTAGCATAAGAAAGATGATTCATGCCTATCAACAGCTGGCCTTAGTGGTGGGAACTGATAGAAACAGATGTAGAGTATGGTAACCAAAAGAGCAAGTGCCCTGTCTAAAAGACAAAACCTTTATTTTGGTTAGACAAAACCCAATCTTATTACACATGGAGGTTTGGGTATAGACTTTCCAGTTTGTCAAGAAAATTTTAAAAATTGGAATTTTTAAGTGATGTTTCATTAATTATAGATTATCAGGTTAAAAAAATATTCAGCAGATTAAACAAAACAAGACTCAGTGAATATCTAGGTCATAGGTTATCGATTGGCAGTCTACAAGACTGGTGTTTAAGGAGTAAAGTAGCCCTAGGGCGTGTCTGTGGCTGTTACAATTTGCTTGTGTTATACAGCTATGATAATTTTTGCCAATCTTTTAAGTATGCCAAGTAAAAACTTCTACCATTTTAATCTTCAATCAGTGCAACCCAAAGGAACATAAAGGAAGAGCATTGCTTCACCTTACCTAAAGTTCTGCTACCTATCTTCATTATTCCAGACTCATATAATTCTTGTGCTTTGGTTATTAAAATGTTTTTATCATAAGTTTACAATCCTGCTCAGCTGATGGAAGCAAGATATATGAAAGAGCAACATTTATTAACTATCAGAGTCCTCTGGATAATAAATTCAGCATTTAATTGTTCTTGTTTAAAGAAAGGCTCAACAGGGGCGCCTGGGTGGCTCAGTCGGTTGAGCATCCGACTTCAGCTGGGGTCATGATCTCGTGGTTCATGAGTTTGAGCCCCACATCGGGCTCTGTGCTGACAGCATAGAGCCTGGAGCCTGGTTTGAGTTCTGTGTCTCCCTCTCTCTCTGCTCCTCCCCCGCTCATGCTCTGTCTCTCTCTCTCTCCTTCAAAAATAAATTTAAAAAATTTAAAAAAATAAAGAAAGGCTCAGATATATATATATATATATATATATATATATATATATATATACACATATACACATTTTTTTTTTCCTGAGCAATGATGCCTATGCCAGGGATTATGCTATTAGACACATGGGTTAGATTTCAGTAATTTTGGTGTCTTTTCTCTTTTTCATACTGTACTCTTATAGTTCCTTTCATTTTCAGAACTGTGTGCTACAACTCCAGAAATAAATATTGAAAGCCCCATTTAGACAGAAGATGGTCGTAACAGTATGGTTGTATAATGGCTTCCTATTGAACACTACCTGTTCTCCATTTAACCCTCATTTACAGTCATCATGGCTGGTGAATTCCAATTAAAAATTATTTGATGCATTTTCTTTGACTCTACATGGAAAGTCTTTCCTTTTTTTCCCCCTAACAAGATAAAGTACATAGTGGTTGGCAATGTGATTTTCAGCAATGGGGTTAGGTTTGTAAAGAGTAAATTTGTAAATTTACTCAAGCAATTAATATTCAAACCAGCTGTAGAAATGAAAGCTTAAATATTAATTCAATTTTCTTATTTTGACTGTTAAGGGAAAACCCTTTTACAGCAGCAGCATTTCATTTGTTTTGGTTTTAAATCCATTATTCTAATAAATCAGCTTTTACTCATGTGAATATTGATTTGGGATTTGTTTTTTTTTTAAAAGAGAAAATGCACTTAATCGAGAAAACCAGAGAATTTACAACCCCTAGAAAAGGAGAGAAAATAAATGAACAGAATATAAAACCAAGTCCCAGTGCAAAAGCCATTTATACTGTGCTTAAAAAATACTTTGTAAGTGAAAACATACTATTTATAACACCTGTAAAAAAAGAACATTTGTAGAAACCATTTGCCATGCCTTAATACTTACTGGGGGAGGAAGGTTTATGGATTTTTCTCAGAAGGTGCCAGCTCCTCTATGTCTGTCCTGCTATAAACTTTTGATAATTAATAGGCTGTCAACAATACCTCTAAAACTTCCATGGTCCTAGTTCCCATGAGTACCACCCAATATAACCCCTCTATATCAAAGACCTATATCCACACTGTAAAAAAGGCCAGATTTACCTGCCTACATGCTGGTCTCCGATTATCAGCACTTCTAAAATTATTTTTGGAACCCAGTTTACAAATAGTCTTTGATTTTGATGCAAAAGAATATCCATGGAAATGGTATTTTTCTAAAAATTAGGGCTTATGTATACTATGGGTTCATCCTTATGACAAAGCATGAATATATTTACTGTACAAACACAATAGAAAGCATCTTTCTCAGAATTCTTTACATCTACTTACTTTCCAGGTTGAGTCTTCCCAACCCACCTCAGCGTACAGCTATTTCTAAAGAATAGCTGCAAACCTAAAGTGTCTCCAGGGACTGACTACTAGCATCCAGCAGTGCTTATCTCAGGGGAATTCTAGGGGGTCATTTTGCCCTGCCTAACTTCTCAATCATACCGAGCTTACATTTCAGATTTTTGACAGCATCTCAGAATGAGGCCCAACTCTGCATGTGTGCTTAGGTTTGCATGCCATTATGTAAACATTCAAATATATCAGTATATGTATGACAATATTTTATAGCCTTCAAAAAAAGACAGGAATGAAGGGAGGAAGGAAGGAAGAAAGGAAGATTTCCCAGGACATTTTGTCCTCTATATTCCCTTTATTAATCCTTTGTTGGCTATTTTGTTTGGAATCGATGTTTGATTTTTATTGCTTTGTTACATACCTTACAGACCCCCTCCTTTCCCAACCACTTTGGATTGATATGTATGTGTCTAGATGATCTATCTGAATTCTTGGAGGAATTCCTTCCCAAGATATTACCTCTGAGAAATACCATCCATTTGGTTACTCAAAGCAGCATCTCATGAGCATGTGTCAGGCACTTCTCTTGTATTCTAAATAAGCTTTCAAGAAACTGCTCATGTCCATGAGCATTTTCATTCTTATACAGGGATAGAGAGCTAACACTCCTTAAGAAATAACAAAAATCAAAGTATGAATCAAATTTCAGTTTAGGGGTATCTGGGTAGCTCAGTTGGTTACATGTCCAAATCTTTTGTTTTTAAAGTTTAGTTATTTTTGAGAAAGAGAGAGAGAGAAGGAGAGAGAGCCTGAGAGCAAGTGTGAGCAGAAGGAGGGGAAGAGAGAATCCTAAGCAGGCTTCACATTGGCAGCATGGAGCCCACTGCAGGGCTCGAGCTCACAAACTGTGAGGAACCATGAGATCATGACATGAACCAAAACCAAGAGTCTGATGCAAGTCATCTGAGCCACCCAAGTGCCCCAAAGCATCCAACTCTTGATCTTGGCTCTGGTCTTGACCTCAGGGTTGTGAGTTCAAGCCCACGTCAGGCTCTGTGCAGGGCATGAAGTCTACCTCGTAAAAACTAATAATAATTAAAAATAATTAAAAATTTCAGTTTAAACAACCATCATTTTATCTGAAAAAATAAAGCAAAAAAATAATCAAAATTTCATCAATTCTTAAATTATGAAGAAAATTAAAAGTGCTTCATGCTGGGATGCCTGGGTGACTCAGTCAGTTGAGCATCAGACTTCTGCTCATGTCCTGATCTTGTGGTCTGTGAGTCTGAGCCCTACATCAAGCTTTGTGCTGACAGCTCAGAGCTTGGAGCCTGCTTTGGATTTGTGTTTCCCTCTCTCTCTGTCCCTGCCCTGCTCGTACTCTGTCTCTTTTTCTCTCTCAAAAATAAGCATTAAAAAAAGTGCTTCATGCTGTGAAAGTACAGGAAACTTTCATTCCATCAAGTTAAAGCTTATTCTTCAGGAGTTTAAGATATAAATGTGGACAAACAGTGGAGCCATGCTATGGATATAACCCTCATCATGTGGTATTACTGATCTGTTGCAAGTGTCAGTTACTCTAGGGACTGTAGAAAAATCTGATTGGGTAGGTTCACAAGGCAAATATGTGTAGAGGTTACAGGTTAAATAACAGATCAATTAGCATCTTCCTGTAAGTTAATCAGTAACTCTGTTCCGCTTCCATTGCGTTTTACGAGTATGGACTGCAATGTGAAGTGAGCAACCTATGATTGGATGAGACCATGAAAAACAAACAAACAAACAAACAAACAAACAAACAATTGAGCAAGGGGGTATAACTCAAAATGTGAACATAGGGGCATAATTACATCCCAGGATATTTTCAAGGCTTGATATGCACTAAAATGCTTCTAAACCCTAGGAGGGTGATTAATATGTTTTACATGATAACCTTATCCCCCACGGTTGCCTCATTTCAAAGATAAGGAATGCAATTATTAGAAGTAAATATTATCCCCAGAGATAAAGAGGATAGTTAGGCTGTGTGGAGGGCTGCAAGGGCTGTATAAGAAATTTGGAAGAATTTTAGTATAAGGTTGTTTAGTATGGATTTAATCGATTTGGTGTTAGAGGATACACCTTCCCATTAAATTGAACTGTGGCTCACATCCATAAAAAAGTAAAAATCCTGCAGAAATTGTTTAATTAACAGCCTAGAATTCCACCCTGAAGAAACACTCACTCTCCCACACCTCCCACCATGATGGCGCACCACCATATACAGTTGTCTCAGGTTTTAGGGTTGGCTTGCCGAGAAAATTGTAAATCTCCTCTAGTTCCCTTATTACAAATCTCTCCATCTTATTTAGAGCATCTCTCCTGCCTCCAGGCTTTAAAGCGCTCTTGGGGGAAGGGTAGAATACTATAGACAAACATGTTTTCCTGAAAGAAAAGTCCTTAAAATTTTGTAAGCAATTTTCCTACTTGTTTGTGCAGATTTATCCTTTACTATTACTAAGGAATATAATTCACAAAGAAATAAAATAAAGTGATTAAGTCTTTTAGTACATTTAGTGTTTGTCCACCAGCATGTCTCCATTTCCACTGGTCTATATAATCTGCAAACATGAAATAATTGTGATTAAATTGGATTTTTGTGAACCTACGATTAAAGAAGTTATGTAGTTGTCTTGTTAGAGAAAGGATAAGTTGTTAACAAACTGTAATTTCTAAGGCTGCTTCAAATATGTATATTTAGAATGTATATATCATACATCACTAAAAAATTAAACCCTTTGCAAAACTCATTTCCCTTATCCTCAGTGTCTGGAAACTATCATTCTACTCTGTGCTTCTGTGAGTTTGAATATCTTAGAGGCCTCATACAAGTGGACTTGTACCATGTTTGTCCTATGACTGGCTTATTTCATATAATGTCCTTCAGGTTTATCCATGTTGTCACATAAGGCAGGACTTCCTTCTTCTTTTAAGACTGAATGATACTCCATTGTATGTATGTACTACATCTTTATCCATTCATCCAAGATGGATGCTTAAGTTGTTTCCATATCTTGACCATTGTGAATAATGCTGCAGTACATATGTGAGTGTGGATACCTCTTAGTATCTATGGTTAATAATACTGTATTGTACACTGAAAATTTCGTTCAGAGGGGTAGGTCTCAAGTCAAGTGTTCTCACCACAAAGCAAACAAGCAAACAAACAAACACAAAGGAGCAGGAGTAAACTTTTGGAAGTGATGGATAAGTTTATTACCTTGATTGTGGTGATGGTTTTATAAGTGCATGCATATGTTCAAACCTACTGAATTGGATACACTAGATATGTGCATTTTTGTATGAATTTATACCTCAATAATGCTAATAAAAATAGATATATTTGATACAACATGTTAGATATTGCTTATATATTGGACAACTCTAAAATTGTTTTGAAATTTTTCAGTGACTTATCCTTATCCAGTCCTTGAGAACAAACTGATGGGTACCAGAATGGAGGTGGGTGGGGGGATGGGTTAAATAGGTGATGAAGATTAAGGAGTGCATTTGTGATAAGCACTGGGTGTTATATTGAAGTGTTGAATCACTATATTGTACACCTGCAAGTAATATTACCCTCTATGTTAATGATGTTCAGTACTACATGTCATTAAACAATTGTAAATTAAAGCAACAATTAGGTACCACTACATACCTATTAGAATGGCAAAACTCCAAGGCACTGACTACACCAAATGTTAGTGAGGATGTGAAGCAACAGAAATTCTCATTCATTGTTGTTTAGGAATGCAAAGTGGCACAGCCACTTTGGAACACAGCTTGGCAATTTCATTCAAAACTAAACATACTCTAAAGATCCAACAGTCATGCTCCTGGGCATTTCTCCAAAACCCAGCTGAATCACTGTATTGTACACTTGAAACTAATATAACACTGTATATTAAGTATACTGGAATTGAAATGAAATGAAATTGAATTAAAATTTTAAAATACCCTTTTGAAAACTTCCATCCCTTAGAAAATCTGCATGTGGGTGTTTATTTCAGCTTTATTCATAATTGCCAAATCTTGGAGGCAACCAAGATGTCCTGTAGTAGGTAAATGGGCAAATAAACTGGCACATCCAGACTATGAAATATTATTTAGCACTAGAAGGAAATGAGCTGTCAACCCATGAAAAACCATGAAAGAAGCCTAAATACACATTACTATTACTCAGAAAAAAAAATCAATTTGTAGGCAAGAAAAGACATGGAGGAACCTTAAATGCATATTTCTAAGTTAATTAAGCTAGTCTGAGAAGGCTGCATACTATAATATGCCAACTATATGACATTCTGGAAAAGGTAAAACTATAAGGGTCAGTTAAACAATCAGTGATTTCCGGAGATTGTGGGAAGGAAGCAGTGGATAGCTAGAGCACAGAGAATTTTAGGGGGCAGTTAAAATATTCTGAATGTTTCCATAATGATGGTTACCTATCATTATGCATTCATCCAAACTGATAGAATGTAAAACACCAAGAGCGAACAGTAATGTAAACTATGGGCTTAGGGCAATTCTGTTTTGTCAATGAGAGTTCATCAGTTTTAACTGCCCTGGTGAAGATATTGATAATGGAGTAGACTGTGTGTGTGTGGAAACAGGAGATGTATGGGAAATATTGTTACCTCCTTCTCAATTTTGTCGGGAAACTAAAACGGTTCTAAAAAAAATTCTCATTAAGAAATTCCTGCTTTTGTAGAGTTTACATGATACAGTGAAAATAAAAAAGGTGAATAAATACAGTAAGAAGGTAATTATAGCCACTGGGAAGTATCATGAAGGTTATACTAGTTTAAACCAAGGGAAACATCTGTGAGGAGATAACATCTGAGCTAAGACACCAAGACCAAGGAAAAATCCAGCCCTGAAACCATTAAGAGAATATCACTACAGGCAGGGAAATTAGGAATGGCAAAAGTTCTAGTGGGAATGAGCAGAAATAAGGATTCGTGTGCAAAAAGCTAAAGAAATCTTGTTTTTAAGTACAGTCCTTTATCCGAAATATTAAATTTTTGCAGCTTATACTGGTTATGATAACAGTCTCCAAATAGTAATGTAATAGATATTACTTTAAGAGTAAACTACTGAGGAAGCAATTCAATTTATTGCTTCACTTCTTTTGGTGATATTGGCAAACTCGGTTATTGTAATTGCTCAGGGAAGATTAAGAGAGGAATATTATCGTACTCACTGGAGATCAAATTAAGTTATACGGCATATTGGCACAAAGAGAAAATGATAACTGTTTGCTTTTGTTGTTTTTGTTTAGTTTGGCTTATTTCTATCAAAATGTGTCATAGATGAAATGTGGGAGTTAATGAAGTTTTACAGACTCAGATATTATATTACCAAATGGGGTTATATTTAAAATTTTCTGAGGTGGATTTTTGGGTTCATTGCTTTCTGAAATGAACTACAGAGCTGCCTTGAATCTCAGGCAAGATACATGAAGCCAGTACACTTGAGAAATAGATAGATGACAGCAGGTATTTACCACCTGAACAGTTAAATAGGTATTTGTAGACCAATTTTCTTTTCACTGTGCTTCACCAACAGTAATTTATAAGGTGTAGCCATCGATTAATTCAAATTGCACATGTCAGGTTGAGCAAAATATTATTTCATCAGCTTCTTCCAGTGACATCTAAAATGTAGAACTGTCTCTTAAAGAAGCTCAAGTGGATTGTAAGGATATTTTAAGATATTTGAAAATAGGAAAGAACTTTTAAATTAGAATCTTCTTTTAAAGAAGTTCTAACCAGTATTTTTTTTAAATTCAAAATGGGTTTTCTAAAGACATTAACAAATTATATTAAATATGTAGTCTGATAATGCTCATTTATGTTTTTAATATATTAATTGCCAGCCTATTATATATGTGTAAGTCATATAAATCTATCTGTTTGCATTGTACACATTTTATGAATATGTTTTAAATATTTGTTAATATTTCTATTCATATTTATATATATTTTTAAATCTGGTAAGTTGAAAGGGCTGCTACTCACCATGTATTAATTATTCTACTAGAAATTACTTAGTATTGGATTCTGAGTAGGTGCCAAAATAATACATTGCTAGAATAAAAACTGAGTTGTTTTGAATCATTCATTACTATGTATAGCTAGAACACAATTTCTGGGATGTGTATAGAAACCATAATTTTTTACCATAATTATTTAGGCCATGTAATTTTGATAATCGTTATTATTTTCATTTTATTATAACTAAAATTGTCCTAATATTTGTAATAATAAAGCAATATGATAATAAAGATTAATACATAGAAAGTTAAAAACATCATTTCAGTATATGAGAATGATCATTGTAATGTCACATAGTTGCATAGTAAGTTTGACTAATTTTATAAGGTCAACTATTTTTATTATTTTATCTAATTTTATTATTTTATTTTATTTTATTTTTAAGGTCAACTACTTCTTTAAATGTTTATTTTTATTTATTTTGAGAGACAGAGAGCACACAAGCATGGGAGGGGCAGAGAGAGAGGGAGAGAGAAAATCCCAAGCAGGCTCTGCCTGTCAGTACAGAACCCAACATGGGGCCTGATCCCATGATCCGTGAGATCATGACCTGACCTGAAATCAGGAGTCAGACTCTTAACCAACTGAGCCACCCAGGCACCCCAAAGGTCAACTACTTCAATTAATGTTTCTTATTTTTTTAGTACTGAATGGTTGAGAAATTATTTTCTGCTTCAGTAATTCATGTACAAGAATAGTATGTGAAATAGGAAAACACATGGATAAGAATGTTCAGAAAAGATGATATGCATAAGTGATTTGTTAAAGTAAAATTTTAGTATTACAAATCATTTCACTACAAATATGAAGAAAAGTTCGATGAATAACTTACGGGGAACTAATTAACGGGTCACAATTTCTGATTTTTATTCAGATCAGATCTCAGTACTCTTAATGCAAGTTGTGAAAGTTTTGGTCCTTCATATAGAAGATACATGACTAGACATTATTTGTCTCTGCTCATTGATTTTCCGTTAGTCCAGGTTAGATTTGCAGAGGTCACAGATGGTGTTCCAGACAGAGCCACTAGCTATGGCTACACTGCCCATGGCAACTAACATTTGAGAATTAACTCATCAACAATAAGTTACTATGTTCAACCCTGTTAAATACAGAGCTCAAGAAGTATGTAAACAAGCATTTATTTCTAAATTAGGCATGGTTTACCAAGGCCTTGATTTTTAGAAATACTCTTGATTGATTTTGCCTCCTTGTTAATCTGCTAATATTGTAAATCACAAGATAATCATTTTTAGTAAAATAACAATTCTTTTTATAAAGAATAGGGGATAATTTGAATGTAGAGAGCTTCTTAGATATTTCGCTCTTCTCATAAAGGCCTTTAATTCAATGAAATTTATATTTTCATAGCTACATTCTGAGAAGCTAACCGAATTCTGTGCAATTCATCCAAAATAACACAGAACAAACTTTATCTTACAATGAATGGTTATTGACCCTTTAACATGAAAATTACTACTCTGAAAAGTAAATGTGACCAAAAATGAACATATGAAACTTTATGCTACATTTTTAAATCACAGATTTGATAGCAAATTTTACCACATTGTTAGAGATAATCAATTTCCTCTTTATATTTTTAAGTAAAATAGAAACTTATGCAAATTTTATTTTAATGATACTTATATATTCTTGTAAATTGTTTCACAAAATGGCTAAAAATAAGGAAAAGTTGAGAAAAAAACAAAAATTCAAGAAATGAATTTTTTCAAACAAGTATATGTCATTCCTACTTACTTCTTTAGATAATGATTTTTTTTTTTTTTAAATCATTCTAAATTTTACTCCTAGGACTGCCATAACAAATAAATAGGGTAGTTTAAAACAACAAAATTACTCTCTCACAGTTCTAGAGGCTAAGTTTGAAATCAGTGTGTCACCAGAGCCAATACTCCCTATGAAGTTTCTCAAGAAGAATCCTTCCTTGCCTCTTCCTAGCTTCTGGACGTTGTAGGCAATCCTTGACATCTCTTGGATTGTAGGAGCATCACTCCAAAGTCTGCCTCTGTCTTCACATAACTGTCCACAGTGTACATCTGTCAGTCTTTTTCACACCAGCCATTGGGACCCATTCTAATCCAGTATGACTTCATCTTACCTTAATTACATCAACAAAGACCCTGTTTCCATATAACATTACATTCATAGTACCATGGTTTAGGACTTCATCTTTTTGGGGGACCCAGTTAAGCCCACAATAAATACCACGAGCTTAATTTTCACATTAATACATAATATAAATAATGCAAAACATACACTAAAGTGTAACATATATAAAACAAAGTAACTTAACTTTTGGACATTTTAGCATTCATTATTAAGGTAGTAAAGTATTCATCCTATGAGAGATTTCACAGATAGACTAGCATCACACTTTATTGTAATCTCAGGTTAGTCAACATTTGTGTTTCAGCAAATGAAAAATATATGACCCAAGAAAACCACCACTTTTTGCTCATCTTATTTATTTATTTGCTGATTATAACTGCTACTTCAATAGTGTTAAGAGTCATTACTTGTCTTATTTGAAAAAAATAATACAGTGGATTCTGAGTACTTGATTTTTGAATGTTCTATTCACAAGACTTAGGCATGTAAATGAATCATTCACTGCTCTCCCAATTTCCTAGTTGAATCTCCCAAGTTAACTGTACCCCAGCTTCTTAGGGTTCTTTAAAAAAGTTTTTTTTTTTTCAATTTTAGAGTCCTTGCCATAAAAGTTTTCCCTGAATACAAACTCTAGCATTAAAGTGCTAGAGAGTATATGCTACCAATTCTTTCTCAGAATGTACGTATCTTTGTTTTCCTGATTGGAATGTGTTAGAGTTGTACTACTGAGACTATCCTAGTGATACAGATACCATCAAACGGAAAGAAGAATTTTGAACACTTTTGGAAACAAACCGTTTAATAGATACATATTTTTCTCCTTTCATAATATTTTTATAATTTTCAAAAGTGGAAGATTATCTTAATACCAGTACTTCTGTTGCAAAAAAAAAAATGATTGCAGCAGAATACATTTTAAGTATAATTAGCAAATCTTCTGTCGTATTTACAATAAGAATAATAATACTCTATATGTATTTCATTTTATCCACAAAGCTAAAACATTGTATAATAAATACTATGTAAACAGGTGATTAAAACAAAGCTTAAATAAGATTATTCATTCTTAGGAAATACTTCATGTGGTTATAAGAACTAGGAATATGTTAATAATACAGATCTTTTTTATTGGTTTTTATTATAGTAAGTTTTATTGAGGAAATGTTTACATACAAAACATTTCACAGATCCCAGTGTTCAGTTGAATGCATAACATAAATATAAATTAAATGGCAATTTATATTCCCCAGTAAACACTGCTTGAATCAAGTGGGATAATATTTTTATTGCACCAAAATGTTTCCCTTTCCAGGAAATTCCATTTCAACCTTAGTTCCCAAGAACTAACTTCTTTGTGATTTCTATCATTAGAGATTAGTTTTGTCTATTTTTGCATTTCATTTAAATGGACTTATAAAGTATACATTCCTTCCATATTTGACTTTTATTTTGCTTAATGTTTTTGAGATTCTTTATGGAATGTTCTTCGCATTTATTGGTGTGTCAGTAATTCATTTCTTATTATTGACAAGTAGTATTCTTTGATTATGTCATAAATTTTTTATCCATCCTCTTGTTGATCAACATTTGTTTTCATTTTTCCTGTTATGAATAATGATACTATGAGCATTCTTATATGAGTATTTTTATAAACACGTGTTTCTATTGAGTAAATACACCCAGGTGCTAAATTGGTGGGTCATATGGAACATCCATTTTTTTAAAGCTTTGCATTTTAAAGCTTTGCAAATTCCAGCTAGTTAACATACAGTGTAATATTAGTTTTAGGTGTATAATTTAGTGATTAAACACTCCCATACAATACCTGGTGTTCATCACCACAAGTGCACTCCTTAATCCCCTCACCTATTTAACCTATTCCCCCACCCACCTCCCCTCTTGTAACCATCAGTCTTTTCTCTATAGTTAAAGACTCTATTTCTTGGTTTACCTCTCTCTCTCTCTCTCTCTCTCTCTCTCTCTCTCTCTCTCTCTCTTTTTGTTCCTTTTGCTCATTTGTTTCATTTCTTAAATTCCACATATGAATGGAATTATATGGTACTTACCTTTCTCTGACTGATTTACTTCAGTTAGCATGATACTCTGTAGCTCCATTGACATCATTGCAAATGGAATGATTTCATTCTTTTGGATGGATGAGGAATATTATATATATATATATATATATATATATATATATATATATTCCACTCTTCTTTACCCATTCATGAGTCAATAGACAGTTGGATTGTTTCCATAGTTAGGCTATTTATAGATAATGCTGCTATAAACATTGGGGTGCCTGAATCCCTTTGAATTAATAATTTTGTATTCTTTGGGTAAATAGCTGGTAGTACAATTGCTGGGTCATAGGGTAGTTCTAATTTTAACTTTTTGAGGGACCTCCATACTGTCTTCCACAGTGGCTGTACCAGTTTGCATTCCCACCAACAGTGTAAGAAGGTTCTCCTTTCTCTGCATCCTCACCAACACCTGTTGTTTCTTCTGTTGTTGATTTTAGCCATTCTGACAGGTGTGAGGTGGCATCTCATCATGGTTTTGATTTGCATTTCCCTGCCAATGAGTGATGTTGCGATCTTTTCATGTGTCTGTTAGCTATCTGGATGTCTTCTGTGGAAAGTGTCTATTCATATCTTCTGCCCATTTCTTGACTGGGTTGTTTTTTGGGTTTTAAGCTTGATTAGTTCTTTATGGATTTTGGATACTAACCCTTTATCCCATATGCCATTTGCAGATATCTTCTCCCATTCTATAGGCTGCCTTTTAGTTTCGTTGACTGTTTCCTTCACTGTGAAGAAGCTTTTTATCTTGATGAAGTCCCAATAGTTCATTTTTGCTTTTGTTTCCCTTGCCTCTGGCAAGAATGTCTGTTTTTCTGTGTCCTCTTTAATTTTTTTTCATCAGTGTTTTATAGTTTTGAGAGTACAGGTCTTTTACCTCTTTGATTAGGTTTCATGCTAGGTATCTTATTGTTTTTGGTGCAGTTATAAATGAGATTAATTCCTTAATTTCTCTTTCTGCTGCTTCATTATTGGTGTGTAGAAATGCACCATATTTCTGTATGTTGATTTTGTATCATGAGATTTTACTGAATTCTTGTATCAGTTCTAGCAGTAATCTTTTTCCCCTTTGAGTTTTATAACTTACCACATTTCTTTGAATGCTCAATTCTTGACATAATAAACTAATCCTAGCATAGTGTCAGTCTAGCAATGTTAAACCACTTACATATTCATTTGCATTTGTAGTGGTGAAGGTTTTGATTTTGTCCTTTCTGTACAGTATTATTTTTTTATAGAAGATAACAAAAATAGTAAAATATCTAACAAATATGCTTCTTGGGCTTATTTTAAATTAAACCTACAGTATGAAAATCGATATTTTTGAAGTGAACATGAGAAATTGAAAGATAACAATGACCAGATCTCAGAAGAAGAAAGTACAACAGCAGCTTCTGGGAAACTGGTTAAAGCCAGTGTTTGCAATTTCTGACTGAAGGGTATCATCAGAAAACCAGCCCCCAAAATGCTCTCCCAAGTCTAATTTGGTCATGAGACTGGTTGTGAGTTTAGCTTTTAACCCTCTGTAGCATCTCCCTCCCCTAAAGACTTCATCAGTCAGGGTGCCCGGGTGGCTCAGGTGTTTAAGTGTCTGACTTTTGACTTTGGCTCAGGTCTTGATCTCACAGTTTGTCATGGTTTGTGAGTTTGAACCCTGCACCGGACTCTGTGCTGACAGTGTAGAACCTGCTTGGGATTCTTTCTCTCCTTTTCTGTCTGCCCCTCCCTGGCTCATGTTCTCTATCTCTTTCTCTCTCTCTCAAAATAAATAAATAAACTTAAAAAAAAAAAAAAAGGCTTCATCAATCAGAGTCAGAAACCTGTTACAGCAGGTTTCCTTACTCTGGCAGAATGTATATATAGTGTAGTGCTCTCTATATTTGTCTTTATTTTTCTCTCCATTATCAGTGAATCATTACCATACTGATAGATATATGACATAGCAAATTATAGGTTCATCTATTAAAAAAAGTAATTCGTAAGAAATTCTCTTATAAATAGCATTATACAGGACTGGTCCTAATGTTTGGAAGGTTTTAACAAAAGGTGATCGTAATTTCATTTTGTCCATTACCCTCATCTTTTACTATATGCTATTTCTTCTGAACCTGAAATATTTTAGTTTTCGTTTCATAGAGAATAATTAATAAAGGACAAGGAAAGCTTTAATATTATTTATAAAGGAGTTTTAAATTATTAGTAATAGTACAAATAATGAAGGATCCAAATAAATTTTGAAAAGAAGCAAAACATTGATATAATATGGACGTTTTTAAAAAACACAAATTACTTTTGTTTTATATTCAATATTCCTTTTACTTTAACCTAAAGAGTGACAGTGTGCATGGATTTAGGTGCATATTTAAAATATTAATAGGGACTGAGTAAAATAATTTCTTATGATTGTGTCAAACATTCAGACTATGAACCATTTTAATCATTCAGATATTTTAAAGCAGCTACAATTATGTATCACATCAAGTAAATACTCAGTTGAATTTAGTAGACAGATGAATTATTTTACTTTTCAGATATTTGAAGATGGTTGATCTATACTGATAGACTCACAGAGTACTTTCTTTTAAAGATTGTTTTACTAAAAATGGAAAATAAATATGTACATTTCTGAGGATTATGACAGCCTACAGATTATATATTTATAGAAAAATGGATGTTCACAATCTAATTTAAAGCTACTTGAGGCATTTATAGATTAATTTATTAAAAGCATTAACACTTTATCTTTTAGGAAAATTAATATATTTAGAGAGGAATCAATAATTTTGTATGCTTCTTATCAGAACAAATAATATACTGTAAAATAACATATGTGTTAATATAAGTTATTGAAGTGACCTAGAGGTAGCAAAGTGGAATTTGGCAAAATACCAAGATTAAACATAAAATCAACAGTTATGTAATGTTACTTGGATATTATAGTAATTTTCTTTAACTTCATACTTTTATTAAGGACAGTCAAATATGAAGTCATCTCTACATTTTGTGAGCCCATTTGAATAAATAAATATCTTATTTAACAAAGAGTTGGAAAATGATGGGATAATAGCTGCTCCACAAGAGTGCAAAAGCAAAAATAACGTGATTTTATTTTAACATGTCCAAATTAAATTATCCAAAATCCTTTGTAAAATGTTAAATTGGTAAGTGATTACACCAAATATAGCAAAATATGACCTGTGTAAGCATTGGGGAACACACCTTACTCAAAAAAAAAAAAAAAAAAAAGCCTCTGAATCCTGTTATGGAGATAAAGGGATTTCTAACATAGACGTTGCAGTCATTATGTGTTCTGCCACAACATGTGTTCCTACCAACAAGCCATACATTTTTTAAATGGGATTTTTAAATGGGAAATGATGTTAGTGTGGCAAGAAAGTTGTGTTGGTTGTTCAACATTTTGACTTATGTAAATAGGATATTTAATTATTTACCTGACAATAAAGGGAAAAACTCAACTCTGTACACAGACATGAGCCCTCTTAGCTAGAATGGGATATTTAAAATAGAAAATCTTGAGTTCATTGTTATAAACTTAAAAATGAGTGTTGATATGAATAGACACTTCCCTAAAGAAGACATCCAGATGGCCAACTGACACATGAAAAAATGCTCCACATCACTCATCATAGGGGAAGTGCAAATCAAAACCACAATGAGATACCACCTTACACTTGTCAGCATGGCTAATATTAACAACTCAGGCAACAACAGATGTTAGTGAGGATGTGGAGAAAGAGGATCTCTTTTGCATTGCTGGTGGGAATGCAAGCTGGTATAGCCACTCTGGAGGCTATAAAACAGTATGGAGGTTCCTCAAAAAATTAAAAATAGAACTACCCTACGACCCAGCAATTGCACTACTAGGTGTTTATCCAAAGGATACAGGTATTCTGTTTTGAAGGGGCACATGCACCCCAATGTTTATAGCAGCACTATCAACAATAGCCAAGGTATGGAAAGAACCCAAATGTCTATCAGCAGATGAATGGATAAAGAAAATGTGGTATATATATACAATGGAGTATTGCTCGGCAATCAGAAAGAATGAAATCTTGCCATTTGCAACTGCGTGGATGGAACTGGAGGATATTATGCTAAGTGAAATTAGTCAGAGAAAGACAAATATCATATGACTTCACTCATATGAGGACTTTAAGAGACAAAACAGATGAACATAAGGGAAGGGAAACAAAAATAATATAATAACAGGGAGGGGGACAAAACATAAGAGACTCTTAAATATGGAGAACAAACAGAAGGTTCCTGGAGGGGCTTTGAGAGGGAGGATGGGATAAAATGGGTAAGGGGCATTAAGGAATCTACTCCTGAAATCATTGTTACACTATATGCTAACTAATTTGGATGTATATTTAAAAAATTAAATTAAAAAAAATGTTTAAATGATACCATGACAGCAACAATGTGAAATATGTAAGCATGTGAGCCAAGAACAAATAAAAATCAAAACAGTGGTGAAAAAAAAAAAAAAAGAATGTTGATATATCCAGTTCCAGTAGAATGTGAGCCGGTGCTCACATACAACATACAAGATACAACATACAAGAAAATAGTGGATTAGTAACAAAATAAACTTTGCTTTAAAGACATCTGACTGTATTGGATGCAACAATGTCTAAAGGACTCCCTTTCAAAGATAAATAAGCCTTTCATAAAAGAGAAAGTGGGCTACAATGTAAGCAAGGGTAAAGGAGCCTCCTCCTAAGTGCCATAGAAGGAAAGACTTTCCTGGAATGAGAAGAAACAAGCAAAACTTTTCATGAAAACCTGGGCTGTATGACTGTTTGGAATCTGGAAGAGCCCCAGTGTAAAAATAAACCTCTTGGCCGGTTATAGCCCATAAGAATTTGCTAAGTAAGCATCTGTGGGTATAGGGTGGAAAACAGAGTCAATGTGGTGTTATCGGAGGCTTAGGTGCAAGGATCCAGCTGGAATTCATTTCAGAGCTGAACTGAAATTTAAGTTTTGGGACACCTGGGTGGCTCAGTCGGTTGAGGATCCGACTCTTGATTTTGGCTCAGGTCGTGATCCCAGGGTTGTGGGATGGAGCCCTGTGTGGGGCTCTGCGCTAAGCATGGAGCCTGTGTGAGATTTTCTCTTTTTCTCCCTCTCCCCCTCTTCCCCTCTTCCCCCAACCTCTCACTTTAAAATATAAATAAATATGGGGTGCCTGGGTGGCTCAGTCCATTAAGCGTCCGACTTCAGCTCAGGTCATGATCTCGCGGTCCGTGAGTTCGAGCCCTGCGTCAGGCTCTGTGCTGACAGCTCAGAGCCTGGAGCCTGTTTCAGATTCTGTGTCTCCCTCTTTCTCTGACCCTCCCCTGTTCATGCTCTCTGTCTCAAAAATAAATAAATGTTAAAAAAATAAAAAATAAACAAACAAACAAAGCTTCAACCTAGTCCCAGTCCAACTTTATGATTAGCTTTGTCCTAACTCCCTGCAAGAGAAAGAATAAGCCCTGACTGGGAAAATTGAAAGAGAATAAAGGCAAACATATTAAAAGTTCAATTTTTATTACACATTTATAACAGAATGTTGAATATATCAAAAATTAAAATGTATATAAAGACTTAAGAAAATGTGAACCTGTGACAAAAATAAAATAATAATTAATAGAGACATTTTCAGCCTCAGCTTAGGATATACAAAGCTGGAAAGAATGCTACTCTCATCCTTCTCTTGTAGGGGAGGAAAAGGAAAATGTCATGATCACCAACCATTAAAGATCCCTACATACTCAGAAGAGGGCAGGATACATGAAGCACCTTCTTTGAGGGCCAAGAACACAGTGCCTCCCTACACCTGAGGTGAACCACAGCAGGGTATGCTCTGTCTCTCAGCCTACCACAACCAGGCTGGCAAGAACTGAGGAACAATCAGCATCAGAATTCCTCTGGGGTTGGGGCAAGAGCATGGAGAGAGACCTTTCTGAAGCACAAGTATAAAGGGAAGTTTTTTGTTGATGGGGAGCACTCTGAGACAATACTCCCAGAGGACCAGCCCACATCCCAAGCTCAAGATGATGTGAGAATTTGAAGTCCGTGGTACAGTGAGGGTAAGCATAACAGCAGAGACAAAACAGTTCAATTTCTGACTATATTGAGTGACCTCACCAAACCAAAGGCAAATTCTAGAACCAAAAAAGGCAACATCTGAGTCCAAGAATTTATCACGCAAACTTCATAGCAGTCAGGACACAGCATTTTTCTGTGTCCAGGCCATTAGACTGAAGGACGGGTCAATAGAAAATATCCAAAGTGACGCACAGAAAGAAAGTTAATGATAACCATAACTAAACAGATTTAGCAACATGAAGGAAAATACCATATGATTAATATACATGCAGTTGGAGTTTCAGAAGAAGAAAGAGACCAAGGAGGGAGGAATAGTTGAAGAAATACTGGAGAAATTGTTCCAAATATAATAAAAAATAAACCCCCCAAAAAATAATTCAGGGAATATTCTGATTTCTCTCCTGAAATCTTGACAAGCGATACTTGTCAAAAGCTGTTTCAGAATTTGAGGGGGAGAAGTTTAGAGTATTTTTTAGTTAAGAATAGAATTTAGAAGTTAGTTTCTTCCCACATGACAAGGGATCATTTTGTGATCCTCAAAAATATATTGTCTTGTAATCTCTAAGATGCTTTCTTCATGTACACAGCATCTTTAATGTCATTCACTATTACCACTTTATTTCTTGGAAATTTGCCTGTTACATAAATGTTGGTTGAATGAAGTTTTGAAGAGTATACATGTAAGTTTCTCAATTGCTTTTTATTAATTGAGATATTAGAATATAAGAAAGTTGGTAAGACTAAGTTAAATAGAAGTTTAAACAATTTTATTTTTAATCCATTTATTCATTTTATAAGAAATTATATAATTCTCTTTTCCATTTCTCGATTTTCTTCTGAGACCTAAGAGTGATTTATCTTTTCTGAAGTTGATTTCCACTTAGTAATAAGAACATAAGTAATATATGTAGCTTTTTATGCTACTGTACTGATAGAGATGTCAATAAGCTTGAATTTAGAGCTCTGATTTCATGAAAAAAATTGTTATTTTCTTATTTAAATATTTTTTTAAAGTTTATTTTTGATAGAGAGTGAGGGGTGGGGAAGAAAAAGGGAGAGAGAAAATTCCAAGCAGTCTCCACGCTGTCGGTACAGAACCTGACGCAGGGCTTGAACTCACAAACTGTAAGATCATGACCTGAGGTGAAATCAAGAGTCAGAATCTTAAACAATTGAGTCACCCAGGGGCCCCAAACTTGTTATTTTCAAAGCGAGATGTCAAAAGTGTGTTGGTTTTTATAATGTCGAATGTAGGAAAGAACTGATTAACTAGTCTTCAGGCAGTGCTCTTATAACGTTTTCAGTTTCATAGTTACATGTGACATCCATTTATTACACTGCTTGGATTCTTTTTTAAAATTTAATGGAAGTGTAATTGACACACAACTGCTTGGACTCTTGTGATTTCTGTGAAACCAGACAGAAAAGACAGACGTGCCTAAAAATAAGAATCCCTTTAACTTCTACAGATTATTCTGAAGAGCATCTGCTTTGATTCTATTCCCCTCTAATTTTACTTTGTTTCTGCGTTGATCACCTCTGTTGCTTAGAGATTTTCCCGGCATCAGGGATATATTTGGCAGATTTGGGGTTGTTTGTATAACAAACTTAGGATTTCTGCCATTAACGTTTGTCTGCCAAATTTTGTAAAAAAAAAAACAAAAAACAAAAAAAAAAACCCAAGTTGGGAGAGAAAATGTATCTATTGTGTTAATGAAGATGTTTTTACCTTCAAGGATATTTGTGTGATTTTGATACCTAGATGAAATTTTCTTTTCTACTATAACATGCACATTGCACAAACAAGATCATGAATAGCAACAAGAAACAATTTTATTGTTCTTTCCCATTGACATTTAAAATTCATTTAGTAGAGAAAGTTTTTATTATGAAAGTTGTAGTAAAAATCATGAGTGTTTTTCATGACTATTTTTCATGTTTTTTGTTGTTGAGATATAATTGACATGCATATTAGGTCCAGGTGTAGCAATTCATTATTTGTGTACATTATGAAAGATCATCCCTGTAAGTCTAATATCCATAACCATACATACTTATAAATTTTTTTCTTATAATGAGAACTTTTAAGATCTACTTTCTTAGCAATATTCAAATATACAATACAGCGTTTTTAACTGTAGTCACCATGCTATACTGAATTATGACTTTTATGATTACTCTCACATGATGGAAACAAGTTACAATTAAGTAATTAAAATCCCTAGTTTTATTAAGTAATCATAACCACAATCTTGGTTTGGGGTTAATCTCCACCCCTCCCAGTGGGTCATATTTATGTAGAACATATTTTCTGCTAAGATAGGATATGATGGAGATTTGACAGTTACCTTTTTCTCTAAAGTGCTTATCATGAATTTTGACCCCCCACTTAGGGTTGAGAATATGGGTAGAAAATAGAGAGAAAATAGGTGGAATAATAGGAAGGCTTCTTACTTTGCGGTAATTTAAAGTGGCCTCAAACACTCTGGTCTAGGCAAAGGTTTAAACCTGATTCTCATGTAGGACATTTTATGGGTTTGTAGATACTCATTACTGTTCCCCTCCACCCACAACTTTCATCTCACAGACAATAAAGACTTTTACATTCTAGCTGCAGCTCCATCCACAGCTCCTTAGGATTTTCCTAATTTTTCCTTTGGAGACTGAATATAAAATCTGTTTCATATGACTCATCTCAGTCCATGGGAAATACATTTGCCATGCTGTTGGTAATGCTCCTTCCTTATTTTTTTTAAATGTTTGTGTTTATTTTTGAGAAAGAGAGAGAGAGAGAGCACAAGCAAGGGAGTGGCAAAGGGAGAGGGAGACAGAGGATCTGAAGCAGGTGCTGTGCTGACAGCAGAAAGCCCAAAGTGGGGCTCAAACTCACATACCAGGAGATTATGACCTGAGCCTAAGTTGGATGCTTAACACACTGAGCCACCCAGGTGCCCCAGTAATGCTCCTTCCTAAAACATCCTTTCTCTTTTCTTCTTTCTCTCTTCCCTTCCTTTTCCCCTTCCTTCTCTTCCTTCCTATCTCCCTCTCTTTCATTCTCCCTACCCCCTTCCGTATTACTACATGCCAATAATAGTAGAATCTAGTCTTAGACTCTTCAGGCATATGTATCAGACAGAAGACCAAAGGGTCTCACTGAATATAGGAGAAAAGTACCACTCTTTCTGCATTCTGTCACTGTTGCCTTCTTAGTGGGTTTAAGGTGAGGAGTACACAGTCATCTCTCTCCTTGTGAATGTTGAAACTCATAGCAAAGTGGAAACTCTTTTTGCAAATCTTTTCCAGTAATTTTCTCCCACAAAGTCTCTTCTTATACTTTGCATATGCTTCAAGTTAATGAAAAAATTCGAGTCATCTAAATAGTTCTAACTTATTTTCTTTATTAATCTACCTATTGGTTTACCTCCCAACTCACTTTAATATATTGTATATAATATGTCTCTGGCACAAACTGGAACTTTCAGTTTAACATCATGTCATACTACCATGGTAATTTCTATGTTTATGATGTGCTTACGCAATCATTTAAGTCATAGAAAATCTGTGTTGTGCTTGCTTGCACCATTGCACAACTCGTGCTTGTGCAGTTCATGATACACCTTTCTTATGTGTCTTGTATAATACATTCGAAAGTAAAATTGTCTTATCTTTAACTTAATTTTACTTTTGTAAATTTCATTCATTTAAATATCTTCATGAACATAGACATTTTAGGTCATTAAACCACTAGGAATTACTGATATTAGGTATATAAGCAAAGAACATAAACTTACGGTAGTACAAGGAATAATAACAGTTTTACTTCATTAATTCAATAATATTCATTCACATGTATGACACTTTATGCATCTAAATGCTAAGCAGGAGGGCATGACCAGGAAGAGTTTTACCACAGGACTTTAGGTGCTGGACCACTTGAAAATATATGACTTAATGTGTTGTAATTGGAAAACGGTAGTTCTGTGAAGCTTTCATCATTTTGTGAGCATAACTTAAGGTATAAAGATCTGAATAGAATCTCTGTAGTGAAGGGGACAAAAGTCCAAGGGGAATCTTAAGTATTTTCCCTCTTTATCTGAATATTACTCATTCTTGAAAAATTGTAGTTTCTAGGAGGCTGTGGATTTGATAATAATCTCATCCTACTTGAGATAAGAACAAGTCTGGGCATTGCCCTTGGATAAGGTTAATCAACCTGTTTGTCATTGTTACTGGTTTGATTTTTTTCCATATTTCAGACACAATAACTTGTTTTCCTAAAACATGTTTTATAGGTGAAGATAACTCTAGCAAACTATGTCTATACTTTGCTGGGGAAGATTTCCCTAGTTTACAAAATGCGTTATTTTCTTTATGACATGGAAATACATGGAGATTCACCTACAAGTAGGAGATGTAGATACACCGAATATAAGGAGTTTTCTGCAGAAGAAAGTATTTATTAGTCTAGTTTGTTTCATATAAAATTTGACTAAAATCTTGTTGCAATTAGGACATTTTGACCTTCTGATCATATGTATTAAAAATAAACAATGTAAGCAACCAGTTTTTTGGTGGGTGGGTTCTTTAAAGGATTTGCAAGTTTATTAAACAATGGCATGTGGCAGATATGATTATTTAATGATTTGTGAAAGTAAATCAAGGTATTTTTTAATGACTATGAAAATTACACTCACTTTAGATGATAAAGAAGAAAACTGAAGTAGTACCTGAATGGAATGATGTCTAAAATGATGCTTTTAACAAGATTAGAAAATTACTGAATTATGAAACACATATGGCAATATTCACTAATTTTAAAGTGCTATAAAACTGTGACCAAATGAGTCATTGAATAAATGTAAATTCTATACTTTTAAAAAAGGATCATTTAACTTATATATGCTTTAGCAAGCTGATGCACTTAAACTGTTAAGAAATTTAAATAAAAAGAGCAGTTATTTGTAAGTGGTTACATTTGGCAACTTTTAGATTCTTACAGAATATGAATCATATTACATAATGATTTTGTGAAATATAAAACCTATATTTTTGGCTAATTTAAACTTTGTTCTAAAAGAAAAATTATAAATGATGAGCTTTTCTCCCTGGTAATAGCTTCAATTTATCAATTACCAATTTTTCCCTACTGTTATGTGCCAAATACATTTTAGACAGTAGTTAATGAATTAGTAGCTTAGCTGTTCTAAATATTGAAAATATAAAAGTTAGTCGGGGCGCCTGGGTGGCTCAGTCGGTTAAGCGTCCGACTTCTGCTCAGGTCATCATCTCGCGGTCTGTGAGTTCGAGCCCCGCGTCGGGCTCTGTGCTGACAGCCCAGAGCCTGGAGCTTGCTTCAGATTCTGTGTCTCCCTCTCTCTCTGCCCCTCCCCCGCTCATGCTTTGTCTCTGTCTCTGTCTCTCTCTCTCTGTCAAAAATAAATTAACATTAAAAATTTAAAAAAAGAAAATATAAAAGTTAGTAGTTTTCATTAAAAGGGGAGACCACTTAATCATTGACTTGTCAATCAAAGTTACTGTTAAGTCAACAGATTTAATGTGTTTGGTGCTATGGATGCAAAGAAAGGGGAATGCACCCATCTTTGGGTACTCTCTTCCATTCTTAACGACTTTTCACCTTTTCTAATTTTATTTTATTTTTTTTTAATTTTTTTCAACGTTTTTTTTTTAATTTATTTTTGAGACAGAGAGAGAGACAGAGCATGAGCAGGGGAGGGGCAGAGAGAGGGGGAGACACAGAATCTGAAGCAGGCTCCAGGCTCTGAGCTGTCAGCACAGAGCCCAATGCGGGGCTCGAACTCACAGACTGTGAGATCATGACCTGAGCTGAAGTCAGATGCTCAACCGACTGAGCCACCCAGGCGCCCCATCTAATTTTACATAATTGTATAGTTTTTTTCTCTTATATCAAATGTTTGAATGTTTACAATAGATTTGTATTAAACACCAAACATTGCTACCTTTTTATTTTGAAGGAAATATGCTATTCAAACAAGAAATTTATGAAAAATATACTTTTTCTTTCAAAGAAATCAAAGACAGTAGTCTGATATTCAGTTACCAATTTCAGCAATTTTACATGCAGCTGTAGTCAAGGAGATGAATCACTTTATTACTGCACAAGATAACTTATTCCTTTTTTGAATTTGTGGGGAATTTCAGAGTAGAGCTCTAAAATCCAACCTCGCATATAATGTTCCTCTACACACTGATAACACTTAGTCTCAAGACTCCTTCAACTTCTAGTAAATTGTCCTTCAGGTAAAAGATGATTTCTGATTCTTCATGCATACAGGCATTATAATTATCTTCTTCATATGTTTTAGTTTTATAAATACTTTCAGTTGTTCCCAATAGCCAAATATCTCTAGATGCCCAGTTAAATTGCTGAAGGGATTTACATACAGAAGCTCTTGGTAGAACTATGCTGTAAAACTTACTTTGATTTATATTTCAGTCTAGAATAAATTATTTCCTTTCAATACACAGGAGCTTCAGGGTATGAAAGTTGGAAGAAGAGTACCGGGGGACATTTTCTCTATATTTTCCTTACTTGTGACAGTCAAGCCTGAATTCATTTTGTTTGTTTGTTTTTGTTCTAAAATGTTAAATAACAGCTGAATTTAATTTAATTTCATGTTTACTTTTCAGTTGAATTTTAAAATTTTCTTAGTATCTGTAAAGTAGAAAAACAATCAACATACAAAAGAGGTAAATAAATTATCTAGAATCTTCAGCTATAGCCTGCTTCAAATTGATATCATGGTACAATTCATGGAAGTCTAATTTATATGATGTTCAGGGGAGAAGTTTTGAAGGATTGCAAGCTCCCTCCTCCGAGATCAATTTTGATGAACCTAAGTAAATGAGAGAAAAGCATGCAAGAAATAATTAACCAAAAAATTGGAAACTTTTGGAGAAGTGAAAGTTCTTAAAAACTAATGTGTGTGTGTGTGTGTGTGTGTGTGTGTGTGTGTGGTTGGGGAGAATGTTCATGGCTGCCACCTGTGGTGAAACACATCTGGGAGCAGTGAAGTGAAATCTTGAAGATGCATTCTGCTCATTTCCCTATACCATCACTGTCTTTGAATAATAACTTCCTATCTTTTCACAAAAGGTGGAAATAGCTATTCAGGCCTTCCATATAGGACCTATCAGGCAGGGTAACCCCTTCTGGGATGAACAATTTTGAAAGCATTTGAACAGTCATCAGACTGACTTTGGTTCTTGTTCTACAGGTACATTATCTTTCCTTCACTTTCAAGGATATTGGTTGACAACCTAAGATGGCTGTTTCTTTCCAATTCTTCATAATTGTAAGAATTTAATAATTAATACTTCAACAGAGAGATTGCCTGTTGGAATAAAAGCAAAGGAATGTGATCCTCTCTGCTTCTGGATCCTCATCCTAAGACTGATTGCCTCCCCTCTCCAACAGGAAGGATAAGATTTGTGCATCGCTTTATTCCTTCCTCAATATATTCTATATGTTACAGGAGCTGATGTGGTGGTATGCTAGAACCAGTTTGTACGTATCCCTGACAGCCAACTGTGAACCTCTGTTTCCAAATCTGAATTCAACAATGACACTTTGGAAGCATAAAATTGGTCGTGGTGGGAGTATTTAACTACAGACATTGAAAATACCTCAAATCACACTTTTTAAAAAAGAGATTTCTGGCTTACCAGAATCCTGAATCTGGTAATGGACTTAAGAGTAAAAATTATAATCAGCTGAAGAATGAAACTATAGTAAATAAAAAAATAACAATTTGACCTTATACTAATAAAATAGAATTAATGGAATAATTTTTAATGAGTATAATAAATAGATTTAAAGAAATAAGGAAAGTGCAAGCGGTAAGTTATATATAAAAAGAGAAGCTTTCCATAGATAAAGAGCAGATAGCCTTAAAAATATAAGATATGTGCTTCCTGGAGGTAGAGAGACAATTGATTAACACTTTAAAATATAGAAGGAAACTATAAAACAAGAAAAAAATTGAAGCATTTTGAACCTGAAATTTGTATCTAGCCAAACTATTATTAAAATTCCAGAGCAGGGTAAGAATGTTCTCAGACATGTCCTAAGAATGTTTGTTATATATTTTGAAAATACTCTTAGAGGATATATTCAAATAAGTGAAATCCAAGAAGAGAGTAGCAGAAATTAAAATAAAAATAATAAAGATAATTATATATGTTATGTATCCTTAGTAGAAGTTCATTTTTTTTTAATGTTTATTTATTTTGAGAGAGAGAGAGAGCATGAGGGTGCACAGGAGAGGGGCAGAAAGAGACTCCTGGCAGTCTTCGCACAGTCAGAGCACAGGTCAGTGTGGGGCTCTCTCTCACAAATCATGAGATCATACCCTTAGCCAAAATCAAGAGCCTGAGGCTCAACAGACTGAGCCGCGCAGGCTCCCCAAAAGTTTACTTTTATTGTGTTTTGTTGATGAAAAAATAGATCTAAGAAAAAAAGAAGGCAAAGAATCAGTCTCTAAGAACTCACTGTCAACATTTCCACAAGGAAAGAGAGAAAAATGAGGTACAGTGATTGGAAAGGTAGAGATCAATTTGTTATTATTTTTAATTCATATATTCAGGTATGTGAAGAAATACCCAGTAAAATTAATAGAAAAAAGTATTTGAAATAATTATGTAATTCAAGAATATTGACAAATATATGCTGAAATAAAATTTTTTTTGTATGTCAGCCAAACCTAAAAAATAGATCATATAATAGACCATTTATAATAGCAACAAAAGATTTAAAATGTAATTGAACTCTGTATGTTAACAATACAAAAAGCTTCCCCACAGAACAGTTAAAAATGAATAAATAGCACAAATAATACATATTATGATCTGGATAATTGGAGATAATATGTTCTTGAAAGGAATTGCAAGTAGACTGAAAATCAACTAGGATATTAGAATACTTGAATAATACTATCGGCCAATATTAGGAAATTGATGTTGGTAGAACATTCCATCCAAAAATAATAGAACACACATTCTTTGCAGATGCACATGGAATATATTACCCAAAAAATATATTCTTGAAATCAAAAGAAGTTTCAATAAAAATAATTCAAGTCACATGAATTGTGTTCTGTGATCGCAACAGAATTACATTAGAAATCAATAACAGTAAGGGGGGCCTGGGATAGTTAGTCACTTGAGCATTAGACTCTTGATTTTGGCTCAGGTCATGATTCCAGGGTCGTGGGATTGAGCCCTGCATTGGGCTCTGTACTGAGCCTGAAGCCTGCTTGGGATTCTTTCTCTCAACACCTCTCCTCCAAACTCTCTCTCTCTCTAAAATAAATAAATAAATAAATAAAAAGAAGAAATCAATAACAGTAAGAAACCAAAAGAGAAATTAGAATGCATATTAATTCAAATAAAAATGGAAACACAACTTAGCAGAATGTGTGGGATGTTGCTAAGAAAGCACTGAAGGGAAAATCTATAGCACTAAATATCTGTATTTCAAGAAAGAACAATATGAAATTAGTGACCTCAATTTCCATCTCAAGAATTTGGAAAATGAGAAAATGAAATCCAAATTAAGGAAAACAAAAGAAAGATCAAAGTTTGGAAATCAACAAAATAGAAATCAGGACTAATAGAGAAACCCAATGAAATTAAAAAAAAGTTATTTGAAAAGATCAATAAAATTGATAAACTTCAAGCCTGACACATTATTCCTCCAAAATAATTACAAAATACATTTCATAACATAGTTGAAATGAACCTATTCTCTGAAAGAAACAGACTATCACTTAAGAAGACACAAATAACTGAGTAGCCTATATTACAAAGGAGTTGAACTTTTGGTTAAAAGTCCTTTCCCTGAGAAAACTCAGAACCATATGTCTTCATTTAAGCATGCTACCAATGTTTAAGGACAAAATAATAATAAAACGCCTACACACTAAAATATTTAAAAAAAGAACACTAAATCTTAGTATCCCTTATGAACATAGATACAAATATTATTTTAAGAATTTAATAAAATTCTACAGTATATACAAAGGACAATGCATCGTGATTTATTGGTCTCTATCCCAGAAATGCAAGGTTGATTAACATTAAGAAATCAAATATTGGGGGTGCCTGGGTAGCTCAGTCAGTTGAGTGTCTGACTCTTGATTTTGGCTCAGGTCTTGATCTCAGGGTGTAGGTTTGTGGGATTGCACCCCACATCAGGCTTCATGCTGAGCGTGGACCCTGCTTTAGATTTTCTCTTTTTCTCCCTCTGCCCCTCTCCCCACTCACTCTCTCTCTCTCTCTTTCTCTCCCTGGAATTAAAAAAAAAATCATGTAATTCACCGTGTTTACAAACTTACAAAGAATAACTACATTATCGTATAAGTTACAAGTGTAGAAAAGGCATTGGTAAAATCTAACATCTATTCCTCATAAAGTCTTAGTAAACTAGAAAGTGAAAAGAATTTCCTCAAACTGATAAAAGGCATCTGAAAACTTTTTACTTAAGATGAAGAACGATAAAAGAATGCCAGTACTCACCTGTACTATGCAGGATAATAGTGGGGTCTTTAGTCATTGTAATAAGTGGGGGAAAGAAACCAACACAACTAGGTAGGAAAAGGAAACACTGCAAAAGGACTTGAAGAAAATTTTAGGTGTAATGGATATTTTCACTCCTTGATTGTGGTGGTTATTTTACATGTCAATACCTATCTACAAGATACACAATCTATACATATTGTTTCTTGTATGTCAATTACATATCAATAAAACTGTTAAAAAACATTGAAAAATCAATTAATGTCAATTAGAAGACAAAAAGTTAGAAAATTGGGTAGTACAAACTTCTCTGTTTCAGAACTAGGGGCATAGTAAGACTTACACACTGCTTTTTCCTGGAGCAAAGCTAGTAGTTTTTCTGTTAAATAAAATGCACATACTCTTTGTAACCCAGCAACTCTTCTGCTAGATATATATCCTGAATAAATTCTCATATAAATTATAGGAGGGTATAAAAATTGTAGGAGGGTATGAACAAAAATGTGGCTGATGTGCACAGCTGAATACCACATGGCAGCTGGGAGCAACAGACTTGAGCGTATTAACATAGACCAGAGCAAAACAAAAAAAGAAAACCCAAAACAACAGACTGGATGAACTCAGAACAACACTGTGGAATGAAACAAACAAATCAAAAGAATATTGCAAATTATTGTACAGGATCATTCGTATTAGTAAAAACTTTATCAAGCTAAAAAAAGGACAAATATTTTAGCCTGATACATACTAATGGAAGGATGCACACCAAACACATTAATATGATTACTTTATTGGGATGGTTAGAAATCAGGCAATGGCAAAATGGAGCGATAAGTGCCTGAATAAATAAATAAATTAAATTGGAAAGACAAACATTGTTTAGTTCTTAAATTAATGATTATAATATTCTATGAACTGTATAATTCACTCCATCCTTTATATGTACTTTAAACATAATTAACACAAAATAAAATATTCATTGCTCTCACATATTCAGCAACTATTGAGGTATTACAGACCTGGTCATAGCCATTAAAAATCAACTAATTATGGATTGGCCTTGTTTCACTGGTTCTATTTGATGCCATTTTCTAGTTGTTTGGAAACCCCAGATTTGGCAGGGCAGGTGAGTTCACAGCTTGCTGAAGTAAGCAGAGGAGTATTGAGTAGTCCCTAAGGGGACTTGTTGGAATAGCTCATTTGGCCCCCTGTCAGGAAAACATGCTGGGACCAGAAAAGTCTTATAAAGATACCCTTAGTGAGATTAACATTCCATGCTGAATTTCTCAAAATGTTCCTATTCCCAGTGCAATACACATTCTTTTATTAAAGATCCAGATGCAAGAGTGCAAATCTTGGTATAAATAAATGCTTCAAAAAGGAACTGTCCCTAGGAAAGAGGTACAAATCAAAGAACCTGGGGAATCCAGACAAAAGTTCTGGATTTCAACACTTTCCTCACTCTTGGCTTCCACTGTGGGAAAATTAGAAAGAGCCGGGTAAGATTTCTAACTCAGTTGAGTTGGGCCAAGCTCACAAAAAGGCCTGAGGAAACAGAAAAGGTAAAAATCTTCTTGTCTTTTTTTCCATTGGCTTGTTGAACTGGAGTTATGTGAAAAGTCTGACAGTTGTGTGTAGATTTTTGTGTTACTGTATCATAGCTGCCATTGAATATTCTCAGTTAAATCCCAAAGGATGTAACTGAGCTGTACAGGAACAGTGATGGTCAGCAGCACTGGGCATTCAGAACGTCTGCAAGCGTTTTTCCTTTTACCCCCTTCGCTTACCTCCACAGCCTCCTTGATAAAAAGGAAAAAGGACCCGGTTTCTTTTTCAAAAGGCTCTCTCCTTTAGGAATTTTGTAAAAAGTAAAATCTTGTATATTTTCAGGGATAAGAGGTGTACAAAAACAAAGAATATGGAATATATGCCAAAGACTTTAGAAATAGTAGGACAATGATAGTGGAGCAGAATGATAGTGGACTTAAGAAGAAAAAAAAAGGCTGTCATTGCCAAGTTTTCCTGAAAAATTAGCTAAAATAATGTAGGGATATAGGAAAGTTATTAAAAAGGATATAAACCAGGGTGTTGGGAATGTCTCACTCAAGTTTTTAAATGGTGAGTAAGTATGCTATGAACTGCATGTACAAAATCTCTTTCCTTGCAAGCAACTGTATCCTAAGGACTTCAAAATGTATGACAGTTTAGAAAGCTGATCTGTTGGATGCCTGAGTGGCTCAGTTGATTAAGTGTCTGGCTTTTAATTTCAGCTCAGGTCATGATCTCATGGTTCGTGAGTTTGAGCCCCATGTTGGGCTCTGCACTGATAGCACAGAGTCTGCTTGGGATTCTCTCTCCCTGCCTCTCTCTCTCTCTCTCTCTCTCTCTCAAATTAAGTAAATAAACTTAAAAAAAGAAAGCAAGCTGATTTGTTTAAAATTATCATTTAGAAAGGTCAGAAAGTATAATACTTAACTGTAAACAAGACTTAGTAATATAAAATTCCTGCTGGAAAAATCAAGCAAATTCTTCCATAAATATCTTCTTAAAACATCCAATGCGACATGGTAAATAAAATGAGATATTTGATAAAAACATGTGAGGGGCACCTGGGTAGCTCAGTTGGTTAAGAATCCAACCCTTGATTTCAGTTCAGGTCATGATCTCAGGTCATGTGATCAAGTCCCACGTTAGCTCTATGCTGGGCATCGAGCTTCCTTAAGAATCTCCCTCTCCTGCCCCTACCCTGCTCTCTCTCTCAAAAAACAAAAACAACAACAAAAAACAAAACACAATGTCAGAAATCTAAAAACTTTAACTTGTATCATTTACAGGTTGCTTATTACACTATAATAAAATGGCCTTGGAAATTTTTAATTATATTGTTGTATATTAGGTTGCTATAAGTCACTTATGTTTGTTTCGTTATATTTGTTTTTTAAGCATCCCATGTTGCTTGGTTAGAACTAACAGATCTCAGTGATTTGGGCTGAGATTAATGAAAATATCTAAATGAAAACTTAAAATCTGCAAGATAGAGTGAATTTCTTTTTTTTTTAACTTTTTTTAAGATAGAGTGAATTTCTATGAATATTTATACAAAATTCAAGTTACAAGGATTAGTGTTTTGATTCACTTTGATTTGAGGCTGTGAATTCTGAACTTATATGACAAATTGGACAAATTCCTCCTCCCTTCTTGGGCTATTTTACTTGGATATATGTAATTTAATGTAATTTCCTTTTTGGGCATAAATACAAAACACTGAATTTATAACATTTCAACCCATTTTCATATTAAAGAGGGGCATATGAGAAGATTAAGAATACTCTTTTCTGGTACGTATCTTTGATAACCTATTGATACTGCTTCTTTTTCTTTGTATTCTCTTTCTTTTTGAGAATTTGGATTACATTGCCTCCTCTACATCCTGACGTAGCGGTTATTCCTGTTTTCTGAATAACATGTTATAGTCTACATCTACAAATACTACTCTTCTCTTTGTCACGTGAGCTAAGATGGACTTTACATATCAATATCCATACAATCCATTATTTAAGCAACAATAATTAAAAACATTTAATTGGTCAAATGCAAATAAAAAGTCTTTTAAAAAATATTCTTTATGTCAAAATACAGTGATGCTTAAGTTGTAGTTCTGGTTATACATTTTTAGGAATTTATGTTATAAGTATTAAGAAAACAAATTGGGGACACCTGGGTAGCCAGTGGTCGGTTAAGCGTCCAACTTCGGCTCAGGTCACGATCTCACAGTTTGTCGGTTCAAGCCCCGCGTCGGGCTCTGTGCTGATAGATTGGAGCCTGGATCCTGCTTCAGATCCTGTGTCTCTCTCTCTTTCTGCCCCTCCCCAACTCTTGCTCTGTCTGTCTCTCTCTCAGAAATATACATTAATTTTTTAAAATAAAAAAACAAAACAAATTGAATTCCTAATATACAAGTTTTAGCCTACACGTTTAGTTGAGAGTTGGATAAATATTTTTCCTTTTTAATAGGTCTAGGATACAACAAACATATATATAAAGGGGCAATTCAAGAATCTTAAATATACTTATGACAAGAAAAATGTTTTTTTTTTAATATTACTTTGGAATTATTCAAGAAGCCTTTGCCAGTTTGCCTCAGAAATAGAATGGTAAATTATTTCAATTGACAGAAAGCTATATATAAGCATGTTACTTTGTCTAGGTGGCTTTCTGGGCCACCATCTAAGACACCAGCACAATTTAGATCTGCAACTAGTTCATTACTTGTTATTCTATTTTTATTTAACACATTTTCATACTTGAAGTAACTATGAAATTTCTCTGTGGATCATGATTATGATTACATGTGACCATCTTTGTATAGTGATTCTGATAAGATAATCTCTTGTATCTGTATAATAATAGAGCCAATGAATCGTGAGCAATGTTTTGAAGCTTCAAAGCATACTATAATTACCTTGTAATTATTTACATGTCATCATGGCAATTAATAATTTTTAAAAAATATATAAAATGTCAATTACTATGTAAGGTAGTTTTTAAAAGAATATAATGCCTTTAACTGATATTATACTATGTGTACATATGTACACAATCTATATATCGATATACAGTCTGTTCCTTTTGTTACAAGGACTTTGGTTTTTTTATTGTTATTGTTTTATTCACTGCTATATCCCTACATTATAAACAATTCCTGGCATTCAATAATATGTCATATTAATGGAGGATGAATCAATTATTTTTTTAAATTTTTTTAATGTCTATTTATTTTTGAGAGAGAGAGACACACAGAGAGAGAGACAGAGTGTGAGCCAGGAGGGGCAGAGAGAGAGACACAGAATCCAAAACTGGCTCCAGGCTCTGGCTATCAGCATAGAGCCCAATGTGGGGCTCAAACCCCACCAACTGTGAGATCATGACCTGAGCCGAAGTTGGACGCTTAACCACCTGAGCCACCTAGGCACCCCATAGGCTGAATTAATTATTTAACCATATCTATCTGCTAACACCCTTCAGCATAGTTACAGGAATTGGAAAGTTAAGTTTGGTGGTAACAAAATGAGAGATGCTAGCTTGGTTTTCCCCAACGTAAGATTGCTATGATATCCATGTTCAAATGAGGAGGAGAGGAAGAATGAATAAATAAAGCAACAGAGGACAGCATTTCTCTAAGGAGAATCACAGACCCTGAAGATACCTGCCTCTCTTTTTGATTTACTCCTTTCCGTCTGCCAGGGAAAACTTGACATTATAGTCTCCAAATGTGTTCATATATGAACTCTGCCTAACCTGTGGTATGTAACTTTGGACTGCGAGTCTTACTTTTCTCACTTGAAAAATATGAATAATGATGGGTTCTACCCCCTAAATGCTATTGTGAGGGTTAAACAGGAGAAAAGCAGTTAGCACTGTAGTTGTCGTGGAGAGAGCACTCAAAAAATGACTGTAGATAGATCGATAGATTGATTCACTTGGCAGCATAAAATACATAATAGATCAATAAATCATGCAAATCAGAAAACATATGGGAGATTCAAAAAGGGGTAATAGAATTCCTAAAAGACAGGAAGAACATGATGACAGAGTGTAATAGGACCCAAGAAGCATTTAGTGAGCAATTGTGCATGTCATGAGCACCGTAGTGGAGCCTGGCCTTCCCATTTAAAGTTAGAGGAAAATAATTGCAGCTCTTGAGAAAGCAGACAGTCACCAGGGCAGTGATTCTGGCCTGAAATGTATTGAGTTGAAGAAAGTGGGGACTGGAGTCATGTGCTAATGTTTTAGATTTATGAATATGATACTCTTAAGTTTGCCAGATTTGATTCTAAGCACTTGCAACTGAGAATCCATTTCATCCTACCCTATGAGGTAGGATTATTATTAATACCCCTATTTTACAATGAGAAAACTAAGGTATGGAGGCATTAAGTGATTTGCCCAGGGTCACACAGCTAGTGACAGAGGAGCTAGGAGTTTGAAATCTGGCTGTTGAGCTTTGGAGTTCAGAGTCTGTGTCGTGCTGCTCTGCTATTGCTTTTTTGATCTTCAAGTACCACAACTGGATTTCTAGACCAGGAACAATTGCAATTGGTAATGAATTACATTGTGTTCCTTCAAAATGTATTTTGCCTCTCATCATGACTGAGTTTAAAAGTAATGGACAGAGGTGAACGCACTTTAAAGGCCAAATACCTCAGATGTGTGGAGAGTTTGGTTCAAAAATCTGTGAACACTGCAGCACAAGAGAAATGTATTGTCAGGCCCACTGAAGAGTATTATTTCATTACATAGATAATTCTATATTGCAAATTTAAAAATAATGGTACATAATGTATGTTCTCTGTATTAGCAAGTATTGTGTGTGCTTTTTAAAAAATAACTGTTCTTATTTTCTATCGTGAATATTTTTACTAACAGTCACAGTTGATAAATGCCTTATTGCCTTTCATGAGCTGTGGACAGTTGCACCAGTAACACATACCAAACACAGAATTAAATGAATCCAAATTTATTTTAAAAAGTCAACTGCATACCATCAGCGTGAAATTGCTGCCTATTATCCTTCACTTAAAACTGATCATTGTTTTCTGTGCATTCATGGTTATGTAAAAAGACGTATTAGAACCTCATCTCTAAACTCCAAATGCTTTCATTTCTGTGAGTTCCATGTCTAACTAGAAGTCTTAAATGCTGTCTTTGGTGGTCTATTTTCCATTCTCTTTCCCCCTACCCAGAATCCTGGCATTGTCTGAAATAAAGATTTCTGAAAATTCCCTGATTCTAAGATAGTAGAAATCGAAGTTTGATAGCATTTTCCATAAAGCAGACTAAAAACCAGTAAATGATACAGGGAAGTTGAAATCCTTAACCTGAATCTGAGTTCAGGAATACCTTTTGCCCACTTAAATTACTGAAGCCCCTGGGGATCTTCAATTTCTCTCTACTGGCTTATATTTTGTATTTCTGTTCTTTTCACATTCTCCAGGGACTTCATAATCTGAATCTGCTTCAGATCAAGTGAAATAAGAAAAAACTTTACTTGTCTGGCCCACCCTAAGTTATATCCTGACCCTATATGTTAGTGAAAACACCAACCAAAAACAAGTAATAGCATACACTTTCTTGGATGAAATTATTTCTTTTTTTAATGCAATGTCATTTCTTTCTCACTTCCCTATTTTGCGAAAAAAGAATCACTTCCATTTTTGTGCTGGGCTTAATTAACCAATCACTTATTTCCTATTAACTTGTGCTTGGACTTTAGACCAATGTACATGAAAATATAATCTGGATTAAAATAATTTCCTAAATCAGATATTTTAATTGGAACAAAACCAGAGGATATTAATTTTTCAAATCCCTGGCTTTGTCACAAATAAAAACTCAAATTTTATTATATTTTTCACAATGATATTTTTGGTCTGTGAATGTATTTTGGTAAATATGTTTCTAATCCAAGAGGATGTCACTCCAACTTCAATATACTCTAGTTCTCAGATATTCTGAGAATGAATTCACTTTCTACTTACATTTAGAAATGAGGAAAAATTGGTAAGCATGCATATAAAATACAGTTACAAAAATCATGAATCCACCTTTTAAGTCACATGAATTTTCACCCCATCCCCTCTCTTTTCTCTGTGTAAGAAGTAGGATACCCTTCTAGGAATTGTTTAGAAATTGAACTTACCTCTATCTAACCCTAATCTTAAACAAAGATCAACTGTGGCTCCTTTTCCAACCTATAAAATACTAAAATAGTTTCTTATTCTATCTAACATAGTCCCTTTTTAAAAAGGTAAAATTCTGGAGTATAGCACACATGCAGAAAAATACACAAATCACAAATGTTGAGCACAATGGGTTTTCTCAAAGTGATTGCTCCCGGAACCACAGCTTGATAATAAATACATAAAAGATGTGACCAGATGCTCCTTCTTATGCCTTTCCACTGATTGCTCTTCCCTGAATGACCCTGTATCCTGACTTCTATCACCATTGTTTACACTTACCAGTTTTACATCATTTATCCGTCTGACTGTTTTCAGTTAAATTTATATTTGTGAGATTCACTGATGTCATTCGTTGATTGTGAAAAAGTTTACTCATTCATTCTCATTAATGTTTATAATTTAATTGCCTTAGTGTAACTGTTTTTTTAATCACTCTACATGACATTGCTAATCTTTGTTTTCATCATTCTGGTAAGTGTCTTATACTATCTCATGTGGCCACTGAGTACTGTTTTGAAAAAAATTACAGGAATATAGTTGACATACAAGGTTACATTAATTTCAGTTATACAACATAGTAATGTGACAAGTCTACACATTATGCACAAGTCACCACACACAAGTGCAGCTGCCATCTGTCACCATACAATGCTATTACAATACCAATAACTATATTCCCTTTGATGTACTTTTTGTTTTCATGACCTACTCATTTCATAACTGAAAGTCTGTATCTGTCACTCTTTTTTATCTATTTTGCTCATCCCCTCCCCCTTGACAACCATCAATTTGTATTTATGGGTCTGTTTCTTCTTTTTGTTTGTCTTTGTATTCATTTGTTTTCCTTCTTAGAGTCCACATATAAGTGAAATCAGAAAATATTTTTCTTTATCTGACCCATTTCTCTTAGCATAATACCCTCTAGGCCCACCCATGTTGTTGCAAATGGCAAGATACTCACTTTTTCATTAATGTCATTCATTATACTACTGTGTCTTAAAATTAATTGATACATAACTCTCATTGGGCTAATTTAAAAAATGTTTTAGGATTTATTTTTAAAGTACTATTTTTCATATGCTTTCAAATAGTTGCTACTGAGGTTTTGGTTTAAAGCATTATCTCCTTATTAAATAAAGTTTAAAATAGACATAGAAAAAACATTAGGAAATGTTCATCAGTCCCTCAACCATTTACCATCACTCTTAAATGTTGGTGTATGTACGTCAGCTAATCTGTACGTCTTAAAATTTTGACAAATAAAACATCATTTAATCTAAGGTGTTTTTTCCAAAAGCAGTCTAGGTGTCCAAGAATCTCCTAAAGTTGTAAACTGTTTATTTTTTGGAGATATAGCTTTGAAAAGAAACCCAAAGTTATGAATTAATGAGATTTGAAACTATTCATCCAAATTGTTGCATTTGTAGCTCTAATATACCTCAAAACACATTTTTTAGCCTTCTTTTAAAATGTAACTTATGATTTGATTTTTTTCATTATGTAACTTAATAATGTTATCTAAAAACTGGTATTTAAGATGGTTTATATATTTTTGTTTAACTACATTGGGCATTATGATTTTCTGTTCTTTCAATTCTGAAAATTTTGAATATTTATGTTTCATCCAATTTTTAATTGTTAATATTTGGTCTTGGAGTTGGTGAAGTCATATTTCTATCTTTTGTTGATTTTAATTTTTTAATTTGAGCAACTAGTGCAGAAATGAGTTGAGGATCTATTAAGTATGTGCGTGGCATTGATTAAATGCTGAAAAAAATTAATAAAACAGCCCTCAATTTAATTGCATAAGGTGTGAGTTTGTGTGTGTGTTTAGGGATATACATGATGGACCAGCTGTGAAGGACCAGCTGTCTTTCACAAACTTTCTTTGGGAAAAACAAAAGAAAATAACAACAACAATCACAAAAAACCTGAAAGCATGTGTCATAAAAACAATGTGTCATAAAGGCCATTTATATGCTTCTGAAGGACACAAAGGAACAAATATGGGAGAAGCATGAAAGAGACTTACAAAGAAGTGACGAATCAGGGGAGTCAGAGAAGGGTGAACAATACTGGAAGAAAATATGAGTATTTGAATAGGAAGCATTTCATATCTACAAGTTCTGTTGGCTACATGAATCATATGTTTCAGCATAATTCTTCAAAAGCTAAAGTGATTTTAGGCTGCAGTAGCAGAAACCTAAGTTATGGCAGTCCCATTGCAACTGTGCACTGTCAGGCTGCTGGAACGTGTGTATTCAGTTCTGCATGCTGCCTTTAGTATGAACCAAGGAGAAGGTGACCGTGAATAGATAGCATGACCCAGATAGGTAGGATCTAAGTGAAACAATGCATGAGGAACAGTTGAAAAGATAGTCTAAAAAGTAGTTATGTGAAACACAAAATCCTCTCAAATCCCAAATTATCTATTCTTCCAGTGAAGAAAAACTCATTATAATTATCATATGATAATATTACAAGAGTATCATATTCTGTATTATTATAACAATTATTATTTTTCTGAAGGCAGAATCATATTCTTTTGTAAAGAATGTCGTCACGGCTTATAGACAATTATATATTATTTTATAAAGAATGTGTGACTTTGAATAGAAGGGATGCCACATGTTCTTAGTGAGTCTGATGCAAGTAATCACAGAAAATCGTGCTGGTTAACATTTATAGACAACTCAAGAGTTTTTGGAGAATGATTTTTTTTTTTTGAACGTTTAAATTTCCTGCAAGGAGAATCTGCAAAGGGCAGCAATAATGCTGGAAAGAATTACTTAAAACGTTCTAAATAATAATAAGAGGAAAAAGAACAACAACATTGCTATGTTACTAAAACAGAAAATGATGATTTTAAAGCTTAAAAGCAAGCGATAGTCTGAAGAATCATGTTTGTCCTTCATTTGGTTCAAATTGAAAAGCTAAATCTAAACATAAACTGCATTCTCATCATTAGTTCAGAAACACCGAATCAAGATAAGGTAACAAAAGCCCTGGAAAGATATTGATTTAGACCCTACAAGTTAATTTAAAGATAAGATGGGTAAAAAAAAAAAAAAAAAAAAAAAAAAAAAAAAACTTGAAAAAAAATAGGAAAAACCAGAGAAATTGTAGTTTGTCCTTTTATTTGTCCTTTCTGAATTTAGAAGGGTACAATAGTAAAATGTATATGTATTTATTTAAATATGTAAAACGTCACAAGAAGTGTGACTTTCTGGCTTAAGTTGCATACATGTAATATAAATGTAAAGGTGGAACATCATATTCAATTCAGCCATTCCGCACATGTTGGGCACACAATATATGCCATTTGATAGACTTTTTGCTACATTAGTTCATATTAAGGAGAGGAAAAATATTTTTTGGTTTATAACATTTCTTTTTTCCCATGTTAATGCCAAATTTTTGTAAAAAGATCATAGCAGTATTACAAATCATACCAGACTAAATATTACATTCTTTAACCCTCTTTTAGTCATTATTTGAACATAAAAATCCTGTAGACAATTGTCCACTTCATAGGGTCTTCAGACGTAAAATTTATCAGATGACTGTAAAATTTACTGGACAAATGAAGGGCCATATACATCAATATTGCATTGTTTCTCTACTAACCATAATTATTTTCAACTGAAGAAAAGGATCGTTTAATGTGTTCATTAGTCATTCGGGGCCTACATAAATTGGAAAACACCTATCTGCGAATGCCTTTGATAGAGATGCAAAGGAATTCACTCCTATCAGAAAACCAAATTCTAATAAATGCAATGGATGGATAAAGTTATACAACAACATGACAATGTCTTCTGATATATATACGTGTGTGTGTGTGTGTGTGTGTGTGTGTGTATAGAGAGAGAGTTGTGGAAGCAGAGAAGAGAAGACACCCAACTCACTCTGGGAAGTCAGACAGGGTTTAATTCGAAAAGGCATGACAGAGAAAATATGGCTTTAGTGGTATCTGGGAAGGCAAAATAACAAGACAAAGAATGATGTTCCAGGAAGAGACAACAATGCAAATATTGAGGAAGCAGTCATTAAGGGAAGAACAGACACTTAGCAAAGCTGAATTCCAGGGTGTGCAAGTTTGAATAAAAGATATTAAGTCTGGGAAAGTAGGCAATGTCTTAAAAAGAGAAGACTGGGCATGAAATTTTGAGGAGATTAAACATTATTCTGTAGTTGTTGAGTGGTCACTGAGGGAATAAAAAGAGACAATTTATTTTGCCTTAAAGCTCTTTCTAGTTGTGTGGGGTATGTACTTAAAGGGTACAGGACTAGAAAAGGCAACCTCAGTTAGGAGGTCTCTCTGACCTCCTATTCAATGATAAAAATGATAATGAGGCAGGATCAATAGAGGCTATAAAACTAGATGATTTTTTTTACATAATTAGAGGTACAGCTGAAATACTTAAGGGGTAATGCATGAGAGTATTGCAAATAGGATTCTTTGAGAAGCAGACTTTGAGACAGTTTATCATTCAGGATGTTTATTAAGGATCAAATGGTATCAATACCTTTAGAAAGGGGAAAGAGGAAATAAGGATGGGCAGAGGGAGAAATCCAGCTGTGATTTAGTCCAAAGAGTTTCAACAGATCAAAAAGAGTTTCCTGAGGCTGAAATAACTGGTCAGGATGTCCTGCATTGGGCTCAATGAGTGAGCTTCTATACTGCCTATGCATTTAGTCCTTGGATGTGGGTCTCACCACCAGCAGCGTGACTTTGGCTGAGGTAGTCCACTGAAGTCAAGACAATCCCTGAAGGGGCCAACAGCTGAAGACTGAGTGTTGATAGCCTTTCTAATACCCAGAAACATGACAGTCAGTCCAGGGAGATTTCAGTGGTGGGACATTACAGTAGGTGTGAGGGAGAAGACCATCCAAGGTTGATTCTAAATTTTACAGTTTGAGAAAAAGATTATGGAATGATTCAATACAAGAGGTTTGCAGAAAGAATGTGTATTGGTGGCTTAGAGAATTCAGTTGTAGCCTTATTGAATCTGACTGAATGTTTTTAGGTGGAGTTGTTATAGTATTTATAACATCTTTGCCATGGGCCACATCTCTGCATAGGCCAGGAAGTTTAATTTTGTCAAGCAAATCTCACTTGTCAGTCAATATAAATAAATATATTTAGTAATACAGGGTCAAGGAAAGTGACTAAAACTGAAGTGCCTATCATTCACTGGAATAACAAGGCTTAGTACATGCCCTGTTTAGGAAAGAGTCAATATCTTCCTCATCAAAAAATAACAGGTTAGTTTCTATAAACAATGACACATCAGAGGAAGACTTTCAAATAAATTTTAATATCAAAAATAGGAAATAACAAAATGTCCTATATTAAGCAATTAAATAATATGAAATTAGTCAACAATTTTTTTTTCTAAAAATAGCTGTAGTTCACTGGGGTGTTTTAATGCTACAGCCATTAATAAGACCATTCTCAGGAGCTCCATGCAAAAAGTGATCATTTTTTAGTGCCATATCATGACATTTCATGAGATTTGGCATGATACCTTATAATAACTTCATTTTCTTCACAGGAAAAAAAAATGAGGCTACTGCACAGTAAGAATTTGCAGTAAATCTTACAAGAACTCAGTAGCTTGGCATTTATTGCCCATCGCTTCCTTTTGATTTAGCGGGTCTGCCCTTCAATATTTCTTTTCTCCAAATACTTGCCCAACTCTGTTTTTAAAACAATTTATACTGGTGGCACATTTTACAGCCTTTGGTAGTTTGTGGCATATGTTATTGTGTCACAATGATCCCACTCTAGTATATTTAGAGAAACTTCTGGATGTCTTTGGTAAAACTCAATTATTTTAAGGGTCTATATCTCCAAAAAAGAAGGGCATGGTACCATTCAGCGCTATTCCACGAGGAGAGTTTTTCTTTAAATGTTGCTATATATTTCACTTTCAGTTTGAAGGAAATATCTGGAAGTGGACTTGTTGAAATTTTTGTTCTTTGTTTTTGAACCTGATGGATAGTGTGAATGCTAAAATAAAACGTCTTATAATTGTTATCATAGGTTTGAGTCCAAACATTTAAAATAGTTTTATAATAAAATTGCTATATATATTGAGCTAAAACTTAGGCTTATTTTTGAGAGTTAGTATTTTCTCTGGTGGGGGATATTGATGGAGAAGGCTATGCATGTGTGTGGTCAGGAGATTATATATACCTTCCCCCTAGGTTTGCCGTGAACCTAAAACTGATCTCAAAAATTATGTTGATACAACAAACATAAAAAGAGTCCTGTTTCCATAGAGTTGACACTAGTAAAAATAAAAGGGGAATAAACACAACATAGAGATATTTTAGACAATGACAAGTGTTATGATGATTATTCTGGTTTAAGGCAAGGAAGATATCCATGAGGAGATGACATCCTGAGCCAAGACATGAAGACCAAGGAAAATCCAGCCCTGAAAACATTTAGAGAATATCACCGCAGGCAGGGAAATTTGGAATTGCAAAGGTCCTGGTAGAATGAGCAGAAATAATGATCCATGTGCATAGTTGGTATCCAGAGATTATCAAGAAAGGCATCATAGGGCAAGTAATATTTAAACAAGATCTTTGAGGAATTCACCTAGAGAAGAAAGGAGATGCCAGCTCCTTGTTAGGAGTAAACTCATGGGGTACCTGAAATATTCTGAGGGAGGAAGCAGACAACAAAGCTGAAGATCATTATGTATAAGGGAAGTAGAAAGCAAATTGGGCTATACATTGAAGAACTACAAATCCTATGAATAAGCCAGTGAATTGTTTGAGGAAGGGACTGCTAGGAACAGAACTGCAGTTTTGAAATATTAGTCTGGCAGCAGCAGTGGTAAATGATCTGGTGTGTGGAAGGCAAGATGGAAAAGAAGTATAACAGAATGATATTGAATTAGCCTGTGGGAAGATGATGAATGTACTTTTCTGGAGAACTGGCAATAGAAATGAAAGGAAGAGAAAATACTAGCTAAGCCTTTAAAGGAGGAATTAATTATCATGGATATGAGAGTTGAGTCTGATTTTAGAAGACAGCATAAAAGAGGCTATTAGGTCACAACAAAACATAACAAACAGTCCACACAATGAAGGGTCGTCAAGGTTGAGATACTCTATCAAGTAATCTAAGAGCATAAAAGAAGATGCTGCTTTTGTCAATTAGGAGGTTATTGATAATCTTTAGTGCAGAAAATGTAATTTTATGCTACAGGAGGACTGGGATGATGTGGAGAGGGGACTAGGGAAGGAGATTATTGATTGGTAATTGTTACCCTTAGCCAGTGATTGTGTCACACAAAAAATGCAGAACATCTAGAGGGAAATGCATAGAAAAAGTGTGATTTACTCATCATAAACTAGAAAGTAGATGAAATGGCTGTTTTCATGATACCAGTGCAGCTCTTTGTGGCTAGACATATCACATGATTATAAAATATGAAAATATATAAAAAGTTATTAAATCTAGGGACACCTGTGTGGCTCAATCCATTAAGTGTACAACATTGGCTCAGGTCATGATCTGGTGGTTTGTGGGTTCGAGCCCCACGTCAGGCTCTGTGCTGACAGCTCAGCGCCTGGAACCTACTTCAGATTCTGTGTCTCCCTGTCTCTCTCTGCCCCTCCCTGCTCATTCTCTCTCTCTCTCTCTCTCTCTCTCTCTCTCTCTCTCAAAAATCAATAGAACAATAATAAAAAGTTTTATAAAATCTAGATCTGTGGCATTAAATGTGCATTTTAATGCTTAATAAAATTGAAGAATCTTCACTAGAGATAAATTTAAAGGTGTATGACATTAAATGGGCATTTACTCTCTAAAATCTGTTGCATGCTGATAACAGTGATAGTAAATTTAACAATATTAATAAACTTGAGTTTTAAGGGGTGCCTGGGTGGCCAGTCAGCTATGTGTCCAAATTCTGCTCAGGTCATCATCTCACAGTTCACTTCGTGAGTTCCAGCCCAAACCCGCTCCCCCCCTCTTACACACACACAAGGGTTCTCCACTGTCAGGGCAGAGCCCTCTTAGATCCTGTCTCCTTCTCTCTTTGCCCCTCCCCCACTCGCCCCATTCGTGAGCAAGTGCATGTGCATGTGCACTCTCTATCTCAAAAATAAGAAACATTTAAAAAATAAGCTTGAATTTTAATATTTAGTTCAATTTATTAGTTTAGTTTATGTATTTTCTGATTAAAAAATAAAGAATGGAGGGGCACCTGGGTGGCTCAGTTGGTTGAGCATCTGATTTCGGCTCAGGTCATGACTTCACAGCTTGTGAGTTCGAGCCCCGTGTCAGGCTCTGTGCTGACAGCTCAGAGCCTGGAGACTGCTTTGGAATCTGTGTCCCTCTCTCACTCTGCTCCTCCCCTGCTCATGCTCTTTCTCTCTCTCTCTCTCTCAAAAATAAATATAACAAAAAAAATTAAAAATAAAGAATGGAAAATGAATGGAAATAGGAGAAATTATATCTCATTCAAATGAAATAAAACCAATATCATTTTATAATATTTCCTGTCAATATTTTCTCTACATATAATTTTTAAAATAGTTATCTTTATTATATACATCTCATAGTCATGATATGATACTTAACCCAGTAGTGAGTATGTACGTATGTATGTATCTTACAAACTTACAAACCATAAGGCTCCACATTGCCATCTGGTTGGCAGGTTGATCAAATAACAAACCTTAAATTAATTTTAATGTTTATTTATTCTTGAGAGAGAAAGAGAGACAGAGTATGAGTGGGGAAGGGGCAGAGGGAGGGAGACACAGAATCCAATGCAGGCTCCAGGCTCTGAGCTGTCAGCACAGAGCCCATGCAGGGTTCCAACCCACAAGCTGTGAGATCATGACCTGAACCGAATTTAGACACTTAACCATCTGAGCCACCCACATGCCCCAAACAACAAGAATTTAATTTAGAGTCATCTTTCTTTATTAATCCTGGCACCAACAGTCTTAGGTCTGCTTTCCTAAGGTAGAAGCTTTGAGATGGAGATTTGTGGGCAGTAAGTTTATTGGGAACCAACAATACTTATAAAGGAGAGATAAAAGAAAAATTAGGGAAAAACAGAAATTCAATTTTTATGGAATTTCAACAAAGTCTTCAGGTGATTTTATGAGATGTTAGACAGGACCTTCCTTCAGTTTTCTTCCAACTGAGGCCAGGAAGCTGAACCTTTGTATTCCTATAATACCTGTCATTAGATGCAGGATGCCTCAAGGGGAAGGACATGCTTGGCCAAAGCAATTACTTTTGACCAAGAGCAGTTGCTACAGCAGGTTCAAACAGTTGGTAACCAGCAGGCAACACTCCTGGCAGAAAGAGTATCTGAGTCCCAAAGAGAAGGAATCCAGGTACATTATACCATCTAGTACCTTTTCTGTCCCTTTCAGGACCTCGTTACCACAATGACAGAAATCTTAGTCTGTTTTGAGGGGTCAGTAATGTATCTTAAACACTTAGAAAAAATTGCATGTCACATAGTAGACATTGAATAGTTGTTAAATGGGTAAGTTTTTCCACTAGATCTAAAGCAGACAAAGATGTCTATCTGTGGGCTTCCTTTGCTGGCAGGAGAAACTTATCTAGATCACCTTGTCATTGATAATTCAAACTCAGGATCACAGTTTATGCCGGTCTCCATTTTAACTCCCCAGATTATTGAACCCTCTTCTCCCATTCTTTGCCTGGCCATTGGTGTCCAATGCTTAAAATCCCTGATGTGGACATTTGTATATATCCTTTGATTCTAAAATTATTACCCTGGGGGCATATGGGTAGCTCAATCGGTTGAGAGTCCAACTCTAGATTTTGGCTCTGGTCATGATCTCATGGTTAGTGGGTTCTAACCCCTCATCAGGCTCTACACTGATAAATTAGCCTGCTTGATATTCTCTCTCTCTTCCTCTCTGCCCTTCCCTACTTACTGTCTCTCTTTCTCTCTCTCAAAATAAACTTGAAAAAATAAAATTATTACTCTGATTGTTATATTTTGTATTCTATCTTTCATTTACATTTGTTTTGTTTATTTCATTTATATTTTAAAATGTTGAATATTCTTGATGGTTTTTGCAAGCTTTGTAAAGTATTTAAAATAATTGTGTTGTAACATTTCATTTGTGGTTTGAGGACTTCTCAGAATATACAATCTAACTGTGACTTCTGGCTACTTGTAATCAGGCCTGTGAGGCATCTAGCAACTCTGTTTTGCCCTTCTTTAATTGGCCAGAATATGAAAATGTCACTGTGCTGTGAAGATTGTACTAAGTCATTCTTTCCCAAATTTATTGAAGTCATTTTTTAAATTCTTATGTAAGTAGTGACGTGCATATAACCTGCTTTACTGTTTCCTAATGGTCCATTTATTTATTTTTATCCAATAGCACAAAATGAGTAGATTGAATTCTTGTTTTCATGAACAGATTGACCTTTACTTCCTGATGAGAACAAGTTTGAGTAAAAAGCTATCAGGTTTTAAAAGTGATCCAATCAAATTCTGTAAACTTGTTTTCAGAATGCTATTAGGAACAAAAACAAACACCACATTTATGTGTCACTATCCTTGTTGCCACTAGCAGACACTGTCCCCCACCCCCACCACACACACACACACACACACACACACACATACACCCTTCTTTTTCTCACTCTTCCCTCCCCTTCCAACTGCAATCAAGTGGTTCCTCCTTCCTGGCTCAGGCCAAATAGCTTCATTGTGCAGTAGTATCTCTGTAGACCAATGAAGTTTGTATCTCATTGTACGATGATAGTATTCACATTATATTTTTTATTTGATACATCTTCTTCACTAGAATAAGAGCTCCTAAGAAGAAGGAAATATGTCGGGATCACCTATGTGGCTCATTCGGTTGAGTGACTTCGGCTCAGGTCATGATCTTGCATTGGTGCCTTTGAGCCCTGCATCAGGCTCTGTGCTGACAGCTAGGAGCCTGGAGCCTGCTTCAGATTCTGTGTCTCCCTCTCTCTTTGCCCCTCCCCCACCCACACCCTGTCTCTCCCTCAGAAATAAATAAACATTAAAAAACATTTGAGAAGGAAATAGGTCATAATGCTATTTATAAAGAAAACACCTAGCATAGTTCCTTTACATAATAGTCATGCTGAATACTGAGGGACCAATGAGGCCCACTGGGTCCCAAAAAGAAGGACCAATCACTCATTTTTTCAAAAGCTTTCAATGTACATATATAGATATTTTATAAATATCTCGTAATTTGACATTTTTTTTCTGCCTGCAGATGGATGTCACCACAATGCATAATGACAGAGGCAGAAATTGGAGTGATACAGCTACAAACTAAGAAATGCTAGGAATCTATGGCTACTGCAGAAAGCCAGGAAGAAGCAAGAAGTGAGAGTCTTACAGTGAGCACAGATCTGCTGACACCTCAAATTTGAAATTCTAGCCTCTGGAACTGTGAGAATATATGTCTGGTGTTTTAAGTGAACAGCTGGTTATAGTAGCCCTAGGGGCATATATGTAGTCTATACACTCAACCAAAACCAGGTAAATGTATTGTACAAATATTTGTATTTTGGGAAGTCGATGTATCATGGTATGCTGATTTAAAGAAAGATTTCTTGGGGATCCTGGGTGGCTCAGTTGGGTAAGTGTCTGACTTCAGCTCAGGTCATGATCTCTGTGGGTTTGAGTCCCATATTGGGTTCTGTGCTGACAGCTCAGAGCCTGGAGTCTGCTTCAGATCCTGTGACTCCCTCTCTCTCTCTACCCCTCCCCACTTGTGCTCTGTCTCTCTTTTACTCTCAAAAATAAGCATTAAAATTTTAAAAATTAATTTAAAAATTTTAATAAAAAAAGAAAGAAAGATTTCTTTAGCCAAACAAACCTGGGAAACAGGGCATTTTTTATCTCTCTTCAGTAGATTATGATGATTAATTGTTTTTATTTTTATTTTTAAAACATTTTTTAAGTTTTTATTTATTTTTGAGAAAGAGAAAGACAGACAGAGTGTGAGCAGGTGAGGGGCTGAGAGAGAGGGAGACACAGAATCCGAAGCAGGCTCCAGGTTCCGAGCTGTCAGCACAGGGCCTGACGTGGGGCTCAAACTCACGAATGGTGAGATTACAACCTGAGCCGAACCTGTATGCTTAACCGACTAAGCCACCCAGGTGCTCCAGATCATGATTGTTAATTGTATGTGCTAACGTGACTGGACCATGGGTATACCGATACTTGGTCATACATTATTCTGGGAGTTTGTGCAAGGGTATTTTTGGATTAGATTAACTGAATAACATTTTAGTTGGTAATGTAAAGCACATCACCCTTATAACGTGAATGGACCTCATCCAATAAGTTGAAAGCCTGAACAGAACAAAAAGAATGACCCTCCCCAAGAATTCTCCACTTGACTGCCTTTAGATTTCATCTGCACTATTGGCTGTCTTGGATCTCAAGCCTGCCAGACCACACTTCAGATGTGAATTTGCCAGTCTCCATAAACATGTGAGCCAATCCCTTATAATAAATGTTTCTCTCTCTCTTTCTCTGTGTATATTGTGTATATATAATGTGTACATATATATATATATATTTGTACATATATATGTATGTATATTATTAGTATATGTGTGTGTGTGTGTACAAAAAATGCACACAATTTTATGTGGTTGTGTCTCTCTGCAGAACCCTGACTAATACAGATTTAAGGTTATTTTCATATATTGACTCTGAACAGTGGTCAATTTATTTATATGACTTTGTTTAACCCTTCTTTTTTGAAATTTTATTACCAAAACGTTTATTCACTGAATTCCTGTGACATCACATAAATCCAGTGTGCTCTGATTTTTACTTAGTAAATGCATATACATTTTCAAAATATGAATGAGTATAGCTACAAGAACCTTGTAAAGCACTGTTGTATAACCAGTAACTCCTAGTATCATTTGTGATGTCTATACCTGCTCAGTCACTACTCAAAAGCCACAACTGCTTGAAAGTCATATTATGGCTCTTCAAGTGACAGGACTCCTGTGGGTCCTGACTAATCCATGCTGCATCAATCTATCCTTTCTGACAAACATACAAACAGAAAATATAATTTTAACTGGTTATTCAGAGACATTAGGAATTATGACCTCCAAAGAACAATCAGAGCAAGCCAACAGGCTTAATTTAATAGAGGTGATAGCTAAGCACATGCATTCTGGTTATTATAACATAGTTAACAGTTGGAAACCTTTGATCAAAATAAGTAATTATATGCAAAGTTATTGTATGAATGCAAATGACATGAAAAACACCATGTTACTACTTACACAAATGATCACGCTAAGTACTAGTGTGCACAAAATGATCGGATTTTAGTGTTTCCACAAAAACATTCAGCTGATGGAAATGAAGGTTTTATAGATGTAATCAAATTGGATATGTTCTGTATGCTGTCTTTTGAAGCATGAAACCAATTCATAATTATTCTACTGTTAGCTATCTTTTATTTTAATTGATTTACTGCTTTTGTCAGATGATTTCTATATTTAATCAAGATTGACCTGTACTACATTCTTATGAATAGATTTAGCAATGTGCTATAAAAACATGCTTGCACAGTATTATAGGATTAAGTATTCTGCTTCCTTGAGAAAAATTTTCTCTATGTTTTTACAAGGAGAGGATATTTGTTTTTATCAAAGTATAATTGACATACAATATTCTATTAGTTTCAGGTATACATTGCAGTGATATGACATTTTCATAAATTATGAAATGTTCCTCATGGCAAGTCTAGATACCATCTGTATCCATACAAAGTTATCACAACATTATTGACTTTATCCCCTATGCTGTACATCACATCCCTTTTATTTTATAATAGTAAGTTTGTGCCCCTTAACTTCAACTATTTTACCTGGCCCTCCAACATCTCCCTGCTCTGGTAACTAGCAATTTATTTTTTCTATATATGAGTCTGTTTCTGTTTCTGTTTCTGTTTTGTTTGTTCATTTGTTTTGTTACCATTTGGGTTTTGTCTTTCTCTAGCTGACTTATTTCACATAGTATAATACCCTCTGGGTTTAGCTATGTTGTCACAAATGGCAAGATTTTATTATATTTTTGTAGCTAAGTGATATTCTATGGTATATATATATATATATATATATATACACACACACCACAGTGATGATACTGTTTTCTTATAATTTGCTTTGATTATTCAATGTAAGTACATGCCTTTTTCTTTGGGAAGATTTCTGGTTTGATTTATTTTTGTTTTGGGATATATCTGTTTCTACTATCACATTCCCCCTTTTGATTCAAAAGCTTAAGGGGGAGTGTTGGTATTCTGACCTAGGAACAGCAAGTATGAAGTATTTTGGCATTACAAATTCAATCAACACACCAACAAATCATCTCAATGGTTTTAATCTTCCAAAAGGCTAAGTGTGTGAATCATGAGAAGGCAGTAAGTTTACGTACTTAGCAGAATGATAAGGATTAAAGAACACATCAGAGAAAAGTGGGAAGCCATCTAGCTGAGACAAGCCTGTAAGGGAAATTAGAAGAAACTCGAAGGTATGAATAAATAATATCATTAAAATTTGATTCTGTGTACTGTTCTCTCTGATTCTGACATTAAAATTTGAATTGGACAATTAATTTTAATTTTGTTGATTCTCACCAGTGTAATTCTAAAATGTCCAAATTTTAGAATTAGACTTATTTTCTAAATTAGCTATTTTTAGTGATTAAAAATTGGTTAATTTAGTACTGGGAACTTTTTTGTGATCTTTATTGTTGCAAATATTAAGTTGATAATTTTGTAATTATTGAAATAATTATATCTCAATAAATTAAATAGATATAGATATAAATATACATATAGATATGGATATTAAAATAGTATTTGGCAAACTGATGGTTACCAGAGGGGAGGAGTGTGGAGGGATGAGTTAAATAGGTGATAGGGATTGAGGAGTGTGTTTGCGACGTGCACTGGATGTCACGTGGAAGTGTTGAATCAGTAAATTGTACACCTGAAACTAATATTACACTGTAAGCTAACTAAAATTTATATAAAAACTTGCAAAAAATCTGACTCCCCCCAAAAAAATTAATATTTGGCTCCAGATCATGGATTTTGCATCAGAGTAGTAAGTCTTTAGGGCACCTCACTTGCATGAGCCCATCTAAAGCCTCATGAGGAGATGTTGTTCATGTAGTCATGAGTTTTTTTTTTTTAAATGGCAAAAGTAAGATATTTTAACTGTAATTGGTTAAGACCATTGTCCCTTTGCATGCCAATTCCCCCTGCAACTCCTTTACTTTGTGGTAGGTGTCATTGGCGTAGCTGCAGGGATTTGAAAGATAATGGCTAAGAGGAAGTTTAACTGATAAATCTAATTGCTTAATCTAGACACTATGATTGGTCTGAGATCCAGAGAAAAATCTTCATGTCATGGTAAACTCTGGTTGAGATACTTTTTTGGTCATCTTGGTGTGTGAATGGCTTCCAAGAATACTCCTGTTATGAACTGCCTGCTTTACCCTGTTCATCACCCAAAATACAGACCCAGAGATTTATTGCTAAATGGTCATATCCTATGACAGTTAGCACTGAGAAGCAAGTGGTTAACAGAAGAAACAAGATGTACAGACCCAGAAGCTTATGTGTGGAAAATTCTTAAAGACCTTATATAGCTTATATGTGAAAGGAAATTGATAGAGGCTTTCCCTTAAGGATTTATATCATATTACTATAATAATTTTTAACCTACAAGGAAATTTACCAAACTATCAGTATTATAAAAAAATAACAAGTTTGAATCAATCACCCTAGAAGAAAAACAGAATTATCACATTCTCTCTGCAGAAAATGATAACACATTGTTCTATGAAAGGGCCCTTAAAGAAGGCAGCCAAAGTACACAGAGAAGTATTATAGTCCCTTTTTGTAAATTAGTCAATCTGCTGATGCTCTGTTGTTAGGTGCCTACACATTAAGAATTGTTCTGTCTTCCAGAGAATTTTCTCCTTTATCATTATACATATCACTCTTTACATAATGCTCCTGATAACTTTCATTATTTTGAATTCTGCTTTGTTTGAAAATAACACAGGCACTCCCACTTTCTTTTGGTTCATGTTATCCTAATTGGTTTTCCTCCATCCACGTATTTTTAATCTATATTTTTCTTTATATTTAAAGTAGGTTTTTTGTAGACAACATACAATTGGGTCTGTTTATCCACACTGATAACCCCTGTCTTTTAATTAGTGCATTCAGACCATATTAAAAATTATTATTTATAGAAAGGGAAGGAAAACTTCCAGACTCATTCTATGAAGCCAGTATTACGTTGATTCCTAAACCAGACAGAGACCCAGTAAAAAAAGAGAACTACAGGCCAATATCCCTGATGAATATGGATGCAAAAATTCTTAATAAGATACTAGCAAATCGAATTCAACAGCATATAAAAAGAATTATTCACCATGATCAAGTGGGATTCATTCCTGGGATGCAGGGCTGGTTCAACATTCGCAAATCGATCAACGTGATACATCACATTAACAAAAAAAAAGAGAAGAACCATATGATCCTGTCAATCGATGCAGAAAAGGCCTTTGACAAAATCCAGCACCCTTTCTTAATAAAAACCCTTGAGAAAGTCGGGATAGAAGGAACATACTTAAAGATCATAAAGGCCATTTATGAAAAGCCCACAGCTAACATCATCCTCAATGGGGAAAAACTGAGAGCTTTTTCCCTGAGATCAGGAACACGACAGGGATGCCCACTGTCACCGCTGCTGTTTAATATAGTGCTGGAAGTTCTAGCATCAGCAATCAGACAACAAAAGGAAATCAAAGGCATCAAAATTGGCAAAGATGAAGTCAAGCTTTCGCTTTTTGCAGATGACATGATATTATACATGGAAAATCCAATAGACTCCACCAAAAGTCTGCTAGAACTGATACATGAATTCAGCAAAGTTGCAGGATACAAAATCAACGTGCAGAAATCAGTTGCATTCTTATACACTAACAATGAAGCAACAGAAAGACAAATGAAGAAACTGATCCCATTCACAATTGCACCAAGAAGCATAAAATACCTAGGAATAAATCTAACCAAAGATGTAAAAGATCTGTATGCTGAAAACTATAGAAAGCTTATGCAGGTAATTGAAGAAGATATAAAGAAATGGAAAGACATTCCCTGCTCATGGATTGGAAGAATAAATATTGTCAAAATGTCAATACTACCCAAAGCTATCTACACATTCAATGCAATCCCAATCAAAATTGCACCAGCATTCTTCTCGAAACTAGAACAAGCAATCCTAAAATTCATATGGAACCACAAAAGGCCCCGAATAGCCAAAGTAATTTTGAAGAAGAAGACCAAAGCAGGAGGCATCACAATCCCAGACTTTAGCCTCTACTACAAAGCTGTCATCATCAAGACAGCATGGTATTGGCACAAAAACAGACACATAGACCAATGGAATAGAATAGAAACCCCAGAACTAGACCCACAAACGTATGGCCAACTCATCTTTGACAAAGCAGGAAAGAACATCCAATGGAAAAAAGACAGTCTCTTTAACAAATGGTGCTGGGAGAACTGGACAGCAACATGCAGAAGGTTGAAACTAGACCACTTTCTCACACCATTCACAAAAAGAAACTCAAAATGGATAAAGGACCTGAATGTGAGACAGGAAACCATCAAAACCTTAGAGGAGAAAGCAGGAAAAGACCTCTCTGACCTCAGCCGTAGCAATCTCTTACTCGGCACATCCCCAAAGGCAAGGGAATTAAAAGCAAAAGTGAATTACTGGGACCTTATGAAGATAAAAAGCTTCTGCACAGCAAAGGAAACAACCAACAAAACTAAAAGGCAACCAACGGAATGGGAAAAGATATTTGCAAGTGACACATCGGACAAAGGGCTAGTATCCAAAATCTATAAAGAGCTCATCAAACTCCACACCCGAAAAACAAATAACCCAGTGAAGAAATGGGCAGAAAACATGAATAGACACTTCTCTAAAGAAGACATCCGGATGGCCAACAGGCACATGAAAAGATGTTCAACGTCGCTCCTTATCAGGGAAATACAAATCAAAACCACACTCAGATACCACCTCACGCCAGTCAGAGTGGCCAAAATGAAGAAATCAGGAGACTATAGATGCTGGAGAGGATGTGGAGAAACAGGAACCCTCTTGCACTGTTGGTGGGAATGCAAATTGGTGCAGCCGCTCTGGAAAACAGTATGGAGGTTCCTCAGAAAATTAAAAATAGACCTACCCTATGACCCAGCAATAGCACTGCTAGGAATTTATCCAAGGGATACAGGAGTACTGATGCATAGGGGCACCTGTACCCCAATGTTTATAGCGGCACTCTCAACAATAGCCAAATTATGGAAAGAGCCTAAATGTCCATCAACTGATGAATGGATAAAGAAATTGTGGTTTATATACACAATGGAATACTACGTGGCAATTAGAAAAAATGAAATATGGCCTTTTGTAGCAACATGGATGGAACTGGAGAGTGTGATGCTAAGTGAAATAAGCCATACAGAGAAAGACAGATACCATATGGTTTCACTCTTATGTGGATCCTGAGAAACATAACAGAAACCCATGGGGGAGGGGAAGGAAAAAAAAAAAAAAAAAAAAAAAGAGGTTAGAGTGGGAGAGAGCCAAAGCATTAGAGACTGTTAAAAACTGAGAACAAACTGAGGGTTGATGGGGGGTGGGAGGGAGGGCAGGGTGGGTGATGGGTATTGAGGAGGGCACCTTTTGGGATGAGCACTGGGTGTTGTATGGAAACCAATTTGACAGTAAATTTCATATATTAAAAAAAATAAATAAATAAATAAAAGTAAAAAAAAAAATTATTATTTATGTAGTTGGATTAATATCAACAATTAATGCTTTCTATTTTTTAATTTTCATTTATTTATTTTGAGAGGAGGGGAGGGGTAGAGAGAGAGGGTGAGACAGAATCCCAAGCAGGTTCCTCGCTGTCAGGACAGAAGAGTCCGACCCCCGGCTAGATCTCACAAATCGTGAGATCATGACCCGAGACGAAGTCAGATGCTTAACCAACTGAGCCACCCTAGGGCCCCCTACCATTACTGTTTTCTATTTGTTGTCCTTGTTTTTTGTTCCTATTTTGTCTTCTACTCTTTTTCTGCCTTTCGTGGTTTTAACTGAACATTTTATATTATACCATTTTTTTCCTTTCGTATACTTTTCTTATTACTTTTTTATTGACTGCCCTACAGTTTGTAATACACATTTACAACTAATTCAATTCCACGTTCAAATAACACTATACTGCTTCACGGGTATAAGGGTACTTTATAATAACAAAATAATCCTAATTCTTCCTTTTTGTTCTTTGAATAATTGTTGTCATACATTTCACTTATACATATGCCTACAAAAGGCTACATATCAAATGTAGTAACAATGCTGTTTTTCTTATTTTTAACAAACTGTTATCTGTTTATTGTGTTGGTCCCATTTTATTGATGGTGATGTTCTCAGCTAGAAATGCCTGAGGCACTTGGCTGGACTCCTATAACTGATAGGGAGCTGCACAGACATCTCCCCCACTGGAGCCAATGTAGTGAATGAATCTGCTCTTCTGGCTTCTATTATGATCACAGAATGCTCTTCAGCAAAAAATATCAGGGAACATCAGGGAACAAGAATTATTATTCATAGTTTCTGCAGGGTGCATGGCATGCTCAAGTGAGGGCATGAAGAAGTCAGAGTGAGATTGTGGGAAGAGGGTAGGAAGAGAGAGAGGAGAGGACCCTCGGTTTTGCCTTTACTAGGGTCTGATGGTAAATTATTTGGGGTTTTGAGGGATTATTCATGATTTGCCAATTTGCAGCATGACAGTGAGAATTTCCCTTCCTCCACCTGGAAGGCTAGGACCAGCTGGATTTAGTATTTACCCTTCACGTGAAAGGATAGAACCAGCTGGGTTGGGTATTTTTTCTCCTCCAATGGAAAGCTAGAACTAACTGGGCTGGGTGTATCCCTTCCTCCACACGGAAGAGTAGAACCAGCTGGTTGGTTATTTCCCTTCCCCCATGTCTATTAGACTCTGGTAAGCCCTCAGAGCTTAGGCTTTGGTTATATGGTTTCTCCTGAGGAAAGGCTTTACTAAGAACCAAATGTTCCGGTGTTTATCAAATGGTTCTCACTCCCCTCCATGCCTGAAGCACAAAAGGATTTTTATTCAGTAATCACTGTAAGAATCCAGTAGAACTCTAGGGGTGATGCTTACAAAAGTGTGGGGGCTTCCTCATGAATGGGTCCCCTTCCAGTTTTTATCTAACACACTTGTCTACGCTGAACTTCCAGCAACTCATCCATTACGGTTCAGGTTTCCGTACCCAGACGCTCGTTCCTGAGAAGGTTTCTCCTCTGGTAAGTTGTAATTTTTTAATTTGTTGGTCTCTCCAATTTTGGGAGTAGCAGTTTGCCTTGTGACTTCATTTCTCTTATGTGTTTAAGAATTGTTGATTTCATCATTTATTTGTTGCTAGGCAAGAGTGGTCACTTATAAGTTTCTTAAATGCTGGACTAGAATCTTTTTTTCTTTTTCAGTAGTTGAAATGCTTTGCTGTTATTTGGTAATATTTAACAGTAGTAGAACCTTAGATGTACAAACAAGTGAAATTTCCTATAGATTTATTATACAGTGTGAAACTTAGCAGTAACAGATTGTAAATTTGGAAGATATATTCAGGTTTGATCCAAACTAGAATCCCTGAAGAAGTCATCCACAGCGAGCATTTTCCCCAGATCCCTGTGACTTAGGGTTGAAACATTGGTGAATAAAGTTATCATTGCCTTAAGTACTGAAGTTATGGTAATGCTTAACAGATACTTACCTTAGTTCCCCAAACTTGTGGGATACAAACAATAATAAAGCCAAAATATGTGTGCTTGAAAGGAAAATGACCCCTATTTATTTAGTATGTAAACATGAGCAAGATATTTAATCTAAAATTTGGTTTCTCCACTTTCAAAATGGAGTTACCTAAATTACAGTATTTTTTGAAGGTTAAAATATTTATAATTTAAAAAGTGCCAAGTACTTTATACATATTTTATTTCCCTTTCTGTCTTACATTAATATAGTGCTTCCCCAAATGTCCTAATTATTCAAAATATTGGTTTGCTTGTTAAAATTTAGATTTCTGGGTCTACCTAAAAGTTACTAAATCAGAATCTTGAGTATGGGACTGAACATATGTGTGTTCTTTATAAAAGTCATTGAAAAAAATGCACTGTATTAAATTTCAGGTGAGCACAATCTGGCCTAATCAATACAAAGACGTGGAATAAATTAACAATGCAGAAACACCCTCAAAGGTAGATAAGGTGAAAGATTTGGGATTCAGTTGGGTTTTCTATATGTTGGTTATCATAAGAGTGTTTCTGTAGTTTAAGCTTCTTTGATGTAATTTTGTCTAAAGACTTATATGAAAGTTTAGACCATCTGACTATTTTCTGGAATAAAATACGAGACCTGATCGTACTGAAGTGTCTTCTGGAAAGAATTGCTCATTTACTTCCTTCTTATTCCATTATGAATTAATGATTGAAAGTTATCCAAATAATAGATCACATACTTTGTAAATCTAGAAAATATTGTTGTTTTTTTAAATGTTCCACCAATTCTATTCTGATAATTCACCTGAAGGAATTCCTATCTCGGACACATACACAAACACACTGGTACTTTCTAAAACCCTAGCTCTGATGCTTGCAAAGTGTGTGACCACGGAACAATGATTTAACCTCTTAAAATAAAAAGTTTAGTATGTCAGAAATTAAAATCAGAATAAGTGTATTAAAAAATTATCTTGAGCATTACATCAGCTTATATTCTTAGGTACTGGTATATCATAGATGAGGTTCCTGCCCTGCATTTCAAACTAGTCCAAATGCTTAAAGGTAAGTTTTGCATGGAATTCTATTTCAGATCAATGAAGGGTAACTTCAGGCCCATAGTTTTTAATTTTTTTTTTCAACGTTTATTTTATTTTTGGGACAGAGAGAGACAGAGCATGAACGGGGGAGGGACAGAGAGAGAGGGAGACACAGAATCGGAAACAGGCTCCAGGCTCCGAGCCATCAGCCCAGAGCCCGACGCGGGGCTCGAACTCACGGACGGTGAGATCGTGACCTGGCTGAAGTCGGACGCTTAACCGACTGTGCCACCCAGGTGCCCCCAGGCCCATAGTTTTTAAACTTTTACACAGTTCTGTTATACATAGAGGATATCTTCTTGAGGATGTTTAAAGACCTCTTCTAATCGGAGTTTAAAGATACTTAAATTTCTTTTATATTTACATACAAGCTGTTGAACAGCTATCTATCTACACATTTGTTCATTTTATATCTGCAACGTAATTCATAATAGGAGTTTAAAGTAGAATTCAAAACTAAACATAAAAGTAAAGGAAAAGGTAAAATGGGCAAAGCTGAAAATTCTTTGTTTTTAAAAAGCAAAACTTCATTATGTACCTAGGAAGTTCATTCAAAGTAAGTAAATTTAAAGATGGTAAGCTCATTCAAAGTCAGGAAGAAATTCTCTAAGCAACTGAAATAGCAAAGACTCTTTTATGTGTATTATAAAAAAAGGAAAATTGGATCAGTATTCTGATTACAAATTTATAAATAATATAAATGTGCTTAAAAATCCAGATAACATATACATGTGAATGATATAATAAATATAAACAATATAGTAGAAAGTATATAAAAGCAATGTAGAGCCAATTACTATTAATTATTAAATACTATTAAGAGTTTAATATAAATTTTCATTTTATTATATATGTGTGTATATGTATATACATATATATATACATACATAGATATATATATATTTCTGGAACTTTTTTAAAAACATAATTCAATATAAAATGCAGAATTAAGTTCAAAATCCATATTGGTATGTGATTACACTGCTTTAACCCATTTGTCATATATCATGGCCCAAACTCTTACAATGTATAAAATAGCAAAATTTTCTTTAGTAGCTATATAACATTCTATTTAATAAATGCACCATACTTTAATTTTAATTTTAATTAAATTTAATTTTCTTCGACAATTTTCTGTGTTTGTCAATTGAAGGTGATTTTAAGTTTTCCATATTAGAAATAGTTTTCCAAATTAGAAATATTTCCATATTAGAAATAGAAATTTTCTATTCTATTGTTTCTTTAAAATAAATAAATAATTGTCTGGCCAATAGTTGTTTGTATTTAAGTTTAAATAGACATTGCAGATGATTTTAGTAAATTGAGTAACAGAAAGGTAGGCACATTCAAAATATCATATATAATGAAGTATAGATATAGAATTATTTGTGTTTAAGTGTGTAGTTGTCCTTTAATTTTTTTAAGTTTATTTATTTTGAGAGAGAGCCTGCAGGGGGGCAGGGTGGGGGGGCAGAGAGGAAGGAGAGAGAGAATCACAAGGAGGCTGTGTGTAGTCAGTGCAGAGGCCGATCCCACAAACCGTGAGATCATGACCAGAACTGAAATCAAGACATGAATGTTTAACAGACTGAGCGACCCAAGCCCTCCTGTAGTTGTATTTTAAAAAGAAATGGAGTAAAAATGATCACCCAAGTGTGCATTATCTACTCTGGGTGACAGGATTTTAGGTGATCTTTTCTTCCAGCTGTTATTATTAAATTAAACAAGTATTATATATTTATAAAATATTTGTATAATATATTTAGAAAATCAGACACAAAAGCACACTTGTAATTTGCAGAATTAGAGAAATGATAAAAGGAAAGAGAGAAATCATTGGAACAAATTGTGGAAAAAATGAAACAAAACCAGCTTCATTGTAATAATGATACAATAAGATACCAACAAATTTCAATACAATAGAGTTTTGTGTATTTTCAATGGTTTAATGCATATTTATTTTTAAATACATATTGCCAGGCTTTTTCCATTATTAATTTACATTTGTACCAAAATAGTATAAGTAAATTTGTTTCTCCAACTTGGGTACCGTTAGTCCACTTTGTTTCTTCTATTTTGCGAGATGAAGCATTTTTTTTTTCAAAGCAACCCAAATGTATAACATTGAAGAGTAAAAGAATAAACTGATATTTGGCGTAGTGTATATTCTGTCTCAAATGCAAAAAAAAAAAAAAAGATTTACACAAATGTCACAGTATAGGTAAATGTTGGCAATACGAAACAAACCAAGACTATTACATGAAGCATTCTGCCCTTTTTTATAAGTTAAGAACAAGAGCATATACATGTAACGTATTTTAAAATAAGAGTTGGCTGACTATGGGATTTCTGACTGGGCTTTGTTTCTGTAGAGAAAAGGTCGGCATATGTGATGGTGTGGTGGCACAGGGCACCAAATGGTCAGCTGTTAGATATGGGTTACTGATAGATGTTACTTTGGTTTTGTATTACGAATTTTCATCATCAAATACATTACATAACCATTCGTGGGCCATTAGTGGAAAAATTATAAATATGTAACAAGAACCAAGGATTGTGATTAATAGGATATCCACAAGAGAATAATCTTATTTTGTGATTTTAATATTTACTTCAATGGTTATGCTTGAGTTTCATATCTTTTCAAATATTATGTGGCCCTTTTCATTCTTTTGTCTTTTGCTTCTCCATTGTTCTTCATTATTTTTTGTTTTTAATAATATATTTTTGTGTGTGAGAATGGTCATTTCCTAATATTATTCAAGTACAGTCATTTTAAAAATATTTTTGCTCATTTTGGCAAACTTTGGATAAGTGAGATGGACACTGCATTATAATTTTAAAATAACTGACATGGATATGGTTGCTTCTCTATTAAGGACACCTATCCATACTATACCTTTAGAGGTGATACAGTTTTCAAGATATTTCAAGTTAAATATTTAGGTGCTTGCTCCAATCTGTCTCTGACTTTGACTTATGAATATAGGTTAGACATCTTTGTCTCATTTAAAAAATTACCCCTGCATCTTCAAAAGTTTTGGAAAATGCTAGAATATTTTATATCTCTGTCTAGTCATGTCAGTGGAATTTAAGTTCGCATTAGCAAATACCAAAAAAGAATGTTGCATTTGGACTACCTAAAACTGTTTGTATCACAGAGGTTTTAATTTGTGACATAAGCAGTAATATATGTTTCCATAGATAGAAATCTACAGAGAAAATAAGATAGGGCAGTTACTGAAATTAGAATATTTATCAAAAACAAATTGCATTTCCTTATGTGTTCACTGAGCTTAAATGTTAATGAAATTCTCTCTTTCAAATTATATCCACAAGGCAAATATTAGATAAGACCATGTTATGAAGGATTAAAAAAAAATGATTGAATTGCTGGTTTTACACTTAATAATCTGGAACAGAGATGTAGGTCAATGGAGAACAAAGGGTATTTTAAGATGTTACTGTTGCTTAGATAAAGTGATAGTTCATTCAAAGAAATAATCAACCCTGTGCACACTTGGGGAAGAGAAAATGATTTCTTTTCATCCCAAATGCCAACTGAACTGTAAAAGGTGACATTTTGAATAAAGGGAAGTAAGGATAAAAATGCTTTAAAAATGCTTATCAAATTGCACCCTTTCATTGCTTAGACCAAGCCTGTAGAATCCTGACTTACTGTATTTTTAAGTGTCTGGCTTAGTTTCATTAAAAATGTCTACACATGTGCTGATAGAATTAAACATATTTTTTAATAAACATTCTTATTGTAAGGCCTCAGTAAAATGGAAACCTCTCTTACCACCAACCACCATCAGTTCTGATCCAAAAATCACTCTGCAAATTTCTGACAGCAATAATGGCAAAATTCTAGTCCAGAAAAATTTGTTTCCCTGAGAGAGAGAAAAGTTCAAACAGTGATATTGGGTATTTTTATGTGAGGATATTTTGTAATATGTTCTTCATTTTTTATGAATATAAATGAAGGTAAAGAAAATAAACTAACATTTAAATCATGAAAGAAATGGTATACATGAAAGTAGAGAGTTACCAAAGTGGAAAGTGTCACTTATCTCATGTGTAACTCCTAGGATATATACCAGTTTCATTGATAGCCAGATATAAAGCCTATTGCAGGCCACCCCAGAAATTAGTAGGAATCTGCTGCAGGAAGAAAGGGAGGCAGCATTTATTGACACTTAGGTCCAGAATTGGTAGAAGCTGAAAATGCAACAGCCTGTCTGGCTAGAGAAAAAGCCATAACCAAGATATCATTGGAAGCAGAGAGAAATGGGAAAGACACGGTCTCTTAATTCTACCTCCCAATATCTTGCTAATGTTTCTGATCACCAGGAAAGCTTGAGGTCAGCTGACCTAGGAGCCTAAAAAACTGAGTATCTCAGCCATGTGCTGGGACTCAGGCTTATGCAACTTCCTTATACCTTCGAAACAAGCTTGAGTCTGATATTTTATGAAACATTTCCATTTTACTTAAGATTTTTTATAAACAAATTGTTCTGTCTTGGTATGTCAGATAACATCAAATAATTCTCATAAACAGTTCAGTTCACAGTGTTGAGGTATCTCTTGGTCAAGGATTAATTTTCTGCTAGGGCTGATTAGCTGTAAAGTACTGGTTAACAGCTGAATGCATGGCTTTACCTTAAAACCCTAAGGATCTTTGAAATCTCTTTTGGAAATGGCAATTAATTTATTTACCACAGCCATTTTAAGCATCATGAGATCCTCAAGTTCTTAAAAATTGAATGTCTTGAGATTTTGTATAGTAGCTTGAAATTAGTTTGGAGTAATAGTCTCCCCTTATTCTGGGTCCCTTTCATAACTAGAAAGATTTATGGGTTCCCTGGTAAATGGGTCACAGCAAAATATATAAATCCCAAGAGATCCAACAATCATTGCAAAAAGCTAATGTTCATTTTTTTAAAAAAGCATTCTGACAATACACAGAACACAGTTCCTGTAGGAAAGTGACCGATGGGATAGTCACGTGAAATGTCACAGGGTTTATATGATACATGTTTGTCTTAATCAAGTTGCTACTACTTATTCACCAAGTCTAATAAGATTCTGTATCCTTTGTACTACTGGATTCAGATCAAGGAAAAACCTGGTTACTGAACAATACTTTACTAGAATTCCTTACTGTATACTTGGATTATTTTAACTTTGTCTATTGAAACACAGTTGTAAAAAGTGTTCAAGGAGAGCAAAGAAGTTGAAAAAATATTCTAACACTTTTAATAGTGATTATTATGAAGCTAGTTTCTTACAACATTGGACTATAAGCTACCTTGTCTTAAGGGAAGAATATGTACCAAATACAAGAAAAGATTGGCTTATGATGAGAGATCTTTTAGGCCATGATTGGAGCTTGAAAGACTGTGCACGTAAGACTGCCTTTCCCAACACTGATTTTGTAAGTTTACAGATTATTGTAGAGTTGAGACTTTGTCTCTTACCTCTAGTCTTAGATCTAAAGAGCTCATGTGATTAGTTCAGCCAACCTAGATAATCTGTTTTGATTAACCTGAAGTCAACCAATTAGTACCCTTAATTACTTCGATAGATCCTTTGCCATATAATGAGTAATGAATTACCATAGTTATAGATTTTACCATGCTAAGGAAAGGAGATTATATAAGGACAGGGGTCACTAGCATCATTTAAATATTGTGGCTACCACAGTTTCATTCCATGTTAAGGTAATATTACAGATTGTTCCCTTTCTATGTATTTGAAAAGAATCACCACAAAGTAATCTTTGTTCTCTATTATCATGTGCTTTTCACCATTTCTGCTTGGTGAATGTAGGCTACATGCTAGGATAATCATCTGGATGTCACAGTGACACAAATTCCATGACATTTCAAGAAGGTCAGTTCTGCAGGGATTACGGATGACACATTTTCAAATGTCAAATGTTCATGAGAACATTAGGAAGGGATTCACCAAAACAAGATTTGTTTATTTTCAAATTGATTTATCCATCCTTTCCTGATTGGCTACTTGTGATACTGTTTGGGAAGAAGCCAGAAACGAGATGAGGTTTTTAAGAGTTGTGTAGAAGTGAGGTTCTTCTTGAAAGAGATATAAACCAGAGACAACAAGATATACTTTTGAACATAGCTTGTGATGGAACTTTTTTCCATTCTTCTGTATGTGACTACTTGGCTGCCTAAAATGTTTAAAACTTTCTAAGCTAATGCACTCCAGGTTGACAGTTACTTTCCACTCACTGTAAAAAGGGGTATCCTAACCCTGATATTTCCATAGAATTTCAGGTAATAGTTTCCTTATACTGAAATAACTTCTGTACCTTTAGGCTGAGAATATCCTTTTCTTACCTTTCAGACCAAAGGGCCTTGGAAAAGACTTAAAAGCACCCAGTGCCTTGGTTTATTGAGTATGGAGTTAGAAAAGAGGGCCTAGAAGGTACTTAGAAAATAAATAAAAGGCTCTGAAAGAGTATGGCTGAAGGTAACAAAGAACATTTGAGGAAAAATTGTGTTTGTCTTATGTAGGTCCTCAATTACTGGTTGAGCCTCTCACACGTGAAGAAGTTAAAAACAAGAAAACTCCATGTTCTAGCCTCAGCTGTCTTGAAAGGAGGGAGCTATGCCAGTGATCCCAGAGGTTTTAGAAGAAACCTCTTCCTTCCATAGTCATATAATCCATTGCTATCATGTTACTCTAAAAATTTGCAGTAGACCACCCTTAAAATTGGGCAAAATATGGGGCGCCTGGGTGGCTCAGTCGGTTAAGCGGCCGACTTCGGCTCAGGTCATGATCTCTCAGTCCGTGAGTTTGAGCCCTGCGTCGGGCTCTGTGCTGACAGCTCAGAGCCTGGAGCTTGTTTCAGATTCTGTGTGTCCCTCTCTCTGACCCTCCCCTGTTCATGCTCTGTCTCTCCCTGTCTCAAAAATAAATAAGATGTTAGGGGCGCCTGGGTGGCGCAGTCGGTTAAGCGTCCGACTTCAGCCAGGTCACGATCTCGCAGTCCGTGAGTTCGAGCCCCGCGTCGGGCTCTGGGCTGATGGCTCGGAGCCTGGAGCCTGTTTCCGATTCTGTGTCTCCCTCTCTCTCTGCCCCTCCCCCGTTCATGCTCTGTCTCTCTCTGTCCCAAAAATAAAATAAAAAAACGTTGAAAAAAAAATTAAAAAAAAAAAAATAAATAAGATGTTAAAAAAAATTTATAAAATTGGGCAAAGTAATCAAGGCATTAGGTAATAGGTTTATACTATTGTAATTCATCTTTGTATCTTGAAAGTAACAATTAGACTAGCCCAATGTGTACATTTCCCACACATTTAAATGCAGAGAAATTCATCACCATATGGTCTGACTAAATACACATTAACTTTTCCCAATTAGATACTCGGGAGTGTTTTTTCAAAGCTTGCATGAGTCATTTAACATAAAACCTCTCTATTTATTCACTAAAGCTATCACAGTTGCTCCCAGGTTTTTCTTTGAATTTGTCCTTTTACTCCTCTGGCTGGCAAAACCAAAAGTGGTACAGCGTTTTTTCAATAAAACAAAGACAGAGTCAGATGCTTATTCATTAAACAACCAAGCGAAACAAGCTGGATAAGCAGAAATAAACTGCAGAGCCAAATCGTAGTCAGGCAGAAGTGAGACAAAGCAGTCAGGTATGGCAGAGTGCCCACTGAGGTGGGCCTATTTTAAGCAAAGCCCAGAGCTGGCGAATAGAGTCCATTATTTCTTCCTATTTTAATTCAATAGAAACAGAACAAAATAGACTCCAATTCTATCAGCAAATTAGGTAGAGCTGAACTGAATGGATTTTACACAGGCAAATGGAATCTTTGAGAGAGGGTGATAGAAAGCAAGAGGGCCAAATCATTTTAAATTTTATTTTATTTTAATTTCCTATTTGGTCAAAATAGATTTGAAAGTATCCAAGACAAATAAATTAGGCATTCAAAGATCAATTTGAAATCTGGCAAAAGCATGCAAGGCAGAAGTTCAAATTATAAAGCCAGCCAGGAACAACTTTGTTTTATAAAATCATTTATATTGTCAAAATTCTACCTCTTAACATATTATGTAACAGTTCTAAACTATGTGTCACAAATATTCATTTTCCAAATTCCATTTTACTTCACAAAAAATTATTATAGAGTATTTTTGTTAAAAAAAAAAAACTAAGTTCCTTTCCAAATCAGTATATGTGTGTGTATGGTTTTTGTGACTTTTTCAGGGTTTCTCTCTGTAGACATAATAAAACCTTTAAGTTTGATTTTCCCCCAAAGTTAACATTAGTATGTGTGTATATCTTTAAAAGTCGGTATCATTTTATTACAATTACATTCCTAATTTTTCCCATTATTTAGTTAAAAGAAAGATTGGATGTATTTTTTTAATTTCTTTTTAATTTTAATTCCAGTATATTTAACATTTTGGTTTCAAGTATACAATACAGTGATTCAACTATTCCATACATAACCCATGGTGCCTGGGTGGCTCAGTCAGTTACATGGCTGGTTCTTGATTTCAGCTCCGGTCATGATGTCACAGTTCACGAGATGGAGCTCTGACTCAGGCTCTGTGCCACTAGTGCTGAGCCTAGTTGGGATTCTCTCTCTCCGTCTCTCTCTGCCCCTCCCTCTACTGGCTCTCTTTCCCAAGAATATAAATAAAATAAAAGACATCACCCAATGCTTATTGTGGCAAATGTACTCCTTAATCCCCATTCCATATGTCACCCACCCTCCCACTCACCTCCCCTCTGGTAACCAACAGTTGGTTCTCTATTGTTAAGAGTATTTTCTTGATTTCTCTCTCTCCCTCCCTCCCTCTTTTTTTCCTTTGCATGATTGTTTCCTAAATTCCACATATGAGTGAATCATAAGGTATTTGTCTTTCTCTTATTTATTTCACTTAATATTATACTTTATAGCTCCATACGCATCATTGAAAATGGCAAGATTACATTCTTTTATGGCTGAATAATATTCCATTATATATTTATACCACATTTCTTTATCCATTCATCTATCAATGGACACTTGGACTATTTCCATAATTTGTAAATAATGCTGCTATAAACAAAGGTGTGCATGTATCCTTTAAAATAGTGGTTTTGTATTTTGGATGTAAATACCCAGTAGCTCCATTAGTGGATTATAGGGTGGTTCTCTTGTTAACTTTCTGAGGAACCTCCATAGTGTTTTCCAGAGTGGCTGAAGCAGTTTGAGTTCCACCAACAGTGCACAAGTTTCCCTTTCCTCCACAAACTTGCCAATACTTTTTGTTTCTTGCGTTTTTGATTTTAGTCATTCTGACAGGTGTGAGATGATACCTCAGTAGGTTTGATTTCTGATGATGAGTGATGTTGAGCATTTTTACATGTGTCTGTTGGCCATCTGGATGTCTTTAGGGAAATATGTGTGTGTGTGTTCTGCCTTTTTTTTTTTAATTTTTTTAACGTTTATTTATTTTTGAGACAGAGAGAGACAGAGCATGAACAGGGGAGGGTCAGAGAGAGAGGGAGACACAGAATCTGAAGCAGGCTCCAGGCTCTGAGCCGTCAGCCCAGAGCCCGACGCGGGGCTCGAACCCACGGACCGTGAGATCATGACCTGAGCCGAAGTCGGACGCCCAACCGACCGAGCCACCCAGGTGCCCCTGTTCTGCCCATTTTTTAATGGATTATTTGGTTGGGGGTGTTGAGTTTTACAAGTTCTTTACACATTTTGGGTACTAACACTTTATTGGATATTCCATTTGCAAATATCTTCTCCCATTCAGAAGGTTACCTTTTAGTTTTGTTGATTATTTCCTTCACTATACAGAAGCTTTTTATTTTGATGTAGTTCTAATAGTTTATTTTCGCTTTCATTTCCCTTATCTCAGGAGACATATCTAGAAAAATGTTGCTACAACTGATGACAGAGATGTTACTGCCTTCCTCTCTTCTAGGATTTTTATGGTTTTAGGTCTCACATGTAGGTCTTTAATCCATTTTGAATTTATTTTCCTCTATGGTATAGGAAAGTGGTCCAGTTTCATTCTTTTGCATGCTGCTGTCCAGTTTTTCCAGCACCATTTGTTGAAGAGACTTTTTCCCATTGCATATTCTTTCCTGCTTTGTTGAAGGTTAATTGGCTATATAATTATGGGTTTATTTCTCAGTTTTCTATTCTGTTCCATTGATCTGTATGTCTATTTTTGTGCCATTACCATACTGTTTTGATTACTCCCGCTTTGTAATATAACATGAAGTCTGGAATCATGATACCTCCAGCTTTGCTTTGCTTTTCAAAATTGCTTTGGCAATTCAAGGTCTTTTGTAAAAAACCATAGGTACTCCACCAAAAAGAAAAGAAAAAACTACTAGAACTTATAAAGGAATTCAGTAAAGTTGCAGAGTACAAAATTACTGTGCAGAAAAATGTACTTTGATACACTAATATTGAAACAATGGAAAGAGAAAGTAATTAATCCCATTTAGAACTGCACCAAAAATAATAAGATACTTAGAGATCTGTACTCTGAAAACTATGAAACAGTAATGAAAGAAATTGAAGATGACACAAAGAAATTCTATGCTCATGGATTGGAAGAACAAACATTGTTAAAATGTTCAGACTACCCAAAACAATCTACAGATTTAGTACGCTTCCTATCAAAATGCCAACAGCAATTTCACAGAACTAGAACAAAAATTTTTTAAAGTTGTATGGAACCATAAAAAGTGGAATATAGCTTAAAACTGGGAGTTTTGTATCCCATTTCTTTTGAGTCATAGATAGAGCCAGGTCTCAGGCATCACTTGAAATCACTTTTCAGCCCGAGAGAATCTTCAAACTAAAGTGAGGGGCCCAGAGCCCTGGGCACCAGTCCTGGTTAGTGGCCTACACATTGATTTCTTTCTGATTCACTCTTTGCCTTATTGGCAAAACTTTGAGGGTGGTCGATAGTCTCATGTTCAGGAGAACATCTTTATAAAAAAACAGACATAGTCATAGAACCAGAAAAAGTATTATTAGCTCCATCATGTTTCATTGACATCCTGGAAAATAATAAAACCTAAAACCAATTCCTGAATAATTGTTGGCAAAGATTCCATAGAATGATTTTTGAAAGATGTCTTGGTAAAGTCAGTAAAGCTATTGGATTTGGAATTAATTCTAAACATTTGGTTCATTTACTTTTAACTCTGCTGCACACTGTGTCCTTGAAGGGATAATGGTAAATATATAAAGTGCTTCATATGATACAAAGGGCCAAAAGACTGATTTATAAAGAATGATTCAAAAAGGACAGTATTTTTCAGAGAGTAATCAGAGAACACTTCACTAAATCATGGCATTTGGGTAGAGAGCTGATGAAACATGAAGCTAGAAGAAATTCTAGTACATGTTTGGAAGAAAGCATTCCCAAAAAAGGCAAGAGCAAGTTCAAAGACCCTGACCTAAAATACAGTTGGTAAAATTAAAAAAATGCTCAGTAGTTTGTTAGTGCTGAAGATGGCATGAGAAGGACGATGGTACAAGATTTGGTTAAAAGTAGACCATTAGTGCGTGAGAAATATTTTTATATTGGCAAGTATTTCTTGTTAGTACTATTATCTCAGTTTAAGTTTTAAGGTTCTCATCACTGGGGGAAAAATAGAGAAAATGAGTTCTGGAAAATAACTTGGAATGTTAGGAAATGTTTCTTTATAAATAGTATACATATGTCCCTGGATTTAGCACTGAAAAAATATTTAGATAGATGAGATTTTTCATCTTTTTTCACTTTAAAAAATTATCCAACACTATCTTCCTCTTCTTCTTGTAACCCTTATTTTTGAGGTAACTGACTTAGATCATTGGTCAGTTATGCACAACAATCAATTGTCTAGAGAACAGGTCAGTTATTTTGAAGAATGTCTCTTAACTAGGGCTTCTGTGATGTTTCCTCATTATTTGATTCATGTGATACTTTTCACAAGGATCTCACAAATGCATTTCTGTGTGTTTCTCTTGGTAAATTACATCTGGAGACACAGAAGTTTGAATTTTGCCAATATGGTAAGGTTAATTTTGCTTAAATTTGTGTGGCCGGCTTTTTTGAACTATGGCTTACTATTGTTTCCCTTTATGTTAGAGGAGAGATTCTTTGAGACTGCATAGACAGACTGTTTCTCATCAAACTTTCACCCATGTATTTTAGTATCTATTGATGATACTTGCCTGAACTAATTATTTTGCTACTAAGTTTTCAATATAGTGATTCAAAAAACATCTCCTATCTTCTACACTTACTAGTTAGCATTCTGTTGGGTGGGACAGGCACTCTTCCTGGCCCTGTCTGAGCACTAGGTACCGCTACCTCCTATCCTTTTGGATGGTTCTTTCCCCAGCCCTCTGGTGGTTTCCTCAGCACTGGGAATTCTCAAGTGTGACTCTGCAAACCCCAGTGGTTCATTCCCTGCATAGCACTGTTTTCTCTGACACTATGTGCAAGAGCTCTGGTCCCCTTTCCCCAGATTTTCAACTCTGTCCTTCCAAACCACTGTTTTCCAGCTGGTCTCATACTTTCTGCCCTGTATCTGGAAGCTCCATGTACTGATTCAGAATTATAGTGTTCCCTTCTTTGTTCCCATCTCTAAGGGATTGCTTTTGTTGCCTGATGTACAGCATCTTGCTTAATGCCGCATCATGTACAGGAAAACCTTGGATTATGAGTAACTTGTTCTGTGAGTGTTCTGCAAGATGAGCAAACATTTAATAAATGTTAACTTGATAAACAAGCAATGTCTTGCAATACCAGTAGTATGTGACATTGAATGTCACATGGTATCAACTGAGCCAATGGTTCTCTCTCTCACTGTGGGACTGTGGGTGATCATCTCCCATGTTTGGATGCTTGGTCTCAGACCATGGTGTTTGGCAGAAATCAGTGATTTTTCAGAATGTTGGAAGGTGCCCACGACTGGCACTAGTGTATTTTTTATCACTTCAAAGCACCTATGGACAGTCTTTTGCTTGTCCATATAAGAGTAAGATTAGGAATGCTTTGCTTCATTCTAGGTCAGGCTACCTACAGATATAGACCCGTTCCCCTGTTACCTTACTGCCAGTTACATTAAATACAGAATGACCAAAGTTTATTAACACTGTATGTGTAGTAAACATCTGTGCAAGCATGTACAATGGCCCCCATGCAGAAAAAGATTCCATTGAGCCAATAGATAGCAATGATTCCATTAGTGATAGTGAAAGTCTTCTTACACAATAACCCTCCTTTCTCTTATGTCCCTCACTCCAGCCACAAAGGTTTACACAGGTAAGTGCAAGTTGATTCCTTTATTTTTCTTTTTATTTTGTATTTGCTTTATTATTTTGTATTATGTTATAGTATTGTCATTTTATATAAATATTTTAGTGTTGTAGCATGAATCATTTGAGGTTCCATTATTTCTTATGGGGAAATTCACTTTGATGTATAAGTGCTTTGGATTACAAGCATGTTTCTGGAATGAATTATGTTCTCAAATCAAGGTTTTACTCTGTTTTGTTCACTTTTTGGTTATTTGAGAAAGAACAGTTTATTTGGTCTCTGTATGTCATTAGCTGATATACTGTCTGGCATCATTTGCCTCTAGTAATCCAATGATTTGGATTTGGTTGCTCTGTGCAGTGTCTTGTCTCTCTCCAGATTTGGTTGTCCTGTGAACTCAGATTTAATCATTAAAGGGAAGTCATTAAGTTGAAATCTTCCCAGTGGGAAAGACACGTTTTTAAGCTTTGCACACTTCCTTACTGAAACCAGAAGACTGTCATACTTGTTTCAATATTTGTATTTAAAGAAAAAAAATTGTTTAAAGAAGGAGAGAACATAATGGATACTTAAAGAGGATGCATGAGTCCTACTTTTTTGGAGATAAACAGAGTATCTAATGTGGGCTAAGTCTATTCTCTTGTTCTCACATGTTAAAAAGTTTCTGTAGATCTAATAGAAATTCAGGACGAGTGAGATGTACCAATAAATCATGCAGACTGCCTAATTAGTACCCACTAAAATGACTTAGAGTGACACACCTTTTCCAAAGTGTTATCAGATTAGCCCAAGATAAAGATACTTACCTTTGATTTAACGAGTTGCTGGAGTATATTAACCTTTGCAATATGCAAGTTTATTCCTTTTAATTGAATAATTATTTTAAAGGATGTCAATTTCATTATTGGGAAGAGTAAAAACAATAGAAACACTAAGTACTGTTTTTAAAATGTAATGGTAGCACATGAACTTTATGGCTAATAAAGAAGACAGGGGTTAATGTAGCCATGAGTAGGAAAACAGCAATGTTTGTTATGTACTTGTCTCCTACTACTTCTAATTAAATTACCCGGAAGATAAAGGAAAGCATAAAAGTAGATTTGTAACATCACTGGAAACATAATAAAAGGCCACATGAAAATATTGGGAAAAAATTTTTTCAACTACAGTGCTAATGTGTAAATAATATCATATATATGTTTGGATATACTTTAACAGTAACAGAAAAAAATAAATATTTTATATCCAAGTGAAAATTTTATGTGGCCATTTTAATTTGTTTCTATGCATTCAAATTCAAAATAAAAAGTGAAAAAAAATGAAAAGCTAATAGCCTTATTCCTATATAATTTGTGAATCATGGAAGTATATCAAATAAATAATTATGTAGTTTGTATGTGTCTAAACGCTTTGTCTTAACTATATGCTCATGGTAGGATCAGTAGTAATAAATGCTGTTTTGTTGTTTTAATTCATGTTTATGATTCTTTTTTTGTTGTTGTTGCTGTTAGTGTATTTTGTAGTTTTAACTATAATCAACTTTTTTTTCAATGATCATTCATCCTGTTAAATGTTTTAAAGTGTTGCTATGTGCTAATTTCTTGAAGACATTTACATAGGTAATTCATAACCACCCTTCTTTTTTTCTTTACCAACTGCATAGTGTTTGTGCACAGTAGTTATGGAAGTGAATCAATTTTACAGAGGTAGAGAAGTAATTAAACAGAGTAAGATGAAGCAACAAGGCTGCTAGATCTTTCAAATACTATTTCCAACACCTGTTAAAATTATTGAGCAATATGATTAGGCTTTAAATGGCTAATACCACATTTCACCAGTTTTCCATTTTAATATTTTTATGTGTGATTGGATTGTCTTTCATAATATATTTTTATTATAGCTTTTTTTGTGTAACTTTCCCCTACTTTTAAAAATCAATTAATGCAGATTTCAAAATCCAATGAATAAAAGTGCAAGAAAAGAATACTTAAGAATCAGATAGGCTCAAAAAAAAAAAAAAAAAAAAGAATCAAGAATCAGATAGGCTCTAGGGCAAGAAAGGATCATTTCTTGCTTGATGATTATTCTGTAAGAAAAAGTCTTTTTTTTTTTTAATGTTTGTTTATTTTTGAGAGAGAGAGACAGACAGACACAGAGAGAGAGTGGGGGAAGGACAGAGAGAGAGGGAGACACAGAATCCAAAACAGGCTCCAGGCACTGAGCTGTCAGCACAGAGCCTGATGCAGGGCTTGAACCTGCCAACTGGGAGATCATGAACAGAGCAGAAGTTGGAGACTTAGCCAACTGAACCACCCAGGCGCCCCCAAAATGTTTTAAGAGTAAATTAATTTGGTTAATTTACAAGGTTCTGAAAGTCTGGATTATGTATCAAATTATTATTAAATGTAAAATTTCAATGAAATGGACAGTTTCTGTGCTATTTCCTTGCACCTCTCCATAGAAATTTTCACTGGCTAATTAATTGGAATTCCTTGTTTCTGTTATCAGACCCTTTTCTATTGAATGGCATTTTAAAGTCATGAAAGTTCTTGTGTCATTTTATGATTCTAATTTAGAATGCTGATTCCACTGTGGGCTAGGAGAGTTACCTAGAACAAGTTAGCTTACTTATAGGAAATTTAGTTACTTTAGTTTCAAAATTCAGATTATGAAATCTTTTTCAAAAGATTAGGTAAGTGAGTTAGTGCATCTTAGAATCCAGCATGGTGCTTGGTATATCATAGTTCTCAATTAGAGTTAACAACTCCTTCCTTTTCCCAAACTTCACTCTATGGTTTATACATAATTTGAAAATCTAGGCTCATTCTACCAGAAATGAGGAACAAAGCCCGGTTCACTCCTCTTCTTCTTAAGGCTCACTTGATTCAATCTGTTCAAGATTTTCCATTACAAAGCTTTTTTTTTTTTTTTTATCTTGCATACTTTACCTGGTATGTCTTTACCTTTACCGTTCAATCAAATCTATCTCTATTTCCAACTTAATGTTTCTCCCATGAATCATTTTTAGTTCCTTGAAATGCCTACCAGCAAGTTCAGATCTCATTGCAGCATGGTTTAAACATGTAATTCATTTTGCTTTGTATCTTAATACAGTAATTAATTTTAAAATATTTCTATCTTGATATTAAAGATTACATATCAACAACAAAATTTGTTCAAAGTGTAGTTAAGTGACTGCATTATTTTAATACTCAACAGTGTATACCCCTATTAGATACTAAGTGGATAAGACTTTTATTGCCTATACAAAACCATTTATTTATCTCCTACATTATAGGATGCTTTCATTCCTTAAGAGAAATAATTTGATTTATAGTCATAGTTTGGCATCAAATGCAAAATAAATTTCTTAGAAGGGATTTAAGGGGATATGCCAGTCAGACTAGAACAATAAAAATATGTTTTCTATGCTCCCTGTCTTTGAAAACTACAAAGCATGTGGTGCTTGGCAAGATGTATAGTGTGACAAGGCATGGCATAGTTACTGGGGATCAATCACAGCTTTTTTTCTGTATGTGTCCAATAATGTGCAGGTGAATGGCCAAGTTACTTCTTGTTGAGTTTAGAATTATAGATGGCTTTTTGATCAATAGACAAGTATTTGATTATTCATCCACTTACTACATACTGAAAATCTATAGCAATGCCTTTACCATTGTAAGATAATCTGGCTCTGTTTTTTAATCTCTTCCAGTGCTGTATCAAAATAATCTTTTTTAGATATGTGAAAGAGATGGCGAAGAAATATAATAGCTATCAGAAAGATTTTCATTGTTCCTTTATGTTACTTTTTCCACCTTTTCCTATCTCATTGGGGCTCCCAAAGACTACTGTGCACACTGAGTTTTTGGTATCTCTCTGTAGTACAACACTTAACTTCAGTTTGCTATTCATTTAATCCTCTTTAATTTTTCAGTGAATAATATCTTAGTTTAGGCTACCCAGGTGCAGACCTTGAGGTAGAATTTGAATAAAAAAATTGTTCAAGAAGTGATTCTAGAAAACATCAATAGGGTATTAGGGAAGAATTAAAAAAAAGAAAGAAGCCAACAGAGAGGGTCAATTGAAGTTCATCCAGCTGGGGAACTCTGGGATATAGTGAAAGCATCTTAGAACTATATCAATTAAGGTAGAGGAAACTAGTGTATTTATTCACTCTCCTCCATTAGTCATTAGTTGAACCTTACTTACTTGAGTCCATATCTCTCTGACTTTGGCTTTTCCTGAATGAAAATAAATTGTGCTCCTTGAACAAGAAAAAAAAAGTCAGAAAGTCTCCAGACAGAAAGTTGAGGTGTTCTATAGAGGCAGCCTTCATGGTAAAGATGTGAGTATGGATGGGGATATGGGCAGGGCAAGAGTATCTGCTAAAATGTTGATTCGATACTTAGTGATTATGTGGGTTTACAAAATCTTCAAATTGTTTAGGTTTTAAATGACAAATCAGACATGGCTATTAAAGGGTTAATTGGCAATATTAAATAGAATAATGATTTTCTTAAAGAATACATCAATCTGTATGACATTAAAAGTATAGATAAATCTTTTAAATTCAAAAATGAGACAATTCTAGGTGGGAAACAAAAGCAATCTAAGAAAATGAGACTAACATTTGAATAAAGTGTTGCAATTAGGTAGGTCAAGTTTTCTCAAACTTCACGGTATTGACCTTGGGGCTGGATAAGTTTTGGGGGGGGGCAGATATCCAGTGGCTAGTAAAATAATTAATAGTATCTCTAGTGTGAATCCCCTCTTTATCTTCTGAGTTTGCAGACATTACCCTGAATTTTGCTCTAGTTCAGGAGTATGTTAACTATTAAACAACAACATGGTACTAAAGGGATATTTTTAAATTTTTTAATGTTTATTCATTTTAGAGAGAGAGAAAGAGAGAAAGAAAGAAAGAAAGAAAGAAAGAAAGAAAGAAAGAAAGAAAGAAAGAAAGAAAGAAAGAAAGAGAATGCATGTGAGCAACGGGCAGAGAGAGAGGGAGACACAGAATCTCAAGTGGGCTCCAGGCTCTGAGCTGTCAGGACAGAGCCTAATGCTGGGCTCAAACTCATGAACCATGAGACCATTACCTGAGCTAAAGTCAGATGCTTAACTGACTGAGCCACTCAGGTGCCCTGGGAAAAAGGGGATTTTTGAACAACTTAAGTTTTCTTTACAAAAATAAGTGAAACTGCAAACTTAAATACTTTGGGCAAAAAATGATTGGACATAAAAGGGATATGGGTTCTTGGGGTCATCTCAGTACAGAATGACTTAGGGTATAAACGTATACTGAATCTGTTTACTAGATAATTGAATTCTATATAGTTTGAGCATCCCTTAGCACTGTCAAGTTGACATAATATTAACTGTTACAGAAGGTAACATCATCACTTGTGTGATTCACTAGATACTTACAGGTTTGTAGGTTGAAGGATTTAATATTAAACTAAAGTTACGTCACCTTTTAAAACATTTTATATTGAAGAACACCTCTTAAAATAGCAATCATAATGAAATTTACATTTTGAACATGTCATTTGTATTTGCTTGTATGTGACTTGCCACAGATGTTTAAACCCCAAATTATTCTATGAAGGATAATTTTCTGCATCAGTATAATTTGGGGCTCCATGGAAAAGAAACTGCTAAAATTGAATATGATATTAACAAATAAAGAAAGTGTTTATGTGAATTAAACATTAGTTTTTGAAATGTCTGAAAATACCAAAGATATTATCATAATACAGTTATCAACTATCAAACCTAGTATATTCAAGAATAGAGGGACAAAAAAACTTACAGAGGGACAAAAGTTAATATTTAGGAGAGTATTGGAGAGTAATACTTTTGTTCTGATGAAATATGAGACTATTAAATATATTCACTTTTAATATGTTCTCTATTCTAATTGAATACTCTTTCTTCAAAAGAAACTAAAAAATTATGTACTATATATGTATATGTATATATACATATATAGTGTATATATATATATGTATATGTATATGTGTGTATATATATACACATATATATATATATATTTTTTTTTTTACTTAGAGAAAACTGTTAAGTCCATGAGACTAAACAAATCAGAAAAGGAAATTCTAGGAAAGGAAATCTGAAAGGAAATTACTATCGTTTACTATTTGAAAAATACTATAACCTTTAACTTATTTCACAGTTATGAAAAAAAGAGTCTGCTTTGAATTTCCAAAGTGAAATGAACTCTTTAGAGGATTCACTTCATTTTGTTTGTTTTTTTTTTAATGAGAGGACTGAAGTTTTAAACACGTGTTCCCAGTGTTAAACGGATAATTAATAGCACACCCATGACTGGCAGTTACAGCTTCTGAGTCAACGTACTATATCTCTTCCTTCTATGATTTCCTTTCCAAAAAACTCATCTTGATGTTCTAAAAAAACTAACACTTAGGAAAATTATTGTAGTGAAGTGTCTAGAAGGTGTCAAACAAGCAGAGATAGAGAAACTTACTAGAGACTTTTCTATAGATTTTGTCCCCCGACAGTGAACACTTTCCATGGTTTCCATCCCTCTTTTCTTGACTGGAGTTGTCAAGCTAGTTGCAACTTAAATTACAATTAGCTCAGTCTTCATTTTAGGATAGACACCAAGAATGGCTTATTCACTTTTATCACTGGGGGAAAAAAAAGTGAAAAAAGATAGAAGATAACTTAGAACTTTTAAATGGTTAAGTTTTAAAGTGATTAATTCAATAGCCCTTTCATTAAGTCTTTTATTAAGATAATCATTGTAAGGATAAGAAACTTAACCATAGGTCTTTATTTCTGTTATATATACTTGTTAATATTCTCTAATATTTTAAATTAAATTTTAATTCCAGTGCTAATATATTTAATTACAGTGTTATGTTAGTTTCAGGTGTAAATATAGTGATTCAACACTTTCATACATCACCCAGTTCTCATCCTGACAAGTGCGCTCCTTAATCCCCATCACCTACTTCACCCATTCGCCCACCCACCTCCTCTCTGGTAACCATCAGTTTGTTCTCTATAGTTAAGAGTCTGGGGTTTTGTTGTTGTTGTTTTGTTTGTTTGTTTATTTGTTTGTTTGTTTGTTTAGAGAGAGAAAGAGAGTGTAAGTGGGGGAGAGGGGCAGAGGGAGAGAAAGCAGATTCAACACTCAGGATGGAGCCCAAAACAGGGATTGATCTCATGACCCTGGTATCACGACTTGAGCTAAAATGAAGAGTCAGACACTCAACTGACAGCCACCCAAGCACTCCAAGAGTCTGTTTCTTGATTTGTCTCTCTCTCTCTTTTTGCCTTTGCTTGTTTCTTAAATTCCACATATGAGTAAGTCATATGGTATTTGTCTTTCTCTGATTGATTTCACATAGCATTATACTTTCTAGCTCCATGTATGTCATTGCAAAGGCAAGATTTCATTCATTTTATGGTTGAGTAATATTCTTTATCCATTCATCTTTCAATGGGCAGTTGGGCTGCTTTCATAATTTGGCTTTTGTAAATAATGCTGCTAGAAATATAGGTGTGCATGTATCCCTTTGAATTTGTATTTTTGGAGTAAATACCCAGTAGCACCATTACTAGGTCATAGGGTAGTTCTGATTTTAATTTTCTGAGGAAACTTCATACTGTTTTTCAGAGTGGCTGCACCAGTTTGCATTCTCACTAACAGTGCAAGACGGTTCCTTTCTCTCTTTACCCTCGCCAACGCCTCTTGTTTCTTGTGTTGCTGATTTGAGCCATTCTAATAGGTATGAGATGATATCTCATTGTGATTTTGAACGAAATTTCCTGATGATGAGTGATGTTGATCATCTTTCCATGTGTCTCTTGGTCGTCTGGATGTCTTCTTTGAAGAAATGGCCTGTTCATGTCTTTTGCTCATTTTTAAATTGGATTACAATAAAACCTTGGTTTGCCAGCATAATTTCTTCCAGAAACATGCTTGTATTCCAAAGCACTTATATATCAAAGTGGATTTCCCCATAAGAAATAATGGAAACTCAGATGATTCATTCTACAACCCAAAAATATTCATATAAAAATTATTACAACACTATAATATGAAATAATAAAGAAAATACAAAATAAAAATAAAAATAAACAAATCAACCTGCACTTACCTGTGAAAACCTTTGTGGCTGGTGTGAAGGATACAAGAGAGAGGAGGTTTATTGTGTAGGATGACTTTTACGATCACTAATGGACTCAATGCTATCTTTTGGCTCAATGGAATCTTTTTCTGCATGGGGGCCATTGCATACACTTGCACGGATATTGGCTATAGTACAATATAAATAAACTCTTGTCGTATACTGTATTTAATGTAACTGGCAATAAGGCAGCAGGGGAAAGGGTCTATATCTGCAGACAGTCTGACCTAGAATGAAGCAAAGCATTCCTAAGCTTACTCTTGTATGGAAAAGCAAAGGGCTGTCCATAGGTGCTTTGAAGTGACAAAATACACTACTGCCAGTCGTGTGCACCTTCCAACAGTGTGAAAAATCACTGATTTCTGCCAAATGCCACAGCCTGAGACCAAGCATCTGTGCATGGGAGACGATCACCCACAATCCTGCAGTGAGAGAGAGAGAAGAACCATTGGCTTAGTTGTGATCATGTGACATTCAGCATCACGTACTACTTGTATTAGAAGACATCACTTGTTTGTCAAGTTAAAATTTATTAGAAATGTTTGCTCATCTTGAAGAACAAGTTACTTGCAGTCCAAGGTTTTATTATATTTGGTTTTTTGGTGTTGAGTTGTATAAGTTCTTTCTATATTTTGATACTAACCCTTTATCAGATAAGTCATTTGTAAATATTTTCTCTCATGCTGTATGTTGCCTTTTCATTTTGTTGATTGTTTTTCAATATCTAATTTTGTCTAAAAATATTTTCTTCTTTTTCATTCTTCCTTCCATATTTTCTTTAAAAGTCTATGTCCTGATAAAAGAATAGATAAGAGCAAAAAAAAAGTGTCATGTAAAATGTATAAAAGATGATATTGACTAATGTAAAACTAGATGAATAACTAGATGTTATTCATAGTTATTCATAATTACATTCTGGTTTTTTAGCCTTCTAAATGGTATGAATCTCGTCAATAATAATTCCATTATCTGATAATATATTCATCACTAAATGTCTTGATTGTTCTATTTTTCTCTACGTTAGGAAGAACATAGGGGTATTAAGGTAAAATGTGTTATATTTATATATATTTATTTATATATAAATTTATATTTATATTTATATTTATATTTTTATATATATTTATATTTAAATTTTATTTATATATATTTATATATGTATTTATATATTTATTTATATTTATATATTTATTTATATTTATATATAAATTGTATGTAGGTTATGGTAATTTTTATAAATACATTGCTTCATAGATACTGTGTGCAATATCCCTTGGCATCCAGATCTAAGTTTTAATGAAGGGTTGACTAGGTGGCTCAGTCAGTTAAGCATCTGACTTTGGCTCAGGTCATGATCCCACAGTTCATGAGTTTACCACATCGGGCTCTGTGCTGACAGTTCAGAGCCTGGAGCCTGCCTCAGACTCTGTTTCTACCTCTCTTTCTGCCTCTACCCTGCTCACACTCTGCCTCTGTCTCTCTCTCTCTCTCAAGAATAAAATAAACATTACAAAAAAAATTTAAGTTCTGAATGAAATTTTAAACTTATCAAATTTTAGAACATTTTATTTTAAAATTTACATACAATAAAATTTATTGTTTCATGTATAATTGTATGATTTTGGAGAAATGGTATAATCAAGATACAAGATAGTTGTGTAAGTTAAAAAAAATTCTCCCTTTAATAAAATTCTTCCTGAGCCCCTTAATCCCTGGCAACCTGCTTAGAATATTTGAGGAACAAATTGATGTGCTTGATTCTGATGAGGGACTTTTAAAACGAAGTATGTAATGGTGATTTTTACATGTTACTACAAACCTGAGAAAAAGTTCAGGTGAACATTTCATTATACACCCTATCATATTTTAATTGCAATTTGCAATTTGGTTTTAATTTGTAATTTTCTAATCTTAAAATATAAATTGCTCATTTACATATAAAATCTCAGGATCACAAATGTTATTGACTTGAGAGAAAATATTTGATTCTGAAACTGATTTTGAGTATTAGCAATTACTAAAATAATCTTCCAATTTGGAAAGAGGTAGTTCAAAGATTAAGGATAAACAGAGAAACAAGAGGAACAGGATACTATTTTAGCACATTATTACATCAAAAAGAAAATCTCACTGATTATGCTGTTTGTTTATCAGAAAATCCATAGAATCCATATGTACTTGTGGAAATTTAGAAAGTGCTAGGATATCCCAGGGTAATAAAGCAAATAAATGAGAAATATATTTCATTTATTTACAGTATATTTTTTGAACAAACAACATTGTGAAAAACAAATGGATATTTAAGCTTTGCTACAATGATTATCACCCTGGGTCAAGGAGCCATTTTTAATTAAGAATAAACATTGAGTAGCTTCTCTTTTAATGGAACTTAATTCTTTCAGAAAATAAGTTAATTGACTTTCTTATACATGAAGACAAATTTTCATGGCCGAAAGCATTTAAGATACTTAACAGTAGTACACTCATAAATGTTTTAACTCATACAGACTCTTTTTCATGGGGACAATATGAAAGTCAATACATCTTGAATTGTGTGTTGTGATGAGTTCTTCTAAAATATTTTTTGGTGAGATGTTGTTCCCATATGTGCCATGTCTTAACATCTTTTAGAGCTGACAGAAAAAATTGTTTTTACATATTCAAAAATTTCATAGCAGAAATGGCCAGAATTGTGCTAAAAATACTTGAAATATTCTTCCCTTCTGCTGTTTTTCTTTCCATATGTATGTCTTAGAAGTCTGTTTATCATTAGATGAATCTCTCTGAAAATTTAGAAAAACACACAAGCTGTATGCCCATGTAAAAAATATTTGGAGATTTCCTTGTGTCATAGTATAGGTCAGTTAGTTAAAATAGCAATACAATAATAATATAACTGTTATTATAAAATCCTTAAGACTTTTTATGAGTAGAGGTTGGTTCAAATAACCTAAATACTAACTGCATGTAAACACATCAAAGACTTATTAAATTTTAGCTCTGTGCTTCTGGACATACATTAAGAATCTGTGGTCCTTGGAGATTATGGAGGTACCTTGAAAGAAATCAAAAAATGTCTGGCTGGGAGGTTTTAGAAGATTCCCTTGGCATTTAGAAAATTTAGAAGAGTCTTCAGGCATTTATAAAATTCCTTTGATATCATGATATCTAATGAGAGTTAAGGCTATGTAAAATCTCAGTCCTAGCTCCCTAGTGGACATAATGAACAGGGCTTTCAGGAAGCAAGAAGGCAAGATTTCAATCCTATTTAAATTACATTTTAATTTTTTACCCAATGCCATAAACCCCTTATCACATAAAATAATTGGGGCAAATAAATTTGAAGAAATTAGCCTGTCCCTCTATCATATGCCTTACCTTGGAAATGTTTGTTATTTAACTCTATATTTTTGTCCAAATCTCCATCCCAAATATCAAGCATCAATAAATTATACAGTTGCCCAGAATTACAATCTAGTTTACATAAAAAAAGGAGGCAAATTAAATACACAAAGGCAAACTGGTAACAGATATACAAGTAACCACTGGGGAGCCTATTGATGGGTTAGAAAGTCAGTTGTCAAGGCACCTGGCTGGCTCAGTCAGTAGCACATGTAACTCTCAATCTTGGGGCTGTGAGTTCGAGCCACACTTAGGGTGTAGAGATTATTTAATATAAAATCCTTAAAAAAAATCAGTTGTCATATACTGATTGAGCCATGTGTAATTGCTTATATCAACCATTTTAGGCTGAAAAGCAGCAATTTTGTGCACATATTTTTTATTGTTGCTATAAACTATCACAAATTTTAATGGTTTAAAAAATAAAATGTATTACAGTTTTTGAGGTCAGAAATCTGAAATGGGTTGCACTGGCTAAAAGCAAAATGTCAACAAGGCTGCATTTCTTCTAGAATCTCTAGAGAGGAATCCATTTCCTTACTTTTTCCAGCTTTCAAAGGCCATCTGCATTCCTTGACTCATGGCCCCTTCCTCCATCTTCAAAGCTAACAGCATAGCATCTTCACATCTCTCTTAAGTCTCTTCATATACGTCTTTCCATTTATCCGCAGAGCCCCTGTGATTACATTGAGCCTGCCTGAATAATCTAAAATAATCTAAAATAATTAGTAACTTATATTTCATCTGTAGGCCTCATCAGCAAAATGAGATTATTAGGGGGTCTCAGCTTTTGGTATTTTTCCTATAATGGGTTCTTGTGGATTTCTATTACCTTTTACCACTGTCACTTCAATATAACCATTGCTATATTTCCCGGAGGAAGTATTTTTTCTGAATAAGCAGAGCCCTAAGTGAAGAAAAAAGAAGTCGAAGTATTGCACTTAGGACTAGATTTTTTCTACCACTAAAGTGTCATCTGGAACCATATTCTGGCTATAATTGGAAGAGTATTATATATCAGTCACTGGTTCAAAGCATATAAAATATGTAGGAGAGCACCCACCTCTGTAAGGTGTTGTCTCCTCACTAGTACCATTATTAAATCTTCAACAGGCCATTCCATCATTCTGTCAGACCAACTGCTTTGGGTTATGTTAATACCAATAAATACAATGTGAGTAAGTCCTTTGCCTCACTTATTTGCTATGAAATAAGTTCCTTAATATGAATGCATATTGCTGAGGCCCAGTGATTGCTCAGATACATACATGAATAAGTGTATTAACCAATTTATGCTTTCTCCATACTATTATTTTCTATAAAGTTTGTGTAAAATGTTAATTTTGTAATTTTTCTATGGTCCCTTTTTCATATATCCAGACTCTCTGACTCAGAGAACTTGAGCCTCGTATCTAAAGTTAAACAACTGCTAAACGGAAGAATACGTTGTATCTCCCATTTTCTAGCACTAAGTACAGTCTTTTTCTGTGATACCAGGATTGATACTAAGCGAATGGTTTAAGCGGTAATAATAATTGCAATTTATTACAATACTGCGGGCTCATAGAATAAAATTTTGTATTTTCATTGTGAATATGGTTGGTTATTCCTGATGTTTGAATATTTTTTAGATGTCAAATGAAAATCTGATATGTGATGCCACAGAAAATAACTTATAATTATACACCAGATTCAAGAGCTTATATTGTCGTATATTTCAGTAAATTATGCTGAATTTATTCCTACCAGTTAGCCTACTTGAGCAAAAGTTGTGATGAATTAATAAAAGGACACCATTCTCATGAGATAAAATAAGTGAAAATAAATAGTAATACCTATTTATATAAAATTTCAATGTCAAAGTATTTCTCCTGTAATGTTAAAAATTATGAATCTAAACAAGATGAGTCAAAATGTACAAATAATTTAGCTACCATTTTCCATATAGAAAAATCAGTATACAAAAGTGAGAATTAAACATTTAAAACAAAGTTAAAATTAAAAAAAAAAAACAGCATCTGTGCTAATCATTTGATACAGAGAATTAAATTCCTTTTCCTTAACGTTCATGTCAAATTTACACTGATGTAATATCCTGTATTGAATACTGAACCAAAAACAAAGAAAAGTAATGGGAAAACTGGGAAAATCTGAATACAGTCTATAGTTAACAGTATGACACTAATGTTAATTTATTAGCATTGAAATATTGAGCATGCTTATATAAAATGATAACATTAGAGGAATCTAATTAAATTTACAACTCATTTATAAATCCAAAATTATTTCCAGTAAAAAAAATTAATCTTTGATCTAATTTATATATGTTTGATATAAGTGGGCCAAATAAATTCTCCAACTCATACATATGATAACCATAATTTTCCATTTATTTTCATCTAGAAATAAGGAGTTTCATACTGCATTTAAGAACAATAATGCTAAATCTTTTAAAATTAAATGTCTCCTGTCAGACAATAATTAAGGTGACAGTTAAGTAAATTTAGATAAGCTGTAAAAAACACCTATGTGTTTTGTGAATTATTGAATATGTACACTATTTATAGTTATAGTGTTGATGTTGATTATAAAATTATCGGCTCCTCTATTGAAGATCATCTAAGCACAGATGCCATAGAGAATGTTCATTATATGTATATATCTAAGATATTTCCCATGGTTGTAAATTAAATACATTCTATCTCAAAATATAAATATAATCTTCACTTTATATAAGTTGTTCCATCACTGAGAATGTTTGATCCATCAAAACGTGTGATGCCAATTAAAACAGAAAAGAGATACTTTGCGCGTATTCACTTTACCAGAAGAACACGGTCATATGGAGACCAGTTGATTTTGGACGCCAAGTTACAAATATTAAGGAAATAAATCTATTTGTTAATACAGTTTAAAACTACTGTCAGAAATATAGTCTGAACTCTTATAGAAAGCAAATGATTTAACTTCATAGGTAAATGATGCTGTTGGCCCATTTAAAAATTCTTCAGAATTAGGGCAAAATTATATACTTGCACAGCGTTGAAAACCAGTACTCTAACTACAGGATTTAAATCCTTGGCTTCTTTATTAGGATCACTTAGAATAAGAATAAATTGTAAATGAAAACCATTTAAATGAATATTTTACCATGCTTAGAGTGAGCCAGTATAGGAACTGTGATATCTAAATGGAAATTAATGGAGAAGAAATTGTAGAGAAATACAACTTCTTTAAGATGACAACAAAAAGCTTTGAACACTTAGTCTTCTAAAGACCACTTTCAAAGGCCTTTCAAACATATTTTCTAATTTTATTTTCAAAGCAATTTATGTAGGTAGGAAGGTCTTATTTTCACTACATTAAAATGAGTAAAAAGAGGTTTTAGGAACACTTAGGTATGAAGTTTCTGGTCTTAGTAAGTGGCTAAACCAGGCAAATAACCGAGAACTCCTCGCAACTCTACCAATGTTCATTGCATTTCATCATCTTGCTCTGTTTGCTTTTTGTCAGTGGTGAGGTGAACTTCACTGCACCTTTCTTGTAACTTTGTTTTAGCACAAAAATGTAACCCATGTGCCATTTGACCCAATAGATGAGAAGCAAAAGTCTTTGACAAACCCTGTTTTAATTTACAAGAGAAGAAAACAGGCCACCAAAAATATGACTCGAAACAGTTTTAAGTTTCTCTGTCTCTGTTGTTGTTATTGTTTGCTGTTGCATATGCCAGCAGGGATATAAACAAATGTTTGTGGTTATACCCACTTGGAGTAGTTATTTTCTGTATGGTAAACCCACAGCTGAAATACAGTTGCTTTATTTAACTATTGACTTTTAGAGATTGCTGTTTAAATTTGTTATTTAATTGTATAAAATATTTATGTGAAGCCTAAGTCATATCTTCAAAACAAAGTAAAATAAAATTTTAGCATTTTTACATGCCCCTTTTATCTATTTCCTACTAAGACCCATAATAATTTTTTAAACTAGGCTTTTGTTTTCCACTATTAATCTAATGAAAGTAAATATGAATTTAAATCTATATAGTATCCCCTATCAACTTTATAGTTGACATATATAGAAATAAAATGTATTTTAAAATATGTACTGAATATAAAAATAGCATAATAGACACCCTTTTTCCATCTGACTGATGTAATAAATATCCTTGTGACCACTCCATAGTAATACATGTAAGTGTTCCTCATTCCCTTTTATGGCTGAATAACTTCCATTACGTGTGTGGACCATACCTTAATTTAACCAGTTTCCTAAAGATATTTAGTGTTTCTGATATGTTGTCATTGTAAAAATGTTCAGTGAGTAGCCTTTTGCATATAAATTTTTTGTATTTTTCTGATTTAGTAAAAAATACTGGACATATTATTGCTGGTTGGAAGTGTTAAATGCATAAGCACTTTTGCTAAATATTGGCAAATTTCTCTCTATAGGATTGTACTCTCTGACATTCCACAACTGTAACAACAGAGTCTTTAATCAAAATTTTGAATCCTTCCATTCTAATAGGAAAGATTTGATATTTTAATATTGTTAAGTGTTTATATTTTATATTATAAAAAAAGATCATGTTTTTATATGATTAAGAGCTCTTTACTTTACTTTTTTCCTGTATCATTCTCTTGAAATTTCCAGCCAATTTTCTAATAGAGTTGTTGGCACATTTATTTTTTATTTTTACAGGATACTTAAATATTAGATGGGGATATAAATTATAAATAGTATTTTCCTCACTAGTAATTTTTTTAAAGTATGGTTTTTGTTTAAAATTTTTGCTTTTTGGTGAGCCTGAGTGGCTCAGTTGGTTGAGCCTCTGACTTTGGCTCAGGTCATGATCTCGCGGTTGTGAGTTCGAGCTCTGCGTTGGGCTCTGTGCTGACAGTTCAGAGCCTGGAGATGCTTCAGATTCTCTGTCTCCTTCTCTCTCTGCTCCTCTCCTGCTCATGCTCTGTCTCCCTCTGTCTCAAAAGTAAATAAACATTAACAAAAAGTTTAATAAAATTTTTGTTTTTCTTTCATAATTATAAGTAATTTGTCAAATTTTCCTTTGTTGTTTATGGATTTTTAATCAAATTAAAGTTTTTGCCAGTTCTAGTTATTTATGCATGTTTATTTATGCATATGTTTTACTGCATATGCAAGTTATTTATGCATATGTTTTACTAGTACTTATACATACATTTTTTAACATTTAAATTTCTCATACATTTGGACTCTTATTGTTTACCAAATAGTGTTTCCCTATGACTATTTGCTTTTATTTTTCCATGACTAGTCCTTCCAAAACATTTATTGAAAATCAACATATTTCCAACTTATTTGACATATACTTTTCATGTCCTAAATACCACTTTTCCAATGCAGACTTGATACTGTTCTACAATAGCTTATCCGACTATGTAATACCAGACCTTTATTAATGCAAACTCATCTTCTCATCTTCTGCCATCTTTGTCTTCGCTCTTTGGGTTTTCCTCAGCTATTCTTGGTTTTGTGTGTTGCTTTCTTTATCAAATATAATACTTTATCATTTTACCAACTACAGGAAAAGGGCAAACACATGATTAGGGGCCTTTTTATTGAGATTGCTGTCTTAGTAAGAATTGATAACTTTAAATTTTTGACTCTTCTGATCCAAAAGTATTGGATTTATTTCCATTTAACCATCTCTGTCTTTGTGTCTTACAGGAATATTGTGTAGTTTTCCTGGATTGGTTTTGCACCTTTTTGCTAAGTTTACATACATATTTTTCCTTGGCTTTTCTTTTTCTTCCCTTTTTCTTCTTCTCCCTCCTCTTCCTTCTTTGTATTTTTTAGAAATCACTGTCCTTATATTGATTAGAATTATTTTAACCTAAACGGGATAATAGAATTATATCTATTAAATATGGAAGCTTTCAAAATGAATATGAAATCCTTTATTCTTTTCTTACTCTTGAAAAATAATGCCCTTGAAGTATGGTAAGGAGACATTTGTAGTTTCATAAAGATTTTTAGCTTATTTTAATTATTTTTCTAATGTTTTATCCAAATGTAAAACAAGTTAATTTAAGGACCTAGTTTTCCATTCTGTATACAGAAATTTCTTCCTAGGCATTCTTTCAAAAGTCCCCATATTTATCTGAAATGTTTACTTGCAATGCAAATGTACAACTTTTAATTTGATAGTCTTCTGAAGAAAAGAGTAATCAGCTTTTCAGATTTTAAATATAAAGTATTACTTCTTTACCTTGAAACACACAGTGGAAGAGCTCTTATTCCAGCAAGAACATTTTTAAGGGAATTTTAGTGTATATTACCTAACTCTGAAACCATTCCTTAACCCATATATATTTATTTTTTTTTATTTTTTAATACAATCTATTGTCACATTGGCTTACATGCAGCACCCAGTGTTCATCCCAACAAGTGCCCTCCTCAATGCCCATCACCCATTTTCCCGTCTCCCCCACCACCCCCATCCACTCTCAGTTTGTTCTCTATATTTAAGAGTCTCATGGTTTGCCTCCTTCCCTCTCTGTAACTATTTTTTCCCCTTCCCTTCCCTCATATGATTGAAAATATATGACGTCTGCCCTTTTCTGGCTCATTTCACTCAGCATAATACCTTCCAATTCCATCCACGTTGCTGCAAATGGCATGATTTTATTCTTTCTCCTTGCCGAGTAGTATTCCATTGTATATATAAACCACATCTTCTTTATCCATTCATCAGTTGATGGACATTTAGGCTCTTTCCATAATTTCGCTACTGTTGAAAGAACTGCTATAAACATTGCTATAAACTGCTATAAACATTGGGGTTTATGTGCCCTTGTGAATCAGCACTCCTGTATCCCTTGGGTAAATTCCAAGTACTGCTATAACTGGGTTATAGGGTAGTTCTATTTTTAATTTTTTGAGGAAACTCCACACTGTTTTCCAGAACGGCTGCACAAGTTTGCATTCCCACCAAAAGTGCAAGAGGTTTCCTGTTTCTCCACATCCTCACCAGCATCTGTAGTCTCCTGATTTGTTCATGTTAGCCATTCTGACCGGTGTGAGGTGGTATCTCAGTGTGGCTTTGATTTGTATTTCCCTGATGAACAGTGACATTGAGCATCGTTTCATGTGTCTGTTGGCCAGAGATGTCGTCTTTGGAAAAGTGTCTATTCATGTATTCTGCCCATTTCTTCACTGGATTATTGGTTTTTTGGGTGTTGACTTTCTTTAACCCATATTTTTACAGTTTCCTATATATTTAGCTCTTACAGGGGCTCAATATGACAAGTACAAACCTCCATGGAGCGTGTACAAAGATCAGATTTTTAAAAATTTTTTAATGTTTATTCATTTTTGAGAGAGAGAGAGAGAGAGAGAGACAGAGTGTGAGCGGGGGAGGCAGAGAGAGAGGGAGACACAGAATCTGAAGCAGGTTCAAAGATCTGAGCTATCAGCATAGAGCCCCATGTGGGGCTGGAACTCACAAACTGTGAGATCATTACCTGAGCCGAAGTTGGACGCTTAATTGACTGAGCCACCCAGGGCCCCAAAGATCAGGCTTTTCGAGGACACTTCTCATGCCTGTATGTGGCTATGTTCTTCCATGTTTAATACAAATAAGTTTTTGTGTATAATAAGTGATTTATTTGATCATTATATAGTGTGAATTTGATTTCCATCTAGGAGAACAGACTAGTTTACAAGCAAAATGTTGCTTGACTGTGTAAGTCAGGTAAATACTAAAGAAAAAACAAAACAAAAAAAAACAACAAAAAAAACCCCGCTTCATTAGAATTCATAAAATCGTACAGAATCACAATAAAAATGGAGGGAGGATCCATTAGGATTAAATAAAACTTATTTTCAAATCGATTGACTTAGTCAACAGATTAATAATGTATACATGTTTTCTAATTTATAAGTGATGAGGGGCGCCTGGGTGGCTCTGTTGATTGAGCTACCGACTTCGGCTCAGGTCATGATCTCATGGTTTGTGAGTTCAAGCTCAGCGTCGGGCTCTGGGCTGACAGCTCAGAGACTGGAGCCTGCTTCCGATTCTGTGTCTCCTTCTCCCTCTGCCCCTAACCCACCTGCATTCTGTCTCTGTCTCTCTCAAAAATAAATAAACATTAAAAATTTTTTTTAAATTATAAGTGATTAAAAGGAAAAATGAGATACATTAACATTTACCTTTACATGATCAACTGATTGCTTACATGTTTTTCTCACCTGTAAGTAGGACAAGGCTATCAGTAATCTAGTGACATTGGTATCTATATTGGCTTCTAGTATCACAGCTGGATGTACAGCCTACTAATGGAAGGAAGACGGCATAAATCATTGGGTAGCACTAGTGTTTGTGAACTACCCAGTTTGGAACTATATGTTGAAATCATAAGACAATGAGATTGGATTCTGCCTTTGCAAGTTCTGATTAGTGGAACCATCCCCAGCATTTCATCACTTGTTTTGTCTTCTTCAGTTACCACTTTGTTTGGTATGCAGTTGGTCTTTTAATACACTTTAAAATCCATCTACTTTCTGAAAGCTATTCAAGCTCAGGTGCTCCCTAAAGCATGAATCTTCTTTTGATCTATGACCCCATGTGCCCGGAATATTTTTTACATGCCACGCAAACCTCTCTGAGATATTAATGGTGAGAACCAAATATCTTTCTTAACTGTCAATATAAAAAGGTGGGGTGGGCATGGGGGTGGTTGTTGAAAACACACTTTGGAAGAAAAAGAAAAGGAATAAGCTAGCACATCTTTGTCTTTGTCCTCTTTGATTTCATGTGTCTTTATCCACAAAAGCCAATTCATACATTTTCCGTTCTTCTAAATTACTTCGTCTGCTTTCCCCTCTCCCCTGTGTTCCTCTCAGAAAAAATTTTACCTTAACCTTAGCGTAAACATCCCTCTCTAGTAATTCAAAATAACCAACTTGATAACTGGCCTCATTCATGTTTCCTTTTATCCTATTTAGAAAAACATGTTTATTTTGAGACTGAACATAGAGGCCAAGGATTTTATACAGTTAATTCATTAGATGCCAAAGGTTTCTTCAGAATTTAAGTACAAAAACAATTATTCTAATAAATAAGGTATGGTCCTGGGCAGACACCATAAAGCAAAACACACAATGGAATATTGATCTTTTTTGTATTCTTTTTGATTAAATACGTTGTCAGCAAGTTTTTCTTTTCTTTTTTTTCTTTTCTTTTTTTTGAGAGATTGAAAGAAGGGGAGAGGAGCAGAGGGAGAGAGAAAGAATCTTAAGCAGGCTTTACACGGGGCTTGATCTCATGATCCTAGGATCATGACATGAGCTGAAATCAAGAGTTAGATGCTAAGTCAACTGAGCCACCAAGTTTTTCTGTTTGAAAAAAAATATTTTGGGGCTCCTGGGGGCTAAGTTGGTTAAGTGTCAGACTTAGGCTCAGGTCATGATCTTGTAGCTTGTGAGTTCAAGCCCTATATCGGGCTCTCTGCTGTCAGCACAGAGCCTGATTCAGATTCTGTTTCCCTCTCTCTGCCCCTACCTCACTTGTGCTCACTCATTCTTTCTCTCTCAAAACTAAACATTTAAAACAAAAAATGAAACATATTTTTGAAAGAATAACAATATTTTCTCTTGACGCCAGATTTCCAGAAAGGATTCCTCCTTTCTTATCCTACAGTACAAACTTACAAAATGATTTTGCATTCTGTTCTGAACTACCTTTTTTTTTTTTTTTGAAGTTTATTTATTTTGAAAGAGAACACAAGTTGGGGAGGGGCAGAGAGAGAGGGAGGAGAGAGAATCCCAGCAGGCTCTGCAGAGCATGGGGCCAGATGCAGGGCTTGAACTCATGAATCATGAGATCATGACCTGAGCCAAAATCAAGAGTCAAATACTTAACTGACTGAGCCACCCAGGCACCCATGTTCTGAACCACTTTTTGATTGAATTTGGCATATTACATGGCAGGTATTTGGTCTATCTGCTATGAATACCAGGATCTCAGTACATATTTAAGATAAATGCAAACATTTAAATTTATCCTAACATCTCACACACCTACGTATGTGTATCTTTTCAATCTTTTGCTATCTATACATCATGTGTCTCTTCTGGGATATATTTCATACCTGATAAGTAAACAAAAATATTTGTTTAATGAATATATACATTGACATATCAATTCCAAGCATTTCAGTAGAGACCAGATTTAGTCATTTGTAAATGATAGTCATTACTATGTAGAGCAAAAATAAATTATTCTTTATTTTTTTTTTTTTGCCTTACAGTTAAGTTTACAATAGTAAGTAAATATGTTTAACCAATTCCAGAGCTTCCTTGGTAATTGGGTTTTTAAAGTTTTTTTTTTTTCTTATATTCTTAATCTACTACATTTCTCCTTAAAACAATTTAAAAAGTCAAAAAAATCCAAATTCATTTGAATAAGTATTTTATGACTCAGTACATGAAAAAAATTAAGAGGGTTTGTTAAGAAAAACAAAATACTGCTCATATCAATCTTTTCTTCTAATGCTGTCAGAGATGACATAACCTCAATTAACGTTGCACTTTTGACTTAGAACTTGTCAAACAATTCATTTCATCGTCTCTAAACTTGCCCCTAGACACACAAAAAAAGCAGCAATAATCATTAAACATGAAAAGCAACACATTTCCCTGTAAATAGCAGAATGGCATAGGGTAATGTAAGTATGTGGGTAAATATATTGACAGTTTGCTTCTAACAAATCAACACTCTTCAACATTTGTTAGCAAGAACCAGACATTGTGACAGGAGAATGTACTGGCAGATGGATCCCTCTTCCCTTTTACAAACCAGAATAAAATGAATGAATGTAGAGAGAAATGCATATGAAGTTAAAAAGGCCGTAATCAACTTTAGACACTAAATGGATCATGTTTAGTATTTAGGAAAAAGGATATTTGCAAGAGGCAAACTTACTTTCTCGGGTAACATCGAAATGGGGATCTGAACCCTAAGGATCCCCTTAAAAGATTTTGACAAGACAAATCAACAGCCTTAGGGCTCCTCGTTCTAGTATAGGTGGGTCTCGTGGTGACAGTTCCAATCGTGGGAAGACTTCTTCACTATTGGCCTATTGACACTCAAGTTTGTTTGTTTTGTGTTCTGACTTGGGGTTTACAAAACAAGATACAACTCAGACTTGGAAGACAGAGAATGTATCCCACTTGATTTTGATACTTGGTAGCTGAGATGTCTGAGGAACCTCAACTGTGTAATGGGGATTTAACAGCTATGTAACTAACTGCCCCTCATAGGGAAATAAGTGAGCTGGCAACTAGAATATTCAATAAGTCATTGAATCCTTTAATCAGTCCTTGAATCATTTCTTTATCGCCAGTGTTCATTTATGTAATATACTGTAATAATATTAAGTTTAAAGAAAGAAACTTTCTGTAACAGAAGGAATTTATACACCTTGTCACCACAGTGTCTAATTCTTCCCAGTGTGGATATTTAGTAGAAGACAAGAGTAAGAATAATTATCACTGTACCTAAAAATTAGGGCAAAAAAAATTTTTGCTATGGATGTTACCAGAAAAACTGAGTTTCTTCAACTTACACTCATATATAAAACGATTAACCACTGCTTTACAGACAAAAATAGCTACTTGAGTCAAAACAAATTAACCTTGAGTTCCAATATAACCTTAGCTCAGTAAACTGTTCATTGAGTTAATGACATTCATAGTATATTATTTTAAAAAACAGAAAGTAAATATGTGCAAATAGGTAGTTATTGACTCAAGTTTTCAAAATGTCTTGTGTGCCTAAAATTAAAGTCCTATAAAACTTACCATCTTTCCGTTTAAAAATTTTCCCCTTACTGGACACTGGTACTAAATCCATTCAGATATTTATATGCATATTATAAACATTTTTCTTTCAGATAAACTATGTACAGCATTAACTTTGATTTTAACAACAAAAAATCAGTTGGCTTGTGGTAGGGAAAAAACAAACACCTCAAGGCAACCTGACTATGCACATACATGACAACATCCCTCATGACCTTGTAATGTGAGACCACTTAATGAGACTGCATGTTTGTGTGTTACCATATATGGGAGACAATGAAATAGAAAATGTATTAAAAAAACTACGCCAGGTGGCATTCAGGGCCCAGTTCTCTGGGTGGGAACACAACTGAGGAGTGCCAGCATGAATAAAGTTGCTTCCTGGAAAGAAAAGCCTCCGTGTCAGGATGCTCTGTGTGTGAATCCTGCTACAGGCTTACTTGAAAAATGAATATGCTTTTGTTGTTTAAAACTTAGGCAAAATGTATCTCGACAGCATAAGGCTACATTTCTTACAATTTACTTGAATGGCCCCTAAGACTGACCTTACCAAGGACCCAGGATGCACTCAAAGGATTTTACCAGTGAGGAGCACTGTAATATGTAAGGACTCCAGTGTTTTAGCTATTTGAAAAATTAAGAATTGCTTAATACACTCTCATACTTCTCATAAATTATAGACAAATTAATGAGCTTTGCCGGTCGCAGACTCACCCAGTAATTCATATTAGCTTTTAAGATCTTATGTATATTTACACGCCATTTCTTAACAACAGCTCACACAGGCACAAGTAATGTGTTTGAAAGATCATTGCTGAATGAAATGGATTAATAGTGTTATTTCTATTGACTTTCAGAACTCAGAAGTAGATGGATCATAATCTTTAGTAAATAACGTTCTAGTATATTTAACATTCATGTAATGTTTTTTTAATTTTACTGAATTACTTTAAAATATTGAAGAATATAATATGCATGTTCATGGGTATTTTACCTGTCACCCAAGCTAAGAATAAAAATCATACGAAAAAACTGTCTATTGGCTTCCCCTCAACTTTTACTGAGTGACTTCTCTGAAAACACTATCCTGAATCTTCTGTTTATCATTCTCTTGCTTTGAATAAATTATACATACATATATAATATATGTGTATTTACTATATAGGATATATAAGTACATGTTATATATAATATACATTAAGGCATACTATGTAACTCGTATATCACATGTATATATATAATGAAAATATATATTATATGATGCAGCATGTTGTTGATATATAAATTGATACAAATGTGCTTTATCATACATGCATCAATTTTATTGTATATATTTTAAACAACATTTATAATATATATGCTACATATAAATGTATATAAATGTTTTATATAGAACTGTAAATATGTAATATCTCCTTTTTTTGAATTTATAAAGAGGCTATTATATTGGAAATAGTCTTCTGGAACTTGATATTTTGAAACTATTCACCTATATTCAAAATTTTTTTCATTTTTTTGGTATAAAGTTGCTCATAGTATATTCTTCTCATCCTCTGAATTTGTAGTTGTTCTGATTTTTGAGTCATTATACTGTCTGGGTCTTATTCAAAGAGTATTTTAAGACTAGTTGAAACTCATACTTACAAAATTACATTGACTTCTATATTTCATGAGTTATGGTCAACACTAAATTTTAGTGGATATGAGGATTCCTAGGACATAGTTCTTGTTCTCAAGGAGACGATTACTAGTCAGTGTTCTCAATCCATACAAGTCTCTTAGAAGTCAATCCTTTTAAAATAGATCTCAGCCAACTATCATACTGAACATCTGTCAGATTTGTTCTTGTCAACACCGTAGTCATCAATATCATTGATAATATTCACTTTTATGTATCTCACTGGAGTATGAATATGCAGTACAATATGAGTTACAGTATTAACCACCTATACGATATCATTCAACTTCTGAATCCCGGTTATCTTACTCATGTACTCTTTCTGATTCTCTACCTTTCTTTAGTTATATTTCTATCACCCTAATTCAGATTTGATGTTGCGAGGAGTCATACTTGATGCAAGATGAAAAAAGGGAAACATAGTTTTGGTAAAATGAGGCAGAGAATTGTAAAGTACATTTAGGAATTATGTATTAGTTTTAAGAGTAATGGGACGACAGCAGAGAATCTATTGCTACAGAGATCAAGGGACTAAGAAATAGTCATGAGGAGCTAAAAAATGCTATAAATGAGGTGCAAAAAAAATGGAGGCGGCCATAGCACAGATTGAAGAGGCAGAGGAGAGAATAGGTAAATTAGAAGATAAAAGTATGGAAAAAGAGGAAGCTGAGAAAAAGATAAAAAAAAAAAAAAAAAAAAACCAGGAGTATGAGGGGAGAGAGAACTAAGTGATGCAATCAAATGGAACAATATCCATAATATAGGAATTCCCGAAGAAGAAGAAGAGAGAGAGAATTGGCTGAATGTGTACTTGAACAAATCATAGTTGAGAACTTCCCTGACCTGGGGAAGGAAAAAGTCATTGAAATCCAAGAGGCACAGAGAACTCCCTTCTGATGTAACTTGAATCGATCTTCTGTATGATATATCAGAGTGAAACTGGCAAAATACAAGGATAAAGAGAAAATTCTGAAAGCAGCTAGGGATAAACAGGCTTTGACTTACAAATGTAGACACATACAGGTAGTAGCAGACCTGTCTACTGAAATTCGGCAGGCCAGAAATGAATGGCAGGAAGTCTTCAATGTGATGAATGGAAAAATATGCAGCTGAGAATCCTTTATCTAGCAAGTCTGTCATTCAGAACAGAAAGAGAGATTAAGGTTTTCCCAAACAAACAAAAACTGAAGGAATTCATCACCACTAACACAGCCTACAAGAGATCCTAAGGGGGATTCTGTGAATGAAATGTTTCAAGGAGCACAAAGTACCAGAGACATCACTACAAGCATGAAACCTACAGACATCACAATGACCTTAAAACCCATATGTTTCAATAATAACACTGAATGGGAATGGACTAAATGTTCCAACCGAAAGACATAGGGTATCAGAATGGATAAAAAAATACAAGACCCATCTATTCACTGTCTACAAGAGACTCATTTTTGACCTGAGGACACCTGCAGATTGAACATGAGGGGATGGAGAACTATCTATCATGATGCTGGAAGTCAAAAGAAAGTGAGAGTAGCCATACTTATGTCAGACAAACTAGACTTTAAATTAAAGGTTGTAACAAGAGATGAAGAAGGGCATTATATAATAATTACAGGGTCTATCCATCAGGAAGAGCTAACAATTATAAATGTCTATGCACCAAATACGGTGGCCCCCAAATATATAAAACAATCACTAATATAAGCAACCTTATGGATAAGAATGTGGTAATTGCAGGTACTTTAATACCCCACTTACAACAATGGATAGATCATCTAGACAGAATCAATAAAGAAACAAGGGCCCTGAATGATACATTGGATCAGACGGACTTGACAGATATATTTAGAACTCTGCATCCCAAAGCAACAGAATATACTTTCTTCTTGAGTACACATGGAACATTCTCCAAAATAGGTCACATACTGGGTCACAAAACAGCCCTTCATAAGTATAAAAGAATTGAGATAATACCATGCATGCTTTCAGACCACAATGCTATGAAATTTGAAATCAACCACAGGAAAAAGTCTGGAAAACCTACAAAAGCATGGAGGTTAAAGAACACCCTGCTAAAGAATGAATGGGTAAACCAGGCAAGTAGAGAAGAAGTCTAAAAATAAATGGAAACAAATGAAAATGAAAATATAACAATCCAAACGCTTTGGGATGCAGCGAAGGAAGTCCTGAGAGGAAAAGACATTGCAATCCAGGCCTACCTCAAGAAACAAGAAAAATCCCAAATACAAAATCTAAAAGCACACCTAAAGGAACTAGGAGCAGAACAGAAAAGACACCCCAAATCCAGCAGAAGAAGAGAAATAATAAAGATCAGAGCAGAAATAAACAATATAGAATCTAAAAAAACTGTAGAGCAGATCAATGAAACCAAGAGTTGGTTTTTTGAAAAAAATAAACAAAATTGATAAACCTCTAGCCAGGCTTCTCAAAAAGAAAAGGGAGATGACCCAAATAGATAAAATCATGAATTAAAATGGAATCATTACAACCAATCCCTCAGAGATACAAGCAATTATCAGGGAAAACTATGAAAAATTATATGCCAACAAACTGGACCACCTGGAAGAAATGGACAAATTCCTAAACACCCACAGGCTTCCAAAACTCAATCAGGAGGAAATAGAAAGCTTGAGCAGACCCATAACCAGCAAAGAAATTGAATCAGTCATCAAAAATCTCCCAACAAATAAGAGTCAAGGACCAGATGGCTTCCCAGGGGAATTCTACCAGACATTTAAAGCAGAGATAATACCTTTCCTTCTCAAGCTATTCCAAAAAATAGAAAGGGAAGGAAAACTTCCAGACTCATTCTATGAAGCCAGTATTACTTTGATTCCTAAAACAGAGACCCAGTAAAAAAAGAGAACTACAGGCCAATATCCCTGATGACTATGGATGCAAAAATTCTCAATAAGATACTAGCAAATCGAATTCAACAGCATATAAAAAGAATTATTCACCATGATCAAGTGGATTCATTACTGGGATGCAGGGCTGGTTCAACATTCGCAAATCAATCAACGTGATACATCACATTAATAAAAGAAAAGAACCATATGATCCTGTCAATCGATGCAGAAAAAGCATTTGACAAAATTCAGCACCCTTTCTTAATAAAAATCCTCGATAAAGTTGGGATAGAAGGAACATACTTAAACATCATAAAAGACATTTATGAAAAGCCCACAGCTAATATCATCCTCAATGGGGAAAAACTGAGAGCTTTTCCCCTGAGATCAGGAACACGACAGGGATTTCTACTCTCACTGCTTTTGTTTAACATAGTGTTGGAAGTTCTAGCATCAGCAATCAAACTACAAAAGGAAATCAAAGGCATCAAAATTGACAAAGATGAAGTTAAGCTTTCACCTCTTGCAAATGACATGACATTATACATGGAAAACCCGACAAACTCCACCAAAAAACTGCCAGAACTGATACATGAATTCAGCAAAGTTGCAGGATACAAAATCAATGTACAGAAATCAGTTGCATTCTTATACACTAATAATGAAGCAACAGAAAGACAAATAAAGAAACCGATCCCATTCACAATTGCACCAAGAAGCATAAAATACCTAGGAATAAACCTAACCAAAGATGTAAAGATCTGTATGCTGAAAACTATAGAAAGCTTAGGAAGGAAATTGAAGAAGATACAAAGAAATGGAAAAACATTCCGTGCTCATGGATTGGAAGAATAAATATTGTCAAAATGTCAATACTACCCAAAGCTATCTACACATTCAATGCAATCCCAATCAAAATTGCACCAGCATTCTTCTCGAAACTAGAACAAGCAGTCCTAAAATTTGTATGGAACCACAAAAGACCCTGAATAGCCAAAGTAATATTGAAGAAGAAGACCAAAGTGGGAGGCATCACAATCCCAGACTTTAGCCTCTACTACAAAACTGTAATCTTCAAGACCACATGATATTGGCACAAAAACAGACACATAGACCAATGGAATAAATAGAGACTCTAGAATTGGACCCACAGAAGTATGGCCAACTAATCTTTGACAAAGCAGCAAAGAATAGCCAATGGAAAAAAGACAGTCTCTTTAACAAATGGTGGTGGGAGAACTGGACAGCAACATGCAGAAGAATGCAACTAGACCACTTTCTTACACCATTCATGAAAATAAACTCAAAATGCATGAAGAACCTGAATGTGAGACAGGAAACCATCAAAATTGTAGTGGAGAAAGCAGGAAAAAATCTCTCTGACCTCAGCTGCAGCAATTTCTTACTTGATTCATCTCCAAAGGCAAGGGAATTAAAAGCAAAAATGAACTATTGGGACCCATGAAGATATGGGTAATGGGAAGATGTTGACATCTTCTAGGCAAGATGTTAACTAATGAGTTTAATATTTATTTTTATTTTTATTTAATTTATTTTTTTATTTATATCCAAGTTAGTGTATAGTGCAACAATGATTTCAGGAGTAGATTCCTTAATGTCCCTTACCCCCCCTGCCACAACCCCTCCAGTAACCCTCTGTTTGCTCTCCATATTTAAGAGTCTCTTATGTTTTGTCCCCATCCCTGTTTTTATATTATTTTTGCTTCCCTTCCCTTATGTTCATCTGTTCTGTGTCTTAAAATCCTCATATGAGTGAAGTCATATGATACTTGTCTTTCTGTGACTAATTTAGCTTAGTACTCTCTAGTTCCATCCACATAGTTGCAAATGGCAAAATTTCATTCTTTTTGATTGCTGAGTAATACTCCATTCTGTATATATACCATTTCTTGTATATCCATTCATCCATCGGTGGACATTTGGGCTCTTACCATACTTTGGCTATTGTTGATAGTCCTGCTATAAACATTGGGGTGCATGTGCCCCTTCAAAACAGCATACCTAGGTCCTTTGGATAAATACCTAGTAGTGCAACTGCTAGGTCATAGGGTAGTTCTATTTTTAACTTTTTGTAGAACCTTGGTACTCTTTTCCAGAGTGGCTGTACCAGCTTGCATTCCCACCAGCAGTGCAAAAGAGATCTTCTTTCTCCACATCCTTGCCAACATCTGTTGTTGCCTGAGTTGTTAATGTTAGCCATTCTGACAGATGTGAGGTGGTTTCTCATAGTGGTTTTGATTTGTGTTTCCCTGATGATGAGTGATGTTGAGCATTTTTTCATGTATTGGTTGGCCATATGGAGATTAACATTCTTAAAAGTATCATTTTATATGTTTGTATCAGATATAAGGATGAAGTTGTATATTTATATTGTATATAAACATGTGGATGAAGGGGCTAAATGGATGATGGGTGGTGGTATGGGACTATTGTGGAAGCTATTGTAATAGTCCAGATGGGAATTGATCATAGCTGGTCTTATGGGATGATAGCTAGCAAGGAAGAAAGGAGACAGATTTAAGAATATTTAAAAATTAAAATATACAAATTAAAGATAAATTTAGTAAGAGGTTACTCTAAATATAGGTGATAACATGCCTAGTTTTCTGGTATGAGCAATTGGGCTTATAGTGCCATTGACTTATTTAGGGATAATTAATATTCATCAGATTTAGAAGAAGGGAAAATAATAAATTCTGACACAAGATGGAATCTGAATTGAATTTGAAATATTTAATCTCATGTAGGATCCTTGTTGGATTTAGACCTTATAAATAAAGGTCAGGACCAAAGATACAGATTTAATGATTAAGTGAAAATTAAACTCATTTTGTGGATCCAGATACTGTACTTCTTACAATGTGTGTGTGTGTGTGTGTGTGTGTGTGTGTGTGTGTGTCTGTTTTGCAAGATTAGCTTAAGAATAAAACTGATATCCTCAAACAAGTAGAGAACAATTTTGAAACTATAAATCAAATAAAGAGTTATTAACTTTGCTCAAGGTGTTGAGTTAAGTGTCCTGTGATGAGGGAAGTGCTGGAAAAAACACTGAAGTTCTCCCAGTACACCACAGCTTATATATTTAACATGTTAAATTAGATTCTGTGCATTTCCGTTGAAAATTTTTCCTTACAGGCTAAGACAAACCAAAGATAGTCTAAGAAAAAAAAATGAGTTCACATTCTGTTAACATCACTCCTTTCTTAGGCCTTTTTGGTCAGTTTATTTTTGCTTCTTCCAAATAAAAGACTTAGACCTATATTCTTCGTAATTGGCTTTAAGATCAGGTCTGACCTAGTTCCTGCAAACAAGAGTCATACTTTTTGTTGAATTCAGAATTGTTAATAAGTGTTGCATATGCCTTTATTTCTGGTGTGGCCTTCTTGTCTAGAGATGGAAAAGTTTGTCTTATTTTCTGAGGTTGGTCTTATTTAGTTATCTCTTAGAATGTATAGAATATTTGTTGGTAGAAATGCAGTTTACATTTGTGGATTTTACTCACTGAATGCCTTACTGTTTTGATTTTGATGACACATCTTGTCTTCTAGAAGGTAAATATACCTGTGTGATACCTGACATACTTTACCCTTTAAATTGTGGACCTGGTGACACTGATTCCATCCTGTTCAATTTATTTCTGAACCTGAGCACATACCTGAACATTGATCTTCCCTGCATCAGTGCTTTCATTTTCTTTTCCTTTAAAAAAAATGTTTATTTATTGATTTTTGAGAGAGATAGAGAACTAGCACACAATGGGGGAGGGGCAGAGAGAAAGAGAGAGAGACAGAGTCTGAAGCAGGCTCCAGGCTCTGAGCTATCAGCACAGAGCCCGACATGGGGCTCAAACTCAGTAACTGTGAGATCATGACCTGAGCTGAAATCAGACGCTTAACTGACAGTACAGGCGCCCCAGTACTCTCATTTTCAACTCTACACTGGCTCTCTTGAGCCCAACTGAATCATTTTTTATGATCTAGCAATCCAGAGATTTCAGACTTTACAGTAACTTTTTCTTTTGAAGGTGGTGGGTCTCTTATTTTTAGATACTAGTCAGCACTTGAGTATTTAGTATTAAAATGTTAGAATTTTTAAACCACTTGTCTTGGAGTAAGTAACTCTGAGATTAGGATTCTTGTTTTTTACCTTTTGTTTGAGTTACTTAAGTTGGTGAGCCTTCTTAGCCTTGGTTTTTAAAGGTTTGTTATCTTGAGATAATAGAAATAATCGTTATACTAACAATAGTGCTATGTAAGGAATATAGTCATAACAAGACTAAATGAAAAAGTTAAAAAAATTAGTAGCAACATGACATTTTTTTTTTTTTTTTTTTAATTTTTTGGACAGAGAGAGACAGAGCATGAACAGGGGAGGGGCAGAGAGAGACGGAGACACAGAATCGGAAACAGGCTCCAGGCTCCGAGCCATCAGCCCAGAGCCCGACGCGGGGCTCGAACTTCACGGACCGCGAGATCGTGACCTGGCTGAAGTCGGACGCTTAACCGACTGCGCCACCCAGGCGCCCCAACATGACATTTTTAACTACCTATACTGAAAATGTACAGTATTCTAGGTAAAATCAAATTGAATTTCAATACAATGTAGGGTTTGACAAATATAATCTTTAGTCTGATTCTACCACTAATGATTCACCAGATTTCAAAATGTACCTCATTTGACTGAAAGAAAATACTTTATTAGGACATACTTTTCAATTCTACCTGTGATGAAGAACTAAAACTAAATTTTTAGTTAATAATTGATCATTTAAAATAGGGGTATTTTGCAACACAAATGAATTGTATATCTACCAAGTACTGACTGTATTATATTATTTTTATTATATTATTAATACTCTCACACTCATTTTTTTAAATATAAAAAGCTGAGTATTTAATGCATGTCTTGACATCAAACAAATGATGCTTACATAAGGACATCAGCTAGGCACTCAGTACAGTAAGTCTTTTTATCCATCTGACTATAAGACCTCTAGAATGTCTGATACCCTCAAATTCTCTAGTTGAGCTTGTAGATTTCAGCTAAATCATTTGAGCTATGCTTGGGTCTATTCTTTTTAATGGTGGGTACTAGACTCTCATTTTTGTCTACTTGTCATGGTAAGGTTGACAGCCCCCCCCCCACTTTTTTTTTGTCTTTTCAGTGACTCTGATTATTTGGTGATGCACTTGGCATACACAGTTTTAAGAACTGAGTTCATCCTTCAGTGGGAGACCAGAGTCTGTCTCACTTCTCTGTGTTTGCTCCTCCTACTCCTGGAATATTGAACCCTCTATTCAGGGATTTGGCGGCCCTGAACTTCATTTTGTGACTAAATCTGGCCAAAATATCCATGACTTCTCTGCTTCTTAGTCATGATTCCTTCGTTGGATTCTGAGTCTCTGGCTACTGCACCTATAATAGACTAATTCCTGGATGAAGACAATGGTTCCCTTCTCTTAAGCTTTTTTTCTCGGGGATCTTAAACCACAGGCTACACCCTAGGGTTCCAAGCCCTAACTTTCATAAGGCACACCAATGCTTTATTCAGGTTATTTGTATATTATCAAGTTTTCCTAACTCGTTTTCAATGGATGGGTCAGTCACAAGTAACTCCATCTTACCCAGGAGACAACATAGTTTTCCCTTGGTTTTCTCCTCTTACTTCATTTATCCTGCACTTTCTCCAATCCCCATTTTCTAGGCATAAAATATAGAGCAAGAGTATAACATAACAGATGTAAATTAACAAAAATATTTAGCAAGACACGATCGTTTCTGGTGTGTTCTGACCTTAAATTTTATTGGAGTCCCCCATTTACGGTGCTGTTTTCCAAATGTTGTGAGATTGCTAATGGTGATCTCACTGCTTTGGTAAGCTATCTGGTCCCAGGTGGTCCTTTACCTTTAATTCTTCTCTCTACATTTACTTTTTATACAAGTGTCCGTAGGTAACATGAACAAACAGGAGTGTGAAAGCATTTTTAAAGTTTTCCTACTCTGGAATCAATCCAAATTTAGTGAAAATCTACTTTTCCTCATCTCATCAATTTTTTTCAATAAGAAATTTCTTAGTGTACCTTTCTGAGTTGAAATTGTATAGGAAGGTTAAGATTTAACCAAAAAAAAATTGGTAGTAATCCCAGACTCCTAACATAAGTATATAAAGGGACCGCCACCTGAAAATTCTTAACTCTGTGCACATAAGTAAAAAATAATCATGGTAATTTTAGTATCAGTCCTGTCATATTTCACATATGTCAAAAGAATTTGCAAAAGAATATCCACTTTTACATAAAACACAAATAGCAAAACAAAACAAAACTCTTGCTTTGAGAGGTAATAACTGATTCTGGAAATTGCTCACATGGCAATTGCTAAACTTGATTTGAGACTTGGGAGTATTATGGAATAAAATTTGAAAAATGAACTGCTTGAACTAAATGAAGTGTACACTAAAAATGTTTATTATAGAAAAAAATGCCCTTGATTCACAATTGAGTCATAAATAAAATGTTTCCGTTATTTCATGGTATATATGTGAGACTAACCATAGAAGAACTATTACCAGATACAAATATCAAAAGTTCTTTGACGTCCCAGAGAGTGAGTAGAGGGATGAATTTATAAATTTAAATGATTTATGAATAATAATCCAGCTATTTCCTCCACTCAATTTAGTTGCATATTTGTCATCCATCAGGTGAGCATATATGGCATGGTCATGGTTAGTTCATCAATTCCATGTTTGGTACCAAGAGTCTATTTGTATATCATTTCACTAATACCATACTATCTTTATTACCATAGCTTTGTAAAATGTCTTGACATCTGATACTGTCCAAATTTCTATTAACCATTACCTAAAACATTTAATTATAGAGGTCTTACATATATTTTATTAGATTTGTTCCTTTTTATTATATATTTTTAACTTTTGGATTTCAGTACTATATGGATGTACAAATTATATTGCATATTAAGGTTTTGTTTCGCATCCTTCAGTGACAGTAACTACTGATTCTAATAATTTTATGTATCCTTGGACTTTCCACCTACACAGTAATTTCCACATCTACAAGTAATATCATTTGTGATTATTGGAAGTTTGATTTTTTTTTTATTAACAGTCTTTAAATTTTACAGTGCATCTCACAGTGTTACTAATATAGGTGCATAAAGATGTATATAAAAGATATACATATTGATACTGGGTACTGAATATGGATTGTTTAAATACATTTCATACAGATTTGTGTGAGAGGTTGAAAAACTTCAATGATTCCAGTGCTGCTGGGACATTGGAGGCACTCATATGAGATTTGCCATTTATGGTGGTAACGGCACCCATGGTGCAACATCATGACTTGATTTCCTAATCCCTAAAACAAAGCTCTGGGTGTCTGTGTTCTAGCTGTAAATGTGTTTGCAGGGATGGCAGTAGTGGCAGCAACAGTAACAGTGCTGATACCACTGGGTTATTGAATTTGACATAATTTTAATTCTGGTCTCACTAGGAGTTGTTTCTGTACTGGGTCAATTCTTCATTATTTTGGAACCAGATCAATAATTTCAGTTAAGAATCATTTTTAACACGTTCATTAATTTTGGTGGCACCTATTTTTTGCATGTTTATTATGATTTTTTTATTAAACTTCATAGAACAGTTTATTCTTTCTATTCATCCCTGATTAATAAAGTGTTTTATATAAGAGTCCCTTAAATAACTTGATCTAGGATTAGTTATATGGCATGATTATGTTTGAAATTAATGATGACCCCCGAATCATCATAATTCAAATTACACTAGTAATTATTAACCCATTGGGACAAAATTTTTCTCAGGTTTAACTTGCGGGACATTTCTAAGGTTTAACTAGTGGTAGACTATTACTGGAATGAGAAATACAGAGACTTTGAAGTGGGTACCTAGATGGAATGAATGTGTTTCTTTCTTACAATTCATATGTTGAAATCCTAACCTGCAGGATGATGGCTTTAGGAGATGAGTCTTTTGGGAGATAATTAGGTCTTGATGGTGGAATTAATGCCCTTAAAAGAGGCTCCTCTACGCTCTTCCACCATGTGAAGTCACAGGGAAAAGACAACCTTGTAGGAAGTGGGTGCTCACCAAACACTGAATCAGATGGCATCATGATCTTGGACTTGACAACCTCCAGAACTATGAAAAATAATTACCTGTTTGTTTTTTTTTTTCTGGATTTGTTTGTTTGTTTGTTTATTTATTTATTTTTATGCCATCTTTTATATTTACACCTAAATTGTGCAGATATTTTTTAATATAATTTATTGTCAAATTGGTTTCCATACAACACCCAGTGCTCATCCCAAGTGCCCTCCTCAATGCCCATCACTTTCCCCTCTCCCCCACCCCCCATAAAGCCTCAGTTTGTTCTCAGTATTTAAAAGTGTCTTATGATTTGCCTCCCTCCCTCTCTCAAACTTTTTTTTTCCCCTTTCCCTCCCCCATGGTCTTCTGTTAAGTTTCTCAAGACCCACATATGAATGAAAACATATGGTATCTGTCTTTCTCTGACTGGCTTATTTCACTTAGCATAATACCCTCCAGTTCGGTCCACGTTGCTGCAAATGGATAGATTTCAGTATTTCTCATTGCCAAGTAGTATTCCATTGTATATATAAACTACATCTTCTTTATCCATTCGTCAGTTGATTGACATTTAGTTTCTTTCCATAATTTGACTATTGTTGAAAGTTCTATAAACATTGGGGTACAAGTGCCCCTATGCATCAGCACTCCTGTATCCCTTGGGTAAATTCCTAGCAGTGCTATTGCTGCATCATAGGAGTAGTTCTGTTTTTAGTTTTTTGAGGAACCTCCACACTGTTTTCCAGAGTGGCTGCACCAGTTTTCATTCCCACCAGCAGCGCAAAATGGTTCCAGTTCTCTGCATCCTTGCTAACCTGTTGTTAATTTTAACCATTCTGACAGTTGTGAAGTGATACCTCATTGTGGTTTGATTTGTATTTTCCTGATGATGAGTGATGTTTAGCATGTTTCATGTGTCTGTTGGCCATCTGGTTGTCTTCTTTGGAAAAGTATCTCTTCATGTCTCCTCCCCATGTATATCTATATAAGAAGAATTGTCAGATAATTAATCCAGGCAATGAAGCAGTGCTGGACTAGAGGAGGGGGCCATCTGGTTCCTCTGCATCAATCCTGCTCTAGTAGATACGCAGTTACCCAGTGCAGGGGTGTCCTGGTTTGGTGTAGGCTGGTCCTGCCTCCACTGTGGGCTCTGCTGACCCATCCCTGAGGCCCAAACTTGGTGGTGGTGGGGAGAAAAATGGTAACCCCCCCAGTCTATTCTCCACAACCCAATGTCCCAATCACTCCTTTGGAGCCATCCTCACTGTGCCATGGGTGCAGACAAGGCTGTCTGTCTTGCTCCCACGACTCCTGTGCCCTGGTGCTTGGCTGGGATTTAAACTCCCTCTCTGGGTGCCCTGGTACTGGGGAAGTGCCTGTCAATGCTGCCTGCTATGTGGTCCTGGCTGGTTTTGTCCTGTGCTGCAGCCCTTCAGAGGAGGGGACCGGTTTCTCCTGCTGTGGACTGCACCCCTGATCTACCACCAAACCTGGAGGTGACTCCCCTCCTCCCCAGGTGTGCGAACAGGGCAGCTGGCCCCAGTCCAAAGAAAGCCCTGCAGTTAGAGATGGGATCCCTCTCTGTCCCAGCCAAGGTTTTTTTTTTCCCTCTTGTCCAGATACAGTCCTACGCTTCCCTAGCCACTCTCAATTACATGTTATTTATAAGCCACCCAGTCTATGAAATTTTGTTATAGCAGCCCAAACATACTAAACCATTATGATACCTGCTTCTTACTACAATGAAATATTTAAATAAAATAAAAATATTCTGTTGATTAAACTCTCCATGAAATGCACTATCATAAATTTAATTAATTTATTGGGATTTCTCTTTCTCCCTCTCTCTCTGCCCCTTCCTCACTCTCTCTCAAAATAAATAAACATTAAAAAAATTAATTTATATGACTACATTAAAATATATAATAAATTTTGTACCGCAGGAGCAATAGAATAATAACCTATAGTGTCTAAGCCAAGAGGTTGTTGAAGTACATTGTAACAGATTGTATTTTTCAAAGATGACTATAAAATTATCTTCCATTCCGTATGCTCTTTGAAATATGACCTGGAATATCCCATCAAGAGGACTGAGTTAATTTCTTCATTCCTTGGAATGCAGGCAGGTCCTGAGACTGCTTTGTCCAATTGGGTATTGGCAGAAATGATCTATCTCATGGCAGGTCTAAGTGTCTATGTAAGCAAGAATTATTTTACTGGTATCAGTTATGACAATTTACAGAGTTGTACAACATCTCAAAAATAGCGAAGACCAAAATTAGGTAACATGAAATTGTGTCTTCTGGATAATGTAGGTTCCCACTGAAGTACAAATAATCCTAGCATATTACAAATGATCTTGTGGCATATTGAGGTAGGGTAGAAAGAGAGGGAGAGAAAGAGGAGAGGAAGAGAGGAAGAGAGAAAAAGAAACAGAGATTGGTCACATGGAAGCACAGACATGTAAGTGAAGGAATCGTCTTGCATATCTAGCCCAGTCTGTCCTCAGTTGAGTCTAGCATCCATTGCTGTATGATTACTACTGTATGTGATATCCAATGAGAACAATGAAACTGAACCCATAAGAGCTACAGAAGCACAGACTATTTTTTTTCTGAGCAAGAAGTTTTTTTAGTGGTTTGTTACAATGTAACAGATATAAGAATGAAAGTTGTTAGGAAGAAAGGGGTGTTTTGAAACAGAAACCTGCAATATGTGACATCAGTTTGGGAACTGTGTAGCAACAAGTGGCTGGGAAGACCTTGAGGAAACTCATGAAGGAAGCTCGAAAAAGAATGAGGAAATTATTACTGGTGTCTGGATGTAAAGCAGCCTGTGTTAAGAAGTATGTGAAAGGAAAATTGCCACCTTTTATAACTGGAAAACAGAAAATACTTACAAATAGAAAATAGAAAGTACTTAATGAACTGGTGAATTTGCCTAAAGAGTCTTCCAAGAATGATGAAAATGCTAACTAATGTTTTTCAACTGTATTTAACAAGAAACATATATACAGAGATGAATTAAAGAAGGAAGCATTCATTTTTTGAGAAAATTTATAGGAAATACAGGGTAGCCTATATATCTTTCTAGCCAAAGAGTTCTCAAAGTAAGAAATGGTGTCAGGGTAAAGAGCAACGTCAGGGCACTTCCAGTAAAATGTGTCCTCCAGGGGAGGTTAAGGATATTGCTCTAAAATTCTTCAAGGACTTTAGAAAGATTTAAAGGTTACATCTCTTCAATAGATAAAAATGACTCTTAAAGATCTCAGGAGCATGCTGTTTAAACTTTCTCTGCTAAGCCAAATGACTTCTAAGAATCACTACTAGGCTGTTGTGCAATAATAATTTCACGCTCAGTCCACAAATCTCATTGGGACAGACTCACATCTCTTTGAGAATAGCCTGACCTGAAGTAATTTGTGGGTGTGAGTTTGGTTTAATAGTAAAAACACTAGTAAGATTCATAGGACTATCACAAAGATCTTAAGGGAATTGAAACAGTAAAAACACCATTGGCTTGAACTAAAGTAGGCAGAGGCCATTTCCAGGGCTCCCAACTTTCAAATTTCAAGAGGCAGACTAAGAAAGCTAATCAGCTATAAACATGAACCATTTCTGAACAAAAAGAATGCAGAGTTAAAATAGAAGGAAAATAAATTCCCAAGAGCAGGACTAATCTTCATTATGGAACTTGTGAAATGTGCCTAGGCAGATTCAAGAATTTCTTTTCTTTTTTTTTAAGTTCATTTATTTATTTTTAGAGAGACAGAGGGAGAGAGAGAATGGGAGAGCCTGAGTGGGGGAAGGACAGAGAGAGGGAGAGAGAGAATCCCACCAAGCAGCCTCTCCACTCAGCGCAGATCCCAACACGGGGCTCGAATCCATGACCCTGGGATCATGACTTGAGACAAAATCAAGAGCTGGACAGGATACTCAGCCGACTGAGTCACCCAGATACCCTGGATTTAAGAATTTCTAACACTGACTACTGTTTGCTTCCTTGTTGTCTGCGTCTGCTTCACCAATCAATTTTGGGTGAATGTGAAGGTAGATATCTTGGCTCTTCAGTTGACATGTCTTCAAATATAAACCCCCATTGGGGTTCTTATTGCCTAATTTAGTTAAAAATGTTACCCATAAGCCTCTGTTTCACTCTGCATTTTAAAAAATAAGTGCATTTGTGCAAGTTTAAAAAAATATCCATCTCCATATATTTACTAATGATAATATTCTCTGGTGCTTAAAATATGAGTTCCAGGGAATTTCTTGATGCCCAATTTGATTTTTTAGATAACTCTTTCTTTTTATAATAATATTGATTCATTAATAATCAAAGATTAACATTTTAGACCTCTTTATATCATGTATGTGAGAGCTTTATGAGATAGATGTGTAAACTTAAATGTTTATGTACTTGTCAACATCTTATCAAAGAATTTTGGCACACATACTTAATCTAAGCTTTGACCTGAGGCCACATTTCAGTAGAAATGCCCTGGAATTGATCTTTACCCTAAGGCTATTTCTCACTTTGAGAACATTTTGCAGGCTGAAAATGCCATTCAGATGACCATAACTATAGATTTCTAGTTTCACCTTTTTTTTTGGGGGGGGGGGGGAGTTATTTTTTTTATTTTATTTTTTTACATTTATTTATTTTTGAGAGACAGAGAGAGACAGAACACAAGTGAGGAAGGGGCAGAGAGAGAATGAGACACAGAATCTAAAGCAGGCTCCAGGCTCTGAGCTGTCAACAAAGAACCCAACACGGGGCTGGTACTCACAAACCATGAGATCATGACCTGAGTCAAAGTCAGATGTGTAACTGACTGAGCTGCCCAGGTGCCTCTTGGAGTTATTTTTATTTGTATGTTATCCTTAAGTATAGAAATCATACATGGCTACACATGACTTCAATTCTTATGCAATTACACACTCCAAACTTCAGATTCTACTTTCTTCCTTAAGATCTTACAGTAACCGCTTTTCAGCTGATTATTCGTAAATAGTCAACGTGAGCTCAAAATAGCATTTCCCACCCGGAATGGCTTCTTGAATCATATGGAGAAGATATACTTATAACAAAAGTATATCAGCCCTCTGTTTCAAGTCTTTTTTTTTTTTTAATTTTTTTTAACGTTTATTCATTTTTTGAGAGAGAGAGAGAGACAGAGCATGAACGGGGGAGGGTCAGAGAGAGGGAGACACAGAATCTGAAACAGGCTCCAGCTCTGAGCTGTCAGCACGGAGCCCGACGCGGGGCTCGAACTCACGGACCGCAAGATCATGACCTGAGCCGAAGTCGGCCGCTTAACCGACTGAGCCACCCAGGTGCCCCGAACTCTTGTTTTTAAATTATTATTATTATTTTTTTAATTTTTAAAGAGAGAGCACAAGCAGGGGAAAGGAGTAGAGGGAGAGAGAATCTCAAGCAGGCTCCACGCTCAGCATGGAGCCCATGGAGGGGCTCTGTCTCACAACCCTGGGATCATGATCTCAGCTGAAATTAAGAGTTGCGTGCTCTATGACTGAGCCACCAAGGTGTCCTTCAACTCTCTCCTTTTAGAAGTCCATCACAGAATATATGATAAAATCGAATTTATAAGCTTTTAAATAAGATAGATTTGTTAGGTACATGAATTTGGGGAAAGCAGTAATTCAGAGTCTATCACTATATCAGAATAATTTAAATACAAATGTTTTTCTTTTATAATTTTTAAGATTAATGATATAATGCATGTAGAATGGCTAACAGAACTTAGGTCATAGAAGAGGGTTAAATAAATAAATGTTCTCTTCCATTCTCCTATTTGATTTTTAAGGTTTTGATTAGGAAAGCATTATCTGTGCATGCCATTTAGCTGAAAGATTTGTAGTACATTCTCATGATATCCCATATATCATTCAAAAGTTTCCAGTATATTTTAACCCCAACCCCCCGCAAATGATGACCTCATGTACATACAATACTATTCAACACTCTGTTCTTGAGGACACATTGATTTGTCAGTTGATACACTGGTTTCTAAGCCAAATGCTGAGGTTTAAAAGTAAGATCACTTTGCCTTACCCATGAAAATTCTGATTCAGTATGTATGGAACAAGGCCAAGATTCTGCATTTTAAAAATATTTCCCAGGGGTGCCTGGGTGGCTTAGTTGATTAAGCATCCGACTTCAGCTCAGGTCATGATCTCACGTTTCATTTCCCATGTCAGGCCCTGTGCTGACAGCTCAGAGCCTGGAGCCTGCTTCGAATTCTGTGTTTCCCTCTTTCTCTGCCCCTCCCCTGCTTGCACTCTCTCTCTCTCAAAAATAAAATAAAATAAAATAAAATAAACTTTAAAAATATTCCCCAGGTAACTCTTGCAAAATGAACAAACTTTTTTTTGTTTGTTTGTTTGTTTTAATTTTAAAGAGAAGGGAAAAGATTTTATTTGAGCCTGTTAGGACAGCCGCACAGGATGCACAGTCTTCACAAAGAAAGAATGCTCTGGGGAAGAAGGAACATTTGGTACAGCTTTGTGTATGTTTTTGTGCAAAGTCTGTATGACTTTAATCTCTCTTTTTTTTTCTCCCCAGAGGTTGAGCTTGCTTGCTTGCTTATTTATTTATTTGTTTATTTACTTTTTAATAATTTATTTTTTAAATTTACATCCAAGTTAGTGTATAGTGCAACAGTGATTTCAGGAGTAGATTCCTTAATACCCTTACCCATTTAGCCCCCCCCCCACCACAACCCCTCCAGTAACCCTCTGTTTGTTCTCCATATTTATGAGTCTCTTATGTTTTATCCCCCTCCCTGTTTTTATATTATTTTTGCTTCCCTTTCCTTATGTTCATCTGTTTTGTATCTTAAAGTGCTCATATGAGTGAGGTCATATGATATTTGTCTTTCTCTGATTAATTTCTTCTAGCATAATACCCTCTAGTTCCATCCACATAGTTGCAAATGGCAAAATTTATTTCTTTTTGATTGCTGAGTAATACTCCATTCTGTATATATACCACTTCTTCTATATCCATTCATCCATTGGTGGACATATGGGCTCTTACCATACTTTGGCTGTTGGTGATAGTGCTGCTATAAACATTGGAGTGCATGTGCCTTTTCGAAACAGCATACCTATATCACTTGGATAAATACCTAGTAGTCCAATTGCTGGGTTGTAGGGTAGTTCTATTTTAATTTTTTGAGGAACCTCCATACTATTCTACAGAGTGGCTGCACCAGCTTGCATTCCCACCAACAATGCAAAAGAGATCCTCTTTCTTCACATCGTTGCCAACATCTCTTGCTGCCTGAGTTGTTAATGTGAGCCATTCTGACAGGTGTGAGGTTGTGTCTCATTGTGGTTTTGAGTTGTAGTTCTCTGCTGATGGGTGATATTGAGCATTTTCTCATGTGTCGTTTGGCCATCTGGATGTCTTCTTTGGAGAAGTGTCTGTTTCATGTCTTTTGCCCATTTCTTCACTGGATTATTTGTTTTTTGGGTATTGAGTTTGGTAAGTTCTTTATAGATTTTGGATACTAACACTTTATCTGATATGTCGTTTGCAAATATTTTCTCCCATTTTTCAGTTGCCTTTTAGTTTTGCTGATTGTTTCCTTCACTGTGTAGAAGCTTTTTATTTTGATGAGTCACTGTGTAGAAGCTTTTTATTTTGATGAGGTCCCAGTAGTTCATTTTTGCTTTTGTGTCCCTTGCCTCTGGAGACATGTTGAGTAAGAAGTTGCTGCGGCCAAGGTCAAAGAGATTTTTGCCTGCTTTCTCCTAGAAGATTTTGATGGTTTCCTGTCTTACATTTATGTCTTTCATCCATTTTGAGTTTATTTTTGTGTATGGTTTAAGAAAGTGGTCCAGGTTCATTTTTTTTTTTTTTTTTTTTGCATGTGTATGACTTTAATCTTATGGGAACCAGAGAGGGTTTTTTATTTTTCTTATGTTTGGAATGCTCTCTTTGGTTCTTTCTTTCTTTATTTATCTATTTACTTTAAAGAAGCAGATTTACAATGTGTGCTCAGAGCATAAATAGAGCCCATACTTTGAGGTTTTGTAGAATCATTTTGATCTTGGCAAATGTTAAAGTATAGCTCCTGGGATCAGGGTCTACAAATGTTAAAAGTTGAAAATTCCCCTTATCACTCTGATATATACTCATTCTGTTAGATTACAGAAATTGATATATGCCCCTTTTTCTCTAATCTGAAAAATAACATCACAGTAGAAAAAAACCTTAATAGATGAACAGAAAGCAATTATTCATAAATTAATAAGATACTGTTGGTAAAAGTATCCATTGGCAATCTTCAGATATAGCTCATTTTTCTTAGATTAATAGTTTAGTGTTATTTTCAGAAGAAAAAATACTATCACTGGGCTCAAAGACCTGAACTTTTATTGAGAATTATATAATTTAAAATGATTATATAAGTTGTGTGATACATACTTGATATTTCAAGTCATCAAAAATTTCATATTTTTTTCTATTTTTTGTCTATAATATCTAGCTAGCTTTCCCCTTTTCTTTAGATTCTAGCAAGCCAAGAAGAGACTTAGTAACTCCTGATGAAATATGTTGTACAAAAGGAACTATATTGCTAGTGAAGAGAATGTATTAAATAGATTTCCGCATGTAACCTCTGTTAAAAGATTAACCTTTAAAAAAATTATTTCCCATATTCTGTTAGTAATTTCACAGTTTAATTGAGCTGTATCCAGAGGATAAAGTTTTAGTTCAAGAAAGTTTTATTACCACAATCTTTAGTCATTTAGTACCCAGGCCCCCCCCTTTTTTTTTTTTTTTTTTAGAAATATGAGCACAAAGGGTACCTTAGTCCTTTGAGCTGAAAATGTTGGTCTTGGTGTTTTTTTGAAAAAAATATATGATAGTATTGCTGTTATGATTCCTTTGGGTGAGATAATCTGCGAATGGTGACAAATGCTGTTAAATTTCTCCTATAACTGCAGGGTTTGGATTCAGTAATCGCTGCATAGAAGTTGCCTTAAATCAAAATAAGTGGTTGTTTGGCAACAGTGTCTGGCCAAGAAGTTTGTTCTGGCCCTTTTGCCAGTAAGTTATTTTAATAAATGCTTCTGATTTTCTAATCAAAAACTAAAAAAAATGAAAAAAAATAGAGTTTAAAGGAATGATTGGAGTTAATACAATGAGTGTGTAAACTCAGGATAATTAAGAGAAATTAAGTAGAAAAATTCCAGTTTTTCTACTTCAGCTTATTTTAATGAAAAAGATAGATAGGTAGACAATAAATCATTAACTGGTTTTTGATCTATAGAAATATTAAGAAAACCTTATAATTGATAATGGGGATAAAACATGTAAGCATAAAACAAATTAGGATTTAATAATTTATGTAAAAGATGCATTAAGTACCAGTAGTCACAGGAAAAAAACAAAAACAAAAACTTCAACTGGGTATCATGGAAAGCTTCAAGAAGAACAAATTATTTGTGGAAGTAAATAATTGGTAGGATTAAGTCATTTGTAATGTATGAAAGGTAGGTCAATGGACTTCAAAAGATCAAGTGTGATGATATTCACAATCTTGTTAATTCAATCCCTTGTAGTTTGCTCCATTTCTGTACCAGTGATTATTGCAGAACTAAGGATCTGGGCTGTGTATAGATGATGATCTTTATTTTTGCATCCATAAACATGGTGGCTCAGTAGGTTAAGCATCCAACTCTTGATTTCGGCTCAGGTCATTATCTCACAGTCATGGGATCAAGCCCCCAGTCTGGCTCAGCACAGAGCACAGAGTGCAGAGCTTGCTTGGGATTGTCTCCCTCTCTGCCTCTCTCTCTGCCCCTTCCTGGCTGGTTCTCTCTCCCTTTATCTCAAAATAAAAAGCTGAAAAAAATAGAAGGAGTACACCAAAAGTGTGATGCAGTAAAGCAATTGCATTTTAGGAAAATATCTAGTATTTAGGTAACCCTATATTTTGGGATCAAATTGATATCCAAGTGAATTTACTGTATGCAATCTCTAATATATAAAGAAAACTTTTCTCCTGTAATCAAAGAGAGACAGATTGGCACTGGTCAGAAAATCACTGCTGCCCTCATACCAGATAGAAATCTTTCACATTTTAATTCTTTACCACTAATTAATTTTATTTTTTAAATAATAATAAACATAATTTAATGCAATATACTGTTATCATACATGTTATTGATGAAGGCAAGGAGGAATGAATTTGTGGATAATGAATAAGTTCCACATTTAGGTATCTAAACGTTTTTAAGATTTTTAATGGTCTTATTTGGCATTCAGGTGAGTAATTCTGAGTCATATTTGACAGTTTCTCCCTAATTTAGTTGATGGTTTGAACTTTCTTCAGAAGCATTGTTTTCCTGGGAATGTTTATCTTCAAAATTATTTCACGAATCATGAAGCAAAATTCTGTGCATTTCATAGTTATTAGGTGAAGCAAAATGTGACCACTGATACAAGAATCAGTCACAGACACAGAAAAGAGGCTGTCTCAAAACTCAGACTTCAAGGCATCTTCAATAGTCCTGTGGATGTCAACCACATTTATTAGCAATTAGTTACCATATCTAGACATGGCAGATGGCAAATTGTTCTTCAAACAGCAAATAGAAAAATAATTTTAAAAGTTGGTGCACATTAATAGGAATAGAAACAGTCTTTAGAGAAGTTTTCCAAGCCAGCTGAATTCGTTTTTGGTTTTGAGAGGCCCATTTCATGCAGACCAGATTAACTATAATCATATGCATCCACAAAAGACATTGTGATATTGAATGTTACTATATTGTAGGGACTTTGCCTTTTTTATATATTATTTCAGCTAGGTTTACACAATCACTGAAGTTGATATTTAATTTATAAACTTGGTTTGCTGATATGAAGAAAAGTAAATTCGTTAATGCCATAAGACAAGAATGCTAATTTCACATGGTGTTTGTTTAATTCCATAGGCAATATATGGTGTTTTAATAGTTAGAAAACCAATACATAGCATATTAGAAAACCAGTACACTTAGAAAATTTAAAAAAAATGATTTGGAAAGGAATTAATTATAGTCAGGTGGCCCACTCTTATTTCATCTAGTTGTTTTTCACAAAACAAAAACATGTATAATTTATTAGAATCCGTTGTTTTCTTCAAATAGTCATTCTCAAATGAAATCAGAGTGAATGATTTTAAAATAGTGGATCTGCTTTAATCTGGTACAACATTATTACAAATAATAAAGGAAATACTCCTCATGTTGTAAAACCTCTCTGTGAGATTTTTATTTCATGGAACACATCTGAACCTAAATTAGCCTGTATAGTGTACAACGTCTTCAGATGTACTAGCCTCTGAAGACGTTGTACACTATCTTGTTTTTGTTTCTATTAAAAGTTTATCAGAGGACACGACTACTTTGGAAATTAAGGAAGGGTCTAGAAAAATAATACAGGTTTTCAGTTCAGAGAACTACATCACTGAAAATAATAACTTTGGAGGTGAGGTCACACAACTGAGCTCTTTGGAACTACACCTCAAGAATGGTACTCCTGATACAGCAGAATTATTTCCTTTAAAATAATAGTAGAACAATAGATAGAAGGCAAGCAGCACAGGGAAGATGCTATAGCTATGCACTGGTGCATAAAAATGGGGCTGGAAGGAGAGATTCCAGGGGCCGTCCGAACAAAGTCTGGCCTAGAGAGTGACAGCCACTTAGCACTGCACCTCCCGATTGTAGAAACCTTATGAAAGCCCTTCTGCACCTGCACATGTAGCCACAGAATGTGGATTCATATCCTGGCTCTGGTCCTGAGGTGCACACTTCTGTGGGATGCCCACTCCCATAGCCTTCTGTCTCCTTGTCTCTACTTTATCACAAATCCTAGATAACAAAACCTAAATCATACAGTGGCATTATAGAACAACATTCCGTGCTCTGGGTTGGAGCCACAAATTTCACAGTTGAATCTCAGTCCCACCATTTTAAAATTTGCAACTGCGGTCAACTCGTTTTGTTTTTCCAAACCTAAGTTATTTCATTGGTAAAAGGAATATCGTAAGCTGTGATACTGAGTATTTGTGAGAATCAGATGAAATAAACAATACAAAGTGTTTAGCAGAAAATACACACCCAACGAATGAAAAATAAATGTCAGTTTTCAGTGCAAATATTTCTGAATGATTTCCACTTCTGCTGCATGACTATCTCATATATAATAGAAATTTAGAAGAACCATTTCAGAAAGTGAAATACTGACATAATGTAGATATAATTATCTTTTATATGTTAGAGACAGAGCTAGATGCATTTTACTATGCTTTTCACTTCTTTTGAGCATATTTGTGCACTGCAAACTCTCATGTCTCTGACACTTTATTTTCTCCTTGATAACTCATTAATGCAAGAAAAGGGCCTCTCCTAATATAAAGCAAACTTAATTTCTTACACACTCTGTTGATCCTCTTTCCGACACTACCTTTTCTTGGCTGAAACTTCTAAATCGGTTCTCAATCAGTCCCCTTCTTTAGGCCCTTGTTCCTAGCCTGGATTTTTTTTTTTTGCACTTTCTTATGAATTAACATTGGATAGCTTTTATTAATTATGTTATCAAAGAATATCCCCCACCCTTCATATTTGGTAAAATTCTGGCTACTTGCTTGATGGCTCTCATTGTAACTGCAATGTGTCTTTCTTCTCATAGTTTAGGAAGTGTGTTTACTGTGTTGGTGTGTGAGTGTGTGTGTGTGTGTGTGTGTGAGAGAGAGAGAGAGAGAGAGAGAGAGAGAGAGGCAGTTATACAGAAGGGTTTTTCCTTATTACCTTACTAATATTGTTTTATTATGATCACACAAATTATTTTCCCATTAGGCAAACAGTAACACTTATATTAAAATACTACATCAGATATTAGAGACAGTGGTGATGGTTTAATTTTTAACTATTTAATATTCAGTATAATTTAGAGAGCCCAAATTGCAGTTTAGAAGAACAATTTTTATTATGGCACTTAGAAACTATTGATTATTATGATCACTATTGTTATTTTGCTCTTGGGTGATTCTAATTCACATTCATGATCACGTTATCAGTTTCCACAGTAAATATGGGAAAACACAACATCAATCATAAATATTAAGAGGTCTGTGCAACATGAATGCAGAAATAGAACATGAAGAATTGTTGAGACAAATTAACATAAGCTGTTTCTGAAACTAAAGTAGAATAAGACATTATTAATAAAAATATTTACTTTTTTCTCTCCATACTTATTTTCTTCCTTTTTGCCAAACTTAATGTTATATTTATTTTGCATTACAATTGAAGAATAAAGTAGCAATTTAATTAGGAGGAGAAAAGTAATGTCACTTCAACATAATACATTCATCATCAGAATTGCCATGTAACAGAATAAACTCTCAAGATCAACTGTGGATGGCACATTAATACATGACTTCTCTGGTTTATTAAGTCTATTACCAAATGAAATTTCTCAATTGTTCAGTCAACTGAGTGTGAAGAAAATTCTAAATAGTTCATATAGGTAAAATACAGGTTTTAAGTTGGTACTTTAAGTATAGAGCAGTATAGATTCATCTCAACACATTGTAATCTGTAAAAATTATCCCAGAAACATTTTAAACAAAAGGAAAAGGTAACAAACATAAAATTATACTGTATGGATGCATTATGTATTGAATTATAACTAGTAATACAGTAATTTCAAAGATATCTATTTATTTATACCTACATTCAAATAAATATAGTTCCTATCATAATTTCAATTATATATGCATATGTATAATATATACTGTATTGAAATCTGGGGTTTATGAAGAGTATGTCAACTGTATCTTTGAGGAATGGCAACACAGAGAGACTAAATGATTTATTCCTAATATTTTAGCAGTCAGAGGTACAGTTGGGACACAAATTTCAGTCTTTTACTCTAAATCCTGTATTCTTCCATTATGGAATGGCATGTGTGTAATTGAATCAAAGACCTTGAAAGGGTCCTTTGAGATCATCTGAGTTAGACTTGTGCCTTCATGCAAATCTAACTATTCATAACTGATAGCTTCAAGAAGATATCTATGACCTTCCTTATGCTTCCTCTCCCAGCAGAAATCTCCCTTCTTTCAGTTCCAATTCATTTACTTATCTATGACTCCCAGTGGCCATGATGAACAAAAAGAGAGAAGGAGAGAGGGCAAACACTTCTAGGTGTATACTCCCTAATTGGTTTTGTTCCCTTTGTTCTTTTCCCAGGATCTAACTATTTTAAAGACCAGTCAAAATGTTAAAAATATTGGTATGTTGATTTTTTCTGATCATTGGCTATTAGGCTTTTGACTTTTAAAATTATGTCAATTCTTAGACCTATTTTTATCAAATATAATCAAATATAATTTCTAGCTTGTAGGTTGTCTTATTTAGTTGCTCAGACTTTGTTATACTTTTCTCATCATGAGTAAGCATTAGTAATTCTTTTTCATAGGATTATCAGTTATATTTTCTCTAATAAATTACTTTGTTTTGTGCAATACTAATTTTATAGTTTTTCTTCCAAAATATTCAGTATATTTATTTTGTCAGTGCAATAAAAAAAATAATATGATGAGTTCTCAGCAAAAAATTGTATTGGGACACTAATTAGTACCTTTCTACTTAAATTATGAGAAACAGGTGAGATGACCTAAGTGATTTTCAGCTAATATTTCAAGCATTTTATTTGATTGGCATTTTAACAAATATATTTAATAGAAAAATTGTTAGATTTTGCTGAAATGTGACCTTTATTTTTCCTTCGTTCCTTGTTTATCCAAGAGTTAACAGTGACAGCATTTGAGGGGTACCTGGGTGGCTCAGTAGATTAAGCATCCAACTCTTGATTTCGGCTCAGGTCATGATCTCATGGTTCGTGAGGTCGAGCCCTGCATCTGGTTCTGCACTGATAGCGTGGAGCCTGCTTGGGATTCTCTCTCTTGCCCCTCCCCTGCTCTCTCTCTCTCTTTCTCTTTCTCTGTCTCTCTGAAAGTAAATAAATAAACTTAAAAAATAAACAGTAACAGCATTTGAGAGGTTTATTTTTTTATATATATTCACATAAACTTTTCAGATACTCAAAGTTACATTTTACATTGCTGATTAAATTTTTTTCTTCCTATTAGTTGCTAATTGCAAAGGAAAAAATCATTACAGTGAAGATATCTGTCTTTATCTGTGTAAATGCAATTGGCTCTTTTAATAATGGGACACTTTATTCACCTATGTTATGATGAGAATAAAGTACACAGGCTCATGTATGATTTATTTCTTTTAAAACACAGATATAACTTCTAGAGTATAGGAAATAAAAGGATAGAGGAACAAAATAAATTATGTTAGAAGAATACCATTATATAACACTAAAATGTGGAGCAATTTAAATGATAACTGGCAGGGACCCTTCAAAAAGTTCATTTTATCACTTCTTGGCTCCCACAGAGAAATGGCGATCACATTTTTGTGAAAGGCAAATGTCAACAAGAGGAGCAGATAGCATCACCTATTTCCCACAACTTTCCACACAACTGGAGTGCAGAAACTATCACAAACTTTAAAGAACATGTAGTGAATGGGTGAAGAAACCAGAGAGTAAATTTCTAAACTTAAACCCTTTCAAAGAATTACTTTAGAACAGATATAACAGAGGAGATGCTGACAAGGCCTTCATAAAGAAAACACAGATCAGGGGCTCCTGGGTGGCTCAGTACATTAAGCGTCCGACTTCAGCTCAAGTCATGATCTCTCTGTTCACGAGTTCGAGCCTGAGTTCGAGCCCTGCATCGGGCTGTTTGCTGACATCTCAGAGCCCGAAGCCTGCTTCAGATTCTGTGCCTCCCTCTCTCTTTGCCCCTCCCCCACTCATACTCTGTTTGTCTGTCTCTCTCTCTCTCTCTGTCAATCTCTCTCAAAAATAAATAAAAACATTAAAAAAAAACACGCAAATCATATCAACTGGGATTTACACGGGAGGGGGAATATCCTATCTGAATTAGAACTTGTTGGTAACAGGTCTGAACTTTGGAGCATCACAGCACTGGCTGTGGAGGAGACAAAGTAAAAGGACTTGGAAAATGTGTAGAAAGAAGAGCCACGGTTTGGGGTGTATCCACAAAGGCATATTGTGTTAGTAGCCATCCTTTAGATGACTGTTGGAGACAGAGAGAGGGTAAGCCCTACGGGATCTTGGCAAGTGTCAGAGGAAAGGGAGGTACTGCTAACTGATTTCATTAAAGGTTTAATTTATGTAAAAACACAATTTAATTGGAAAAAAGTAAAGAATACGCGTTTAAGCTATAAAACAGAATAAACAATGGGATGTTAAAAGGTTTAGGGTAATGACAACCATACATTGTTAAATTGGGTAGAAACACTTTTGACTTCCGTCTTCTGATCCATTGTCCTTAACTATGCTATGCGTTTTATGTTATGCAGTCACAAAAAACTAAATCCGAAATCTGAACTCTTTTTAGGGTCTTTTCACCAATAAAAAAATAACTAAATCGTATCTTCCAAAAAACTGGATTTTTTCCCACTAATTCTCCCAGGTTTATTAAACTTCTCCTTTAATATTCAATCCTTGTTTTTGGATGGGAAACTCATAACACAGAATAGTGGCTAAGGAGACAAAGGTCAAAAGTGCCTTTACCCACTTTGAATTGAATGCTATCTTCAATAAGTCTTTTAACATGCCTTCTTTGTTTTTTTTTTTTTCTTCCATTAAGAAGTGTGTTGGAGAATATGTTTAGCACCTTAATTGTTGTGATGATATCATGGGTGTATGCATAAACATTCAGATTGATCAAGATATATACATTTAATTGTGCAATTTTTCATATGTCAATTATACCTCAATAAAGTCTTCTATGACATTCACTCTGTCCTATAATTTAGGGTTGATATTCTGTTGATCACACTAAACTATAAACGTCTTGGTAAGAATCTTTTAATTCTTTAAAAGCTTTTAAGGCAATTTGTAAGTGTATTATACTGTGGAAGTCACTCCTCCTGGTATTCTTACCAATTGCTTCATAAGAATTATTTTTAGAGAAAAGGACAGGATTATAACAGAGCTTTTACTTGTTTAAAATAACATTATTTTGGGATACTGGTAGTTTTTGTGAATATAATACACAATTTATTCTGAATTTTTGTACAGCTGAACATGCATTAATTATTCTTTGTGCTTCATCAGAATGAAATGATTATGGGCTCTTAAAATAATTCTAGAAGAATGTTTTTAAAAGAGCTAAAATTTTATGCCAAAATCTTCTTTAAAGAGATTTATAATCAGTATTTAAATTAGTGCTTATCAATTTTTTAAATGTCAGAATTTTATAACATTTTATGTTCTCTATAATTATTTGAAAATGTAATGAATTTTCCTTATGGTACCTTCATTAGGAGACGTGGTTGTTACTATATAATCATAGATGAACTTCACATTTGTAAAGCTGTGTTTTATTACTTCATCTATGTTACAGTTAGCTCAGTAAACCTTATTCGGGCCCTAAGATTATTATTCCTATATTATGCTAAGCATGGTTCTTGAATAACTGAGTTGTGAATTTCTGAATTCAAGTATTTGAAATGCAAAAAATCTTTCAGATCATTTAATTCTCTATTCAAACTTTTAGATAGTTTGGGAACTATCTGGAAAAATACTATCTATTCCACATAATGAAGGAATTATGAGAATTTTGGTCATTTCTAAAATAAAATACAATAAAGTCCTTGTGAACCTTATCTCAAATTTCCTTGTCTTTCTGACTTACTGATTTATGCTGAATATAAAAGCAGTGCAATATTAGGCAATGACTGAGCCTCATAGCATTTTTATTTATTCTTGAAAGTATTTAAGAATCATGGTTTCTTTTTTTATCTCCAAAACACTATTTTTCTGGGGTGTGTGTGTGTGTGTGTGTGTGTGTGTGTTGTATACATGTACCCAGTACACTCAAGTGTGTGTTTACTTTTTTGTGCACATTGTTCTTCTTGCACCTTAGATCCTTAGATAATGGTGATGATAATGACGATTTCTCTTCCTCCTTGTCATTGTCGTCGTCTGCTGCTGCTTTTTCTTTTTCTTCTTCTTCTTCAACATACTTCAACTGTTGCTCTAATAGGAATCTTTTAATTTGAAAGTCTAGGTACTTGCTTATGTGAAGACTTCTGTCTTAAAACGTATTTTTGAAGAAGTCATTTCTGCCAAGCTACTATTTAGAGCTTCCCTTAATCTCCAATATTCCAAAATTTCACAACAATATGTCTGGATATGGATTTGCTGTGCCTTATAGCATGATTGGAATATGCTGGGTTATCTCTTCTCTGTAAAATACTACATCTTTTCAGAAATCAAACATTCCTTAAGACGTCTCATTGTATTTTTAATGTTTCATAACCATCTCTGTCAAATGTGATGTCTTCTTGTCTCACGTTCAGCAAAACCATCTTTCAGTCAGTTCATTTTCTAGTCTTCTGTATCTAGCCCATTGTTTACCACATTCATTGAACTTCTAATTATTTTCCCTTTTTTGTTTCTTTGGAAATGTTAAGTGTTGTTACTTTATATCCCATAGTTGCTACCCTTAGTATCTGTTAAATTTATTTTTTCTAGTGATTCTGGCTCATAGTGTCTCGTTTCCATGAGTTTATATCTGTGTTTGTATGAGATGAAGAGGGAAAAAGGGGAGAATAGAGATTCTTGTTTTTGCATTTTATAGGAATATAATGAGGCCTAGATTAAAAGTCATTGCTAGATAGATACTTTGCATTTGTTTCCATAAATATTTACCTGAGGAAAATCAGTTTAGACTAAGTCCTTGGCCCAAAGTAAGGGCAGGAGTTTAACATCACACAGATCTTAGGAATTTTAGGCATGTGCCCATTTGAAGGCTGGTTTTGATGATAGATTCTGAGGACATTCTCTTGTGTTCCTATCCTGCAAGTATGATGGCCACAATAGACATATTTTATCACCTTCCTCCCTGTTTCTGTGAGCTTTCTTCTAGTTGCTGCAATCAATTTTCTGGGAGAACCCACCTTTATGAAGATTCTCTTGGTTTTGATTTCTCGGTTTGTTTGGGCCCCACTTGTGCCGCCTCCTTTCTGTGTTTTGTTACAAAGGAAAATCTAGGCAAGTGGGATTTAATACATGTTCCTTGGTGGCCACCACCTGCACATGCTTGATTTCTTCCCTGTTTGCATGTGATTTTGGCTTCTGGATATTTCTCTAAATTGTTGCTATTGTACAGGATAACTACATGGCATGTGGCCAAAAACTGAAGGCTCCATTGTGATCTTACATTTATGTTGTTAGAAGATAAGTTCAGAGAAAATGGGTGAAAAAAAGCCATAGCAATTATAGCATCTGATTCAATATTTATGTTTACTAACTTAACAGCTTAAGTGATGTTTGTTATTTCTCCCTGCTTTTAAAACTATCTGTGAAAGAAAATACCTTTAATTTTATTTTTTTAAATCCAAAGTTACTACCATCATTGAGAGTTAAGCACGAAGAAGTGATAAACTTCAATTTCTACCTTATTTAAGTTTCCTTCCTTAGATCATTTTTAAAAAGAAAGTTTAGAACAAAATGGAACAGAGCTATGACTACAGTCATTTAGTTGGTGTTGATCACATAATGTACAGCTATTTGAACTGTTTTCTGAAATTGCAAAAATAAAAGCAGTTTTCTGTTACTTGTTGAGTTTTTAGCCTGTATAATTTTGCATATTTTATGTTACAAACAGATGAATAAACTTAAATGTTTGAATGGCTACAAAATACTTCTTATAGAAGAAACTATGTTTTCATTTAGGGAATGAAAGTGTTAATTTAATTAATGAGGCCCTTTCTTTTCCTATATTTAATTTTCACATTAATAAAAAGATTCTGAATTTATCTCCTAAAGTTTTCCAATTCTCACACACATCTTCGTTTATGTGAACGTATTTACCCAGTTCTTAAAAAATGAAATTATCAGGCAGTTGAATGGGCTTGGGTTTGCTTCATATTTCACTAGTGTCCCATTGTCACAGATTTAGGTAAGTTCTACACAGACACCTAACCAGACAATGGTAACAGTTAGCATTTAAACTGAGTCTTCTTACCTTAAAAGGGAAAAGAATACTGTAATCTCCAAACTATAAGTTTGCCGACTATAATACATCATCAACTTCTTGAATCCATCTAATTGGTACTCAAAATGTTTACCACGACAAATGACTATATTCATTGGCTGTCTTTATTTTCATTATGTTAATGTTTAATTCACTGTTGATGTTTAATTTTTTTATGTAACATCAAGTTGTTAACTATGGAAAGTCAGGCCCAAATTCCTAGAATTCAGCAAAGAAGCAGAAAGTGTTTCAAGAACAATGTAGGGAGAGACTCTAGATTAGAATTAACTGAACATCAGGGAAGAATAATTAAACTTCACTGCTTCTGAGGCAGTTGGAAAAGCACAGAGAAAAAACTCTTTATTTAACTTTACTGAATATTTAAAAGCAGGTATATCTGATTCTAGAAATTTACATTTGTCATATAGTTTGAAACATTTTGGTGTATTTGTGAAGTTTGATGGAATGTACACATTCATCATTAGTATAATTGTTATTTTAATGCTACTGTTTTCCCTCTTTGTGGGATCTTGTACTTTGCTGAGGAAAATGCTTCTGAATTCAATCATTAGTCTTCATCCTGCTTTATTATTAGAACAAAACAGAGACTAAATTTAGGAATAACTCAAATCCAAGCTTCTTGTTATTAGAGATCTCCATACCTATATTATATTTGTATCTATACCTTTATCTATATCTATATTCTATCTACATCTATGAGATAAGTGGACTCCCACTATGACATTCTACATTGTGACCTTGACTGGCACATACCCTGACTTGTCACTCTGAATTAGCTATATTGTGTTTTTTTTTCTTATCATATTATAAGGTATCATGTGATCAAGTTTTGGACTCCAGATCCAGACTACCCAAATTTGAAATCTGAAACTGCCACCAACAAATTTCACTCTCCTGTATCTCCCTGTTGTCATCAGTGGCAGTGACCATGATAGTAGCTATCTTATAGTTTGTTAGGACAATTAAAGGAGTAAAGCTCTTTGACTAAAACTGTGTCTGTGGTAACTGCTATTTGTGTCGTTTGTTAAATAAATGAACATAAAAATCCTTGGGACTCTTGCCCTAGTTTCAGCGTGAATGGCATATTCCCATTTTTAAATGTATGTATAAAAATGTATAAATATTTTAAGGGAATATTCAAAAATACTCAAGAAGCATGGATAATGAGATTAAAATGAAGTTTCACGGGGCGCCTGGGTGGCTCAGTCGGTTAAGCGTCCGACTTCAGCTCAGGTCACGATCTCATGGTTCGTGAGTTCGAGCCCCGCGTCAGGCTCTGGGCTGATGGCTCAGAGCCTGGAGCCTGCTTCCGATTCTGTGTCTCCCTCTCTCTCTGCCCCTCCCCCATTCATGCTCTGTCTCTCTCTGTCTCAAAAATAAATAAACATTAAAAAAAAAATTTTAAATGAAATTTCACTTCAGAAATTATACCGAATAATTCAGAAATTATTCAGAATAATAACCAATATCAGGTCTGGGTATTTTAATACAAATAAGATTTATATTATTTTTTCATGTACTACAGACATCTAGAAGTACTTTTTGAATTTACGGAAATGTGTTTTCCCAATTCTGCATACTATTCTGTCATATGGGTATATTTTAAGTTATTTAATCTTACCCTGTGTTAAATTAGATATATATACATCAAGTTGTATAAAGTTTATATATATAAAACTGTAAAATCAGGAAGAAATGTTCACTTTGAAAGGCAAACAGCTATTCCACTCTATGGATCATTGCAACTCGGTTCAGGAGAGAGGAATGTGCTTTTAATGGGAGAAGAAGTCTCCTTATGGGGCTGAGTACTAACTTAGGCCGGCCAAGCTAGTACTCCAATAGGTCCAAGCTAGTATTCCAAGCTAGTACAACCAATAGGTTGTGAAGTTCAACAAATTTTTATATGTTTATTTTGTGTCATTTCTAGTGGAAGTTTTTTCAGCTGTTTTATTGAATACTAAGTTATTTTAAAATCAAAAGGAATGTTGGGGCACCTGGGTGGCTCAGTCGGTTAAGCACCCCACTCTTAATCTCAGCTCAGGTCATGATCTCACAGTTTTGTGAGGTCGAGCCCCGTGTCGGGCTCTGTGCTGACAGTGCGGAGCCTGTTTGGGATTCTCTCTCTCGTCTCCCTTGGCCCCTCCCCCACCATGCCATTTCTGTTGCTCTCTCTCAAAATAAACATTAAAAAAAATTAAATTAAAAGACTTTAAAAAAATCAAAAGGAGTTTCATTTAGAGAATGTCATAGATGTCAACTTTTTGAACCAGACTTAAAATAGAAACATAGTTAAGAAGTAGAGAAAGAAAAAGGAAATGAAAGTTTGTCACCCCATTATGTTCAATTTATTGTATCTTTCCAGTTTGTTATAAGAAATAATATGCTTTTAATGAAGGGATTTAGAAAGGATGATTTTGGTGCTAGGTGTACCATCATAAGCCTAATTGATCACAAGGCAATTATTCATGTTTATTCCAAAGTTTTATGCTATCTCCTATATTTGACTTTTTAGTAACCTACATACATCACGGTATAAAGAAACTATTACCTATAGACTGAAACTAATTTATGAAACTTTCCAGCCTTAAAATTTTCTTTATGATAAACACATCACATTTATATGTAAGTACACATTACCAATAGCATCACATATTATTATTACCAATAAGATGTTACTGCCACATAAGATTTTAATAAATATCAAATATTTTTGTACAATTAAATAAATTATAATAAATTAGACATAGGTAAAATATTTTCTATGTGAATGAATTCAAAATGAAAACATAAATTAAGAAATTAAGTCCAGACAACAGTTCTTATGTTTGCTATCAAAATAGTACAATCATGACAGCAGGCATAGGTGGGGAGGGGAAAATGACAGAAAGAAATCTATATGTTGAGTGTCTGTGGTTCATATTTGATGTTAAGAAAAGTATTCAAAACTCAAAAGACAAATCAGGGCATATATTGAATTTTGTGGTAAAAACCAAGTGGTTTCCCTAATAAAATTTTACAAATTATAATTACCGTAAGCCCAATATTTCAGTATGTCTTAAAAATCTAGCCCTAAATTGTACAAGAAATTATTCACCATTGAATTCACTTACACATTACATATGCATTATACATTAATGATCACTTAGGTGTTGAGGAATTCTCTTTCTCTCTTTCATTTTTTTCCCCTAGACTGAAAAAAGTCTAGATGAAGCAACAGTCTTAACAACAACTGTCATTTTGAATAAAGATATATTTGTTTAACTTGGAAAATAGTAAGTAAAATAAGAATTAGCTGAGGATAGTTGAATTCATGTTACTGAATGAAAATTATTGTTGGTTTACTAAACATTTAAATTTAGAGATGAAAAAATATATAAAAACTAATAGTTTCCTTTAAGGTTTTATATTACCTTTGAATCCTTTCTAAGCAACTGATTAAATTTCATGACCAAATGTATACCTAAGAGAATTGCCTTGTCTATTTCTGCTCAGATTTGGTCTTCCTTTCCTGCTTTGATGTATGTGATGCTGTTTTTAATCACACACTAGTCTAATTATTTTATTTGTTCCATAATGTGTAAACATTCTGATCAAGAATATTCCTCTAGTCTACCACAGCACCTAGTGAATCTGATCACATTCCTAGAATTCCTAATATTAATTGCTTATTTAAATTTGTGGCATTTGTCAAGAATTTTCTGTAAGTTTATATAAAATTAGTTTCTCAAGATTTCAGAATGCTCTTAACTGATTAGGTACACAATTATTGATCACTTATTATTCAACAGGCACTATTAATTTATGGTATAGTAGCTATAGAGTCCCTGCTTTCAATGAGGTCACTATTTAGTAATCTATCGGAATGTGATATCCACTGGCTGTTCTGCAAGCAGAGGATAAAGACGGTTTAGACAGTAACTGAGCCGATTTGATGCAGGATTAGCAGGGCTGTAGTGAGGACTTTCCGAGCAAAACAGAGAAACTGAAGTTAGTCCAGCAATGTTGAAGAGAAGGCTATATGTAAGCGTGTCTCAAGCAGCAATGTAGAGGTGATTCAGGAAAGTTCTATTGTATTGACCTCGCTTTGACAGATGAAGAGAAATAAATCAGATGGCTGCCTGTGCAAGTGGAATTATCCAAAAAGTATTATTTTATTTTATTTTATTTTATTTTAAAAATTTTTTTTTAACATTTATTTATTTTTGAGACAGAGAGAGACAGAACATGAATGGGGGAGGGTCAGAGAGAGGGAGACACAGAATCTGAAACAGGCTCCAGACTCTGAGCTGTCAGCACAGAGCCCGACGCGGGGCTCGAACTCACGGACCATGAGATCATGACCTGAGCCAAAGTAGGCCGCTTAACCGACTGAGCCACCCAGGTGCCCCCAAAAAGTATTATTTTAAATAGAGACTAGTCACATATATAGTGAACAATTAAGCAATAGCATGTCTCATGAAATCTGTGAAGGAAATGAACAGGGTGCTGTAATAGAAGATAATAGGTTAGAAGGAGATTAAGAGGTATAGCTTTCAAAGAATTGGGGCTGTGGCTGTGGGAGTTGAGTATAGTCCTAGGGAAAAAGGTAAGTAAAATTGCTTTCTGGTGGAAAGAGTGCTTGTCACAGTCTAGGAGCTGCTAGAATGTTGCTAGAGAGTTGGAGTCAGATGAGTTTAGAAGAAAAGTTACATGACTTGGAATTGCTTATAAACATTGGGACTGGAGGAAACAGGAGAAAGTGCAGGGTAAGGAGTTGGATGTGATTAAGTGCAGTTGTCTGATAAGTGGATGAAAATATGCTCAAACTTATTAGAGGCTATCAGGGTAAAGCTCCGCGTGTTCTTAAGAAAGTAACAAAGTTCATTGTTATTAAAACTGTGATATATATGTGCTTTCTTGTATCCAGTTAGTGTGCATGTAATTGATATTTGGAGGAAAATTCTTGTAGTTATCAAATGCACATTTCTCTTGACCCAGTTTTAAAAACTCATGGAAACTAACTAGGAAAAACTTACAACTTCTCTATTTAACCTATTAATATTACTGAGAAAATTTGTCTTAATCTATTCACATGTATGGAAATATATTTATAATCCATTTATCTTTGTTTAATTTATATTATTTCCCTACATAAAGACTATCATTTGACTTTGTTTTAAAAAGTATATATTTCTGTTGGATGACTATATCGTATACCTGAAATTAATATAACAGTGTATATTAACTAACTGGAGTTAAAATAGAAACTTAAAATTTTTTTAAATTAAAAATTAGATTTCTTCATGTCGCCAAATAATATAAATAGTATCTTAAGAAAATATTCACAGTTAGCTTAAAATGTGTTTTGCTACTATAATACATCATATTGATTTAGTTTCTTTAAAATAGTAGCCTGACAAGAGCAATATTAAGACATTTCTCATGTGTTGATTAGTCTATATTTCTTGTATGCTATGTTTATTTCTCCTTGTGGTTTTCTAACTTTTCATCAGACATGAGTTTATGATATAATAAATTATTATCCTTATTTTCCAGAACTGAAAGCATCAGATTAGAAAAATGGGAATTGACTCAGTGTCATAAGATTTAAGGATTCTTTGGATGGTGGGACAAAACATCGTGGCGCTCTGATAAATGAAGGGCAGAACTCTTTGTTTCTTAAAGTTTCAAACCAGAGACTGCTGCCAGACAGGGCCACACACAGAAACAGGGTATAACAGAAAACTGGAACTTCAGAAGGTAACTTATATATGACAAGGGGTTGGGTTAGCAAAGTTTCCCAGGCTTCCTGGTAAATAGCTAATTTGAATAATTTTGCAGGCTCCTGGGGATAAGGATAAGTCCTTCCTTGTCTGATACCTGGCCCCGGGCACATAGGACTGGTGAATAATGGCTCTTTGAGTATAAGAGCCTGATAAGGGAGGTGTTTAGAGTGTAAACTTAGTTGCTTAAGACCAAGAACTGACCAGCTTGCAGGCAAGACAACATAAAAAACAAAAACAAGGGGAGCCTGGGTGGCTCAGTCGGTTGAGCACCCGACTTCGGCTCAGGTCATGATCTCACAGTTCTTGAGTTTGAGCCCCGCGTTGGGCTCTGTGCTGACAGCTCAGAGCCTGGAGCTTGCTTCGGATTCTGCGTCTCCCTCTCTCTCTGCCCCTTCCCCGCTCATGCTCTGTCTCTCTCTGTCTCTCAAAAATGAATAAACATTAAAAAAATTTAAAAAAAACAAAAACAAAACATAAAACACAAGAATAACATTATTTGCTGAGTTTAACCTATCTACAGACTATGTATTCCTGAAGAAATGGGGTTCTATCTTTCTTTTCTTTTGGAATCAGCTATGGGTGATCCATCTAAACTACAAGAGGGAAGGTTCTCTGGTGAAATATAGTCATTACTCATGAAGAAACACTGTAATTATTAAGCCTCAGAGAATTACACTCAACTGCTCTACGGCTTATCTTGAGGCTTTATGGAAACATGGATTGATTCATCAGGCAAGAAAATTGTGAATAAAATTGGATAAAACACCAACTGGAGACTATAGGAACAAAGGGTGGATTTCTTCTTGTCCTGATTCTTAACAGTTACTCTCTCTTACTAATAATTTTTTCAGAAGGAAAGAATCTAGAAGCTTACTTAATTGTTTCCATAAAAGATAGTTTATTTCCATCATTTTTAGAAGAAATCATCTTTCTAACAGTTTCATTCAAGTCATGTGTTTGTTTTGTAATGATACATATAGCTTCATAAGTCTTTTAGAGGTAACAAATCTCCTACTTATTTATGGGAAAACTCAGCATAAAAAATGAATTAGAGTTGAGTCTGACATATAGAAGATGGAGTCATACGCTGTATGGATGTAGTAAGTAGAAATCTTCATAGAGGGACTTTATGTAGGACAACTGCCCTGACTTCTTTTTTTTTTTTTTTTTTTTTTTTTTATTTTTATTTTTTCCTGACTTCTTTATCAAATTGACCGTAAGGAAAAAAAATAGATAGACAGTAGAAAAATACAGATTAAAATAAATATAAGATATAAGTAAATCAATCATAACATGTAAAATCATTTAGATCATGATTCAAGCAAACTGTGAAAAAAAACAATAACAATGGGACTTCCTTTGGAATTGGATAGTTGAGCCCATTAATACTTTATCTTTTTTTAAGTTTATTTATTTATTTTGAGAAAGAGAGAGAGAGTGGGGAAGCGACAGAGAGAGAGAGAGAGAGAGAAAGAGAGAGAGTGAGAGAGAATCCCAAGCAGGCTCCACACTGTCATCATTGAGCCCAAAGCAGAGCTCAAACTCACAAACCATAAGATCATGACCTGAGCCGAAATCAAGAATCAGATGCTTAACTGACTGAGCCACCCAGGTGCCCCTATTATTTGATAATATTAAGTCTTACGTGTGTATTGAAATGATTGTCTTGTCATGTTGAAAAAAGTCCTTATCTTTTGGTGATATTTGAAATATTTGAAGGTTAACTGGTAATGATATCTAAGACTTACTTCAGATAATGGCTACACATACAGTACAAGTAGGTAATAGTGACTGTATCTGAGTGATGGGGTTTCATTATGCCAATAGATCTACATGATATATGCAGTTGAAATTCACCATAATAAAAGTATTCATTGCATTTCTAGTGCAAAAGATCAGCATAGATGGCAAAATAATCTGATAGGAGGAAGAAGTGAGGAATGAAGCATTGATAAGTGAACCATAACTGACTAGTTAGAAGCCAGACCCAAACCTCAAATATAGCCATACTGAATAGCCAGGGAGACTCTAAAAGGAAGTGAAATTTATTTCCTTTCTATGGGGAATTTTATAACTAGTTCAGCTTTAAAAGGACAAAGCTTAGATCTAAATGTCCATCAGGTAATTTTCTTTTGAGGAACCTGAACAGAATTGCTAGTTATCTAAGAGCCCCCAAAGTGTGTGGGAGATAGTATAATGCCTTCCTAGCACCTGTGACATTACCCTATCTTTGTGTACCATTCTGAGGTTTGGAATGTTTAATTAGGCTCTTGGGATGTTAGTTACATATTATGACTCTACTGCTGTTGTGTGAGAGTTTAAAAATTTTCAATAAAGTGTTTTATTAAAATAATGTAAGGCCTGAAATAGAAGACAGGTTATACAAAATAACTTTATTTAAAAAATAAATGTATTAAATTGTTTCAGTTTAGAATAAAATTCTGGTCTAGCCTGTCAGTAGCTAAAGGTTAATGCATTTTTCTACTACGAATGTTCATTGTATTTTGAGAAACTTCTGCCAGACATCAGTGTTACCTGTGCACTAACAGCACACTGTTCTGCCTGGTATCATTAAATCAACAATCCAAAATAGTGTCTATCTTTAGTAAAATCAACGCTTTCACTTACCCTTCTCTAATTGTAGGTTTTAATCTATGACTATGGTCTGACTGATTGTGGGTCCTTGGTAACTTACAAAGAAGTTTTAAACCTTCTAGAAGATCAGTGTGAATTTTGTATGGAATTTTCACCCTATTACAATACCATATTATCCACATCCCTATTAATATTAGCAAAAATATAAGTCCTTAATTTTCATAAGATGTCTATTTCAAATAAGACTAAAATGAACGATTGTTATTCAGAAGAAGAATTAGGGAAAATTGTTATTTTTCAGGATAAGTGTTAAGATTCTAGCTTCTGCTTTTTTAGTAGAGTAAGATGCTTTCAAAATAAACACAGATGAGGGGCGCCTGGGTGGCTCAGTCGGTTGAGTGTCTGACTTTGGCTCAGGTCATGATCTCGCCGTCTGTGAGTTCGAGCCCCGCACTGGGCTCTGTGCTGACAGCTCGGAGCCTGGAGCCTGCTTCAGGTTCTGTGTCTCCCTCTCTCTCTTCCCCTCCCCGGCTCATGCTCTGTCTCTCTCTGTCTCAGAAATAAATAAACATTAAAAAAATAAAATAAACACAGATAAGAATACACTCCACCTTATTTCTGGAGAAAAATGTGGAGGATAAGAAAAATAAGGTGTGTAGTAGAAAGTTGGCATGGCAACTTTCCATCACAAATCTTCGCAGACAATATGGGTCCAGTTGCATGGGCTCCTCCTGCATCTTGGTACCATGAAATCAGCAGCAGATGATTTTAAAGTGCAGCAGCATCACGGCCTATTCAACAGCTACCTTTATACAGTCACCTTCTTGAGTTAAAGTGTCATGTACTATGTAACTCTTATGGACTTGACATCAAACAACTCAAAATCGTGTTCATGGGGTGCCTGGGTAGGTCAGTCAATAAAGCATCTGACTCTTGGTTTCATTCAGCTCAGGTCATGATCTCAAGGTTAGTGAGTTCAAACCCTGTGCTGATGGAGGACCTGCCTAGGAGTCTCTTTCTCTCCCTCTCTCTGTCCCTCCCCTACTCACACTGTCTCTCTCTCTCTCAAAATAAATAAATAAACTTAAAAAAAAAAACCCACAAAATCCCGTTCACTATTGGAAGGGCAAATGCAAATTAAAAATAAGAGGTTAATTCTCCCTGTTGAAAATAACAGAAGAGATTCCAGATTTCTCCCTTTTCCTAGAGTATTACATTAGAAAATATTCTTTCTCTGTCTCATTGAAATGTATGTAAGTCTTTTTAGAGCTCAGTAAGCCTTTTGTCAGAATTATGATCCTCGAATGTCTTTCTCAAGAGCTTAGGAACTATATCTTTAAAACATAATCGTTAAGAAAGTTGGAGTCCCTAACTGCCATTTTCTGTTGGAGGGTCGGAGCCTAACTTCTTCGGTCGCCTTACTCTGAATTGCAAAACTACCTCTCATAGTAAAAATAGGAGTAGTTTATTTTTATTTTGGGTAAGGGCTCTTGGCTAACGGATAGTCACTTCAACTACTAAGTGAACTGAGAATGAATAACATATGACAAACCATGCTGTCAAGTCTTCTTATTTAAGGACTAGTTATTTACTTTGAGACAATGTATAGAATAGGTTATATCCGCTTGGCTGTGTAAAAGGGTGAGATTTTTTTTTTTTTCTATCTCTGCAGTCTCTTACTGCACATCATGTTCTGGTTTAATACTTAATAATTGTTTCTTTACCATCTACCTTTGTAGAGAGGTTTTCTAGGTTGGGAGATTTTGTTTTTAATTGTATTTCTCTGAACACCATAGATTTCTTTTTGATTACTTTACTTCACTACATCTTTTGTCCATGCTTCATTCTGATGTCTTTTGTGTTAATATCCTATCTTTCCTTCAATCCATATCTAATTTTCTTCTAGATTCTAGTGACAGTGATTCTTAATTATTTGAACACACAGTTGGAGTAGAGGTAGAAAGAACTCAAATCCAGATTGTCTGGCACGGTGGGGTGATTAGATCCTGATGCCTTCATGCCCACTCCCTAGCACTCAAGGTTCCAGCCAGATATGGTGCAGGGATACTCTAACCATGAACTCTGTCATGGGTTGTTCATTGCAAACATAAAAAATTATAGGGAAACATTTTTGCTGCCGTTTTATTCGTGTCCTTTGTTTCCCTTTTGTTCTTTCTTATCTACATCTAATTTACATTTTCTTATATTTTATAATTTATTTAAACCACTTTACATGCTTCTGGGGAACAACATAGTTTATAGATAAATGAGGAAGAAATAAAATGTTCTGTAATGAGAATTAAGTCCCCCAAAAACTTTGGCTGAGCTCCACACATTCTGAAACACAAATTTTGAGAGGTTTCTAAAGAAAATATGTATTAACAGATTTTACATAAAAATCTTCATTGTTCAGTCCACTTATGTGTCAAAACTAAATGGCCAAAGTAGATATTAAAGCTGTAAAATGGATTGTATGTAAGTTATATACTATATGACCATTCTTAAAATATTTCTTAGCAATCACATTATTTTCAATAACCAGAGATTTAAAAGCAAATGGCCCTTTTTTGTTTCACCAATATTTAATATCTCAAGTCCTCAATCTTATAAATGTGCTAGTTATTTAAATGTATTAAAATGCAGATACCATAAAATCTTAATCTGGAAAGATTCAGTAACTCTGTGTTTCCCAAAAACCCACATCCTAAAATTAAGGTCCCCTTTGCTCTAAATTGATTTTATTATATATGCATAACATTTCGTTTTTAACACTATGCCATGTACTATTCTATGTTCTTTCCATATATCTATTTTCATTTAATTTTTGCTACGACCCTATGAAGTAGTTATTAAATTATGCTCAATTTTGCAGAAAACAGAAGTGAGAAGCAGGCCACTGTAAGGAATGTGAGAAGGTCAAATAAGCAAAATGTGTCAGGACCAGAATTCATACCCAGCCTATCTAGCTTTGGCACCTTTTCTTTATGCTTTAAAACACCTAGGCACTTTATAGTAATTGCTAAATATGTCCTAAGACATGGAAGTAATGATGAAGCATCATATAGGATTTAGGCTCTTACAAAATTCTTAATTATAAGTAATATTTACACTGGTGAGGCTTAGCATAGTATAGAAGTCATATAACTTTTAAATATGCATAGTCACTTCTATTTATACTTTATCTAGGTCTAAAAATGGAGACAAATATAGAATATCCCCAGGGGATAATAAGCAGTTTTATAAAGAATATGAATTTTCTAATTACTGCACCAATTAATATATTGACTTTTAAGGAGTGTCTCTTACACGGTGGTCCATGGATCCTCCAGTGTTACTAAGGTCATTCTAGGGGAGTGCAAGGTCGAATTATTTTCAGGACAATCCTAGGATACAATTTGCCTTTTGTAGTGTATTGACGTTGCACTGTTGGCACAAAAATGATGGTGGGTAAAACCGTTGGTGTCTCAGCACTAATAATGCCAGCAGCATCACACTGTATTTGTGGTCATTGTATTCTTCACTTGTACACAGTGCAGTTTAAAAAAGAAAAAGAAGAAATATTATCAAATTGTAAAAGAGAGCTAAAAATTCTACATAGAAGATACCCCTGGTGAATTAGTATAGGTTACTAATTTCACTGAATATTAGGATTTGGATGTACATCATTTTAATTTTCTATGTGGTAAGTTGAGAAGTAGTATTACATCATCTCTGCTGCATATTGGGGTGTGATGATTGCTTGAGGAGAAATCACATAGGTCGTAGATTTGTGAGCTAAATTAGCTGAGTTTTCATGGAGTGCTACTTTCACTTAAAAAAAAGAACCTGGCAAATTAATGTTACTTAAAGTTGCATATTGGGGTGATATGTTTTTGTAAACAAACAAAGGAAACTTCCACTTCGAGAAAACCCACTGATAGCATTTGTGGCCAATAATAAAATCAAAGCTTTCAAGCAGAATCTAGGTAATATTTTATTCACCACAGAACTTTACTACTCCGAGTATTCAGACTTTGTGAATGAGATGGTGATGTTAGAGAGTTTGATATTTTGATAACGTATAGTGAAATGTATCAGCATGTTGAAGAAATGATCACTGAATAGGAAAATTCCAAATAACTAATGTATGATGTTATGTAGTATGTGTAAGTGAAAAATTCATTCAAAGTGAAAAATGGGTGAAGGTAAAGGAGTAATAAAGAAAAATTTATTTTAAATGTTTAGATATCACATTGCAACTAAGCTTTAAGAATCTTCCACTTGTTGAGTTTGGGTGGAGTATCAAAGAACATCCACAATTACATCTGAAAAGATTGTTGAAATACTCTTCCATTCTCCAACCATATATTTCTTTAAGCTGTATTTTCTTCTTATACTTCAACAAAAGACAACATGTCACAGAAACCTGAATGTAAAAACAGATATAATAGCTGTTTCCTATTAAACCAGACATCAGTATTTTAACATATTTAAAACAATGCCTCTCTTTTGAATATTTTTTTACTGGTCTTTTATAATGTCTAATTTTTCAGATTAGAGTTTTCTTTCTCTTCCTGCAAACCTTCCACTTTGTTGAGAAACATGGTGAATCATTTAAAATAGGAATAGTAAATATGAAATCATTCATTTGCAATACATATTATTTTTCCATACATTTTTCAGTTTCAAAATTTTAGTGATTGTGACTCTCAACCTCATGGGACAACCTGGAGACTTGTTCGCTCCTTCCTTCCTTGTTTCCTTCCTTGCTTCCTTCCTTCCTTCCTTCCTACCTTCCTTCCTTCCTTCCTTCCTTCCTTTGCCTTTCTTTCTTTTTCCTTTATTGAAATATAATAGACATACATCAAGGTATAAGATGATTAAACATATATCTTGTGAAAAGATTACCACAATAAGCTTAATAAAAACCCATTTTTTCCATATAGATGCAAAAAAAAGAGAAGAAAAAAATGCTTTTTCCCTTGTGATGAGAACTGTTATGATGTGTTCTCTTAACAACCTTCATCTGTACCATATAGCGGCATTAACTGTAGTCATCGCACTGTACATTACATCCCTAGTATTTATATTTCTTATAACTGAGAGTTTGTACCTTTTGACCACTTAGATCTAATTTCTTCTTCACCTATCTTCCACCTCTGGTAACCACAAATTTGATCTCATTTTCTATAGTTTTTTTTTTTTTTTGTAAGATTTCACATATAAGTGAAATCATATAATAGTTGTTTCTTTGTCTTATTTCAGTTAGTAGAGTGCTGTCTAGGTTCATCCATGTTGTGGAAAATGACAAGATTTCTTTTTTACAGCTGTGTAATGTTCATATCAGATATGACAGATATGACTGTGTATATATACCATATTTCTTTATCCATTCGTCCATTGATGATACTTGTTTCCCTGTATTGGCTATTGTAAATAATCCTGCTAAGAACACAAGGGTGCAGATATGTCTTCAACATAGTGTGTTTGTTTCCTTTGGGTATATAACCAAAATGAAATTGTCAAATCATAATGTAATTTTTTGAAGAACCTCCATACTGTTTTCCACAGTGGCTGTACCAATGTACATTGCCACCAAGAGTGTACAAGGTCCACACTTTCTCCACATCCACCACAGCATTTATCATTTATCTCTTCTCTTTTTGATGATAGCCATTCTAACAAGTATGAGGTGATACCTCACTATGGTTTTGATTTGCATTTTTCTAATGATTAATGATTTTAAACATCTTTTCATGTACTTTTTGGCCATTCATATATCTTCTTTGGAAAATGTTCATATCCTTTGCTCATTTTATAATTGAACTGTTTGGTTTTTTGTTAATGAGTTGCACGCATTTTTATATATTTTGAATATTGATCCCTTACAAATTGTTTGCAAATATCTTTCCCATTATAGGTTGTCTTTTCATTTTGTTTGTTTTGCTGTGAAGAAGCTTTTTGTTTGATGTGGTCCCTCTTGTTTATTTTTTATTTCATTGCTTGTGCTTTAAGTATTATATCCTAGAGGCTTCTTTCTTGATGTTTGTAGTAGTTTCTGTTTTATCTGGAACCTTATACTACGGTACAATAGTATGCCTCAGAGTTATGTAGGTGCCAGCTAGAGTGCTTTATAAATTCTGTTTTGTGTATTTGTTTTTATTTAAAGAAATATTTTTTTTAAAAGATGCTATCTACTTTGTTGGTAGGTAGTAAGCCTTTTTTTTTTTTTTTTTTTTTTTTTTTTTACAAATTGTAACAATACTCAACAGAGATAAAGAGATGCTGGCAAGAGTGGTTACTCTTCTAAGTTCTTTAAAAAGTATTTTTAGTACTTCTAAAATGATTCTATTTCATTTTGGAGGGAATAAGACTAATTTATATTTCATAAGGTATATAAAGATTCCTATGTGAGCAACTGAATTATGCAACATACATGTCTAATTTATTGTAGGGCCTTGGCTGGCCAGCTCTATTACCTAACTCTATTGCTTTGTAGCAAATGGAGATTTACTGTTTCATGTTTATTGTTCAAATTCCACTCTCATACTTTTCCATCTTGGTACAAACATAAAAACTCTATAATAATTCTGATCTATAGTCAAGTAAATATTACTTTGGAAAGAAAGATAATATTCAACTCATTTAATTCTTGATATGTTTTATTAATAGTAGATATTGAGACATCATTCAAATATTAGCTTTTTTCAAGTAAAATGATAAACTTGGTAACATGGCTTTTCAGTGACAAAGAAAAAAAATATTTGACAATAGGATACTGTCACTTACATTGTAAAAATTTCTATTAAGTCAGATTTTCTAATGACAACATTTTGAGTACAGTAACATGAACGAAAAGCTATATATTTTAACTCTGATATAAATGTTGCCAAAATGTTATTAAAGATAAAGTTGTATTCAGAAGTATATGTAGACATTTAACCTTCTTTCATAAACTCTGTATCAGCTCAATGAATTCTTTTTTGATGAATAATTGTGCAAAATAAAATGTATAGGATAATGAATATATAAAACAGATGGTCCTGCCTGTCTTCTGATATTTTATATCTTTAAATGGCTTCATGCACTATCAATCCATTTAAAGCACGGAGAGGGGTAACCATTAAACAGTTTTCCATTCTTCTTCACTAATGATACTTAAAGACATTTAATAACATTTGCTAATTGTGTAATGCCAATCCTCCAAAAATAATGTATCAGTAGGGAGTATTTCTGCCTCATTCCTTTTGTTTCCAGACAGCATCTAATGAACTGGAATGATCATAATTGGCAGAGTACAACACAATGGAAAACATGTTGCCAGGGGAATTCTTTAAATGTCAAAAAATTTACCTTCTGCCTGGGGAAATCAAGTAAGTCCTTAGAACTTGTATTAAAATTGAAATAGTTAAAACATTATGTAGACTTGCTTTTGCCACATTGTGCAAAACATAATAGCCTTGTCAGGATGATAAGATTTTGTATTTGCACTGTTATGTAACTATTGGTGTTATGTCCAATAATCAGAGGGATATTTTATTAGACAAAACAATATTCATCATTTATAAAGGTTAAATTGAAAAATTTTTGAACCAATAATTTAAATTTCCTTTCATGACAAAAAAGGCCAATAATAAAGACATTAAAAAATTGAGAGTATTGAGGTGCCTTTAAATAATCAAAGTGAGGGACACCTGGGTGACCAGTCAGTTAAGTGTCTGACTTCAGCTCAGGTCATGATCGCACAGTTTGTGAGTGCGAGCCCTGCATCGGGCTGTGTGCTGACAGCTCAGAGCCTGGAACCTGCTTCAGATTCTGTGTCTCCCTTTCTCTCTGACCTTCCCCTGCTCATGCTCTGTCTCTCTCTGTCTCAAAAATAAATAAAAAACATTTAAAAAAATAAATAAAGTGATAAATATAATATTGTTATAAACTACTACTCCGCACTTAGGCTATGTTTCTATATTTTGTTTCAGTAAAAAATTAGAAAACCACATTTAAAAAAATTCTACAATAGAGTAACTATAAAAATCTTTGTGATTAACATTTTAAATACTGTTTGACAAAATGTTCCCAAGAATTTTTCATTTTCATATAATAAAAATTCAGTCGTAATTCATATTGGTGAAATAATTAAAACGTTTTTGGCAAAAAGAAATCTCTGGACAAAATTACAACTTTCTGTTTTTGATATTTATTTTTGTCAAATGTTAAAGCACATCAAGTACCTGTTACCTTTGTGAGTAAAAGCATCACCCAGTGAGGTCATAGGCATCTATTGAATAGTCTTCTTATTTTAGCATATCTGTCATTAGCAGAATCATTCTTTAGCATTCTTGATGTACAACTAGTAGTAATCATTTATCCACTACTTGCTTCCATAGTAATACCCTTCTAAAAGAATAGCTATCTTGAACTAAAATGTAAATAAACAAACATACAAAATGTATGTCACTGATGACCACATTGGTTTTGCTTTCTCAGATTTTAGACGGTTCATTAGATTTAGGTTTGCACAAAATGTTTCATTACAAGTGAAAAAATACAAAAACTCGTGAAAGTTACACAAATGGTTTGAGGCATTTAATTAACAATTATTTTTAGGAGCATATGTTAGATGAGATACACAATTTTATATAGACCTGCATATGCATACAGTCTCGCTCACATGCAGTTACTTCATAGTTTAAAATCACTTTAAGTGATAAAGAGATCTCAAAAAAAATTAAACAAGGTAGGTTAGTTTTCAGTCTCTATGTAGGACATCTTCATAACCACAGCAGCTGGAAACAACACACATTTATTGTGTCACAGTTTTCAGTTACAGCTTAGCTCAGTCTTCTGGTCAGTTCTCAGGAGACAACAGTGAAGGTATCATCTGGGCCACATTCATTTCTGAAGGCCAGGATCCTCCTCTTTCAGACTCTCGTGATTGTTGGCAGAATGCAATCCCTTGCAATTTTAAAACTAGGTTTCTTATTTGTTTGTGGCTGTCGGTTGCAAGTTGTTCTAAGGGCTATTTGTGATTTCTTGCCACATGTTCCTCTTCCTCTGGGAACTCTCTTACAACATGGCAGCTCGCTTCTGGAAGCCCAGCAGGAGAATCTCTCCCTCAGTAGGCTAAGATGGAGTCTTACATAGTGTAACTTAATCAGGGACTCCCTATCCTATCACCTTTACTGTAGTCCACTGGCTAGATGCAATTGACAGATGATGCTTATAGCGAAGGGGAAAGTATTATGGAAGCCTGTGACACAGTGAAGTTGACTTTCAATTGCATCCTCTACATAAAGTAATGGATATATTTACTAAGTAAATGGTAAGCATTGACTATTTGAAATGAATTAATTTACACATGTATTACTGATGGGTATTGACTTCTGCATCATTAGTGTGATTATAGTTGTAAGTTTTCCTTTCTTTTGATCCAGATAATTGTCAGTTTTATTATAATTTAAATGCTACTCAGTGAGTATTCATGGTAGAAGAAAACAAACTTTCATTTTGTTCTACAGTGTTTAGAAATAAAGGAGAAAAAGTTAATATAAAGTGCATTTAAAGATTTATGATGAACTTGTTAAAAATATTATACATGTTACATAGGGGATAAGTGTCAATAAAAATTTATTTCCTTAAAAATAATTCATTTTATTAACTTTATGCATCAATTTAAATTAAATTTGAATTATTTTTAATATGTTTGAGTATTCCTTTTTAAAGCAAAATTTGAAAATAACTACAATTGTCTCTAAGCAAGACAAAGAATCTACCTTTATCTTTACATTTGAAAAGATGAAGCTTGATGAAATGTGGTTTAAGTGCAAGATCTCTGATGGCTTTTCAACATACAAGCAACATCTCATGTAGTCCTCTATTGATCCCAAATAAGTAGTGGCTGTGTGGTATGAACTGAAAGAATGTGTTTCCCCAAATGTATTTCATAGGTTGAAATCTAATCCTCAATGTGATGGTGTTTGGAAGTAGGGCCTTTGGGAAGTGTTTGGATCATGAAGACAAAGTCCTCTTGAATAGGATTAGTGCCCTTATAAAAGATGCCCTTGAAAAATCCCTTCCCCTTCTGCCACGTGAGGTTATAATGAGAAGACCCAGTCAATGAGAAAGCAGGATCTTACCAGAAATAGAATTCGCCTGTGCATGATCTTGGACTACCCATCCTCCAGAATTGTGAGGTATAAATGTTTGTTTTTAAGCCACCCATTCTTTGGTATTTTTGTTTTAGCAGCCCAGATGGACTAATACATTGTTTGAAACCATTTGATGTATATCAATTCATGAACACATCTATGGTAGTTCTCTGAGAAATTGCAATAACTGCAGATAAATCCTCTCATTAGAAAGGAGGACACCATGCATTGTCACATAGTTGCACTGATTGATTTATGTGAGACAAGGCACAGACTCTTGTCAGGAAGCTCACAGAAAATAATACAGGGGTATTTCTTTGATAAAGCAGATTTAAAGTGACAGTTATGTATAGGTGTGTGAAAATTATTTCTCCTGACTGATTTTGCTCTTCACTTTTCTAAAAAATTGAGCACTTTCCAAACTGTGGGTTTATCTTAATAATATATAGTGACTCTGAGTTCCTGTTTATTTCACAGGTCAGTTTTTCTCAAACAAGAATATAGTTGCAAAGCATTCCCAACCCACTCATGATAAAATTTGATATGCCTAAGGAAAACAAGTATATTCTGATATGCGAGACATGGTTGAAATCCTCCAACCACCCATAAACAACACATAGTAACTGTGTAGTGAAACTTTTCAAATATTTAAAGTGACAGGTGACACTGATAAGGAGGAAAAGAAGTAAAAATAGTTGTGATTTATATTTCTTGTAAAAGCTCTTGGTATGATGATGGAGAATGTGATGAAAGATTATAGTGAGGTATTTAGATTACTATTTTTATTTAATCTTCAGAATCTTTCTTGAATCAATAATGGAATTTTGGTTATAGTATTAAACTTATCATCCCTTCCATGGAAGTATGTTATTATAAATTCTATTCTATTTCAATTTTATTCAAAATTGAGTAGTGTTCTTTTTTTTAAAGTTTATTTATTGTGAAAGAGAACAATTGGGGGAGGGACTGAGAGAGAGGGAGAGAGAGAGAATCCCAAGCAGGCTCCATGCCCAGCATGGAGCCCATTGTGGGGCTCAATTTCATGACCTCAAGATCAAAAGTCAGACACTCAACTGACTAAGCCACCCAGACACCCCAAAATTGAGTAGCATTCTTATTTTCAGTGGATATATCCTTTGATTCAATGAGTCTAAGAATAAGAAAATTCTAATTGCAATAAAAAGTAATAGGATTTTGTTCAAATCATTTTGTGCATTATAAGAGGAAATTTTAAACCAACTAATAAGCAAAACCAGAAATAGTTTGATTGAAATATTGTGAGAAAGCTGCTTTAATATATTTTCTCAAACACTATTTGAAAATTATAAATAGCTTGAATTTTAAAATTTTACCACTTAAATCTGATCACCTGAAGAAGTTTTGTGTCATACAACTTTAAAAAGTCAAGGGCTTTGCCAAAGAAATACTCTAACAATTGTGTTATTGGCTTTTCAACAACACAAGATTTGTTTTTACTCCTTTAATGGTTACATGAACTCTAGGTAAAGGAAAAGAGCTTTGTTTTGCTACAAAATCAGTGTTGATTTCACCCCTCCAACAATAAGAATATAGTATGTTGGTGTAATTAACAGAAATGTATGAAAATAATGAAGCATGATACTACTTCAGAGTAGAAAATAGTCCAGGAAAGGGAAACACTCCTAGAGGCCCTTACACCAGATAAGAAGGCCAATTTCACTGTTTCCCCTCTGTGGTAGGCCAAAACTTAGCTCCCCTAAAAGATGTCCACATCAAATCTCTGAAAAGAGTGAATATATTTCGCATAGCAAAAAACATGATTAAATTATATATATATATATATATGTGTGTGTGTGTGTGTGTATGTACATGTATGCATATATAGATGTTTGTGTGTATATAAATATATAAATTAAGGACATTGAGAGGAGAAATTAGGGTTATCAAGTGATATGTAAATGAATCACATGTATCCTTAGAGGCAGAGAGAGTTTTGAGAGAGACACCAGGAGAGGAGGTGATGTAGATGGAGGTAGAGATTGGAGTGATGTGGTCTCAGGTCAACAAATACTCACCAGCCATAGAAATTGGAAGAGGCAAGTAGCAGAATCTCCCCTATAGTGCCCAACACCCTGATGTTGATATTCTTCCCTCCAGAACTGTGAGAGAATAAATTTCTGTTGTTTTAAGCCACAGGGTATGTAGCAGTTTGTTACTGCAACCACAGAAAATGAATATTACCCTATATTCGGTCTAAGAAGACCTACTGAATATCACTTGTGTAACTAGTATTCTATATCACTAGATAATACGTGTGAGGTTTCACATTTAACATGTTTTATTATAATATGAGAAGGTGATAAAACAATGACAATAACATTTACAAACATTGTGTAATTTTATGTACTCCAGAAAATTTAAGGGACAGAAGTATAAATAAAAGATTGGTATCTTTAGTTTTTTTTTGTAATATTTTTTAATGTTTATTTAGTTTTGAGATAGAGACAGAGCATGAGCAGGGAAGAGTCAGAGAGAGAGGGAGACACAGAATGTGAAGCAGGCCCCAGGCTCTGAGCTGTCAGCACAGAGCCCGACGCGGGGCTCGAACTCACGGACCGCGAGATCATGACCTGAGCCGAAGTCGGATGCTTAACCGACTGAGCCACCCAGGCGCCCCCTTTAGTTTTGACAGCAATTCACTGCATATTTTCTAAGTTTTTGGAAGCTATTTAAAAGACAATAAATTTTAATATATTTTTGAAATATTTATTTACTGAGAGGGGGGAACGGGCAGAGAGAGAGAGGGTGAGACAGAATCCCAAGCGGGTTCCAGGTTGAGTGGAGAGCCCAACACAGGGCTCAATCTCACCACTATGAGGTCATGACCTGAGCTGAAATCAAATCAGACACATAACTGACTGAGCCACCCTGGGGTCCCTAAAAAGGTGATAAATTTAAAAAATGGAAGATGTTACCTAAAAAGATAAAAATGGGCCAATGCTCAAAAATTAAAATCAATATTTAGTGAACATCCTTCTAGATCTTTTCCTATAAAATAAATTTGTATAAACCAGATAGAAAATGATGTTTAGCAACCATTTATGATGGAAATCCCTTCCATTTAGGTCATGTGAATTTCACATCAATTAATATAGATGCATGCCATTTCTTTCTCCTTTTGTCAATAATATCTTTGGTATGGGTATAAATTATTTATTTTATCAATATGTTATTGGTTTAGTTTTAGATACTTTCTGAGATTCTGCTCTAAAGTAACACTGCAGAGTGCATTTTTACATGTAAAATATTTAGGCTCCAGATTGGCTCTGTAGCCAAAGAAAGCATGCAGACTGGTCTATGCAATGGAAAACTCACAGCAAATAGGTTGAGATGTTACAGATTACCTGCACCTGGCCTTAAGGAGTATTCGTGTCATTCTGGCAGATGATAATGATAATAGAAAAGTGAACACATGTAAGTTACCCTGCAGGTACTGTTGAGCATGTGAGGAATGAAACAGTAGAAGACTGAAATTTCCTTCCAAATGACATTTTGGAAAGCAAGACCCTTGTGATTTCTTAATTAAAGGAAATTATTTATCTTTTTAAAAAGTACGTTGTTTTGGTGTTGTTGCTGTTTCATTATTGGCTGGTGGAGTTGGAGCCTAGCAGTGCCCATAAATCTGGAATAAATCTGTTGAGTCTGGTACAGAATGGCAGTTAGGCAAAGCACAGTGATGTTCCTGGAGGGTTTGCCAGTTGGAAGTCGTTCTCACAGATGGAATCATCACAGTGCTGGGAGTAGTAATTGAATATTGAATCCCCTGGACTTGCTCGGTATTTACCCCTTTTATTCCTATGCAGTAGGTCTTTCGGTTTTTTACTTTTCTTTCTAAGAAACTTCCTCTTCTGCTGATTTTTTTTTTATTTTTCAATTTTTATTTTTATTTTTTGCATTTCTGCTCTGTTGATTGATATTTCCAAAAACTCTTTTTAGGGTTAACATGTTTCACCCCTTCGCTCTTTGTAAATCCTGACAAAGCAAAACCTTTGAATATTCAGTTTTGTTTTCTAATATGGTAAGTATATTCTGCAGCTTTCAAACACACCATGTTTTTAGAAAGTAAACAATCAATAAGAGATAAAAAATGTGGTTCATATAGTAGAAAACCCAAACGTTGCGAGTTTAACTTCCTCCCCTGGTTCAGGAGTTAAATTCTTCAGTTGAAAAGCCAAGTGATTGAAATGCAATATAATATTCTAGTTCTAATTCAAGAACCATGGTTGAAGAGCGATGGAGAAAATGAAGAAAGGGAAAAATGACATTTTTTTTCTTACTTCCCAAAGGTATTTTATAAGCCTAACAGCTACAGATAATCTAAAGTTTAATATTTCTGACTAAAGACTTAAAAATGTAATTACTTGTTTTGCTCTGTTCTTCCTAAGAATTGTTTTGGCAATCCACATTTTCTTCAATACTACAAGTTTTGCATTAACCTTTAGGGCAACAGACTGGAATTGTTACAGGTTTTGCAATTAGCTGTGGTTGTAAAGTCAGACATTCAGAAGCAGAACTCAGTGTCAGAGTGAGCATCTGATGAAAGTACCAATGTACGTGGAGAATAAATCTGTTGCTGTAGCAACCAGTCCTCATTCTCTACCAAAGGGGAAAAACAAAAAGAAAACAAGTAAAATCCCTCAAGTTTCAATTTAAAAAGATAGCTATTCCATATGGAATTATGAATAGAATCTTTAAATTCAACATTGTAACCAATAATAAATGACAGCAACTGTTATACTTTTAATTCAATCCATCAGAAAATAACTTGTAAGCCTCGGAAAGTATACATTTTGGGCCAAAAGAAATTTGCTTCCTTTTGACAATGGGCTTATTTTGTTTTAATTTAAAAATGTACTGAAAATTCTTATGGAAGCATTTTTCTGTGAGAATATCTGTGGCTTTCCTGGAGTTCAGAAACAATCTTCACTGATGTAGCAGGCTGATAGATTTTCTTCTACACTGAAAGACTTTTCATGAGCACCTTCTTGAGAACTAGACAGAGATGGACATTTGTTGAGTTATAGACAAGTTTCCTGGCTTCTAGTAACCCAGTAAAAATAAGGAAGAGAACATCATACAAACACAATATATTTAAAAGCCATCTATATATCTATATCTATATCTATATCTATATCTATATCTATATCTATATCTATATCTATCTATCTATCTATGACACAAATACAGAGACAGTAAAATAAGCTTTATGTCAAAGTATGTTTTAGAAGAGAGGACCTAAAAAGCACTTAATCGAAATGAAGTGACAAGGGAACTGCTATGTGAAATCTTTTTCCAAACAAAATGGTTTACAGGTAGCAGATGTCTGTTTTCTGGTTAAACTAGGAAATGTCCAGAATGATAAGAAATTTGGGTACGTCTGATAAAATAGTAACAGCATGGTGGAAGGAGAAAATAGGTGTTTCCAAGCATATTATCTGGTTTTGCAAAGGACTTGAAGGTGAGAATAGAAAAATTACTGGGTAGATATTTGAACAAGGATATTTGTTGAGAGGCTGGAGTAGATAGGAGAGATCACAGCAGCCTGTCAGTTGAAAGCTTCCCAGTGAACAAATATGAGACCTTATTTTCTTTATAATGTGAGTACCTTATTTTCTTTACACAATTAGCCACCTTTTCTAATTTTCCAAGTATCTGTTATTTCTAATTTTCCAAGAATCTGTTATTGCTGTATATGCATATAGTGCTGTTAATCTGAAATTGTTTTGAGAATTCACAATTCATAAAAAATAACTTTTAAATGGCTGTGGCAGAATTTAACAGAGGGAAAAAGTCATAATGTAAACATTCCCAGTTTGTAGTAGCTATTATCACTGTTTCAATACCTTTTAGCCAGATATACCTAACAGAATAACATTTAATTTTTTGTATCATAATGCATTTTTTCTTAGTGCAGCTTAGTTACTTATGAAAATGAGGAGATACTATTTACTCACATGGAAAGAAATATAAGTGGAAATTTCAAATGTTTGTATCTACTTGGATTTCTTTAATGCACATACATGTTCTCTATTGGGGTGATCATAACACCTTTTGGCACTAGTCTATGTTAAAACGTATCTATTTTCTTTTATGATTGGAATTTAGTTAAATTGGGATGCATGTACTACTCCAGATTTTGTTTTCTAGATTCTATGTAATCTTTTTGTTCATCAAATCTGTTGGAGTGAACATCAAGGAAGACACTCATGACTGAACAAAATGAGGGAATATTTAAATCCAGGGATGAGTTCAGGTGCTGATTGTGTAAGGCTGCCTACCTCAGCCCTAAGAGTTCATATGCACATGTGTGTATACACACACACACACACACACACACACACACACACACGTGATCACTGGGTAGAAGATCACAGAATAAAACCATTACATTTAAAGTGAAGAACCACTACAAACTGGTTCTGCTAATCTTTCCTGATAATTCCTAAACCTCTTTTTGTGATGACGTGGTTGAGACAATTTGAGGCATTTGAAATGAGGATTCAATGTGGAAATAGGTGTAGTTATATGATCTTTCTGAAAATATCCTTAGTTGAGTCATGAAATCAGTAAACTCTCCTGAGTTCCTGTGAAAGTATTGGTCTGTGGTTTCTCTGTTTTGGCGTAGTTTGTCTAGAAAAGCTATAACGACTAAGCAGGATCTTATTCGATCATGGAATAAAAATTCACATCTATATAGATTTTATATATTAAATTGGTAGTAACTGGTTGATTGCATTTGAAGTGTTCTGTCCTAGGGCTAACATCTGAAAAATTCTGTTCTATATATTTTCTTTATTTTTTAAGTTGTTTTAAGTGAGAGGGTAATATGGTTGCTGTTACCCTATCAAGTCCAGCAGCAGAAGCTCCATTACAAAGTTCATAGAGCTATACATTGCATAGTCCCAGATTTATGTCTTTAAACTTGATCACATACACATACACCTGTGTCACAATTGCTTTAGTATGCTCCAGTGGAATTCTCAGGCTACTGGTAGTGTGAGGTTTTTTTAGGTTCTACCTACCAACATAAAAGCAAATAAAAAAAATGAGGATTAATAAGCATGGCATAGGGGCTCTTCTAAGGTCCTGCAAGGGTGAAAAATATCACACATTTTAAGATTGGTCAGCATGGTTCACAGACCAACTTTTTAAACTCCTCTGAGTTTTATAAATCCCCTGAGACTTAAAAAAATAAGGCTGTAAACTTTACCCACCCAAAGCCAAGCATTCTTATATTATTAAGTCACATTCATTTTCTTTTCTGGATTGCACTAAAAATAAAGACATTGTAAAATAAGAAAAAAAAGGGGAGGCGGCTGGGTGGCTCCGTCGGTTGGGCTTCCTTCTTCAGCTTAGGTCATGGTCTCAACGGTCTGTGGGTTCGAGCCCCGCGTTGGGTTCTGTGCTGACAGCTTGGAGCCTGGAGCCTGCTTCAGATTCTGTGTCTCCCTCTCTCTCTCTGACCCTCCTGGATTGCACTCTGTCTTTCTCTCAAAAATAAATAAATATTAAAGATTTCAAAAAAAGAAATAAGAAATGGTTAATAAGCATTTTAATTAAAGAATTGAAAGTAAAATATTCTTAAATTATTGTGGTCGAGATTCTTTTAAAACACATGAAAGATGTTATTTTTGATTACAGGATTACAAAACCAAATGAAAATTTATTTCTACTATGACAACAGATGTGCAGGTTCAGACACTGGTACAAAATTTATGTTTTTATTTTCCAAATGAATGCCAGTGAATTTAACTGTACTCACATAAGTGACTTTAAGAGCTGTTAATACAGATATTTGGCAACTATGTCCCTAACATAAGAAACCTGCAACCTATAATTTATCAAAAAACTATTCAATATACATTTATTGAATGTCTACTCTGTTAAAAGTCTCAAAAAGATAGAAAAGTAATGTGAATCATGGATATTTCTGTTAAAGAAGTTACAATCTATTTAAAAATGATGAATATGTATACAATATAGTAAATAAGTAGTAATACAAGAAACAAGAGAGAAATACACTTCTCAGAGACTATCATATTTGTTGTGTTAAGAAAGATGTGTTGATAAAGATGGGTGTGTTAAAGATGGGATAGAAAGAAAAAGTGAAGTGTAAAGTAAGATGGTGAGATAGTGACAGGAGAAGGCCTTCAACAGTTGTAGGAAAGAGGCAAAGCTTATTCTGGGAGTAAGGGGTTGCACAATTTGCCTAAAAATAAGGCACAAAAAAGTGGAGAAACATAGTACTTTAGTTGAGTCAGGGCCATCATGCATAGGGCCATCTTGATCCCTAGGTGACTGTGCCCTTGTGATGAAATTAATTCATACCCGTGTCTCCTTACAAGAGTTCACTGTTAGGTACTAGATACAAAATAACAATAATTATCAAAATACCAGCTTTATCACCAATTAACAAGGCCAGGGATATAAGCTAGTCATATAGTTCAAATTGTCTCCTTAATACTCTGTGAATGTATCTAAAAATGGGAGCCTTATGAGCTAACTAATGGAGGGCTGGATGTAAGGAAAGTTACCCAAATACCTACTTAGAAGACACCCTATCATGTGGATGCATTGTCAAGAAAGGGGGGTGACATATGAGCATGGCTTTTGACAAATATAAACATGACTTTTAACACATGTGACTATGACTTTTAACACTTGACCTTAGTCACACTTAGTAAACGGCCTACATTTTGCGAAGCTTCAAGAATACACACACCTTCATTAACCTTCTTTTATTTTAATTAGGTAGCTTTATAGAGACATATAAATTAAAGTCTCTGAAGTTTAAGCTTGATTAGCATCAAAGGAAATCCCCCTCTGTCACACACACAAAATTAGTCTGGGTGGTCTTTGAGGTGTAATGCTCTAGAAATAATTTACATACTCTGTTTTGACATGAGGTAATTCTCTGCATTTGATTTAATATTTTTCTCTTTAAAAATCACCTTTTTTTCTCAAAAGCATCTATAGGGAGAATTTCTTTTTATATGTATTTGATATTTTTCCTTCCTTTATCTTTCTTAATATAATTTCTGAACCCTTGAGCTATAATCTTTATAAGGTAAAACCTGACCATAAATATCAACAAATAAACTCTTGCTTGACTGCAATTACTCATTTTATGAAAATTTCACTGTTTTGTTTCAAGTTTTCATTTAAATCCTGGTTAGTTAACATATAATTTAATATTTGTTTCAGGAGTAGAATTTAGTGATTCATCACACACATATAACACCCAATGTTCATCACAGCAAGTGCCCTCCTTAATACCCATCACCAATCTACCCCCCATCCACCACCTTCCATCAACCCACAGTTTGTACTCTATAGTTAAGAGTCTCTTATGGTTTGCCTCCTTCTCTTTTCCCACTTCCCCTATGTTCATCTGTTTTGTTTCTTAAATTCCACATATGACTGAAATCATATGGTATTTCTCTGACTTGTTTCACTTAGCTGAATACACTCTAACTCCATCCATGTTGTTGGAAATGTCAAGATTTCATTCTTTTTGATGGCTGAGTAATATCCCACTACACACACATACACACACACACACACACACACACACACACACACACGCATAAACCAGATCTTCCTTACCATTCATCAGTCAATGGGCATTTGGGCTCTTTCCATAATTTGGCTATTGTTGATAATGCTGCTATAAACATTGGGGTGCATGTGTCTCTTCAATTCAGTGTTTTTGTATCCTTTGGGTAAATAGCTACTAGTGCAATGGCTGGGTCATAGGGCAGTTCTATTATTAACTTTCTGAGGAACTTCCATACTGTCTTCCAGAGTGACTGTGCCAGTTTATATTCTCACCAACAATATACGAGAGTTCCACTTTATCTGCATCCTCACCAACATCTCTTATTTCCTGTCTTGTTAATTTCAGCCATTCTGAAAGTTGTGAGGTGACATCTCATTGTAGTTTCAATTTGTATTTCCCTGATGATGAGTGATGTTGAGCATCTTTCCATGTGTCTGTAAGCCATCTGGATGTCTTCTTTGGAAAAATGTCTATTCATATCTCCTGCCCATTTCTTAACTGGATTATTTGTTTTTGGGTGTTGAGTTTGATAAGTAAGCTCTTTATAGATTTTGAATACTTACCCTTTATCAGATATGTCTTTTGTGACTATCTTCTCCCATTCTGTAGGTTGACTTTTAGTTTTGTTGATTATTTCCTTTGCTATGTAGAAGGTTTTTTTATCTTGATAAAGTCCAATAGTTCATTATTTCTTTTATTTCTCTTGCTTCTGGAGACATGTCTAGTAGGAAGTTACTATGGCCAGTGTCAAAGAGGTTGCTGCCTGTGTTCTCCTATAGGATTTTGATGGTTTCCTGTCTCACATTTAGGTATTTCATCCAATTCGTATTTATTTTTGTGTAGGGTGTAGGAGAGTGGTGCAGTTTCATTCTTCTCCAGGTCGCTGTCCAGTTTACCTAATGCCATTTGTTGAAGAAACTGTCTTTTTTTCACTGGCTCTTCTTTCCTATTTCATCAAAGATTAGTTGACCATATAGTTATAGGTCCACTTATGGGTTTTCTATTCTGACCCATTGTTCTGTGTGTCTGGTTTTGTTCCAGTACCAGACTTGATGACTACAGCTTTGTAATATAGCTTGAAGTGCAAAATTGTGATGCCCCAAGTTTGCTTTTCTTTCTCAAGATTGCTTTGGTTATTTAGGATATTTTTTGGTTCCCTACAGATTTTAGTACTGTTTTAGCTCTGTGAAAAATTCTGGTGGTATTTTGATAGGGATTGTATTAAATGTGTAAATTCCTTTTGGTAGTGTAGATTTTATAACAATATTTGTCCTTCCAATCCATGAGCATGGAATGTTTTTCCATTTCTTTGTGCCATTTTCAATTTCTTTCACAAATATTCTATAGTTTTCAGAGTACAGATACTTTACCTCTGTGGTTAGGTTTATTCCTAGTATCTTAGGGTTTTTGGTGCAATTGGAAATCCGGTTGATTCCTAGATTTCTCTTTCTGCAGCTTCATTATTGGTGAATAGAAATGCAACAGATTTCTCTATGTTGATTTTGTATCCTGTGACTTTGTTGAATTTATGTATTAGTTCTAGAAATTTCTTGGTGGAGTCTTTTGAGTTTTCAACAGAGGTTCATGGCATCTGTGAATGGTGACTGCTTGACTTCTTCCTTGACAATTTAGATGTCTTTTACTTCTCTTTATTGTCTAACTGCTGAAACTGGGACTTCCAGTACTATATTAAATAACAATGGTGAGAGTGGACATCACTGTTTTTTTCCTGACCATAAAGGAAAAGCTCCCATTTCTCCATTGAGGATGATATTACCTGTGGGTCTTTCATATATGGCCTTTATGATATTGAGGTATGTTCCCTCTGTCCCTACTTTGTTGAGGGTTTTATCAAGAAAGGATGCTGTATTTTGTCAAATGCTTTGTCTGTATCTATTGAGAGGATATAAGCTTCTTATCCTTTCTTTTATTAATGTGTTTTTATTAATATCACCATTGATTGATTTGTGAATATTGAACTGCCTTCACAGACCTGGAATAAATCATGGTGAATAATTATTTTATGGTGAGTAATTATTTTAATGAACTGTTGGATTTGATTTGCTAGTATCTTGTTGAGAATTTGTTCATCCATCTTCATCAAGGATATTGTCCTGTAATTCTTAGCGAGGTCTAAACAGATATAGTCAAAACATTTCACCCTAAAGAAGCAGAATACACATTATTTTTGAGTGTACATGAAACATTCTCCAGAAAGGATCACATACTGTGTCAAAAATCGGGCCTCAACCAGTACAAAAAGATTGAGATTATACCATGCATATTTTCAGACAACAATGCTATAAAACTTGAAGTCAACCATAAGAAATATTTGGAAAGAGCACAAATACATGGCAGTTAAAGAACATTCCACCAAAGAATAAATGGGTTAACCAGGCAACTGAAGAAGAGATTTTAAAACTACGTGGAAGCAAATTAAAATGTATTCACAATAATCCAAAACCTTTGGGATGTAGCAAAGCGATCATAAGAGGAAAGTATGTAGCAATACAGGCCTATATCAAGAAGCAAGAAAAGTCTCAAATGCAATCTAACCTTACACCTAAAGGAGCTAGAAAAGGAACAGCAGATAAATCCTAAATCTAGCAGAAGAAGGAAATAATAAAGATTACAGCAGAAATAAATGATATAGAAACAAACAAATAAAATGAACAGATCAATGAAACTAGGAGTTGGTTCTTTGAAAGAATTAATAAAGTTGATAAATCCCTAGATAGACTTAGCTAAAAGAAGAAAGAACCCAAGTTAATAAAATCATGAAGGAAAGAGGAGAGATTACAACCAACACCATAGAAATATAATGATAGCATAATTTAATGAAAAATTATATGCCAATAAATTTGGGCAATCTGGAAAAAGTGGATAAATTCCTAGAAGCATATAAACTACCAAAGCTAAAACAGGGAGAAATAAAAAATTTGAACAGATGCATAACCAGCAAAGAAATTGAATCGGTATAATCAAAAATTTCCTAACAAACAAAAGTCCAGGGCCAGATGGCTTCCCAGGGGAATTCTAAATTCAAACGTTTATAGAAGAGTTAATACTCCTCTCAAATTGTTTCAAAAAATAGAATTGGAAGGAAAACTTCCAAACTCATTCTACAAGGCCAGCATTACCTTGATTCCAAAACCAGATGAGACCCTGCTAAAAAGGAAAATTTCACTTTTATCTATATTTCTTTGTTGTAATCCCAAATTTATATATGAAAAGGAACTTTATAGGCTATGTAGTTCAAAAAAAGATGTTGAATGTTGTGTATGATAGCTTTTCTAGTTGTTTCTTTAGCCAGTACTTGTTTACCTCTTCTGAAGGAACTACTCATTTCCTTCTGAGGTAACCCATCACACATTACCACATTTTATTGTAACACAGTGAGTCTACAGACATTCTCAATCTTTGACAAGACTACCTTCTACTTTAACATGATTTGAATGGTTGTTCTGTGGTCAATGTATAATCAGTTTGCTTATTTAGGGCTGGCTAGATAATTTTCATATGAATCCACTTATCATAAATTTTTACTTTGCATGCTATGCTATAATATTATATGTAATTCCTTTCTGTCTTCTGCAAGTCCTCACTCACCAAATCCTTTCTAATTAATTTCCATCCACCATTTTTCCTTCTCCATTTTTAATCATGTGTGGGAATATTTTGTATAGAATAGCAATATTGATTGATGCAAATAATATACGTTTTATTCACCATGGTCTATACACATTGTTATGAGCCTATATCCTTCTAAGTGTATAATTTATAAACAAGACCCTGTAAGGGAAGTGATCTTATTGTCACCATTTTCTAGTTAAGAAAGCAGATGTATAGGGGTGTCTGGGTAGCTCAGTCGGTTAAGCATCCCACTTCAGCTCAGGTCATGATCTCACGGTTCCAGAGTTCAATCCCCGCATCAGGCTCTGTGCTGACAACTTGGAGCCTGGAGCCTGCTTTGGATTCTGTGTTCTTCTCCCTGTTCCTCCCTGGCTCACATTCTGTCTCTCAAAAATAAATAAAGATTAATTTTTTTTTATATTAGAGTTCCTCTTTAAAAATAAAAGAAAGCAGAGGTATAATTGAGGTTCATGAGATTTCCATATTCCATAGCATCAGCTAATAAGTAGCAGAAACATGATTGGAAATCATGCATGTTGGGGGACGCCTTTTTTTCCTAAATATAATTTTTCAGATTCTTTTTTAAATTTACATGCAAATTAGTTAGCATATAGTGCAACAATGATTTCAGGAGTAGATTCCTTAGTGCCCCTTACCCATTTAGCCCATATCCCCTCCCACAACCCTTCCCATAACCCTCAGTTTCTTCTCCATATGTATGAGTCTCTTCTGTTTTGTCCCCCTCCCTGTTTTTATATTTTTTTTCCCTTCCTTTACGCTCATCTGTTTTGTCTCTTAAAGTCCTCATATGAGTGAAGTCATATGATTTTTGTCTTCTCTGACTAATTTCATTTAGCATAATACTGTCCAATTCCATCCACGTAGTTGCAAATGGCAAGATTTCATTCTTTTTGACTGCCGAGTAATACTCCATTGTATATATATTTTATATAATTTTCTTTATGAATTCATCCATCGATGGACATTTGGGCTCTTTCCATACCTTGGCTATTGTTGGTAGTGCTGCTATAAACATGGGGGTACATGTGTCCCTTCAAAACAGCACACCTGTATCCCATGGATAAATGCCTGGTAGTGCAATTGCTGGGTCATAGGGTAGTTCTGTTTATAGTTTTTTGAGGAACATCAATACTGTTTTCCAGTGTGGCTGTACCAGCTTGCATTCCCACCAACAATGCAAAAGAGATCCTCTTTCTCCACATCCTCGCCAACATCTGTTGTTGACTGAGTTGTTAATGTGAACCATTCTGACAGATGTGAGGTGGGATCTCATTGTGGTTTTGATTTGTATTTCCCTGATGATGAGTGATGTTGAGCATTTTTTCGTGTGTCGGTTGGCCATCTGGATGTCTTCTTCAGAGAAGTGTGTATTAATGTCTTCTGCCCATTTCTTCACTGGATTATTTGTTTTTTGGGTGTTGACTTTGATAAATTCTTTATAGATTTTTGATACTACCCCTTTATCTGATATGTCATTTGCAAATATCATCTCCCATTCCTTCGGTTGCCTTTTAGTTTTTCTGATTGTTTTCTTCGCTGTGCAGAAGCATTTTATTTTGATGAGGTCCCAGTAGTTGATTTTTACTTTTGTGTCCCTTGCTTCTGGAGACGTGTTGAGTAAGAAGTTGCTGTGGCCAAGATCAAAGAGGTTTTTGCCTTCTTTCTCCTTGAGGATTTGGATGGCTTCCTGTCTTACATTGAGGTCTTTCATCCACTTTGAGTTTATGTTTGTGTATGGTGTAAGAAAGTGATCCAGCTTCATTCTTCCAGTTTTCGCAGCACCACTTGCTGAAAACTCTGTCTTTATTCCATTGGATATTCTTTCCTGCTTTGTCAAAGATTAGTTGGCCATACATTTGTGGGTCCATTTATGGGTTCTCTATTCTGTTCCTTTGATCTGAATGTCTGTTCTTGTGCCAGTACCATACTGTCTTGATGATTACAGCTTTGTAGTATAGCTTGAAGTCCAGGATTGTGATGCCTCCTGCTTTGGTTTTCTTTTTCAAGATTGCTTGGGCTATTCGGGGTTTTTTTCTGGTTCCATTAAAATTTTAAGATTCTTTGTTCTAGGTCTGTGAAGAATGCTGGTGTTATTTTGATAGGGATTGCATTGAATATGTAGATTGCTTTGGGTTGTATGAACATTTTAATAATACTTGTTCTTCCTATCCAGGAGCATGGAATCTTTTGCCATTTTCTTGTGTCTTCTTCAATTTCTTTAATAAGCTTTCTATAGTTTTCAGTGTATAGATTTTTAACCTCTTTGGCTAAATTTATTCCTAGGTATTTCATGGTTTTTGGTTCAACTGTAAATGGGATCAATTCCTTGATTTCTCTTTCTGTCACTTCATTGTTGGTGTATAAGAATGCAACTGATTTCTGTGCATTGATCTTATATCCTGTAACTTTGCTGAATTCATGAATCAATTCTAGCAGTTTTTTGGTGGAATCTTTTGGGTTTTCCATATAGAGTATGATGTCATCTTCGAAGAGTGGATGTTTGACCTCCTCCTGGCCGATTTGGATGCCTTTTATTTCTTTGTGTTGCCTAATTGCTGAGGCTAAGACTTCCAATACTATGTTGAATAACAGGGGCAAGAGTGAACATCCCTGTCTTGTTCCTGACCTTAGGGGGAAAGCTCTCAGTTTTTCCCCATTGAGGATGATATTAGCATTGGGTTGTTCATATATGGCTTTTATGATCTTGAGGTATGCTCCTTCTATCCCTACTTTCTTGAGGGTTTTTATCAAGAAAGGATGCTGTATCTTGTCAAATGCTTTCTCTGCATCTGTTGATAGTATCATATGGTTCTTGTCCTTTCTTTTATTGATGTGATTAATCACGTTAATTGTTTTGCAGATAGTGAACCAGCCCTGTATCTCAGGTATAAATCCCACTTGGTCATGGTGAATAATTTTTTTAATATATTGTTGGATCTGGTTGGCTAGTATTTTGTTGAGGATTTTGCATCTATGTTCATCAGGGAAATTCGTCTACAGTTCTTTTTAGTGTGGTCTCTGGTTTTGGAATCAAGGTGATGCTGGCTTCATAGAAAGGGTTTGGAAGTTTTCCTTGCATTTCTATTTCTTTGGAACAGCTTGAAGAGAATAGGTGTTAACTCTTCCTTAAGGAATGTTTAAGGTGGGGGCGCCTGGGTGGCTCAGTCGGTTAAGCGTCCGACTTCAGCTCAGGTCACGATCTCGCAGTCTGTGAGTTCGAGCCCCGCGTCGGGCTCTGGGCTGATGGCTCAGAGCCTGGAGCCTGCTTCCGATTCTGTGTCTCCCTCTCTCTCTGCCCCTCCCCCGTTCATGCTCTGTCTCTCTCTCTGTCTCAAAAATAAATAAACGTTAAAAAAAAAAATTAAAAAAAAAAAAAATAAAAAGGAATGTTTAAGGTGTTAACATTCCTTAAATGTTTGGTAGAATTCCCCTGTAAAGCCATCTGGCCCTGGATTCTTGTTATTTGGCAGATTTTTGATTACTAATTTGATTTACTTACTGGTTATGGGTCTGTTCAAATTTTATATTTCTTCTTGTTTCAGTTTTGGTAGTGTATATGTATCTAGGAATTTGTCCATTTCTTCCAGATTACCCATTTTATTGGCATATGATTGCTCCTAATATTCTCTTATTATTGTTTTTACCTGTTGTGTTGGTTGTGATCTCTCCTCTTTCATTCTTGATTTTGTTTATTTGGGTCCTTTCCTTTTTCTTTTTGATCAAACTGGCTAGTGGTTTATCACTTTTGTTAATTCTTTCAAAGAACAAGTTTCTGGTTTCATTGATCTGTTCTACTGTGTTTTTGGTTTCAATAGCATTAATTTCTGCTCTAATCTTTATTATTTCCTGTCTTCTGCTGTTTTGGGGTTTTATTTGCTGTTCTTTTCCAGCTCCTTAAGGCCTAAGATTAGGATGTATATCTGAGATCTTTCTTCCTTCTTTAGGAAGGCCTGGATTGTTATATACTTTCCTCTTATGACCGCCTTTACTGCATCCCACAGGTTTTGGGCTGTGGTGTTATCATTTTCATTGACTTCCATATACTTTTTAATTTCCTCTTTAACTGTTTGGTTAGCCCATTCATTCTTTAGTAGGATGTTCTTCAGTCTCCAAGTATTTGTTACCTTTCCAAATTTTTTCTTGTGGTTGATTTTAAATTTCATAGTGTTGTGGTCTGAAAATATGCACCGTGTGATCTTGATCTTTTTGTACTTAGGGTGATTTGTGTCCCGTTATATGGTCTATTCTGGAGAACGTTCCATGTACACTGGAGAAGAATGCATATTCTGCTGCTTTAGGATGAAATGTTCTGAATATATCTGTTAAGTGCATCTGGTCCAGTGTGTCACTGAAAGCCATTTTTTCCTTGTTGATTTTTTGATTAGATGATCTTTCCATTGCTGTTGGGGTGGGGGGGAAGTGTTGAAGTCTCCTACTATTATGTATTACTATTGATGAGTTTCTTTATGATTGTGATTAATCAATTTATATATTTGGGTGCTTTCACATTTGGCACATAAATGTTTACAATTGTTAGGTCTTCTTGGTGGATAGACCCCTTAATTATGCTATAATGCCCATCTTCGTCTCGCTAGAGTCTTTATTTTAAAGTCTAGATTGTCTGATATAAGGTTACTCCAGGTTTTTTGTTGTTGACCATTAGCATGATAGATGGTTCTCCATCCCCTTATTTTCAATCTGAAGGTGTCTTTAGGTCTAAAGTGGATCTCTTGTAAACAGCATATAGATGGGTCTTGTTTTCTTATCCATTCTGTTATCCTATGTCTTTTGATTGGAGCATTGAGTCCATTGACGTTTAGAGTGAGTACTGAAAGATATGAATTTATTGCCATTATGATGCTTGTAGAGTTGGAGTTTCTGGTGGTGTTCTCTGGTGCTTTCTAATCTTTATTGTTTTGGATATATATATATATATATATATATATTTCATCTTTTCTCCCCTCATAGAGTCCCCCTTAAAATTTCTTTCAGGGCTGGGTTATTGGTACAAATTCCTTTAATATTTGTTTGTCTGAGAAACTTTTTATCTCTCCTATTTTGAATGACAGCCTTGCTGGATAAAGAATTTTTTGTTGCATATTTTTCTGATTCAGTACACTGAATATATCCTGCCACTCCTTTCTGGCCTGCCAAGTTTCTGTGGCTAGGTCTGCTGCAAACCTGAACTGTCTTCCCTTGTATGTTAGGAACCTTTTTTTCCCTTGCTGCTTTCATGATTCTCTCCTTGCCTGCGTGTTTTGTGAATTTGACTGTGATATGCCTTGTTGATGATCGGTTTTTGTTGAATCTGTTGGGGGTCCTCTGTGCTTCCTGGATTTTGATGTCTGTGTCTTTCCTCAGGTTAGGAAAGTTTTCTGCTATGATTTGCTCACATAACCCTTCTACCCCAATTTCTCTCTCTTCCTCTTCTGGGACCCTATGATTCTGATGTTGTTCCTTTTTAATGAGTCACTGATATCTCTAATTCTTAAATTGTGCTCCTTTGACTTAATCTCCCTCTTTTTTTTCCTACTTCATTATTCTCTATAAGTTTGTCCTCTATATCACTGATCTCTGTTCTGCCTCATCCATCCTTCCCACCGCTGCATCCATCCATGATTACAGCTCAGTTATAACATTTTTAATTTCATTCAGGCTATTTGTTACTTCTTTTATCTCTGCAGAAAGGGATTCTTATCTATTTTTGACTCCAGCTAGTATTCTTATTATCATGATTCTAAAATCTGGTTCAGACATCTTGCTTGTATCTGTGTTGGTTAAATCCCTGGCTGTCGTTTCTTCATGTTCTTTCTTTTGGGGTGAATTCCTTCATTTGTCATTTTAAAGGGAGAAAAGGAATTAATGAGGTAGAAAAATTGAATTTAAAAAATATTAAAATTAAAAAAATATTAAAATTAAAAATTAAAAACACACACACACAAAAATTGAATAGATGATGCTAGATCCTGGGTGTGTTTTGGTCTGAGTTTTGAAGCGTTTTGACAGATTAGAGAAAAGGGGGGTAGAAAAGAAAAGAAAAAAAAATGAAATTGTTTGAGAATTTGAAAAAATGAATACACTGAAGTAGACTAAAATGAGATGATGGGGGTAAAATAGAATTTCAAAAAAAATACACAAAAGTAAAGAATATAGTAGAAAAAAATTAAAGAAAAATATTTTTAATAAAAATTAAAAATAAATATGATTTTTTTCTTTTTCTGTAGTCAAGAAAAAAGAAAGGAAACAAAAAAGAGAAAAAAGTTTTAAAAAAGAAGGGGAAAAAAAGGAAATTGTTTGAAAATTTGAAAAAGTGAATACACTGTAGTAGACTAAAATAAAATAATGGAAGTAAAATAGAATTTGAAAAATTTACATAAAAGCAAAAAATGTAAAAAATAAGTAAAAATATTTTAATAGAAGTTGAAAGTAAAAATGAAGTTTTTCTCTTTCTGCATTCAAGAAAAGAAACAAAAAAGAGAAAAAAAGAAAAAAAATAATAAAAAGGAAATTGTTTGAAAGTTTGAAAAGGTGAATACACTGAAATAGACTAAAATAAAATGATGGAAGTAATATAGAATTTGAAAAAATTTACACGAAGATAAAAACTATAGTAATAAAAATTAAAGAAAAATATTTTTAATAAAAATTGAAAATAAAACTGAATTTTTTCTCTTTCTGTACTCAAGAAAAAGAAAAGTGTAAAAGAGAAAAAGGAAAAGAAAGAAAGAAAGAAAACTGAATAGATAAACCTGCTAACAGATTGAAGTAGGACTAAAATCATGCATGTTGGGGGAGGCCTTTTGGGCTCAGTCAGTTAAGTGTCCAACTTGATTTTGGCTCAGATCATGATCTCATGTTCATTAGTTTGAGCTCCATGTTGGGCTCTGCGCTGACAGCATGGTGCCTGCTTGGGATTTTCTCTGTTCTTCACTCTCTGCCCCTCCCCGACTCTGTCTCTCTCAAAAACAAGCAAACATTTAAAACAAATAAAAAAGTAAATTTATGCATGTTGGGTGCCTGGGTGGCTCAATTGTTTGAGCGACTTACTTTTGATTTTGGCTCAGTTCATGATCTCCTGGTTTGTGAAATCAAGCCCTGCATCAGGCTCTGTGCTGACAGCACAGAGCCTGCTTAGGATTCTCGTTACTTCTCTCTCTGTGCCTCCCCTGCTTATGTTCTCTCTCTCTCTCTCTCTCTTTCAAAATGCATAAATAAACATTAAAAAAAATAAGATAAAATCATGCCTGTTTGTCTTCACATCTCCTTCTTTAGCTCCTATCTCATGCTACCTCTCACAGGCAAATCTGTTTTAAATGAAAAATATGAGCTGTAGTTACTATGGATATGAACCAACATTCTTTCCTCTGTAGATCCAACTACATAATTTGTGGGACTCAATCAAAAAAGAAAAAAATCTTGAATCCCTTTGTTCATATAGTAGCACATAGCAAACAGTAATAATAGCAAGTAGTTAAGTAATTGCTGCTAAAAATACCAAAATATACAGCATTTTCCTTTGTGTGCTCTTTAATTGTTATGTTGTCTTTTATTTGGTATTTAATGCCATTCTAAGAAAAGAAAAACTGAAATTTTAAGTCATTATCAGCATCTTTTAGTTTTCATCTATATTTTAGTGTTCATCTATATTTTACAATGAGAGTTTCAATACAAATATGAGAGTTTTTAATTCATAAGCAGCATCACTAAAAATAATTTTTTAGCTTGCCAAACATGTATATGTTTTGTTGTTACTAGTATATTGGAACTGCAAATCTAACAGCACTTTTTATTTTACTTCTGATATAAGGTAATATGTTTTACTAGTACTCTACCTTCAGCTTACTGATGAGTAAGGAAGTACTGAAAAGTAAGGTAATTCTGAGTTGCCTTATCTTTCTCTACTTTTCATTCTGTGTCATCATTTTCAGTTAAAATGGTTATTTAGCTAATACAGGCAAATAACACAAAGAATATGATAATTTCTCTTGACTCTATGTGTTTCTTTTTTCTTTTTTTAATTTTTTTTAACATTTATTTATTTTTGAGACAGAGAGAGAGCATGAACAGGGAGGGTCAGAGAAAGAGGGAGACACAGAATCTGAAACAGGCTCCAGGCTCTGAGCTCTCAGCACAGAGCCCGACGCGGGGCTCGAACCCACTGACCGTGAGATCATGACCTGAGCCGAAGTCGGACGCTCAACAGACTGAGCCACCCAGGAGCCCCTGACTCTTTGTGTTTCTTAGAAATCCTTTGCCTTCTTTTTCTTTGTTCAGAGTAAGTTATTGTTGGAATGGAAATCATGACCTCTTGGGGCTCTTAGTGTCTCCATTTGCTTAGTTGTAGACATAACACACTTCATTTATCCTTATTTTGAGCCTAGCTCTACCCTACACATCACAGGTGCACCACATTTATGCGTTCATTCTTGTAGGGCACTGGGAATGCTATGTGTGTGTGAATTGGTGGCAAGAAATGGCAGGAAAACATATTGCATACATCTCCTCTGTTTACCCTCTCTTTCCATTTTCTTACCTGACGTCATTTTCAAAACACATGTTCCAAGATAAAATTGTCAGTAAATTCCAGGAGGTAACAGCAAAAAATTAAACTTAATGTGAGGTCCTATATGATCGCATGATTTATGCCCACAAAGCTGGGTCAGATCTTCTGTAAACTGTTTCATTTGAGGGTGTCACTTCTTGCGTATTGTATATATTATTATAATTTGTATGTATAACTTCCAAATCATAGTATACATACAGACTTACATATTAAATTTTTAATAGTGAATATATTTTGAGGTGATGAAGATGTCAGGTGTTTGTTTATATGTGTGATCATATATATGTACATAGATACATACAGATATATGCATATATATGTATATATGTACATATGTATATGCACACCCACAGTTTTATATCTTACAGATATGGGTTTGATCATTTGTTTGTTGTTGATAATAAGCGCCTACTTCTAAAACACTTTGATATACAGCCTTCAAAAACAGATTTTAAGCAACAGCAATAAAAGTATTTTTCCAAGTTTCCAAATATCTACACATCCATTAAGATCCAACTTATGTATAGTCTTAAGGTTGATGCTGCTTATTCTGTCATTCAAGTACTTATTATTTTAATTTTTTGGCACAATAGCTACCTGACCATATTCAAATGTACTATTATGTCAAAAATTTAATTATTTACCAGCTCTAAGTTAGTCTGTGTACTCACTGAGACAGATTCTTCTTATTTATGGTTCAACTGGTGGAACCTAATATACTTGCTATCCCTAATATATAAGTACTATAGTTTAATATTGAATTAATGAGTTTAGTAAAAGTAAACCCTAATTTTTAGATTTCCTCTTAAATACTATGATAGATATGTTCATGTTCCATGTTATATACCTGGGTTTCAAGAAATGTTAACTAAGAATTTTTCAGAAAAACAGCAGCCAGAGAGTACTCAGAATATTTCTTCTCTGTTGGAAATAGACAGAGTTAGACATCTGTAAGTCCTCAGGCCAATGTAAAGGAAACATCTGTGAACCACACATTAAATTGTTTTCCAGGGAAACCAACCCACACACAAAATCTACAGGTTTGAGCCAGAAGGGAAAACAAAATAAATTTACGAAGTCAGAAAATTCCAGAAATGGAGTTGTGATTTATTGATCTACTCCCACCATTGATGTCATGATGATATCATTGGCCAAGTTAATTTATCAAAGTGGATTGCTTAACAAGACAAAAGTGCAAATTGGGCTATTTACCAGAATTTCAAGGTTTGCCAATTTTGTATCAAACTTCAATCAGTTAAATAAATGCAACCTTGAATAGATTAATTCAGAAGCCTATACAGTCTCCTGTGTAAAAATAGCAACACTTCAGAAAGCACTAAGAACAATTTGTTTTTTTTTTAATGTTTGTTTATTTTGAGTGTGAGAGAGAGAATGTGCACAAGTGGGAGAGGGGCAGAGGTTAGGGAGGGAGGGAGGAAGACAGAGAATCGTAAGCAGGTTCCATGAATGCTCAACCAACTGTCCCGGAAAAATTTGTTTTTGTTTGTTTGTTTTTTTAACTTATAGTCCAAAATCTGGCCATCTCTGTTGTGGCAAGGATGGTGAGATCAGCAAAGGCAATACTGATTCAAAACAGATCACACCCCATCTGAACTTCCATAACCCAATCTGGTCTATTTTTTTAAATTTTTTTAAATGTTTATTTATTTTTGAGAGAGACAGAGACAAAATGCGAGTGGGTTAGGGGCAGAGAGAGAGGCAGACACAAAATCTGAAACAGGCTCCAGGCTCTGAACTGTCAGCACAGAGCCCAACGCCAGGCTCGAACTCGCAAGCCACAAGATCATGACCTGAGCTGAAGTCGGCCGTCCTACCAACGGAGCCACCCAGGCGCCCCTGGTCTATTTTTGTTTTAAATAAATTTTTTTCAATTGAATTATAGCTGACACACTACGTTATATTATTTAAGATGTATAACATAGTGGTTCCACATAATATATGTACATTACTTTTAGCAAACCTTTTGTTTGGAATATTTTAAAGACATATTGTTAACATAGTACAGAAAATTCCCATTCACCTTTCACCCAGTTCTCCTAATGTTAACAAGACAACAGTACTCTTGTCAAAGTTAATACATTAACATTGGTACATTACTATTATTTAAATTACAACTTTACTCATATTTTATCAGTTTCCACAACTGTAATTTATCTGTTCTTGGATCCAAACTAGGATATCACTTTGGCCATAGTCGCTGTATTTACTTAGTCTCTTCTGACTTGTGACAATTTTTTATGCTTATTTTTCGTGACCTTAAGAGTTTTGAAGAGTATTGGTACTCAGTTGGGTTTGTTTGATGTTTTCCTCAAAATTACAATGGAGGTATGGAGCTTTGGAAAAAGTCCTGTAGAGATAAACTGTATTTCTCATTTCATCATATCAGAAGGTGCATGCTGTTAGCATGACTTATCACTGTGACATTAAACTTGATCATTTGGTTGAGATCTTCCAAGTTCCTTTACTGTAAAAAACTGTTTTTATTTTTACACTCTATATTCTATGGAAGCAAGTCACCAAGTCTAGAAAACACTAAAGAGGAGGATATTTAATCTCTATTCAAGGAAGGCAATTTTCTTTAAAGATTGTAATTTGTCTGTAAGAAAAATTGGTCATTTTTGCCTCATTCAATAATTTATTTATATAAGTATAAACTTCTGTACAGTTATTTCATACTTCATGTCGTACTCTACCATTTCATTACTTGTTGCTCAAGTTTCTTCAGCTCTCGCTGTTGGGTTGGATGCCCTTCCAGGTTGGCTCTTGGTTAGCTTTGGTAAGTCACCATACTTTCCTTAACACTGTAAAATGTAGATTCATACTAGATTTCTCTCACTCAAACCTGGGGATCAGTTATTTTCTGAAGTGTTTTCATTCCTTTTACTGAAGGAAGGGTATTAGACACGGAAAGATGGTATTAAACACTCCAACCTGTACTCCATGTATGGTTGATGCTATTAGAATATAACTGCTTCTAAGTTATCTCAGCAGGCAGGGCTAAAAATACAAGCATATGTACTAATCCATTTATTCACACATACCCATAATTATCTCTGTGTAAACATATATATGACTTTATATTGATATCTCAGATTCTAATCCAGCATGATGGGGTCATTGTGATTTATTTACAATTTCCTAATCTGAGAGTGAGAAATTTGTCTCCCATTAACTACAACTTAATTATTTTGTTCGGACCTTAATAGTTATAACATAGTTTCAGAATGGATAAACCATACCCTGAGGAGAAGTTACCAAATAGAGCAGTGTTTATGTACAATTACTTTGGTCTTTAGTCTTACAGCTGTTTCTCAAAGCAAAATCCTTAAAACTTGCTTATGTCAGCTCTTGTTTTTCCCACTGCCTCAAATAAGATTGTGTCATCTATTTGCAATATAGTTATGTTCATTTTCCCTACCCTACATTCCATCCCTGGACTCCCAAATCTAGTTTAATTTGGGATTTTTTGCATGCATTAAATTTTGCTCTGGATGTGCAGTTGATAAGGGTTTTGATAAGCATACCATCCCGTGTCCATCACTCCAGTAGCACACAGAGCAGTTGTGACATTACCCTAAAGTTTTCTCTGCACAGCCCATTTGCCGTCACTGCTGCCTCCTCTATCCCAAACACTAGCAACTATTGATCTATTTTCCGAGTATGGTTCCCTGTCCCTCTTGAATCTGGCTTCTTTCACTTACTAAAATGGGCTTAAGATTTATTTATGTCTCTGTATGACTCAGCAGTTTGCTTTCTTTCATTGCTAAGTATTCCACTGCACAACTGAAAAACAGTTTGCTTATTCATTTACCTGTTAAAAGACACTTCGTTGTTTACAGTTTTAAGTTAATAGGAATAAAGCTCCTGTAAGCTATAAATATGCACATAAAAGTTTTTGTGTGAACGTGTATTTTCCATTTACTTGGGTAAAGACAAATTAGTGGAATTGTTAGGTTAAAAACCATGTGTAGGTTCAAGTGTATAAGAAACTTCTACACTGTCCTAAAAGTGATTTAACTGTCATGTATTCCCACCAGCAATCGATGAGAGTTCCTTTTGCTTACCAGCATTTGGTAGGTACTAGTGTTTTGGATTGTAGACATTTGAATAGGTGTATGATGGTATCTCATTTTCATTTTAATTTCCATTTTCCTAATGACAAATAATGCTAGGAAATGTTTAAATATATGCTTAGTTGCCTTCTGTTTATTTCCTTACTGAAATGTTTGTTAATGTCTCATATATTTTCGATTGTTTTCTTAGTTTTGAGTTTTACTCCATTTTACTTTTAACTATAACATTCCAGAAATTATATTTTTTAGTATCAGAATAGATTGGGATGATACATTTTTGGGAATGTGCAGTTTTCCCCCTTCTTCTTTGACTCATTAATTAATTTTTTCCCTTACTCAAACCCCCTTTCTGCCATATATCATCTCTTAGAAATCCTTATTATTATCATTCTCCCTTGAAACTCCTCCATCTATGTGAAACTCAGAATTGTCAGCTAAAACATAAGGAAACTAAACTAAATCATCTATAAGATCTTTTCTAACCAGAATTTTATTATTTTGTGGCGATCTCCAATTTTTGAATGTAGATACACAGATATCATCTACATCTTCTTTCCAAATTCCTGTTAAAGGGAGAAAATACCCCCTCACCCTATCTCACATACAGAATGTGTATAACTCATATTTTTTATGCATGTGGGGTGTGTGTGCAAGTGTGTGCACAGGTATACATATATTTCTAGGTCAGAGAAATTTTTAAATTATTTGAGAGTTTAGACCTTTATGTTTTAACTATACACAGTAAATTTTTTACTTATAGATAATTAATAAAGAGGAAATTAGATACTATTATTTGACATAGAATAGAATCAAATCAAGATTGATAGGATTTTAAGTTTTCCTAGCATAGTCATGCTTTAATAGAAATAATTTATTTGTCTTAAGATCTGTCAGTTGAGAGAAAAGGAATAGCAAATGCTCAAAGGAATATACATCTAAATAGTATAAAATTTGTGAACTAAGAAACAGGGCCATGTCTATTGCAGCACTGTTTTTAATAGCCAAAATGTAGAAATAACCTAAATATACACCAGTAGATGAATAAACAAAATGTGTGTGTGGGGAGGGCATGCACGCAATACTATTTAGAATTGAAAAGGAAGGAAAAATATGTGATTTGCAATAAGGATGAAACTTGAGGACATTATGCTAGATGAAATAATCCAGTCACAGAAAGGCAAATAACTGCCTGTTTCCATTTGTATGAAGTATCTAAAATAGTTGAATTTGTAGAATCAAATTGTAGAATGGTTGTTGCTGGGAGGGGGAAATGGGAAATTACTAATTGATGGCCATAAGTTTCAGTTAAGCGAGATGGATAAAATGAATCTATTGTGCAACGTCGTACCTATGGTGAATGATAAGGTGTTACACACTTAAAATTGGTACAAGGGTAGATGTCTAATGTGGTTACCAAAAGAAATGAAAAACAAAAAGAAATAAGGAAAAAGGAGTATGAGATTCTGGATATAGGAAAACATTCCAAAATTATACAGAATTGCTTGATACTTTGTTTTGGCACCTTTTCTTAGGCAATGCTCGTAGACATACTTTTTAGGATTATACTTAACTTCGTTATTTCTAAATCCATAATTACCAAAATTTTGATGGGTTTATCATTACTTCCTTTAATGCCTCTGTCATTCTATTGTCCAAAAGCATGTATTGAAATAATATTCTATGTCTGTTGTTAGTCTTTTGTGGGTATAGAGCAGAGAAGTCTAATAGAATACATAACTAAAAAAGAATAATGTCATTTTGTCTAGTGGCATGTGCGTGTGTTTGGTTGTTTGCTTGGTTTGTAGAGGTGAATACAATTAGACAAAGATAAACTATCCCTACAGTGTGGTGTCTGGCTTATACTGAAGTAAAGTCTCAGACCTAATTCTGCCTTGCCCACAGACATTTATTAAAAGCCAGACACAGTTTTAAAACACTTTTTTTTTAAAGTTTATTTATTTATTTTTGAGAGAGAGGGCAAGCGGGGTAGAGGAGAGAGAGAGGGCAGAGAGAGAATCCCAAGCACGGGCAGTGCAGAGGCCAATGCGGGACATGAACTCACAAACCATGAGATCATGACCTGAGCTGAAATCAAGAGTTGGATGCATAACCAACTGAGCCACCCAGGCGTTCCCAGGCACAGTTTTTAAAACCTGTTTTATAAATCTGTTATATCCTCAGCCCTCTGTCATATATATATATTTTTTTTGTTTTAAAGGAACCTTTAGTGAAAGCTTTGTGAGAGTTTCCAGTGGCCACACTCAAACATCTATCAGAATAAGGTGAAAAACAATCTTCGAAACCAGTGCTGTGACACAAGCTATTTGGGGATCATTGGTAATATGTGAAGGTCCCTTTAGATTTTTATGCCATGTTCATACAAAGGTAGATATCCACAATAAATATTTTAACCTATCTTTAATGCTGTGATATCATAGTTTTTAAAATTCAAACTCCTTTCTAACATTCATTATTTCAATTAACAAACGTTGTAGTTATAGAATGAAATATGAAAGCTGAACATTTTGTAGCATAATATTTTTAGAGTGTAAATAAATGCTAGGAGATCATTCTTAAAGTAGGAATTCCTTTAAAAGGCCACCGACTATCCCTGGTGCATACTTAAACTAATTGAAGACAAATATGATACTGCCTGTGTTGAAATATTTCAAATCAAATTACATATATCATAATAAAAGCTTATTATAATTTTGATTCTAACATGGAAGAATTGAATGATACACATATGTCTTATAAAAACAATGTAAGTACATTTCACAATCTAGAGATCACATAACCTACATACAAAAATTTGTTTATTTTGGGGTGACTTACTGTTCCTGAAGATCTCTAGTATTGACTCTTTTTCCCCCCAGAAGATTTCTATTTAGTAATCTTAGCTGATAAATTTTATCGCTAATTGACATTTTTACCTGTTAATTGGCTGTTTCACAGAATAACATATAAATTTCTTAAACACAATAATCTTGTCTGGTGTATCATTTAATACCCACTGCCTTTCACAGTTTCTGGACTCTAATTGTCATTCAGTAAGTATGCCACAAATCAGTACTTTTCAGAATCCAATTTACTCTCTTTGCACATTGTCATCTGGCTCTTTTCCTATTTTATGTTACTAAGAATGTACAGTTGCTAAATATTTGCATTTGAAATGTGTCCAACATCCCACAAGCAATTTGTCTGAACCTAGAAATGGGAAGTCACTTAACATGGCCAACTGCTCTCTTAGTATCTCTTCACCTAAAACTAATAAAATAGTTGACTAGTTGGAACAGAAGCTGTTATTTAACAACAGGTATGGCCACAGGAGGATATACCAGTTGAACATCTGCCCTGATTTTATTTTTAATGATCAAAGGCTATTTACATCTTTACTTTGATTACACTTACATAATGGAGAAAGTAGAAATAATTAATTAACTCACTGATTTATTTTCACAAAGTTAAAAAAATCCTATTGTCATTTGAATTTTATACTAACATCCATTCATTTTGCTATTTGCTCTCCTGAGATTATTGTCCTGAATTTCTTTAAAATACATGTGTCCTGGGGCACCTGGGTGGCTCAATCAGTTAAGGGTTCAGCTCAGGTCATGTTCTCACAGTTTGTGAGCTCGAGCCCCACATTGGGCTCTGTGCCAACAACATGGAGCCTGCTTAAGATTCTCTCTCTCTCTCTCTCTCTCTCTCTCTCCCTCTCTCTCTCTCCCTCCCCCCCTCTCTCTCTCTCCCCCCCCCCCTCTCTCTCACAAAATAAATAAATCAACCTTGAAAAATTGTACTCGTCCCAGGCATTGCTCTGTGTTGTTGGTATATATCAACTCATTTTCCTTAACAGTTATTCTATGAATTAAGTGCTATTTAAATTCTAGTTTTGCAAAAGGAAAAACTGAGGCAAAGACAATTTGGATAACTTGCCTGGGGTGACAAAGAAAATAGAAGAACTAGTTTTCATAGTTAAGCAGCTGGCTCCAAATCTAGTGACTGTGGCCTCGGCCTCTCCGTCCCTATTTTGTAAATGCTCTTTCATGTTCATCCAACTACATTTACAGCTTTTAAGATAACCAAAAACTCAAAATGCTTTTAATGTCCATCAGCAATACAATGGGTAAATAGTTGTGGTATGCTAATACAGTGTCCATACTCATTGATAAAAAATGAAATTAGTAACACACTTAAAAATAGATAAATCTCGCTGATATTATGACCAGAAGTCTGGCATTAGGGTGTATACTGTGAGACTCCATTCATATGGAGTTCAAAAACAGGCATCTTTGACTACAATTGAAGTCATACACTTTTCCTATTTGGGAAAGAGACATTGACTTAAATGGATCACATGCACACACACAAACTCTGATGTAATGGGAAGTTCTATTTCTTGCTCTAGGTGGTGCAGAAATGTTAGCCAAAATACCCACTTAAAATGTTACACTTCATGTCCTTTGCTGTATTTGCTGTATAACTCTATTAAAAGATGATTAGCCATTTCTTCTAAGTGAAAAACTGCCCAACTCTTCTGTCATCATCTTTACACTGAGGAATTACTGGAGTATCTCCCCAAAGGTTAAGGCATAGATCTAAATATAATAATCATTCCCTAGTAAAATTACAAGTGCATTTTAAACTTTTCTGACACTTTCTCATCACCAACCAATCAATTCCTACATGTTAGAACAGTACGTGGCTCCTCTCACTGTCTACTCGGGCTTCTAAGAGAGAAAATTGTCAACACTCAAATAAACAGTGCAGCCACTGTTCTCTTAGGACCGAAATGTAAATTAGAATTCATCTGTATTATTTTTCACCATACCTGGTTTCCTTCGAAATACTCAGATTTATCAATCACAGAAATGTCATCCCTTTATTAGAAATCACTAATGAGAAAAAAAAAATAATGCTTATCATCTATCTAGTCTGCTAATCACATTCACTAGAACTGTCTATTCCTATGTCACGCTTTTGCACTGGCACAAGTTTTGCAAACACAGTCTTCCAATCTAACACTTTAGTTTCAAATTGGAGATTTCTTTGGCCATATCAATCTTTTGTAGCTTTAATAACAGCAGTCAGTGTGAGTTGTTACATTTTCCCAAAATTTCTAGTTAGGAACATACTCAGGGAAAGTAGTCAAGTTGGCTCTAAGATTACTTCCATAGCACTCTCAGCTTAAAATCAGCAACTGAGGTCTCCTGGAGGGCTCATTCTAAGCATCCGACTTCAGCTCAGGTCATGATCTCATAGTTTGTGAGTTTGTGAGTTCAGGTCCACATTGGTTGAGCATGAGCCCCTCTTCGGGTAAAAACATGATCCCTGCTTCAGGTGAGCCCCGCTTCTCTCTCTGTCTCTCCCTCACACTCCCTCTCTCTCCCTCACTCTCTCCCTCACTCTCTCCCTCTCACTCCCACCCTCTCAAAAAAAAGTCAGCAACTGAAATTATATATTTGTTCTTTCTGTGTTTTGTAACATAATTTTTTTCATCTTCTAGCATAAGTAAGTCATTTTTATTTGTCCATGGTAGAATGACACTGCTTTAACAGAAAGTCCAAGTTTGTCCTCTTAGCTGTTGAATAATTACTGATCTTAGATGACATTTATATGATTTTGCTTTCATTATTTACTTCTTTGTAACTCTTGGATTTTTAATCTTCTCAAAAATATCCCTGCCAGCTGAATTATCCTTTTGAATTATTTCTTCATCAGTAATAGTTCAGAGACACAGCAGCACCTGAAGTTCTTCCTCTTTAGGCATTGCTCTACAAAGGCCACACCATTGGCAAAATAGCTTGGTAACAGAAATACATAATGGCTCCTGGAGCTTGTTAGAAAGTTTTCCTCAGTAAGTGTCTTTTGTGGATCTCATATTAACTAGTATTTTGGAGTAATTAATGAGTCTGTCTTTGTCATACCTGCTCAATGTTAGATTCTTTGTCCTTAAATCATTTTCTCCCTATTTATTTAAAAAAATGTTGTAGGGTCGCCTGGGTGGCTCAGTCAGTTAAGAATCTGACCTCGGCTCAGGTCATGATCTCATGGTCAGTGAGTTCAAGCCTCGCGTTGGGCTCTGTGCTGACAGCTCAGAGCCTGGAGCCTGCTTTGGATTCTGCCTCCCTCTCTCTCTTCCCCTCCCCAGCTCACGCTCTGTTCTGTCTTTCTAAAATGAATAAACATTAAAAAAAATTTTAAAGTTGTAGCATAAATAGACAATTTACTATGCAGGCATATGCCATTTCAAATGCTCCTTGATGGAGCTCATAGATTGCTTCTGTTTGGAAAAAAAAAAAAAGTTAATATGGGTTTATATGCACACAAAAATATTTGTATGTATATAGACTATCTGCAAATATACAACTATGAAATGATGTACATACATTTTAGGTCTTTTTAGGATGAATACTATGCTTGTTTAGATGAATGACTTGGTTATTGCTTAACATAGAAAATGAGACCCAACAGTACTGGAGAGAAGCTCATCTTCATTACAGCAAGAAAAGAAATTGGAGCTCTGGAAAACAAACTAGGAAGGTGAAGGGAGAAGTAAAGATTAAAGAGATGTGGAATAAGAGAGCCAATTAAGATTCTTGGATGTCACAAATATTTATTAAGAATCTGCTATGTTTCTGGCATTATTCCAGTGACTGCACAGAGTGACATTTCTAATTCTCAGTGGTCTGACATTCTAGTAGGCAATAAAAGACAACAAACAAGTGATTGAACAGAAACATTTCAGAAGGTAACAGGGACATTGCATAAAATAAAATAGGGCAGTGCAGTGGAGAATGAAAGTAGGAATCTCTTTAGAACAGGTGGGTCAAGATGTATCTCTATGGAGGCATCCTGGGAAGCAGTGAGAAGAGTGTCAGAGAAGGACTAGCTCTGTACTGTGCACAAAAGTCCAGACTGAGACACTCCAGCCTGCATGAGGCTCTGTGCTGACACCGTGGAGCCTGGAGCCTGCTTCAGATTCTGTGTCTCCCTCTCTCTTTGCTCCTCCCCCACTCATGCTTCATCTCTCTCCTCTCTCAAAAATAAACAAACATTAAAAAAATTTAAGAATGAAGTATTTTAATCTAATAATACAAATATCAAATATTCTTAAAAACACTAAAAAAACTTATCATAGTAATTATGATATATAAAATATGCCAAACAGTAATGTGTGATGTGGGTATGTGTCTGTGTGTCTGTGTGTGTATACCTCAGAGTTTTGTCTAGAGCTAAGGAAAATAAAATTGGGAGGGTGATAGATACAAAAACTAATGAAATAAAGGAAGGATACTGGCCTTGATGCCTGAATTACTCCACTACTTGGTAGCTCTGTAACAGCTGTGAAATAAGTTAATATGGTAGTTTCCTCATGTCTAAAATAGATCTAAATAAGTTACATAGGGTTTAGTAAAAAATATATGAAATTATATAGTAAAAGTTGTAACAAAGATAAAGAGAACCACTAAAATACTGTGTTGTTATTTAGAACATATAGTTTGGGTGGGAGTTTCAACTTTTCCACTTAGTAGTTTTGCTGCTTATGAACCTTGAGGAAGTCACATAACTTCTCCAAAATTCAGGGTTTTCAGACTTAACAGGAGGTGATCTTAATAGATCCTATACTTCTATAGGGAGCATGTATTCATTATTTCTTTAAAAGCATGAATTGGAGCCAACCTACTCTTATCAAGGTGATGTTAGTTTATTAGTTGAGTTTATTATTCTCCCTTTTGCCACATCTTTTTTTGAATATTTGATTTTAAAACGTCATTGGGAGAATAAGGAGTTTAAATTCATTTATTTTTTTTTCACTAGCTTTTATAAATTTATTATCAAAGTTTGTCACTTGGGGACAAATTGAATTTCAAAGATTTTCTGAAATTTTTAACCTTCTTAAAAAATCTTCTTTTTGATGCCAAGTAAACTGGCCTTATTACATTTCCTTTATTTTCACAATCTTAGGAAATAAATAGAAAGTTTGCAGAAGTAGCCATAAAGAAAAATATTTCCATAGTTCAAATGTTGACATTCTCTGCCTGTCCAAATCTTTCATCTGTTTTATTTTTTTTTTAATTTTTCCCTTTTTTTAATTTAAATTCTAGTTAGTTAACATGTAGGGAAATATTAGTTTCAGGAGTAGAATTCAGTGACTCATAAATTTCATACAATACCCAGTGCTCATCACAACAAAAACCTTCCTTAATACCCATCGCCCATCTAGCCTATCTCCCACTCACCTCCCTCTATCAGCCCATAGTTGTTCTCTATCATTAGAAGTCTCTTGTGGTTTCCCTCACTTCTCTCTTTCCCCCCTTCCCATATGTTCATCTATTTTGTTTCTTAAATTCCACATGAGTGAAATCATATGGTATTTGTCTTTCTCTGATTGACTAATTTCACTTAGCATAATACATTCTAGTTCCATCCATATCATTTCAAATGGCAAGATTTCATTCTTTTTGATGTCTGGGTAGTATTCCATTGTGTAGTGGGGGGGGGTGTGTTTATCATATCTGCTTTAGCCATTCATCAGAAGATGGACTTTTGGGCTCTCACCATGGTTGGCTATTGTTGATAATACTGCTATAAACAAATCCTTTATCTGTTTTAAATGGAGAGGTTAAATGTCTGGTTTCTTTCACCAACTGTAGCCGGAATATCCAGGGACAGAGCTGTGTAGGACTGCCACCTCTTCTTGGAGAAACCATTCATGTCTGTTAAATGCTTTACTCTTATCTGTTCTTATCAGGGCCTGTTGTTACTCTATTCCAGTGGGCTCCGCTATCTGAAATTACAGGAAAAAGATCTTTCTCTTAGCAACATCCTATTCTATTAGGAAATCACCTGGTAGCACACCTTGCACTTTTGAGTTTGCATAGAGAACATAGGAGCACACCTGGAGGCTCCCTGACGGTGAAATACTTTGTTCTTAAAACTCTAACATTGACTGGAGAACTAATCCAGAGGCGCCTGAAGAAGGACATCTTAATGCCAATTGCTGTACTAAATCAAATTCAGTATTCAGTACTAAATATGTACTAAATCATATTTCATTATGATATCAAAGAGCATGCAGTCCCCCGTGTGTATTCCAGCTAATAGTTTACTGGGTAACTGTTGTTTACCAGTAGCTTAGTGCATCTCCCAATATATAAGTGCTCGTATCAAAATGGGAGGGTAATAGTTTTATCTTTGTCTAATATTCTCATCTGAGCTTTTTGTAGCATGATATAACTGAATTTACAAAGAAGACACAGCTGAAGACACCAGTGAAATCTCTATTATACAAATATTAAATTCTATACGCAGTTATTTGTGCAGGATTTGGATATATATTATACACATAAACATTTCCATCTTAGCCATTGTAATATAAATAAAACGGCAAAATGGTCTAAATCCCAGAAATCATCTTAGTAAATTTAACATTCAAAGTACAATCTGGAATTGTATCCCTGAATACAAACATGGGAGAAACATGCATTATTTGCTCCCTGTAAGAAGAGACTGTGTAATAAGCAGTGTCAGTAGCTATGTGTTATGTAAAAGGTTAGAAGATAATGCTCTTATTTAAACCTCATTGCCAAGTGAAAACAGGATGTATTAAACTATGTATTTTGAGTTTGAATTATGATATACTTGTGTGGCGTGCATGATTGAGGGAAGGAAATAATTAAACTATTAAATCCCATTTTGTTGCATTAACAAAACCCATTTAAGAACATACACGGAAAATACAGTATCATGTTTCTGTGTTTGAGGAAAAACTTCTGAGGCAACAAATAATTCTTGAAAAAAAGGAGCAAACCAGTTCATGATATAACTGTGCTCACAAGAGAGTGGATCATGAGATTGGAGTATGTAAAACCTATGCAGATTCAGAAAATAACAATTCTTAATTGTTCTAATTCTAAATCTACAGATAAATTAAAAATTAAGTGGCAATACAAATTAACTGGAAAGGATTCTATTATTTATTTATTTGAAGTTAATTTATTTATTTTGAGAGAGAGAGCACGTGCGCAGGTGGAGGAGGGGCACAGGGAGAGAGAGAATCCCAAGCAGGCTCCGTGCTGCCAGCACAGAGTCCAACATGGTGCTCGAACCCATGAAACCACGAGATCATGAAAGTAGTAACCAAAGAGCCAAAACCAAGAGTCTGACTTTTAACTAATGAGCCATCCAGTTGGCCCAAGGATTCTATTTAATATCACACTTTGAAAAATCTAGAAGAGAAGCAAAAGTGATACAGTTTGTAATAAATTGCTCAAACACACTCAAGTGACCATATTACTATTTTTTTTTCTTTAAAAAAAATTTTTTTTAACGTTTATTTATTTTCGAGACAGAGAGAGACAGAGCATGAATGGGGGAGGGGCAGAGAGAGAGGGAGACACAGAATCGGAAGCAGGCTCCAGGCTCTGAGCCATCAGCCCAGAGCCCGACGCAGGGCTTGAGCTCACGGACCGTGAGACCGTGACCTGAGTTGAAGCCGGACGCTTAACCGACTGAGCCACCCAGGCGCCCCAAAGTGACCATATTATTATACAATGATGTAGCGTACCAGAAAAAGATTAGTAAAACCTCATAATAAAAGTCCAGGAATCCCAAAAAAATTTATGTAGTACTATCAAGTAAAATAGCAATTGACTTAGAGTTAACTAATATTTAGAGAATAATAAGTAGATATAAATACCTTTGATATTTATAGAGTTTATATATGGTTTACATTCTGGTAAATTTAAATAATTTTAAATCTAAAATATGGCAACTGTAAATTATTTTGTTGTCTATAAAATTTCAAGTTACATTACCTCTCAAATTGTTGCAAGATTGGTATTAAAATAGAAGAGTTCTTCTGTACTTGTGTATAAAAAAGTGTTCAGACTAAGTGACTGAGGAAATACACCTTCCAGAGAGAAAGAGATCATTATAGACCTATTTCAAACTATATTTTTATCCTAAAATTGTAACGTTTGCAGGTTATAGCATATTTGTGTTCACTGTGGGCAAATGGGTTCTCTCTTAAAAAAAAAATAGCACAGATTCCTGACCACCCTTGAAAACTTTTGGTTCATACATTTAAGAAATAAATTTTATGATGGCATTTTTATAGCAGCTAAAATCAAGTCTTATTTATCATATCTTAGCATTTATTTTTATAAAACGAAGGATGAATTAATACTGTCCTCTGATTATTTTTAGAAAACATAATTTGCAAAATTTGTACAAAATGAAACATTGCACCTGTGTGCTTACCAAGCTATATTCCTGAGGGAAAGGGGTCTTATTATTGTTGGCATACCCGTAAAAAATTAAATCAACATTATATTTTGATTCAAATATTAATTTTCAGCAGTGCATTTTATATATTTATAGTAGAACAGGGAGTTGCTTTAAATATGTTCTGTTCAACTTGTTTTCAGTCTCAGTGGGTAGTAAAACAAAATAGTAATTTTATGGGAAGAAACAGAAATCAGTTGGATTCATTAACTATCCTGTATGCTGTGAATTGAAAGACTTGCTTGAAATAATGTGCTTTTCACAATGCTATCTGATTTTGAGGTTCACTCTTCCTTTACTTGGTCATTTAAAAGAAAACTTTAGTTATATACATGTATTGAAAGGGTGAATGCTATTTATTTAGGTGCAGTATACTAATCTCAAGATAAATCTAAATCCAATTTAAAGATGATTTGATGTTTATAGACATCTGGGTAAGAGAAACAGATAAATCATTATTTATACCAGTTCAGTTGTCATGGAAATCAGCAGATGAAAATTAAGTATTTTGCTCATGAACTTATTTTTGGTCCAGTTATCAGTTCTGATGATCTGTACTCAGTGTCTATAGGAAATGGGCTTAATGTGGCGCTTTCATACATTTTTATGGTTTAAAGTGGTCATACCAACAAATATAATCACCATTCTTACATTCAATCAAAAGATGTCTTCTCATATGGCTATCTTATGTATTAGATGTGATTAAATGCTTTAAATCAGAGAAAAAATCTAAAGTGTAGGAAGGCAGACAAAATTGGCTTTGGTCATTTCACATGACATCTTAGTGTTTGCTGTATACACACTGAAAAATCTATTTAGGCTCAGAAGAAAAAAAAAGAAAGAAATGGCAAGCATAGTCTTTTTCTGAAAGCAAATTTGCTTTTTTTCAGTACATTTAGGAATAATATTCCATTTACCTAGAGCAGATTACTTCCTTTGATATTCCATTCAGAATTTGGGTATCTGGGTAGATTGTACAGGATTCTAAGCCATGAATTGATTTGGCTATTTCCATAACCATAAACAGAAAAATTACACAGTATAAGTATCCAGAATGTTCTATGACAATGGTTAAGTTTATGATTTCCAAAAAGGAAGGTCTAGTTAAGCCCCAGAATACAAAGAAAAAGAAGAGGGGTGCCTGGGTAGTTCAGTCAGTTAAGCATCCAACTTCAGTTCAGGTCATGATCTTGTGGTTCATGAGTTTGAGCCCTGGGGGCTCTGTGCTGACAGCTCAGAGCCAGGAGCCTCCTCCAGATTCTAGGTCTCCCTCTCCCTCTGCCCCTCCCCCACTCACACTCTGTCTCTGTCTCTCAAAAATGAATAAACGTAAACGAAAAGGAAAAGAAGAGAACTTACATTCTTCATAAAGCAATTTTAAATACATAAAAATGCTGTTTTAAGAACATATTGTAGGGAGACAAGTGAATAGTCAGGCCTAAAGGCAGAGAAAATAGATTTGAATTGGAGAAAATGACCATGGGTTATGAAGCAGGAATGGTAGTTATATTTCGGAAATAAATGAAATTATTTAGAAGCAGTTGTTTCCAAATGAAATGATAAACAGTAATTATATGACAAGAAGAATAATTTGTTGGATGTAGTAAATTAACAGCCGGCACCTACTCAGCTGTAAAATGTACTGAATACTCGGTTGGAAACTCACAGTGATTATCTCAGTCCTCACAGCCACTCTTTAGGAGGTATTTATTCCCATTTTATTGACAAGGATGTAGAATCCCTTTATACCACATTGTCATCGTGTCATGAATCATACTGCATGTATGTGTGAATCTATTCCTGGACTTTTTATTATTTCCCATTAATCAATTTGTCTACCTTTATGCCAATACTACACAGTCAACTATTCTAGCTTCGTAAGTGTTACATTTAATAATCTAAGTCTTACAAAGCTGCTTCCTTTTCCCTCTCCTTCTTAAATAATTTAATTAAATTTAAGTAAATAATTTGATTAAATGAATTTAAGTAAATAATTCCTTCTTAAAGAATTATTTTCAGTGCTTTAGAGTTGAATATTCCATATAAATTTAGATTGAGCTTGTCAATTTGAGATAAAAATCTTTCAAGCAATTTCATTTATTTTCCTGTAAATTAAAAAATTACCATTGAGGAAATGGATATCTTTAAACATTATCCCCCAATCTGTAAATGTAATGTATTTTCCCCTTTATTTAGGGGTTTACTAATTTCTCTCTCTCCTCTTTTTTAGTTTTACTGTGGCTATCTTCATATACTTTGTTAGATTTATTATGATACATTTAAATTTGATGCTACTGTACATGACATTTTAAACTTGTTTTAGAGATATAGAGAGAGAGAGCAAATGGGAAAGGGGCAGAAGAAGGACAGGAGAGAGAGAGAGAGAGAGAGAGAGAGAGAGAGAGAGAGAGAGAGAGAATGAATATGAATCTTAAGCAGGCTCCATAATCAGCACAGAACCAACACGGGGCTGGATCCAATGAGAAATACACATATCATATCATTTAACTCATGTGTGGAATTTAAGATACAAAACAGATGAACATAAGGGAAGGGAAGCAAAATAATATAAAAATAGAATGGGTGACAAACCACAAGAGACTCTTAAATACAGAGAACAAAGTGAGGGTTCTGGTGGGTGTTGGGTGGGGGGGGAAGAGCAAAGGGGTGAGGTGTATTAAGGAGGACACTTGTTGAGATGAGCACTGTGTGTTATACATAAGTGATGAATCACTAAATTCTATTCCTGAAATCATTATTACACTACATATTAGCTAACTTGGATTTAAATTAAAAAAAATAAAAATTTAAAAAATCAGCACAATTACCAATTTAAGTTTTCAGAAAAGCATAAGCAACAAATAACAGAAATAATATTCATTGAAATCCTGCCACTCAAAGAAAATAATTGCTAATGTCTTAGTAAATATTTTTAATATTAAGGTAAACACGTATAACTTTGCAAATGTACTATAACATTTTAATTTAACAAGGTCTTATATTTATGGACCCTGCATTTTTCAATGAACAATAGGTATTCCTTTCCACGTGAATAGTTTAAATGTACATTGCCATTTTAATGGCTGCCTAGAATTCTATTATATAAGTGTATTTTAATTTATTAATCCACTCCCCTAATTATGGTTTTTAGGCAAATTTCATTTTTCACCATTGCACTATATAAATGATAGTATAATGGATAACCATGGGGAGAGAAGCCAGCTGACATGTACAATTAACTCCCTAGTAAAAATTTCTTTCTCCTAAAAAATATTTTTTCATATGAATATAGCTGACACACAATGTTACATTAGTTTTAGGTATACACCATAGTGACTCAAATTTTCTATATGTTATGCTATGCTCATCACAAGTCTGCTTACCATCTGTCACCATGTAATATTATACAAAATCATTGTTTATATTCCCTGTGCTGTTCCTTTTGTTCTTATGTTCTATTCATTCCGTAACTGGAAACCCGTCTCTCTCATTCCCTTTCACCCATTTTGTTCATCATCCCCTTCCCCAACATAAATTTCTATTTGAAAGACAGGTAGGACAAATGATATACAAGTTTTAGATGATATGCATTGTTAAATTGCCCTTCAGAAGCTTGGGAACAATTTACAGTTTTATAAATTGGGCTTCAAACATGTATTTTTTCCATTTTACCAAGTATGGGTTTGTCATTATTAATAATTTTTAAAAATGCAATAAATCAAAAGATTATATTTTTAAATTGAGAGTTACTAGTAAAGCTGAACATATTCCACATTTTTATTTTTAATGTAGGATTTGTTTTTTCATTAACTTTGCCCATGTTCCTAATGAAGGACTAGTCTACATGAATTGGTAGAAAGTTTTAGAGAATTAGCAATATATGTTCCTGTCACTTTTTTTTTTTACCCAGTTTATCATTTGTCTTTGGAATTTGTTTATATTTTGTTTATAGTTCATCTTTAGCATCTCTTTGCCATGCTGATTATTTTTTTTTTCAAGATCACACCTGTCAGTCATTTTTTTTTTTATTCCTTATTTGATTCGGTGTTTTTTTGGCTATATTTACATGTATCTTTTCTACCCCAAGAAAAATATAATTACAAATTATAAATAAATGCAGATAACATTCCAACAGCTTTACATTTTTATCAATTTTCTTATTATATTATTTAATAAAACATCACACATTGCTGTCAAATGACAATTAGTTTAAGGCATTTGAAATATTATATATTTGAGCTTAAAGGCAAAACATGCTATACCAGGAAGATGTGAAGACATGGTTATAGGGAGAAATATGTAAGTATTAAATGCTAAATGCCTAGAAAACTTACTTATTAAATCTCAGTTTTAAATGTGATTCATTTGTATACTATACATAAGAAATAAAATATTTTATAAAAACAAATTATATAATATTAATATCCTTATTTAATTTCTAACAGGATAGTATAATAAAAATTTCAAATTAATAAAATCCATTCAGATAAGGGTTAAATATTAAAAGATATGATATAAATATATTAATATACATAACTTCTGTGTATTTTTTAAGAAACTTACCATCAGATTTAAAAAGCAGTTGAGGAACTCAAATATTGGAGTATGCAAGTAGGCATGCTTCGCTTTTCAGAAAAAAGTTAAGTATGTTTTATATAAATATAAAGCATATATATATAAACTAGGAAAAGATCATAATTTAAATTTAATAAAGTCATTATTAATAACAATATAATAACATACATAGAAATATAGCAACAACATGCAAATAACAAAAAACTGTTTTTGTTCTGTTTATTAAAATTATACATTAAAATTATGTAATATTTGACATATTTCTTCAAGATTTCTTTAAGGTACACATATATAAACTATTTTCCAGGTCAAAACTTACCAAATAGAAATGTGAGGAAAAGAGAACATTTACATTGTGTTTGAAGATAACTACATATCGATGTTTGGGAATTAAAAAAAAAATCAGACTTGGAGACTCAGAGAGGGAATTAGTTTCCTTACTAAACTTTAGGCAAGTATTAGAAATGAAACGGCTTATAATTAAGCATATTACAATTTCTCCATTTATAATAATGGATTCCAGAAAAAGTAAAATATTAGCATTAGGGAAGAAATCAGCTATTTAAAGAAAAAAATTAGTTCTCTGGCTTTCTCCTCCTTATACCTAAGCCTTCATAACCTAAATATAGCTTGACTTTCTTTAGATTTTTTGAAAGTGCTTTTATATTCCTCTATGTCAATTTAATACAAGGCAAATTTATACCTGAAGCTAAATGTTCTAGAAGAAAATTAATGTAGTTTCACATGCTTTTAAAAGCAACCGTTTTTACTTTTTTTCTAACGAGAGCAATGAGTTTGGAAATGAATCTAAATAAAATAAATTTTGTGTTATTTTTAAAGAGAAGGTAAAAGTCTTTATGTAAAAATATGTTTTTTTAGTCTTGTGGTTGATTGGTTTGGAAAAATAATTTTTGTAAGATTTTTAATTTGAAAGTTATATACAATGACCCAAATAATAACTTCCCCATTACCCCAGGGAGTTTATGTAGCATAAACTAAATGAGGTCTCTTGTCATTACTGTCCCTAGGACAGAGACATTTAATGCATGCTGTTTAATCCATGTCAACTTCATTTTTTATGTTTTTCATTTATTATGAAATTATGATCTATAAAATATATACATAAACGATGCAAACTAAAAGTTAATAAAGTAATTTATATAAAATGCATATATATGTACAGATATGCAGATATACACATTACATATTATGTACAATCTAATAAATAACGTGAACTCTCTTCATCTACCACAGAATACGTAATTAAACATCTAGTCCATTGGTTACCTTCATTTTTTTAAATGTTTATTTATTTATTTTGCAAGAGAAAGAGTACATGTGAACAGGGGAGGGGGAGACACAGAGGGAGAGAGAGAATCCCAAACAGGCTCCACACTGTCAGCGCAGAGCCCAACACGGGGCTCAAACCCACAAACTGAGATCATGACCTGAGCTGAAGTCAAGAATCGTATGCTTAACTGACTGAGTCACTCAGGCACTCCTGGAGTGAACTTATTTTTTAGATAAATAAAAATTTGCACTACGTTCTATTATTTACCACTTATTTTTGTTGACTTGATGATGTGTCTAGTTGTCATCAATGCCAGTTTTTGCAAAACCAAATGGTATGAGCACAGAGACATATTTAATGGCCTTTTTGAAAAGCTCAAATCAGCATAGAGTAAAAATCCAATATTATTGCTTTCATTCCTGTTTAGTTACACCTGCTTCCTCCAGTTATTTCAGCATTATCAAATTAGATAAATGACAGTATGATGAAAAAGAAAGATAAGTGTTAGATATTTATTTTCATCATTATGATCATGTAGATTAAAATATTTTTATTGTAGCAAATAAACGAAACAATTATCCACAGAAATGCTACCGAACAGAATTTATGCAAAAAAATAGGCTAAGCAGTTATCATATTGACAGTAAAAGCTTAATAAATTCTTTCTTATGCCTTTATACAGCTGTCCAGAAAGTGCTGTGTTTTTGTTTACCAGTTTACTGCCTGTTGGAGAAACAGCTGTCTAAACCCATAGGCAGGCCAAAAGAAAACAATAGCATCTTTCAATTATGCAAAGTTCAGGTGAACAATTCCACAGAACAACCTTGACCAGACTGAAAACCTGCCATAAAGAAGCTGTTAAAGGCACCATAGAAATCAGACAATATTTTTTTGAATTTAGTCCTAAAAAGAAGCTTTGTGCTGCCAAACTTTTTAGGATAATCTACCAATCTCGTGTTCTATCATGTATCTATCTATCTATCTATCTATCTATCATCTTTAAAGAAAAGGCCTGGGGCAAAATGTTCCCAAATTGGGAACCTTGTCTTCTTCTAGTTAGAGTTACTTTATTATTAATTATTTGGGGAGTAATAAGCCCTTCTGATTAAGAATGGCAGTTTGGCAAACACGTTAAGAGAAAACACAGATACTAAAGACCTATATCCTAGGGTAGTTTGATAGAATCATCATTTAGCACACCTTGGAACACTTCCCTTTTATTCCTATAGTAAGCATCTTTGCCACACAGTGTTCTCTAGAAATATTTTATACACAGGGATGTTGTTGATTTGTATTTCATTGTTTTCTTTTAGAAAAAATAAGTCTATTTATTTTGAGAGAGAGAGCAAGTGGGAGAGGGGCAGAGAGAGAGAGAGGGGGGAAGAGAGAGACAGTCCCAAGCAGGCTCCCCACAGTGCAGAGCCTGATGAAGGGCTGGAACCCAAGAACTGCAAGATCATGACCTCACTGAAATCAGATTCTTAACTGACTAGGCCACCCAGGTACCCCTGTATTCCATTGTTGAGGATGTGATTTATTTAATACTATAGCATGAGTATTGATTTTGTTTTTTAAAAATAAAACAAAACAAAAAAACCTTACCAAAGATAAGAACAATAAAATAACAAATAGAGAAAGGATTAGCCAAGCAACTGGGAAATGAAATTTCTAATAAAATAAATAGACCCCTTTACATTTTTTATAAAGTCTTTAAAACTGTCTGGAAGTTCTCTTTTTTATTCACTGTATCAAACCAGGATGAAATAGAATAGAATAAAAACAAAATATATTTCTGATTTCCTGTGATAAAGAAAACGATGGTTCAGTAATTCTAAGTATCCCTACACTTGCTAAAATTCACTGAAATGTCAAATATTATAAAAACTCTTCCTGACAGTGGTGAAAGATAAGATAATGAAAACCACATATTTTAATTTGCATGGGAGAACTCATTAGCTCAGTGGTAACAAAATTAGTATTCTTAAATAAAGACCTAATGACATGTGGTAAGCAGGCACAGTAATAATAACAGAAAGATACTGCTTTATTTTTTATGAAATTTGTAGAACAAATTCCATCTTTAATTAATAATCTCATTTTATTCAATTTTACTAATCAAGCTACACTTTAATATGGCATAAATTTAATCATGCCAAAGCACCCCTAAAGCCTCTGCAGATTGCCTGAGAGTGTGAAATAGTGATAAAGAGAAAAAAAGAAGAAAAACAACACATTTTAAAAAATAATTCCGTTCTATTTTAATGAGGGAAAACCTTGCTTTTTATTGATGACATATTTATCCTTTCAATAAATTTGAGATTGTTTTAAACAGCTGTAAACGGATTTGTCACTAGACACATCTCCAAAATGAAAGATATGCTAAAATTATGGAAATTCATTATTCTCATAGTATGTAGGTTAAAGAAAAACTTACTTTACAATTAAAGCTAATCCATCAACAATTGCAGTAAAATTAACCTACATTTAAAATTCAGCATTCCACAACTAAATGAATATGTTGAATATGGGGGAATATTTTTGTAATAGTATTTTCATCATCATAAATTGATGACCCAAATTTTAATATTTGAAAGACCTTGGTAGATAGATGCCATTTGAATAATGGGATGAATTAGATTGCTTCAGAGAAAAAGTAGAGGAGAAAAGAAGGTCCAGGACCAGTGCTGCAGACAGTCTTCATTTATAGGTGGAACATAGGATAAGACTTAAGGAGATTGAGTAATAGCAGAAAATGAGGCTGGAGAAAAAAAATACACTCCATTCCACCCCAGTAATGGACTCGTCAATATTTTGCACAGTGCTAACTGGCAGAGTGATATGAGGATAGTCAAGTGACCACTGTACATCTGGCAATATGGAAAGTGAGAGTGCCAGGCCACAGCACTATCAAGTAGTCGAAGGGAATAAATCAAATTAGACTGGTCTGAAGTGAGGATGGGAGATGAAGAGTCAATCCTTTAAAATACACCTGGTATATTGTAGTAATTATCTTTGTTCTCCCCTGAAAAATAAAGTAAAAATAATTATACGATTTAATCGCTGGGCAATGGCATCTCTGAGATATGAGAAACAACCTTTATAATACATTTTAACACTATCACTAGCCCTAGATTGTTACATATCTCTAGTAAACAGGAATAGAAAAATGGCATGCTTATATATACTAACCAGCTAAAACTATGAAATATGTAGTTCACTTACCTTCCTTGTTAATTCAAATCAATGGTAGGTAAAAAGGAGAATTGGTCTGATTTAATGCAAAATACAAAGAATATTTCCCCAGATAATTCGAATTTTTATTGTTTCTATGAATTCCTGTTAGCTGTATATGCTAAGAAAGTTTCATTGGATGTCCTTTCCATGTATGTAGACTATATGTATCCTAATATGGTCACAAGTAGGAATACATTGGATAGCTACAAAGAAAGTATTGGAGGAAATCATGGAAAGTGTAAAGATGGTGAACCAAAACAGAGTTTGTCTTTGCTCTTGTCATATGGCAATTTAGCTATAGCTCAAGTTTGTTGGAAACTCATTGAAACTTCAGATACCTTCCTTCTTTCACAGATTTTGGGCAAGAAATTGAGGTAATAAATCGTTTATTTATTATAATAATAATGATAATAAAAATAACCACTACCTAAGCAATCTGCAAATATTGTCACATATAATCCTTATTCTAATAATCTGACTCCATATATCTGTGTTGACAGCTGTCACTTTTAAATCTCATCCCTCCCTCTTCCCCTTTTGCCCCACATTTGGACAAGATGGTAAGAAAGCCAGGGTGCCCCTTCCTTTGTCACTGGTTTGAAGCTCAAGCCATGAGTAGGAACCTTCACCCCAGCCCCATCCCAAATGAACACACCAAGCCAGTTTCCTTTCTCTGTTCTCTCATGCCCTTTTTAGACATGGTTGGGAACATATTGGTTTTCCACAGGATGTATCATTATATGAGTGATGAACTTTTTCATACGCTCTGGGTGTGTGAGTGTGTATAATGAGTCTCAACATCATGCCAAATTTTTGGTGTGTGTAAGAGGTTTTCCTGGATCTACAGTATAATTATAATAATTTAATAGTTGGGCAAAATAATATATATTATTTCATTATTACAGAAAAATAAATTGAAATATGGAGCAGTTGAATTACTTGCCTTTTCAGTGTCTAGGCTGTAGGGTCTGAATTAGGCTACGATTGCAGGTCTGCTAATTAATTATAGATCTGATACTGAAATCTTACTATTTTTGATATAATTCTTATTTAATTCATATACTTAATCAATTTGCCTCATCTTATTATTTTTGATATAATTCTTATTATTTAATTCATATAATTAATGTAATAATCCATTTTTCCTCATAAAATAAACCTTGGTTACCTAATTTTGAATTAACCAAGCTAAAATCAATGAGAGCCACCATCTTTCCAAGAAAGCAGCATCAAAAATCACCATATACCAAACATCAAAAAATAAAAAAAATAAACACCAAAAAACTACAAACTTAAAACTACAGTTCTGAACTTATGTAGGCCACTATTTCTGACAACAATATAAATAAAGCCGAAAATTAATAATTAAGATTAATTCTCTTTTCCTCAGAAATCTCAAATTTATTTTTTTAAATGCCATATTTTATTCCACCAGTGAAAACTACTATATATAAAAAAATTCAACTCTACAAATGGATGAAATAAATAGTTGCAACATAATGTCCCAGGAAAAGATAAAGAAAAAAATAAATTCAGCATCAAAATGTATCTCTGGTACAAAGAAAACTTTAAACTTTCTAATAAATAGGAATAAAATTAAAAAGAATGTCATATAAGCATTAAAAAGAGAAGTAGAGAGATGCCTGAGTGGCTCAATCAGTTGAGTGTCAAACTCTTGATTTCAGCTCAGGTTATGATCTCACTGTTGATGATTTCAAGCCCCACGTTGGGCCCTGCGCTGACAGTGTAGAGCCTGCTTGGGATTCTCTCCCTCTCTCTCTGCCCCTCCCCTGCTCTTGTGCTCTCTCTAACTCTCAAAATAAATAAATAAACTTTTTATTTTAAGTAGAAATTCATAGATAAAAAAAGGAATAAAATGAAAACAACCTTTGGTAAATAAGCAGAATTGAAAGTATAAGATCAAGAGAAATAAAAAGATAAATTGCTGGCAGTCATCAGTGGGGTGAGCACATCTGTGCTAATATTACAGACATAATGAGAGAAGACTTGTGACCATAGATAATGAGGTTCTGTGGCGTCACTTATTAAAAGTATTGCCTAAAAACAAGTATGGCTCAAAGTCAGGTTACGAAGGGAGGAGGAATTTTTTTTATTAAAACATATTTGACACACATGCAACAGTGTGTCTAGCAAGTTCATTTGATATAGTTATTTATCATAATATGATTGCTATTGTAGCTTTAATTAGCACTTCTGTCACCTTATGTAATTATCATTTCTTTTTAGTGGATGGAATAATGAAGTTCCAGTCTCATAGCAAGTTTCATGGTTATAATACAGTATTGTCTATATTCATCATAGTGTGCATTAGATCTCTAAGGTTTATTTACTACTCTTAGCAAGTTTTACCCTTAAGCAACCTCACTATATTATCTACTACCACACCATCTCCTTGTAACCACCATTTTCTTCTCTGTTTTTGTGACTTTGGCTTTTTAAAATTGTACATATAACTGATACCATATAATACCTGTCTTTTCTGACTTCTCTTGCTCAGCATAATGTGCTGAAGGTCCATCCATGTCATGGTAAATGGAAGGATGTCTTTCTTCCTCATAGCTAAATAATATCCCACCTCATCTTTATCTATTTATCCCTTGAATGGGCATGGATTTTTCCTATTTATGCTGCAATAAACATGAGATTCCATATATGTCTTTGATGTTCTCTTTTCATTTCCTTTGGGTATATACCTAGGACCATTGGACCATATGGCAGAACCTGGAACTGTTGGATCATATGGTGGTTCTATTTTTAATTTTTTGAGGAATCTCCCTACTGTTTCCCATAGTGGGTGAACCAAATTATGGTCGCACTAACAGTGTATAAAATTTCCTTTTCTCCACATCTTCGCTAATGCTTGATATCTCTTGTCTCCTTCATGATAGCCATTCTAACAAATGTGAGGTAGTATCTCCTTGTGGTTTTGATTTCAATTTCCCAGATGATTAGTGATATTGAGCATATTTCAGTGTACCTGTTGGCCATTTGCATGTTTTCTTTAGAAAAAAAAAAACGTGCATTTAGTTTCTCTGCTCATTTTTTAATCAAATTGTTTGTTCCTTGTTATTGAGTAGTTGGAGTTCTTTATATATTTTAGATATTAACCCTATATTTGATACATAGTTTGTGTATAAGTGTCCTCCCATTTTTTAGACTGCAATTTTATTTTATTTATTTTGCTGTGCAGAAGATTTTAAGTTTGATGTAATCTCATCTGTTGGTTTTTGCTTTTGTTGTTTGTGCTTTTAGTCTCTTATCCAAAAACTCATTCCAAGAGCAATGTCAAGAAGCTTCTTTTCTACATTTTCTTCAGGAGTTTTATGGTATCTGGTCTTATGTTTAATTATTTGATCCATTTCAAGTTAATTTCTGCAAGTGGTGAAAGATAGGGGTCCAATTTCATTGTTCTGCATGTGTTTTCCAGTTTTCTAAGCACCATTTGTTTAGGATACTATCCTCTCCCCATTGGGTGTTTTTGGCTCCCTTGTCAAATATTAGTAAACCAAATATGTAGGGGTTTTAGTTCTGGGCTCTCTATTCTGTTCCATTGGCTATGGGTCTATTATTTTGTCAGTACTGATACTCTTTCTATTACTATAGATTTGTAATATAGCTTGAAATCAGGAAGTATGATATCTCTTGTTTTTCCTCCTCAGGCTTGCTTTGTCTATTTGGGTCTTTTGTGGTTCCACACAAATTTTAGGGATTGTTTTTCTGTTTCTATGAAGAATACCTTTGGAATTTTGATATAAATTGTGTTGATTCCACAGATGGCTTTCGAAATTTTTAATATACCTATTAAATACTTAAATATGTTTAAACCCAAGATTTTGTATTTGAAGATGGTTTTGAAACTACAAACTCTGGTCTAGTCCTAGGGCATAACATATATGCATTATTTCACCACTGAAATTATAGACTGGGAAAAGAGAAAGCTGTGTTCTCCTGGCACCAGGAATGAAGTGGCTGAGATTACCAGCATTTTAGGCAGCTCTTGCATTTTAACAGAAGGAAAGTATCTACCCAGAGAGTAAAGTAGAGGAAGGAATTCTTACCAGAGCTTAATGGAAAATAGCAATAGCAATTCATAATAATTATGTTGATACCAAGACTGGAAAGAAAACTTTCCCATAAGACTTGATAGTGTAAAATAAATAGCCTGTCTTTATCAATTTTCACACATTATGTAAAGTAAAAGACATGTGAATTTTTTTCCTACTGTAGGCTGTTGACATATGGTCAAAGTAAAAACACAAAACATTTTTTTAGGACTAAATACAGCACATTTCAAATATGCACATGTATGATAGTCCAATGTAAAATATAAAAGTAACTACATAAAATTTTAACAATATTTAAATTATGGACATTATCTCCTTCATAATTTTTTATTTATGTTATAATAATTTATAATTTTTTATTGTTAATGTACCCTCAGGGCATCTCTTACATTTTGAAGAGGAAGACAAAGTATATAAAATAGTCTGATGATATCATGGTAGTCTTTATGACAGATCAACTTTTTTTTCTTTTTAGGAGAGAAAGAGAGCTAGCAGGGAAGAGGGGCAGAGAGAGGGAGGGAGATAGAATCCCAAGCAGGCTCTAAGCTCAGTGGGGAACCTGATGCAGGACTTGATACCATGACCCAAGGATCATGACCTAAGGCAGAATCAAGAGTTCTGGAATCAAGAGTCTGGGTGGCTCAACTGACTGAGTCACCCAGGTGCCCCGACAGCTCAGACTTTTTACAGCTTGATCCATCTAGTAATGTATCCATTCATAGAGCTAATGAGAAGAGTGAAAGTGAATTAATGATCTCCTAAGACTAATGCACTCAAAAAATTAAGAAAAGCAATATGGAGTAACAAATAACATTGGTGCTATGATTACCTATATAGGTAACATTTTCCTTAAACATATCTCAAATTTACCATGTGAAATTTAGAAAAATGCATTTGACAAAATATTTTTCTCTTCAATTGAGATAACAATGTTTACAGGTACTACTCCTCAATAAGAATGGACTGATATGGCACCTGCCTTCAAGTTGTCCATATCCATTGTGACTTTGTCGACAATTGACTACCTGGTGTCTTGTGCATGGGAACTGAACTGCTGTTAGCAGTGGTAATGAATATTATGAGTCTTGGTTGTACTTCTAAATTACCCCCAGCTTTTTTCTCTCACTTTCAAACAATAAAATATGAGGTGTAGAAGTGTTCTTAGAAATCACCTAGCTTATCAACCTACAGATGTTAAGTTAGGCAGATCATGTTTGTCTGCTTAAATAAGATACTTAGAGATGAGGTAAGACAAGAGGTAACTATGCCTCTTTTTAAATTAAAAAAAAAAACTTTAATGTTTTTTTATTTTTGAGAGAGAGACCGAGCACAAGCAAGGGAGGGGCAGAGAGAGAGAGGGATACACAGAATCTGAAGCAGGCTCTAGGCTCTGAGCTGTCAGCATGAAGCCCAATGCAGGGCTCGAACTCAGGAACTGTTAGATCATGAACTGAGCTGAAGTTGGATGCTTAACCAACTGAGCCACCCAGGCGCCCCAAGGTAACTATGCTTCTTGATCTCGTAAGTGTAATCCATAGGAAAACTTAAACGTTATATTTGAAGTGTTTGAAAAGAGAAACAGTAGAATGAATCCATTATTTTAAAAAAGATCACTCTGGCTGCTCTATAAAGAAAATACTGAAAATAGCCAGGAGTGGAAGGAAGAAACCAATTGTGTATGCAAATGAGGTCATACAGATTAGATGAGATGGTACCTTGGACTAGGGTAATAGTAGCACAGGTAGTGGAAAGTAATGAGATGTTGGATCTTTCCAAAGTGCCAATGATAAGACATACCAATAGATTCCATTTAGGGTATGATACAATAGAGACATCTAAAAGAACTGTATGAAACAGGAAGGATAGAAATAGCATGAGATATGGAATGCTGGAAAAGGGTCTGATTTGTGGGGGCAATTAATAATTCATTTATAGACCTATTAAGTTTGAGATACCTACTTGATTTGTAACTGGTAATAAAATATAGATAAATATAGTAATATAAGATACACTTTTGGTCTGGGTATAAAGTCCTGACCCATCAGAGTATACATGTTATATATAACCTGGTAGAGAGAATAAATTAACTAGAAAATGAGATTAGAAGAGAAAATGCATAAAGACTGAACTTTAATCACTCAAAAGTATCTCTTTTTCCAGCAAGAGCTTTACTGTTAATATTGAACATTCAAAATTATTCCTCATTTGGGTAAGGGAGGTAGGCTTTTATACCCAATATTGACTAGATAGGAAATACAAGTTTCTCTTAGAGAGGAGGAATGACCTTGGGTGAAGCCGCTTTCCACAGCTAAGGTAAGTCTCAGAAAGAGATTCAGCTAAGAGCTATAAATCACTAAAACTCCCAGCAGCCAAAGTAACGACTGCTTCTGTGCTGAAGGGGTTATCTGGGTTGTTCACCATAAAATCTACCACAGTCCGTCTCTTAAGGCACTCGGATGCACTCGATTCACATAATGTTATGAAGATTGCTTCTTCAGATTCTGTTGGGCCTCATTTCCTGGGACAAAGTTGTAAGAGGAAGGTTAGTCTGGTAAAGTACAAACCCTGACTTTGAAGCGTCTCTTGTTGGCATAACTGTATATCATCACCATCTCCTCTTCGATCCTTTTTAGATTCTCTGTATAATCAACTAGCAGAGAACTTTCTCTTTCTTGGGTGGAATTAGTTTACTTTTCCAGTCACAGTCAAAATTAGTCAAGGGAATACCAAAGGACAATAAGGTGAATCACCTGGTTTTCCTACATATTCTTCTCTATCCTCCCCATTCTGTAACAAAAGCCTTACCTCCTTCTGATGATCAGGGCCAATTTCCCCTTGCCAGGATTGACTCTTATCCTAGCCTACTGGTCTTGAGAAGTACAATGTGATTGGAAGGTTACTGTATTTGGAGGTTTGATGGGAATATTGTTCTGTTACCTGGTGGAAGTATTCTTCCTATGAAGCACTGGGCCACTGAAGCCAAAGAGCCCAGAGTTACAGGGGTGGAAAGCACACATTTCCTAAGAAGGTTACTAGGAGGCAGGATAAACAGAGCTACTGCTAATTTCATTCCTTGATTCTCAAACTAATGCAACTGACCAGTTGGAGATAACTCACAATATAATGCTGATTGGTTTATGGTGTTTGGGAGGATTGCTCCCCATAATCTCAAGGAATCATTTTCAAAATGATACTTCATGTATATCTTCAATAGGCCATTACATTACTCTGTCAAGCTTGCAACTTCAAGGTGGCATAATATGCAGAAGCACCAATGGATCCTATAATCAAGGGCTCACTATTGCCACATATCTTTTACTCTTATGTTTGTCCCATGGTCTGATGCAATTATCAGCAGATCAAATACTCTGTAATTCCTTAGATACTGTTGCTATGTAAAACATTACAAGCAGGAAAGGCACTCCCATACAAAAACATGGGTCTATCCCAGTAATGATAAAATGTTTCCCTTGTCCAGGTGAAAAAAAGCCCACTGTTATTAGTTTGCCACCAAATGACTTGTTAGTTTCTTCAATAAATAGTGCTGTGTCAAAGGCTGTGGGGTGGTCTCTGTTGCTGTAAGACTGAGCAATAGACAGAAGCAATAGTTAGATCAATTCTGGTGAGCTACATAGCTTCTCTCCTTGTCACAGTAGCAACTATTGTGCCATTACTGGAGAGGCCATGAAAGTGCCTGTTAACGTCAACTGTTTGGTTTATTCTGTGTATTTCATTATTTAGTATGGTTTCTCTAATTTCCCATTTCCATATTTCCTTGAACATAACTAGGATGCAGATCTTCATGTCTCCAATCTTTCATTCCCTGTCCTTCCAAACTTTTCTTTTTCAACTAGTCAAGTTATTTTCCATTTATATTAGTTTGTTAGGGCAGCTAGAGCAAAATTCCACAGACTGAGTTGCTTAAACAATAGAAATTTATTTTCTTACTATTCTTATAGTCCAAGATCAAGATTTTGATGCGTTTAGTTTCTTCTGAGACCACTTTTCTTGTTTTGAAGATGGTCGCCTTCTTACCATGTTGTGACATGACCTTTTATCTGTGTGTTCATCTCTGGTGTGTCTTTCTTTTCTTATAAGGACACAAGTCATATTAAGTCATATTGGATTAGGCCCCCTCCTGATGGCCTCATTTGAACTTATTCACATTTTCAAAGAACTTATCTCCCAGTATGGTTTCATTCTAAGGTCCTGGGGGTGGGAGTTTCACTACATGCATTTTGTGGGGTGACATAATTCAGCCCATCACACCATTGTCTGTGAGTTCATATATATTCTAACCACAAGCCACTTGTATTTTCACACAAAGTGGATGACAAAATTCTACCCATTAGGACAACATTTCTTTACCAGTCTCTTTTAGGCTACTCTTAAATGGTGCCATTGCACAGCCATTAACCATTTTCAGCCTGCACTTACATATTGACCTGACCCTACCTTCAACAAAGCCTGAACTTTTACCCCATTTTAATCGGCTATTCACATGGCATTCTCATGGTTATACCTGTGAGCTGAAGAAGTTATGATAAAACATTTGTTGATGGCATGGGATCTGGGCCATCTGTATGAGCAGCTTGCATTAACCTTTTAGTTTGCTCCTTTTTTTCTGTTTTTATTTAAATTCAAGTTAGTTAACACATTGTGTAGTATTGGTTTCAGGAGTAGAATGTAGTGATTCATCACTTACATATAACACCCAGTCCCTTTTGGTTTATTCCTAATCCCATATGTATACCCCGTCTTATGACAGATTGCTATTGGGTTTACCCAAATTTATTATTTGGTGGGTCTGACACTACCTAGTTCACATGATGGGCAATTATGGCCACATAGTCACCTGATGTTCCATGGCTAGAGAATTATTCCTAACAAGTTTATTCAAAGTCACTTACCTTTCATACTGTTCTCAGCCAGTTCAGTTTTCTGTTTTCTTGTGGTTCATGATGCCTGTGGCCGTTTCTCTCAACACACTCATTACTTGAAACAAGTCTGCTCCCTTGGGGTTAATTCACCTTTTAAACATGCTGGAAAAGGCCATGACTTGTTTTCTTTTGCTTTCATCCAGAAATGACTTACAAAATGACTTATACAACTTTAAAAGCTAAAGTAATGTTATGTTTTCCTAAGGTTACTCTCTAATTTGTTGAGTCTGCATCTGTCATGAATTTATGATTGATTTACTTGTTATATTATGAGAAAATGGCAAGGATCCTCTTAAGTTATTGAGTCACAAATAAACTGTATAACTCTGCCGTGATTGCAGGGCTAAATCAACCTCAGGTTGATTCATTAGACTATGAAGCTAAGAATCCTTGTATGAGGAAATAAACTGAACAGCTGCTTGGTGTTGACTTACAACCTTGTTGTAAATAGCTGAATAGATGTTGTCCTCTTGGGAGATTAGTGTTTAATCTTTAACAGGAAATTTCAATGCATTTATCCCTCAGGACAAGTCCACAGCTGTAAAATATGAATGGTGGAGTGCCTCTCATGGATAGATAGTTCTGATAAGGAGCATTTTTCCTACCTGAGACTTTTATCATTTGAATGTATTTGCCTGATTATACTGCATCAGTGTCTGTCTCAAGCAGGGCAATGAAAGTTGAGATCAACTGAGTTACAGAGATGGTTGGATTAAAGTGCCAGCAACAAGATTGGATTGAATTCAATTACCAAGGAAAGATTCTTAAAATAAAGCAAAGTTTGTTTCATACTTGAGTAAAAGACATTTTTAGTCTTTCAGAAAAGAGTTAATTTGTCATGGAGGACCAATGAGCACTCAATCTGACCAGTGGTAAATCAGTTAAACTATGCTTCAGAATAATAAAATCAGACAGAAAGAAGAAAGAGAGCGATCTCTTAGACTTGGAGAGAAAGGTTCCCAGTTTTGGGACTTCATGTCCACAACATTTAACTTTGAAAGTTAGAACCAAGATAATGCCAGTTCTGAGTACACATTTCCAGCACTATAAAAATATAAATTATTTCTTATTCTCATATTGCAATGTCCATTTATTTAATGTTTATTTATTTTTGAGAGAGAGAGCGTGCAGGCTGGATAGGTGCAGAGAGAGAGGTGAAGCAAGCTCTGTGCTGAGAGCCCCTGCAATATCCTTTTGAATGACAATAACTACAAAGGTACATCATTTTCACTATGCACCTTTTCTTATCTAAGTCTAGAATCTCAAAATTGGTAAGGAAAACTTGAAGGAAGGAAACAGCTGCAACCCTATGAATACATGGAATACAGACCACTTACTTTGAAAGAGAGATGTAGAAAACTATCATTAGACACAAACACTAATGTTCCAATGTTCCAACAAAAAAAGAATAGGGAAAAGATACAGTAAGTATCTTTAGCAGAATCTGTTCATGGTTCTAGTTTTTTTTTCATCATTTTGTGGACAATGTAATCCTGGAAATATGTGATATTTAATATGCAAAAGTCAACCAATATATGCATCAAAGGAGAGGTTATTAATACCAAAAAATCCTAAAAATATAAAGTGTTTAGATTTCATTTTCCCTGATGGACACAATAATAGATGATTTATTTCTAGGATTTTTAATATAATTTATTTTGTTCTTTTTGTTTATAATTGTATGCACCTCTAATAGACATGCATCTAATGTGCATTCAATGATTTGATACCATTAGCAGGTCTTATTATTTCCAACATTCTCTTAATTATGCTAAATGTTTGAGACATGTGCACATAACTATTTTCATCATTGTAACTGTTTTATAACATGAAATAAAAAGTAATTTTGAAATTTTAATAATTATATCAATCATTATTATGCAGACAAAAGGTCATGCTCATAAAAACAAACTCTGATCTGGCAAACAGAACCAGATATGACAGCTATAAATATTTGCTGATCAGTTGAATTAGGGATGTCTAAATTCAGCAGGTGGATTGATATCATGTATATGAGAGGACATAGGAGTTCGCAAAGCATGGGAATATGACACCTAAATGACAATAGTAATCTCTAGCTCATGTTCTTAAAGGAGAATTCAAAATGTTAGAAAAAGTAAAATTAAAAACTCAACTCAATAGCAACTAAGTATAGCTATCTATAAGCGAAATTCTCCAATATAAAAAATACACTAAATTATATTCACAGAGGTGATGAATATTTATGCAGGAAACAGAACAAAAATTGATATATACTACCCTGCAACATATTTACACTTTCAAGAATTTCTTTTAATGAATTCAGGTATAAAAAAATAAAGCAATCTGGAAGAGTTAATTCAGGAATTAACTTACAATGTCACTTGAGAGGTTTAAACATCATTTTAAATGGTAAAGACTAGGCCATATTTTGCAAGAAAATTAAGTAGCTTTTTTGAAGCTGGGGATCTCCAAAAATATAAAGAAAGGAAAAAGCATCTCAAAGGAATGAGAGTACATCATGTTTAAATCAAGCAATAAAACAAATCAAGTAAAACTACTCCAAAACAGGGAGAGAAGTCAATACATTTCTAATAATAGAAAAAGAAATGCAGAGCATGAATAATTGGCATTCTTAATAAAGAGACAACATGGTGAACAAAAATACTTTTGAATAACATTACTTAAAAAGAATGGACGAAAATAAAATATTGAGAAGCCTCCATGCATCCAAATCCATAAAGTGTACTTCAGATTTAAATTTAATCAACAAAGTATTCTACCAAAAAAAAAAAAAAAGTAAACAGAAAATAAACAAAAATAAAATAACAACCTGGTCTCCTACTTTGGTTCCACACATTCAAATAATGAAGGCAGTGAACATATAACATTTTTAACTTGTAAATTCCATACTTATCCATATTAAGTTTTTATTTATTAGCTATTTAAATGAACTTTTACTGTAAAAAGTTGAACACATAAACTGGTAAAACAAGTTAAATGAAGAAAATATTTACATACTAACAAATATAGTTCTAAAACAATGTATTGTAGTTCTTTAAAAAATATAGAAACATAATTTAAAAACTATCAATTCAACAAGAAATAGAGATGTTAGCAATTTCAGTTAAGAAATCATAAGTGAAAATAAAAAACAAACTTAGAGATAAAAACTAAATGGAAATGTTGAATAGCAAAAAAAAAAAAAAGTTTTCTGATACAATAAAATGATGAAATAGACTGATTTCTTGAATTCTTCTAAAAGCCAGAGCCAAAAGCAAAACTATACTAGAAATATTCTACCTAAGTGGTTAAGACTATAAACTCTACAATGACTATATAACCTTGGCTTAGTTACTTAACCCCTATGTGCCTCGATTTTCTCATCTGTAAAATATAGATAGTCATTATATCTACTTCATAAGGATGTTTTTCCCTCTTAAATTAAATCAGTTTCTTTAGTTTAAATGAGTTAAATAAATAGAACACATCACTCCTAAGAATCAAAGAAATTGTGATAAATTTTAAAATAAAGTATAAAAGATACTGACTTTTAGAATCAGAAAATCTAACAGCTCAGTAATTAATATACCAAGTAGAAAAAATGGAAGAAATCACTACCCCCAAAACAAGAACATTTTTCAGAGTCAAGGAAAATCAAGTGAGATAATAATAATAATAAGCCTACAAAACATCAAAAACACTTAGTTTAAAAGGATTTATGTCAATAGACTGCCAGGCCATAATACTTTCTAAAAAGCCTGATCTAAATATTCCTTAGTAAAGTCAGTTATGAAAAAATACATGCAATGTAATAATTTACAATATGATTCAGATCTAAGTGATTTAGAATAGAAGCATCTACAATGTGCTTTTGAATGAGGAAAAGTAAATTAACAGTAACTGTTACGAATGTAATTATAAATGTAAATATGTGTGATATTTGAATCTACAAATGGGAAGAAAATAACCAAAAACATTTCATTCAAAAGCAAGTTTTCTTGCGTACTATGTTAAGTGGGAAGAGAAAAAGGAGACTGTTAGCAATATTGGTAAGATAGGTACAGCAAAAAAAAAACAAAAAAAAAAAAAACACCTGTGGATTAGAACATTATCTTTAATCATGAGAATCACTTTCTCATTATGAACAAGTCCTTTTGAGGCTGATTTTTAAAACTTACCTCTTTGATAGTTGCATTTATAATAAGCAATTATCCTTGAAGGTTTCTCATTTAAAGGACTGTCCTCTAAGAAACAACTTGTGTTAGAAGATGAACAGACAGCTGACTTTGCCCTGTTCATGGCTTTCCAGATATGAGTCCTTGAAGCAAAAACAAAGGGAAAATGTTGTAAGTGCAAACACTGCTGGTAGGCAATAGGAAAAAGAAACCACATATGTGACATCAAGAAGGTACATAGGAGATTTTGCTGATTGTGTAAGAAGATAGTCTTAGAAACCAGATGGACTATTCAGCCCAGGGGTACTTATCCTAGTGTTTCAATAAAACTGTTTTAAGCCGGGGGCGCCTGGGTGGCTCAGTCGGTTGAGCATCTGACTTCAGCTCAGGTCACGATCTCGCGGTCCATGAGTTTGAGCCCCACATCGGGCTCTGGGCTGATGGCTCGGAGCCTGGAACCTGCTTCTGATTCTGTGTCTCCCTCTCTCTCTGCCCCTCCCCCATTCATGCTCTGTCTCTCTCTGTCTGAAAAATAAATAAATGTTAAAAAAAAATTTAAAAAAAAAGTGATTTAAGCCGGATGACATACAAAAACAGGACAATAGTTGTGTTTCCATGTGCAAAACAAACACCATCAGAGTTGAAGTAGATAGGTCAAACAAAGGGCATATATGCCCAGTAGCTTGGCCCAGCCAGCTCAGAATTGACAGAGGAGGGTCTATGAACAAAGTATCTAGCTTCAAAATGGAGGTTCAAGTAAAGACTTTTATCTTACTACCATGACAGAATATCAAGATATAAATGCAGAGGCTCTGGTGAAAGAAAAAGAATGTTTCTAGTTTAAGTCTAAAATGCATATTGCGTGGGGCGCCTACTGGCTCAGTAGATTAAGCATCTGAGCCTTGATTTCAGCTCAGGTCATGATCTCAAGGTTTGTGAGATCAAGCACTGCATTGGGTTCTTTGTTGACAGTGTAGAGACTGCTTGGGATTCTCTCTGCCTCTCCCCCATTCTCTTTCCTTTAAATAAATAAATAAAATAAATTTAAAAAACAAATTGGTTTAATGAGAACATTTTTAAAGAAACTAAGAATTCTATACCTCTAATATTCTTTTTTTTAAATGTTTATTTATTTTGAGAGAGAGTGAGAGAGAGCACACACACACATACACATGACCAGGGGAGGGGCAGAGAGAGAGGGAGAGAGAATCCCAAACAGGCTTCATGCTGTCAGCACAGAGCCTAATGTAGGTCCAATCTTATGAACCATGAGATCACTATCTGAGCCAAAATCAAAAGTCAGATGCTTAACTAACTGAACCACTCAGGCGCCCCTCATATTTTTAAACAATAAAATTTCATTAATGTGCATATTGTTGTAGAATACGTAACTCTTTTTCTCTAAATTAAGCTTTTCTGTTCTTCCCGTTTCAACATATGTTAGTCCTCATTGTGGCCATTTCCTCCCTTACAGGTACTAGGAGCATAGGTATAATGCTGGGCTCTTTTTTTTTTTTTAAGTTTTTAAATTTAAATTTCAGTTAGGTAACATACACTATAATATTAGTTTCAGGTGTACAATATAGCGATTCGACACTTCCATACAACCCGGTGTTCATCAGGACATGTGTCCTCTTTAATCCCCATCACCTACTTAACCCATCACCTCACCCTGTTCACCTCTGGCAATTATCAGGTTGTTTTCAATAATTAAGAATCTGTTTCTTGGTTTGTTTCTATTTCCTTTTTTTAGAAAAAAAAATTATTTCCTAAATTCCATGTATGAGTGAAATCATATGATATTTGTCTTTCTCTGATTTATTTTGCTTAGCATTATACTCTCTAGCTCCATCCATGTCATTGCAAATAGTAAGATTTTTCTTTTTATGGCTGAGTTATATTCCATTATATATATATGTATATATATATGTGTATATATATATATATACATAATCCTATAATATATATAGTTCAATATTCTATATCAAATATTATATACACACACACATACACACACACACACACACACACACACCACTCTTCTGTATCCATTCATCAGTCCATGGACACTTGGGCTGGTTCTATAATTTGGCTATTGTATATAATGCTGCTACAAACATTGGGGTACATGTATCCTTTGGAATTAGTATTTTTGTATCCTTTGGATAAATACCTAGTAGTGCAATTACTGGATCATAAGGTAGTTCTATTTTTAATTTTTTGAGTAACATCCATACTATTTTCCACAGTGGCTGCACCAGTTTGCATTCCTACCAACAGTGCAAAAGGGTTCCCTTCTCTCCACATCCTTGCCAACACCTGTTGTTTCCTGTGTTGATTTTAGCCATTCTGACCAGTGTGACTTGATACCTCATTGTAGTTTTGATTTGCATACCCCTCATAGTTAGTGATGTTGAACATCTTTTCATCTGTCTATTGACTATCCATATGTCTTCTTTGGAAAGATGTCTACTTCTGTCTTCTGCCCATTTTTTGATTCATTTTTTTGGGGTGTTGAGTCTTCTAAATTCTTTATGTACTTTGGATACAAATGTCATTTGAAATTATCTTCTGTTTAGCAGGTTGCCTTTTAGTTTTGCTGATTGTTTCCTTTGTTATGTAGAAGGTTTTTATTCTCAATAAAATAAAATTATTTTGATGTAGAAGAGTTTATTTTTGTTTTGTTTCCTTTGACTCAGGAGACATATCTAGAAAGAAGGTATTATGGCTAATGTCAAAGAGGTTATGGCTGTGTTCTTCTCTAGGAGTTTTATGATTTCAGGTCTCACATTTAGGTCTTTAATCCATTTTGAATTTATTTTAGTGTATGGTGTAACAAAGTGGTCCAGTTTCATTCTTTTGCATATTGCTGTCCACTTTTCCCAAAGAGACATTATTTTACCCGTTGGATAGTCTTTTCTGCTTTGTCAAAGATTAATTGACTATAAGTTGTCATATTGTTGGGGATTTAACCATGCTACCTAAAGTCTTCTGAGCCATGGACTTCTTTAAAATCAGATGAAAGTGATATATTCAGGTCTCCATAAACAATGCACATTCATGCATAAAATATGCAAACAGTATCAGAGTATTGCCAGGCCCCTGCAGTCAGCTTAATATCTGTTCTAGAGAAGATATATTTAAACATGTCCTTGCTATTTCTGGAGTAAAATTTGCATACACTACAGCAGAATAGAGTAGCTTAATGACTAAGTGACCAGTAAGTAGTGTATGAGCAGCTTCTTGACTAGAAGGAAACCATCATACAGGAATTTTTTTCTCTTTGGTTTCTGTTAGGCCTCAGAGAAGAAAAAAAAAAAAAATCAAGCAGATTCCAGGATGTTATGCCCTGAGACTAGAACACTACAGACAAAATTGAAAAGGGTGAAAAAAAGCTAATATTTGGTAAACAAAATGAAATCCATGGGCCAAATATAGCTCACTACTTATTTCTGTATGTTCCACAAGAATTTCTTTCATATTTAATTTTTTTAATGTTTATTGATTTTTGAAAAATAGGAGTGAAAAAGAGGAGTGAAAAAGAGGAGTGCAAATAGGGGAGGGGCAAAGAGTGAGATGGAGAGAGAGAATCCTAAGCAGGCTCCACACTATCAGCACAGAGCCTGACATGGGGCTCAATCTCATGAACCGTGATCATGACCTGAGCTGAGACTGAGAGTAGGATGCTTAACTGACTAAGCCACCCAGGCCCCCCTGTGTTTTAAATATTTAAATGTTTAAAAGATTTTTAAAAATATATTTAAATATATGTGAAATTATATGCAATTCAAATTTCAGTGTCAAAAGTTTTATTAAAACACTTGTAAGCTCATTTGTTTACATGTTATTCCTGGGCGTTAATGCTCTATGACAGCAGAGTTGAGTAGTTGTGACAAAGACCATGTGGACTAGGAAGCCTAAACTATTTGCCATCCAGCTCTTTACAGAAAAAGTTTGCTGAACTCTGACTTTGAGCATGTGAACAATTATATAATAGCAGTATCCAAATTAGGACAGTAGATGTTCACAAAAAAGCCTAACACAAAATATACCCTTATTTTAAAGCCTACACTCCCTTTAAAACATGTGGAATGATAGCCTTGCTTCTGCCCATAGACCTTAAGAAATAGTTTATATTTTTTATTTCATATGGAAGAATATGATGCCTGAATTTATTCTATTTTTGGAATGCAAATGGTTATCTTAGAAAGTTTCTGTGCTCCTTAGTTACTCCACTGAATACATTATGAGGGTTCTATATTGATGTCCTTCTATTAAATGAAACGTGAGGCCCTTTTATAATAAACATTTTTGAAATAATTCGTATACATATGGAAAAGAGTACAATGAATAAGTCAGTGAATTTTTACAAAGTGAATACATTCAGATAACTGTCATCCAAACCTACAAAAATTTAACACTCAGAAAACCGCTACTATCTTTTCTAGTTACTATTTCCACCTCCTGACCAAAGTGGGTTCTACCATGACTTCTAACACTATAGACAGGTTTTTGTCCTTTTTATATTATCCTCTGATTCTTGCTTTTTTTTCACTCAACATTATGTTTATGCAACTTATCTAAGTTGTATATAGATGTAATTCACTTATTTGCATTGATCTGAAGTACCCATTGTAAGCATAGTAGTAAGAACATCTATTGCCATTTATGATCTACAGTTCTTGGAATTTTTTTTATATCAAGTTGCAGTTGACTCCTATTATGTAGAAGTAGAATTTCTAGGCTATAAGACAATGCATATTTATATTCCTAGAAGTTATTTTCATAGAATTTTCTAAAATATTGGACAAATTTACAGTGCTACAAACAAGTATAATAAATCCACTTACCACAGATTCTCACTGATATTTAAAATTGATGAATAAAAAAATCCTAGATATTTGAGTTGTGTGGAGGAATGAAGTTGTAATTTTAATTTATATTTATCTAATGAAAACTATAGTGAGAGAATTTTGTACTACCCGGCTTCAAATATCATTATAGAGCTATAGTAATCATAACGATGCAGTATTGTATGGATAGGCATAGATCAATAAATCAAAACACAAAGCCTAAAATTAAACCCTCACATGTGTGGTCTATTAATTTTTAAGAACTATGTAAATGAAATAATGTAAGAAAAATAATGTTTATTAATAAGTAGTGCTGGAACATTGGGAATTTGAAGTCAATAAACCTTCACTGTTACTTTAAGTATATACAAAAAATTAACTCAAGATGGATCATAGGCTTCAATAAGTAAAAAAAAAAAAAAAAAAAAAAAACAAACCCTGGAAGAAAACATAAGAAATAAAGCTTTGTGACCTTGGGTTAGGCAAAATTTCTTAGGTTGTAAAAAGCACAAATATTAAAGGGAAAATGTATGCACTGAAGTTTATTAAAATTTAAAATTTCTCTTTGGATGACACTTAGTAAAATGAAATACAAGACATAGACCAAAAGAAAATATTTGCAAACACTTACCTGATAAAAAGCTTGAATGCAGAATATGGAGAATTTCCCTGAAGTTCAACAATAAGGTAACAATATAATAAAAGAAATGGGGCAACATTTTTTATTTAAAAATGAACAAAGAACTTCAAGGCATATATATGAATTGCACTGTGCCCATGACACAATGTTCAAAATTATTAATTAGGGAAATGCAAATTTAAACCATAATGGATACTAGCACATGCCTATGAGAATAGTTAATATTAGAAAGACAAGAGGGGCGCCTGGGTGGCTCAGTCGGTTAAGCGTCCGACTTCAGCTCAGGTCACGATCTCTCGGTCCAAGAGTTCGAGCCCCGCGTCAGGCTGTGGGCTGATGGCTCAGAGCCTGGAGCCTGCTTCCGATTCTGTGTCTCCCTCTCTCTCTGCCCCTCCCCCATTCATGCCCTGTCTCTCTCTCAAAAATAAATAAACGTTAAAAAAAATTAAAAAAAAAAAAAAAAAGAAAGACAAGACACTCCAAAGTACCTGAGAAGATGAGGAAAAACTGGGTTTTGAAGTGACTGAGGAGATAAGCAGAAAGCTGGTCAAATGAATAGCCATTTTGGAAAATAGTTTGGTAGTTTCTTAAGAGCTCAAAAATATACTACATAAGCCAATAATCCCCCTTAGGTATTTACCCAAGAGAAATGAGAATAAATGTCTACACTAAGGCCTGTATACAAATACATTTAAGGGCTATTTCAATAATAGCCACCACCACCCCCAAAAAAAACAAGTGCCCATCAACTGCAATTAAATACATTAAATAAATAAGTAAATAAATATTTCGTTAACACACCCATATGTTAATAAAAAGGAACAGACTGCTGAGACATACATCCCTATGCATCTACATGGATGTATCTCAAAAGTGTTGAACCACATGAAACAAGCCACACTCTAAGCCTACAAATGTACAAATCTGTTCATATTCCATTCAGGAAGAGGCAAACATTTCAGATGGGTGTGGATGTTTGAGAGATAGTTACTTTTTTTAAGTTGTTTTGTCATTGGTGAATTATTTTGTTTTGATGTTTTCTCTTTGCTATACAACATCCATACTGTTTGTTTGGAAAGCAAATACTTGGGTAATTAGAATTACCTGTATTGCTGAATTTACTTAGTGTAACTTGAGTAAATGTAAATCACCCATGATCTAAGCAACCTGTATGCATTAGCATAGACAGAAAATAATGGTAATTGTGGTGCTTGGATAGCTCAATAAGTTAAGTGTCAGGCTCTTGGTTTCCACTCAGGTTATGAAGTCACTGTACATGGATTTAAACTTGCATCTGGCTTCATACTGACAAATGAAGAGCCCGATTAGGATTCTCTCTCCCTTTCTGCCCCTCACCCGTTTGCGTGCTTGCATGCTCTCTTTCAAAATAAATAAACAAACAAAAAGAATGGTAATTTATGTCCTGTGTGTATAAATAGATTCTTGTTTTATATTAGATGAAGGTGAGCATTTGGCTTTTTTTTTCTGTCCAAATGTGTATTTAAATTCCACTTAATTAACATACAGTGTAATGTTAGTTTCAGGTATAGAGTTTAGTGATTCATCACTTATATACAATACCTGGTGATCATCACAAGTGCTCTCCTTAACACCCATCACCTCTTTAACCCATCCCTCAACCCCCCTCTCCTACAGGAACCATCAGTTTGTCCTCTATAGTTAAGAGTCTGTTTCTTGGTTGATTCTGAAGTTTTTATTTGAGCTTTTTCTTTTGATAAAATAATAGATCTTGAGCAGAAATATAAATCACTAAGATTGTTTGTGGATCTTGAGCACATTTTCTATATTTGCATGATTCCAATTCTTACAGAAAAGAAGTGAGGACTTCAGCTATAAATTATTTCCCAAGGTGAGATATCTCCAGTGTTTTATGCAAGTGCCAGCATATTTGGAGGAAAGACATTTTGAATTTGTTTTTCCTTTAATACCTAGTAAATGTTATTGAAATGTTTACCTCCCTTTTCACAGCATCCCTCCTCCATTTTCCACCTAATCCTCCTGGTTTCCAATATCTCAGTGTAATATACATTTGGTGCTTTATGTGAATTCCTAACAGAAGAAGGTTTTCATATCAGAAGGTAATTTTAATGATTTTATTAATCACATATTATAATATAATAATTAAATTGACACACTTGAAAAGTCAATAAATGCCATTCCTGCTCTAAACTTACTAAAAAACTTACTAAACTTACTAAAAATCATTTGTTGTTTTGTTGTTTTGTGGTCTATTTTTCAGGTGTACACCCATATTTAAGTACTTAGGAACATTTAGAAAATGTTGTTGTGTATCAAGTAGGAGATGAGGGAAATAGCACATAGATCAGCTACCATTTGCTGGGGTGTGATGAAACTCTAATAATTATGAACAAATGGAGTGAGATGGGTGAGGAGGTGACATTTGAAAGAATCTTTGGGTAGAAAGTATGGGAAAATTTGAAACATTAGCATAAGACCTGGCAAAGGGCATAACAAAAGCTTATTTTTAAGGCCACCTATTACTACAAAACAACTTTTAACCTTCAATTATAGACCACCATACATTTTAAAACACATTCAGGAGATTTTAATATACTTACCTAATTATAAACTTTAAGTAAAAAACTTTGTCATATTTAATGTCATGGTGGCTATCAGTATCAGCTTTTATAGGCTCATGAAAGTGATTGTATTTATTCCTTCCTAACTCCTCATTTAGTGACCTCACATGAGGAGCACAAAAATTGTCCTTGATGGGACAGTTTACATCAGAGAAATTGTCAAATGCTACAAATCAGTTCCTGTCCTCTCTGGAGAGCCTGTTAACAGCTACAAGCACATTGCTGCATTAAACACACACACACACACACACACACACACACACCTTTTTTTTTCTTATCTTCTAGGTGTGCAAAATAGATATTAAGTAATCTAAACAAGAAGAATTTTGAATCAACTCTCAGTATAATACAAATCATTCTTTAAATTATATTTCTTTCAGTATAGTTAACATACAGTGTTATACTAGTTTCTGATGTATTGTATAGTAATTCAGCAGTCCAATACAACACCTGGTGCTCTTCCAAGTGTGCTCCTTAATTTCTGTCACCTGTTTAACCCATTTGCCCATCTACCTCTACTCTAGTTTCTTCCTATAGTTAAGAAGCTGTTTCTTGATTTCTCTTTTTACTTTGCTTATTTGTTTGGTTTCTTAAGTTCCACCTATGAGTGAAATCATATTGTACTTGTCTTTTTCTGACTGATTTATTTCGCTTACCATTATACTCTTGAGTTCCATTCATGTTATTGCAAATGTCAAGGTTTCATTGCTTTTTGCAAGTAAATAATAAAGTATTTAGTCATAATACTTTATGACAAATATTAACAAATAATTTTATGACTAAAAAATATTACTAAATAATTGGACATTTGCAAATGGCAAGATTTCATTCTTTTTATAAGTGTAATAAATTATTTAATCATAATATTTTATGACTAATATTAACATAAACAATATTATTTATGATTAGATAATATGACTAAATAATTGTTGGACATTTGGGCTGCTTCTGTAATTTGGCTAAGGTACATCTGATATAAACATAGGGGTGCATATATCCCTTTGAATTAGTGTTTGTGTATTTGGGGATGAATGCCCAGGAGTGCAATTACTGGATTATAGGGTAGTTCTATTTTTAATTTTTTGAGGAAACTCCATTCTGTTTTCCACAGTGATTGCCCCAGTTTGCATTCCCCTCAATACTGCATGAGTGGTGATCTTGGGGTGTGAGTTCAAGCCCCATGTTGTGTATAGAGACCAATTAAAAATGAAATAAAATTTTTAAAAATGCAACAGATTTCTGCATATTGATCTTTTTTTATCCTGTGACTTTGCTGAATTTATTAGTTTTAGTAGCTTTTTGTTGGAGTCTGTATGGTTTTCTATATATAGTATTATGTTATCTGCAAATATTGAAAGTTTTACTTGTTTATTACTGATTTGGTCTTCTCTTAGTTCTTTTTGCTGTCTGATTTCTGTGCCTAGGACTTCCAGTACAATGTTTAATAAAAGTGGTGAGAATGGACATCACTATCTTGCTCCTGGCCTTAGGGGAAAAGCTCTCGTTTTCTCCATTGTGTATGATGTTCATTGTGGTTTTTTCATATATGGCCTTTATTATTTTGAGGTATGTTCCCTCTAAACCTACTTTGTTGAGGGATTTTTATATCATGAATGGATGTTCTACTTTGTCAAATGCTTTTTCTGTATCTCTTAAAATGGTCTTACGGTTTTCATCCTTTCTCTTACTGATGTGATGTATCATGTTGATTGATTTGTAAATAATGAACCATCCTTACATCCCAAGAATAAACCCCACTTGATTGTGGCGAGTGACATTTTTAATGTATTGCTGGATTTGGTTTTCTAGTATTTTCTTGAAGATTTCTGAGCCTGTGTTCATCAGAGATACTGGCCTATAGTTATCTTTTTTGAGGTGTCTTCATCTGGTTTTGGCATCAGGATGATACTGGCCTCACAGAATGAATTTGGAAGTTTTCTTCATTTTTTGGGAGAGTTTGGGAAGAATAGATATTAACTCTTCTTTAAATCTTTTGGTAGAAGTCCCCTCTTAAGCCATTTGCTCTTGGACTTCTGCTTGTTGGGAACATTTTTTGATTACTGATTCAATCTCCTTGCTGTTAATCGGTCCATTAAATTTTTCTATTTCTTACTACTTCAGTTTTGGTGGGTTATATGTTTCTAGGAATCTATCCATTTCTTTTAGGTGGTCTAAGTTATTGGCATATAGTTTTTCATAATATCAAATCAATTTTTGAATATCAACTATCTGTGAGATTAATGAATATCATTTATAAGCCTTTGGTAAATAAGCTAATAGCATCAGATTTCACTTCATTGAAAATAAAAGACAAAGATATCTGATAAGAAATCTTGATAGAGTTTCACCCAGTTATCTTATAAGAAACAAATACATTGTACTGAATCTCTCATTACATTTATTTATTCAGTAATTAAGGCAGTTGGTAATTGGCAAGATCTCCTAGAAAGAGCATTTATATATAAACAAAAGAAGGTCACTGAAATTATAGATTAAGCTAAATATTATAGTGAAATAAACAGAAGTATAAAATAACTGTTCATAATAATTTAAACAAACCAATATATTAAATATCAGAAAAATACAGCAAATAATCCGAATACTAATGGAACAGAAAATTATATTTCTATAGTATCATTGCAGTGATTGATTGCTAAGCTCTTGAGCTATTTATTCATTTCCAAAGAGAGTCATTCGTTTAGCAAATTTTATTCTTGATATGATTTTCAAGAGCTATTATTTTTCAGATAGATTTTTAAGAATGACAATGAAGAACTGAAATTACAACATTGAGTAGGCTTTGCCATGAATCACAATTATTTTAATACTAATAAGTAATATATATCAAATGACTTGTTCAGTAATTTCCATTTGTCAGATGGGATGGCTAGTCTTATAAAAATATTATATTCTTTGTTCAAGCTGTAGTGTATAATTATGGATAAAATCTGGCCATTTAAAAAACCTTAAATAAAACTGTTACTGCATAATGGTCAGGCTGTTGCTTTGCCCATAAAACTTAGTAAAAGAACTGTTAAGAGTTCATGGTATTCTTTCATCCCACTGTCACTGGATAACCCCATAACTGGAGATAAAATTAAAGTGTTTGTAATGAGAAATCTCAGATATAAGGCAGTTAATAAATTCAAGACTACAAAGGATTTATTGGTATTTTTTCAACCCAGAAGTTAGTTTCCAGTATGTTTGAATGCAAATCCAGAATTTAAGATCCAATGTTGATTAAATCATAGTTAGCAGAATTTTCCTGTCTTAGCAGCAGACTAGTAGTTCTTGCTTCACTGGTTCTCAATTTATAAATAGGCACACATGATGATGCTTAAAACTACCATATTGACATCAGTCTCATTTTAAATTCAAGGCCCTGGAAATGACAGTGACTTAGCTGCACTACAAATGTTCCTTACTTAAAACAATGTTGGTGGCTTTTGAGGTGCCAGGGTAGCTCAGTCAGGTAAGTGTCCAACTTTGGCCCAGGTCATGATTTTGCAGTTTGTGGGTTTGAGCCCTGCATGGGGCTCTGTGCTGACAGCTCAGAGCCTGGAGCCTGCTTCAGATTCTGTCTCTCTGCCCCTACCCCTCTCGCACTCCGTCTCTCTTTGTCTTTCAAAAATAAATAAAGATTTAGGGGCGCCTGGGTGGCTCAGTCGGTTAAGCGTCCGACTTCAGCTCAGGTCATGATCTCGAGGTCCATGAGTTAGAGCCCCACGTCGGGCTCTGTGCTGACAGCTCAGAGCCGGGAGCCTGTTTCAGATTCTGTGTCTCCCTCTCTCTCTGCCCCTCCCCCGTTCATGCTCTGTCTCTCTCTGTCTCAAAAATAAAAAAACGTTAAAAAAAAATTATAAAATAAAAAAATAAATAAAGATTTAAAAAATTAAAAAAAACAATGCTGATGACTTTTTTTATGTGTATTATTTTTGAGAGAAAGTGTGAGTGGGGAAGTGGAAATCCAAAGTGGGCTCCATGTTGAAAGTGGAGAACCTGAACCCGGCCTTGAACTCATGAACTGTGAGATTATGACCTGAGCCAAAGTCAGATGCTCAACTGACTGAGATACCCAGGCACCACAAACTATGTTGGTGGCTTTTTAAAATGTAGTAAAAAGGTTTTGTCTGCCACATTTTCTATAATCTATAGATTTTTAGAGGCCATTTTTATACAAGTGTTATACTACAGAAATCCTGCTAATCACCACTTCAAACAGATTCTTTGTTTCCATTCCCATTCAATAATTTAAACTCCTGGTATACAATATGAGTATGGCTAGAGAGGGACCTGTTAGGGAAATCATTACACTTTTGGATACAGAAATATTAGATAACTAAGCCATGTAGTTCTGAAAGACATTAAGAGCTTTATGATCAAGGCCTGTTAAGATAGTCAATTTTTATGTGTAATTTGTGTATAAACAAGGGTTTTACATCTTTAAAATGAGCAGAAAGTGAACCCAACCACCAACCGGAACAATTTCAGTAGAAGCTAGGATCAGCCTTAGGAACTTGAATTTCAGTGATGCACGTGCTTATCAATGACTAGTTACTTGATTTGTGAACAGGTTTTTTTCTTTTGTTTTGTTTTGTTTTTTCCAGTAAATCAAGAGAAAATGAGAACATCCCTTGCAGCTTACGGTGGATACTGGTTCTTCCTAGAACCCTCTTTGTTGAAGGATGAAAAAATAGAAACAAAATCCCAATCCAAAAAAATGATCTGAAACAGCTGGAAAACAGAGCATAATTTTAAATATTGAAGAAAATTCTATAAGAAAAGTAATTGTTAAAATAAATATTTTATAATGTATCTAATTTGTATTCTTAAAAAAATTTTTAATATGAAATTTATTGTCAAATTTGTTTCCATACAACACCCAGCGCTCTTTCCAACAGGTGCCCTCCTCAGTGCCCATCATCCACCCTCCCGTCCCTCCCACTCCTCCTCAACCCTCAGTTTGTTCTCAGTTTTTAAGAGTCTCTTATGGTTTGGCTCTCTCCCTAACTTTTTTTTCCTTCCCCTCCCCTATGGTCTTCTGTTAAGTTTCTCAGGATCCACATATGTGTGAAAACATATGGTATCTGTCTTTCTCTGTATGACTTATTTCACTTAGCATAACACTCTCCAGTTCTATCCACGTTGCTACAAAGGGCCATATTTCATTCTTTCTCATTGCCACATAGTACTCCATTGTGTATATAAACCACAATTTCTTTATCCATCCATTAATTGATGGAAATCCCATAATTTGGCTATTGTTGAAAATGCTGCTATAAACGTTGGGGTACAAGTGCCCCTATACATCAGCAATCCTGTATCTCTTGGTTAAATTCCTAGCAGTGCTATCGCTGGGTCATAGGGTAGGTCTATTTTTAATTTTTTGAGGAACCTCCACACTGTTTTTCAGAGTGGCTGCACCAGTTTGCATTCCCACCAACAGTGCAAGAGGGTTCCCGATTCTCCACATGCTGTCCAGCATCTATAGTATCCTGATATGTCCATTTTAGCCACTCTGACTGGCATGAGGTGGGATCTCATTGTGGCTTTGATTTATATTTCCCTGATGATGAGTGACGTTGAGCATCATTTCATGTGTCTGATGGCCATCTGGATGCCTTCTTTGGAAAAGTGTCTATTCATGTCTTCTGCCCATTTCTTCACTGGGTTATTTGTTTTTTGGGTGTGGAGTTTGGTGAGTTCTTTATAGATTTTGGATACTAGCCCTTTGATATGTTATTTGCAAATATCTTTTCCCATTCCCTCGGTTGCCTTTTAGTTTTGTTGATTGTTCCTTTGCAGTGTAGAAGCTTTTTATCTTCATGAGGTCCCGATAGTTCATTTTTGCTTTTAATTCCCTTGCCTTTGCAGATGTGTTGAGTAAGAAATCACTGCAGCTTAGGTTATAGATTTCTCCTCTAGAGTTTTGATGGTTTCCTGTACATATTCAGATCCTTTATTCATTTTGAGTTTATTTTTGTGTATGGTGTAAGAAAGTAGTCTAGTTTCATTCTTCTGCATGTTGCTGTCCAGTTCTCCCAGCACCATTTGTTAAAGAGACTGTCTTTTTTCCATTGCATATTCTTTCCTGCTTTGTCAAAGATTAGTTGGCCATACTTTGGTGGCCAAATTTGGAGTATCTATTCTATTCCATTGGTCTCTTTGTCTGTTTTTGTGCCAATACCATGCTGTCTTGATGATTACACCTTTATAGTAGAGGCAAAAGTCTGGGATTGTGATGCCTCCTGCTTTGGGCTTCTTCAATATTCCTGTTAATATTCGGGGTCTTTTTTGGTTCCATACAAATTTAGGATTGCTTGTTCTAGCTTTGAGAAGAATGCTGGAGCAATTTTGATTGGGATTGCATTGAATGTGTAGATTGATTTGGGTAGTATTGACATTTTAACAACATTTATTCTTCCAGTCCATGAGCATGGAATGTTTTTCCATTTCTTTGTATATTCTTCAATTTCCTTCATAACCTTTCTATAGTTTTCTGCAAACAGTTCTTTTACATCTTTGGTTAGATTTATTCCTAGGTATTTTATGCTTCTTGGTGCAATTGTGAATGGGATCAGTTTCTTTATTTGTCTTTCTGCTGCTTCATTATTAGTGTATAAGAATGCAATTGATTTCTGTACATTGATTTTGTATCCTGCAACTTTGCTAAATTCATGTATCAGTTCTAGCAGACTTTTGGTGGAGTCTATCGGATTTTCCATGTATAATATCATGTCATCTGCAAAAAGCGAAAGCTTGACTTCATCTTTGCCAATTTTGATGCCTTTGATTTCCTTTTGTTGTCTGATTGCTGATGCTAGAACTTCCAGCACTATGTTAAACAACAGCGGTGAGAGTGGGCATCCCTGTCGTGTTCCTGATCTCAGGGAAAATCTCTCAGTTTTTCCCCATTGAGGATGATAGTAGCTATGGGCTTTTCATAAATGGCTTTTATGATGTTTAAGTATATTCCTTATATCCTGACATTCTCAAGGGTTTTTATTAAGAAACGATGCTGAATTTTGTCAAAGGCTTTTTCTGCATCGATTGACAGGATCAAATGGTTCTTTTCTTTTCTTTTATTAATGTGATGTATCACATTGATTGATTTGCAAATGTTGAACCAGCCCTGCATCCCAGGAATGAATCCCACTTGATCATGGTGTATAATTCTTTTTATATGCTGTTGAGTTCGATTTGCTAGTATCTTGTTGAGAATTTTTGCATCCGTATTCATCAGGGATATTGGCCTGTAGTTCTCTTTTTCTGCTGGGTGTTTGGTTTAAGAATCAAAGTAATGCTGACTTCATAGAATGAGTCTGGAAGTTTTCCTTCCCTTTCTATTTTTTGGAACAGCTTGAGAAGGATAGGTATTATCTCTGCTTTAAATGTCTGGTAGAATTCCCCAGGGAAGCCATCTGGTCCTGGACTCTTATTTGTTGGGAGATTTTTGATAACTGATTCAATTTCTTCGCTGGTTATGGGTCTGTTCAAGTTTTCTATTTCTTCCTGTTTGACTTTTGGAAGCGTGTGGGTGTTTATGAATTTGTCCATTTCTTCCAGGTGGTCCAGTTTGTTGGCATATAATTTTTCGTAGTATTCCCTGATAATTGCTTGTATCTCTGAGGGATTCGTTGTAATAATTCCTTTTTCATTCATGATTTTATCTATTTGGGTCATCTCCCTTTTCTTTTTGAGAAGCCTGGCTACAGTTTATCAAATTTGTTTATTTTTTCAAAAACCAACTCTTGGTTTCATTGATCTGCTCTACAGTTTTTTAGATTCTATATTGTTTATTTCTGCTCTGATCTTTATTATTTCTCTTCTTCTGCTGGATTTAGGGTGTCTTTGTTGTTCTTCTCCTAGTTCCTTTAGGTGTGCTGTTAGATTTTGTATTTGGGATTTTTCTTGTTTCTTGAGATAGGCCTGGATTGCAATGTATTTTCCTCTCAGGACTGCCTTCACTGTATCCCAAAGCATTTGGATTGTTGTATTTTCATTTTCATTTGTTTCCATATATTTTTAAATTTCTTCTCTAATTGCCTGGTTGACCCTTTCATTCTTTAGTAGGGTGTTCTTTAACCTCCATGCTTTTGGAGGTTTTCCACACGTTTTCCTGTGGTTGACTTCAAGTTGCATAGCATTGTCATCTGGAAGTGTGCATGGTATGATCTCATTTTTTTTCTACTTACAAAGGGCTGTTTTGTGACCCAGTATGTAATCTATCTTGAAGAATGTTCCATGTGTACTCAAGAAGAAAGTATATTCTGTTGCTTTGGGATGCAGAGTTCTAAACATATCTGTCAAGTCCATCTGATCCAATGTATCAATAGGGGTCTTGTGTCTTTATTGATTCTGTGTCTAGATGATCTATCCATTGTTGTAGTAGGGTATTAAATTCCCTGAAAGTACCACATTCTTATCAATAAGGTTACTTATGTTTGTGATTGTTTTATATATTTGGGGGCTCCTGTATTTGGCGCATAGACATTTATAATTGTTAGCTCTTCCTGATAGATAGACCCTGTAATTATTATACAATGCCCTTCTTCATCTCTTGTTACAGGCTTTAACTTAAAGTCTAGTTTGTCTGAAATAAGTAAGGCTACTCAGCTTTCTTTTGACTTCCAGTAGGATGGCAGATAGCTCTCCATCCCCTCACTTTCAATCTGAAGGTGTTCTCAGGTCTAAATTGGGTTTCTTTTAGACAGCAAATACATGGATCTTGTCTTTTAATCCATTCTGATACCCTATATCTTTTGATTGGAGCATTTAGTCCATTTACATTCAGTGTTATTGAAAGATGTGGGTTTGGAGTCATTGTGATGTCTGTAGGTTTCATGCTTGTAGTGATGTCTCTGGTACTTTGTGGTCCTTGCAACATTTCACTCACAGAATCCCCCTTAGGATCTCTTGTAGGGCTGGTTGAGTGGTGATGAATTCCTTCAGTTTTTGTTTGTTTGGGAAAACCTTTATCTCCCCTTCTATTCTGAATGACAGACTTGCTGGATAAAGGATTCTTGGCTGCATATTTTTTCTGTTCATCACAATGAAAATTTCCTGCCATTTCTTTCTGGCCTGCCAAGTTTCAGTAGATACGTCTGTCACTACTCTTATGGATCTCCCTTTGTGAGTTAGACATGTTTATCCCTAGCTGCTTTCAGAATTTTCTCTTTATCCTTGTATTTGCCAGTTTCACTATGATATGTCATGCAGAAGATCGATTCAAGTTACATCTGAAGGTAGTTCTCTGTGCCTCTTGGAGTTTAACGCCTGTTTCCTTCTCCAGATCAGGGAAGTTCTCAGCTATGATTTGTTCATGTACACCTTCAGCCCCTTGCTCTCTTTCTTCTTTCTTCTGGAATTCCTATGATACGGATATTGTTCCATTTGATTGCATCACTTAGTTCTCTAATTCTCCCTTCATACTCCTGGATTTTTTTATTTCTCTTTTTCTCATTTTCCTCTTTTCCCATTATTTTATTTTCTAATTCACCTGTTCTCTCCTCTGTCTCTTCAATTTGTGCTATGGCTGCCTCCGTTTTATTTTGCACCTCATTTATAGCATTTTTTAGCTCCTCATGACCATTTCTTAGTCCCTTGATCTCTGCAGCAATAGATTCTCTGCTGTCCTCTCTGGTTTTTCAATCCCAGCGGTTAAATTATGACTATTATTCTAAATTCTTGTTCTGTTATATTGCTTAAATCGTTTTTGATCAATTCGTTAGTTGTAGCTACTTCCTGGAGTTTCTTCTGAGGAGAATTCTTCCGTTTTGTCATTTTTGGTAGTCCTTGTAGTGGCTCCAAGCTGCAGGGCACTTCTGCTGTGCTGTCTGTAGTAACTTGTGTTGGTGGGTGGGTCCGCAGTCAGACCCAATGTCTGCCCCCAGCCCACCGCTCTGGCCACCGTCACATTGGACTGTACCTTATCTTCCCCTCTCTTAAGGGCAGTACTCACTGTGGAGTGGTGTGACCTCTGTCTGGGCTACTTGCACAGTGCCATGCTTGTGGTGCTGCCTCAATGGGATCTGGCCAAGGGCGTATTAGCTGAGGTGGATCCACAAGTTGCACAGGGGTGGGAGGGGTAGGCTTAGCTTGCTTTGGGGTCAGTGGTCCCCTGTGGGAGGGGCCCTGCAGCACTGGGATGGAGGCAGACTCATTGGAGGGATGGATCCACAGAAGCACAATGTTGGGCATTTGCCTGGTGCAAGCAAGTTCGGTGATGGGAACAGCTTCCCTTTGGAATTTTGGCTGGGGGATAGGAGAGGGATATGGCACTTGCCAGCACTTCCCCCCACCCACCCCCCCAAGCTGAGCTGAACTCTTTCTTCCAGGGCTCAACAAATCTCCCTCCCAGTGTCCTCTCACCCTCCCTGCTCTCCGAGAGCAGTGCTGTTGACTTTTAACATTCCAGATGATAAGTCCTGCTGGCTGTCAGAACTCACACAGTCCGGCCCTTGTGCTTTTTGCAAGCCAGACTTTGGGGGCTCTGCCTTGCTGGGCAGGCTACCCCCCCCCACCGCCCTGGCTCCCTCCCGCCAGTCTTTGTAGCATGCACTGACTCTCTGCCCTTTCTACCCGCTTCCATGGGCCTCTTGTCTATGCTTGGTTCCATAGAATCCATTCTGGTAGTCTTCTGATGGTTTTCTGGGTTATTTAGGCAGATGTGGGTGGAATCTAAGCAGTCAGCAGGACGAGGTAAGCCCAGCATCCCCTCTCACCACCATCTTCCCTGTATTCTTAAATAATTTTAAGAAGAAGATATTTAGAAAACATGACAAAATCATACACATTGATTAAAAGAAAGTATGATGATACATGGAACAAAGGAAAGGAACAAAAACTTAATGTAGAATAAAAATTTTTTTGTTACTGTTGTAAAAAAGAAAACCATATAAACAAAGATCAATATTATAGAGAGGACAAATCCACCAACTCTTTATGAATGTATGGCTGGAGTAATAAGAGATGAAAACAAGTGATGAAAGACTTCACATTAAAAACACAAGGAATGAGTTTTCCAGTAAGGTATAAGAAAAATTCACCCAGAACAAAATGCAGTGGTGCAATAGATAAAATTATTCTTAACTTTAAAAAAGATATGAATGTACAATCGAATTAAGTTACGATGTTTCAGAATTGACTAAAAAAAAACCAAAATGTAAAAATTTTGAGCATCAGTGTTAAATCACATATTTTTTTTCTAAGTGTAGAGATGTTTAGGAACATCTTTAAAAAAAGTTTATTGTATGAGAGAGAGAGAGAGAGAGAGAGAGAGAAGAAGGGGCAGAGAGAGAGGAGAGAGATTCCAAGCAGGTTCCACATTGTCAGCACAGAGCCTGATGCAGAACTGGAACTCATGAAACTGAGATCATGACCTAAGCCAAAATCAAGAGTAGGAGGCTTCATTGACTGAGCCACCCAGGCATCCCAGAGATGTTTAGGAACATCTTAGCCAATTTATTTCACTTATACTTTCCCTATTACATATGGCTAGGATTTATAGATGATAAGAATATGACTAAATTAAGTCCAAAGGAGCTCTTTTAATAAGTTAAAAATAAAAATTCTAAGTGGTAAGAAGCATAGTACCATAGTTTAACTAACAATATTAAATCACGTATTTTAAGTTTAAAATATGCCAAAGGAGGTTCCTATAAATTCAGGAATAGAGCTTGCCAGATATATGTTTTCATAATAATAGCTATTGCATACAAATTATAGAAACTGATATTGTTAATTAAAATGGAGAAGGAATGTATTAGAAAAAAATCAGGTAGTTTTTTGACTTTAATATCTTAGAAAAAGCCTGCATTTTGATACTATTTAGGTAGTAGGAAGTATTCCTAGCAAAATTCTCTTATTCTGTTCATCAAAGTAGAAATACATCTTTTTTGAATAAAAGGAAAAGATCTCAACTGAAGGAGATCTTGGAAAAGATCTTGAAGGAAATCACTGGAAAGTCTCCCTACCTAATGGATTCTTAATATTTTCTCCTTAAATTACCTAAAGTAAAGTATTTCTCTAATGGATACCACATTAAAATAAGCAAACATGCAAACAACAATTCGCAGGATTTGTTCATTTGCTTTTTAAAAAAAAAATCAATTTAAGAAATTTTTGCAGTACAGCCATGACCTGATTAAGCTATAAACCCAAAGATATTATAGTGTTTATATATTTCTATAATAAAGTAGTATCCAACTCATATTTAATATTTTAACATTAAGAACAATGACTCGTTTTCATAAAAGTTGACATGTGTAGCTGTTTTAAAATAATATTGTTGATTTCCATCAAGAGTTAACAGTGTAACATTATTTACCTGGATATTGTAGTTACTAAATTTTTCATTCTGTATGACAATTGAATAGTATGAATCCAGGGTCAAGCGTTTTTACTTCAAGTTCTTTTCATACATAAATATAAACCATAGCTCTAAGTTTCATCAAAATACAGGTGGGAAAAATCACAAAGTTCTTGTATCACAGAGTAAAAAAAAAAAAGTGTCATCTTAAAAAAATGATTCTAGTATTCCTAACTATAATAATACAAATACAATTGTATAAATAGACTCATACCTGCATTATTAGGTCAGAATTAAAAATTGGTCTAGCATCTTTTACATATACATTTAAATAATGAATATAAATTTATTTCTAATAACTTTTGATAGACATTACATCATAAATATGATGAGAATACCATTTAGTTTCCAGGAGCCCTTGCCAAGAGATATCATTTGTGCTGTCCATGGTGGCAGATACCTTTGGCTCTCACATCATATCTCCTCTGTTTATATATGGTTTCACAAGGCAGCTGTAGGAAGGCTCATTCTGCATTCTGGAATGCACTGGCTGCATTCCATCTCAAATGTGTGCCACTCAATTTTCCACTTTCTGCCTCAGGGTCCCTTTGGCGCTGAGACAATCTAATTTGACCACATTCATGTACAACATAAAATGTGAGATTGTTAATGCCTGTAAGAGTGCCTCTGAAGCCAGTGAGGGGAGGGGGAGTCACTGGATAAATGCACTGGCTTCTTTTCATTCAGGTTGGCATCACTGGAGGACATTTTTACTTCTTAGAGGTCACAGCTAAGTCTTTCCTGTGGCATTAATCACTCTTATACTCATTTTCCATCTTCCCTGACTCTTCCTCTTTCCACTCCTTCACTTGTGCTTGCTGGTAGCACCTCACAATAACCTAGTTTTATCCAAGTCTAACCTCATGCTCCGCTTGCAGTGAAGCACATGATGGTCTCTCTGCCCTAGAAAACAGACGTTCAGTAGGAGATTCTGGAACACAATAGCGTTAGCATTTGTAAACCTATCCTGTGTGACAGATTAGTGAACTAGAAAAGGTGGCATTGGGGAATGCACTAAGTCTAGCATTAAAATAGTATAAGCTCAATTGTAGTGGTAAGAAATGTAAAATTGTCTTCTTTTGGTTAGCTGCCTTAAAGCCATAAAGAAAGAATGAAAGATTCATGTCAACAAACATCACTCAAAACACACTGGAAAAGTCATGGCCATGTTTAACGTGAGTATCATTTATGGAAGCCTGGCAGTCACAAGGCAAACATTAATAAAACTCAGGGTCAAAATTCAATCATAAGTGTGACAAGGCAGACTTAAACAATCCATTTAAGTCTTCCTATTTAATAGTTTGCTAGAAAAGCTTTGGAAGAATCTTAAGGAATAACTCCAGAAGCTCAAGGATTAGGGAATTTTAGAATGGATTTATTACGAGACCCACAGCTGAAAACATTCTGTAATAAATGCTTAAAAATATTACTTTCATTAAAGTAATAAGGAATACTCCAGTCAAGGGGTCACCATTACTTTTTAGAGGCTTAGTTGTGACCCTTTGCTCTAGATCAGGGTTGGCAGTGGAGAGGCCGTCATGTACCTGGGTTCTAGTCCTTAGAGTTCATGGGAATGATAGAATTCCAGAATAGTAGAAGACAAGTGTCAGTACTAACAAGACAAAGGAAAGACAAGGATAGTTATCACATTGGCTAGCGATACCATAAGATATATTACCTTAGCCCACAAAGATCTGTGGTAATGGCTCAGAGACATGATATTCTTAGGAAATCACAAGACCTGGTGAGAAAAAGATGAACATCAGCTCTACAGTAGAAAACAGTGATACCTAACTTAGTTTCCATGTCTGTACCATTCAGATTCAGAGCTCATTGATTGAAGGAGAAGCAGATGCCCTTGAGAAAGATTCTGAAATGTTATTATATGATTATGCAATAAGATACAATCTAAATTCTCATATTCTCCTCTTAAAAATGTGTATGTGTAAAAATTTGTGTAATAAACAGTATTCTTTGATTTAGTATCTATAAAAATGAAATCTCAGTAAAAAATACCTACGTATCTTTCAAGAAGGAGTTACTTTAAAATATTTGTCTTATCTATATTTTGGACTGCTATGCAACTATTTAGGAAAAAGGAGAACCAAGCTTTCAGTGCTGATATTAAAAGATCTATAAGACATATGGTTAATAGGACAGTAGAAATGCTTCCATATAATTTATGTAATAAAACAACTATATGCTTATATATACATAGGTAATAGTTTAAATTCATTTTTAATGAATAGAAAAATGTCTAAAAAGCATGGTCACAGAAAAGTTTAGTGCTAAGAGGGAAGTTAAGAGACTTACACTTTATAACCTACTTTCAATGCAGTGCTTGAATCATTTGACAAAGGTGATGCATCCATGTCATATTTGTATAACTTTTTTTCAAAATAAGAGAAATGAGGAATTAAAAGTATCTTTTACCTGTGTGCCCCTCCTCCTTCACATTCTTCTTGTTCCTCTTAGAGGTAACTATAATGAAGGGTTTTGTATTTATCATTCACTCATTCTCTTTTTAAAAATAATATTACACACCGGTAGTCCTAAGCAAGCATTTGACATGTGTTATGTTAATACATTATGTATGTATTCTCTGACTTACAGGTTCACTACCACTGTATTAATGAAAGTCATGTGGTTTATTTCAATTTTGGTTCATTGCAACCATATACCAGGATAGGAACATAACACAATTTATATCTAAAATAATACTGTCTTGTCTGTATTTTTAAAAATATACATCAATAAATTATACCCTTTCTTCTTTCTCATATTGGTTTTTATGCTATAAAAATCTTTCTGTATACCACATAAATTTAATCCTAGTAATTGGATATATAAATTATTTTTTCAGTTCTGGGTAGCATTGTCAATTGCTACTTTGATTTCTTTTTGACTCATTAGTGTATTTTTAATATATAAATATATGGAGGGTCATTTATTTTATTTATTTATTTATTTATCTATCTATTTATTTATGTATTTATAGAGCAGGTGTCCAAAGATGCGTGATTTGGTAAGGGGCAGAAGCAGAGGAAGAGGGAGTGAGAGAATCTTAAACAGGCTCCATGCCCAGTGTGGAGCCTCATGGGAGGCTAGATCTCAGAACCCTGACACCATGACCTGAGCCAAAATCAAGAGTCAGACACTTAGACATCTGAGCCACCCAGGTTCCACTATTTTTCCATTTTTTATTAAAAACTACATAGGCAGAAAAAAAATAGTTTTAAAGTCACCTATTCTTTGAAATTCATTGAAACATGACTTTATGATCTTGTAAGTGGTGAGTTTAGTAAATATTTTCTATATATTGAAAAAGAATGCATACGCTTCGATTTTTAGTTCAATATTCTTTTTATATTCATTGGATTAAACTTAATTTTGTGTTATTAAATCTATATTATAACTTCTTTTGGAGAAAGTTATGTTAAAACCTCCAATTATTTGGCAGTCTTGTCAATTTTTAAAAATGTTAATTTTATTTTCACTATTTTATTTTATTATTTTTTGGGGGAGGCTGTTTTTTCATGGTTTATTTATTTTTCAATTTAATTAATTATTTTTTTTTAATTTACATCCAAGTTGGTTAGTATATAGTACAACAGTGATTTCAGGACTAGATTCCTTAATGTTCTTTACCCATTTAGCCCATCCCCCCTTCACACAACCCCTCCAGCAACCCTCTGTTTGTCCTCCATATTTAAGAGTCTCTTATGTTTTGTCTGCCTCCCTGTTTTTATATTATTTTTGCTTCCCTTCCCTTATGTTCATCTGTTTTGTATCTTAAAGTCCTCATATGGGTGAAGTCATATGATATTTGTCTTTATTTGACTAATTTTGCATAGCAAAATACCCTTTGGTTCTATGCAGGTAGATGCAAATGGTAAGATTTCATTCTTTTTGATTGCCAAGTAATACTCCATTGTATATATATATCACATCTTCTTTATCCATTATCAATCGATGGGCATTTGGGCTCTTTCTATACCTTGGATATTGTGGATAGTGCTGCTAAACATTGGGGGTTCTTGTGCCCCTTTGAAATAGCATGCCTGTATCCCTTGGAGAAATAAAAGTAGTGCAATTGCTGGGTCATAGAGTAGTTCTATTTTTAATTTTTTGAGGAACTTCCATACTGTTTTCCAGAGTGGCTTCACCAGTTTGCATTCCCATCAGCAGTGCAAAAGAGATCCTCTTTCTCTGCATCCTTGCCAACATCTGTTGTTGCCTGAGTTGTTAATGTTAGCCATTCTAACAGGTGTGAGGTGGTATCTCATTGTGGTTTTAATTTGTATTTCCCTGATTATGAGTGATGTGGAGCATTTTTTCATGTATCTGTTGGCCATATGGATGTCTTCTTTGGAGAAGTGTCTATTCATGTCTTTTGCCCATTTCCTCACTGGATTATTTATTTTTTGGGTATTGAGTTTGGTCAATTCTTTATAGATTTTGGATACTAACCCTTTATCTGATAGGTCATTTGCAAATATCTTCCCCCATTCTGTCAGTTGCCTTTTTAGTTTTGCTGATTGTTTCCTTTGCTGTGCAGAAGCTTTTTGTTTTAATGAGTTCATTTTTGCTTTTGTTTCCCTTGCCTCTGGAGACATGTTGAGTAAGAAGTTGTTGCAGCCAAGGTCAAAGAGGTTTTTGCCTGCTTTCTCCTCAAGGATTTTGATGGGGTCCTGTCTTACATTTAGGTCTTTCATCCATTGGCTAATATCTTGTTGAGGATTTTTGCATCCATGTTCATCAGGGAAATTGGTCTATAGTTCCCCTTTTTAGTGTCGTCTCTGTCTGGTTTTGGAATCAAGGTAATGCTTCATAGAAAGAGTTTGGAAGTTTTTCTTCCATTTCTGTTTTTTGGAACAGCTTCAAGAAAATAGGTGTTAACTCTTTAAATTTTTGGTAGAATTCCCCTGGAAAGCCATTTTTGGCAGATTTTTGATTACTAATTTGATTTCCTTACTGGTTATGGGTCTGTTCAAATTTTCTATTTCTTCCTGTTTCAGTTTTGGTAGTGTATATGTATCTAGGAATTTGTCTATTTCTTCCAGATTGCCCATTTTATTGGTGTATAATTGTTCATAATATTCTCTAATTGTTGTTTTTATTTCTGCTGTGTTGGTTGTGATCTCTTATTTCATTCTTGATTTTATTTATTTGGGTCCTTTTTCTTTTAGATCAAACTGACTAGTGGTTTATCAATTTTGTTAATTCTTTCAAAAAATAAGCTTCTGGTTTCATTAATCTGTTCTACTGTTTTTTGTTTGTTTCAATAGCATTGATTTCTGCCCTAATCTTTATTCTTTCCTGTTTTCTGCTGTTCTTGGGGTTTATTTGCTGTTCTTTTTCCAGCTCTTTAAGGTGTAAGGTTAGGCTGTATAACTGAGAACTTTCTTCCTTCTTTTGGAAGGCCTGGAGTGCTATATACTTTCCTCTTAGGACTGTCTTGGCTGCGTCCAGAGATTTAGGGCTATGGTGTTATCATTTTCATTGGCTTTCATGTACTTTTTAATTTCCTCTTTAACTGCTTGGTTATCCCATTCATTCTTTAGTATGGTATTCTTTAGTCTCCAGGTATTTCTTACCTTTCCAAAATTTTTCATGTGGTTGATTTCGAGTTTCATAGCGTTGTGATCTGAAAATATGCATGGTATGATCTCAATCTTTTTGTACTTGCTGAGGGCTGGTTTGTGTCCCAGTATGTGATCTTTTCTGGAGAACGTTCCATTTGCACTGGAGAAAAATGTGTATTCTGCTGCTTTAGGATGAAATGTTCTGAATATATCTGTTAAGTCCATCTGGTCCAGTGTGTTATTCAAAGCCATTGTTTCCTTGTTGATTTTCTGCTTAGATGATCTGTCCAATGTTGTAAGTGGGGTGTTGAAGTCCCTACTATTATGGTATTATTATCAATGAGTTTCTTTATGATTGTGATTAACTGATTTATATATTTGGGTGCCACCACATTTGAAGCATAAATGTTTACAATTGTCAGGTCTTCTTGATAGATAGACCCCTTAATTATGATATAATTCCCTTCTTCATCTCTTGTTAGAGTCTTTATTTTAAGGTATAGATTGTCTGATAAAAGTATGGCTACTCTGGCTTTCTTTGCTGACCATTAGCATGATAGATGGTTCTCCATCCCCTTACTTTCAATCAGAAGGTGTCTTTAGGTCTAAAGTGGTTCTCTTGTAAACAATAAATAGTGGATCTTGTTTTCTTACCCATTCTGTTACCCTATGTCTTTTGATTGGAGCGTTTAAACCATTGATGTTTAGAGTAAGTACTGAAATATATGAATTTATTGCCATGATGTTGCCTGTAGAGTTCGGAGTTTCTGGTACTGTTCTGTGGTCCTTTCTATTTTTGTTGCTTTTGGTCTTTTTTCCCCCATCTTCTCTCCCCTCATTTCCCCTTAAAATTTATTGCAGGGCTGGTTTAGTGGTCATGAACTCCTTTAATTTTTGTTTGTCTGGGAAACTTTATTTCTCCTTCTATTTTGAATGAGAGCCTTGCTGGATAAATAATTCTTGGCTGAATGTTTTTCCAGTTCAGCACATTGAATATGTCCTGCCACTCCTTTCTGGCCTGCCAAGTTTCTGTGGATAGGTCTGCAGCAAACCTGCTCTGTCTTCCCTTGTAGGTTAAGGACTTGTTTCCCCTTGCTTCTTTCATGATTTTTCCCGGCCTGAGTATTTTGTGAATATGACTGTGATATGCTTTGTTAGTGGTCAGTTTTGTTGAATCTAATGGGAGTCCTCTGTGCTGCCTGGATTTTGATGTCTGTGTCTTTCCCCAGGTTAGGAAAGTTTTCAGCCATGATGCTCACATAACACTTCTACCCCTACTTCTCTCTCTTCCTCTTCTGAGACCCCTTGATTCTGATGTTGTTCCTTTTTCATGAGTCACTAATTTCTCTAATTCTTAAATCTTGCTCTTTTGCCTTAGTCTCGCTGTATTTCTGCATCATTATTCTCCATAAGGTTGTCCTCTCTATTGCTGATTTGCTGCTGTGCCTCATCCATCCTTGCTGCCATGGCATCCATTTGAGATTGTACTTCAGTTATAACATTTTTAATTTCATTCTGGCTATTTTTTACTTCTTTTATCTCCGCAAATCACTTTTGAAGGGGATTCAAATCTATTTTCGACCCCAGCTAGTATTCTTATTATCGTGATTCAAATTCTGGTTCAGACATCTTGCTTTTATTTGAGTTAAGTTCCTGGCTGTCTTTCTTTCCTGTTCTTTCTTTTGGGGTGAATTCCTTCATTTCATCATTTTGAAGGAAGAAAAGGATATATAAGGCAAAAATAATTAAAATTAAAAACCACACACACACACACACACGCACACACACACGCACACACAGACACAAATCAATAAATGATGCTAGATCCCAGGTGTGTTCTGGTCTGGGTGTTGAAAAGAGCTTTATAAATTAGAGAAAAAAGGGGGAAAAAAAGGAAAATGTTTGAAAATTTGAAAGAAGGAATACAATGAAATAGAATAAAATGAAATGATGGAAGTAAAATAGAATTTTTACTTTTACAAAAAAGCAAAGCATATAGTAGAAAAAAATTAGATGCAAACCTTTTTAATAAAAATTGAAAATAAAATTTTTCTCTTTGTGTATTCAAGAAAAGAAAAGAAATGAAAAAGAAAAAAAAAAGGAGTGAATAGATGGACCAGTGAACAGACTGAAATACGATTAAAATTACGTTGTTTTCCCCTATAAGTCAAACTCTGAAGCACTTTATTGTCCGTAAACTAAGCAGGCAGAGAGACTTGTGGTATTCCTGAAGAGAGAGGTTGGCCCAGTGGGGCGGTGCTTAGTGTAACGCTCTATTCTCCACTAGATGGCGCTGCTTAGTTTACTTGGGTGGATTGTTGTGGCTCTTGTATGTGTGTATGCACATGCATAGGAGTGGCTAAAATGGCATCACCCAGTCTCTAGTATCAGAACTCTGCTCTCCGTGGTCATCCTTTGTCTCTGGCTTCTGTCCACTCCCCACTTTTACATTGTCTGTGTACAAGTCGTCACTTTGCCAGGTGGCATCTCCCTCCTGAGTTTAATCTCAGACGTGGCTGTGTGTCCCCACCCCTCACTTCTGAGGGACTGTGGTTTTGACCTGCTCAGAACTTCTGGGGAAGGGTCTCACCAAGCAATGGCCAGGTGCTGGCCACACCCAGGTATGTTTGCAGGACCGTGTTGCTGCCGATGCCCAGTGACTGTGGCTGGGTACCAGACCACCACAGAAAAAGTTCACATGATTGTGTAGCAGCAGAGTTTCAGGAATTATGGAAAATCATAACATACATCTGGCACCAAGCTTCACCCTTAATAGCCTTGTTCCAGTACCAGTGACTGTTGATTGTTCTTTGGGGTCTGCTGGGACTTTTGCCTGTGGGGTGGCCACACATCCTCTACCAAATATCCTCTCAGCAGGTGAACTGTTTCTCCCTGTGTGGCCTGAGGATCCCCAGACCTCACTTGGCTCCTCAGGATTCGCCCTCCTCACCAGAGCACCACCAGGTATTGAGCTGCAGAGTTTCAGACTCTTCCCTTTCCATGTTTGTATAGAGTCTTAATGGAATTTAAACCATCTCCTTTCTCCTTTCTCCCTTTTTGTTCAGTCCCCGTGGCTGTTTCCACTTCTCCACTTTCTCTCCAGAGGCTCTTGGGGGGGATGCTTTTCCCATACTCTCCCCCTCTATCTCTTTCCTCTCTCTGCAAGCAAAAGCAGCTCCCTTCCCTCTGCAGCTTCTCTCTCCCCCATTTCACCTCTTGGTGCCATGTACATGCTGAGTTCTGTGGTTCAACTTTTTAAGATTGTTGTATTAATCCTCAAATCAATTTTCTAGGCACGCAGGATGGTTTAGTGTTGATCTGGCTGTATTTCATGGATGCGAGACACAAAAGAAAATTTCATGCTGTTTTGCCATTTTCTTACTTTCACTATTTTAAAACTAATTACAACCTAAACACAATATCAGAATTTTCACATCTCATGGGTTGACTGAATATTTTACTATGGTATTGTGACCTTTTTTATTTCTAGTAAAGCTTCTTTGCCTTAAAATCAATTATGCTGCATGCGTGTAGCTGTGAATTGTAGTATTTTCTATTGAATTATAACTCTTACTGAAAAGTATACATATAGATATCAATGAATCACTTCTAAGTATACATACCTACAAGATCAAGAAATCCAACATTGGCAGCACCTCAGATTACTAAATGTAATTTTTCCTGTTTTTGAACTTTTATAAATAGGATCATAAAATGTGTATTCAGTGTTAGGACTTTTCTTACTCACTTTAGCTGTAGTTTGTTCATCTAAAGTACTTTATAGTATTTCATTCTGTGAATATACTATAGTTTCTTTATCATTCTACCAATGATAGAGTTGTATCAAGTGTAGAACTCTGACAAATAATACTGCTATGAACATTACTATAATTTTCTTTTGGTGCCCATACGCATTTTTTCTCTTACATATTTACCAAGAAATAGAGTTGTCAGATAAAATACAAGATACCCAGGTCAATGTAAATTTTAGATAAGCCACACAAAATATTTTAGTACATGTATCTTCTAAGTATTGCATGTATGCAATTATATGAAAAAAAGATTTTTCAGTGCTTATATGAAATCTACATTTAACTAGGGGTCATGGAGTTTTGTTTGCTAAATATGGTAAACATATATAGAAAGGAAAATAAAGTAAAAATTAAAAATAAACCTCTCTTTAGTGAAGAATGTATTTACTAATTTTTAGAATCTTTTTTTCTTAGGCCTTTAACTTTTACATGTGTATCTTCTTGGATTAGAATTTTGTTTGAACTTTGAAGTTTGATTTGTCAGTTTTTTTTTTCCTAGGTAGTCCCACTTTGAGTTTAATCAAACCTGACTAACATATGTAGGATTTTTAAGTGGGATGACATTATATCTATAGATAAATTTTGGAAGAAAATACATCTTTAATATTTTTAGTGTTCAAACTGTGAACATGGTATAGGACTCCACTAATTTCGGACCTTATTTTTTCTGAATATATTTTAGTGTTTTATGTCTAGATCTTGAATATGTTTTGTTAGATTTATTCCAAAACATGGATATTTTTGTGTCTATTTAAGTACAGTTGTGTGAAAATTTCCATAATTAAAATCGAACTATGTACTAATATTCACCACTCTTTACATGTACTTTTAACAGTTGTGGGTTTTGTTATTGAAGTTACTCCGTCATTTGACTGTAAATTTTTTAAGGCAAGAATCATAAATAGTTGTATTCACCATTATATACACAGTGCCTAGCTCAATGTATGGCATATAGTAGGCAGTGATTTGGAAATTGGTTGTTAGTTCCATTTACCTAGAATATTTGGTTCATAAGCATGCTTTAGAAACACAAACGCCAACCTTCACCATTTTCATAGTTATCTTCAAACTATTCATTTATGCTAGAAAAACGTGTGACTAGTTCATTTCAATTTAGAAGATAAGGAAGAGAAAGTGAGGAAATAATTATGAACATGACAAGATAGGGGGAAATTGGTAAAATGATCTTTAGATTTCACTCTCAAGTATTTAAAATATGGGGACATATGAGTACAGAAAAATTACGAAGATTGGGTCTGCATTATCAGAATCCAGAATAAAGGATCGAGGGGGCACCTGGGTGGCTCAGTAGGTTAAGTGTCCAACTTCATCTCAGGTCATGATCTTGGGTCTATGAGTTCAAGCCCTGCCTGGGGCTCTGTGCTGACAGCTCAGAGCCTGAAGCCTGCTTCCAATTCTGTGTCTCCCTCTTTCTCTGACCCTCCCCTGCTCGTGCACTCTCTTTCTCCCTCTCGACTTAAAAAAAAAATCCAGAAGAAAGGATCAATCCATGTTCATGTTTATTTATTTTTGAGACAGAGAGAGACAGAGCATGAACAGGGGAGGAGCAGAGATAGGGAGACAGAATCAGAAGCAGGCTCCAGGCTTCCAGCTGTCAGCACAGAGCCCAATGTGGGGCTTGAACTCACAAACCACGAGTTCATGACCAGGGCCGAAGTCAGACGCTTAACCGACTGAGCCACCCAGGTGCTCCAGGATAGATCCATTTTATAGACTTCGTAAGACCCTACGTTGCATTTACTTCAGAAATCCAGATTTTTATGAGGAACAAGAGTTAAAATACTTGTAAGGAAAGCAAACTAGATATGAAACCTCTAAAGAAACTATGAAAGTTTTTTAAATCAAAGGAATATACATACTCTCAAATGAGCTGATAATATCTGTCTTACTCTATTCTAATGGATTTTTCTGACAATGAAAAGGACCTAACACTCTATCAAAGATGAATTTTACCCCCCTTGTCTGATCATGCCTGCAGTCTATAAGCATTTTTGTCATTCTTCCAATTATCAGTCTTCTCTAACATAAGCAATTAGAAAGGTATGATATTCTTTAGTCTCCTTGGTGACTAATGTCCTTTAAAAAACAATCAGTAAATTGGGGCATCTGAGTGGCTTAGTCAGTTAAGCATCTGACTCTTGGTTTTGGTTTAGGTCATGATCTTATGATTTATGAGATAAAGCCCTGCATCAGACTCTGTGCTGGCAGTACATAGCCTGCTTGGATTCTCTATTTCTCTCTCTATCTGCCCCTCCCCTGCTTGTGCTTTCTCTTGCTCTCTTTCAATATGAATAAACAAATAAATAAATAAATAAATAAATAAATAAATAAATGTTTTCGGAAGAAAAATAAAAAACAATCAGTAAAAGAAGGATTATTTTTATTTTTTTATTACTTTTTATTTTTTTCACGTTCATTTTTGAGAGACAGAGCGTGAGTGGGGAATGGGCAGAGAGAGGGGAGGCACAGAATCTGAAACAGGCTCCAGGCTCTGAGCTGTCAGCACAGAGCCCAACACGGGGCTGAACTCAGGGACTGTGAGGTCATGACCTAAGCTGAAGTCAGATGCTCAACCCACTGAGCCACCTAGCCACCACATAACATTTATTTTTATATAACACTATATGATAACTATACTGAAATTAAATTAAAAATTTAATAAACAGCTATTTTTATAATGTGAAGAAGTTATATAATCTTTGTGTTTAGAGTGTATGAAGAAGACATTATATATACTCTAATATATAATATATTTTGTATCTTTTTTTAGGAGGGGTATGTTTCATTAAAATGAACAAACAGATGAAAATAATGTGGTTGGTACATGAACCAAAGAGAATTAAGTATATGGAATAAAAAGATACTTTGTTGTTTCTAATAAACATTTAAGAGAATATTCATTACCTTTTTTAAAGTTTTATTTATTTACTTTGAAAGAGAGAGAGCCAAAACAGAAAAGGGGCAGAGAAAGGAGAAAGGGAGAACCCCAAGCAGGCTCCATGCTGCCAGCACAGAGCCTGATGCGGGCCTTGAACCCACAAACCATGAGATCATGACCTGAGCCAAAACCAAGCATCGGACACTTAACTCACTGAGTGATGCCCCTATTCATGATCTTTTTAATAATTTTCTTTAATGATATGGCATAAGTTATGTTTTCAAATAATATTTAATTTAAAAAAAATAGAGCAACAGAGGGGAGCCTGGCTGGTTCAGGCAGTTGAGCATCCGACTTGGGCTCAGGTCATGATTTTGCAGTTTGTGAGTTCCAGCCCCGCGTCGGGCTCTGTGCTGACAGCTCATAGCTTGGAGCCTGCTTCACATTCTGTGTCTCCCTCTCTCTCTCTCTCTGCCCCTCCCCCATTCACACTCTGTCTCTCTCTCCTTCAAAAATACACATTAAAATTTTTTTTAATTAAAAAAAATAGAGCAACAGAAATAACTGCTCCTAATGTCGCCTGCCCCCTTTTTGTTATTTGCAGGCATAAAGTCATACATCAGTAGCCTTGTGGGTAGATGCAGATACAAGTAATGTAATGCACCATTTTAATTTAAATGCAAAATATTTATTGCTCTTACATAAAGTCAATAACATCCATACTAGTGAATAAGTGCTTCTGATCCAAATCAATTTTTTAAATTACATAAAAATTTATTATAGCTCATAACTTTATATTTCTCTAGATACCGTGTAAATCTTTGAAAACAATTAGCAAATCCAAAAGCACTTTGTACATCTATGAATTTTTAATGCTCCTTTACATGCCATCTTTCTTCCAAGTTGGAAAAAATAATTCCTTTAAATGTCCCATCTCTCTCCAAACCTTTTAACTTCCTGCAATAAAGGCAGCCATGTAGAACATAAATAATATTAATTTTCATGGCCTATGAATCAGATAACAATATGAATGGATTTTCAACTGTTTAAAAGGCCTCCCAGTCACATCTGCCTCCTATACAGCCATTGGCTCTATATATGTATAAAACAAACTTCGTAGATGACATGAAGGCCTGTGAAGAAATGGCACATCATACCGACTCTAAAGTGTTAATCATTAAAAAATAAGGGAAGAGTTTAAATACTTGATGGAAGCAGAACATGGTGGTAATGAAACCTTTGCTTCATATGGTCAAAAAGTGTATATGTTCTTCAGATTCAAATTATACATTTTGCTACGAAGTGTCTTCACCAGAGCCCAGCTTGTTAGCAAGACTTTACAGCACGAGTTCAGTTGTTTCAGGGCAGAGTTGTAAATGCAGATTTAGCGCTAGTTAAGGAACATGATGAATACCAACTCCATCAAATAACCAATGATTAATATTCACTTTTGACCATTATTGAATAGTTGCTTTGTTTTTATTTTTAGTAGAGACTTTTCGTGAACCTCTCAGAGAAAATTGTGCTCAACTATTGTTTGTAACAATAAAAGAGCAGAATTCTGTGTGTGCACTTCAGGGGAATTTGACATGCTGGTTATATCCGATGAATTGCTGAGCTTGAGATGTAGATGAATCATAGCTTTTGCATCTTCATTCTCACTTGATTTTGGCTGGAGGAAGTACACGTGTGACTTAATAGGGTTGTTACAGGTTAGAAATGGCAATGAATGATAGAATGGTTTGGGTCCCAAATGTTGCAATAAAATAGAGTTTGAATCATATGAAAAGGAGAGGCTTCAGACTTTTTTTTCCTAAAGAACTTTCTGTTGGCACATTTCCTGAGAGAGGGTGACCCAAAGCTACCCAGAGTGGGGAAGAAGGGCCAAGAGCACAAGCCTCAACCAGAATGATGGTCACGATGGAGAATATAGACAATATCATTTCTTTGATTTCCAGGTTTGAGAGCATTGAGTGACATCATCAAATCCAAATGAGAACTCTCCCAGTGAGCATAGTCAGGACTTTGAGACAGTCTCTCAGAAAAAGATAACTTTGTGGAGGTTTTCTTGAAGAAGAATAAGGTAGGTACTTCTATAATGTTGTGTTTTAGTTTTAGTTTTGTATTTTGTGGTAATTTTAGATTTACAGAAAAATTGGAAAGATAGAATTCTCTATCTTATCTCATACACTCTTCATCTAGATTTTTTGCCAATTATAAAGTTTTACAGCATGATGATATATTTTTATAAAACTGAGAACCAACATTTGTGTACTACCATCAGCTAAACTCCAAACTTGATTCACATTTCCTCATATTTTTTCCAATAGTGCTCTTTGTCTGCTCCAGGCTCCATCCACAATAGCACATTATATTTAATTATTAATTATAATTTCTCCTTTGTTTCTTCCAATCTGTGACTGTATTTAAGTCTTGTTTGTTTTATTATGACCTTGACAATTTTGAAAAATATTTAAAAATTTAAGGTTTATTGTCTTTATACACATATTACAAAAAGACATTTGAATTATGATCTATCCTTCCATTTCGTCAGACAATCTGTAGCTAAGCGAGAACTAGGGAAGTCTAGCAGTAACTGAAGAAGATAGAAATAGTGCCTCGCTGTGGATGTCAACAGGACAAAGAAAATTTTTAAACAAAAGATAAACTGTAGGCATTGTATATGGGTCCAATTATTGGGACATGAGAAGAAAATCACAGAAGTTACAAAAAAAAAAAAGAAATAGAAAGTGAATGAGGTCAACAAGATACATATATGTGGTTTAGATTATAAATAATTTTATACTAGAATTTTTCAATATAATTCTGTCATTCTGAATTTAGTACTGCTTCTTTTTAATTTCTTTGATTTCACATCATATTGAGAGTTCTGGTAAATTGTGCATCTCTTCTATTTATTAGATATATTGCAAAAATGGTAGCAATAAAATAGAGCAGATGGTAGAGAATAGACTTGTTTAGAGAAGAAAACTGAAGATTATATAGTAGTGAAGGAATGGTAAGTCTTGTACTTCTTCATTTCTGTATGCAACAATATTCTCCCTTTATTTCTAGAAATAGTTCTTCAAGGCAGTGTTCATTGAAATTGATCTTATGAAATAGTTCAAACTCCCATGCATATAAGTTATTAATGTAGAATTTTGTATTATCTGTCCAGTACTGATTGACAATGAAATATGTGTTTCAGATTCATCTGTTTCCTCCATATTGTTTTCATTCTTTAAGTCACTTGCCTCAGTTCAAATGCTATTACTTATTCTTTTATCTGTTTAGAATTATTGATGGAGATGGATGGCACTGTCAAAGACAAAATTCCTCAGACAATTAAGAGATGATTTTATTGGGCCACTGCAATAAGCAGAATAGGCTATATCTGAAAATCGAAGTGTCTCAGAAGAGTATTTTTTGCCTTATCAACTTTTATAGTGAGGGGAAGAAAGCTATAGTCAGGGTGCTTTACACTCAGAGTTATTTTGTATGTAGGGGGAGTGTCAGTCACTTATTTGAATGGGAAATGTTTATCTCTGTGTCGAGCTAGTTTCTGGGGGACACAGCATTCTAATTCTAATTACTCCTGGGACAAAAAACATGACAGGAAGGATGAAAGGGGAAGGAACTGTGTCTGGCTTTGTCATTAGGTATAGGTAAAGGGAAAGGTCTGTTTTTGATCTTGTTTATACCTTTCATAAAAAAATATTCACATGGCTTTATTTTTTCCACTAAATATTCTATCATTACCTGTGCTGTGCAATACCATATTTAAGACTAACTGTCTCATGCATAATCGTATTTTTAAATTCTGCCAGGTATATGAGGACAGTCTAGATTGTCAAGTATCTTCACAAATGAAGCAAAGATGACTGACTACCTGTCAGAAAAAAAAAAAAAAGATCTCTCTTTTCTAGAAAAATGAATAATATGAGGTCCATAGAGTTTTGGGATTTGTATTTTAGGATTTCATATTGTTCAAATATAAAAATAACTTCAATTTTCTGGGAATATGTAGTAGCAAGTGTGCTATTTGGAAATATTCGTTTCTGATAATCAGAGCATTTGCTATGTCTAGTACTACTGTCTGTATCTTGTTGATATTTTACTTTTCAGGTATTTCTTTCCAAAGTTATCTTTTCCTAAATTTTCAATTAAGCCTATAATTCCTGACTTTTCCATTTTGCCTGTGGAGTTTCCTACTAGCATCTTAAAAGGTTTTAAAGCAATAGTTTTCCATAGTAATTATTGAAATTAGCCTTACTTTATTTTATGGATAGTTTCCATCTCTGTGACTCACTTATTTTATAATTGGAAGTTTGTACCTCTTAATCCCCTTTGTTTTACCCATTCTCTTACCCCCTGGCAACCACCAGGTGGTTCTCTGTATTTAAGAGTATATGTTTCCTTTATTCATTTGCTTTGTGTTTTAGATTCCACATAGAAGTGAAATCATATGGCATTTGTCTTTCTGTGACTTGGTTCACTTAGCATAGTACCTTCTATGTCCATCCATGTTGTTGCAAATGGCAAGAGTAATGCCATTTGTATGGCTGAGTAATGTTACATTGTGTGTATACATGCGTGTGTGCATGTGTGTGTACACCACTTCTTTGTCCATTCATGTACTAACAGACCCTTAGGTTGCTTCCATACCTTGGCTATTGTAAGTAATGCTACAGTAAACATAAGGGTGCATATATCTTTTTTAATTAGTGTTTTTATTTTCTTTGGATAAAAACCCAGGAGTGGAATTACTGGATCATATGGTATTTCTGTTTTTAATTTTTTGAGAAACCTCCATACCTATTTGAACAGTGGAAGCACAGTTTACATTCCCACAAACAGTGAACGAGTGTTTTCTTTTTCCACTTGTTATTTCTTGTCTTTTTTTTTTAATTTTTTTAATGTTTGTTTATTTTTGACAGAGAGAGAGAGAGAGAGAGTGAGCATGAGTTGGGGATGGGCAGAGAGAGAGGGAGACACAGAATCTGAAACAGGCTCCAGGCTCTCAGCCATCAGCACAGAGTCCAATGTGGAGCTTGAACTTAGGGACAGCGAGATCATGACCTGAGTGGAAGTCGGTCCCTCAACCGACTGAGCCACCCAGGTGCCCCGCTTGTCTTTTTGATATTAGCCAGTTGGACTGGTATGAGTTGACTATATATCTATATCTATAACTATTTATCTGTAACTATATATATATATATATATATATATATATATTTTTTTTTTTTTAAGTGTCTGTTCAGGTCTGCTCATTTTTAAATCAGATTTTGTTTTTTTGGTGTTGAGTGGTCTAAGTTCTTTATGTGTTGTGTATATTAACCTTCTATGAAGTATATCATTTACAAGTATCTTCTCTCCTTTAGTAGGTTGCCTTTTTGTTTTGTTGATGGCTTCCTTTAACTGTGGAAAAGCTTTTTAATTTGGTATTATCCCAATAGTTTATATTTGCGTTTGTTTCCCTTGCTTTTGGAGACATATCCATAAATATGTTGGTAAGGGATTAGCCATAGTTTATAAGATTTACATATGTATGTTGAAGGATTGTATATAAAGTGTTGAGTACATTTATAAGTGTTGAAACTACCCATAGTGTGAGTCCAGATTACATTACTAAACAGATCAGGTTTGAATTTTAGAAATGGCTTTGGTGATTCTCATTTGCATAAAGCTGTGTCCTGGAGGGGATATGCCCAAAGAATAAGGCATCTGTTACTTTGGATATAGGGGGAGAGAAAATGTTCCCTCCAAATCATCCTTTCTTGGTTTTAAGGGAAATATTAGAAGCACTAGTAGATGAAGGAAGTTGTCTTTTCTAGAACTTCACAAATGCTAGATCCTATTTTAGTTTGGATCCTAGGAATTTCATCTAAACACAAATAGAGTTGACCTTGGATATAGTCTATGAGTATGAATAATTTATTGAGAATTTGAATAAAAAACTAGGAATGACTTCCAAACCACCAAATAGTGCCCCTACCTTCTTCCCCCCCAACAAGAAATGTATTTGGTGTTATATAAAGTATCATTTACTTTGGAAAAAAAATTTTCACTCATAGGCATTTTGGCAATTTAGAAGAAACAGTTTTACTAAAAAGTAAACAAGTGTTAGTACCTAGTATTTAATTTGTGTGGAGAAGACTGTCTGGTTTAGACAATATTTTATCTTAATCCAATAATATAGTGAATAATGATAACTATCAGATGATAACTGATGCTTAAAAAGGCAGATGAGGCCTGTGTAAATCTATATTTAGATATAATCTCTGTATGGTGAATAATTTGAAAACTTTTTCTGTGACAGGTAAAGAAATCCATATCACATATATATTCATAAATATAACATGGAAAATATTAAGGCATATATACTTATTCAGATAATTCTGCATTCTCTCTACATAGTTCTGTTTCCATTGTCATTTGATATGGAGAAGTAGAGAAAAGTGGAATAATCGAGGAAAAGCATATTTGGTTTACGTTAAAAGGAAATTAAATCTGTTTATCAGAGAATAGCTAATATCTGCAAAGTGAAAGGAAAGAATTACAGACAGATGACAACTCAAGTTTTAATTTGGGGTAGACACCAAATTTGAAGGAGCAGCCCTTGAGATGATAAGAACTTTGAGGGAAAAACTGTCCAAAGACAAATTTTACAACAGTAGTGCCTTGTTTAAGGATGGAATGTTACAGTTTCCAAACTTCCTTTTCAAGCACATTGCATCAATGTTACATCATTTTAAAGTCTTTTGGAGCTGAATGTATGCTCCTTTAGAATGTGACACACTGTTAAATGGGGCTTACCAAGAAAATATGAAGAGAAGAATAAGTTACAAAAATGAAGCAATTATTAAGAACTGCCCCCACCCCCACCAGTACCACAAAGGTGTAAGAAAGTTCCTTGTGTTTGCGTCTCTCCCACAGCACACCCTTGCCACACTGTGGAATTCATGCTTGTGTAGAATGTACATGTAGGTGGGAAGACTCCAGTGTGGGCCTATCAAAGAGAATAATTCAGTTCTTCCTTTACCTGCATCACTTTATCCAAAAATATAAACTTGAACTGAAGTAATTAAAACTGAAAAATGGAAGAAATTGAAGAAAGATGCTCTATTCCCTGATAAAACCCAGCCAGGATCTGGGAGATGCCACTGGAGAGACCATTAGTGGCATTGATGCTGCCGGTTACATGTCACAAGGATGTCCAGGAGCCTAAAGAGAAAAGTTACATAAAATGCAGTGTTGAATTTGAAACAGAGGATGATATTTTGCCTTCAATATTTGGAGACTAAATGATCATTTAGTTTTGATGCAAAAATATTTTGGGGTGTTGGAGAGCAAAATGAACACATGTGCTGCAGTATACCTGGGGAATTTCTCAAAAGCCTACCAGAATACAGTAAATAAAAGGAGATAAATGCTCTAACTCAGCATTCTTAGTGAAGAATTTAACAATAAATCTGATTCCTATAAATGGGGAAAAATACATAGTTAGAAAAGTATGACTAAAAAAGTGAAGCCAAACTTCTCAGTGAAAGTGGAAAAACGTGAATGCTTTTTAACTACAATAGTATCTACTCCAACTATATTAAAATTGACATGTGAGCTAAAATGAAAACAGTTTCTTCAGAGCACTTTAGGAAGAAATTATATAGTTATTTAAATACAAACAGGGAGGCAGAATTGGGTTATACCAGAGTTATCAGGAAATAAAAAATGCAGAGAAGAAATAGGCAAGAAACTCAGTGAGACAGAAGAACAATATGGAAATAGACCCAAAGAATAGGAATTTTGTCAACAAAAGTTAGTGGTGAAAAAATTTTATTAAAAAATTATATAAAAAATTTTGTTTAAATATTTTATTCAAAATTTTTTATTAAAAAATATAATGTTAATAAAAATGCTTAACTCTTTGGGAGAAAAATGAAGCTGGATCCCAAAATCATTCAAATAGATAAATTAGCCATTCAAATGACTAAAGTGCACAATTTCTAGAACAGTGCTTCTAATGTGAGAGCTGCTAATTTCATATGGCTTTTGAGAACTTCAAATATGGATGGTGTAACTGGCAACTCAAGTTTTAATTTTATTTAATTTATATTTGAATTAAAAACTGATATTTGATTCAGTTATTAGAAAATATTTACACATGATTGGAAAAACTTGAAATGTCATCTAAATTTTAAACTGTAAATTGTATAAAATTAAAATACACATCACTAAATTCCACACCCGAAACCAGTACTACACTTAATGTTAACTAATGTGAATTTAAATAAAATCTTGGAAAGAAAAAAAAAGAAAACAAAAGAAAAATGAAAAGTAAAATACAGATCAGGTATTTCCAATGAAAACTTTACAATTTGTCATGTAAGTCTAAAATATGCCAATCATAAAATACTACAGGATATCTCATTAATAACTGTTACATTGATTACATGTTAAAATAATAATTAGGATATTTGAAATAAAATATATTATCAGATTAATTTTACTTGTTTTACTTTTTTTAATGTGACTATTAGAACATTTTAAATTATATGTCTGGCTCACAACATACTTTCAGTTAATGCTATTCTAGATAAAACACAGTTTTAATATGTTTATGATCCTAAGGTGGAGAAATCCTTTCAACCAGAAATGAGAAATGATTTAATCAGAAATTATTTTTCAATGCTTTTAATGATAAAGCTACAAAGTGGAACAAAATACTTTTGTTTTGCAAAATAATGACAGAAAAGAAAGGGAGAAATAAAAGTAAGAAAACCAAAGTATTTTTTAAAGCAACTCTATTAATGTAAAAAAGCCTCAACCAAGATTTAGAAAATAGGCCAATTATGAAAGGATATAAGTCAGCAATTGAGAGTAAAATAGCAGCAATTAGAAATATTAGTATATACACAGAAAGACATATAGCATCACCTGTAAATAAAAAAAAAATACAAATGAGATAGCAGTTTTTAAGCTATGAGATACCTGATAATTGAGAGAAAATGAGAGACAGAGGAAAAAAAAAAAGAGATAAGTTAGGGAGTAGATTCATGGCAACTCAACACCTTTAGGGTCAAAACTGACAGCTATACAAAATAAATTATAAACAATAGATTCTAGATGTAGAAATATGTCATAGGGTTATACTTAAAAAATATGCTTATATACAATAGGATACGTTTTGCAAAACTGCATATAATAGCAAAGTAAGTATAACTGAAGTTTAATAAGCAGAAATTATTTAAATACATTCTGGGGTGTGTGTGTGTGTGTGTGCACATTTATATTTATATACAAAAACAAGTTATGTCTTTACTATGCTGCTTTGAAAATATACCCAAGATATACTGTGGCAAAAGGCAATAGATGGAAGGTTTATAGTACAATGTATATATACTAAAAGAAAAAAGTTGTATAAAAAATCTATTTGTTGCTATCAAAAGATAGGAACTTACATGCATTTACTTATTTATCTAGCTGTCTGTTTCTTATTGTGGAATGCAAAAAACATGTGACAGTAGGTACACATATAAGAATAGGGAAATGTGGGAGGGAGTATGGAATTTTCCTTTTCATTTTATACATTTGAATTTTAAACATACCCATTTATATTTTCAAACTCATCAATACTGATTGATTATATGAGGAGTGGGGACTTTTTCCTCTTTAGAGTTCTGTATTTAAAAGACCTTAATAGTATAAATAGTTATAAAACTTGCTGTGATTTTAATTGGTGAAAATTACTTTATGAGTTTATTAACAACCTCATGATTTATCTTTGATCTCCTTGAGAAATATCATTCCTTGTATCATGCAAAATATGTTTATTTTATACAGGCCTTGCATTCTCATTATATTTTCTTACCTTTCACAAAATCCAATGTCACTCACTTCCTGCTAGCCTACTTATACATTATTTAAAAGACAATAAATATTCACCACTCTCATGTTCTTCAAATCTGGTGATATTTTAAAAATATATTTTTCTGAGGAAGCAGAATTTTTAGGATATATTGCAAAGATTGTTTCAGTGTACAAAGAAAAATAGGTTTGTAAATCTTACTCCATACATTTCAAATTGTTGTGAGAGTGCCTCCAGTTAAAGATAACTAAATGCACATGGTTTTGTTTTCTTTTTTTAATTATTTATATATTTAACTAATCTCTACCCACATGGGGCTCGAACTCACAGCCTCAAAATTAAGAGTCACATGCTCTCCAGACTGAGCCAGCCAGGCACCATGCTAAATGAATATTATAAAGAATATTCATAATATAACCATATAATGTTTATGACATTTCAAACCCAATTATTTGAAAAGATTTATAAATAGATGAGAAAACATTAAACATTTATGAAAAAATAGAATATTTTCAGTTTATTCAGTAGTGTAGGTATTAGCAGATATTCCCTAGATTATTAATTTAAATAATATGTACTAATGACATTATTGCAACCTGAAACGTAGAAAATTGTTCAAAGGCAGTTGTTTTCATAATAGTCCATAAAAATAAAATAACTTTAATATTGAAATGGATATTGGAACCTTAATAGAATGAGTTCTAAAAATTAGACCAAATATAAATAGAGAAGAGAATTTAAATAGAAATCTGTTTAAGACTAGGATTGAAGCAACAGCTAAATGATCAAATCCCTGAAAGTAAGCGGACTTAGAGTAAAGGGGAGGACAATACCATTTCATTAATCAATATTAATGAAAAAAAAAACAATAGAATCTATCAAAAGAGCAGGATCATAGATTCTTTACAATACACTAAAATAGCTTTGCAGCAATATTAGATAGGAAACAATTTATTTTCTAATAGGATAGGAATATAATAAGTACAGTATAGAAGAAGAAATGGGCCATCCAAATTTAATAACCTGGATAGTAATATTGGTGAGACAATAATACTGAATCATACTAGTTTCTGCCTTTATTATCATTAGTCACAGGTATCTTGAATGTGTTGTGAATTCAGGGAAGTTTTATTCTTATCTAGACTCTAAAGAAAACATTAAGAATTATAAAAGGCTTGTTTCCCAAGTTTAATCATGCTTAATTTGATACTTCCCTTTTTTCATTACACTTATTAACAGCTGAATCCAACCAGATGATATGTATTTATAAATCCATTCATCAAAATATACCTTTCTGTGCACAATAAAAACAGTGTAGTCCACTGTGCAGCTAAATTGCTGTATGAAAAAAAGAACTGGTACTTGTATATACATTTTCTTTCCTTCTACCTTAGAAGCCAGATCAAAGCCTTTTATGTTATGTGATGCTGCTGCCCCTCAGGGCAGAGCAATGAACTCCTTAAAATTTCATACCTGCTAAGTTAGTGATATAAATGTCAATTTAGTTTAGCTGAAACAGACTTTTGTAACCAAAAGCAAGGATTACTGTCAGTAAAAAGTATGTCCTGCTAGTTCTTGCAAGTAAGTGGTTAGTTATGGAAAACATTAAGTGAATTGAATGAATCATTCTCAAAATGTGGTCAGTGAAATTCTATAATTTCTTATTGACTGCTTTCCAGTTGGTATCTCTGATATTAAATTATAAAATGTAGAGTCTGTTCGCAACTTCTGTTATGTTAGATTATCTACCCTCAACCAAAATCTCAATTTTCCTGGCTTGAATGTTGCCATTTACTCATAGTCATCTTAGGAGAAGAAAAAATAAATGAAAAAAACACATAAGCAGACATGATTTAGGATCCAGGCCATCAAACGTATTCTGTGCATGCATGTGACTATCAAACTGTGAATTCTATAGTATAGCTTGGACAAAACCTTCTATGACTATGTAATTTTAAATCTGTCAAAGAATGTACATTTCAGGAAAGAGATTAGCAAAAATTGACTTTTAAAGGTATTGAAACAATATTAGAGGTACTTAAAGACAAGATTTCTAGGAAATATAGAAATATAGTAATGTGCAGGGTTAATTACAACTCTTGCATACTTTATTTCATTTTACTGGTGAAAATTTTTTGTTGTAGTTTTCCTTGGTGTTTTTGTTTTGTTTTTTGCATTTTCATTATTGAGGCAACTGACCTACAGAAATACCAGGGGATCTAAGCTATCAGTGGAAATTCTATGTGGTAAAAGTAAGGGAACAGTCAGTGCTACAATGGCCTGTCTGAATAATTCAGGACCTTTGAATTCTCAAGAGAGGATTGTTGACTGATTATTTCTCAGGGTAGGAAGGTGATTGCATGGAAGCAACAGTTTTATCTCTTCCTAAAATTCCCTACCATTTACTTTTTTTGAGCTTTTTCTCCATGTGAGGTTAAGAACAGATTCAATCTGGACATACAGTTGATTGAACAATTTTTATGTATTAAACACTAAATAGATGCAGAAAACATATATTCCATTTGCAGTCCTCCAGGAACTACACTCCAATTTCAGTCTGGATTCAGCCAGGAAAACACAAGCCACTCTACATTGAATATAGAATGAAACCTTTACCTGACTTTGCAGTTGCTTGAGGAGTGAAATTTAGGGAAATTTTCCACCAGTTTTTCGGGGTTATGCCACAGAAGTTCACAAAAAGTTGACATTGAGGTTTTTCTTACCTGAGGAACTAAACTAGAGTTCCTCAAGTGTCTGCCCACAAGCTGCTACATTCCTTGAGGACTTTTGAGAGGCTCCCACAAAATGTTAAGTCTGTTCCAGAGAAGAGGGTGGTTTTCAAGAACTTGTCAGAGTGCTATGGTGAACTTCATCTTTGCCTGGGAATAATTGCTTCCCCTTCACCCCAGCCTTCCCTCTCATAGGGAAATCTTATCCAATAATCATATAGTGAAGAGGATTCTGGGAAATGTAGTTTCTATTTCGCAGGTGAAAATGGTGCCTAATTGACCCCAGATGGTCCTGTATTATGCACATATTTGTGAAATTACCATCTATGCACACCCATTTTATGCATATTTAACACCTGACCAAAAGTAATAGTATAATGTTTTGCATAACTTGTCAGAACTATCCGTGTATAGTCAAAGGGATAATCATCTTCTGACAAAGGGAAATAGAAAATCCCATATGCCATTTTATTTATTAATCTCTGGATAATGTTCATTTCTTTTCCAGCTCAGTCACTATCCCTCTTTGGTATCTTGAAACTTAAAAAGTAAAATATAAATTCAATCTCTAGTGATACCATGTACATTAGATAATATGAGAACCACAGGGAGAAAGATGAAAAAATGGATTTGTTATTATTTACAAAGTTACATGTACATAAATACAAAGAAAAAAATATGCATAATCACTACAGTCCTTCCCTTTGCAAAAAGTTGCATTGTCCTAGTTGGCAATTAAAACTTCCCTTTTCACTGCTGTCCACATTCCCTCCTCTTCAGCTAGCACAATAGCCAATCATAATTCTTTGCCTGGTGCATCCTCAAATTAATTGCCAAAAGATCATGTGCCCTAAGTAGTGTTCCCTGTGGGAAGTAGTTCCATTTTTTCATTACTTTTTTTTTTAACCAGAAAACACAGATGTAGTAAGAGAATCTCCTAGATTCCAGGCCTATTTCTCTCTGCCTCCATTGAATAATAGAACTCCAATTAAGACAAATCAACTCAGTTAACAGAGTAAATCTCTTCTCTTTACCTAATGTTCAAGTGACAGAAGGAAAATAAAATGTGTAGCTTCTGGTTAAATGGAATCAATCTTCAGTCCCTTAGTTCAAATAACCTTCCTCTTTAGTAACCATGACTCCAGATCATCATAGCCGAATGTTGTGAAGATAGGATACAAAACTTCTGCTGATGGGAAATTAAGTTTGTGATATGAACAATTGCTGAGATAAAGAACACTATCCTACTGATCACTGGTACAGAGCATATAACACATCCAAGAGGACACTGCCCAGTCACGCTAAGTGTTTATCCTGCTGATTCTCTTCTTCAAATATCCCTCAGCTCTTTAGTATCTTTAAGGTTGTTGTGTATATGACAGGGCTTAGAGTAAATGATGGTATGTGATCATGAATAGAGCATTAGATAAGGCAGGAAAAGCAGGTCTCTACCCAGAATGAATATTTGTTCTGAGGAATGCAGATGCTGTTATTTCTAACATGAAAGTATACAAGATAATCAACTTCCTATGGAAGTTAATAGACCTGGTATCAAGTGACAGGTTTGTCCCAGGGAAATGGTGTCATGTTAGGAGCTTATAGCTAATCACAACTACTGGCAAGTGAGCTCTAGTTAAGTTAACTCTCGGATAAAGGAAGTACTATGTTTTAAAGTCTACAACTAACTTCCTGTCACCATGGCCACTTTATTCAAGAGGCCACTGAGAAACCAAAGAGGCTTCTGGGAAGAGAGGCTATCAAACATTCATCTTTTCTATCTGGATATTTATAGCTTCTCTGTTGTGGTTATGATTTCTGTCTATACTAAGATGTCCTTTTAGTTATCTCCTCCCCAAACTCTTATCACTAATTTATGAATTGTGTTGTTTCCTACTCCATGGCATCCAACCAGCAAATGGGTAGTGGCTTATGGATCATTGTAGATGATTATGGCCATCTTTTTTGAACTTTTGTCTACTGAGATTCTCCTTCAGCACTAGTGTTTAAGGATGTCTTTCTATTTTGTTGCTATTTTCTACCTGTAGGTGGGGAAAAGTTCAACTTTGTTTTCCTTTAGTCTACTGATTATAGGGAGTTCCTCATGAGATCATGCATGTGGGCTAAAAAGGGAGCTATTAATCAGAAGTAGAAGCCATGAGAGCAAGACTTATTAGGACTTGGAATGTAATGACACTTACTTATTCCTCATGGGGTTCCTTGAGCTTGATCTTATGTATCAGACTTTGATTTGATTATGGAATAGTTCTTAAGTTATAATATTATGTACACATAGGGAATTATATTTGAGGTCAGTGGTTTGTGCTGTTTAAATATTTTAATTTTGACACAGTTTTGCAAAGGTATTTCATTCTTTTCTACTTATGTAGATAATACAACAGAACTATGATTAGAAAAAGTCAAGAATTTGAAGAATAATTGCTGCTATCTTTCAAGAAAACATTACCTTAAGGGTACTGGTAGTCCAAGTAATTGTGAGATTAGAAAAACAAATCCAGATACATAGAAAGATTAAAAAAATACAGAAAGCAAGCATTCCACTACTCTGCCAGCAAATTAATGATAAAATTGATCAGAATAAAAGGGGGGAATAATAAAGATGAATTAATTAAGAGGCAGTAAAACATAAAACCAATGAAGACCAGTGAAACAAACATATTCTGTCAATAGGGTTTTCAAGAGGAAGCAAATAGTGCCATCAGATGTGAGTAAAGTTGAAAAGGGTGACTAATGGAGAAAAGTGTACCGTGAGAAAAGCTGTGACCTTGAGGTGACTGATGCAGTTAGCCTGAAGTGACTCCACATAGAGGAGCTGGCAAAATAATCAGCATCATTCTCTTCCTTCCTGAGATCCAGTTCTAAGGAGCCTGGTGCTTGGGAAAAACAAAACAAAACAAAACAAAACAAAACAGAGAAAAGGGTGCTCATTGATTTATTCTGTCCTGGTTTGCTTCTTATAGAGAGAAGAGTATAAACTAGTAGGGAATGGATCTAATGGGGCAAATGGAAAATACCTTTGGAAAGGAATCTCTAGTGAATATCAAATGATTTATCTGTTTCCATACCTCTCTGCCTGAGGGGAACACAGCTTAGATGAAGCAAATTCATATCTTGAACAGAGAGGCTAGGCCTGTGTCACAGGTCAGAGCAACAAAAGAACCTCATCATCTTGTCAATTGATTATTTCATAAGTTGAGGTGAAGCCCACGCTGAGAAAATCTTCCTATACATGGTGTGTCTGAGCTGTCAGGAAAGCTAGATTCCTAAGAAGGATGTTAGACTCTGAGACTACTGAGGTGTAAGTTAGTAGTCAGATCAATCAACAAGTAGTGAGATCATCCTTGAAGAATCAAACTAAACAAAGACTACTGGAGTCAAGAAAGAGGAAAGAATCAAAGGCCTGAGACTAATTTAAGTCGATAGGTCCATTCATGATTGAAGCTTGCTGTAACCACAAAACTCTTAGTTCCCAGTTGTATGAAGTAATATATTTACATTTCTTGGTTAAGGTAGTTTAATTTGGGTTTTGCTCACAGAAATTGATATTTGAAAATAGAATATATCAAGGGAAGGACCTTAAATGTGAAGTAGTCTTAGTTGACATTAGAGACAGAGCAATGAGAATTCCTTCATCTTCACTTGGGATGTCTATAGTCCTTAATGCAAAACAATTGAATTGTTGCCCGATGTGTATTTGGAAATCAGGGAGTATACTACTGAGAGTAAAGTGTAGAAAAACGTCTTTCATAAATATTTGTAAGCTATTTCTTATGTTTTTCAGCAAAGTTTTATAAAAATTGAAACATTTTCTGTCCATGTTAACCACCTGTAATCTGAAAAGGAGTAAGATCTGGGTTTTTATAAGAGGTCCTTTCAGCCTGTGGTCAATAATATACATTAAGTGATTAATCATGTTATCTTTACTAAGAAAAGCAAGTCCTTTACTACCAAATAAAATTCTTTCCTTTTCAGTACCAGCCAGGCATCAAGCTTTCTTTATCATTTCCTCAACTAGTGAGCAGTGTTTATTTGGTGAATTTATTTCTGGCACTTGAGTATTGTCCTTTGTTGTTGTTGTTTTTTTAACTTTTGAAATGTTTTAGTTATTTTTGAAGGAGAGGGAGACAGAGCATGAGTAGGGGAAGAGCAAAGAGAGGGAAACACAGAATTCGAAGCAGGCTCCAGGCTCTGAGCTGTCAGCACAGAGCCCGATGTGGGGCTCGAACTCACGAACTGTGAGATCATGACCTGAGCCGAATTGGACGCTCAACCGACTGAGCCACCCAGGCACCCCTTGAGTATTGTCTTTTGAGCTTTGATGTATTTTTTAAAATTTTAATCTCATTTAAATAAAAACTTAAAAAAAATAAATAAAATTTTAATCTCATTACCTTTCTATGTTCAGCAGCAAAAATGAGTCCACACAATCACAACTATCACATTACCAAAGATGATTGTTTTATTTTGTTGAATATTCTATTTTGCTCTATTTCTACCTATTAACTGCATCAAATGCTTTTAGAGGTAGGGGTGAGAGAAATATAAATAAGTATATTACAGTATTTTCTTTATACGAGTCACATAATCAGCAGTGTTCTGCTTACAAACTTATTTTGACATCATTAATTAAAAAACATTAGAAAACCTCTCATTATAAATTGGCTTGTTACTTTTCCCTAAGAATTTAAACGTGTAAGTGTATGTGGGAATACTTTCATTTTACTCTGAATAAATATAAAATGTGATTTAAAAAAAAACATTGATATAAAGAAGAGACTGCTTCAATATGAATATCAGATAAAGTTGTCAGATCAGATGAGTCCTAGTAACAGCCTTGGCCAATAGATTTTGGATGATGGATTCCAGAATAAGTTTAGTGGAGCCAGCCCATGTTATCTCATCCACTGATAGCAGTAATTATAGCTTCAGTGAATACGTAAATCCTGTTGCAGAGATGAACAGATTAGACTCCCAGAACTGATGCCATTGTAAATGCATTTGATTAAAATTAATAATTTTCTGATTATGATTTGATATTCCATGTAGCTCTGCCTGTTTGTATAGCTGGGTTCAGGTACTTTGGTAAAATATGGTTAGTATTCTGTTTTCATATGCCAATCTTCAGGTTCACTTATGTGAACCATTCCCCAGGTAGAAGGCCCATACTTGTTTGATGAAATTTGGTTTTTGACTCTTCAACATGAGGACCATAACTTAATTGTGGTACAATGATAAAATCACCAGGGCAAATGTGTGTTGGATGAGAGCTATTTATCACTCCCTGCTTCTCAATACAAGACTATTATGCACCACCCTCTTGCCTTCCTCCATTTAACTTCTTTTTTTTAATTTTTTTTAACGTTTATTTATTTTTGAGACAGAGACAGAGCATGAACAGGGGAGGGCCAGAGAGAGAGGGAGACACAGAATCTGAAGCAGGCTCCAGGCTCTGAGCTGTCAGCACAGAGCCCGACGCGGGGCTCGAACTCACAGAGCAGGAGATCATGACCTGAGCCAAAGTCAGATGCCTAACCGACTGAGCCACCCAGGCACCCCTCCTCCATTTAACTTCTAACCACAGCAAGGGGAAACATGTCTTGGTAACTGTAACTAGAAGAGGGATTCTTAAAAGCAAAAGATTACTTTCTCTCAAAGTGATTCAAATAAACTATGTTCACAAGCTCTTCTGCTCAAATGTTAGTTGGAAAGAAATTTGCTACAGATGTGCAAATAATTTCTCCAATTCAGTTAAATTTATAGTTGGATATAGCATATAAGCTCTATCTATAGGGTCTATAAGCAATATTTGCAAGCCTTACTCCTAGACTAATGAATAGAGTCTTTGAAAAAATAGCCATGGTTTTGGCTTTGTAAGGTACAATTTATTTGTACAATTTTAATTTATTTGTAATCAAAATCTGACAGGGTGTCAGAAAATACTAGGCATTGTTTCAACAATAACAGCCAAATTCTGTGACAGTAGATTGTATTGCAAGAAGAACTAATATATGTAATATATGATAGAACTATGTTCTAATCTACCTTTTGATAACCTTTGCAATCTTTGAAATATTCCATAAAATAATTTTTATATGAAGTACAAATTTCTATTCTTGAGAAGTATAAGCAGGGTTGTTTTGGTAAATGTTTAATAACTAGTTATGGGGTGGGGAGAAGATCCAACTTATACCATTTGAAAATTTGTGTTAATCAAATATTTCTACTGTAGCTGAATCCAAACTACTAATATATCATCAGTGAATGTGGAGTTAGGAAAAGACATGTACCCAAAGTGCTCTCATGAATCAGAGTCATTTGGCCTCAGCACATAAGTGAATAAGATAATTTTAATATGGAACTGGATATATTTTTATCAAGAAAAAAAGATCCAAGCTTAATATACCATAGAGAAGTAATAAAGACTAAAATATGGGGATTATAGGTTTACTTAAATTGAATTTTAAATAAAATGATTTGGATTGAAAGAAATATATTAGAATATTTTTCTCTGGCTCATTCATTTTTCTGCTGAAGAAAGGAAGTTCTAAGGTATACAGAGACTGGTTAGTTGAAAAAGCTTGAACTATGGCTAATTTTTCATATGCTTACAGTGAAAAAAATAGACTAAAAAAATAAATAAAGATTTAACACATCAAGTTTTAGAGAGCCCTGAAAATGTGTTATTCTGAAAATCCAAGTTCAGTGACCTCTTCCTTTTAGGACTAATGATTATACTTTTTGATAGAATAAAAATATTATGGATGAGGTGAAGAGTTCTGGTTCCACATAATGTGGAGTAAACACACTCCACCATTTCTCCTACTGTAAACAGCTATAAAACCTGGACAGAATGCATGGAACAGCTATTGGAGGGCTCTGAAAAGTAAACAGTAGCAGGTATATCGAGGAATACAATGGAAATTCAAAATATGACTGGAGAGTGTTGTTTGGCACTTTTCCCCTAGTGCTATACCCTGATTTGCACTTAGTGCAGCTTGAAACCTAGAAGTGAGCATGGAGTCTGAGCAAGTGTGGTCAAAGATAAACCCTCTAGTTTCGGTTTGAGGAAAAAGGGTCTCCTGTCATTCACAGTGAGTGGGAGGAACCCTCAAAAGTTTACTTTTTCTCTGTTCTCCTATGTGTCAGCACCCAAACAAGATTATGATGTAGAAGTAGCAGCAGCAGTGAAAGGGCAGCTGGAGTATCTGAAAATCTAAGGTAGGGAAACTTATTCCAATTAGAGGACCTGGTCCCACTAGGATAAAACAAATCTCTGTCACTATTGTGGTTTTTCCTTCTCCATCTTGTCTCTTGAATCACAGTTCATAGCAGATCCAGGAAAATAAAGGTGCAGGCTTCTGGCCAAAATGTAATGAAAAAACAAAACAAAAAACAAACAAAACACACACACAAAAAAAAAAACCAAAAAGAAGCATGAGGGTACCACAAGTAGGGGGAGGGGATTATGGACACAGACACACTTAGAAAGCAACCCCTTAGGGTTGTATATGAACTCCTGAACTCACCTCTAAGACGTGCATATGTGAATCTGATCTAAACAACATGCACAGACATTGGAAACTGAACCATGAGATAGACCACTGCCAAGATCCCAGATTAGACAGTGGGTAGGGCACAATGAGACAGCACTGAATAACCCTGCAAAGATTTGAAAACAACACTTAAAGCCATGACCCACAGAACTTAAAGTCTTAAGCAACTAGGTTGATTTTCTGTCAAAATAACAAAAATACCAACATACTCTATAGGGTTTAAACGAGACACAGTCTCATAATATACTATTCAAAATGAAAATCAGATGATCCAAAATTGCTTGGCATAAAAAGAGTCAGAAAAATAATTCACATGGAAAAAGATTACCAACAGAATCAAATTCGAGACCACAGATGTTACATTTATTTGAGAAAAACTTGAAAGCAACACTTTGTAAAAATATTCCAGTAAATAAGGACAAACACCTGTCAAATGAATGGAAAGATAGAAATTCTCAGCAATGTAATAAGTGATATAAAGAAGGGAAACATTATTTATAATTCAAATGGAAATTTTAAAAAAGAAAACTCCTTTAGTGTTTTGGGTTCAATAACAGGATGGAGATGACAAAGGTAAGAGTTGGGAACTTAAACCTAAATAAAGTATCCAATGACCAAAAGAGAAAAGATTGAAAAATATAAATAGTATGTCAGATTCCTTTAAGAGACTACCCATGATAGAAAATGAGAAAAAAATTCAATAAGAAACTAAAAATTTTTAAAAATGTCAAAAAATTTTAAAAAGCCTAGAAAAACCCCAAATTTGGCAAAATACATAAATACATAGATTCAAAAAATTAAATGAACCCTAAACAGTATACACAACTGGCAACCTGAGTTCCCAGGTCAAATCCAAAACCAGCTCCCATACACGAGAAGGGCAGAGAGTTGGAAGGAAGGGGCGGACCACTCCAGAGTGATAGGTGATAGGTTTAATAAGGAATGAAAATTACATACAAGGCTACATTACATACAGAACATAATTTTGGTCAAGACAAAAAGATCTGCCCATGAGGATCTTAAAAGTTCATAGGAAGGCCTTAAGAGGGTTCAGGTCATGTACATAGTCTAGATGGTCTCAGTAACATATTACTCTCTCAAGTTTGTATACTTAAAATGGGCTCCTATTATGGAAATGGTGGGCAGAACATACATTCCAAAGTCAGGAGTGGGGGGTGAGGATCCTCTGATTGCCCAGGTCCAGCTCTGGGGTCAAATGGCAATCATGTCCTCTCATGACCTCCTTCAATAATATACAAAGAAATTGATACTAAGACCTATCATAATCAAACTGCTAAAAATTAGAGACAAAGCAAAAATGCTGAAAGGAGCTAGTGGAAAATTTTAAAGTTAACAGCAAAGCAAATGACAGTATAGTTCTCTTGAAAGACTATAGCGGCCAGGAAAATGTAGCACAACATGTTTAAAGAGCTGAAATAAACTGTCAACCCAGAAATCCATATCCAATGAAAATATTTTTTAAGAAGGAAGGTGAATACATTCCCAGATTAAAGAAAACTAAGAGAATCCTTTGCAAGAAAACTTTTTTTTTAAATTGCTATACAATGTTCTTCAGGCAGAAGTAAAATTGTATCAAATGACAGACTATAGATCAAAGAAAATTTTCAACAATAAAAGGGATATTACATAATAAAAAAGTCAATTCACTAAAAAGACATTATAATCTAAAATGTACATGTACCTAACAAAAGGGCTTTAAAATACATGAAGCAAATAAGGATTTAATAGAAAGAGGAGACAAATCCAATGTTTTCATTGAGACTTCTAATACTCTTCTTGTAGTAATTGACAGAAATGCTAGAGAAATAATATAAAACTGACAGCACCATAAACCAGATGGATATAACTGACATCTATAGAGTACCTCACCCAACAGTGGAAAATGTTTCCTTTTTTGGTGCACATGGAATATTCACCAACATTTTATCTTGGGTCAGAAAACAGAGTGAAAATAAACATAACATGATTGTGGACAATGACAGAAAAGTACACATTTTATTTATTGCTGTGATTTCTCTTTCTTCTGCTTTTCTACTTCCTATTGGACAATTATATTCATTTTATTTTTCAAAAGTTATGGTATTTAAGATATAGTTTCTTTCTATAATACTTACCTGTTTGGACCTAAGTTATGTGAAAATCGTTCCAATTGCTCATTATCAGTTGTCTGTTTTGTTTACCACAGCTTTCCACTCCTAATTATCTTACTTGGGTTGATTTTATTGTTGGCCGAAATCCAGTCAAGCACTTTCGCCGAGATTTTCTCATGTATACCTTTTTTGAATAGTTTCATCTTTATTACATCACTATTGTTTTAATAAGCTTACAAATGATTTGATTAGAATATTGGTGTTAAAATTGTTTTGAAAAATTTGCAAACATTGCTCCATTGTCATATGACATTTGCTATTTATGTGGAGGAGACCACCCAAATTGCTCTTCTTTGTGTGTGTGTGACTTAACAAAGATTTATTAGCTTCCAGTTCCGGAGGTGAGATGACCGAAATTAGCCTCATTGGACTAAAACTAAGATGTCAGCAGGGCTGCATTTCTTTGTGGAGGCTCCAGGGAAGAATCCATTTTCTGGACTTCTCCAGCTTCTACTGGTTGTTCCTATTCCTTGTGGCACTCTGTCTTCCTTGATTATTCATCTATTGATGTCCACCTGGGTTGTTTCCATACCTTGGCTATTGTAAATAATGCTGCAGTAAGCCTATGAGTGCATACATCTTTTCACATTGGTAGTTTTATTTTTGGTGTGGGGGGTGGTAAATACAGGGTAGTGGAATTACGGAATCATATGGTGTTTATGTTTTTAATTTTTTGAGAAAACTCCATACTGTTTTGCATAGTGGTTTCACCAGTGTACATTCCCTCCAACAGTGCATAAGTGTTCCATTTTCTCCATATCCTTGCTCACCCTTGTAATTTGTGGCCTTTTGATACTAGCCATTCTGACAGGTTTTGATTTGCATTTCCCTGATGATGAGTGATGTTGAGCATCTTTTTAAGAGTCTGCGAAGCATCTGTATGTCTTCTTTGGAAAAATGTCTATTCATGTCCTCTGTCCATTTGTTTGTTTTCAGTGTTGAGTTGTGTAAGGTATATATATATATATATATATATATATATATATATATATTTTAGATATTAACCCCTTATTGGATATATCATTTACAAATATCCCATTTAGTTGGTTGTCTTTTCATTTTGTTGATGGTTTCCTTCACTTTGCAAAAGCTTTTTATTTTGGTGTAGTTGAGTGTTTATTTTTGCTTTTGTTTCTCTTGCCTGAGGGGACATATCTAGAAAAATGTTGCTATGGCTGATGTCAGAGAAATTACTGCCTGTGTTCTCTTCTAGGTTTTTATGATTTCATGTCTCACATTTAGGTCTTTAATCCATTTTGAGTTTATTTTTGTGTATGGTATAAAAAAGTGGTCTAGTTTCATTCTTTTGCATGGCACTGGCCAAGTTTCCTAGCACCATTTATTGAAGAGATCGTCATTTCCCCAATTCTTGCCTCCTTTGTCACAAATGAATTGATCCATTTATCTGTGTCTATTTTTGTGCCAGAACCATACTGTTTTGTTTACTATAGCTTTGTACTATATCATGAAATCTGTATTGTGATATTTCCAGCTCTGTTCTTTTTCAGGAGTGCTTTGGCTATGTGGTGTGTTTTGTGGTTTCCTATAATTTTAGTATTATTTGTTCTGGTTTAGTGAAAAATGACATTGGTCTTTTGACGGCAATTGCATTGACTATATATATTGCTTTGGGTAGTATGGACATTTTAACAATATTAATTCTTCCCATATGGACATTTTAACAATATTAATTCTTCCCATCCATGAACATGGGATATCTTTCCATTTGTTTGTGTCACCTTCAGTTTCTTTCACAGATGTTTTATAGTTTTGAGAATGTGGCTCTTTTACCTCTTTGTTTCAGTTTATTCCTAGGTATTTTATTCTTTTTGGTACAGTTGTACTTATTTGCTCTCATACAAGGGATTTTTTTAAAGGGATTTACTTTTTATGCCTGTTTTCTCATGAATCTTTTTGTTTTCCTTTAATTTAAAAGCAAAAGTGCAATATCTGATATTAGTTAGTTCTTGCCACAGTAATAGTATATAACCACCTGCACCAAACAGTGGCATATAAGGATAAGCATCATTCATATACCTGAGTTTGGCTTTGGCAACTCTGTCTCAGGCTGTTGATTGCTGGTCGGTTGGGGAGGATTTATTCTGTGTATCTCATTTTGGGATCCGGGCAAATGGGGCCCTGGATATTGGATCATAGATTCCTAAGGCAATAATCATAGGCTTATATAGGACCTGCAGAATCTCTCAAAATCACTTTAGGCCTAGACTGTAAACAAGGCCACCATACATCTATTCATATTCCCAAAGCCATTACTTGGCCATACATCAATGGGGCAGAAAGTGGTTCTTTGATATAGGGAGCAGTGAAGGGAATTCTTTGCTGAATAATATCTATATAACTCACTATTTATTTTTCTACACCATTTTTTTTCTTGTTCTTCAGTGTGCCTTTTTAAATCTACAGATTTAATTCTTTATTTAACAATATTTTCCTTTATGTAATGATCATCTGGTATCAAATTTCTTAAATTTCAACCATTCTCTGCCTTCAGGATTTAAAGCTGATAAGTTTGTCTATGCCAGTATTTTGATTGTTACCTGAGTTTATTCAGTCATTTTAAGGTCATAACATTTTAAAAATGTTTAGTAATCTTTCTTTATCAATTTGTTGATATTGCCTAAATTTATTCTTTTTACCTTATTCATTTCTTTATTCATTTAATACACATATTTTAAGTGCTTATTATATGCCAGGCATCCTTATGGATATGATAGTAACAGTGAAAAAATTATGTCATATACATTTGAATTTTGAAAGTAGTCAAATGAACACAAGTATTTCATTGGTCATTGATTGATGGTTTTAAGGAAAAAGTAATGTTAGGTCTAGAACTGCAAATAATTATTTGTTTGTTGCTGTCTCTTTCTCTCCTTCCCTTTCTCCCCTGTATATACACACATATATATTCTCTCTCTCTCTCTCTCTCTCTCTCTCTCTCTATATATATATATATGCACATATATATGTGTATGCACATACACACTCATACATACATTTATTATCTTTGTTTTTGTGAAAATATTTATGTTCTTTCTTAGAAAATTTCAATTATACAATACAGTGTTATCAACTATAGTCACCATGTTATATATTAGATCCTCTATAGATTTTCCTAGTTCTGTACATTACATATAAATGGAATTATAAATATGTGCTCTTGGGGCGCCTGGGTGGCTCAGTCGGTTAAGCGTCCGACTTCGTCTCAGGTCATGATCTCGCGGTCCGTGGGTTCGAGCCCTGCATCGGGCTCTGTGCTGACAGCTTAGAACCTGGAGCCTATTTCAGATTCTGTGTCTCCCTCTTTCTCTGAGCCTCCCCGTTCATGCTCTCTCTCTGTCTCAAAAATAAATAAATGTTAAAAAAAAAAATTAAAAATAAATAAATAAATATGTGCTCTTGTGTAACTTTTTTTTTTTTTTTTTTTTTTTTTTTGCCTACCATAATGTTTTCAAAGATCATCCATGTTGTAGCATGTAGCACTGTTATGACCAAATAATATTCCATTGTTTGGATATACTATATTTTGTTTATCCATCTATTAGTTTGGAGACATTTCCACTTTTTGCCTATTTCAAATGATACTGCTATAAACATTCCTGTGCAAGTTTTGTGTAGACATATATTTCAGTTCTCTTGAATACATAACTTAGAATTTCTTGGATATTAACTCTGTGTTTAACTATTTGAGAAATTGCCAGACCATCATTCAAAGTGTCTTCATGATTTTACTGTCCTATGTGCACTATATTAGATTTACATTTCTTCACATCCTTGCCAATACTTATTATCTGATTTTTTATTCTAGCCATTCTAGCGGGTTTGAAGTGAAAAGCTTAAGTTTTGAGGGCTCTTTAGGGAAATTAGAATTACTCCAGGGAATTAGTATATCAGGACTTGAGAAAAAGTTATAACTCAGTTCTAATCCTGATAATGAGGACAGCTCTACATGTCACATTTGGCCAGAAAGCTGAACTCAATTTCAGAAATCTTTCCTTGAACTCAAGTCATCATATCTAAATCTAAATTATCTGTTGTACGAAGCAGTTTTGTTAATAAACTCTGGCATGATTTTATAGTATATATTTGTTATTTGTGCTTTCATAACATTGGGAATGTTGTAATAACTCCTTGTATTTGATGTCTTCATTTTCCATTACAAAGGGCCGATAACTTATAATGGCAGACTTCTCTATATCTAAGGTGCAGGTTTATGACCCAGGTTTCATCAATCACATACAAGTGAACAAGATTTGGGTTTGGTGTCAATCAGTGTGGTAATGAAGACCTGATTCTTCATGGACTATAGTGACAGAAATGCTGGTACCCAGATGCAGGTGTCATTTGTGTTAATGGGCGTATTTGGGCATAGTTACAACTTTCTGGATCTCCCTAAGAATCTGTGAACAATCTAACATATTTTACTGATCTACCCAGAATGGATTTTGTTATTTGTACTCCCAATTGATATTGTTCTAAAATATTTTTCCAATTTCCTTCAAGTTATATATAAACCAATAAAAGATACAACTATATACATATGTAAACTAATCCCTTTTATTCTGATTAAATTGCCTGTTTATAATTCCAAAATGATACCATTAGAGAAATAATAAAAATTGATTTCAGTGTAGCAAAGAGTCAATTTTAAATTTAATTCCAAGGGCATAATATTAAAAATTCTTCTGTAATTTCTACCAGGACCTGAAATTCATGTCAACACTGTTTCAATAGATATTGCAATGTACAGGCTATTACCTTCTATCTTCTTGAATTATGGCTTTATATCAGATAAAAATTTATTACAAATAAGTTTACACATTTTGTTTACATTCATTTCTATTGTCTTCAGATTTTGAGGGACCATTTTTTGCTACAATTCTATACAAGGTATTTGCTTTGTTCATATTCTTTTCTTTGATGCCTGCATTAGAAACAAGATCTTTGGGGTACCAGGGTGGCTCAGTTAGGTAAGTTTTCAACTCTTGATTTCAGCTCATTTCATGATCTCACAGTCATGAGTCTGAGTCCTGGATCAAGCTCCACACTGGGCATGAAGCTTGCTTGAGATTCTCTCTCCCTCTCTCTCTGCCTCTCCCCTCCTCATGCATGTCCTCCCTCTCTCTCTCTCTCTCTCTCTCTCTCTCTCTCTCTCTCTCACACACACACACACACTATATATATACACACACACACACACATATATATATATATATATATGTGTATATATACATATATATATACACATATATATATATATATACACACACTATATATACATACACACACACACATACATAGTAATAAAATAAAAACAAACAAGATCTCTGGCAACAAAACCTGTTAATACAGAAATGCACCTCCATTACTTTGCCAGAAAGACTTGATCTTGGCTGTGTGAAAAAATATTTTCAGGAATCTTCCTGTGCAAACTACTCTTATAAAATAGTCTACATTAAGAATCACAGGAACAGGTAAAGTGATCTCACATTTTGGTTCTGCTGGTTAGCAGAGAAAACTAAAAAGAAAAAAAATATGTTTTATGTTTTTGCAATTTAATACTTAATGTTAAAACTCTCTAAGAAAAATATACAAAGTTTTAACTTACTTCATTTCCTTCATTTCTTTCTGTGCTTCCCCTCATTCTGTTTTTTACTTTATTTAGTATATATACTATATATACACAATGTGGAGTTGTAGGCATGGTTCAACTAATAGTGTCATGAAAAATACTAAAAAAAAAAAACCTGTGTCATTGTCTTTTGTATACGAAACTAAAATGCTAATATCTATCAATCTATTTCTTTGCTTATTTTGTGAAATTTGAGGTTTTCTTATCCAGTAAACTGTTACCATGTGGCAAGCTATGGGAACTTTAAAAGGAAACTGATCTCTCCAGACTTCAGAAAATTAAAGCAAATTATTGTGTATGTGTGTGTGTATGTGTGTGTGTGTGTGTGTGTGTGTGTGTGTGTGTGTTTAACTTTTTAGAAAGAATGAGCAGGGGAGGGGCAGAGAGGAAGGGAGAGAGAGAATCCCAAGCGGGCTCCATGTTCAGCAGAGAACCCAACACAGGGCTTGATCGCATAGCCCTGGGATCATGACCTGAGATGAAATCAAGAGTTGGACATTCAACGGACCGAGCCATCCAGGCACCCCCACACTATTGTGTTTTTTTGTTGCCTGGAGCATAGAATCTAGGCTTTGGGGAGACTGTAGCATCACTGCAATGGTTTGTGAGGTACTCCCACTCCAACACTAGCAGAATTTCAGGGTCTTGAGAGCATTCAAAATGCTTGGAAAACCAAACAGCAAATGAAGCTTCCACACATTGATGGAATATATATGAGTCCTGTCTTAGGAAATTAAAAAAAAAAAGGCATTTTCATATATTCAATTTTGGGGAGCATTTGTCAACACCACTTTTTACACAGGGTAGTGTCAAGGTGTTTGATATACCTTACCTGATTGAGGGGAATAGTGTTCTAAATCTCTGCTAATAACCCATTAGTATATTCATATCATCAGGTAAGCATCTACTCTGTCCTAGCCAATGTGTGATGCTAGTGATTCAGGGTGACAAAGAAGACATAATCCAGGCCTTAATGGTGCATATATTCCAGTACAATAACAAATAGAAGAGTAAAGCAATTTTAGATGGGTATATAACGTAGAGAAAATAAAACCTGGTAATTGAATAGGGAGTAACCTTAGATGGTTGGCCAGGGAAAGTCTAATGCTTTAGGAAGTATGTTTAAGCTGAGTCTGAAATTACTAGATGAGATCAACTTTAAAATATCTAGAAAGAATGCTCCCAGAAAAAAAAGAGACAAAGCCCCTGTGGAAGAGACATGTTTTCTAATTTCAGATATAAAATCAGCATGGGGGCGCCTGGGTGGCTCAGTCGGTAAGCGTCCGACTTCAGCTCAGGTCATGATCTCGCGGTCTGTGGGTTCGAGCCCCGCGTCGGGCTCTGTGCTGACAGCTCAGAGCCTGGAGCCTGTTTCAGATTCTATGTCTCTCTCTTCCTCTGACCCTCCCCTGTTCATGCTCTCTCTCTCTCTGTCTCAAAAATAAATAAATGTTTAAAAAAAAATTAAAAAAAAAATAAAATAAAATCAGCATGGTTGAAATTCAGTGATTAAGAGGTATAGTGAGGCACCTGAGTGGCTCAGTTGAGCAGTCGACTCTAGATTTCAGCTCAGGTCATGATTCAACTCAGGTGAATTCTCTTTCCCTCTGCCCCTCTCCCCTCCTCCCTCTCTCGGGATGGGATGGGATGGGATGGGATGGGATGGGATGGGATGGGATGGGATGGAACGGGAGGGGAGGGGATGGGATGGGAGGGGAGGGGAGGGGGGGCGGGGAGGGGAGGGGAGGGGGGGCGGGGAGGGGAGGGGAGGGGATAGAGGTATAGTGGTACAAAATATTAAATTTTGTATATACATTTTATATGTTTGAAAATATAAATATATATATATAAATATATAAAATATATCTATATAAATATATAGATATATAGATCCCTGGCAACCATGGTAACATGGTTTATTCACTTTTTTATTGTTCATTTTAAAGCATTCTTTGTAAATTTGGATAATTGTCCTTTGTCAGATATATTTTTGTCCTTTGTCAGATATATTTTTGTAGATATTTTTTTACAACTGGTAACAGTTTACTGGATATGAAAACCTCAAATTTCACAAAATAAGCAAAGAAATAGATTGATAGATATTAGCATTTTAGTTTTGTATACAAAAGACAATGACACAGGTTTTTTTTTTAGTATTTTTCATGACACTATTAGTTGAACCATGCCTACAACTCCACATTGTGTATATATAGTATATATACTAAATATATATATAAATAAATGTGTGTGTATATATATATATATATATATATATATGTATATAGTGAATTTTTAGGAAGTTCAGAGTGTTTTCTTCCAGAGCATAGGGCTCAGTTATTCTTGCAACAGCTGACTGGGCATGGAAAATATATCTGGCCCAAAGCCATCAAACCATACAGTGATTCAGGAGGTTAATAATAATGCTGGTATATGTGTTCTTCCAGCCAAACTAATCAGTCCTGTCTTGAAGAGTTTTGCATAAAACATGCAGAAATAGAGTAAAGGCAGTGGCAAGATCCAGAGCTGAACAATACAAACAAAGAGTGCAGAAGAAGCACTAGAATAGCAAATCATGTATAGCTATTGCTAAGGAAGCAATAAATGAACCATGGCCACATGGCTGTACTGTCTCCTAAATGATCATATGGTTCCTGAACAGTATTACGTCTCTATGAGATCTGAGTGAGCACCAGCTAAGATTGCACTGTTTAATTAATTCCTCATCTATCCTTTTAACACCATACCATTAGTTTATGTATCTGCATAGATTCTATTCTTTACATTCTGTGACAAAGCTTTGATAACACATATGCTATTTCATTCTCATTAAAAATCATTTGATGAGATAAATGTTAAAAGGTTTTAATAGTAAAATCTGAAGGTTACACATTTCGTAAGTAGGAGATATGGGACTAGAATTGAACCATATCTGACACTACTATTAATATTCTAGAATGAACAGACACTAGCCAAGTCTTTTATATAACCCTGATTGACATGTGGCTCCAGTATGCCCAGCTTTAATAAAGGTGAGAATTGGATACAAGTCAAGAGAATGAGAAGACAAACTACAGGCTGGGAGAAAATATTTACAAAAATATATCTGACAAAGGACAATTATCCAAATTTACAAAGAATGCTTTAAAATGAACAATAAAAAAGTTAATAAACCAATTAAAAAATGAACAAAAGACCTGAACAGACATGTTACTTATGAGAAATAAGCATATGAAAAGATGCTCATCATCATAGGCACATAGAGAATTGTGAATTAAAATAACCATGAAATAATGCTACACACATAGCAAAAACTGATAAAACACTGACAACACCAAATATTGGTTAGGATGTGGAGCAACAGGAACTCCCATTCATTGCTGGTGGGAATACAAAATGGTACAACCACTTTGGGAGACAGTTTAGCTATTTCTTACAAAAGTAAACATTTACTTTGCCATCTAGCAATGGTGCTTCTTGGCATTTACCCACGTGAGCTGAAAACTTAAGTCTATGCAAAAACTTGTATACTTATGTTTACAGAATCTTTGTTTATAATAGCCAAAATGTAAAAACAACCAAGATTTCCTTCAATAGGTGAATGGAGAAATAAACTGTGGTACATCCAGACAATGGAATGTTATTTAATGCTAATAAGGAACAGGCTACTAAATCATGAAAGACAGGGAGAAACTTTAGATGTACATTATTAAATGAAATAAACCAATCTGAAAAGGCTACATACTATATGATTTCACCTGTGTGTTGTTTTAGAAAAGGCAAAACTATGAAGATAGTGAAAGGGTCAGTGGTTACCACAGGTTGTGGGGAGGGACAGATGAATAGGTGCAACACAGAGAATTTTTAGGGCAGTGAAACCATTCTGTATGATACCCTAATGATGGATATATGTTAGTATACATCTGTCAAATCCACAGATGTACAACACCAAGAGTGAACCCTAAGGTAAACTATAAACTTTGAGTGACAATGTTTCAATGTAGGTTCATTGATTATAATAAATGTGCTGGCTTGGATGGGGGATGTTGTTAATGGAGGAGGCTATGCACATGTTGGAGCAGGTGGTATGTGGGAATTATGTATACTTTTTTATCAGCATTACTGTGAAACTAAAACTACTTTAAAAATAGTCTATTAAAAATGGATATAGTAAATCTGAGAAAAAAACAGAGAACTATTTATAGTCAGTGAATTCTACCTAAAAGGTTTCTTTTTGTTTTATTTTAATTAATTTACTTTTTAAAATTTGCAGTGGTGAAAGGAAAACCAGTATGAAATACCACAAAGATTTATTTATTTTTGTACATGTATGTTATCTTTTCCAGTACTCAGTACTGAGAGAGATCACTTTGGCCTGAGGTATTTGTTTCTGTCTTATGTCATAGGAGCACAGTCTGTGGGCAGCTAAGAACAAGGGAAAAGAATGTTAGCTTATGGTAGGTGGCACAGTTCTGAGAGACTATGGATAGTCACACAACCCTGAGACCTCCCCAGGAGAAGAGAGGAATGGGCTTCCAATGTTGTGAACTTGCAGTCCCTGGCACTGGGGGAATTGGGCAGGTTGCCTCCTGTGGCTACCATGGCTTGCAAGTTAAGGAGACTTCTCCAAAGGGAGGGAAAGAGTACAGTATATACATGCATAGAAAAGGTTTCAGAGTTTCCAAAAATTTCTAGTCATGTTGAATGGTCAAGCTTTTTCCCTGTTAGAGAAAATCCATAAAGTCTAAGAAAGATGGCTGTCTCTTCAAATGCACAGACACCAATGCAAAGCAAGAAACTTGAAGAATAAAGGGAATATGACACAGCCTAAGGAACAAAATAAATTCCCAGTAACCTACTCTAAAGAAATGGATATTTACGAATTGCCTAAAAAATAATGCAAAATAATCTTCTTAATAGTGAACTACAAGAGAACACAGATGGACAACTAAACAAAATCAAGGATACTAATGCATGAACAAAATAAGACTATCAACAAAGAAAAAACATAAATAAACCAAATTCTGAAACTGAAAAATACAATAACTGTATTGAAAAATTCAATGGAAAGCTTCAACCACAGACTTGATTGAATAGATGAACAATCAGTGAATCCAAAAACAAGTCATTGGAAATTATCTTAAAACCATACATATACATAAGAAAACTATACTGTCACTCAGCTTGTGAATTATTTGAGGCCTCAGCCTAAAGCATCAGCAGTTTTACTGCTCATGGATTAGAAGAATTCATACTGTGAAAATGTCAATACTATCCAAATCAGTCTACATATTCAATCCAATCCTGATAAAAAACAAAAACAAAAACAAAAACAAAAACAAAAACAAAAAAAAACTCCAACAGCATTTTTCACATAAATACAAAAAATAATCCTAGTATTTGTATGGAACCACAAAAGATCCTGAATAATCAGAGCCATCTTGAGAAAGGTAAATGGTGAAGGCATCATGCTTCCTGACTTCAAGCTACATTACAAAGCTATAATAAACAAAACAGTATGTTATAGGGATAAAAGCAGACACATAGATCAAAGTAACATAATAGAAGGCCCAGAAATAAACCTAGGAATATTTGGTCAATTAATTTACTACAAAGTAGCCAAGAATACACAATGAGGAAAAATAGTCTCTTCAATAAATGGTGTTGGGAAATGTGGACAGCCCCATGAAAAGAATGAACCTAGGCATGCCTAGGTGGCTCAGTCAGGTAAGTGACTCTCGATCTCATAGTTCATGAGATTGAGCCCTGAGCCCTGTGATGTCAGAGATTCTCTCTCTGCTACTCCTCTGTTTGCTCACTCTCCCTCTCTCTCAAAATAAATAAATAAATGTAAAAAAAAAAAAAAAAAAAGAAGAAGAATGAAACTGGACCACTATCATACACCATACACAAAAGTCACTCACAGTGGATTAAAGATTTGAATGTGAAACCTGAAACCATAAAACTCCTAGAAGGAAACTCCTTAATGTCAGTATTAATGATTAATCTTGGGTTTGACAACAAAAGCAAAGGCAACAAAAGCAAAAATAAACAAGTGGGACTACATCATACTGAAAAGTTTCTGCAAAGCAAAGGAAATGGCCAACAAAAAGAAAAGGCAACCTACAGAAGGGGAGAAAATATTTCCAAATGGTATCTAATAAAGTGTCAATATTGAAAATATATTAAGAACTCATACAACTCAATAGCAAAACAAATCCCACAAATAATCTGATTAGAAATGGGCAGAGGAACTGAATAGACATTTTTCCAAAGAGGACATACAAACAGGTAACAAGTATATGAAAAAGTGCTCAACATCACTCTTCATGAGGAAAATGCAAATAAAAACCATAATGAGATATCACCTCACACCTGTTAAGATGGCTATTATGAAAAAGACCAGAACAGTTGGCAAAGATGTGAAGAGAAGGCAACCCTTATGCTCTCTTGGTGGAAATGTAAAATGGTTTAGCACTATGGGAAATAATATGGGGCTTCCTAAAAAGATTAAAAACAGATCATACGGGGGCGCCTGGGTGGCTCATTTGGTAAGAGTCTGACTTCACTCAGGTCATGATCTCACAGTTTGTGGGTTCTAGTCCTGTGTTGGGCTCTGTGCTGACAGTTCAGAGCCTGGAGCCTGTTTCTTGTCCTGTGTCTCCCCCTCTCTCTCTGCCCCTCTACCGCTCACACTCTGTGTCTCAAAAATAAATAAATATTAAAAAAGAAAAACTTTTAAGAAATAAAATAAAAACAGATCATATGAACCAGAAATGTCAATTTTGGATATATATCCAAAATCATTGAAGTCAAGATTTCAAAGAGATTTATGCACTCTCAGGTTCATTGCATTATCCATACTATCCAACATATGGCAACAACCTGAAGGCTCTTCAAGAGCTGCATGGCTAAAGAATCTTGGATATATACATACAATCAGAATATTAATCAGCCTTAAAAAGGAGAAAATCCTGTCATATGCAACAACATGTATTAACCTGGAGGACATTATGCTATGTGAAATTAGCCAGTCACAGAAAACTATGATTCAAATTTATATGAGATACCTAAAATAGAGTCATAGATCATAGAATGGTGGTTGCTAGGGCCTGGGGGAGGGAGTGTTTGGGAGTTGCTGTTCATTGGGTATAAAGTTTTACTTATGCAAGATGAGTAAATTCTAAAGATAAGCCATAAAACATTGTGTCTATAGTGAACAGTACTTACTACATTATACACTCAAAACATTGTTAGAAAGGTAGATCTCAGGATAAGTGTTCTTATAACAAAAAGATGAGATAAATTTAAAAATAAAAAAGAACAAAGTACTTAAGATGTAAGAAAGAATGTAATAAGTAGCTATTGCATAAGTCTAAATGCTTGTTCTCTCCATCTTAGGAATTTGATTTTATTGCTTTTCTTCTTAATTAAAACCATTCAATCAATAAGATCTCTCAGATTTTCAAAGCCAAATAGGTATCTCAGAAATTAGATTTAAGGCATCCCTAAAGAACAATTCATTTAGCACTGATTTAAAAACCATCCTACAAAATATGGCATTTGGTCTAAGTAATTCTATTAAGGAAACTCTGTAGTTTCATGTAAATTTTACCATGTCTGAAGCTACCAGAAATAATCTAATTTGTGAAGATACTGGATATTATAATTCAATTTGTTTGGATTCATAATTTACATTTTTCACTGTTAATATAACCTTAGGTTAATCTTAAACATCTATGAAATTAAAGTAGCCTAAACCTAGTAAATTTGTTATAGAGAATAGGAAGTTTTGATTATTTATGTTTTCTATAAGACAGTAAATATTGCACAACCTAGATTACACCTACATTTTTTTTAATGTTCATTTATTTTTGAGAGAGAAAGAGAGGGGAGAGGGAGGGGCAGAAAGAGAGGGAGACACAGAATCCAAAGCAGGCTCCAGGCTGTGAGCTGTAAGCACAGAGCCCAATACGGGGCTCTCACTCATGAGCCAAGAGTTCATGACCTGAGCAGAAGTCGGCTGCTTAACCGACTGAGCCACCCAGGCACCCTGACACTTACATTTTTATACTCTGGTAAAACCAGGGCAAAATTATATTATCAAAATACTCTAATTTAAATGATTCATTTTACTTGAAATATCATATAAAAATTTCTCCCTTTTTATATTTGTAAAACCATATTAACACTCTATTTAAAAGCATGAAAAACTTGTTTAAAACTTGGTGGTACCATGTTTCACATGGAATAGACACAGAAAGATTTTCTTTTACAGATGAAAAACACAAATTCTGAAAAAGTCTGCACTAGTTTCTCTTCTCCTGCCAAAATGACAAAAAGAAAACTAAGCAAAACAAACATTTTAAGGGAAAAAATGAAAAATGCCTTAATGAATTAAACTCTCACAGGAGACTATAATTCTCTATAGAAGACTCGCTCAGTGTGGGACCAGCAGAAGACTAAGCTGAGCAAAAAAGAACCCATGAGAGCTAATGTTTTCACTTTCTGTTGACAAGTAGCACAGTACTTGTGAGTGAAGCTTCTGAAGAAATCTGAGTGGCTCCTTTATACTGTTAAAGTGTAAGAAGATTACTGAAGGTAAGAACAAAACAAAACAAAGAACAACAACAAAACATACGCATGAAACTAGGTCTATTAATTCCAAGAGAAGGAAACCCTTGATGGAAGTGATTGCATGGTTTGCTAAGTGGTACAATTAGGAATTTTTAAGTGCAGGAAGAGGGATGGGGGTGGGGGTTCACCTAAGTTGAGCTAATTAAGCAAAAATTCCTAATAGGCCTGAACTTAGTTTATTAAAACAAGTCCCAGTGTTCCTTGTTTAGGAAATAGTCTTTATTTGAGTCTAGTAAGAGTCTGGTGTATTGTGGTATAATGGAGTCTCTCAGAGTCACTTCTAAGAAAACACTACATGTAGTTTTGATGTCACCTAAGCAAGTGTCACATTAGATCTATGATAGATCAGAAAAACTGCAAGTAGTGAACTACACTGCTTCAATAAATGATGTTTTTTTTCAACTTGAAAGTGTTTATGGATTGTTTCAATTAGTTTTGACCATAGAAATAGAAAGGTTATGAGGCTTTTAACTTTTACCACTGCAGAAAGTAAATAGGAAACTGTGTAGCAAGGTTTAAATTTACAAGATCATGGATATATCCTAATCCAAGAGCTTCATTTGTATATAAACCTTCTGGTATAAGAAATGTGTCACTTGCCCAACATTAGACCCTGTGCGAATTGGAGAAGTATTACTGGGGTCCATGTTGGGGAAAACAAAACAAAACAAAACAAAAAACCCAAAAACAAGTGGCTGTTTTTCTATTGTACTTACTGTCTACCTTAGTTTATGTAATTTTCTAAGACATTCCTATGTTTAAAAGTAATAGAATATTGAATTTTTAAAACAATAGTTTAAATAGTGATTATTTTGACCAGCTATGTTATGGGTAGATGTATAAAATAAAACTAAAAAAAAAAAAAAAACAAAACAATTTCCCATTAAAGAAAAACATTCTTTGTGCATCTGCACTTTTTCCTTTTATTTCCTTAAGTAAAACTAAGACTCCAAGGCTATTTAAGACCTATTATCTGGGGCACCTGGATGGCTCAGCTGGTTGAGTGTCTGACTCTTGATTTCAGCTCAGGTCATGATCTTGCATTTTGTGAGATTAAGCCCCAGGTCGGGCTCCGCACTGACAGCACAGAGCCTGCTTAGGATTCTCTCTCTCTCCCTCTTTCTCTGCTCCTCCTCTCACTCACTCTCTCTCAAAATAAATAAATAAACATTTTTAAAAAAGACCTATGTCTAACAGCACTCACTTTCTGTCATAATTAATATTTCTGATTGCTCTTCTTGGCTTGCAGTGAAATCATTGCAAAGACTATTTTATCTTTCTAGTGATAAATATCTACAGCATCCCAACCACTGTTAAAATTCAATCTCACCTTTTCTGGAACTGTTTGAATAGATAAATAGGAAAATGTAACTGTATATTGGCAACTATAGACATCCTTAGGCTTTCCACTAAGTTAATGAAAAATTTAGTTTGTGGGAGCGTTGATTTCATCCAATTTTCAAACTGAGTTACTGCAAACCTACATTAAAAATTTAAAACATAATGTCAACATTATAAAAGGACACAATCTCTCTGTACACAAACCTCCCGTAGTGACTTTTGCAAATTAAAATGCTGAAAATCAAAGCATGGATGCTTAGAATAAGGACCCTTATTAAAAAGAGGACATAGGGAAAATCATGTTGGTAACCTTTTCAAATTTAAGTATTTTAGGTGACAACATAATTATTTAATGTTCTTAATTAAACCAATAGAATGAGGAAAACCTAAGAAATATTTCTACTATAAAAATTTGACTTAAAAAATAAACATTCTTGGTCTGATATAACATGTAAACTTAGGATAAAATAATTTTCTTAACATAGGGATTCTTCAGAATAAATGCCAAGATAGGAATTAATTTACCTTTTAGAACCTTGAAAATTGATGCACACTTTTTTCCTCCAGTGATCATTTAAAGTGGCTTTAAATCTTATCGAGTAATATGCTCTAGGTTTGTTTTTGGATGATCACCTAATTTGGAAAGGGCTTTCCATTTGAAAACAACAATAACTTTAAATATTGTCATTCAATGTTTGCTTTAGGGTTTAATGATTAAGAGGGAGTAGAGCCTGTCACTTTGGGTCAGTTGAATTTAAGTTAAATTCATTACTATATGGAATATAAGTCTATATAGGTTAAGGAGCATCTGGTTTACCTTTAAATATATAGAAAATTGTACAATTGAAATAAAATATAACCTAGGTTTTCATTAACTTCCTTTAAAATTGTAGAAGAACGATGATTTCAAATGGATGAGTCCAAGTCAGTGTATGTATTATTATTTTTTCTTTAATTTTATTTATTTTGGAGAGAGAGCATGTGCAAACAGGAGAGGAGGAGAGAAAGAGGGAGACAGAGGATCTGAAGCATGCTCCCAGCTATCAGCACAGAGCCTGACGTGGGGCTCAAACTCACAAACCATAAAATCATAACCTGAGCTAAAGGTGGACTCTAAACCAACTGAGACGCCCAGACGCCCCTATTCCTTTTCTTTTACTATGATATAATTAACATATAACATTAGTTTCAAGTGTGCAAAATAATATTTTAATACTTGTATATACTGTGAAATAATCACTACAATAAGTTGAGGTAATATGCATTACTACACAGTTCTTGTGATGAGAACTTTCAAATTTTATTCTCACAGCAACTTTCAAATATACAATATAGTATTAACTATAGACACTATGCTGTACATTACATCCACAACCTTTAATTTACAGTCGGAAGTTTATATCTTTTGACCCCTTTCACCCATTCTGCCCACCCCCATCCCCTTCTTCTGGCCACCACCAATCTGTTCTCTATATCTATGAGGTGTTTTGTTTTAGATTGCACATATAAATGAGATCTTACAGTTTGTTTTTCTCTCGCTTGTTTCACTTAGCATAAAGTCATCATGGCCCATCTATAGTATCAGAGATTCTTTTTTATGGCTACATAATATTCAGTTATGTGTGTGTGTGTGTGTGTGTGTATAAATATATATGTAAGTTCCACTATAAATACATATCACATTTTTTATCCATTCATCCATTGATGGACACTTAGGTTGTTTCCATGTCTTGGCTTTTGTAAATAATGCTGTAATAACTATGGCAGGGCATATATCTTTTTGAGTTAGTGCTTTCATTTCCTTCAGATAAATATACCGAAGTGGAATTTCTGGATCATATAGTAGTTCTATTTTAATTTTTAATGGGAACTCCATATTTTATTCCATAGTGACTACACCAATTTACATTCCCCTCAACAGTGCACAAGGGTTTCCTTTTCACCACCTCCTCTTCAACATTAGTTACTTCTCATCTTTTTGATAATAGCCATCCTAATAGGTGTGAGATCATTGTGGTTTTGATTTCCTTTTCTTGGTAATTAGTGATGTTGAGTGTCTTTTCATCTACCTGTTATCTATTTCCATGTTCTTTTTGGAAAAACGTCTACTCGGTCCCTCTGCCCATTTTTTAATCAGTTTATTTTTTCCCAACTGATGTATAAGTTCTTTATGTATTTTTGGATATTAAGACCTTCTTGGATACAATTTTCAGATATTTTCTCCTACTTCATAGGATGCATTTTCATTTTGTTGATGCTCTCCTTCACTCTGCAGAAAGATTTCAGTTTGAGGCAGTCCCACTTGTTTATTTTTGCTTTTGTTTCCTTTGCTTTTTATTTCACAACTGAAAAATCATCACTGAGACTGATATCCAGGTCCTTACAGCTTATGTCTTCTTTTATAAGTTGTATAGTTTCGGGGCACCTGGGTGGCTCAGTCAGTTGGGCATCCAGCTCTTGGTTTCAGCTCAGGACATGATTTCATAGTTTCATGAGTTCAAGCCCCATGTTGAGTTCTGTGCTGGCAGGGCAGAGCCTGCTTGGGATTCTGTCTCCCTCTCTGCCACTCCTCCGCTCACACTTAAATAAATAAGCCTAAAAAATTAAAAAAAAAACTTTTATAGTTTCAGGTTTTATGTTCAAGTCTTCAAACCACCTTGAGTTAGTTTTTGTATATGGTGTTAAATAGTGGTGCAGTTTTCCTAGCACCACTTATTGAAGAGACTATCTTTTCATGGTATATTCTTGACTCCTTTGTAGTTAATTGACTATATATGCATAGGCTTATTTCTGGGCTGTCTATTATTCTATTCCATTGATATGTGTCCCTTTTTAATGCCAGTACTATAATGTTTTGATTACTGTAGCTTTGTAATGTAGTTTGAAATCAATTATGTGTTCAGTTTTGTTTTTTGCTTTAGTTTTTTTTGTTTGTCTTTTGTGTTTGTTTATGGCGGGGGGGGGGTGGTCAAGATTTCTTTGATTCTTCAGGGTCTTTTGTGGTTCCATACAAGTGTTACACTTGTTCTATTTCCATGAAAAATGCCAGTGGAATATTGATAGAGGTTGAATTGAATCTGTAGATCACTTTGAGTAATATGGTAATGTTAATGGGATATAATATGTGGGTGATAGTAATTTTTGCAATATATAACCATGGGATATCTTTTTATTTGTCTTTTTTCAATTTCTTTCACCAATGTCTTACAGCTTTCATTGTACAGGTCTTTCATCTCTCCAGTTAAATTTATTTCTAAATTCTTTTTTTTTAATTTTTTTTAATGTTTATTTATTTTTGAGATAGAGAGAGAGACAGAGCATGAATGGGGGAGGAGCAGAGAGAGAGGGAGACACAGAATCAGAAGCAGGCTCCAGGCTCTGAGCCATCAGCCCAGAGCCCGACACGGGGCTCGAACTCACGGACCGCGAGATCGCGAGATCGTGACCTGAGCTGAAGTCGGACGCTCAACCGACTGAGCCACCCAGACGCCCCTCTAAATTCTTTTTGATGCAATTGCAAATTGGACTGTTTCCTTAGTTTGTTTCTGATAGTGTACAGAAATGCAACACATTTTTATATATTTCGTATCCTGTAACTTTACTGAACTTATTAGTTCTAACAATTATTGGTGAAATCTTTAAGATTTACTGTATATAATATCGTGTCATCTGCAAATAATGACAATTTGACTTTTTTTATTTGAATGCTTTTTATTTCTTTTTCTTGCTTAATTGCTCTGGCTAAGATTTCCAATACTATGTTGAATAAAAGTGGTGAGAATGAACATCCTTGTCTTCTTCCTTATCTTAGAGAAAAAACTTTCAGATTTTCATTATTTAGCATGATTTTAGCTGTGGGCTTATCATCTATGGTCTATATAATATGTTGAAGTTCCCTTTGTATATACTCCCTTCAGTTTTTATCATAAATTGATGTTAAATTTTTTTTCACCTACTTTTTCTGCACCTATTGAGATGATCATATGGTTTTTATCCTTTTTTTTTTTATTTATTTTTTAACGTTTATTTATTTTTGAGACAGAGACAGAGCATGAATGGGGGAGGGTCAAAGAGAGGGAGACACAGAATTGAAACAGGCTCTGGGCTCTGAGCTGTCAGCACAGGGGCCCGATGCGGGGCTCGAACTCACAGACCGCGAGATCGTGACCTGAGCCGAAGTCGGCGCTCAACCGACTGAGCCACCCAGGCCCCCCTATCCTTCTTTTTTTAAATGTGTTATCTTACGTTGATATGTCTTATTGTTTATGTTACATTAACCAAAGTACATTTTGATTGGCTTATCTAAACTTGATTAATGATATCCAGGAATTATTATGTCCAATATAAGGTGCATACTCATGTCACCATAGCTTCCACCAAACTTATCAATGGCTATGATCACAAAATGGATATCTGCTCTGACTGAAATAAATTGTAATACATTTGCTCATAAAGTTTGTCAATATTTTTCTATTACTGTTTAGTTGTTTTAACTGCCATTTAATTGTTTTCTTAATTTGTTGGGTTCATATTATTTGTTTTGACAATTCCTTAATCTGTCTCTTTCAATCTGTTTCTTGATGTTTTAGATTAATACTTCCAATGCCAACTTGACCTATTCATATAAATACCCTAAAGAACCCACTGCAAAATCATATTCTAAATCGATACAATAGTTTGGGTTTTAAAAAGAGAAGTCTGATTATAGTTTGCAGGGAGAATTTCAGAACAAAATGTATAAGAAGTAAGAAGAACTCATTAATCTCTCCCAGGATGTGAATGAATTTTGAAGCCATTTTTTGGAGCACAGTCAAAAAAAAAAAAGCTTTGAGGCAAAAAGTAGAAAGTTCACTTTTGATATGCAGATTTTGAAGTGTTAGAATGTTTTTAAGTGTGGATGACTTTGCTTCTACCTCATTATAGTGTGAATTCTATATGTACAGTGAACAATAGTGGTTTTTATTATAATAGTTGGTTCATTTAATCTTCTCGGGGCACATCATTCTAGTTAACATGATCTTGCCTTATCAAAAAAGTGGCTTAAGTAAATATTAAGTGACAGATATGCTTGGGTAAGAGGAAATGGTTTAAGATGTTCTTTCCCATTTGAGTCCTTGCAGTACATTTTAACAGAAGTATAGACATGTACAATCATGGAAAACACCTCTGAACGGTTTGTCAGTTTTTGAGAAAACTTAATATTAGAGAGTGAGAATTTCAAGGAGTAAGTATTTAGGGAAGACTTAGATTTATAATTTAGAAAAATTAGAAACACAGTATACTACACCAGGGCTTCAGGATATAAAATAGAGAGCCAGAGATTATATATTAGTTACTATACCTAAAACTTTATATTTTGTTATTTTTGCTAACATTTCTTTTCTGACCCCGTATCAATTTTCATAAAAACATTATAGTATTATGGAAACATTAATTTATTAGAGATCTTGCCAGTTTTCTAACAGCTCAATATATCCCAGCAGTACTGAAACAAATTGGTCCATCTATATTTCTAATCCAGACATTAAACATAAATATATCCACACTTTGATAAGAACCTGTCAGAAAACAGAATCTACTGTTGGTAGAATTCTATCTATAATTATATTTTTCTTGATGTTAATATTTATCAAAAGCTATTTTGCCATTTGGAGATGAGCACCTTCCATTAAATAGGATATAGTGGCTATATAAGACCTCAGTATGGTCACATAGAATGGAATTTTGAGAGTTAATTCTCTTCATTAAAAATACAGTTTGCTAAACTCAGAAGAGAAAGGGGGGTGCAATTAATGGGCAGAAACATTACTAACTATTAACGTAATAAGCAGAACAAGGAGTAAACTAAACAGACTCACGGAAGCAAAAATATTACTTACTAGAAAAGTATTTACTGAATGCCTACTCTTTGCAAAACTCTTTGACAGACATTTGGGATACAGTGGTAAACAAGATTGTTCTCTTGCTATCATGGAACAAGATGTTTTAATAGCTTCACTGAGAGAAAAAAATGAACTAGTTTTTCCAGTCCTTACCTAATTCTCTGTCATCTTTCACCTAAACAGACCTCTGCCACCAGCGAACTAGAAAAACAGAAACACAAAGTCAAAGTCAGTAAAAATCTGGAGTAAATGAGACAGGGAAACAGAGATACAAGGGTAAAGTTCTGGGTTTTGCTTGCAATACTCTGGGAGTCTACAAAGACTTGTTTACACTTAAAGAGCTTACAGGATATACTTCCTCAACCACTCAAAACTATGAAAATATAATTATCAAAAGTAAAATTTTACCCTCAAGTTAATATAAAATAAACATACATCATATGTTTTATATAACCCATTATTAATGAAGGCTTTGGTGAAACACCATGTACAACTCTATGACGAAATCATATTGATTCTTTAGGAAGTAGTTGTGAGAAACGATTCCCAGATGAAGTTATTTCCCTCCCCACAATCCTAGTGAGGCGGACAGATCATTGTGATATAGTTATCCCTTTTTACACTGCCACGCTATTACGCTTGAAAAACAGTAGTTTTCAAAAAGGTAAGATCATAGCTTTAATGCAAACATAAAATGAGCCAATATATGATCTTATTTAACCTATTAATTAATGAGGGGGAAATTAAGTTATTATAATTGGTTCAACAGATATCAGAGAAGCTAAATTATTTATAGTCAATTTAACAAAGAAATATTAGTATAGCATTGCTGGGTTAGATATAAAACTGGTTAATGCTCAACAGGCCATAGATCTTCAGAGCAATCTGTTCCACCAGATGGAATTTCTTTGTGTCAGTACAGTAGGAAAGCCTACAAGAAGAAATTTTACTTAGTCTGAAAACTATAAATCAATCATACAAAGTAGTAAGATCAAGTATGTATATTACTTTAGACTACTATTGTGTATTTTTTGGTCATCATTGTATACCAAAAGGACTTGGCCCCAGAATGTTTGCCTTATTTTGCCACATTTTAGAATAATGATTTTTTATAAGCTTTGTCACATGGATAATATTTCCAGATCTCCTGGCAGTATGAAAAACTTAACTATTTGAATGATTTCATAACCCCCTTTCTCTTAGTTTGAGGTGTGAGGAAAACCTTTCTCTCTCTCTTCCTTTCTCCTCTCCTTCTCTCCCTCTCTCCCTCTCCCTTTCCATCTTGATCTTGAGGAAAAAATATATTCTGCTGACAGTACTTTCTGACGAAATCTTCCCTTGCAAAGTTCAATCCCATCATTTTATACTCTGGACAGAGATGATCACTAACATGGGCAGAATTTATCTGTAAAAAGTGTAAAGGGTCATTCACCTTTCTTCTGGATGAGGGGATATTTGTAATCTTTTGTAAATTCTTTGACTTTGGGGTTCAGGCAAAACAGTAATGGGGAGAGTCCATATTAACATTCTGTTTTACCTTCACAAATTTCACTTTATAAGATTCATCACTAATGTTTTGAAAATTGCCTATAACTATAGTTATTGTATAATTAGTTCAATTTGGAGAGCTACATATCTCCTGTTATCTCTAAATTCTGAGACCACTGGGCCCTTGCCTGTAATTTGATCTAAATAAAAGTTTTAATGTGTACATTAAACAGAAAACTTATTTCCTGGCTCAGATCTAAGCTGAAAAGGTAATCCCTGTAGCTCCGTTTCTCAAATGACCGTGCGCGTGCGTGTGGTTTCAATCTCATCTGAAGCACTCAGTAGAAATATAAATGATTGTGTCTCTACCCAGTTTTTTCAATCCTTATCTTGGGAGACTCTGTTGAGAGTCTGTACTTTTCATACTCTCCATAGATGATTACAGTACCCAACCAGGCTTTTAAGGAATGATTTGTTGTTTAATGTTCATGGTTTTGATACTTCCTGCATATCCAAATGGAGCATCACATCTTGAAGCAGTAGCTGGTTAGTTTACTACTTAGTCATTTCAAGTAAATGTTCATTTGGCTCTTCCCCTTCTCCCTACTTATATAAAATAGAAAAGCTAGGACAAAATTCAAAACGTCAAAGTCAGTTATAAATGCTACTACTCAAATAAACGTACAGTCATTTTATTTCAGCATTTTAGTATTGTTTTTAATATTTTTAAAATAATGGAGTGTTTCACATTTACTATGGACACAGGTAAATACATTGGAAATATCCCTTGTTTACATTCAGGCCATTATTATCAGTAGATAAAATGATAGCCTTTTGAAATATCTGCGTTTGGAAATCTACCTCTAAAATATGTCAGAAGCTTTTTGAGTAATAAAGCACAGATAAGAGACTGATGCTCCTTAGATGATGGGATAATGCTCTGGGTGGTTTAATAGAACTGCCAGTTATCTGTTGTGGCCTCCAGGTCTTGACAGTGGGATGTGGCTCTTGGCCTCATATTTTCATATATTTTAATGGCAGGCTGGCACTCTAGTATGAAATTATTTTCAGTTTATTCCATATGGCTACAAAATCTGGTTATATGACACAACTGGCATATAACTGGAAAAATTTGAGTTTTAGAGAAGTAACACAGTGACAATTTCTAAAGTTCTGGCTACCAGCGAGACACCTAAGATCTTAACATATCTACTTTTTGAGACTTTTCTCTTACCTTTTCCTTCCCTGGACATCACGCCTAGATATGCACACATCTTTACCCTTCTGAATGTGCCATTCTTTTTGCCTTTGTGGTATTTCGTTTATTGGTCCATCTGGGGGAATCAACTTGACCCCCAATTTCACATGACCAATTCCCATTGAACTTTAAGGTTCAATTTAGAGGACAACTCACTCCACATGGCTTCAGTCATTATTTCCTTTCTTCATAAAAGGTACACTTGCATGAACTACCATAAAAGCCTATACTCTAATCTGTCATAGAGTTCATGACATACTGAAATTATTTACTTGTCTGTCATCTTTACTAGGCAAAATATTCCTTGGACATTTTATCTCTTTCATTGTGCTCACCTAATTAGAAACTTGTAACTTTGTAGGCATTCAAATAAAGATTGATAATTTAGTTATCCATATTCTGCATGGGTGTATCCAAGCCTGTTGATAATATTCTTACTTTTGAAATGTAGAAATAAGAGATATTATAAGGATTGTATCCTAAAGAAAACTTGTTAACAAAATTTTCCATGTGATATTATGGTATTTTCCCATTGCCTTAAGTAATATTTTCAGTTACATATATTATATGGATTTTCATTTTAGGTTGATTTTCATATAATTGTGTCAGCACTCTGATATACAAATTTCCAGTAACTTTTTCTGAAGTCTGTGAAGATGCATCAGTTGTCCTTGACATTAAAATATAAGTATATATTGATTTATGATATTTTACAAATTTTATCAAATGATCATTATAGTGTGTATATATTTATTCTATGTAAAATATGTAAATACTGATAAGAAGCTCATAAGTATTGGTTTTTATTTGTTAGTTGACCAAGAATTACAATTTTTTTATAAAATTTCTTAGAACCACAGAACATCTGAACAAACATATATCTGAACGTGTACTGGTTTAAAGGATTTACCAAATTTTATTCTTTTTCAAGTTCCTTGAATTATGAAATTTGAATTAGCCATTAATGATGCCAAACAGCATTCTAAAAATATCATACTGTTTTAGAATTAGGAAGTATAATACTAAGGAATTTTGAATATATACCAGCAAAGATTTAATCTTAATTTGATCATCAATGATTTTATGACTTTGAAATGAACATATTTTAGCATGTTCTACATTCCTTATTATAAAAACCTTAAGTGTTCAAGTAAAACATTAGGTGTTCAATTTATATTTTTATAATATGTTGATGATAAATAATGGTTTGTTTTGTTTAATGACATTGATTACTGATTTGGTATATTTTTCAGTGTTTTCTTTTTTGGTTTTTTAATTAGAATATTGTTCTGAGAGCAAATATATCATGGAAAATCTGTGATTATAATGTCCAGAGTGAGATTATTTTCTATGCCATTTTGACTAGTGGAAATCAATGGTGTATGATGAACTTTAACTTAGCTCTACCCAGATAATACAAAATCAATATTTTATTCTAAGTTGGAAATGACAAATATCAAGTTATAATTCAAGGTTTTATGTAGGTTACTATACTCATAATAAAATAATTTTTCATAATAATATAATGGGAAACTTAGTTGCATTTTCTCTTTATCTTTTTTAAATTTAAATATAGATATAAAATTTTATATTAGTTTCAGGTATATAATGTACTGATTTGACATTTCTATACATTATTTGGTGTTCACCATAAGTGTAGCAACCATCTGTCACCATACGATGCTATTAAATATTATTGACTATATTCTCTATGTTGTACTTATCATCTCTTATTTTGTTGTGACTTATTTTATAACTAAAAGTACATTTTAATCCCCTTTATCTATTTCACTCATTCCCCCTTCCCATCTCCCCTCTGGCAAACCTTCTGGTTTCTTTCTTTATATAAGCATCTGTTTCTGGCTTTTGTTTCATTGGTTGGTTGTTGTTGTTTTTGTTTTTTATATTCCATATATAAAAAATGTATATATGTTATATATATGTATATATAATATATGTTATATATATAATATATGTTATATGTATACATATATATATATATCATATATAATATATGTTATATATATATATTCCTTGGGTAAATATGGAGTAATGCAATGAATGGATCAAATGGTATTTCTTTTTTAATTTTTGAGAAGCCTCTATATTGTTTTCCAGAGTGGATGTACCAATTTACATTCCCACCAACAGTACACAAGGGTTCCCTTTTCATCTTCCCCCAAATTATTATTTCTTATATATTTTTTATAATACCTATTCAAATTGGTGTGAGGTAATATCCCCTTGTGGTTTTGATTTGTATTTCCCTGATAATTAGTGGTGTTGAGCATCTTTTCATATATCTGTTGGCCATCTGTCTGTCTTCTTTGGAAAAATACCTATTCCATTCCTCTGCCCATTTTTTTTAAAGCTTATTTATTTTTAAAGAGACAGAGATAGCATGAGTTGGGGGGTGGGCATAGAGAGAGGGAAAGTGAGAATCCCAATCAGGCTCTGTGCTGCCAGCAAAGAGCCTGATGTCAGGCTTCGACTCATGAAACCATGAGATCATGATCTGAGCAAAAACCAAGAGCTGGACACTTAACCAAATGAGTTACCCAGGTGTCCATCCTCTGCCCATTTTTAATTGGATTGTTTGTTGTTTTGGTGTTGACTTGTATAATTTTTTATATATTTTAGATATTAACCCCTTATTGGATATATCATTTGCAAATGTCTTCTCCCATTCAGTGGGTTGTCTTTTGTTCTGTTGGTGATTTCCTCTGCTGTGCAAACATTTTGGGTGTAGTTCTAATAGTTCATTTTCACTTTTGATTCCATTGCCTGAGGAGACATATTCATAAACATGTTGCTAAAGGCAATGTCCAAAAGATTACTATTTTTTCTTTAAGGGGTTCAATGGTTTCAGGTCTCACATTTAGGTCAGAATAATCCATTTGAGTTTATTTTTGTATATGGTGTAAGAAAGTGGTCCAGTTTCCCCAACATCACTGTTAAAAAGACTGTCTCTTCCCCGTTGTATATTCTTGCCTCTTTTGTCATACAATAATTGACCATATAAGTGTGGTATATTTCTGTCTATCCTGTTCTAGTGATCTATGTGTTTATTTTTATACCAGTACCATAATGATTTGATTACTCTAGATTTGTAGTATTTCATAAAATCTGGAATTGTGATAATTCCAGCTTTGTTCTTTCTCAGGATTGTTTTGCTATTTGAGGTCTTCTGTGGTTCCATACAAATTTTAGTATTTGCTCTAACTTTAAAAAAATGTAATGGGTATTTTGATAGGGATTGCATTGAATTTGTAGATTGCTTTGGGTAGTATGAACATTTTAATATTAATTCTTGCAATCTGTGAGCATGGTATATGTTTTCATTTATTTGTGTTGTCTTCAATTTCTTCATCAGTGTTTTATAATTTTCAGAGTATGGGTATTTCACATCCTTCGTTAAATTTATTTCTAGGTATTTTATTTTTGATATAATCATAAATGAGATTGTTTTCTTACTTTCCCTTTCTGCTATATCATTATTAGTGCGTAGAAATGCAACAGATATCTCTATATAAAGTTTGAATCCTGAAAATTTACTGAATTTATTTATTTGATAGTGTGTTTTTTTTTTTTTAGGTGGGAGCAGAGTTTAGGGTTTTCTATATATAGTATCATGTCATCTGCAGATAGTGACAGTTTTGCTTCTTTCTTACCAGTTAGGATGCCTTTCATTTGTCTGATTACTATAGCTAGTACTTACTTCCACTACTATGTTGAATATAAGTGGCAAGAGGAAATTCTTTTTCACCATTGAGTATGATGTTACTCATCATATATATATATATATGGCATTTAGTATATTGAGGTATGTTTGCTCTAAACCCCCTTAGAGTTTTTATCATGAACAAATGTTATATTTTGTCAAATGATTTTTCTGCATCTATTAAGATGTTCATACAGTGTTTATCCCTTTCTTAATAATGTGATGCATCACATTGATTGATTTTCAAATATTAAAATACCCATGCATCCCTGGAACAAGTCCCACTTGATCATAATGAATGATTTTTTAATGTATTGTTGAATTTGGTTTGCTAATATTTTATCGAGAATTTTTGCATCTATGTCAATCAGAGATTGGCCAGTATTTGTTCTGTGTTTCTGGGTAGTTTGCTGTTTGGTTTTGATATCCCGGTAATGCTGGCCTATAGAATAAATTTGGGAATTTTCTTTCCTCTTATGTTTTTTTGGAATAGTTTAGAAAGAAGGGGCATTAACTCTTTAAATGTTTGGTAAAATTCAAGTGTGAAGCCATTTGGTCCTGGGCTTTGCTTAGTGGAGTGTTTCAATTACTGATTCAATTTCATTACTAGTAATCAGTCTGTTTAAATTTTCTACTTCTTTCTGATTTAGTTTTGGAAGAGTGTATATTTCAAGGAATTTTTCCATTTCTTCTAGATTGTCTAATTTGTTGGCAGATAAATTTCATAATATTCTCTGTGTATTCTGTGGCATCAGTTCTTATTTCTCTTCCTTCATTTCCGATTTTATTTGAATTCTCTGTCTTCTTCATGAGCCTTCCAAAATTTTTATTACTTTTTTTATCTTTCAAAGAACCAGCTCCTGGTTTCACTGATTTTTTTAAAAGTCTCTTCCATTTATCTCTGCTTACATCTTTATTATTCCCTTACTTCTACTAGCTTTAAGATTTGTTTGTTCCTCTTTTTCTAACTCCTTTAGGTGTAAGATTAAGTTGTTTGAGATTTTTTTTTTATTTCTCAAGGAAGGCCTATAATGCCATAATCTTCCCTCCTAGAACTGCTTTCACTGTATCCCAAATACTTTGGACTGTTCTCCTTTCATTTCATTTGTATTTCTTTCTTGTTTTCCTCTTTGATATCTTGGTTGACCCATTCATTGTTTAGTAGCATGTTGTTTAGCCTCAATGTATTTGTGGTTTTATCTAGATTTTTTATTGTAATTGAAATTTAGTTTTATACCTTTGTGGTAGGGAGAGATGCTTGACACGGTATCAGTCTTCTTAAATTTACTGAGACTTATTTTGTAGCCTAACATGTAATCTATCCTGGAGCACTTGAAAAGAATATATATTCTGCTGTTTGGGAATGGACCGTTCAATATATATCTGTTAGATCCATCTGGTATAATGTGTCATTCAAAGCCACGGTCTCCTGGTTGTTTTGTCTGGATAATCTATCTGTTGTTATAAGTGAGGAGTTAAAGTCCCTATTATTAATGTGTTACTGCTAATTTTTCCCTTTATAGTTGTTAATATTTTCTTTATGTACTTAGGTGCTCCAATGTTGGGTGCATAGATATTTATAATTAACACATTCTCTTTTTGGATTCATCACTTTATCAGTATGTAGTGCTCTTCTTTTCTCTCACTCCAGCCTTCGTTTTAAAGCTTATTTTATCTTATTTTATTTATTTTATTTTACTTTTTATTTTTTTTTAATTTACATCCAAATTAGCATATAGTGAAACAATGATTTCAGGAGTAGATTCCTTAATGCCCCTTACCCATTTAGCCCATCCGCCCCCCACAACCCTCAGTTTGTTCTCCATATTTATGAGTCTCTTCTGTTTTGTCTCCCTCCCTATTTTTATATTATTTTTGTTCCCCTTCCCTTATGTTCATCTGTTTTGTCTCTTAAAGTCCTCATATGAGTGAAGTTATATGATTTTTGTCTTTCTCTGAGTAATTTCACTTAGTATAATACCCTCCCGTTCCATCCATGTAGTTGCAAATGGCAAGATTTCATTCTTTTTGATTGCCGAGTAATACTCCATTGTATATATATACCACATTTTCTTTATCCATTCATCCATCTAAATATTGCTACACTGGCTTTTTTTTTTTTTGAATTGGTTCCATTTTCACAGAATATGTTTGTCCACCCCTTCACTTTCAATCTGTGTGTATTCTTAGGTATGAAGCGAGTCTCTTCTAGGCAGCAAATAGATGGGCCTTCTTTCTTTACCAGTGCCCCTGGTCACCAGCACCAGGCATCCAGGGTGTCTCCTGGGTGAGCTGTCTGTACTCTACTGTTGTGATTGAGTCATGTTTATTCTCAGTTCAGTTGGCTGCTCTGACCCAGTTTTCCTGCTGTGTATGCACTGACTGGTCTGGGTTTGGTTCCTGTGTTATTGAGAGGCCCAAGACCACTGCAGGCTCTTTGTGAGAGAGGCCAAGAGTCAGACTAGGTGTCTACAATAAGCCTCTCTGCCACAGCTGTAGGCAGCAGAAGGGCAAATCTTGCTCCTTCTGTAGCCAGCTACAAGGCCTGGCTGCAGGAACGGCAGGGGCACTGGTGTGTGGGCTTATTTCCCCCCCTCCGCAGACAGGAGTCACTTTAAGGTGGTGGAGGTTCCTGCAGGGACTGCTTGCAGGGTGTGGTAGGGTAGGAGCCACTCCAGAGGGAGCCTGCTGAGGCTAGCGGGTTGGATGAGGGGAGGCTGAGGGGCAATGTGAGGGTAGGGCATGTAGTACTAGCAAGAGAGATGGAATGTTAGGTCTGGTTGCTGCTGTCTATACTGAGGGAGGGGAAGGGAAAGGGCATCTGCCAGCACCCTTGTTCCTGTAAAATTCTGAAGATCCCTGTCCTTGTAGCTCACATTCTGAAATTAGTAAATAAATCTCCTTCACGTATACCCTACATACTTTTCAAAAAAAGTAATTTGCTACTGATGGTCATTCAAGTCAATTCCAAACTTTGGCTATATGAAAAAATTCTGTGAATACATTTCCGTGTTTTCCTATTTTTTCTGTGAATATCCAGGATGAATTTCTAGAAGTTATATTATTGAATCTAAGGGGCGCCTGGGTGGCTCAGTTGGTTGAGCAACCGACTTCGGCTCAGGTCATGATCTGGCAGTTTGTGAGTTCGAGCCCCGCGTCGGGTTCTGTGCTGACATCTCAGAGCCTGGAGCCTGCTTCAGATTCTGTGTCTCCCCCCTCTCTCTACCCCAGCCCTGCTCACGCTCTGTGTCTCTCTGTCTCTCAATAATAAATAAATAAACGTTAAAAAAATTAAAATAAAATAAAATAATGTACGTTTTACATTTTGATTGACATCATATTTCTTTCCAAAAACATAATACCAAATACTGAATGTATAATATACAACATACATGGTGTGTTGCATTTATGACTTCTTTTACAAATCATCTGTAATTATTTATCTTTGACATACACAAGGAAGAGGAGAACCATGTTTTATCCTGAATAGTTATGATAAAAACAGTTGAAATGTCCATTTTTTTGCCACTAATTTATGATTCAAATATAATTATAAAGTCTAACATGAATTTGGTTCTATTCTTTTTTGTTAATTCCATTCTATTTAGGTTCCTATTCCCTTTCTGGTGTCAAATATTTAGCTACATTTTTTAAGAATGTAAGATTAGAAAATTCTCACAGTTAAAATATTTCCTTACCTCCTCTCAATTTTCCATTTTCAATCTCTCAATTATTGTTAATTATATTTTGTTCTTCTGTTAACATAGCTTACTTTATCTTTAATGTTTATCATTTTAAATAAGACATTAAAATTTTCCTGCAATTATCAGTTTGACTATATAATTTGTCACATCATTAGGAAAAAATACAGAAATTGACATGCTATCATTTTCTGTCACCTCTTTCTCTACACTTTTTAAAATATAATTTTTACTTTGTCTCTATTACATCTTTGTGGTAAACTGTGTGAAATTGGTATTTTTGTAGATGCAACATTTTTTATATCACCTATCCTGTATGAGTCAATCTGTTATATTCTGTTATTCATAATTCACAAAACTCTTTAGCTTTAGGTCTATATTTAGATATATTGTGTATTAAAAATGCAACACTGTTACTATAGATTTTCACTTATTTATTGTTGACCTCACTGCAAAAGCCTTATGATAGTGATATTTCCTGAGTTCATGTAGCGATCACAATTATTGGGTTTTCAACATACCATCCATCCTAAGAATTTTGACAATTATAATGTTCCTAGATTTTTGCACAATTTTGCATGTATGTAAGTGTATATTTATTGTGATATAATTTAAATACATAAAATCCACCACTTTAAAGTGAAAAATTGAGTGGTTTTTAGTATATGGCCAAGGTTGTACAACCATCACAAGTAATTTTAGAATATTTAACACTCCAAAAAGAAACCCCATTCCAGTTATCAGTCACTTTCTCTCCCCCTTCCCCTTTGCACCCAGGGGGAAAGTATACTTTCTGACTATATGGATCTGCTTAATCTGAATATCTTATATAAATGGAATTATAAAATATGTGGCTTTGGCTTCTTTCACAGCATAATGATTCCAAGGTCCATTGATGTTGTAGTATGTATCAATTGTTTATTCTTTTTTTATAAGTGAATAATATTCATATATATTTATAAAATGAATTTTATATAAATATATATGTTTATATATTGTAAGTTCTATTAATATAATTATATATTACATAATTGTATGATTATAGTATAATCTATATGCATATAAAATATATAATATAATATATATATATGTATTCATATTAATATATATTTTTTCATCTGTTGATGGACCCTTCAGCTGCTTCAATCTTTTAGCTTTTATGAATATTGTTCTAACATTCATGTATTAATTTCTATTTGAGTACCTATTTTCAATTTTTAATTGTTATTTGATGTCTATATACCAAGGAGTGAAACATTAAGTTATGTAGCAAGTCTAACTTTTTGTGGAACTACCAAACCATTTTCTGTTTTGACTGAAATCATATTCCACAAGCAATGCATGAGAGTTCCAATTACTCCACATGTTTGGCAATGCTTCTTGTTTTATATTTGTTTTTACATAATTATACCATTTCCTTTTTGGTTTTTGTGTGTGCAGTGGTAGCACATTATGTATTATTTTGGTTTTTATTTCCTAATGACAATGATGCTGAGTCCCTTTACATGTGCTTATTGGCCATTTGTATATATTCTTTGGAGAAATATCTATTGAAATACTTTTCCCATGTTTAATTGATGCATCTTGTTACGTTGGGCTATGAGAGTTCTCGATAGATTTTGGATACTAGACTTTTATCATATGTATTACTTGCAAATATTTTCTTCCATTCTGTTTGATACACAAAAGGTTTTATGTTTGATGAGTTCCAGTGTATCGTAATTTTTCTTCAGTTGCTTCATTTTTGGTGTCCTATCTCGAAAACTCCGTAATATGATATTGCAAAGATTTACAACTATGTTTTCTTTTAAGAGTTTTATAATTTTGTTGTCATGATTAAAAATAATGTACATATGTGATCAATTTTGAGTTAATTTTTATATGTGGTAGAAGGTAGGGGTTCAGATTCATTCCTTTACACATGAATATCCAGTTGTCCCAGCAACTAGATAAAAAGATGGTTTGTTAAAAAGGTGATTATTTTCACCATTAAATTTTCTTAACACCCTTGTTGAAAATCGACTGACTATAGAAGGGAGGTTTTATGTCTGGATTCCAAACTCTATTCTATTGTTTTGTCTATCCTTATGTTAGTAACACATTTTATTACTGTAGCTGTGTTACTAGGTTTTGAAGTTGGGATACATAAGTCCTATAGATTTCTACTTTTTCTAGATTTGTGTGTGGGGGGGTACTATTCTCAGTCTCTTAAGTATCTATGTGACTATTAGGATCATCCTGTATATTTCTGTAAAAAAAAAAAGTAGTTGGAATTTTGATAAGAATTATATTGAATATGTATAGGAAGTATTGCTATCTTAACATTAAGACTGCCTATCAATAAACATGAGGAGTCTTTCCATTTATTTAGGTCTTTAATTTCCTGTGGTTTTACGTGTACAAATTTTTTACCTCCCTGTTTAACTTATTCCTAATTATCTTATTTTTCATGCTATTATAAATGGAATTGTTTTCTTAACTTTATGAATGAATTATAAATTGCTAGCATATAGAAATATAATTGAGTTTTGTGCATTAATTTTTTTGTCTTGCAACCTTGCTGAACTTATCATTTTTATTATCTTTTTGGATTCTTCAAGAATTCTTATGTATAAAATCATGTCAGCTGCAAATAGGCAAGCAAAAGAAATAAAAATACTCAGACTTGATTGTAAAAAGTAAAACTATCTCTTATCGCCCTGTCTAGAACTTCCAATACCATGTTGAATAAAATGGACAAGGGCAGACTTTTTTGTCTTTTTCCTGATCTTAAGTAACAGCTTTCAGTTTCTCAGCATTAAGAATGGTGTTGATTGTGGATTTTCTGTAGCTATCCTCTATCAAAAACATTTTTCTGCATCTACTATGATAAATATGTAAATATTTTTCCATTTCCCCCATTATTTTATAAATATGGTATATTACATTGATTGATTTCTGTATGTTGACCCATCCTCACATTTGTGAGATAACTCCCACTTGTTTATAGTATATAATACTGTATTACATATATATGTATGTATATATATACATCATATATATAATCCTTTAAATTTGCTTTTCTAATATTTTGCTGAGAATATCTGTGTCAATATTCATAGAGGACACTGGCATACTATATTTTCTCGTGAGAACTTTGTCTGACTTTACCAAGATAATATTGGCCTCCTAAAATGAGTTAAGAAGTGTTCCTATATTTCTTCTTTTTAACAAATAGGTATTTAAGAAGTATTAGTGTTACTCTTCTAATTATTTGGTTGAATGTACCAGTGAGGTCATCTGGTACTGAATGATTCTTTGTAAATTTGTTTTTATTACTAATTCAATCTGTTTATGTCTTTATAGAAATGGACTATCGTTTAATTGTTTGGCATATACCTCTTTTAAACATTTCCTTATAATCCACTTCTATTTCTGTAAAGTCTGTAGTTAAGATACATTTTTAATTCCTGATTTCAACAATTGAAACTTTTCTTTTTCCTTGGTTGGAATTGGGTGTATCTTTGCAAAGAATCAGTTTTTGGTTTTGTTCAATTTTCTCTATATTTTATTTTTGCTGTTGTCTAATATTTACTTCTTCCTTCTTTTTCTTGCATTGGATTACTGAATTTTACTCCGTTACTATAAAAGTAGGAGATTAGGTTACTGATTTGGGATGTTCGTTTTTATTGGAAACATTTATAGCTGTAAATGTCCATCTGAGCACTAATTTTATTGCCTGCAATAAATACTGATATTACCAAGTATTTTGTAATTCCACTATGGTTCATTATTTGACTCTTTGGTTAATTTGTTGTTTAAGAACCACATATTTTTAAATTTCCTAAATTTCCTTCTGTTACTGATTTCTAATTCCTTTATTATGCTCAGAGGACGTACTTTATATGATTTCCATCCTTTAAAATTTTTGAGGCTTGTTTTATTAAGAAACATATGGTCTATCCCAGAAAATGTTCTTTGAGTACTTGAGAAGAATGTGTTCTTTTGTTGGGTAGAATGTCTTTTAGTTCTAGTTCACTAATAATGTTAAAGTCTTCTATTTTTTTTATATTTTCTGCCTATTTATTTTATACATTATTGAAAATTGGGAATTGAAATATCCAAATATTATTGAAATATCTCTTTCTGCCTTTAGTTCTTTCAATTGTCCACTTGATGTTGGTGCATCTGATGGTTTCCCACAGGTCTCTGAGGTTCCATTTATCTTTTTTCATTCTTTGCTTATTCCTCAGACTGGATACTCTGAATTTATCTTTTGTCAGGTTTGCTGATTCTTTCTTCTGCTTGCACAGGCCTGCAGTTGATCTTTTCTACTGGATTTTTATTTCAGCTACTGTAGTTTTCAACTGTAGGATTTATATTTGATCCTTTTTTCATAATTTCTATCTCCTTATTGATTGATATTCTGTGTTTGTTGACAGAACATTCTCATGTGCTCCTCTAGTTATTTAGACATGATCTCCTTTAGCTCTTTGAACACATTTAAAATAGCTAATTTACAGTAATTGAGGCTTCCTTGGGGATGATTCCTATTGATTTTTTTTTTCTTTTGGATGGGTAATACTTGCTTGGTTCTTCATATATAACATAATATTTTGATGAAAAATGTGTGTTTCAAGTAATGTAAGGTACAACTCTGGAAATCAGATGCTCCTCCTATGCAGAGTTTGTTGTTGCTGCTTACTTTTTTGTTATTTAGTTAATGACATTTCTAAACAAATTTTAAAGTCTGTTTCTTTATAGTGTGTGGCCATTAAATTTATTTTAGTTTGGTTAGTGACCAGATAATAACTAATTATGGATTTTTAAAAATTCTTGGAATAAATCCCCCAGTCTTTGCTGAGGGGCTATGTGTGACTGTTAGGACACATCTTCAACACACAACCAGGAATTTTGAACCCGGACTTAACCTTCATTTTCTGCTGTGCAGAGCCTCAGGATATATCAAAGATCTATATATCATTAAGACCTTCTCATGTTGTTTTTTTTTTTTTTTAATTCCCTAAACATGAACACAACTCTTTGAATGCATGATGTTTCCTAGGAATATGTCAGGTTTTTTTAAAGCCCCTATACACATCTCATTCTTCACCTTTCCCTTTTATTTTTTTTTTTTTTTTTTTTTTTATAATTTTTTTTCAACGTTTTTTATTTATTTTTGGGACCGAGAGAGACAGAGCATGAACGGGGGAGGGTCAGAGAGAGAGGGAGACACAGAATCGGAAACAGGCTCCAGGCTCCAAGCCATCAGCCCAGAGCCTGACGCGGGGCTCGAACTCACGGACCGCGAGATCGTGACCTGGCTGAAGTCGGACGCTTAACCGACTGCGCCACCCAGGCGCCCCTCACCTTTCCCTTTTAAGATTTTGGTTAATCTGGGGTTCTTGGGTGGCTCAGTCGTTTGAGCGTCTGACTTCGGCTCAGGTCATGATCTCACAACTTGTGAGTTCAAGCCCTGCGTTGGGCTCTGTGCTGACAGCTCAGAGCCTGGAGCCTGCTTTGGATTCTGTGTCTCCCTCTCTCTCTGCCCCTAACCCACTCGCATTCTGTCTCTGTCTCTCTCAAAAATAAATCAACATTAAAATTTTTTTTTCAAGATTTTGGTTACTCTTTTGTGTGCCCAACTCTTCTAAATCACTCTAGGCGGTCAGGGTGTTATAACATTTGACAAATACCTCTTGGGGAGAAGCTTTTAGCACTCAGCAAGTTCAAATAAGGTGAAATAAAATAAGTTATTTTAGTAGAGTCTCCCAGAGAACCACAACTCAGGTCAAGTAATTACTATTCTTTGGAAATAAAGTTTGGAAAGAGCTGCAGTGCTATTGTGCTTCCTCTGATACCAGGAGTATGGCCTATTATCTTTCTAAGGCTACTCTTTAGACATCAAGTAGTGGATGAAACTAGAAGAAATGAAATACCACAAAGCATGTTGTTGATGCTAAGATTCAGCCATTCCATTTTTCTTGATGAAATGCCACCTCATGGCTGAAGTCTCAGGTTAATTTTTGGAATTCTGACAATTTGTGGCTACTTTTGTGGCTTTTTTGGAGCGTCTTTACTCCATCATGTTCACATCTCTCACTCCACCTTTCATTTTCATTCCTGGTGATGTTTTTCTCATTCTTAGTTTACTTAGCTTGTCAAGATCCCTTTTTATTTTATTATAATATATTAAAAATTAATTTTATTTTTAGATTTTTCCATTGTACAACAAACTTGAATGAAAATACCTGAATTTCTTAGATTTGATTTCCAAAAGCAATTTATCTGATATATGCATTTAGTTTCCTTTTTATCCTCAGGTAGCATTTTTGCATAGCTGCCCTCACATATCTTTTCCATATATAGTATCAATATCTAAGATAAGTTCTGTCAAAATGGTTTTTCTGGTAAAACATTCATTAATTTTTTTAACATTTATTAGTACTTCCTAGGTTCCAGTGGTTATGAGAATACATAATGAAAAATAATTCCAACTATCCCTACCCTAATTCAGCTTGTATTTAATCAAGGACAGACATAAAATAAAATCCTAGACCCTGAACTGCAGACCGGGTAAAATACCTTGAAAGGAGAAGAGATGATAGGTCCTAAGGTGAGAATTTGAGAACACAGTTCCAAGTCTGTTACAATCATTGAGAAATCTTGATGGCATGAACAAGGATGACGTCACTGAGGTGGTAATACTGGACATCCATGTAATCCAAGACACTTGTCCATAAACTGAAATTGCGACTTGATGGGTTAAGCACTGTAGATTTTATCCATCTCTTCCATTGCAGGAGATTTTGGGGAAAAGTGTGTTCGATAGTGTCAATACTTACCTACTCAAAAACCTTTTATCTACATATTTTCTTGACTGAGCTCATCTTTTACTATGAAAGCTATTATTTTCAGATATTAGCTTTTCCACTCTCCATTACAGTGAGCAAATACATACTTTAGTCAATCTTGATTAATATCACAAAAAGAAAAAAATTGCCTGCTGAGGGGATAGTTTATGGAAAAAAATTTATTCTCTAAACTTAAAAAAATGATGAAAATAAATTCATCTCTTCTTCAGCTAGATGTGAGATGCCCATGATTTGAAATAGTAGAAAATAAGCCTAGAACTCAAGCTAACATTTAAGGAGGCTAAAATTTGAGTTAAAAATAGCAGTTCTAATGATCTAAATCCATCTGCAACTGTATTTCAGGACTCCCATTATATTTCTGGTGAGAAATTCTTAGTAAATGTGCTTTCGTTGATAGAAAATGACAAGGATAACTCATTTGTTACTTGAAATATCAGTTTGTATTGTAATTTACTCCTAATCATGGGTAGATGTTTTTGTTAACATTTGGTCAGAGACAATCAATCTCCCTCTTTCTAGCCATTACTTTCACTGTGACAATGTCAGAATTCAACGCATAGGTAATCAGAATATTAAAAGTAGAATAAACAGATAACAATATAGAAGAAAATAATGCTGAGCATTTTCCAAAGTTAGAGAATAAACCACAAATCTAAGAGACAGCAAAACTATGCATATCATATTTAACTTGTTAAAAACCAATGATAACCAATGAAAAGAAAAAATATTAACAACAACCATGACAACAACAATATACTATTTATAGAAGGACAAGGATTAAGAATTATAGCAATCTGTTCATCAGAAAACCTTAAACAAGACAGGAGAGTGGTATCTTTAATGTGCTGAATAAAAAAGTGGTCAGTGCAGAATTCTATATCCAGTGAAAACATTATTCAGAATTTAAGGAGAAATAAATGCTTTCAAAGAAACAAAAACTAAGGGAACCCATTGCTATTAGACCTACTGTGAAAGAAATGTTTGAGAATGGTCTTTAGGAAAAAGGGACAGGATCATTCAGAAAATAGAACATCAGAATATTGAAAATGGAAAAAAAATAAAAGTATAAAAGTAATAATAGTATTTTTTTTCTTATTTGTAGTATTTGAAAACATAACTGATAAAAACCAGGCTGAATTATATATTAGGTGTTTACAGCATAAAATTCAGGAAAACAATGGCATAAGGGATGGAAGAGAGAATAGGTTTTACACAATTAAAAGTCTCTTACACTGCACACAAGGTGATATAATATTATGTTACAACTGTTGCAGGTTATTTTAAAATGTATATTGTGAACCCCAGAGCAACCAGTAAAAAATGTGTTAAGATAATACAACCAATAAATTAGATTAAATGGGCTCATTAAAAACTGCTAAATTAAAACCAGAGAAGACAGAAAAAGAGAAAAAAGTTACAAGGAAGGATCAAATGGAGAAAATAGAAAACAGATAACAAGATGCTAAAATATAATCCAGTCACATCAATAGTCATTGTGAATGTCAATGATCTAAACCCACTAGTCAAAAGAGAATCTTATATAAAACAATAATGACCCAACTATATTCGTCAATAAGAATCCACTACAAATATAAGATACTGATAGGTTATGTATGGTAAGAGGATGAAGAAAGATGCAATCATTAACCAGAATAAATCTCAAGAAACTATATTAATTTCATATAAATTACATTTCAGTACAAGAAACTTTTTCAGAGATAGATAGGAAACAAATGATGAAACGGGTAAATTTTACCCAAAAGACTAAAGAATCCTAAATTTGTATCCATGTGTCAAGACAGTATCAAATAGGATGCCTGGGTGGCTCAGTTGGTTGAGTGACTTCGGCTCAGGTCATGATCTCACGTTACTGGATTTGAGCCCCATGTTGGACTTTGTGCTGACAGCTCAGAGCCTGGAGCCTGCTTTGGATCTGTGTCTCCCTCTCTCTCTTCCCCTCCTCCACTCACACTCTTGTCACTCTCCCTCTCTCTCTCAAAAATAAACAAACATTAAAAAAAAAAGTATCGAAACCCATGGGGAAATAATGGATAAAAACAAAAGGAAAAATAAATGGATTTTTAATTATGATTGGAGACATTAACATGCCTCTCTCAGAAATTGACAGAACAAGTGGCCAGAAAATGAATAAAAAAATAGATAACCCCCAAACAACTGTCCATCACTTGGATCTCTTTGAGAGTTCTGGAGCATTCCATCTAACAGTAGAATACACAGTCTTCTCAAGTACAAACGGAGCAGACATCTATGTAAACTGCATCCAGGAGTATAAAACAAACCTTAATAAATTTAAAAACAGAAATTACTATAATACGCTTTTGGACTGAGACAAAATTAAACTAGAAGTCAATATTAGAGAGGTAGCCAAAAAATCTCCAAATATTTAGAAAATAAAAATCACATCTATCTAATCCATGAGTTGAAGAGAAAGTCTCAAGAGCAATTTAAACTAGCTGCCTTTTCTTTATAAGTATCCTCTTAGCTTTAAAGAATAGTGATGGATATAGCAGCAGTGACACACTGAATGGTAGTTATACATGTATGCTAGAGGAGTTTTCAACCTCTCTTTATATACTTCCTGCCCACATACTCAAGATGGGTCTTCCACAGTATCATTTTGGGTGGTAATAAGAATGAATATCAGATTTTGATCACTCCCCTTTCTTCCCCTCTAATACTGGGAGAAGCGTAGATATTATAGAGTTTAAGAGTGGTAGTGATTTTTAAATTTGTTTTCTTTCTCGACCTGTTAAGATATAATGGTAGGTGTTGAATTTCTGCTACTGTGTTTCCTTGCTTATTTGTATCTGTTTTAGTAGGCTTTCACTAAGAAGTTTCTTTTATTCAGTTTCTCTTTCAGAAAATTTTCCAACTGTTTTCAGCTTTTTTTAAATTATGCCATATTTTGTTTACAGTGAAAGGTTTTACATTCAACAGTAAGTTTATAGCATTTTGTAACAAGATTTCAACTTGACCAACTCAATAACTTCATGGGCCTAATTTCAAGATGAATCATCAATTTCAAATGTAACTTGGTTGGGAAGGAATCTGGTATGAAATGAAAAGTCATTCAGAGTTGGGGGTGATTTCTAAGCCCACTATGCAATTCTTAGTCTAATCACAGAAGAAAAAAAAATTAAGAGATTATTTACTCAGCCTCTTCATTACAGAGAGAAGGTGGATTTTTAGAAGTACTACATTAGGAGCAACAACTAATAATAACAATTTCTAAATTTGGCCCATTATATTTTACTTTTATCGCCTTTCATCTTCTTTATACCATTTTAAATAATATTTAATCTTACAAGGAAGTTTTGAAGATGTAGTTTCTGATATAACCATTAGAGGCCATTGCTCATGTTTGATACATGTAGCCACTTCAAATCCTGTCATGACTCACAGTACCTTTCATCATTATTTTCTCTTAAACTCCCTAATATATTTAAAGGTTTTATGTAGTTTAAAGGGTAACCATAACTTCAGCTAGTGAAGCGATCCAAAAGGATTATTTCTCATTATGTTAGTTATTTTCTATTGTTACTTCTTCTGAATCTCTGAAAGCCTTTTTTCCTTCCAATTTTCCTTTGTTCTTAGGTAACTCTGAAATTACTAAGCATCAAATGTAGTATAAAACTTTCATTTAGCAATTCAAATATACTAAATGCCTATTAATTACAATTTAAAATTATAATAAGGGAGCTTCCAATTGGTGACCACGTGGAGCTGCAGGGAGAGTGGCAGCCTGGCGAGCTCAGGGAAGCTGCCTGCCCTTGCTGCACACCTCCTCCTCCCCATCTGGCTGTTCCCGAGTCACATCCTTTGTCACTCACCTCGTGATCTGGGCAGTCCAAGATGACAGCATAGGAAGATCCTGAATTCACCTCCTTGTATGAACATACCGAGTCTACAGCTACATGTGCAACAATTCCCTCTGAAAATGACCTGAAAAACAGAAAACAGATGAACAACTTCCTCACAACAAACAATAAAAGGGCTGCATGGAGACAGGAAGATGACAGCATAGGAGGATGCTGGGCTCACCTCATCCTGCAGATCTCTTAGATTCCACCCACACCTGCCTAAATAACCCAGAAAACTGCCAGAAGATGAGCAAAATGGACTTTCCAGAGCCAAGCATAGACAAGAGTCCCACAGAAAAGGGTAGGAAGGGCAGAGAGGCAGCGCATGCTACATGGACTAGCGAGACAGAGCCGGGGTGGTGGAGGGACAGCCCGCCGGGCAAGGCAGAGCCCCTGAAGTCTAGCTTGCAAAAGCGGAGGGGCCAGACTGCATGAGTTCTGACAACCAGCAGGACTTAACATGTGGAATGTTAAAAGTCAACAGCTCTGCTCTTGGAGAGTGGGAGGGCGAGAGGACACCAGGAGGGAGACTTGTTGAGCCCCTGAAGGACAGAGTTCAGTAGGGGAACAAAGGCACTGGCAAGCGCCATTTTCCTTTCCTATCCTCCAGTTGAAATTCCAAAGGGAACTGGTTCCTGTCACTGAACTTGCTTGCAACCCTGTGCTTCTGTGAATCCATCCATCCTAAGAGTCTGCCTCCCTCCCAGTGCTGCAGGGTCCCTCCGACAGGGGACCACTGACCCCAAAGCAAGCTAAGCCTAACACTCCTGCCCCTGTGCACCTCGCGGATTCACCCCAGCTAATATGCCCTGGGCCAGATCCCATAGAGGCAGCACCACAAGCATGGCAGTGTGGAAGTAGCCCAGACAGGGGTCACACCACTCCACAGTGAGTCCTGCCCCTGGGAGAGGGGAAGATAAGGTACACACCAGTCTGCCTGTGGCCCCGCCCACCAACGCAAGTTACTTCAGACAGCACAGCAGAAGTGCCCTGCAGTTTAGAGCCACCACAAGGACTAACAAAAATGACGAAATGGAGTTTCAAAAGAAACTCCAGGAAGCAGCTACAGCTAACGAATTGATCAAAAACGATTTAAGCAATATAACAGAACAAGAATTTAGAATTATAGTCATAATTTAACCACTGGGATTGAAAAAGTAGAGAGGACAGCAGAGAATCTATTGCTACAGAGATCAAGGGGCTAAGAAATAGTCATGATGAACTAAAAAAATGCTATAAATGAGGTGCAAAATAAAACGGAGGCAGCCATAGCACAAATTGAAGAGGCAGAGGAGAGAATAGGTGAATTAGAAGATAAAATAATGGGAAAAGAGAAATAAAAAAATCCAGGAGTATGAAGGGAGAATTAGAGAACTAAGTGATGCAATCAAATGGAACAATATCCGTATCATAGGAATTCCAGAAGAAAGAAGAGAGAGAGCAAGGAGCTGAAGGTGTACTTGAACAAATCATAGCTGAGAACTTCCCTGATTTGGATAAGGAAACAGGCATTGAACTCCAAGAGGCACAGAGAACTACCTTCAGATGTAACTTGAATTGATCTTCTGCACAACATATCATAGTGAAAGTGGCAAATACAAACATAAAGAAGGAATTCTGAAAGCAGCTAGGGATAAACAGGTTCTAACTTACAAAGGTAGACACATAAGGGTAGTAGCAGACCTATCCACTGAAACTTGGCAGACCAGAAAGGAATGGCAGGAAATCTTCAATGTGATGAACAGAAAAAATATGCAGCTGAGAATCCTTTATCCAGCAAGTCTGTCTTTCAGAATAGAAAGGGAGATAAAGGTTTTCCCCAACAAACTGAAGGAATTCAGAATAGGGTATCAGAATGGATTTCAAAAAAAAAGACCCATCTATTTGCTGTCTACAAGAGACTCATTTTAGACCTGAGGACACCTTCAGATTTAAAGTGATGGGATGGAGAACTACCTATCATGCTACTGGAAGTCAAAAGAAAGCTGGAATAGCCATACTTATATCAGACAAACTAGACTTTAAATTAAAGGCTGTAACAAGAGATGAACAAGGGCATTATATAATAATTACAGGGTCCATCCATTAGGAAGAGCTAACAATTATAAATGTCTATGCACTGAATATGGGAGCCCCCAAATATATAAAACAATCACAAACATAAGCAACCTTATTGATAAGAATGTGGTAATTGCAGGGGACTTTAATACCTCACTTACAACAATGGATAGATCATCTAGACACAGGATCAATAAAGAAACAAGAGCCCTGAATAATAAATTGGATCAGATGGATTTGACAGATATATTTAGAACTCTGCATCCCAAAGCAACAGAATATACTTTCTTCTCAAATGCACATGGAACATTATCCAAGATAGATCACATACTGGGTCACAAAACAGCCCTTCATAAGTAGAAAAGAATTGAGATCATACCATGCACACTTTCAGACCACAATGCCATGCAACTTGAAATCAACCACAGGAAAACGTGTGGAAAACCTCCAAAAGTATGGAGGTTAAAGAACACCCTACTAAAGAATGAATGGGTCAACCAGGCAATTAGAGAAGAAATAAAAAAATATATGTAAACAAATGAAAATGAAAATACAAAAATCCAAATGCTTTGGGATGCAGCGAAGGCAGTCCTGAGAGGAAAATACATTGCAATCCAGGTCTATCTCAAGAAACAAGAAAAATCCCAAATACAAAATCTAACAGCACACCTAAAGGAAATAGAAGCAGATCAGCAAAGGCAGCCTAAACCCAGCAGAAGAAGAGAAATAATAAAGATCAGAGCAGAAATAAACAATATAGAGTCTAAAAAAACTGTAGAGCAGATCAATGAAACCAAGAGTTGTTTTTCTGAAAAAATAAACAGATTTGATAAACCTCTAGCCAGGCTTCTCAAAAAGAAAAGGGAGATGACCCAAATAGATAAAATCATGAATGAACATGTAATTATTACAACCAATACCTCAGAAATACAATCAATCATCAGGGAATACTCTGAAAAAGTATATGCCAACAAACTGGACCACATGGAAGAAATGGACAAATTCCTAAACACCCAGACACTTCCAAAAGTCAAACAGGAAGAAATAGAAAACTTGAACAGACCCATAACCAGCGAAGAAATTGAATCAGTTATCAAAAATCTCCCAACAAATAAGAGTCCAAGACCAGATGGCTTCCCAGGGGAGTTCTACCAGACATTTCAAGCAGAGATAATACCTATCCTTCTCAAGCTGTTCCAAAAAATAGAAAGGGAAGGAAAACTTCCAGACTCATTCTATGAAGTCAGCATTACTTTGATTCCTAAACCAGACAAATACCCAGCAGAAAAAGAGAATTACAGGCCAATATCCCTGATGAATATAGATGCAAAAATTCTCAACAAGATACTAGCAAATGGAATTCAACAGCATATAAAAAGAATTTTTCACCATGATCAAGTGGGATTCATTCCTTGGCTGCAGGGCTGGTTCAACATTCACAAATCAATCAATGTGATACATCACATTAATAAAAGAAAAGAACCATATGATCCTGTCAATCGATGCAGAAAAGGCCGTTGACAAAATCCAGCACCCTTTCTTAATAAAAACCCTTGAGAAAGTCGGGATAGAAGGAACATACTTAAAGATCATAAAAGCCATTTATGAAAAGCCCACAGCTAACATCATCCTCAATGGGGAAAAACTGAGAGCTTTTTCCCTGAGATCAGGAACACGACAGGGATGTCCACTCTCACCGCCGATGTTTAACATAGTGTTGGAAGTTCTAGCATCAACAATCAGACAACAAAAGGAAATCAAAGGCATCAAAATCAGCAAAGATGAAGTCAAGCTTTCGCTTTTTCAGATGACATGATATTATACATGGAAAATCCAACAGACTCCACCAGAAGTCTGCTACAACTGATACATGAATTCAGCAAAGCCACAGGATACAAAATTAACGTACAGAAATTAGTACATTATACACTAATAATGAAGCAACAGAAAGACAAAGAAATTGATCCCATTCACAATAGCACTAAGAACGATAAAATACCTAGGAATAAACCTAACCAAAGATTTAAAAGATCTGTTTGCTGAAAACTATAGAAAGCCTATGAAGGAAATTGAAGATGATACAAAGAAATGGAAAAACGTTCCATGCTCATGGATTGGAAGAATAAATATTGTTAAAATGTCAATACTACCCATAGCAATCTACATATTCAATGCAATCCCAATCACATGTACACCAGCATTCTTCTCGAAGCTAGAACAAGCAATCCTAAAATTTGTATGGAACCACAAAAGACCCCAGATAGCCAAAGTAATTTTGAAGAAGAAAACCAAAGCGGGAGTCATCACAATCCCAGACTTTAGCCTCTACTACAAAACTGTAATCATCAAGAAAGCATGGTATTGGCACAAAAACAGACACATAGACCAATGGAATAGAATAGAGACTCCAGAATTGGACCCACAAAAGTATGGCCAACTCATCTTTGACAAAGCAGGAAAGAATATCCAATGGAAAAAAGACAGTCTCTTTAACAAATGGTGCTGGGGGAACTGGACAGCAACATGCAGAAGAATGAAATTAGACCACTTTCTTACACCACTCACTAAAATAAACTCAAAATGGATGAAGGACTGAAGGTGAGACAGGAAACCATCAAATCCCTAGAGGAGAGAGCGGGAAAAAACCTCTCTGACCTCAGCTGCAGCAATTTCTTACTTGACACATCTCCAAAGGCAAAGGAATTAAAAGCATAAATGAACTATAGGGACCTCATGAAGAAAAAGCTTCTGCACTGCAAAGGAAACAATCCACAAAACTAAAATGCAGCTGACGGAATGGGAAAAGATATTTGCAAATGACATATCCGACAAAGGGCTAGTATCCAAAACCTATAAAGGTCTCACCAAACTCCACAGCCGAAAAACAAGTAATCCAGTGAAGAAATGGGCCAAAGTCATGAATAGACACCTCTGTAAAGACATCCAGATGGCCAATGAAAAGATGCTCGACGTCACTCTCATCAGGGAAATATAAATCAAAACTATACTGGGATAACACCTCACGCCAGTCAGAGTGGCTAAAATGAACAAATCAGGAGACTATAGATGCTGGCGAGGATGTGGAGAAACGGGAAACCTCTTGCACTGTTGGTGGGAATACAAACTGGTGCAGCCACTCTGAAAACCAGTGTGGAGGTTCCTCAAAAAATTAAAGATAGATCTACCCTATGACCCAGCAATAGCACTGCTAGGAATTTACCCAAGGGATACAGGAGTGCTGATGCATAGGGGCACTTGTACCCCAATGTTTATGGCAGCACTTTCAACAATAGCCAAATTATGGAAAGAGCCTAAATGTCCATCAACTGATGAATGGATAAAGAAGTTGTGGTTTATATATATAGAATGGAATACTACGTGGCAATGAGAAAGAATGAAATATGGCCTTTTGTATCAACGTAGATGGAACTGGATAGTGTTATGCTAAGTGAAATAAGTCATATAGAGAAAGACAGATACCATATGTTTTCACTCTTATGTGAATCCTGTGAAACTTAACAGAAGACCATGGGGGAGGGGAAGGGGGAAAAAAAAGCTAGAGAGGAAAGGAGGTAAATAATAAGAGACTCTTAAAAACTGAGAATGAACTGAAGTTTGATTGGGGGTGGGAGTGAGGGGAAAGTGGGTGATTGGCATTGAGGAGGACAGCTGTTGGGATGAGCATTGTGTGTTGTATGGAAACCAATTTGACAATAAATTTCATATTAAAAGAATAAAAATTACAATAAGTATTCTGCTTTAGTTTAGAATCTTGAAGTCTAGGTTTATTTAAGGGATTTTATAGTTTATTATAATAAAATAATTAGGTTTATAATTTTATAGTATATAATATATAAATTATATACGCTATATAGTTTATAATATAAATTTTGTATCATATGAAGAGAATGTAAACATTAATGGTGGTAACCTATGGATCAAAAGCTAATATAATCCCATTAAATATACCTGTGGAAAAAATAGACGAAGAGACATTTCCAAAATGTTCAAAATAAGAATACTGGTGATTTAGTTGAAGCTTTCTTTGGTTGGGTGTAGGACATTAGTAAAGTTTTGTTTTAAATGTATTCCACCAATGGTCATATTCCAAATGACTTAAAAAATCAAAGAAGGGAAAATTCATTGTGGGGACCTCCTTAGGCTGCTGGTAACTGGCTGTCTGTTATCTGTGCATTTGTTTGTCTTTAATTTGTCAATTTGAAATAATGATTCACGATAGGTGTGCAAAGATTTTACAGAACATCACAGCATAGCTGCCACTTGGGCAGTTTATTACTTTCTTAGGAAGTTCCAATATACTGCCTCATAACAGTCCTTTCAAGCCCATACCATTGCCATTTAACAGATGAGAAAAAAAATGCCTTGAGTGACATCACTCAAAATGGCTTTGGTGGCACGTTTTGTTGGTGGGGTGGGAAAGAGGAAATGATAGGATATTTAATGGTGAATTAAGAGAAATTCTCCTAATCTCCTTGCCTGTCCAAAGTGTTGGTGATCCATGTGCAGTAGTGACTAAGAAAAAATGAGTTTCTTGCTCCCTAGGAAGATTTGAAAAGGCTCTTCCAGGGCACCTGGGTGGTCAGTCGTTTAAATGTCCGACTTCGGCTCAGGTCATGATCTCGTGGTTTGTGGGTTCAAGCCCCGCATTGTACTCTGTGTTGACAGCTCAGAACCTGGAGCCTGCTTCCGATTCTGTGTCTCCCTCTCTCTGCCCCTGCCCTGATCACACTCTCTTTCTCAAAAAATGAATAAACGTGAAAAACAAAACTGAAAAGTCTCTTCCAGAATCATACTAAAATGGTAAGACGCAGGTTGCTTTGGTTGTAAAGCCAGAGAGATAAAGTATCAAGCACTTATTTACTTTCATTTCAAAATTAAGCAGTGAACAGTGAACCTAGTATCCTGGAGGAAGCAAGGATTCCCAAAAGTTACTGTAGAAAAATGCATTTTCTAAAGACTGTCATATGAGCAATCTGGTGATCAAATAAATACTAATGCAATTAGTGACATGCCACATGACAAATGTATTTAACAGCTTGAAAGTTGGGGGATAACATTTACATATAATTCTAAAAATAAATATATTAAATGTGGAGAAATCAAGATTAGGTCTCAGACTACCCTGCCTTTGTCTCATCTACCATGAATTTTATCTCACAATAATTCCATCTCACAAAATCCCACTGGATGAAAACAGAAACTAACTATTTTGTTGCAATCTAAAATATTCTGCAGACTAAAACTCATGGTTTCGGTTGATTTCACATCTGCCTAATATAAAATTCATTTTTTTTGTTTGTTTGTTAAGGAGGATACAGCTTTCAAGTAACAATGAGGACATATACTACACTGACTGACACCTTTTCAAGTCATAGGAAAATGGGGTTGATTATTTCTCACATGTTGGTCAAGGTCACTGAGGAAAACATAGTATAAAAAGTTAATATGGTAGGAAAGACTTGACATCAAAAATGAAATAATGTTTGATATTGAAAAAGATATATTATCCCCATAGCTCTGCCAAACTTAGTGTCTACACAAATTATTATCTCTCTTTTAAGTGTCAGTAAGTTATAGTTATGTAAGTTACAGTTCTCTAAGGGCAGCTTTAACTGCTTTCTGTTACTTAGAAATTTCCTCTGTTTTACTTCTCTCAGTCAAAATGACTTCAATTTTTACAATGCCATTTCCTTTTATGTCAGAATTGTGTGCCATGGCATAGGATTTCCAACTGAATATACCTTTTCTCTTTCTCTCTACAAATTATATATACCAAATGAATATCTTATGTATAACTTGCTAAAATAAAGGATGTCACTTTTCATTTGCTCAAGGATACTGATGTTCTTTGTACTAAGATTTTAGTACTGGGGTACCTGAGTGGTAAGTTAATTGGCTGTGCAACTCTTGATTTTGGCTCAGGTCATGATTTCGTGGTTTGTGGGATTGAGCGCCACGTCAGGCTCTGCACCGGATATGCAGCCTGACTTGGGATTCTCTCTCTGCCCCTCTGTCTCTGTCTCAAAACAAATAAATAAATAAATGTAAAATAATAAATAAAATCTGAGTACATATCTTCACTGGCAGAATTATCAAAGTTTGCTGAATACAAGAAAGTTCACTGTGGAGATGATAATGTTAACTCCTAAAAATTCCTGGATTAACACTATAGTGAGCTTTTACTCCTAGAATAAGAGAAATATATTATGACTCCTCTACTCCTATTTATAATTTTATTAGCAGCAGAAATTGTCTAAAAAATTGCTTTATATATAAATTCAGCCCATTAATTATGGCAAAATTATTGATATTGTTGCAATTATACTGTCAACTCTCCTGAACTCAGTTTCTCTGTGCTTTGCCTATAGTTGTGCTTAGAAGTAACTTTCTAGAATCCACATTTCCACTATGTGGTCTAAAATTACTGAATAAATAAGAAAATTATATACCTCAGTATTTGTTTAGAATATGGATATCATATGGATGATATAGCTGATAAAAAAACATTAGATCTTTATCTGTACAAACTTAATGGTTGGAGTTTGGGGACTATGGTGGCAGTGGTGGCAACACAGATTTGGGTCTTTCCAAATCCTAATTAGACCAACTACTGGGGAATCCAAAATCTTCTGGACAACATATCCAGAAACTAATGAAAATGCCTTCACAAACTCCGAGATGAAAGGTGGTCACCATGAGAGCAGGGGTAGGAATGGAGAGCTTTCAGATAATGATGCAAGATTAACAACTGTAAAAAGAAGGTCTGGGTAGGAAGTGTCTTGGTCCACATGCCAGTTGTGAGAAAAATCTGACCTGGCCAATGAGCCACCCCTCAATGGAGTCCTGAAGTGGACAGAAGTCAAATGAACCTAGGACTCCATATCAGGCTTAGTCTTCGGCTGGGTGCAGCCTGGAAGAAGCAGGGCTGTAGAGCCCAAAAGAAACAGGCCTTGGTCTGTATGTGATGGAACTAATAGGGTTACAGCTGGAGACTGAAAGTCAGCTATACTCCCCATAAAATGCTTCCAAAGAGATTCGAGCAAAGCACTTTAATGGCAGTAGCAATCTACCCATTACAACTCATACATGCACTTAGTTCTAAGTTCTTGTATGGTTTTCTGGGGCCTCTTTCTGAGGAAAGTTACTGACTCCTTTTTTTCCACTGTTGTAATTGGGACCACAACGGGGTAGGAATTCCAAGATAACCTTTTAAAAAGATAGATATGCTTCAGATATTGGAACTTAATTTCTCTTTTTCTTAGAACACTGACACTAGATATGACTTGCCATATGTGACCATGAGGTAAACAGTGATAAGAATGTAGAAAATACATGAAGGGAAAAGAGGGCATTGTAAAAATTAAAATAAGTATATCTGATGAAGCTAAACACAGAAGTTCCAGTCTCTATGATTCCAAAAATCTGAATATTTAAGATAAAAATATAATTAATGGAGAATTAAAAGTTAAAACTAGACAGATGAAGTAAAAATTGAATTCAAGCATATCCCCAAAACGTTATAATTATGCAAAGGAATTATAAGATAGAAAACACAAAATAGAATTTGAACTATAGAGATAAAAAAATGGTCCATTAGGCTTCTAATAATCATTTCAGAAATTTACAGACAACTTAATATACCATTTCACAAGACAATACCAATAATTTTTCAGAACTAACTTAAAATAATGTGTTATCCAAGTAAATAACAACAAAACTGTAATGGGTTTCAAATGGGTCAAAAGCTAATTTCCACTAAGACAGAATCAAAATGACTGACTTAGCAAATAAAAGGATGGTGGTAATAAATAACATTTAGTGATAACATTCTGATCACAGCAAGCAAAAATGTGTTATTTTAATAAAATCTTAAAAGTGCTGAAGGGAATTTACTATGAAAATTATGAATATAATTTTATTCCAGCTGCACTATTATTAAATAATGTAAGTGAAATTAAAATTTTAGATGTAATGAAAGCCAGATAATATGCCATCCAACTCAGCAAGCAGGAGAGGAGACCCAGAGAGAAAGAACGGGGTATAAGAAGTAAAGAAAATGGTAAAATCTATGGAAATAAATATTTAAATATAAATATAAATATATAACATCCGTATGTTATATGTATGTAACTACTCTGTAAATATATTGACAATAACGCAGTGTGGGATGGTTAAAAATACACTTTAAAACCGCATTAGTTTAAGTCTTTCAAAATACTATTTTCTAGCACTACAAGAGAATAAAAATATCTATTATTTCGACATCCTCTAAAGATTGTTTTAATAACTAAAATAATCTCAAAAATCTCTGTCAAATTGATAGAATCAAAAAAAATGAATAGAATACAGAACACTTATTTTGGAATAGATCGCAGCATATGGATATTTTAGGTAAGGCATTTGTTGGGCAGGGTATCCTATGCGTGGTAGGATGTTGAGTAGCATCCCTACACATACCTCGTTGATGCTAGTAGCACCCCTCACTGTCACTGCTGGGACAACCAAAAATAGCCTCACTTGAGAACCAATGATCTAAAATAAAGCAGAAAAGGAGAAAAAGAAAAGATGATCAATAGAAACAGTATACATGTTAAGGACAATTTCACATATATTAGCGATCATAATGTAAGGTTTAAAAATCACTCATTTAAACAGACTCTTGAAATGTATTTTTAAAGTTACAGCAATACACTGTTTAAAAAAGTCTTACCTAAATCATGATTCAGAAGGGTAGAAAATCAAGGAATGGGCTGAGAAAAATTGTAGACAAATCTATAAACGAAAGGCAATATAATAATCTCATGAGGATTTAAACAGAAGAGTATAGAAATAAAGGACAGTATCTAAATATAATTACTCATCAAGATATAAAAAGCATGTATTGTAACATACCTTTTATAATAGACTAAAAATTTTAATACCTGAATGTTAAAATTCAAGTAATAAAAGTATATTTAACATCAATTTGTCTCAAAATGATCCAGCCAGGAGAAAAAATAAGTATTAAGAACACTGATTTAACAGCAGTTTATACAGAATACATATTAATATTCTACAATTATAAATACATATTTTATAACACGAAGTACAAAATGTATATATCTATATCTACATATATAGCAACAAATATGCATTCATATGATGACATAGATAGATCCTAACATGTTAGTAATAACCCCACAACCACTATCAAACATAACCCTTTTCCAAAATGTGATCATCTTTTAGGGCACAGAAAGTCATATTTATAAGAAATGGTGACAAAAATAGTAGTCACCACCATACAAATCCTCTTCTTTAAAAATAATATAATTCAATTAAAAAATCACTGATTTTAAAAAGCCCCTCCCCATCCTGTTGCATTTTGGGAACTTAAAAATAAATACATCTAAAAAGCTCTTCCAGTAAAAATGAAATCATAATTGGAATTACAAAATAATTGTAGATACAAAAAAATGAAAGTAAGAGCATGCTTCTTCCCCTAAACCCTCTACTCCTATTTTCATGGTTGAGGAAGAGACCCACACATTGGTATAACACCCAGCTTCCTCATTAGTCATTCAGTCCATCAAAAGCTAGCAAAAGAAAGCACAGAGCTAGAGTAGCTTTTCTCCTAGAGGAGCAACTAAAACCCTCTTATAAAACAACTGGGATTAAGCCCAATTCTCCTAGAAACTTATAGTCCTCAGGATAGGACTGAACACGGGGCCAAAACCTTACTTGCCCTTGGACCTCTACATACCCAATGAAGAAGAGAAACCCAGAAACTCCCTGGGTCATATGCCATATTACTCAAATCCTTCCTACCAGTATCTGCAAAAATCCATTAGAACAAATCTCATTATGTCTTTGTTTATCTCAGTTACCAAGAAACTTCCTAAACTGCCATGTTATCTTTCTGTTTTTACACCTGAATCCAGTAAAGCTTTATACATCTCTATTATTTCTCCTTTTGCAGTCTTAGATCAACTTTTTAAAATGTTTTACTCTATTCCTTGAAATTCAATGTTATGCATAAGAGTTTTGCATAAAATCTTTATACCGTCAACATATTACCTGAATGGTCCTTTCATTCATTTTGTTCAAATTGCAATTCAACTATCATCAGGATGCAGTAATTAGTATGTGAATTCCCTCATAGTGTCTCTCATCGATGGCTTTATTTTTCTCAGTTGTAGCTTTATTTTTCTGAGTCCTTATATCACTGTTTTGTAAATGAACTAGGTATTCTTTTATTTTTTCATTTTTATTTGGTAAATTTTATTTATTTATTTTTGAGAGAGAGAGACACTGAGCACAATTTGGGGAGAGGGGCAGAGAGAGAGGGAGAGAGAATCCCAGATGCAGAGCCTGACGAGGAGATTGAACTCATGAACCAGGAGATCATGACCTAAGCCGAAATCAAGAATTGAACACTCAATCAACTGAGCCACCCAGGCACCCTCGTATTCTTATATTTCCAAAATAACATTTAGAACATATTCCCACCTTTTTGGTAGCCATGTTCAAATATAATCCCCCATAATTCTCATCTCTTGGTATTCACACTTTTGTGTAGTCCTCTTCCACAATGTGGGAAGTGATAAAAGTGTGAGTTTCAGAGTAGGTCATTAAAGACTTTGAACCCTCTGCCTTTTTTTTCTCTTGAATCACTTGCTGTGAATCTGGCAGTCATGTCCTGAGGACCCATAGACCAGCTCTACAAACAAATCCACAAGTCCACATTTTGACTAACTGAGATTTTCCTCCACCCACCAGCGTCAACTTGCCAATCATATGAGTGAGCAATTTTAGAAATAAATCTTGCAGGTCCAATAAAAATAACTCTGATGACCCAGTCAAGGATGACATAAAAATTGCAACATCATAAGAGAGATTCCCAAGGCAGAAACATGAAGAAATGGTACTTTTAAATGCCTGATCAACTCTCATAAATATTTGCTGTGTTTTTATGGTCCTAAATTTTTATTTAATTGCTGTACAGCAAAATTTAATACAATCATTTTTCCTAAAATCTCCAGCTCTGTTTCTCAGGTCATCAAGCTATATTAACCACCACATCTCATTGCCATTAGCATATGCTGGTCCTGGGATGTCACCCTTGATTTTGTAACGATTTTAGCTACTCTTTCACTTTTCCTCTTTTACATACCACTTTGATAGTAATTCTTGGAAGCTTTGATATATACACAGATAATCCTTTCTATACTCTAGCCATTCATTCTTTAAACTTTGATCCTCCAATTATTTTGTCCATATCCTTCCTTTAGCCACTTACTCCAATGGTTATGCCAAAGAGTTTACAATTGTCAATTACTGTAATTTCTCTATAGTTTCAATTTCATGTATCCTAATCTGTGACCATCAGCTCCTCTCTAACTCAGTGTAGTGCCCAATGCCCGCAATTCCTTAACCTTTTTAAAATCTATAATCCATGATTCCCTCCTGACTTCTCCCATTCTTCAGTCTTTTGATGGCCTAAGCTCTGACTTGTACTAGAGTACAATATGCAACACAAAAGTCCTTGTGAAGGTCAATGATGATATCTCAGTGCTTAGTCCAAAAGGTAAATTTTCACATTTACACGTCTCACATTTCAAACTTCCCATGGCCTTTGATACAACTGATAGCTCCTTCCTTGATGCACTTTTTTCATTTTAGTTTCAAAACACCAGATTCTCTTTGTGTTCTTCTTGACTAGTTGTTCTTTTAAAATCTTTGTTTGGTGGTTTCTTCTCTTTTATCTGAACTTACCTAAATTCTTTAGGGTTCTGCCTTTGGTACTCTTTTCTATGTGTGTTTTTTGGAGGTAGCATCCATTCTAATGATTTTAATAACATCTCTATGTTGACAAATTCCAAATTTATTTCTCTATCATAAACTTCTCTTGAACTGTAAAAAATCCCAACTACCTACTTCACATTTCAAGTTAGATGTGCACAACTTTTCTCATACTCAACACATTAAAAACCAAAATTCAAAATATTTTCTTCCTTTGCATACAGATCACCTCTTCTCCACTGCTAATCATCCATACATTTGGCATGTATTGTGGAATCATAACTGTGTACTCTATTCCTCTGTCACACCATATCCAGTCCATTAGTACATCCTATATTCTCTACTTTGAAAATGTATACAAGTTATGTCCAATCTCATTATTGCTACCAGCTGTTCACAGACACCATTATCTCTGAAAACATTTCTGATTCTTCCCTATGTCCCTTTAATCTGTACTTAACAATAGCCAGATTTATTATCTAGTTATGTAGTCTTGGCTAACTTCTGGACTAACTCTTCTTCAGTTTTTGTTTAAATGCCACCTTTTCAGTGAGACATGCTCTACCTTTCCTATCTGACATCTCATTGGATCACCACTTCCCTCCCAATCTCTTATCCTCACTTGTTTTAGATTGTCTATGGCACTCTTCACTTTCTAACATAATCATGCGATTTTATTATTTTTGTTCTTTTTATTTCTTATTCTTTCCACTGCCCCCACCACCAAAAAAAAAAAAAAAAAAAAAAAATACTGTGAGCTCCATAGGGGCAGGGGCAATTCTGTTTCTGTTTTTTAATATTGACATATCTCAAATATCTAAAATGATTACTGTCAAAAATTAGACAATACATAAATATCTTAAATAAGTTAATAAAGTATTGCAGGTCAAACTGAAGGATGTTAGTAACTATTTAGAATGTAATCTTGCTATGTGAATACATGTAACAGAAGCAGTTGAAAGATTGAAAATACATTAAGCATTAAAATAAGTAATCTATAAAACAGGAAAGTTAAGTGACTAAAAATGCAGATATCATTGTAGTAGAATAAAAACTATTTCTGTGAAATATGAATAAAATAGGTAAACTTTTTATAGTCAAAATCAATGAAAGTGTATGTTCATATGTAATGTTAGGAATAAAAATGGAAACATAGAGGTAAAATATAAATGACAAAAAAGAATATTATGCCAACAGCTTTTTGAAAATTGAGGTGAGACAGATATCATCAAAATATTAACTTATTGAAGACCAAGAAAACCTAACTATATCAATAGATAAAACAGAATTAACACATAATCCTAAACTATGACAAACAACAAAAAAACTCAGATGATTGAAAGCTGAATTCTTTCTTTCTTTCTTTTTCTTTCTTTCTTTCTTTCTTTCTTTCTTTCTTTCTTTCTTTCCTTTTATTTATTTATTCTGAGAGAGAGAGAGAGAGAGAGAGAGAGAGCACAAGTGAGGGAGGGTAAGAGAAAATCCCAAGCAGGCTCCGTGCTGCCAGCAAGGAGCTTGATGAGGGGCTTGAACTCACGAACTGTGAGATCATGACCCGAGCCAAAATCAAGAGTTGGACACCCAACCAACTGAGCTACTCAGGTGCCCCAAGAAGCTGAATTTTCTAAATTCTTCTGAAAACAAGTACCCCTATAGATCACAACAGAAACAGAAATAAAGATACGCAAGTCAGTTTTTGAGACTGATATGACTATCATAAACTACTGGCATTCTATATAAGAAAAACCAGAGAGTTCCTTTAAAGTATTAAAAAAATATATTAGGCAAAAAATCCAGCATTTAAAAAAAGCAATCTACTCCAAGGAGAGGTTATTTCAGAAATGCAGGAATGCTTCAGTGTTCAAGAAAAAAATAAAAATTTTACAAAGGAAAATTTTATTCAATCAGTACATTATTAGAAAAAGTTCGTTATTCATTCATGATAGAAATATCTAAGAAACTAAAATTGGAAGGAAAAATCTTAACCCCTCCCCAAAATAACATGTCAAAAACTTTAATAAATATAATGTCTAATTTAGAAACTCTAAAAGCTAATTGATTAATGTCCAAGTCAAGAAAAGAACACTACCTCCTGAGAAACTCTTGCATGTGACTAAAAGTATAAATATATAAGTATACATCCATATGTGAACAAATGACTAATATATGACATAGGAAGAATAATGTGTGTACTTGATAAAATATATCTGTACACAATGACATGGATAGATGCTAAAAGCATAATGATATCAAAAATATCTAAAATGCATATATAATCAATATATTAAATCAATAAAATTACATAAAAGCCCTTTATGCACATTGACTGTTACCCATCATTTGTTACATCATTAAAAATATATACATTTTTACTTTTTCATTTCAAAAGATGTTTATTTAATCATAAATAGTTTAGGACTTAATGCTTCACTTTTTCTTTGAGTATGAGTCTATTGTATAATTCCATATAGGTTTCTTTTCTATTTTATAATACACAGCATTATAGACAATTTCCAGTTTATTTTATTTACAGCAAGAATTTAAAAACATCTCCATATCAATCCAAGTATAATATAAGATGCTTCTAGATTTGTATATGTTCCCCCAATTTTATGAACGTGTCTTTCTTGTGCTAAACTTTTTAGGGGGGATTTTTCAAAACATGAAATTTAGTTGTAGGAAAAAAGTATTGTTTATTTGCATTTCCTGCATTGTATAATACTTAATTAAGTTGAATAAATTCAGATGAAGTATATATGACATAAATAGATTTAGAATAAAAATGTCAAAGCTTTGTTAAAACTACAACCCATTTGGTGAATGAAGTAACATTAGCAGGGAGTACATTATGAACTGTGAGCATTCAATATTCTGTGGAAACAATGTATTTTACACAGGTGAGGAAAACTACTTGCTAAAAATCAGCAAATAGCTTTATCAGCGGTTAATAGAGCATCTGCTATATGCTGCTGACAGATACATATATAATTAGTAAAAATATAAATATATAAACTGCAGAGATACAAATAAAATTCAGGAGAATGCTTGCTTCTTTGGAAGTCAAATTAATGTGGTTAAGGAGGGACACAGAAAATTCCTGTGTTACTAATATTTGGTTCCCCAAAGAAAGAAAATTAAATTATAAACCAAATATGGTGAAATGTCAATATTCTAAAATTACACTGTATGAGAAAATGGATTCCATTTTATGCCTATGTATTTAAATTTTACTGAAAAGAAAAATAAAGGAAAATCACCCATGATCTTACCATTTAAGGAGTGAATATGATTAAAATATTAGATTGTGGCACCTGGATGACTCAGGCAGTTGAGCATCTAACTCATGATTTCAACTCAGGTCATAATTCCAGTGTCATGGGGTTGAGCCCTGCATCTCTGTCTATCTCTATCTCTCTCTCTCTCTCTCTCTCTCCATAAAAAAAGGTATAAAAATATAGAATATATTTCTTATATTCTAGATAAAAGTTTAAACATATATAAATATAAATAATCATTCACAATTTGTAGTAAATAGATTATATTTTCTCTTGCCCTCATAGATCAGTGAAACCTAATTTAAAATCTTACTTGGTTACTAGCTCAGGAAAGTGTCATTTAAAGCTGAATTAAAACAATAACAGAGACCAAATTCTACTTTCTTATGATTGACATCATGCAAAAAGAATCTTTGGAAAGCCATGGCTAAACACAATCATTTAGGAGTCAAAACTCAGGCGCCATCTCCATAGGGTGGGGCTGCAGACTTCACAGGATTCACATCACCTGTCCAGGAATCTGTAAAGTCTATTTCCAAAACATTTCAGGTGATACTTTTTAAAGGCCTCACTAAATCTTTACACCTTTGTATGCAAGAGTCCAGACCATCACAAAGAATCCATTCTAACACCTATTACTACAGCAACAAGTTACAGTTTTCAGTAATTATAACACCCTTATGAAGTTCACAATTTTAATTAGGCTCATACTATTCACTGACATGTGAGTAACAAAAATGATTCTAAAGCCTATGCTTCAAGTGAGGACTCTCCATTGTAGTGTGGATTATTAAGGCACTTGACAGCCCCTTTGAAGCTTAAACCGCCATAGACTAACACAGTTTATTCAACCTATTTTTTTCTACATAAGCACTATGTTACTTACAATATTTGAAACTACAAATAATGTTACAATGATAACTTTGCCTAAAGGTATTTCCATTGTATAAGACAGAAATCTTCAGGGTAGATTCCTAAAGTAGGATTTCTGGGTCAAAAGTTACGTTAATGTGTAGTTTTTTTAGGTATTGTCAAATTCCGGCCACAAGGGACGTACCTGCTTGCATTTCCACCTGCAATGTTGACATTGACAGCGCATCAGCACTCTATTTTCATACTTTTAATTTGTTTTCCAATTTGATGGGTAAGAAACAGTATCTCATTGTTTTGATTGAATTTCTTTAAATATGAGTGAGTTTGAAAATGTTTTTATACTTTCAAAACCCATTTTTCTGTCTTTTCTGTTAACTATTCATATATTTTTCTCTTGTTTTCAATCAGGGTTTGCTACTTAATCCATCAGTTTTAAGCCTGTTTTTAACATTAGGAATATTAGTACTTTGTTTTGAATATTGCAAAAGTTTCTTCCCAATTTCACAGTTTTCACTAATTATTTTATGTTGATTTTCACAAGGCAGAAGCTTTAAATTTTTTTTTTTTACATACTCAAATTCATTAATCTTTTTACTTGTTGCCTCTGGATATTTAAAATCTTGGATAGAAATCATTTCCCTGCCCTGAGATTTAAGAGAATTTCACCCATATTTCATTGTCATATGTGTATGGTTGTATGTTTTTGACATTTGTAACTCTAACTGGATTTTTTTCTTTACACATGACGTGAGATAGGTGTTTTTATTAAAAATAACTACCAAGATGTTCAAGAATTTTAATTAAAAGTCTGAATAGCCAAAGTAATCTTCAGAAAGAATAAAGCTGGAGGCACCATGCTTCCTGATTTCAAAGCATATTACAAAGCTATAATAATAAAAACAGCATGGTATTGACATAAAAACAGATACATATTTCAGTGGAACAGAATAGAGAGCCCAGAAATAAACCCATACATACATTATCTATTAACTTTGACAAAAAAGCCAAGGATATACACTAGAAGAAAAGTCTCCTTAATAAATCGTCTTTGGAAAACTGAATAGCCCCATGCAAAAGAATGAAACTGGACCACTATTTTGCACCATACACAAAAGTCAACTTGACATGGATTAAAGATTTGAATGTAAGGCTTGAAAACGTAAAACTCCTAGAAGAAAATATAGGTGGTATGCTCCTTATCGTAGGCCTTGGCGATTATTTTTTGGATTTGCCACTACAAGCAAAGACCACAAAAGCAAAAACAAACAAGTGGGACTATATAAAAGGCGATCAGTAACAAAATGAAAAGCCAACTCACAGAATTGGAGAAAATATCTGCAAATCATATAATAAGGGGTTAACATCTACAATGTATTAAAACCTCATATAAATCTATACCAAAAAAAAAAAAAAAAACAAACAACAAAAACCCAATCTAATTAAAAAATGGGAAGAGGAGATGAATACACATTTTTCCAAAGAAGACATACAAATGGCTAATAGGTACATGGAAAATGCAAATCATGAAAATGCAAATCAAAACCATGATGAGATGTTACCTCACACCTGTTAGAAAGTTTTTATCAAAAACAAACAAAACAAAACCTACAAGCATTGGTGAGAATGTGGAGCACAGGGAACCTCTGGTGGGAATGTAAATTGGCACAGGCACTATGGAAAACAGAATGGAGGTTACTCAAAAAATTGAAAATAGAAATACCATATGATCTAGTGATCCCACTTCTGGGTATTTAACACAAGAAAATGAAAACACTAACTCAAGAACTAACTCTCTCTCCCTCTCTCTCTCTTTATATTCAGCCATAAAAAAGAAGGGAATCTGGTATTTGCAACAACATAGATTGAGCCTGAGGGCATTATGCTAAGTAAAACATCAAGCAGAAAAGGAAAAAATACCATATGTTCTTAGTTATATGTAAAATGTTTAAAAGAAAAAAAAGGAATATACACAGAGAACAAATTGGTAGTTGCCAGAGGGAGGGTGTGAGGATAGTTGAAATGGGTGAAGGGGGTCAAAGGGTACAAAATTCTGGTCGTGAAATAAATAAGAGATGGGGATGTAGTGTACAACATTGAATATACTTAATAATACTGTATTATATATTTGAAAGTTGCTAAGAGAGTAGATCTTAAAAGTTCTTATCACAAGAAAAATGTGCATAACTTTGTGTGGTAGCAGATGCTAACTAGACTTGTGTGGTGTTCACATGACAGTTCTGAATATACATACGTCAAATCATCATGTTGTACACTTGAAACTAATATGATATTATGTCAGTTGTATCTGAAAAAAAATAGTGGAAAAAGTCTAAATTATATCAGACCTCAAGAAAATATTGGGGGCTCCTGGGTGGCTCATTCGGTTAAGCGTCCGACTGGGGCTCAGGTCATGAGCTCACGGTTCTTGAGTTTGAGCCCTGTGTCGGGCTCTGTGCTGACAGCTTAAAGCCTGGAGCCTGCTCTGGATTCTGTGTCTCCCTCTCTCTGACCCTCCTCTGCTTGCTCTCACTCTATCTCTCTCTCTCAAAAATAAATAAACTTTTAAAAACATTAAAAAAAAGAAAATATTGGAACTCTATTGATTACATAATTAGGACACGCTTCCCGTCTAAAATGGAAGGAGAGAGAAAGAATAGGGGAGAAAAAATAAAGCTTCAGTCAAACCACTATATAAATATACAACCTCCAGAACTTAATATTCCAAGTTCCCTTTGGCACAAAGTAGTGGTATGGGGGTCAGAAACACGTGTGCAATAATTCTTTTTTAGAAGCCTATTGTTGACATTTGGTATGTGCTCAGGGATGAGATACCTAGAAAGAGTGTTTCAATATTACAGGGGAAAAAAAGCCAGACAAGCTACAAATTCACAACTTTCCTAAAACCTATTTAGGCAATGAGGTTTCCAGCTAACAAATAGAGCAAAATTTGAAGAGATGACCACAGGGAAAGATTGGACGCAAGCACTGTTACCAGACAATGAGAGACAAGGAAGCGTTTATTCGGCATAGGTTGTGAACTGGTCGACATCAGGCATGTATTGCTGAGGGAGCGTGAAGCCCTTGTGGCCACAGAAACTGGTGAGTCTACTTCCTCTTTAGGGTTTTCTCCTTGAGCCCCATCAGGTGCTCCTGGAAATTACTGGATAAAGTTGTACAAAAACGCCCTTAATGTTGCAGACTTAGAGGAAGAATGGCAGCTACTGCATGAAGGGTACGTAATTCTACTTCTTTCTCTCTCCATTCTATCCCTTCTGGAAGAAAATTTTCAATATGTTGACGTTAAGAGCCATAAGTACTATCACTATTGGGCACTGAAGTAAACATATTACATCAAAAGGAAAGGAACAGAAACACAAAACTAAAAACAAAAACTTGCCCCTGGAAGAGGAACGGAAATCTAAGAGATGGGCCCAGAAATACATCTAGAGAAGGGCAGGGGCACAGATAAAATTCATAGCTGAGACTCAGGGACCTGGTGCTTATCTAAGACAAAGGCTAAATCAAAAAAACAAAGTACATTCTCCCCTCAACACCAGGCTAACAAGAGTTGAATACTGTATTTGAGTTCTCCTGAGAAAAGACCCAATAGAGTGTGTACACAGTGCTTCCAGATTGCAGAATTTTCTGATTAAGTTTTCAGGCACAGAACAACTGCTTTCTGCTCTGTCTGCTTCTCACTCCCTGCAATAGACCTTTAGGGGTTGTCCAATGCCTTATGTGCACGATTGCTTATAAAATATTAGGTTCATGCATTTTTTATAGTTCTTTTTTTCTCCATGATTATAATGCCTCATGCACTGGCAGTGTGGTAGTGCTGAACTGTGTATAATTATTACCTCCCTGACTCACTTAGAACTCAGTAAGACCTACGTTACTACTTTCTCTTTAAATTTTAAATATTTTTCAGGAGTCAGAAAATGATTAGACTCTCTAAAGCATAATATCATTGATGAATCTGGGGCTCTTTCAGTGTCTTAATCTATTCTCTGAGATCTTAGCCCCTTGATTTCTGGTTCTCTTTGATGTTTTCTGACACCTTTGAAGAGCTGTTAGTTTGTTTTCAATTATTTTTTAAGTTTACTTATTTTGAGAGAAACAGAGACAGTGTGAGTAGGGGAGGGGAGAGAGAGAGGAAAACAGAGAATCCAAAGCAGGCTCTGTGCTGCCAGTGAACTCGCTGTGAGATCATGACCTGAGCTGAAACCAAGAGTCAGACATTCAATCAGCTGAGCCATCCAGGTGCCCCTGTTTGTTTCAATCTTTAATTTTTTTTTTTTAACGTTTATTTATTTTTGAGACAGAGAGAGACAGAGCGTGAACAGGGGAGGGGCAGAGAGAGAGGGAGACAGAGAATCTGAAACAGGCTCCAGGCTCTGAGCTGTCAGCACAGAGCCCGACGCGGGTGTTTCAATCTTTAAACCCAGGTTTTATTAGTTAGTGGTGGAGATTTAGTCTTACATTTTGCCAAGGTCATTGATGATGTTTATTCTAGTGATGCCTTTTTTTCTATTAAATCTTTGTTCTTGTGTATGAAATTGTTTCTTGGTTACTTTTGTTATATTGCTTTTGCATTCTGTTCACTCTTCTTAAATTTTGGTGAGTCTCAAATGAGTGCATTTTTCATACATTTTAATTTGTTTGTAAATACTTAGTGATTCAAAACATGGTTTTCCTTTACTAATTGTTACTGAAGCAGTATATATGTGTGTGGAGGAGTGAAATATGGGATATACAGCCACAAGAGGTATATTCCATTTTACCTCCAATGATGGTGAATTTATTGCTGAAAATTATGCTTTAGTATTTGATCATTTAGAATCTTGACTTCCTCATGCCTACTGGATCTAACAAAACCTAATCATGTGTCTTTGCCCTCTCCTAACCACATAACTGAAATTATTACTCATGACTAAAAGACTATTTTATTGTTAAATCCTTATTCTGAGGAGATGTGAACAGTGGGAAAAAATTACCAGAAATGATTCTGATAATATAATAAATCTTTCCTCCAAAAGATATATCCAAATCCTAATCCCTGGATTATCATATTTGGAAAGAAGATGTTTAAAGATGTAATTAAGTTTGAAGTGAGGGTATCATTCTGAACTATCCAAATGGGCACTAAATGAGTAGGAGAAAAACACTGACAGAAGATAAGACATATGGAGGAGAAGGAATGTGAAGACAGAGGCAGAATCTGACAGGGATGTGAATGTCAAAGAATACCAAAGAAAGTTCAGAGCCACAAGAAGCTGGAAAATGGGGAAGAAAATAGATTCTTTCCTAGAGACTTTACAGGGAGTACATACCTGCCAATACCATGATTTTGGACTTCTGGCATCCAGAACTATGAAAGAATAAATTTCTGTATTTTACATGCCCTCAAATTAGGGTAATTTGCTATATAGTATTCCTAAGAAAGTTACCTTCCTCTGTCTGGAGATATTACTTCTAGTTTTTGAGTATCTGTGACCAATCATTTTTTCCCCCAGTATATCATCCTATATACTTAGAAAAAATTTGTTAACTTCTTCAATATTATCTAATCCACTGGCTATTTTTCAGAGATGCCTCATGAAATCTGGGCCATTGAGTGACTTTATCACTTAGAAACAGAAGAAAAGGCTGTCTGTCATAGTGCTCAATCCACTAACTTGAAACAATCTTTACCATATTCTGAATATACTAATTCTAATCCATTTACTTAATAGTTAATATATTAAAATCAAGTTATTCAGCAGTGCCTGGGTGGCTCAATCAGTTAAGTGTCCAACATCAGCTCCGGTCATGATCTTGCAGTTCATGAGTTTGAGTCCCATGTCAGGTTCTGTGTCTCCCTCTCTCTCTGCCCTTCCCCAACTCATGCTCTGTCTCTGCCTCGCTCTCAAAAATAAACATTATAAAAATTTTTTTAAAAACAATAAAATAAAGTTATTCAGAAGGAATTTTAATTTTGATTTCTAATATTTGCTCAATTTTATTTATTTTTTAAATTTTAATTTTTTTAACCTTTATTTATTATTGAAAGAGAGAGACAGGGCATGAGCAGGGGAGGGGCAGACAGAGAGAAAGACACAGAATCTGAAGAGGCTCCAGGCTCTGAGCTGTCAGCACAGAGCCTGTCATGGGGCTCGAACTCACAAACCGCGAGATCATGACCTCAGCCGGTCGGACGCTTAACTGACTGAGCCACCCAGGCGCCCCTCAATTTTATTTTTAATGGTTAATTTTCATTTTACTTAGATTGCTTGAATAAAAAAATGGATTATCATATAACACGTAATAAAAATACTACAACTAGTTTTCTGCTCTAGTGTGTCCCTTTCTTTATAATACATGTTTATTACTCCAACTGTGTATGAAGGAATGAAAAGTATAGAAATGAAATATTACTACTAAAAAATAATTGAAATACTACTGTAAATAAAGCGTATGGCCATCATGCTATCCAACTTAATAAGAAATTTGCTTAAGAAGGCATTTCCATCAGAATTGATATGAAAGTGTTAGCATATTTCACTAAGTTTCACTTAAAGCTACTTTCATTGCTGATGCAAAAAAAGGGGAGATAAAATTAAATAAGTAAATTATTTTCACAAGTTTCAGGGAGATTTATATTATCAAGATCTTTCTTAAGTTTCATTTTACACTCTGGAGTTTTCAGAGCTTTTATTTTTAAATACATGACAGACAGGATTCGGCCTCAGAAGACTGTGCTTTGACACTATAAATCGGTCATATCACACACACTGAGATTTATCATCATTTACAGTCATTTTATACTCAAGTTAGAAGTTTAAAGCATGGTTGTTAACACTTGTATTATAGACTTTTTAGAAACCCCTAGGGTTTGTCAGTCAGCTATGCAAGTTGAAACAGTAAATAACTAACTCAATTGCTGGGACAGAAAAGACATGTTATTTTTGTAGAGTTTAACAACCAAGACAAAAAATTACTGGTCTCATGATAGAAGTTTAAGTCTTATAATTAAGCTTACTACCCTGTGACCTTGGATGTGAACTGTCCAAATGATGTTGAAAACAGTTGCTGACTCATGTGTTCCAAGTGCCACAGAGAGAACATGACAGTGAAAACTAGTAAAAAACTCTGCCTGCCTGAAGGTATTATAAACAATGAATCATAGGAATCTAACCCCAAAACCAGGAGCACACTGTACACACTGTATGTTAGCAATTTGACAATAAATTATATTGAAAATAAATTTAAAAAATAAAAATAATAAAAATAAAATAAAAAGCAAACATCAGGGATGCCTGGGTGGCTCAGTCGGTTGAGCATCCAAATTCAGCTCAGATCATGATCTCGTGGTTTGTGAGTTTGGGCCCCACATCAGGCTCACTTGCTGTCAGTGCAGAGCCCGCTTCAGATCCTCTGTGCCCCTCCCCACCCTCCCTCCCTCTCTCTCTCTCTCCTCTCTCACTCTCTCTCAAAAATGAATAAATTAAAAAAAATAAAAGCCATATACCAACATAAATGAATAATTCACAGTGATTCTAAATGGTTAAATGTGTGAAAAGAGAGAACTATAGTAAGGAAAGTAATTAAGATTCAACTATTAGCTGGGCCCATTTCTTAACCCAGAAAAAGCTGACGTAATATTGTTAAGTGAAAGTTTACAATCACTTTAGCAGCGATGGAGAATTAAACTCCATTAGTCTTATTTCAAACAAGGCTTTATATCATATTAAGGAGTGAATAAACATGCTTTAAAAGAGCTTGTTTCTGAGAAGTATAAGATCATTAAACAAACACTCAACAATCTGATTTGTAAATACTTTCTAGACAACACTTGGTCTCTCTGCAAGAACATGTTTACAGACCATTTTTTTTCTAGAAGCCTGGAGGCTATCATGTGTAGTAGTGGAAAAAGACCAAGAAATGAATCTCTTGGGAAAGTGGAATAGAGGATACATATCAACTGTTAGACACTGAATATGAATATCTATACATATATTATCAGATTTTACATATATCCCTTGATTACAAAAATAAGTAACTTTTTTTTACTGTTTATTTATTTTTGAGATAGAGAGAGAGAGAGTGCATGATGGAGGTAGGGGCAGAGAGAGAGGGAGACAAAGGATCCGAAGAGGGCTCTGCACTGGTGGCAGAGAACTCTATACAGGGCTCAAACCCATGAACCATGAGGTCTTGACCTGAGCCCAAGTCAGTGGGTTAACCAACTAATCCACCCAGGCACCCCTCAAATAAGTAAGTTAACTGAATCCTTAATTGAGGAATCTTACAGTAACCAAAAAAGCAATTCCACAGTATAACTCCTGAACTTCAGCCATCATCAGGTCTTAATCTGACAAATCACAATATACAACTTTGTTCCATACTCCAATTGTGATGTTGTTTGGAGTTAATACAGTTTAGTGCTTAATGCTGGCACAGCTCCTTCAAGAGCCAGGTTATGAGGTCCCAACAGGTGAGAGGTCCCTAGCTCTCCTGTGCCTGAACCAACCAGCAGATAGAACACTGCAAGCATTTCGCTACTCCCAGTGCTTCTTTCTGCCTAGTTGTTAAGTAGCTAGTGATATAAGGGGATCATCACAGCAAATGTTTTTATACTTTACATCCCCTACTCCCCAAACCGACTGTTGCTCATATGAGTCCTTTAGTCTGAAACCTATCTTGCTTCCTATGGGTTCTAGATAATTGAAGATCAGATGCAAGAATATTGCCAAATATACCCTAAAGTTTTATGTTTTGTTTTTCAAATATAAGACTACTTACAGACTTGCAATGTAGAGACTACATGTCAAAAAATATATACATGTTATAAAGTAAACAATGGTATTAGTTGTTTTTGTCATAGTTATTGTTTTATTCCATTCTGGCTTAGCAACATTAGAGATTTAACATTTAGAAATCTTTGTGTGTTTATGATTTTTTAAGAAAATTTTAAATGTTTATTTATATTTGAGAGAGAGAGAGAGAAACAGAGCATGAACAGGGGAGGGGCAAAGAGAGACAGAGACAGAATCTGAAGTAGGCTCCAGGCTCTGAGCTGTCAGCACAGAGCCTGACAAGGGGCTCGAACTCACTAGCTGTGAGATCATGATCTAAGTCGAAGTTGGATGCCTAACCCACTGAGCCACCCAGGAGCCCCTATTTAATGTTACTTTATTAAGTTGAATATTATTAGAAATTTTGATAATCATAAGTGTAACTATCACAGACTTTTAATTTTATAAATAACTTTCCATTAAAATTTTTGTATTTAGCATTAGAGGAGTTCATCACATTAGAAAGCAGTTAAAATAATTGTATTTCTCATGATAAAATTTTTTAAATAACTGATAAAAATAATATATGTCCCAAATAAATGTTCATCCACTCTTTATTACATGGGTTCACTGTAGATTTTGATATTTTTGATTTTCATTTTTTCTCCCCAAACATCGTCAAAACATACCTATTTTAAATCTTATTTAGTAAATTCTTTAATAATCTCCTTAATTTAACGATTTCTTTAATTTAATAATTTGTTTAATTATTCAATGTTAGATCCTCATTCTAGTTTTTCTACTAATTTAAGTACCTCATGAAATCAATTAATTTGAAAACATATGTTGTTGAAGCCTAAGCTGCAAATAATTCAAGCAAATATAAATTTTCAAAAGGAAATAGAACTGTATCAACAAATCAACAGTTACTTACAGGATGAGAAATTACCCAACAGAAAATGATGTGGAAATTAGATAAAATCTTCGGATGGCACACAAGCCACAAAAAAAAAAAAACAGATTTTTATTTCACATGCAAAGTCCTATTTGGAATTATACTGCAGGGTTTACTTTCTTTCATTACATCACATTGCATAGAATATTTTTTTCACAATTTCCATTGCTTCTTTTGTTCTTTTCCATATTCTTTTCATACTCATCTGTGCACATACTGTCAAACAATCTGTTTAAACTCTAGTCTCATCTGAAATTCTAATGTTACTTGGAATAAAGTGGAAAAAATAGCATAGCAGAGCAACTCTGTTCACTGTTTAAGCTGTATTTTAAAGTCCACCTAAGAGCTAGTTGTTACATATTACAATAGACAGGTTTTGCTTCAGAGGCTGATGACTTTTATTGATTAACACTATAGTTGATTTATTGTCTTTCGTCTGTCTAGAGAATGCCTGATTATTTTAGGAATAGGGTGAAGCTTGTTGAAAAACACTTGCCAAATAGTGTCCATTAGAGCATAACAGAGAGGAAGTTACTTCTCTTCTAGTTGGATAAGACTGAATAAGCAGTCCCGTGAACAAATACAAATTTCTGCTCTGGAAATACTGCATACAAGCAAAAGTTTAAGCACTGTGTAATTATAAAAGGATAGATAGTGATGTTTATACAATCCCCACAAAATTCAGTATTTAAGATAGTCTGGGAAAATAATTATGTAGATAAATTCCAGTTATTTTGTTGTTTTTAGTTTGACAGATGTGTAGTGTCTACTGTTATTTTTTACTTTCTTACATGTTTTCTTAGACTATATATAGAGAGAAATCACTATGCATAAAAATAATGGCATCTAACAAATTCTGATTTGTTCTAAAGCATGATTCAAATTTTCAAGTATGTAATTACTGTTAAAAAATCATACATATCTCTTTAAAATAATTTCAGAGATGGTTATAAATTGAGTTTCGGAAATATTAATATGGACTAGACTATAAAGGCAGTAAGAACCATGGACAAACTCCTGATACTCATAAAGCTACTTCCATCTGAATGAGTTAACTTTACAAATAATGGCATATCAATATCAACACCCAACATTATCACTACATAGTGGATCAAAAGATACACTATTATGTATATTTTTTTCTATTGTATAAAGTGGTGATTATTTATCTCACTGCATTCAGGACAGCTATATCCCTAAAAAATTGTAACACTACAAAAACAACACAATTAAATATCCAATACAAGTAAGAAAAATAAAATTTTTAATGTGCCTCAACAGAAAAAAGAAAATCACTTCGAAGGGACACATGCACCCCAATGTTTATAGCAGCACTATCAACAATAGCCAAAGTATGGAAAGAGCTCAAATGTCTATCAGCAGATGAATGGATAAAGAAGATTTGGTATATATATATACAATGGAGTATTATTCAGCAATCAAAAAGAATGAAATCTTGCCATTTGCAACTACGTGGATGGAACAAGAGGGTATTATGCTAAGTGAAATTAGAGAAAGACAAAAATCATGACTTCACTCATATGAGGACTTTAAGAGACAAAACAGATGAACATAAGGGAAGGGAAATAAAAATAATATAAAAACAGGGAGGGGGACAAAACAGAAGAGACTCATAAATACGGAGAACAAACTGAGAGTTACTGGAGGGGTTGTGGGAAGGGGGATGGGCTAAATGGGTAAGGGGCTTTAAGGAATCTACTCCTGAAATCATTGTTGCACTATATGCTAACTAACTTGGATGTAAATTTTAAAAAAGAAAAAAAGAAAAAAAAAAAAAGAAAATCACTAACAAGGTTTACAAAGAAAGGAAATGGACAATGACAATGATGCAGAATGATCTGAAAGGTGATTCTCTTAAAAAAAAGTGACATCTTGGGGCGCCTGGGTGGCTCAGTCGGTTGGGCGTCCGACTTTAGCTCAGGTCATGATCTCACAGTCTGCGAGTTCGAGCCCCGCATCGGGCTCTGGGCTGATGGCTCAGAGCCTGGAGCCTGCTTCCGATTCTGTGTCTCCCTCTCTCTCTGCCCCTCCCCAGTTCATGCCGTGTCTCTCTCTGTCCCAAAAATAAATAAACGTTAAAAAAAAAAAATTAAAAAAAAGTGACATCTTAATAAAGAATTATTGACAAAGAATATAGAAAGAGGTAGAGATGAAGACCTCCCTTATCAATATTTAAATGAATAATTTTTAAAAGTTATATACAAATAATATTTTAAAAGTTATATACAAACTAATATACAAATTCACAAAATCAAGAAGAAAATCATAAGTTACAATTTAATGCTATGATTCTTACAAACAAGGCAGTAAGAAAACTTTTACTTCTGGTTACAAAAGAGTACATTGTAGGATGAATTCTTACTTAAATGGAATTAAGAGTTGATATCCCAATGGTAAGGAAGAAACAAAATGAGACAAATTTTATTTTTTTTGCTAATTTCCCCCAAAGATACTTGCATATCAGGTAAAGATGTGAAGAGCTGAGTAGGAAGTTGTAATTAAGAGAGTAAGAGCCTGCATTCAGAGTCTGAGGAGACACAAGTTGATGTTTATGACATTTATGAATTGAAGTTATAACATCTCGGAGAAAATAAAAAGTCAAAATGAATCTTAAGTTTTGTACCACTTTTCCCTTACAATGTGTTTTTATTTGAGTGTAGCAACTTAAAAAGGCTGAAAATTAGGTATAGTGTAGTAGGTAAGAATCTCAGAAGCCAAACAGGGCTTTTGGCAGATTCTTATGGAGACCACTGTGCATAAAAGGCATAGGATCCTTAGAAAAACAGTAAGGTTTCAGGACAGACCATGAAGGGAGACACATTAAAGGAAGAGCAATTTGGAAATCAACCAATCAAAAAATAAACAAACAAATAAAAACAAAAACAAAACTCCTTAGAATCACCCAATCCAGGAATGATTCTGATCATCATCCCCTTCTCAAAATGCCTCCAGAACCAAAATAAACACTTTTGTAAGGAAGATGACATTACTCAGAAACTCACATGCAATATCTACATTAATACAAAATTAGAATCATACCAGAAAATAAGACCAAGAGAAACACCAGAAAAAAAAAAGAAGAGGAAAGAAGGAAGGATGAAAAAAAGAAAAGAAAAAGGCTCCTAGATGAACCAGATCATCATTATTTTCAAATATTGTCTTTAACCATAATAATAGCATTAATTATAAGGTTAAAATATAAATAAGAAGCAAAATTTCAGCAATAAGTTGAGATTTATAAAATAAATGGAGTGGACCTTCTAAAACTGAAATATATAGTAACTGAAATTATAAATTCAACAGACAAAACTAAGAGCAAATCAGATATAACTGAAGACACAATATTTGAACAGAGTGATAGATCAGTAGGAAAAAAAAAAAAGGTTAGACAGTGGGTCAAATGAAAATATATGATCCAGAAGGAAAGGAGAAAGATAATGGAGTAGTCTATTAGAAGAGATAGCAGAAGAACAGTTGATAAAACTGAAAAAAAAAATGGCAAAAGATATCCATTTACAAAGATTTTAGAAGTTCTATAAAACTCAACAGGAGGAATCTGAGAAAACCACACTTAGAATCATAATGAAACTGTTTAGGAAGAAAATCAAAACAAAAGGCTTAAAAGTAACCAAAAAAACTACAATTCACATTTAAAGGAGCAACAAAATAACTGAGCATTGTATTCACAAGAGAAATAATGCATTTCCATCTTCTAAGTGCTAAAATAACTGGGAATATACTATTTTATTTCCAGTGGGAAATAGCTTTCAGATATGATGGCAAATAAAGGACAGTTTCAGACAAACAGAAACTGGGGAACCCCCGTACCTAGAACCAAGAACAGGACACAGTGGCTGGGCATTTCTGATTTGAGTCATGAGGTGGTATTCAGATATCAGCCAGGGTTGCAGTTATCTGAAGACTGAAATAGGGCTGGATGATCTGATTCTGAGGTGACTCACTCCCACAGGTTTGGAAGTTACAATTAGCTGTTGATGGGAGAACTCAATTGTCCTTGAAAAGGGACTCTCCAATAGATAGCTTATGTGTTCTCACAGCATACTAGTTGGATTCTCACAGACTGAACAAAGCAGGAGTCCAAGAAGACAGCTGGCTTGCCTTTTATGGCATACATTCAGAACTCCAGCACCACTACCTATCTAGTATCCTACTAATTACAAAGTCAGTCCTGTTTCATGTGGAAACGGACTATATAAGGATATAATTAATAGCAGAAGGCAAAATCATTGTAGGTTATTTTTCAGGCTGACTCCTGAATGTATTTGAAAAACAAAAATAAAATGAATAACAAAAATCTAACTCATAATTCGAGAAATGTAAACTAAATCACACTTTGATTCGTTTTTTAACTTCCATTTGTCAGGTTGATAAAAAATTTAAGTATCTATTAGAAATTAAAAATATGGATAACAACATAGTCTGAGCATGAATCTGTGGATAAGCAGGTGTCATATATACTTCAAACCACAGAAGAATTTGTCAACATCTAACAAAAGTACACTAGCATTTAAGTTTTGACCCAGCAAACTCACTTCATAAATTTAGGCTGAAGATACATCAAACAAATTGAAAATATGCATTTCCATACTTATTCAGGCAGTATTATCTGTAATTAAAAACAGAAAAAGAAAAAAAAAAGTAACACAATCCCCAAGGATAAGAGAGTAATTAAATAGACAGTACATCCACATAATGAAGTATTGTGTAGCCTTAAAAAATGATATGATCTCTTTGAAAAGATGGGGAGTGACTTCCAGGAAATATTTTTAAATGAAAGAAGCAAAGTACAAAAGAATATCTATAATGAGTAATTTTTACATTTAATAAAAAAGTGGCAAAAATATAAATGTATTACTCTTTTTCTTGCAAAAATAAAAGGTAAATCAAATACTAATGGTACTGATTGCCTACAAAGAGTGGGTGGCAAGAAGGGTGAAAAGATAGAAGGGTAAGAGGACATTGTCTGTATTCCTTTCTGCACAAGTTTTACTTTTGGACCCATATTACTAGTTTCTATACTAGTTTCTATATATTACCAGTTTATACATCAAAACAAATGGACAACTTTTTTAAAGCTGATTCTGCAGCTGGAGTTTGGAGAATAAAAGTCTGAAACAGCTTTTTTATATGTATGCCATAAAATAAAGTCATTAAAATATTGGTAGACTGGGGTGCCTGGGTGGCTCAGTCAGTTAAGCCTCTGACTCTTGATTGTGGCTCAGATCATGATCTCACAGTTTTAAGATGGAACCCCGGGTTGGGCTCTGTGCCAACAGCATGAAGCCTGCTTGAGATTCTCTCTCTCCCTCTCTCTTTCTGCCCCTTCCCTTCTCTCCCTCTCTCAAAATGAATAAACATAAAAAAAAAAACAAAAAAAAAACCATAGGTAGAGTGATATATAGCATACATTTACAAGAGTGTACATGTATACACACATACATCTCTTTACATGCATGTGTAACATATACATATATTTCATAGTTTGCCTGCCAAGAGAGAGTTCCAAGAAGATCATCCTAGAAGAAGTATTTAACTTTTTATTTATTTGTTTATTTTGTATTTTGAGGCCATTCAGATTTTAAACTTTTTTTATTTGCTTATTTATTCTTATATGTGTACTGTATATAAAAAAACTGACTTTTGTATAGTGATTTTTCAGCATGTGCACACATTTAGAATGTCATTCATTGAAGTAAGTTTCTATGCAGACATTGGTTTTATTGATACATAATTCTACCTTTTACAAATGATTATGTTTTTGCTTTCTAACCTTTATAACATTGTTTTCTTGTTGTATTATGTTGGTTAGAATTAGAAATTAAATATTGAATAGAAGCTCTGGTAATTAACATTCTTTTCTCAATCGCAATTTTTTAATCAGCATGAAAATGATTCTAATGTTTCAATATTAAATCACAATTACTAGAGGTTTTAGGTAGACATTTCGGTTAATTAAAAAAAAAACATGTTTGCACGTAAATGTTTTTAACATGAACAGAAAGTAACATTCCCTTAATATTCATATATGTATGAATACTTTTCTCTTATTTTATCACCTGTGCTCTTTTGATGTAAAACGTACTTGGTCACAATGTATTATTTTATTTATACATAGATGAATTAAGTATACTTCTATTTTAATGAAGATATTATTTTGTACAGACATTTTTGGAGATTACAATTAACATTATAAACAACGTGGGAGATTTTCTTCTTCTATTATATCAGAAAAGAAAAGGTATAAGATAGGGAATCTCATTTCTTTGAAGTCTGGTAAAATTCAATGTAAAAATGTCCATGAGGGGCACCTGGGTGGCTCAGTCGGTTGAACGTCCAACTTTGGCTCAGGTCATGATCTCACAGCTCGTGAGTTTGAGCCCCGCGTTGGGCTCTGTGCTGACAGCTCAGAGCCCAGAGCCTGCTTCAGATTCTGCTTCTCTACCCCACCCCTGCTTACACTCTGTCTCTCTTTCTCTCTCTCAGAAATAAACATTAAAAAATTTAAAAAAAAGTGTCCATGACTGGTGCTTTCTTGATGCACAGATATTTAAGTGCTTGCTAGATTTCTTGGTAGATGATTAAAATTATATTTATATAAGTTTACAATTTTATATTAATTTTGTAAAATTTTAACGTGTTGTGCAAAATGTCTAATTTTGATTAAAGTTTCAAATAGAATGACTACACCTACTCTTTTTTTTTACAGCGTAGTTTTTTTTTTTCAGTTTTTGTTTAAATACCAGTTACCATACAATGTAATATTAGTTTCACGTGTGCAATATAGTAATTCAACACTTCCATACAACACCTAGTACTCATCACAAATGCTCTCCTTAATTCCATCTCTTATTTTACCCATCCCTCCCCCCATGTGTCCTCCCACTCCCCGTAACCAGTTTGTTCACTATAGATGAATGTATACATCGATATACATATTCTTACTTGAATACTATACCTAACTCTTACCTAAATATCACACCTACGATGGGTCAGGAAGTCCCTATGCCCCTTCTTTCTTATCTACGTAAAAGTGTCAGGATGCCCTTGACTAAGTCATCACCTATTTGGAAAATATGCTTTAACAATAACCAAAACAAAACAAAACAAAAATGACACAACAACAAAACAAAACAAAACACCAATAAACTCCTGGAAAAACTATTTTAGCCAATTTCTAGCTAGGATATTGTGGCAATACAACGTAGAAAACACTGTAACTATACTGTAGACACAGTAAGTTAGAAGACATTTCTCTTCACAACTCTTACTCATTGTATTTAGAATTTTAGAATTTACTCATGTTTAAAATGTAAAACCTTAATACTTGCCTTTATAAATCTAATACATAAGAAAAACATTTATTTGTTCCTTTTCTGGGTTTTCAGGTTTAAAAATACTATATTTTAGGGGTGCCTGGGTGTCTCAGTCAGTTAAGCATTTGACTTCAGCTCAGGTCATGATCTCACAGCTTGTGGGTTTGAGCCCCAGGTCGGGCTCTTGTGCTGACAGCTCAGAGCCTGAAGCCAACTTTGGATTCTGTGTCTCCTTCTCTCTCTCTGCCCCTTCCCTGCTTGTTCTCTCTCTCCCCCCACTTCTCACTCTCAAAACTAAATAATAAAAAAAAAATTAAAAATGCTACATTTTCTCTTCCACTAGAGTTATTTTGCTCAAAATATCTTTAATTTCTACTAATAGTAAAAATATCTGGCTATTTCCAATAACATATGTTTTACAACACTATTGATAGAAATTAAGCCTCATATCTTTTTAACTTGTAAACATTTTTTAGGGAGGCACATAGCCTGTTATTTAGTTAGCATTTAGTCTACCCAAAAATAGTAATTCTATAAACAAATTAAATAACTAAGTTTTCCTTATCTGCAAATATTTATCCTAAAATAATTTTAAGCCTTTATATTTTTGATAAAGAGAATAGGAAGAGTAAGGAAATTATACATATACTATAATGTATAAAAACATATTTTGGCCATATTATAAAAGGGACTTTTAAAAAAATCAATAAATTACATCAAATAAATTTTCTGAGCATTAGGAATGTACCAGATTTTAAATTAGATGCTGTGAGTATTGAGGCATATGTTTCTAACCTGAAGATACTTATAAGAGCTAACACTCCCATCAAAACCATTTTAAAGAAAATAACAATATATTTTTTAAATATGTTTAAAAAATTTTTAAATATACGTGTTATTTCATTTTGATTGTGGCAATACTTCATAAAATTACTAAGTAAAATACTTTTAGAATCAAACTATAATCTCTATGTATTAAACATATTAATTTGCTAGAAGAGCAATTTGAAAACATTAAAAGAATTTTACTTTTTTTATCCCACCCATCCAACCTATTAGGTGTTAATTTGCTATCCATCACATTTCAGTTTTTGTCACCACTAACTGGTACAAGGATTTGGGGTATTAATCTTAAAATAGAGAAATAGGGTTTTACTTTACTTCTCATTTCATAAAATTAAATATATACAAAAACTGATACAAAACTGCCTGAAATAATCTTTATAAAGGGTTTGTTTGAAAAGTAGACAATATCATTTTTTTAATTTTAAACTGAAAACTTAAACATTAATTGTAGATGGCAAATATAATAATGTATAATAATGTATGTATAATAAAGACTGGATATAACTTTAGTAACATTAATCCTGTGTTACAAAATTTGTATTACAGATACAAAACCATAATGAAATGGCATAGACTTCTATACAATGCTTAATTTAATGGAAGCACAGAAAGTAATTATTCTAGAAAAATATCTAAATATGCAATCCAGTGACCTAGTCTCTTAAATTTAAAATTACTTTGTTTTCCTAAACAGAGAACCATTCTACTGTTGACCCTGTCAATCAAATGCCCCTCAATGTACCAACACAGAGATTAATGTGCCTCCTTCTCTCAATGGACTGAGGTGTCCAGCTTTATATCCTAAAGTATGATTACCTGTGTGAGATTTCAGGGCATGTCCTAATAATAGAAAGCATGTACTAAATTTCTGTTACATCCCATATGCACTCAGGGATTATGCACATTATGTCCTCTAATTTTTCAACAACCTTTAAGATAGGTAACAATTCAAATAATACCTATGTATAATAACTATATTACAGATACTTTTAAATTTTCACAATTTCCATAACACCTCTAAAAAAAAAAAGGATAAAGTTTCCACTCTCATGGATCTTATGTGCTGGTGGTGGTGGGAAGAAGGAAGAGTCAGAATACAAACATAAAAAATTATTAAAATACCAAATGTTATTTGTAGATGTTATTTTTAGAAAATTAGATTGGATAGTCAGAGCAGGTCTTCCTTAATTAGAAGATATTTTAATAAAAATCTAAAGGAGATGAGAGACTGAGTAATGCAAATATCTGAAGAGCATCCCAACAAAAGGAAAATCTCTCAGAGGAAGGATGTCTGGCTTGTTTGAGAGTATCTTGAAAGACAGTGTAGCCTAAGATGAGGAAGCACAGGAAAGTGTTTCAGATGATGAAGAAAAAATGGGAAAGAGCTATAAGATCCCAAAATATTCATGTGTATTTTTAACAACTTTGGTTTTCACTGTGAGTGAGATAAAAAGGCTTTGAGGTGATTTCAGCAGAAGAGGGACATATACCCCCTGAGAACGACTTTGGATCCATGATGAGAACGACTGAAGGGAGAAGGGAAGTTGGGATATCAGAAAGGAAGCTATTGTGATAACTCATTCAGGGCTGAAGATGGCTCAGAGTAGTGACCTTAGTCACTGTGGGGAAGAAGAGGGTGTTTAGAAGTAGTCTCCAACTGGATAAAAGGCAGAGTCAATAGAACTTTGCTGAAGGTTTGAATATCAGATGTGAGGGAAGGAGGGGAGTTGAAAAGTTTATACTGAGCACCTGGAAGGAAGAAGTTACAATTTATTGAGATGGGAAAGACTATACTGAGACTCTCAGAAGTTTATCTTTTGATGTGTTCCATATGAGATGCCAATTAAGCAGCCAAGTGTAATATCAAGTAAGCAGCTGCAGACATAAGCCTGGATTTCAGGGGGAGATCAAAGCTTAAGATGTAAATTTGGGAGTTGTTAGCAAATAGATGATACTCAATGAACCATGAGACTGGATAAGAGCAAGAGGAGAAAGTCCAAGAGTTGGCCAACTAGTGTTTGGAGCATGGGAAGATAAAGAAGAAATCAGCAAAACACTTACTGAAGGTAGCCAGTGGAGGAGAGGAAGAGTAGAGAATGTTGAATTCAGAATGCTAGTGAAGGGAGTATTTTAGGACGAAATTGACCAATGGATTTAGCAAAGCAAATGTTATTGTTAACTTTGAGAAAACAATTTTGGTAGAATGTTTCAGTAAATAGAAGATGATTTATTAAGAGAGCAAATATGGAAAACACTTTCAAGAAGAAAGGAAAGGAAAGAAACAGGGTAGTAGCTGGGGGAAGACAATGGGTTACAAGATTTTATTAAAGTGGAAAAAATATTTTTTATATATTTCTTGTATATTTCTTGATGGGGAGGAAATAAATACATAATTATGTACAAAAGAAGGGAGAAATCTGGAGTGACAGCCTTGAGTAGAGGAGATGGGAAGGATCTGGTATACAAATGAAGCAGTTGTCCTCTGTGAAGAGCAGAGAACTCAAAAATATTTAGAGAGAAGGCAGATTATAAGATATTTAGAGGGAAGACAGATTACAAGATCAAAAATACAAATGAGGGTATATGTGATGATGGGAGCTTGCTGAAACTTTCTTCTAATTTTTTTTTCTTAGCAAAATAGAAAGAAGGTCAACAGTTCAGAATGTGGATGAGGGAAAAGGGGTTGAATGTTTGACAAGAGAAATAAAGAATGGAATCATCATCTAGAAGAGTGGAAAACTGAATGAGCCACAGAAATGTAGCATGATTTGTAGAAGGAGAACAGAACTGATAGAGATTGTGATTTTCTTTGTAAGTGAGATCAATTGCAGTTATGCTCATTTGGAAGATGAGGAAATTGAGATAAAGAAAAATTAAGGCAGATGCCACACAGCTAGTAAATACCAGAATTAAACATTCAACAAGTCCAAACCTAAAGACAGTTCTTTAAAAATATTATATACTATGCTTAAAAATGATCAAAGTGGTAGATTTTATGTTATGTATACTTTAGTAGAATAAAATCAAAGCATACAGATTTGGAAAAATATGTACAATCATTACCTCAGAAAAAATATTATATGGATTTTAATATGGGTGTAAATAACTTGCAAAGTATAATTTGACAGACTACATATAGAAGTAAAAGGAAAATAATTTATTGGGTATGAGCAAAGCAAGTTTTCTTAAATTAAGAGAATGGGCATTTGTGAAATAAGCTTATTGTCATCTCAGAAGTTTCAGAGTAGGTGTCATTAGGAGAAAGAATCATGGGGGTTAGAAGACCTGATTAGAGACAAAGGAGGAGGAAATCATGTTGTGTGTTGACCTTGTACAAATTACTATATGAGATTTCTCTTTGGAGCACTGGTATTTTCTCCTCTGGACGGTTGACACCCTCAGCTGTCTTATCTCCATATTGATGCATGATCATTGGTAAGTGTGGCTCTCCTTCAAGGTAAACAAAGATTCAATACTTTCCAGACAGAAATATCAGCCATAACATATGACGTATGGGCATTTGGTAGGGTGGGTTCAAAATAAAAGTAAAACCTTGGATTGAGAGTAACTTGCTCTGAGAGTGTTTAGCAAGATGAGCAAACATTTCCAATAAATTTTAACTTGATAAATGAGTGATGTCTTGCGATATGAGTAGCATGTGATACCGACTGTCACGTGATCACAACTGAGCCAATGGTTCTTGCAATTCGCTTTGATATACAAGCGCTTTGCATTAAAAGCACACTTCCAGAATGAATTACGCTCACAAACCAAGATTTTACTGTACAACAGACAGGTGGACAGAGGGTTATGAAGGGGGTGAAGCCATTCAGACCTCATGAAAGACAAGACGTTGGTACTTCTTTGTCAAAATGTTAATGTCATTTTTCTCAGTTAATTATGATTTTTAGGTGTAATGTTAAGCAACAACAATATAGACAGCTTTTTATGCCCAAGTTTTAAAAAGTCTTATTCCTTGTAACATGCTTCAGACCACATATGGTAATCTTCTTACCTTAGTACATCCTTGCTTTTGGACAGCCATGACCAGTTAAAAAAACGAATCTCATTCAGAGGTTTATAATTTTTACCTTTTCTTTGAAATATAAAATCATAAAAATGACATGTTTCCTTTTCATCCTCTTTGCAGTAACATTCTGTCATGAGATGAGAAATACAAACTGCAAGTTGAATAGAAGCTGCCCATTAGCTGTTTCTGCTAAATCTCTATTTTCAAAACAACCATTATTTGTAATTCTATTCTGCTTCCGTAATGATGGTTATTAATGTGACTCACCCAGAATGAGGACCCAACAAATAATTCTAGACAACTTTACCTTGACTACAGTATCTTCAAAAACAATTATTTCATGGCAACAGAAAGTATTTTGCACTCTTGGTCCTTTTGGGAATAAGTGCACAGAGTTTGGTCATCAAGGATTTGAAACTTTTGTATTTTTTTGCCAGTTATACTATGAACCAATACAGAATTTTGAAAAAAAAAATTAATACTTATTTTTGAGAAAGAGACAGAGACAGAGAGAAACAGAGCATAAGCAGGGGAGGGGAAGAGAAAGTGGGAGACACAGAATGTGAAGCAGGCTTCAGGCTCTAAGGTGTCAGCACAGAGCCAGACATGGGGCTCGAATCCATGAGCTGTGAGATCATGACCTGAGCCGAAGTCGGACACTTAACCGAATGAGCCACCCAAGTGCCACACAATACAGAATTTTTAAAAGCAGTATTAATCAAAGTTCTAAAATTACACTACAGAAAATAAAATTTGTTGATCTTATTTGAAATCGAAAGTAGAAAATATTCCAATAATTTTGTTATGGCAAAACCATAGATTTAATCAGTAAAGTATGTGTTCCTTCAAACACGTAAGCTATCTTATCTGTGGCACAGTTTTCTGTGCACTGACTTTATCATCACCCAAGTTAAATGTTAGAGAGGTAGGGATGGGCATTATGTAAATCTCCTCAAACACAAACATGTTTTGTAAAGCTCAAGTCACTTCAGTAGTTCAGAAACCATCACAAGTGTTTGTTAGGGCATTCAGATTTCAATATTCTGTCTCTCTTGAGGTGTTTTATCACTCTACCCCAGAAAAATCAAAATTCCTGCCAAAGAAGTTTCTAGCTTCTATGTTTTGATCACATGGTTTCCTTCTAAAAAAAAAAATCCTTCCTCAGCCCCTTTCATATTTTTCCAAATGGAAATTTATTCTTTTCTTAATTTCTAGTTGAATCTTAGCCTCTCCATAAAGTTTTATCTTTGATCCATGAATTCTTTGACTTCCAGTGAAAACACATGCTGTCTGATGTGAAAACATATGACTTTATGGTTCCTCTAGACATTACACACTTTTAATCTTTTATGAGAATTATGCATTCACATGACTAGCTTTCCATAACATTCATATACTGGAGTACAGGGATTATTTCTTATGTATAATGGATAGCAGGACTTCCACTTAGAAGTACTTAATTCTTATAGAATATTCAATGCTAAATTATCATAGGAGTACTTAATACTATATAGCTTTAACAAACACTTGACAGTGAATATTGACTCTGTTCTATTATCATGGTCTGTTTGTACTGAAAGCTAGGTAATAGTAAGAATAGAGAGGGTCATCCAAGTAATTGGCTAATTAAATTTCCAGGTCCCTGAGCAACTTACATAATAAACAAGGAGAATGAGCCTCTTCAATTTTTCAGTTAAAGGTTTTTTTGGGCACTGTTACCAATAAAGAAAACAAGAAAAACAATGCATATATACAATCATATCAACATTAACATAACCAGAATATGTGAAAGAGTAAATTCTCAAAATTCAGAAATGCTCATGAATATAAAAATGTAAGGTAATTCCTACATTCTTAATGCAAATAAATTTTCTTATGACCTTACCAATTTGCCTTTTACCTTGGTTTCCCAAAATCTCCTCTAGAACTTTCAGAGTTACAGAGATGAAAAGTGGTTCCACCTATATCATCTGGATACTTTGTTTACCTTTCACTATCACAAGGTGAGGAGGAGGGCAGTGATCAGGGTACATAACATGTCCAACATGGAGCCTAGCCCTATTAAACCTTAGTAGTAAATTTCTACTCTCTCATTGACTCTTCTCACTTCTTCAGTGAAAAGAATGCAAAACCTTTTCATGATTCTATCAATTTGCTCTATGTGTTTTGTGACTTTTAGAAGTCCTAGTGACTTGAATATATTTAATTTAAAAATCTATTATATTACACATATTTTTAAAATTAACTTTAATTCTTTCCCTCCCCATAAAGCAGATGTCCATCTTTGAAAATAAAGCCATTTAGGGGCGACTGGGTGGCTCAGTCGGTTGAGCGTCGGACTTCAACTCAGGTCATGATCTCGCAGTTTGTGGGTTCCAGCCCTGCATTGAGCTCTGTGCTGACAGCTCCGAGTCTGGAGCCTGTCTTTGGATTCTGTGTCCCTCTCTCTCTTTGCCCATCCCCTGTTTTTGCTCTGTCTCTCTCTGTCTCTCAAAAATAGATAAATAAGTGTAAAGAAAATAAAGCCATTTAAACCACAAATAACTAATCCATAATGTTAAACTTAGTTATTTTGGACATTTATTATTACTGCCGTTTTTTTCAAATGTGCTGCAGGGTTTGATAAAATAGGTTAATGTGTGATGAAAAAGTGTATGAGGATGATGATATAAAAGAATTATAAGTCTTCCTGAGAACCTTTATAATGACAGGATGTCATTGCCGTAGTAATGGGAGACTGAATATATAAACAGACAATGCCAGACCACATATAAAAATAGAACCAATCCAAGAAGCTGAACCATACACAGTATGGCCATGGACCCCAGTCAGCCCTAAATCAATAACTGATACCTTACCTCATACTTGTGCCCACTTTCACATTATGACCAGTTGGAGAAGGCCAAATATCATAACCAATCATAATGCTTTCAACCTATCTACCTATAGTGCTACCTATCCAGTGCTTCTTCTCAATAGAAGAGGTACCTATCCAGTGCTACCTATCTACCTATCCAGTGTTTCTTCTCAATTATCACGTCAACCTATACCTTGGACCAGAACTTTTGATTAAGTACATTAGCACTTATTCGCGAGTCTTTTCTAATCTTGTGTATTGGATACATTTGCTATTTTAATATGCTATAGTGACTCATACATGTTGTATGCTTTTTATATCTTTGATGGCTTTCCAGGATTTATAACATGATTTATAACTATTTGGTATTCAGTAAATACTGGTTGAATATTAAACTAACGTGTTATCTTATTAATAATTTATTTTGTGATGTAATGTTAGTTGTAATATCCTAATAAAAACAAAAGTGAAAGATACTATTGGCTTATAAAATGGATTTTTAAAATAATTTAATATTTTTCAATATTAAACTGGAAATTATCTGTTTCAGGGCTTCACTGAGCAGGTAATGTATAAGCTGTTAACAAATACATGAATTAAACCATTTCTTAATGTCAATTAACCAGTAGTCTATTTATTTTATAGGATGATCAATCAGAGTCACCTTCAATTTTAATCTAATTCTAATGCTTTTACTTTCCAAATATTTACAAGTATATTTTCTTGTTTGTTAGGGTTTGTTTTGCTTATTTATTTTTTTATTTTTGTTTTTCATCACCTTGAATATCTCAGTGTGCTTAGAAATTAAAACTAGCTGAATCAGTATGTCTTCACAATAACCATGTGCATGATACTTTTTACAAATAGAAACTGTCATGCTTATTGTTAAGATCCTTCTGGATCTTTCCTTAAGGTAGCTTTTAATTTCATGTCTCTTTTTTGTTTAATCTCCTCTTTACAACCAAAGTCCTCGTAAGCAATATTTTTGTGTTAATTCATTACTAATGTTATTTTTGGTTTTGTTCATCTCCTACTAGTGCATATAAAAAGTAGGGGAATATGAGAAAGAATGAAATTTGAATTAAAATATAGTTTCCATTTGGTGTGTAGTATGAATATCATAACCTTCAAATTTCTGCCTTACATTTAAATCTTTTATCTTATTTTACATGTTTTCTGTTTTAATGATAGTATATCCATCCTTATTTGAAGTTTAAAATAAGTCTCTTTTTAAAGTCTTCATTTTTGAGGTAATCCCAAGTATGCAGCATATATTTACTTCATTAGTAGTGTTTTTATTGAAATCACAAATGCTGCTGCTGCCACTAATGGCATTGCTACTGATAATGAAACAGAAACAGTGGAAAAAACCTAATATTCTTTTTGTTCTGAGACAATGAAAAAATACCTACATTACAACATTTATAATGCTTATATAGTTTCCCCCACCCCAAAGTTCTCTAATGCAGCATATTCACTTATTTTGTAGAAAGAGAATTGCCCTTGGAAGCAAACTGAACTATCATTTGCTATGTATCAGCATTTTCTTTAATTCTCCTTCAGGAGACCTTTCTTTCTTATTTCATGATAAGGCAGGAAAATAGAATGAGCCCAAGGGTATTATTTAATTACATGCTTTCTCAGCTAGAAATCAAATAGGTCACTTCTCTCTGACGGAAACCTTAATGATAAAGGAAGAAGGCATCAGAAATAATATTAGAATAATGATAGTCTCAAAGAGATCCTGATATAGGACAAATCAACATAATCTTCTAGGTCTCCATTAATAGTGACCTGGAGACACTTTTAGGTTGACTTTCCAGTCCAAGCCAATATCCCATTTTTTCCTGTCAAATCCATGCCTCTACCCTCCAATTTACTGGCTTAAATCTTCACTGGTAGTATTGGTACAACGGGTCCAATCCCCAAACCACAAATACCTACACAAGAAATGGTGACCCAGCCCAAGACAATCAGAATCCACTTGTCACAATTTGAAATTGCTATTAGGTGATAGGTTTTTAAGGGATTGTATTTTAACATATGCTGGTCTCTTAAATAAAAAAGAAAAAATAAGTTTTAAAAACTTGGGTACTATAGCCCAATTTTCCTCCAGGACTTTGACAAAGTTGCCGGCAAACAACAACAAAAAAACCCCAAAAAACAGATTACAAAAAAAAAAAAAAAAAACACACACACAATAATACAGTAAATATTGAGAAACACAGGTAGGAATATCTTGAAGTTGCAATGCATTTCCATTTCCTATTCTACTTGTTTTCCGAGTCCTAAATATATTTTGGCCTTTTGCATTTGGAATCCTAAAAATAAAGTTTTCTTTTATTAAACTCATGTTGGTTTCTGGTATTTACAAATAATGTAAATACAAAACCAATGCCACATCTGCCAGCATAGTCTTGGCCAAGATAAACTGCTTTTGCAAATGTAGGTGTGCAAATTTCTATAATTCTAGATTACATTTTATACTAAAATCCATTAAATCCATGGATTCTCAAGGTCACAAACTGACAAAATAAAATAACTCCAGTGTACATTGAGAATAAAAGATGTAAATTTTAAATCAGAAACTGTTATGGTCTTATCCAATAAGCAAATATCCTCCAGTGCCTATTTTCCTCCTAACGTTCAATTCTTTATCTTCTTAATTTTTTAACTCAGGTAATATTTCTTTCTGATTGTATAAATTGTTCAGATTATCACCAGGGAGAGAGGAATAAGATAATCAATGGTGATCACACCCCAGGGAGCATCATTCCAGTCCATCTTGATGGTCTATCTATTAGCAAGTGATCTATGCTAAAAATGTCACTGCCACACCACAGAGAATCCTATTTGGCCCTACCTACTCCTACCTGTTCATAGGTAACGTTTCCTGTTTTGTAATTATAAATCTTTGGTAATGATATTCTCCATTATATAAATGAGTAAACAGAGCCAGAAAAGCTACCCAATTGGAAAGCAGATGAATGAGGACTGAAGCCCAGGCCTCCTGTATATTCACAGACTAGCTTCCCATGACCACACCACTACTCCACTTATAAGGCAGAAGAGAACACACAGTCACTAATGTGCTGAGTCAAGATTGTACTGTGTTCAAAAACAACATTATAACCTCTGCTTTTGAGATATTGAAGATCCCTGCATGGATTTCCTAATGTAAAAAACTATTATTAGGACATAGCACTGAGATACTGAACTCTGTGTGGTGGCTAATCATTTTTATTTGTGCTTTAATTATAACACTTGACTGTTTTCAATTAAAAATATATAAGCATTACTCCTTAATCTTGTAACTTAAAAAATCTATATCCAGAGTAATGAGATTTTTGAGAAAGAATAACATATATGTATATAAAACTGAAGTGACAGGTATGCTGGTAGAATGGCCTAGAATAAAGTTGTACTGACTCAGGTATTTGAAATATGGACGGAAGCAAAAAGTAAATGCAAGAAGGAGGTAAAGTTTCAAGAGGGAATCATATAGAATTTTATAAAAATTTTAGCTGTTAATGATTTGTACAGAATTTTACATAATATATGAGGTATATATACACACACATACACACATGCAACATGCCAAAAAATATATAGTGATATACACTTAATGTTTTTCCCTCATTGTGTTTTTCATTATTACTCATTTGCTTAGTTTCCGTATCCAGTGTGAAAATTATTGGTAAAAATAAATGGAGTGCTCTTCTTTTTAAATACTAAAAGAACCATGATGTATTCAGATTAAGTTTTACCTTTAAATACATACTCAAAAAATACAGAAATATATACAAAGAATAAATATACACTAATATAAACATTCTCATTTTGACCAATTATTTAATCTTCATAATATCAAGAAAGTAGAGAAGATGTTATTCTCATTTTTAAATTAGCATGCTAAGTGACTTGGGTAGGGTCACGTAGATGGCCTCTTCACAGCATGGTGGGGTCAACACAGTCAGACACCTGACACGTGGCTGGCTTCTAAGAGAGAACATGTCAAGTGTTCCAGGTGGACACTGCAGAGCTTTTAAAGTACAGTCTCAGCAGTTATACAAGGTCACTTCATCACATTCTATGGGTCCAGTCAGGTCACAAGGCTACCCCAGTTTCAGAGAGAGAGAAAAATAGCTCCATTTCTCTATGTTAGGAATGGAACAGAATTTGCATCCTTATTTAAGCCATCACTGTAGGAGTCTAGCATGGATTCACTCACCCTAGGATCCTTGAGACCAGAAATATGGCTTTCAACTTTAAAGATGATGACAGTCAAATAAGGGCCTCCCTAGTCTTCCATAGGTTATAAAATAGTTTTAATCTAATTTAGGCTCCTTGAGCAAGATAAAGCTTTTGCACAACTCTGGTATCAGTGATATTTAATATTAATAATATTATTAGAATATAATTAATATTGGAATATATCTGGTATCAACAATGTTAAAATTAATAATATTAATAGGGGTTATAGCTTATAAGACAAGTGAATTTCAAATAACCAGAATTTCCTTCAGCATTTTAGATTTCACGAGTTCTAAATCTAAATGAGATATATCCCATTACATTTTTACTTGTTTTTTACTGTTTCAAAAGAGCTTTTACTGTAAATAGAGAGAAACACTGATTGCTACTCTAAGGACTGAGTAAATATATAAAAATAGGGTATTTACCAAGAAATAAAATGAGAGTTTGAAATACTTGTCCTGGTACGTGTATCATGAGTAAACAATGAGGTACCTGTGGAAATTCTTAATAATCAGTGGAAGAACACATAAAGAACATAAATGGTGTGTGATATTGAGATAAGTGTTTTTAAAAAGAAAACATGTCCCCATCATATGGGAATGTGTTTATGTCATACAGAAATTCATAAAAACCCTGCTGCTACTCTAATGGCAGTAGAAAGAGTTCTTGGAGCTCATTTTTTCAGTGATGGTTTTGAATCTGTGAACTATGGCATGGATCTCCCAGGCAGCTGGAACGGGGGAGAGGTTTTGGAATTTAGCCATTTGTGAAGGAAAAGACATTTTCTTCAATACAAACATTTGTGAAAGGATTTAGCATTACAGTAAACTTCACTGGTAATTATTAACTGAGCTTTGCTCTCAAAATTTCATAGAAACCTCAAAGCTCAACTCTAAAATCTATGTCCCTTGTTTTTAATCTCCTTGGATGCTGACCTTCTATCTAAAATAACTAAAAAGCCATACTGAGATGGTCCATTTTCATCTCAAATTTGGCATTTCAAAAACTGAATTCATAATTTTCTTGACAAACCAATTTCAGGCTTACCTTAATTATCTACTTTTTGGTTTCTGAGTAACTTCTCTCTCAGCCATTCCTATTTTTTTTTTCAGCTAACACTCTGTTGCAGGCCTCTGTGTATCACCTGAAATACTAAAAGGAGTATTCTTTTTCTTCCTGCTTCTAACCTGGTTATTAGGATTCACTTACATGCCACCTACCAGTTATTCTGAATCATGTTTTATCATATGGAATTCATACAACTTAGGCTACCTAACTTGATATGTAATACTCAGAGTTTTGGCACCCAAACTCTTCATCTGGATTTACCTCCTATTATATACACAATCACGGATAAGAAAAATGGCCTAATCATATCTTTTCACAATTCCATTTGCTCGCCTGTGTCTATGCCTTTTTGCACAGTCTTCCAGTCCTCCACCCTTAAGGATCAACCTCCTCATATTCCATCTCCTCAAATTGCCAAAATGCACCTCCCTGTCCCTTAAGGTTTAGTTGTATCAATCATCAGTCTTGTCATTCTGCTTTTGCCCTCTCAACTTCTTCTCTGTTCTTTGTACCTCTAACCTTTATTTCCAATTCTCTTTGATCAGTGTATCATGTTTAGTCCTCTGTCAATTCTTGCTTTGATTCCTTTTATTCATGGCTTGTCACCTTCAATAGATGATAAGAATGCTGAAACCCATCTTAACTTTTCTGTGGACCACATGCTGCTCAGAGTTGTTGGCTGTTTAAGTTGATTCACATAGTTCAATGAAGTAATAATAGCACTGGGGTTTATAAAAGTAGCAGGGAATTTAAGGACTATGAAATACATTTTTTCCTGATATGGACCTAACTCCAAGAATCACAATAAAATGTGATTTGGGTAGTTTATAAAAATATCAAACACCAGAGAATTAAGATGTTGCATATTAATACATAGTAATCAATGCTAATGGTTGGTTAACTGAAAGACTTCAACAAAAAGATAAGAAAATAATAACTAACTATAAATCATACACTAAGAAAATTACCACAAATCCCTTCTAAAACATGGCAATCTATACACAACAGCAAACAAGAAATCTTAGAACATGTCATAATATCCAAGAAACAACATTTACAAAAGAAAAAAATTACTAAAAGAACTTAAATCTCTGTTTTATGTTATTTTATAGGCAGTATTGTACAATCCATTGTGATACACAGTATTGGGAAAAGAGGAGTCAAAATTATTTTCTTAAGATATCCATGGTTCAAGGTGCCTGGGTGGCTCAACTGTTTGAATATCTGACTCTTGATTTTGGCTCAGTCATGATCCCACGGTCATGGGATCAAGCCCCACATTGGGCTCCTCACTGAGCATGGAACCTACTTAAGAGTCTGTCTCTCTCTCTTCCCCTCTTACCCACTTATGCTCTCCTTCTCTCTAAAAGGAAAAAAAAAAAAGATTTCCATGACTCTATCCATTCTGGGGTTTTAATGAAAACTCTTAAGTTATATTCAGATCTATTACAATATAAAACAATATGCAAAGGAACTTCCCTGAACCAATCGTATAGATGAAATTAAAACAAGACATAAACAAAACCAGGTAAAAATAGACAATGGAACTTTATGTCTAAGCAGTTATGGGTCATTACCTATCATATAGTGATAAGATAAATACTCTGTGGCTAAAAGAGGTATGCCTTAGACAGGTAGCCCATAAAGTCAGGGGGCTGATTACTAAAGCAGACTGGTAAAGCAAAGCAACTAAATTTGAGGAACAGTGAATGAGATATCACTTATCCATATTGTTTATCAAGCACTGAATGGTAACCCCTTTTGAATACCAACCAGCACATCTGGGATTTAGTAAACAGGCATTCGAACAGAAATGACAGACTTTTCAAAAGAACACAAAAGTGATTTGAAAGTTCAGCTATAAAAATTTATTTTTATTTTCCCAATCTGTTGTGTTTTCTGTCAGATGCCATGGTTGGCATGGTGTTGGAGTCCCAGAGATAAAGTGAAATGAACCCAAGTCAGAGATGAGAAAGGATGTCTGACAGATGATGGACATTTGGGCCCTTGGAAACCCAGTACATCCTCCCTTTGGGATGCCTTTTCAATGCCAGTTTGAGCAAGTCCCACTGTTCAAAATGTCAACAGTAGTTCTGTGATATGTGCTTCCTCAGAGTCCCTACAACTATGAATGTGGTTAGATGCCCTGTCTTCTGAGAATCCTGATCTTTCTAATATTGTTTCAGCCCACCTTCTACAAATCTCTATATGTATTATTTCTATGTGCAAAATAAAAGGAGCACCATTCCTCCCTGATCACAGTCCATGATACTGACTTGCTTTATAAATTTTCAACCTTTCGTGTGATCACTGATTTTGACACTCTATCTTCAATAAGCCAAACATATCTTTTGTGTTCAATTTGTGAGATTTACAAGTAGATATTATTCAGCATTTAGTGAGAGATATGCGATGTTTTGAATATGTGATAAATGGACTAGAATTACTAATGAAAAATAAATGAAGGGTATAAATGGCACTAAATTGAGAAACACAAAAACATTAGTGAGTTCCAAAAATCAACCCAAATAAACCATTCAAAATAAAAAAGGAATAATCTACCTTTTAAAAAAGCTCTGAAACTGAAAAAAAAAATATTCAAGTTTTATTTTGAAGAACAATGAAAAAAAATGACACGGAAAAGGATGCCAAATATTACAAATTATTGTATAGTTGTCTAAATTGGAAACAAAACATGCAGAAAACAAAACCGGCCCCAACCCATCCAATATAAAATGAGACAATATTATTCTTTAATGAATTTTCAAAGATTAAAAATCATCAAAACCCTATTTATTTGGCTTTCTATACAAGAAATATTTTGAAAGCCAGATGAGACAAATTACTGAAAGGTAATGGAGTAAGGAAACTAGTGGGGCCAATTCTGTGATACTTGTTTTTAGTTTGGGTTATTGTTATTGTTCCTTATGTTTGGGAAACTTCCAAAGACACAAATATGCATGTGTTAAAGTTTTCCACATTTTATCAAAACTACAGGGGCTAATGAGACCTATGAAAGTAAATGAATGATAAGAAAATTATCACACAGGGTATTGGCTGTTGGACTAGCCTCAAAACCAAAAATTTGTAGTTAAGATTCATTTCAAACTCATATATGCAAAGCAGTGAAGATTTCAGAATTAGAAATATTTCTGCATTTGACAAAGTGGGGTCAAATGGATTTGACATTTATTCAGGGAAAATTCCAAATCAATACACCGTTGTAAAATTTGGAGAACAGAAACATTAAAATATATCATCTCAACTAGACATTAGCTCAGTATCATTGCAAAACACTGAAATTAATTTCTTCTTCACTTACTGTTTAATCTACTGAGTTCATCCATCTTCAATTTATCACAACTCTAATTGTAGAAAGTTAAGTTTCTTTTTTTGACATTCAAAATCACTTACACTTGGAAAATGCATTTCTGAAGAAACAGTTTTAAAGTCATTTAAGAAAATGTGGTTATTTTCTCTGAGATAAAAGAATTTTTGAATCAATATACACGATTTTAAATTTCTTGGAAATTATTATTTTAGGATGGCAGATTGGACATGATGACACTTGTCTGGTTGCTTGTAACTTGCCTATTCAGTCTATTCACACTCCTATACGTATTCATGCTGTCATCAGGGGAATTTGGAATTGCTTATACTGGAAAAATATGCTCTGATCTAGGAGTGAATTTTGTTAGAAATGCAAACACTCAACTTTGGAGAAAAAAATAGGTTTTCATTTTTTATAGTTATGGACTTTAGAAAGCAAAATGTATTTATATTTATCATAGTCTATTAATTTGTTTTTACCAAAGTCCAGCACTATACAAAATTAAAACAATAGTAACTAACAATAACATTGATGTTATGTTTTAGTTTCTAAATATTATGGTTTTAATCTTTATGGATTCAGATAATCCATATTGCATTTAGAATTACTTAAATCTTTTAAAAATATTTTTTCCATGTAATTATCCTCCACTAGATTGAGCATCTATTTTTAGAAGTAGTGCATATTACTTTAATTCCAATTTTCCTTAGATAAAATCAGATATTTATTCCAGAAAAAAAGAAATAAGGTTGACAAATAACTCTTTTTATCACAGCAAAGATAGTTTGAAAGGGGATACAATCTATTTATTTCTAATAAAATTGGAAAAATACAAAAACAATAAATTACAAAAATAATACTTAATTCAGAGGTAAAATATTAATAATATACATTATCTTCTGAGGAAAAATGTCACAAAATTGATAGAGTATTTTATTCCAAGTGGGCAAATATCTATCAAGAAAATGGCAACACAGACCATTTCTTAGTCACCATTGTATCCTTGCACTTGTAAGAATATCTGGTATATAGTACAGGGCTAATTGATATTTGTTAAATTAATGAATTGATGAATATATGCCTTTTGACTTTCTATGTTAAAAGATCTCATGTCTTCACTTGTAGCCAGTATGCACTTGATAGAGGTTCTAAAGATCATTTATATACCTTTTGGGCCACCTAAAATGGTGAACTCAAAGAAAAATAAAAGAAGTTCACATTTTCTAATGTGGAGTTTTGAGCAAGGGAAAAGGGGAAACCATCGCATAAATATAATGACTTTGTATAGCAATTAATATGAGAAAAAAATATGGATTAGAAGAATGCATGTATGGTTAAAAATTCAATGTATATTGGCATATTTTATGTACATTACCTACTTATGTATAGAAGAACTTGCCACATTTTTAACCAAATCTTTGGTATTTTTCATACTTTTACTTCTTACAGTCCATCATAACTGCCAATAGTCTGTATGTGGCAACTCATGCTAAAATGTTTGTCCTAATGTGAAAAGCAAGCCTATATAGTGATTGCCTCTGCTACTGGCTGGGCTATTGTCCTTAAAGATTAGAGACAGCCTAGGAAACAGGCAGAATTGGAAAGAGAATAAAGGGATTGCGATACTTCTAGAGTTGTTTACACACATGGGTGAGTAACTGGGAAAAAAGAAGAGATGATACTGAAGGTACATAAGTGGCAATTAAAAATCTGACACTACCCAGAAAACAATGGGGCTCATGTTTAAAACTCTAATCTCTGAATATCAAAGACAGCATTTTTATCATGAATGAGTTTTACTTCTTTTTGATCTTATCCACTACATGCCATAATCAATTTCCATGGAAACAAAGAGAATGAGAGAAAAAAAGAGAGAGAGAAATGGAGATTGATATTCTTTTTTTTTTAATTATTTCATTTTTTTTTTCAATATGTGAAATTTATTGTCAAATTGGTTTCCATACAACACCCAGTGCTCATCCCAAAAGGTGCCCTCCTCAATACCCATCACCCACCCTCCCCTCCCTCCCACCCCCATCAACCCTCAGTTTGTTCTCAGTTTTTAACAGTCTCTTATGCTTTGGCTCTCTCCCACTCTGACCTCTTTTTTTTTTTTTTCCTTCCCCTCTCCCCATGGGTTTCTGTTAAGTTTCTCAGGATCCACATAAGAGTGAAACCATATGGTATCTGTCTTTCTCTGTATGGCTTATTTCACTTAGCATCACACTCTCCAGTTCTATCCACGTTGCTACAAAAGGCCATATTTCATTCTTTCTCATTGCCACGTAGTATTCCATTGTGTATATAAACCACAATTTCTTTATCCATTCATCAGTTGATGGACATTTAGGCTCTTTCCATAACTTGGCTATTGTTGAGAGTGCTGCTATAAACATTGGGGTACAAGTGCCCCTATGCATCAGTACTCCTGTATCCCTTGGGTAAGTTCCTAGCAGTGCTATTGCTGGGTCATAGGGTAGGTCTATTTTTAAGTTTCTGAGGAAACTCCACACTGCTTTCCAGAGCGGCTGCACCAATTTGCATTCCCACCAACAGTGCAAGAGGGTTCCTGTTTCTCCACATCCTCTCCAGCATCTATAGTCTCCTGATTTGTTCATTTTGGCCACTCTGACTGGCGTCAGGTGATATCTGAGTGTGGTTTTGATTTGTATTTCCCTGATAAGGAGCGACGTTGAACATCTTTTCATGTGCCTGTTGGCCATCCGGATGTCTTCTTTAGAGAAGTGTCTATTCATGTTTTCTGCCCACTTCTTCACTGGATTATTTGTTTTTTGGGTGTGGACTTTGGTGAGGTCTTTATACATTTTGGATACTAGCCCTTTGTCCGATATGTCATTTGCAAATATCTTTTCCCATTCCGTTGGTTGCCTTTTAGTTTTGTTGGTTGTTTCCTTTGCTGTGCAGAAGCTTTTTATCTTCATAAGGTCCCAGTAATTCATTTTTGCTTTTTATTCCCTTGCCTTTGGGGATGTGTCGAGTAAGAGATTGCTACGGCTGAGGTCAGAGAGGTCTTTTCCTGCTTTCTCCTCTTGGGTTTTGATGGTTTCCTGTCTCACATTCAGGTCCTTATCCATTTTGAGTTTATTTTTGTGAATGGTGTGAGAAAGTGGTCTACTTTCAATCTTCTGCATGTTGCTGTCCAGTTCTCCCAGCACCATTTGTTAAAGAGACTGTCTTTTTTCCATTGGATGTTCTTTCCTGCTTTGTCAAAGATTAGTTGGCCATACGGTTGTGGGTCTAGTTCTGGGATTTCTATTCTATTCCATTGGTCTCTGTGTCTGTTTTTGTGCCCGAATAGCCAAAGTAATTTTGAAGAAGAAGACCAAAGCTGGAGATTGATATTCTTAGGATAAGTGACCATCCCTTGTCAGAGGAGGACAGAGAACCTTGACTGACAGTCATTCAGACCTCAGCAAACATGTGATGATTGCTTTCTTGATATGGAACACTGTTCAATACTTGGATAAAAGCTTGAAGAAAGTAAGGGAGCAATTCATGAATACATCTGGACCAAGAATTTTTAAGGCAGAAGGAATAAGAAGTGCAAATGTCCCAGGTGACTGGAAGGGTAGTAGGAGAATGGGCAGTGTAGGGTGTGGTGGGAGATAAGCTCAAAGAAACAGCACGAGGCCTGATCTTGGAAGTCGCAGCAAGGACTTTGATTTTTATTGTAAGATGAGAAAAGAATGGAGAATTTTGAAGAGAAATAATATGGTTTTGCTTACTTTTTAGTAAAATCATGTTTGGTGCCATTTGGAGAACAGATTATAGAGAGCTAAGCTTGGGAAGCCAGGAGACCAGTAAGGAGGTTCTGGAAATAACTCAGGTAAGAGGCAGTGGTAGCTGTGCAGACAAGAAGGGGCCAGTTATGGATATAATTTGAACATTATGCCAACAGAATTTGCTGATGGATTGAAAATAAGGGATCAATGTGGTAGTCCAAGAGTGCAAGCAACAGGAAAAGATATGTTTTTCCAAAAGTAAGCAGGTAGGTTTCAACCAGAAGGAAAAACAATGCAGAGTAGGCCAAAGCAACAAATGCCTGCAACAGTTCCTGAGAAGGTATAGTAGGCACAATGAAAAAGAGAGGAGGCCAATTATCATCACTGTACCACATGGTTAGAAACAGATCATCAGTAGGAGCCATTTGATGTTGATACGTGGAGTTTTACACTACAACTCCTTAAATTTCTAGTACCCAAGATTTGGGTTTTTTATATCATCTGGGACAAGACTAGCTACAAGTTTTGGTCAGGTGGTCCTTTCCATTGGTTAAAAAAGAAGCAAAGGCTAGCAACTGGTAAAAAAAAAAAAAAAAAAAAAAAAAAAAAAAAAAAAAATTGGAATGTATATCCTTGAGTATTTAAAAGAAAACAGGAAGTAATAATAATAAAGATAGTGTCACTTATTACATGGCCTTGTACTTGATGCCAGAAACTGACCCCTGGGCAACAAAAGACCCTGATGTGGTTTTTCCCCAGGAGTACAGACAAACAAGGATCCCACTAGATATTTTCTAGTTATACAATGGGAAAAGAAATAAGCAGAGGCATTGTTTCCATTTTCAGTGTTCTAGCCTAGAGCAACTCAAAATGTTTCAGTTAAGATCTAATCAGAGACTAAAATGAATGCAATAAATGTGAACTGACTTTTCTAACCACAGGACATTACTATGTGAGTGAAATAGTAATATATTTTAACACACATTTGAACTTTTAAAAATACTTTATGAAATATAATGAAATAAAAGCATTTTCTGAGCATGTGGATAGAAATAATTTAAATTTTTTTTAACATTTATTTATTTTTGAGACAGAGAGAGACAGAGCATGAACAGGGAGGGTCAGAGAGAGGGAGACACAGATTCTGAAACAGGCTCCAGGCTCTGAGCTGTCAGCACAGAGCCCGATGCGGGGCTCGAACTCATGGACCGCGAGATCATGACCTGAGCCGAAGTCAGCCGCTTAACCGACTGAGCCACCCAGGCGTCCCGGATAGAAATAATTTTAAATGAAATATGATTGGGTGAAAAATTTTCTTCTTGGGCAAATGAGAATGTTAACAAATTAAATTTTTTTAATGTTTATTTATTTTGAGAGAGAGAGCATGAACGGCATTGGGGCAGAGAGAGAGGGAAACAGAGACTCTAAAGCAGGATCCGCACTGTCAGCACTGAGACAAATATAGGACTCGAACCCACAAACTGTGAAGTCATGGCCTGAGCTGAGTTCAGCCGCTAAACCAACTGAGCCACCCAGGCACCCCAACAGATTAAGATAATACTACTTACGTATGTTAGTTAAATGCTACAAATGCTACTACAGGTACAAAATGAAGAATTTTGTTCTATCTTAAAACTCAATAACATGTGAAGACAATAATTGGAAGAATATGTATTGGCAACACAAGCCTTGGCCAGGAAAACACTGATGGATACATGGGCACAATCAGTATTTGTTATGATGCTATCATTTGTTAATGATGCTAAGAGCAGTTTTTGGTTTTTTTTCCTAAAATGACTTTCCATTTTGATTCTTTACTAATCACACAATGCAAATGGGTGCTTTTCATGGCATTCTCACCTTTGTTATATTAATAATTCATTCAAATCAATTCCTATAACTGACCCCATCCTTCATTCTCTGTAGGCATTTCTGACCTATAATACTTAACTGTAAGAGTGGATGCATGAGATATAGTAACTAGAAAGCCAATCTCAATTTAGTAAAACTCTGAAGCTCTAATCATTAACTACAAAATGCACTTGTCAGAAATCAGTCTTCAACTAAACAAGTTTCTTCATTTTTTTACATACATGCATCTTAACACTGAGACAAATCTATGTAAAAGCAATCCACACTAAGTACTTCAGATAAATTCTAGAAGCATAGAAGGTTCCATTCATCTTATTCTTAGAGCAACAAACTAAAATGTGACCAAAGGAGTACAGACTCTTGGCACTGAACTAATAGAATTCTACACCCAACAGTATCTGTAAAATGACTTTCTAGGACTCTTCCCACAGAATGTTTGTAATCAGTAGACTTAGAATTGATACATTACAGAATCAAAACTATGCAAGTGGCTAATCCGTTTACTTGTTCAGAAAGTGTGTGTGTGTGTGTGTGTGTGTGCAAAATAGTGGATATATAAAATGATCATATAAAACAAAGGAATATGAAGGAGAATAAGCACAGAAAAACTAAGTAGAATCCTGGTCTTTAAAACTTGCATATTTTAGGCATGTATTATTATTTTTTTTTTCCTGGAGCCTTGTGTATGTCCCCTGATAGAGATCTTCATTTGGGGTGTACAGTTAGGTGCTGGCTTGGTAAGACTAACTCCAACAGCCGATGAAACTTCAGGCATGAGCAAAGGAAGAGAGAAAGGAATGTTGGAGGAAAAAAAATATTCCAAAAATCTGAGGAAACAAATGACTATAATTATCTAATGGACACCCTACTTCTCTTATGTAAATACAATACTTTCCTCTGTGCCTGGAATTTGTCCTTCATTTTCTTACCCTAAAACCTTATCATGGAAGTCTCACATGTATTAATATTTTTTTGTATTTAGACACAAATACTAATCTGAATCATTAATTTCCCTCTGGACTCCTGCTTTTTTGGTTTCTGGTTGTTCTCCTTTATCTGATCATTTATGTTTAACTTTCATCAAGACACAGCTCAAACTGAAACCACATGTTTTTTTTTCCCTAGCCCATTTGATTTTCCCCTTCCCTATTATAGATGTGCTAAATTTACCTTCACTAAGTCTACAAACACCTACAGGATATGTCCTATATTCTGCCCTTTTTTATATCCCATGCAACACTGAAACTATTTGCCTAAAATCTTATTTGATGATTTGATGGACAACTTCCTATCATTATCCCATGTTTATGATGCAGAGATATTTTTATAATTTAGGATGGATTATTTACACTTCTAAATTTTGATGATCTAGTAATAAATAGTGATAGCTAATTTTGTTTCAATTTGCATTATCTGAATGTGGATGAGTTTGAGATTTTCTCCTTATGTTTGTTAGGTCTCTGCTTTTTTTTCTTCTCTAAATTGCTCATATCCCTTGCCAACTTCTTTTGTGATATTTCTACTTTTCATTTTAAATCACAGGAGTTTTTTGGATGTTCTCTGTATTATTCCACCATAAGTTTTAAGCATTGCAAATGTATTTTTTTAGCTTATTTTTATACAGCTTGTATATACTCATTAGAACAAAACCAAACAATAGAGCAGTTTGAGTAGAAGTAATTGCCTCTTCCTGAATACTTATGGAAAAATAGGGCTATTTCTTGTTGGGTGTTGAATAATCAGCATATTATACAAAGCAAGGCCTAAAATGTGTAATCCTTATTACATGTCTTGAATATTTAAGGTAAATTACAAGCAGAATCATGTTTAAAGGCAGGCCCTGGGCTCTGTGCTCTAGAACACTACTGCTTTCTTTCACCTTCCTGAGGTAAGGGGTTTATGTGATCAAATTGACTACAGGACCTGAGCCTGAGATACCCTTTCACACCATACTCTAAGCATCTCTGTCCTTTTCTCTAGACCATACTGAAGACATGCTGTGCCACAGATGAGGGCATATCAGTTTCTGAGTGGTGGCCACATAGAGGGATTTGAGTAAAGCTTGATTGTGAGGACCTTATAGTGCAAACGGAGCTGGGAGAGTAAAGGAAAGGGTATAAGGCTGGGGTCTGCTGCCACTGTGGATATTCCAAAATGCTGTTTCTAGGAACTGCAAGATTTCGGAAAGTTATCCAGAAAAAAAGAAAGTAATGCATAGCCCCTCACCTTGCAATGACCCTGTAGTGCACACGATGGGCATTGCTTAACAGGGACATAACTGTTAAAGAGAAATGTAGTTTGCAGCATCAAATATCCAGCATCACAACAAAGATAGAGTAGGATTGGTTGAAAATGAAAGGCAAGAGAACTTAATAAATGACACAACACACCGAGGAACTAGAATAGCCACAACAATGATGAAGAAAGAGAAACAAAGTTAGAAGATTTAAGGTTTAAAAGAAAAACCACAGGTCCAAAATGGAGTCATTCATGCTAGGCCACATTACCAAACCAGGGATTAATATGTAACCTATTTACAGTTTCAACCTTCCCAAGAAAGAGTCTTATCTGGTTAGTCAGGACTTTCGTAGTCATCACCAATAAGGCTTTCTGTCACCTGAATCTTCTCCATCTTCCAGAGGAAGATGAGGTAATCCACCTAATAAGACCCTTTTGTCCCCAAAGAAAGGTTAACTCACATGAAATGATTATTTTTTTTCTGTTTATGACTCCTTGGTAATGCCTTTTCTTTTCTGTAGCACTTTTGGGTTCCCCTCTATTTGCTGGATGGGATGCTGCCTGATTCATGAATTGATTCATGAAGCCAATAAGATCTTTAGAAGTCACTCAGTTGAATTTTGGTTATTTAAGAAAGCTAACTGAGTAAAAGATTTATTATAAAGCTACATAATGAAGCAAGCATGATATTGATATAAGCCTAGATATTTCAAAAAACTGAACAGCATAGAGAGTCCAGAAACAAAAAAATATAATACATTATTTAGACAAATGTATGAAAAAAGTTGAACCTCAAACCCTACCTCACCCGTTTTACCAAAAGTAATTTAAGATGTGTTATATATCCAAATTTTAAAATTAAAAATAAAGAAGGCATAGGAGAAAATTTTCAAGATGTTGGAACAGGCAAATATTTCCTAAAAGACAATAAAAAACAAAGCACTGAGTATAAAATTAAAAAGATAAGAATACATTGTACCTCTTCAAATTAAAAACCTCTACTCATCAAAAAACTCTTTGAAGAAAATGAAAAGGCAAATCACAGACTGGAAAACTTTCACAATACAAATATGTAATAAAGGATTATTATTCATAATATGCAATGAAATCTTACAAGTAATCAAACAAAGAATAAAGAAAACAACCAATTTAAAAAAGGAAAAAGAAGACCTAATTCAAACAATTCACTAGAGAAAATAGAAATGGCCAATAAATACACAAAAAAGTACTCAAGAATATCAGTCATAAGGGAAATTTTTTTTTAATTTTTTCATTAAATTTTTAAAATATTTTCATTTATTCTTGAGACAGAGAGAGACAGAGCATGAGCAGGGGAGGGGCAGAGAGAGAGGGAGACACAGAATCCGAAGCAGGCTCCAGGCTCTGAGCTGTCAGCACAGAGCCTGACACGGGGCTCGAACTCATGGACTGTGCGATCATGACCTGAGTTAAAGTCAGTCGCTTCACTGACTGAGCCACCCAGGAGCTCCTAAGAATATTCGTCATAAGGGAAATTTTAATGGAAATCTGAACTGATACATTTCATACCCATTTGAGGGACTAAAATGGAAAAGAATGACAATTAGAAGCATTAAACCCAACTAACTTTCTTTGTTCCTATCCAGACAATAAGAATATTTGCTTCATATAAAAAACATTTTCTTATTTCTGATAATCCAATTCAAAAGCAATTGAATGCTAGAAAAGAATATTACACATTAAGATATTACACATTTAAGATATTCAGATATTACATTACCTAAATATGTGTGATGAATGAGATATTTTAAAGTGAGAGTAATGTGAACATATGAATTGCCAGTTTTACTCCAAATTCATCTAGCTTCATTCTCAGGTAAAGATATCAGATTGAGGGGTGCCTGGATAGCTCAGTCAGTAAGTGTCCCACTTCAGCTGAGGTCAGGATCTCACAGTTTGGGAGTTCGCAGCCACGCCCCCCACCCTCACACTTCACCCCTCCCCACTACCTCCCACAACCCTTCAGGCTCTGTGCTGACAGCTCAGAGCCTGGAACCTGCTTTGGATTCTGTGTCTCCCTCTCTCTCTGCCCCTCCCTCTCTTGTGCTTTGTCTCTCTCTGTCTCTCAAAAATAAATAAACATTAAAAAAAATTTTAAAAAGATGTCAGATTGAGATATGATAATCAAGAATATGCAGATCCTAGTTAGCAGTTTAAAAAGAGGGTGTTGACTCATCAAGGCAGCAGGAAGCAAATTTAAAGAAGACAAGAATCTAGTGAATCAATGATTGTCAGAAAATCTCCCAGAAATTATTTCCTTCAGACAAGTTTGCATCTACCAAGATGAGTTTCTCTCATGGGAAGAAAAGTGTCCTCTCCTCCCATCCCCCTCCAACTCTCAGCCAACTGCACAGCATGAAACCCGATCTAATGCTCAAGAACAAGTACACACACACCTACCATATATTTACTGAAAGTGGAATGGACTTGAGAAGTTAAAAAGACTATTTATTCCTTTCTCATTCTTATTTCTTCTTTCAAATACCCCTAACTAGGTTCCTAGCTCAGGAAAAGAAGTGTGGAACATATATACTATTGAATGAGAATCCCAGTCAACTTAAATAATTTATATCACTCTCTATTATAACCCCCACAATACTTAAAAGCATCCGCTATGCAGAAAAATCTCTAGTGGAGTGTTCATGTCCAAAGATTTCTAAAAGTTCAAAAAGAACATGTATGAATTATTAAGGCAGCAATTGCAGCACATAAAGATCTATAGATACTAACAACTCGTAGTTTATCTAAAAGCATTTAACAACAAGATGCCCCTATTGAAAGCTGGAGGCAAAATCATAGTCCATGAGAATTTCCTCTGATATAATTTATGGAAACTTTAGTATTTCCTAAATTAATGCAATTATTTTTAAGGAACTTACTTTTTTAAAGATTTTAAAAATGGGAAAAGGCATAGAATCAAAACAAACATGTATATCTGAGTTTAGGAGGCGAAGCATGATGAAGGGTCACAGTTGAAAGTCAGAGTGATCATAATTCAATGTGGTTAAATTTTATTACTTTTGCATATTTATAAGAATCCTATGACTACATCTTTGAAGACCGCTATGCAAATGAGGAAGCACGGTGAAAAACTCTCACAGTCAACCTCCTTCTATGGATAATGTTATCTTCCTGTGACTTCCTTTTGTTGAATACGTAATATTATGTCAACTCTTGCTTCAAGCAAAAAACCTTCTTGAAATTATAGAAGAATACAGAGCACTTTAGTTGCTTAAGGTATTTATTCATCTTCTAAAAATAAGTCAAAAGGGACTTGCACAAATATAGCTCATGCTAAGATAAAAGGAAAATATATTTAAAACTTGGCAAATAAATAAAAGATACTTTAATTTGGGTCTTTATTTTCATTATGAATTAACCAAAACAACATATGCTTAATGATGAGAAAACAACAGATTGCACTACATTTCAAGAAGTGAAATTTTTCTGAAAAACTGAAATCCTGTGTCTCCTAATTACCACCAGTAATTATGCTTGAGGTAAACCTCATAAGCTGTAATATTAACATTGAATAAATATGTAGCTCTCATTTATTTGGAAGTGGTTGAAAACACTTATCCTTTTTAGAATCAGGTATGTGTTTACTGCCTCTAAATATCTCTTTCCCAAATAAAGGTTAGATGAATATTCTCTATTTTAGCAGTGCTAAATATACCCTTTAAAAAAAAATACCTATCTCTATGTATTTGGTTCATGTAGGCAAAAGATACTCTTGTACTGGTCACTGTCATTAATATGAAAAATTAATGGATATATATTTAAATTGTTAACATATATTACCATAAAAATGGCAAGCATGAGTAAAATGATTATATATATATATGTATATATATACATATATATATATTATTTATCATTTTAACATCTTAAGACTATGGTATAATAGGTATTTATTGATGGACAATATATTGCCTATTCTTTTGGATAATGGGAAAATCTAACCAGTATACACAGATTTAAGTCCTCAGTAGATGAGTTCTGAACCCTCTTTTGGGTCTTTGTTTCTCTACAGTAAAGAGGTCAAGGTAGATTCACTGCTCACCAAAAAGGTACGCTTCTCTTTGCATAGTTTAGAATTGTCACCAGACAGTATTCACCAGCTGGGAACTGTATTTTATAGCCCTGCTTACATGTAGATGTGGCTATATGAATAATTCTGTAAAGGAAACACGATCACAAGTGAAATATGTAATTTCCAGAGGAAAAAAAGTGGTTGAAAAGTGGAAATATTTCCCTTCACCTCTTTTCTCCCAAATTCCGGCTGGATTCAGAGGAACCCAAAGCCTTAATAAAGAATTAAAGTTGAAGATACTGTTTCCTTGTATAATCAACTAGAATAAAGCCACTAATGAAACACAACACGTGCATTGGAGTATTAGCACAGAGTTTTTAAAATTCTAAGTCACTGAGAAATGATGTTTTATTTGTGACAACAGCTAGAATTACCCAAACAAAGATGACATTAGTTAACTGGGATTATATAAATTCTAAAGTGCTCTTCTCATTCAAAATGATATTGGTTCTTAAGAAAATCAACTTAATGACATATCCTTATGATAAACTATTTTGAGTGATCTAATTATACAAGCATTTGGCATAGAAGTTTATTTTCTAAAAAGCCTTCCATTGAGGTATACTTACGTGATACACTCATGATTCAAAGGACCCAATTTTTTTTCCAGAAATTATTTGCCTTGGGACACCTGCGTAGTTCAGTTGGTTAAACATCCAACTCTTGATTTCTACTGAGGTCACAATCTCACAGTTTGTGAGATTGAGCCCCACGTCGAGCTCTGTGCTGACAGCGTGGACCTTGCTTGGGATTCTCTCTCCCTCTTTCTCTGCCCTTCCTTGCTCATAGTCTCTCTCTCTCAAAATAAATATTAAAAAAGAAATTATTTGACTTTTAATCATTTATCAGATAAAATTCTACTTCTTTGCATAATAACTGATGTGTGCATATTCTAGGGCCAATGACAAGCATTTTAAAAACATTTTCTTACTAAATATCTAAAGCAATATAATTAATAGCCACTTATTCTACACCTATTTTGCTGATGGATGAACTAAAGCTCAGAGTTTTAGAAGGTAGCTCAAGGATACACCTAGGAAGAAATAAAACTGAGATTCAAGTCCAGATCTATAGTATTTACTGTATTAATTTTTCATTGCTGCTATAACAAATTGCTATAAATTTAGTAGCTCAACACAATGCAAATTTACGTCACAGTTCTGTAAGTTAGAAGTCCTACATAGGTCTCATAGGACTAGAAGCACTGTACTGACAGGACCAAGTTATTTTCTAGGGAAGAAATGGTTTGCCTGCCTTTTTCAGCTTATAGAGGTTGCCCATATTCCTTGGCCCATGACTACATTCCTCATTCTTCAAAGCCAACATGCATTTGTGACTTTTCCTCCACAATCACATCTCCCTCTGACTTGACTATTTTGCCTTTGACTTATAAGAACCCTTCCAGTGTCAATCTCCCCATTTTAGTGTCAGGCAATTAGCAGCCTTTAATATATCTGCAATCTTAAATCATCTTTTGCCAGGTAACTTAACATATTCCTAGGTTCCTGGGATTCAGATGTGGACATCTTGGGATGGGGTATGGGGCATTATTCTGTTTATTGCGCTTCTAAAACCATGCTTTTAACCATTATACAGCATGCTTCATGACCTAGACCACCTGTTTAATGGTGACACTTATGAATTGATCTAAAGGAATTTTTGAGATAAGATGCTAGAAAATGTAATAGTCATTTATTGGTTGTAAGTTATCTTCAGATAGGTTTCAGCCATTGTCTGCATACCTTTTCTGTTGGAAAACTTATTTCATAAACCAAACATTTTTTCTCTCCTCATGAGTATAAAAAAATAGGAGGAAGGAAAGATGCTCATATAGCCACCCACAGCAGGTATATTACAGTGCAATTTTCAGCATCAATAGTGTTATTTCTAAGGTAAGAATCATTAGGGCTTCATTTTTCTCATGTTCATTTCTACAGTATTCATGTAGGCACTCTGCTACCAGGTAGTTCAAGTAAATATAAACATAACCTATAGGCAGACCTGTATAAATAAAAATAGAAAAGTTCATAATATAGGAAAATGTGCACAAAGGGAATATAAGTGTTTATGATGCCACCATGCAAGAGTAAGGGGATGCGATTTGTGAAAATATAGTGTGCTATCAAAAAAGAATCAAGATGTCTTAATAAAAGAAAATATGAGTAGCTCTGCTTTAATTTTACATTACCTATACCTGTAAGAAGATTTTAGGCTTTAATAAACAAATTGTCAAATGAAGTATAATAGAAGATTGAGAGCTGAACATTCAGAAATCATTCAGCCAATTCAAATTCTTAAGTATTATGTATATGTTTATTGCATGCTCAATGACTGCTATACATAAAGTTAAGTATTATATGGATATATTGAATTCAGGGAGGAGCAATAATTGCCAAGCAAAACCACATCTAAACCTGGAATTAGTTCTCTCATGGTGTGGCAAAGGGAACCTGGAATATATACAACCACAGTAATACTGACTAGCCAGATGACCTTGAGTCACCACCCTACTTCTCTGTCCTTCATTCCCTATGTGTAAATGTATGTTTGGACTTCAGCGGTTCGCAAACATTAGCATGCCTCAGAATCACCAAGAGAGCTTTTTAGAAACTGGATTGCTGGTCCCTGGTCCCAGAATTTCTAATTGAGCAGTTCTAGAGGGGGACTCAAAAATTTGTATGTCAAGCCACTGTCAGGTGATGCTGATCCTACAAATCTAGGGCCATATTTTGAGAATCATGGGAATAAATTAATAACACTTCTTTTAGTAACAGGTAAAGTGTATCTGAGTCACTACATATGCATTATCTTCCCCACTCATTCTGTCCTTTCTTTGCTCCCCCAAGTGATTCTTTTTTTTTTCAATGTTTATTATTTTTGAGACACAGAGAGACAGAGTATGAACAGGGGAGGGGCAGAGAGAGAGGGAGACACAGAATCTGAAGCAGGCTCCAGGCTCTGAGCTGTCAGCACAGATCCCGACGCGTGGCTCAAACTCATGGACCGTGAGATCATGACCTGAGCCGAAGTCGGACACTCAACCGACTGAGCCACCCAGGCGCCCCTCCCCCAAGTGATTCTTGTGGTCTTTTACCCCTGCTAAGCATTAGTGGATTATGTGATCATTTCAGCTTGGTAACTCTTTAAATCTATGTCAATACTCAAATTACATGTAAAAAAATGTTCAATGGAATGAAAGAAAGGAAGAAAGGAGGAGAGGAAGAGGAATTTGATTTGTACTCGGCTGTATTCATTGTCTTAAACTGTGATAGATGCTATGGAAGATAGAAGAAAAGTATAAGGATTATAAGGATCCTGGTGTGAAAAAGTTTAATAATATGTGACTAAAGACCATAAGAAAAACAAACGTAAGATTGATGGAAAAAGAATAGGAGAAACCAGATCTTGGAGTAACTGACACATTTAGTTTATTGTATTTAAAAAATAACCTGTGTAACAAGAAAGGGTTATTTGCTAAACTCTGGAAGCTCCAAATTGAAACCATTGAATTGAAGTTTCACACTGAAATGAACTGGGCCGAATATACAGAGCATCTTAGAAACAACTTAAACTGCACTACATAAATGACAATAATCATCAGGATAAGAACACTGCAAAAGACACACACAGAATCTCTATAAAGCCTCATCCTGATTTCAAAAGATGTGGTCTCTATGGCAGCTCTGTGACAATGGTGCATCTGCAATGCATTACCCGTGCGAGGTGAGAATTACCATGGAGTACAAAATGGTCTGCTGTCACTAGAATTTGTGATTGCCTTACAGTCTAGGAAGCATCTAGTGTTAGAGAGAGAGCCAAAGAGTTGCTACAGCTCTTAAGGGTCAGAAATACCAAAATATGTTTCCAGTTCATGAGGCAAGTATTAAAAAAACAAAATGAAACAACTTTTATTTCTTTGGATGGCAAGATTCTTGGCTTTTCATTCTATGTAACCAAAAAGGAAATAATGACAGTGTTTTCAACAAGATGAACACAATATGATAACGCAGCCCTAATGAATCTTTCAAAGTAAGACTTTTGTAGAATTCTCAAGATCGCCATGGCAGCTTCTCATTAGTGCCTTTCTGTGGTTACCAAGTAATTCTAGTAACAAAATGCGTTGCTGAAGAAGCAGGTCAAAGCAAATGAAAGCATGTGAACTTCTTCACTCTTAAATTACCAGTTTGAAAACATTTATTTAGGTGGGCCCTGGGAAGAAAGGACTGTGCCGCATAGATCAGGCAGTGTGCCAGGTACTTAAATTCCACTGCACCTTCTATACAGTTTCCCCCAACCATATTTGCGTCTGTGCCTGTAAAAGTTACGAGAAAAACAAAGTGCTTCTCAAATTTAGAATTGTCTGTAATAAAAGAGGTTTAAAAATGCCCATAGGGAAAAAAAGGCAAAAAAAAAAACCAGTTATCAACTGGTAATCAACTAAATACACTCTTTTTAACCTGTTAGCTGTGTAAACCAAGTGATAAAAATTCACAAAATGGTGTATTTTTTCTAATTGTCTACAATTGTCTAACAGTCATCTAATATGTAAACAATGAATGTAACACTTAACCTGATGGGAATCACTTGGAGTTAAATGAATGAGAGTAAACACCCAAGGGTTTACCCTAAATCATTAGTATGACACACAGTCTCATTTATGTCCTGATTATCTTGTAACAAAAGATTTTAAGTGGAGCACACCATGAAAGTTGACTTAAATCCTCCGGTGATAGAGAAAGAAGATCTAATGTGCCTAGCAAAGTCATCAGATAGTAATGTAATATTAATACTTAATTTCAATAGTTAGCTTCTTTTGGGATGCCTTTTACTATCTCCCTTGTTTCTGGAATTTAACAAGAGTCAGACCCATGTACAGAAAAAAACATACTCAGGTTTTCCACTCTGCTTGTCTTATTGATGTCTATAAGCTACTTGCAGGTGACCTCCTTCTATGCCCCTGACCTTGTTGCTGCTTTCCTCTGGGAAAGTGCTTCTTTGCCACCAGAGCTTACCCCTACACTGTACTGCATACACCTGAATGCACATCTTAGATGTAACAGATTTGCATATTTACTATGACAGTTTTCCAGCAGATCACAATAAATTGTCTTATTCTCACAAAACCAGTATACTATTATTGTTTTTGGACAGAAAGAATTATAGTGTACTTTGGAAATGGAACTTTGTTTAATTTAATAAGTTACCATTGAGCTTAAAAGTAGCTCTTATTTCTTCTCTAGGATGTTCTTCAAGTTGAAACACACTTAATTGCTAATCAAACCTTTTGTATCATTGCTGAGACCATACTGCCATCCTGAAAAAAGGGTGAAATCTGTCAATTTCTTGAAATCTGTGTCACCTGGCCTAATTTCCACATCTTGGATTTTACAGACTCATGCATATACCATGGCTGTTTAGCTGTGGTTAATCTCAGTCTCTGTAGAAAATAGGCATTGTCTTTGAGACTTAGGTGGCAGGAAAGATCAGTGGATCTCTGTCTCCCCATGCCACAGCAAAGGACCCATACACACAGAAGTTGCCCTCAGTCTCTCTCATTCACTATCATTGTGCATATCCATGCATTCACAGAGGGCATGAATCCCAGTTTTTTTAGGGGCCTGAATCCCAGTTTAGGCTCACCTGGTAATCAACTCACTGCACTTTTTTAAACCTGCTAGCTTAATTCCTTTTAGTTCTTTCCTTTCTGACCTCAATTACACTTTGTCTTTGTTTGTATGGAGATCTCAATTTGCAATCATTATTTTTCAATATATCCTCTCTTCTTGCTCAGGATCATCCCATTAAGACTAATATTTTACAAACCCAAGTATTCATTCTAATATAGCATTCCTTAAAATAAAAAATCAAAGATCTTTGGAAATATTTTTTCTCTTTTTTGAGCAGTAAAGAGGAGGAGAAGCGATGACTCTAGAAGACAAATCCGAGGAAAACACAACTGTCTTACAGAAAAGGAAATAAATTGGTATTAAACAAAGAAAAAACAAAAACAACAACAAAAAACTCTTTATGTACTCTTAGGCAGTTTAACAAGGGTAAGGTGAGTTCTGAACACAAAGATAAAGCAGAATGGATTCTTTCAAATTGAACTGGAGTATTAAGGAAATTTAACTTCATATCGATAATTTGACCAAGTGACTACAGAAAATCACCAAGAAAGATAAGAGCAAATATTAAAAAATTGGCTTGCTTGCTCTAATATAAAGTAAAATAATGCAAAGTATTATACAAAAGTTTTGTATCATTATACTTATTTATATATATTCCCAAATTTCAGTTATAACTGTGTATGTAATTATTTTTATATGTAAAAACAAAATTGGTATCAGTGGTTGAGTTAACAGTTACAGAAATGGAAGATTTTTTAATATATTAGAACAATATTATGCAGAATATTTGGTGCGATAAATTATTATAGAGCAGTTATGATTTTATGATTTTCTTTTAATAAAATCTAAGCAGGTTTCCAGCTATTAAGGATATATTAATAAGCTTTGAGATATATTTTTATCAGATTACTTAAATAAACTAGATACTTGTATAATTCATAGCACATCCAACTCATACTGTTTAAAGATCCTGTGTTTAAATTCACAGATTAATCTCCTGATGGATATGTGCAGTACTGGATATGTGAAAGGCTTAACAGGGAGAAAAACTGCATCTATAGGGAAAGAAGTGACCAAAAGGATTTTATTTTAAAAGGGCCTTCAATCTGTCCAAATCTTGGTATGAAATTGGATGGGAAAGTAGTTCATACTACAATAATTCAAAAATCAGGAACCACTCAGATTGATAAATGAAAATGAAAGAAATCATTCAATAGAAATTACTTTTTCAATTGAATTCAGAATGGGCAGCCTAGCAAAATTACAGAGGCCATTTAAAACCAGAAGCTTACAAGATCAGGTAGACAATGAGAAAGGAAATCAAGAAATCTGGGTAACCTTCTCAGTCAGTGAAAGCTATATTCTGTCCAAAAAACCCCAAATTGTCACCCATGTAACACCAAAATACACCCCCACTTCCCCCCCACACACACACACCCACACACCATCCCACACACACATGGCTACAGTTTAAGACAATCCTATTTGCTGTCTTCTTACATACTTTTCTTCCCAAATAAATATAGATTTACTCCTCTTTGTAACTAAAATGAAGATTAACCTAGAAACTTGTAAAATCTTTGATGTTTCTGTAGATTATCCATGATCTCAATTTTTTTAAAGGCAAAATTAGAAAGAATTATTTGTGTTGATAATATTTAAATAGTTGAGTTTCTACTCCATAATAACAGTAACCACATAAAAAAAAAATCTCTGTGTGGTTTTAGGAAGTTATTTTACTTCTCTGGTAGCAATCCCTTATCAATAAAATGAGATATTATGTTTTTCTATCTGGAAGAGGTAGCTGTGGATTAATGCATTAAAGTTGATCAGATGTGCCAAGAACTCTGGAGGAGAGCATGTCTCACTATGAAATATTTAGTATGTGCTAGGCATCTGAGTTTTCATTTTTAATAAAGTTGTTGACAAGAAATACCAATCAGAAAGACTATCATTCTATTGCCTGTTGTTTTTGCCTGTTGTTTTATTTATGTATCTTTTGTGACAAATTGAGAAAGTGCTTTAAAAATAAATCGAGCATGATTTAATTTCTAAATGTCTATTATTTTAGTCATCTAAAGGTGGCATTTTAAATGATTTTTTTTTCCATTTTATGTCATGGGAATTTTGAACCCTCTGTTATGTATTGATCAAGCATTTTATAGTTCTGATAGAATAAAGTACAAATAGTGTGAAGTAAATGACAAAACATGAGCACAATGGAGGTATATGTACAGTGTGGCATAGCCTGTGCTCCATGAGGGGCAACTGTCAATATACATGCTCATTGACCAAAAGCAGTATTACAGTGATTTCTGCTATTTCTTTAAAGCACATGTCATAAACTACCAGCACCCAAACTGCAGCCAGACAACACATCAGATTTATTTAGTCCATCCAAACTTTTTGAATTAGCTGCAAATATTGAATAATTTGAATATTTCAGATACATGACTGCTTTTTTGATTTCATTCTTTTATAAGAAGAATGAAGAGGAGAAGAAAGAAAAGACACTCTAGTGTATTTGAAAAACATTAAATCTTTAAATGGGCAAGAATGGCCCAAGGCTAATTTATTAGTCACCATTTATCATGATGCTTTTATTATCTTTCTTTCACCCAATAAGCATCACTTACATTATCTGTCTGCCCTCATTGGCACTGGTGCCTATAACTCCCATATTAATATCACCATGTAGAGATTAATGGAAAGATTAATATAATAGAAAGCATAAATAAAGCTGATTTTGATTAATTTACCTGTACTTTATAATCTTCAGTTTCCTCATCTTTAAAAGAGTGATACTATCAATCACAAACAGTATTGTGGAGATTAATTAGAAACACATTTCTACAAATAACATAAAAAAATTAATATTTACCCTTAATATTTCTTACTAAGTTATAAGGATAACAAAGAAATAAATTGCTTTAATGATACTAGGAATATATGTCACTCTATAAGCCTTTCAGATATATCAAGATAACTTTATATACCACAAAAGAGCAAGCTAAATAACATTCCAAATCAGCTATGTGAAATAAAAATTCTTAATGTATATTATTTGGTAATCTCACAAATAAAAATACCTGGATGAACACTTATGTTTAATTTTAGTAAGTCAAATCAAGATAATAGGAAGGAAGTTTACAGTATCCAGTACTTCCTACAACTACAATAATGTCTTTCCAAATCCTAAATCTACCTCTTCTCTTTATTCTGTCTATATCACATCTTTTAATATCAGAAATACAGACAGCAGTATAATACGTATAGCAAGCTTAATCTTGGCAAAGATTCCATGGTATAGAAAACCATGGAATGGGACAGTCACTTTGAGATAATCTAGCCAAGTTAATTTTCTGAGAAAACTGAGATTCAGAAAGTTAAGGTAATTGATCTGAGGTAAGCATAGGTTATTAATAAAAGATCAGAGACCTTACCCTGGAAATCCTAACTCCTAGTTCAGTGGTTTTCCAAAAATAGTATGTTAGTTCCACCCACACTTAATTATAAATATATATTCAATTTTTCTACTAAAGATTTAATCATATATGTTACTGAACATAATCTTCATCAATAAAATTCAAACAGACATTAAATATTCTAAAAAGCATAAAAATAACAACTCACTTACGGGCTCATGTTTAGGTTAACACAGATGTAGATGGATATACACACAGAGAAACCTTTATGCACATGTGTGGATGCTTGAGTTAGTATTCATACATGCATTTCCTTGCTCTTTTATCCGAAAGAACCTGGAAGCAACAAAATCCCACTAGCAATGATCACAGTTACTACCCAGATCTTGGTCTTTAATACCAATCTCCAAAAAGGGGAACAGAAACACTTTGGAGAAATGACTGATTCTAGCACTGGAGAGCACGGGATCTATGAGATGTGACTTGAGCATCTTGTATGAGATGTGACTTGAGCCAGAAAATAAAGAAACACTCAAAAAGAAAAAAAATAATGATGAGTATGTAAAACAAAACAAAACAAAACAAAACACAGAAGCCAACTCTAAAAGCTCCCAATGGCCAAGGTTGTATATAATTGGGCAACATTTTTTTAAAGGATAATTTAATTATAACTAAAGTATAAAGTAAGTATTTATTAGTCCACAGTGATATAAATAAATGATAAAATAAAAATTTAAAAGTAGAAGAATAAACAATCTCCCATCCTGAAGAATTCCAAATAATCTATGCTGATATTTCACACTTAAAGAGGACAAGCATATCTCCCCAGTCCTTAAGTATGGGCTGTATGTAGTGTCCTCCTGTATTCTTTTACAGAATACAGCATGGGATGGGAGAAGTAGAATAACTTTACAGTGAATAAAAATGGCAAAAATGACTTGTTGGATGACCATAAAAACATCATCGGTAATGTCATATAGATGGCATTTACCCTTGATATGATGTGATGAAAATGGTACTTGACCTCCATGGTCTTCCTACCAAAACTCATAACCTCAAGATATTGAAACAAAAACAACAACAAAAAGAGAGATCAAAAATTTAAAAACCTAAAATAATATGTGTAAAGCAAATACTTCAGTTAATAAAAATGTGTCAATATCAGTTTAACTGTGATAAATGTACTATGCTAATATGTTAATAAAAAGAGAAGCTAGGTATAAAGGTAATGGGAACTCTGTATTATTTTATAACTTTTCTATCAATCTAAATCAATTCTAAAATTAAAACCTTAGGGGCGCCTGGGTGGCTCAGTTGGTTAAGCGTCCGACTTCAGCTCAGGTCACGATCTCGCGGTCCGTGAGTTTGAGCCCTGCGTTGGGCTCTGGGCTGATGGCTCAGAGCCTGGAGCCTGCTTCTGTTTCTGTGTCTCCCTCTCTCTCTGCCCCTCCCCCATTCATGCTGTGTCTCTCTCTGTCTCAAAAATAAATAAACGTTAAAAAAAAATAATAAAAAAATAAAATTAAAACCTTAGTTTTAAAAACAAAAAATAATAGAAACCAACAGTGATTCTGGGAATTCAATAAAAACCTCTTTGTGCTGGAAATATATTTATTTATTTTTATTTTATTTTTTTAATTTTTTTAATGTTTATTTCTGAGACAGAGAGAGACAGAGCATGAGTGGGGGAGGGGCAGAGACAGAGGGAGACACAGAATCAGAAGCAGGCTCCAGGCTCTGAGCTGTCAGCACAGAGCCCAACGCGGGGCTCGAACTCACCGACCGAGAGATCATGACCTGAGCGGAAGTCTGTCGCTCAACAGACTGAGCCACCCAGGCGCACCTAGAAATATATTTATTTTTAATGCATGATTTAAACATTATTGTTCAATGCCTGATTACTATGGTTTGAAATCTGGACGGAGTTGTTTTGGATTATGTGGATATATCATAAATGAGAAAGATACAATGTAGAGGAGATACATGATCCCCTAATGATAAACCTCTATTCTACAAATTAGCATAGAGTCAATAAGCAGTAATTATAAGAAGGAACGAGACTAAGGAACTTATCTGAAATCATCTAAAATGTTACAAACAACAACAGACAGTTCAGAAATCTCAATTTAAAAAACCTGAGATCACCACAGGGCAACATGTAGACTATGTCCTAGACTGAAAAAAAGCTTTTTATATATTACAGTTCAGTTAGCATTAATTACATACTAGAAGGCGTATGACAATTATACTCAGAAAATTCTATGTTCTGGGGCATCTGGGTGGCTCAGTCAGTTGGGGGTCTGACTTCGGCTCAGGTCATGATCTCATGGTTCGTGGGTTTAAGCCCTGCATTGGGCTTTGTGCTGACAGTGCAGAGCCTGGAATCTGCTTTGGATACTGTCTGTCTGTCTCTCTCTCTCTTCCCTGCTCACTCTCTGTTTCAGATTCTGTGTCTCCCTCTCTCTCTCTCTTCCCTGCTCATGCTGTTTCTTTCTCTCTCTCTCAAAAAGTAAATAAACATTAAAAAAAAATAAAAGAAAAGAAAATTCTATGTTCCCATGCTACTTTATTAACTTAGCTGATGACATGGCATTGAATATCCCCAAATTTTAGTCACTTCATTTCCAGGTCTACAAGATCAAATTAAATAATGTATATCGAGTACTTTTTAAATAGTAAAATCATAAATAACAAGTATTTTCTTTAATCTCCATATACAGACCATCTATGATCCTGAATTTGCAGGCAAATGATAGAGGTAAAAGATCACCTTAGTAAACACAGTATATCAAAGCGCTTAAAACTGGGCTGACTTAAGGGTCTGTGAGCTGGTTTAAAGCTTCACGAGTAAAAATGTTCAGAGATCTAGTAATACAGTTCCACAGATGAAAATGCACATAAAAAAATGGCTGAAATATTTGATACTATGATGATAAGTTGCTACCAGATAAAAACATCAGATCAATAGAGACTAAGTGTTCTCACCTCTGTAACTGTGCTCCTAACTCTTATATAATAAAAGGTCCCTCCAATTTCTTTCTACCAATTTGTATCAACTGATATAAAATAAATAATAAACATCTGTAAATTACCAATCACTAACTGTAGGCATTCCCCACTTTGCATGGTAGCATGGGACCATTATAATTACTGTGCAGTTTACAATCTTAATAATTATTCGGTGAACTTTAAAATTGTTGTCAAAATATTAAAATTCCTGTCAGTTATAACTATGTTAGAAAGTTTTAAAAATACAACTAATATTTATTTGTATTTTACAACATTAGAAACAATGAGATTGAAGTGTTTTATTTCTTTGTTTACATAGCAGTAGTTTAAACCATGTGGTGCTTGCCTTCTAGTCACATAATTTAGGACACAAAGAAAGAAAGAGCATCTCTCATACATCTTGGAAACTGGAACCTGCCTTTGTAACTTTGGTCGGTGCTAACATTTTACTCTTTGCCCTTTCCGTGACCTGAAATGTTTCCAAGCGTTTCTTTAGTGTATTTTTGTGGCCAGTATCACTTGCTCTGCGTCTTCTCCATCCTTTTCTTCACAACTTCTTTCCTCCTTTGTGTCTCCTAGTATGCCTTCACTCACTTCTGCTGGCATTATACCCAGAAGCTCGTCAACAGCAGTGCCAACATTCCCACAATCAGCTATTTCTTCTGTAATTCCCCTTACATGGATTCCAAATTTACTTCTGGTGTCATCACTTTTAATTTCTTGGCTACACTCTCATCTTTGTTGGCCAATTCAATGACCCATTTCTATCAAACATCACATGGGCTTATCACTAGGGGCAAATAGTATAGCTACATGCAAAGTATCTGTGCATAAACTGATTGTGTGTGTGGTAACCAATCTTCAACAGACTTTGAAAGAAGTGACATGATTGTATTGATCATAATGCAGATCTATGTTATTGACATAGTGATTTATGGACTGAGGTAGAGAAGTCAAATTTGTGCTTCATGCAATTCCTCACAGTTAATATATCCCAGCAACTGAAATTTGACCTGCGTTGTTGGGAGACTGGTGTTACCGAATTAGCTCAGGTCATGATCCCAGATCATGAGATGGAGCCGCACACAATGGGCTCTGCATTGAGCATGAAGCCTGCTTGGGATTCTCTTTCTCTCTCCTTCTGCCCCTCTCCCTCACTCTCTCTCTCTCTCTCTCTCTCTCTCTAAAATAAATAAAATTTTAAAAATTAAAAAAAATAATAGTCATAAATCTTTTCAATCATTAAGGAGCTATGTATTAAGTGATTGGAATAATCCTTCTAGGAGGTGGAAAGAAAACTAATCTCTGCCCTCAGAGTACTTACATTGTAGTGAAGGAAACAAGCAGTAAATAGGATAAATAAATTCAGAGAACTACGATAATGATAACAACAAAGGAAGGAATGGAGCTGGAAAGTGTAAAGTAGGGTCAGTGAGGTGGTTATAATTGTCAATAGGGCAAGCAGGGAAGATTTCACTGAGAATCTAATTTTGGAATAAAGACCTAAAGGAAATGAGGAAGTGGGGCTTATGTACATCTTATGGAGGAGCATTCCCTGCAGAAGGAATGGCAAATGTAAGGGCTGGGAGTTGAGGGTTGTCCTGTTATGTCAGAAGAATAAAGAGGAAGTCAATGTGGCTGAGTCAATGAGAGGAAAAGAGGAGTAATGAAGGAAGAGGGGTTGGGGAGCCAGATAACACAGACTCTCAGATATATTTGCAGCTTGGTTTTACTCTAAGATTACAAGCATGGCAAAGCTTGCCCAGAAGAGTGGCATAAACTAATACATTTTAACAGTATCACTGGCTTGTTTCTTAAAAATAGACTGAAGAGGGGCCAGGGCAGATGAAAGGTATTTTGGATTCTATTGAATTAATTCAGGAAAGAAATTGTGGGGCTTTATACTAGCATGGGGGTCTTGGTGTGATGGTAAATATCTGTATCTATTTCAAAATTAGAGACATATTTTATCAGTTTTTCAGTTATCACAGAGATGTTTGAACAATCCTCTAGAGTTGGTTGAAAGAAAGTTTAAGATATTAATTCCTTGAAAGGAAGAACTCAAACACTAATCTTCTGTAAAGAAATATATCATCAACCATGAAAGCTCTTTCACAGCATAGTTTGCAAACATTTTCTCTCACAAAGAAAAAAAGTGAATTTGAAGCTAAAGTTGGAGCAAGAGGAAAGAACATATTTGACTGGAACTTTACAAAGTTAATTTTAGGGGTCCCTTTACCTTTCTTTGGGATGTCAGTTTCACTTCCAAAACACATTCAAAGGCAGGAAAAGGATTCTAAGACACAGAATAAGAGGGAGCAGGATAGCCTCCAGGGAACACTAACCTACAATCCAGAGTAAAGGGCAAAGTCTAAAGGCCTCAGGGCCTTTGAAACAACTTTCTTCCCAATAACTTGAAGACAAACAGCCTAATGCAACAGGAGAAGTTTGTGCTTTCAGAGTCCCCATGTAGGGACACATTTATGTATATAAATTTGTACCTCCATCTCTTATCTAATTCTGGTATCCAGAGGGAAACCTCTTCAACTTTTGAGTATTTGCCTTGTCAACGTGGAGTAGAGAATGTAACTGTTTTCCAGTTGCTAAGGTGTGTGGTGCTTTGCATGTAAATTTGCACACAAATCTTTGAGATACTTTTAGAAATGTATATTTAACAAATAGAAAATACGTTAAGTTACTTGTGATATCTTTGTTTAGGCAAATCACTTTACTAGCTATTATACTGTGAGTTCCCCTCCTCATACTTCCTCTCTTAATACATTTTACAGCCAATGCTGCATATTGTTCATTTTAACAGATTCTGTCTTCTGAAGTAAACAAATGAATACTGATCTTTGTCAACCCCAGGTGACTCATCTTTTGTAATTTGTCATGTCAGATTTTATCAGCCACTTCATACTGGCTTACTGGAAAAGCACAACAAAATCCAATTGATTCAACACCAAACAATTTATCATAACATGACACTTTTTAAATGATGAAGTTCCAGGGTAGACAGAAAAAAGGCATTGCACTACTGAAAAACTCATGAGAAAAAAGAAAATAAAAACTTTCTCTTGGTTTTTCAATGTTTATAAGCATACCGCTAGATATTCTATTCCTTTTGAAAAGAAATCCAACATTAAAAGAAATATTCTTGAATATATATATATATATATACACTCAGATATATATCTGTATATATAAATATAAATACATATTTATATATATATTTATATATATATATATATAAATATATATATATAAAACTCATTTCCTGCAGCTTTAGAAGTTGGCTAGCTTAGTTTAAGACTAATGCACTGACTATAGCACATTCCAATGTTTACCCATCAAGTTTACCTTGATTTTCCAGATTCAATTCTAGCCATTTAGCACCTGCTAATTATGAGATACAACTTCTAAGTTCTTCTGAATAAAATTTCACAGTGCTTCCAAGACCAGCACATCATCAAGAAAAGTAGCTAGACTCATTATTCAAGAATCTGTGATTGCAGTGTCAAATGAAGCATTATTTTGACTGTTTTTCACTGCATCATGCTTCTCACTTGGCAATGTGCCAGCAGACAGACTTAAAAAAAATAGCTTCCAATGAGATTTCTGTAAATCCCACATGTCAATTACCCTACATATTATATATAGGAACAAAGTGAACAATTCTGATATACATTAAAAAAAGACACCATTCACTGCATATACAACTTCTTTGAATAGCTGTCTTTCTAATTTACAAATATCTAACCATAACCAAAATAATTATGAACATTTACTATTATGGTTAAAGTAGTATTAAGTATGAAATTTACAACTTACAGTAATTAGGTAAAATTAAATTTCATGCATTCAATACATTATAGGCACTAATAATGGCACTGTGCTAAATGTGGGATTTCACTTTATTTTTACATCTATTCTAGAAATACATTTAAATCTTTATTTTAATGAGAAAACTAATGCTCTGATGCTGACAATTCAAGCACATAAAAACTAACCTAAGATGTATGAGAACAAACAACTTAAAAATTAAGTATAATTAAGTATAATGAATGTTAATAATGGGGAGGGGTGAGAATGGACAGCAAGAGGAAATAATCAACTTGAGATCAAGAATTCCAAGGATAAGGAATTGTACAGACAGGATTATATCAGACCTGGAAGTGACCACTTAAAAGTAGAAGAGGAGAACAAGAAGTGAAAGAGGAGAAAAAGTGGGAAAGGTCTCAGAAAATGCCAAGCACTAGAAATGGAGGAGCATACACAAGTGGTGAGAGTTTACTTTGTTGAAAAATGAACTTAATGGTGGAAGGAAAGTGAAGGTCAAAGAAAGACACTGCCAAAATGTGGAACAATTTGTATGCTGTGATAAAGAGTGTAGATGTTATGCTCAGGGCAACTGTTAGATATTGAAGCATTAAAATCACAATGCTTTCAGATTTTAGAAGATCACTCTCTAAACGGGAGAAGATTGGAAGATAGAGGCTCTGAATTCAGAGAAACTGAATACAATTTAAAATGTTATACCTGAAATGGGAGGGTTAATAAGAGTACCCAATAAAGAAAACGAGTAGGAAGCAGAGACAAGGGCAGTGGTTTTCAAACCTGAGCAAGTGTCAGACCATCAGGACTTGGTATCATAGGAATTGCTTGGTTTACTCCCAAGTTTTCTAATCCAGAGAACACAGAATGGGGCCAAAGAATTTGCATTTCTAAATTCCCAAGTGAGGCCTATGCTTCTGGTTAAGGACTCCCTTTGAGAACTATAGGTCAAAAGAAGGGAACTGGGAAGAGAGCCAAAAATGTCAATGGTCATTCAGTCACACCCTTCTTCCTCACACTATTGTTGAGTGCAGGGAAAGGATCTCTCCAAGGAATGAATTTGAAATGAATCCAAATCATTCTAATCCCATCAGGACTCAGCATTCTGTCTTTCTGGAGACCACATTTACATAGTATCTCATCACACTCTCACAAGACTAAGCCAAGAAAGAGCTTTAGAAAGAGACTTGCCTCTGGAATTCACTTTTGCCTCTGGACAAAATTTGGTTTGTCTATAGATCACACCTGTACAAAACTGGATTAATCCTTATCCTTGTTTCATGACACAAGCATTGTTCAATGTATGGTCTACTTTTATTCATTGTTAGTTAAATAATGAAATAAACACCTATTAATCAAGTACCGAGATAAAAAGATAGGGTATTGACATAAACATATACTAAAGTATCTGGTAGGGGCCCCTGGGTGGCCAGTCAATTAAATATCTGACCTGACCTGAGCTGAAGTCAGATGCTTTAACTGACCTGAGCCACCCAGGAGCCCCAAGCATAAAATTGTATTTCATGGTGATCTTGACTTTCTCTCATCTTTCTTGATTACTAGTGATTTTGAACATCTCTTTATGTGTTTGCTGACTACAAGTGTTTTCTCTTCTATGGTTATTCCTTTTCTTCCCTCTACTTTATCAAGCTTTTGTGTGTGTGTGTGTTTTAATTGATTTATGGAAGTTGTTTAGATAATATTATTTCTAATTATTTTTATGTTTTCATATAATCCCCAAATGTGTAGCTTTTTAAATATCTGGAAATGAAAGTTTTGCTTGGTAAAGCACACTACCAAGTCATTATTAAACACACACACACACACACACACACACACACACACACACACACACATATCTCTAGGTTAATAAGGGAAATTTGTTAGCCTTGTGAACAAATAACTATAAAACCAAACAAATAAAGAAGAAAAACTTGAGCTGTTTCCTAAATGTAGAAACTTTATAAACTTTCTCTTTAAAATCAGAAATAAGGAGAAATTCCAACTATACACTGTTGAGAATTTAGCTAAACTGTTCCATAATATTGGTGCCTTAGGCAATAGTTTTGTGTCGCCAAGTGGCCTGCAGGGACTTCTGATACTAGTTCCTGTCTAAAATAACAACCCACAGAGTCACAAGTTAATTTAACTTCCTTATATGACTCCCTCAAAGGCCCCTTTTTAAAAAAGTTTATTTATTTTTAGAGAGCGCACAAGCGGAGGAGGGGCAGAGAGAGAGAGGGAGAGAAAATCCCAATCAGGCTCCATGCTTTCAGCGAGGAACCAGACACAGGGCTCCATCCCTTGCACCCTGACGTTATGACCTGACCCAAATGCCTTTTGCATAAGCAGTCTTCCTCACCCTTTCCCTGGGCCTTCTCCTGATACATCACTTTCATAAAACCTCCATGAAGCTTTACAAAATCCATTCTTTTTGGTTTGAACTGACTAATTTGGCCTTAGCTCAGGTAACCCAAAACACTCTGAGAACCCTCATAATGAGGGCACAAGACCCGGGTCCTGATGTGTTCTTTGCCTACACTCTGCCTTGACGTCTCCTTGTGGCCCCTGGAGGCATGCCCTCTAACATCTCCAGGACCTGTAACTTATAAACTTCTCTATTTCATTTCCTTTTTAGTCTATTGTTGAACCAAGGCTCACTATCCAACACTCTGGGTCTCTACTTAACAATGTTAATTTTTAACAAGCCATAGCATACAATAATATAATACTGTAGCCTTTAGTCAATAGTACAAGGCCAGAAAAAGAATTTAGAAGCAGAAGCATTGGAAAGGAAAAAATACAACTTGCTTTTTTGTTTGTTTTGCAGATAATATGACCATTCACCTAGAAATTTTTAAACAATCTGCAAATTTTAAAAACAATAACTGAAGTTTAATTGGCTACATTTGAAATTTATATACAGTAGTCAATGTGTTCTGATACCTACTTCCCTTAGAATTAATGCTTACTCCCAAATTTATCTGGTTTCCCAATGAAATAGACTCTTACTTAATCAAGTATAGACATATCTGGACATCATTTCTGAAATACAAAGTTTAACACAGTTTACTCTCAAACTGGAATTTCTGTCTCTCACACACACATGCATAGGCATATAGAGATAAAATTCAAAAGGGATACCTTTTATACAAATAAACATGATTAAAACTTTTTTTAATTAAAAACAAGCAAAAAAAAAAAAAAAAACATTTAAAAGGGGCACCTGATTGGTTCAGTTGGTTAAGTGTCCGACTTCGGCTCAGGTCATGATCTCATGGTTCATGAGTTTGAGCCCTGCATTAGGCTCCCTGCTGTCTGCACAAAGCCTATTTCTGATCCTCTGCACCCCCTCCCTGCCCCTCCCTGCTCACGCTCACTCTAAATAAATAAATAAATAAATAAATAAATAAATAAATAAATAATTTTTAAAAAGGGTGTTTCAGGAACTATAAGTTTTATCGTCCACAAAAAAAAGCACAATTATTGAGAAATGCTGTGGGGAAATACAAATAAAGCTAGATAATAGGGATTCACAAAGGTAATTAACATTTATTTGATCAGTCATATTTATATGTACATTGATGATTTCTATTTTTTCTAGACTGTATGAAATCATCATGTAATCAAAAAAATTTTTTGAAATTAAAGGAACAAGACACAACTGAGATAATCAGTTATCCTATGGAGATTATAACCTTTTCCTTGATATTACTGCCATAAGTGTGTGCAGGCATCATTAATAGTATTTCCAAAAATGGAAATAAATATAACATGGGAGAACAAATAATACAGTTTGTTAGGCATCTTTAATGCTTGAGTAAAGACATGTAAGTAATATGGGTTAAGTTTTTGAGTAAGTAGGATAAGTAGAAAATCTATTTTAAAAAACCACATGCTATTACATTTTCAACATATGCTATACATTTATAGGGCACAGAAGTGATTAGTTAACTCAGTGTTTTAATCAAGAAAATCCCCCTGATGGGTATGGCAGAATGGGTGTCTGGTTCAGAGTAGGAAGCAGAATTACATTATTTTAAAATAACAGTGGTAATTTTAATCAAGATTTTTGCCTAAATTTGTGAGCTAAGTGAATAACTGATTACATAATAATCAAAAAAGTAATCTTGTTAGATGATTTTCATATGTCTAAAAATAATCACTTAAGTTTTCTCTCCAATTAGATACATATATATTAATAAAAAGGGGACAGGTGTTTTCTTTAAAACTAATTCTTATCAATAGAATTTAGTAATGCAAATGTGGCTGCTATTGCATAAGTGATCTAAAAAGAATAGTCTAAATTTAAGAATTCTTTAATTCTTAAAGGCATGTAAAAAGTTCCTTATTATTTTAACATTGAACTAGTCAAGTATTATTTAGCATTTCTTCTGTTCCTCCAATAGTTAAACATTTACTGACAATCCACTATATTCCAACCACTGTTCTGGGTCTTGAACAAATAGTAGTGAAACAATCATAGAAGATTTTCTTTCCTCATTGAATTTAATTTTACTAGAGGAAAAGAAATAATATATATATAATATTTAATATATAATAATAATATAATATGATAAATGTGAAGGGAATAAGGAGAAAAATGGCATGGAAGAAGTATGCTCACTCAGTAAGTGAGGGCTGTGGAATTCAGCCAGGGTCCAGGGAGGTACACAGGGACCAGTGTAAACACATCCCAGATCTTACACTTCTACAGGACCTACTAAACCCTGGATTTTGTCACTTTGCCCCACATCCTAGCTGCAGGGGCCACAAGGCTGGTTTGCCCAGATCATGGTAGACCTTACAGTCATAAAAGATCCAGATATTCCCAATATTGCCTTATTATTTTTTTTAATACTACTGGCTATTCTTAGACTGTCCCCAGAATTAAAGAACTTCAGCATGGCTCTAATGTGCAGCAGAGACAGCCTCAACAACTCTAGCACCCTAGTTCAAGTTCACCAATGGAGGTCTGCCTTTACCAGTGACAGCCTGGAAAAACTGTTCATCACAGGCTGGAAGTGTTTGGGAATGTACACCTTATTTATTTTTGAACCAGTGACAAAATTCTACAAATAGATGGATAACACATTGCTTAACTACATTCATTCAGATCAATGAGGGGGCATATATGGATGCTGTAATTTTTTTTAGGTTTATTTATTTTGAGGAAGAAAGAGAAAGAAAGGGAGTGGGGAAGGAGCAGAGAGAGGAACAGGGAAAGAGAGAGAGAATCCCAAGCAGGCTCCACACCATCAGTGTAGAGCCCAACTTGAGGCTCCAACCCACAAACCATGAGATCGTGACCTGAGCTGAAACCAAGAGTTGGACATTTCACCAACTGAGCCACCCATGTGCCCCTGGAATTTTCTTATTTTTATGTCTGACCACTGGATTTCATTCCTTACAAAGCCAACAAAAATATAAATGTCAATAAGGTACACATGACATTTTAAAAAATTAAGCCAGAAATTTCTCACTCTGAGAAAAGTTGAGACTACTTCTGTTATACAGTATTTATAGTTGCACTATATCTGTGTGTGTGATACATCATGTGTGTAAAATCATATAGAGAAAACATGGTAAGATCATGTGACCTACAATCTAATGTTTGATTATGAAATATTTTTGCTGCTGAATGGAAAACCATGTAGAGTCTAAATTAGTGTTAGATACAAATTTTAAAAGGGAGATCAATCTTTGCTTAAAATAAGTGATTCTTGGTGATATTTTCATTGATCTCAATAAAAATTAAAGAATTTTTATTTGGCTATGAAACTTAAATTTTAATAGAGATGCAGAAATTCTAAAACTTGTCATTATAATCTTCCCAATGATCTCATTTTCTTTTCTTTCTCTTTGATCCATATCATCTAATTTTAATTTCTCATTGCATAAACTGTTCATGTCCTGAGAGGTACTTTTTTTCTTTTCTTTTGATCCAGAAGTACTACTGCTTTTAATTTTGAAAACCATTTGTAAAGTATAGCTGTTGTAGATAATGCCACAAATACAGAATTGAAAAATGTCAAAGACTATTTCTTTTACTCTTTAGTAATATTTCTTGACACCTAAAAAATTTCTTGTCAGCAGAATATTGAAGATAAATAATTTCCTTCATATTTCTGTAGAAATGCACAAAATAAACCTTTGATCTAAGGTGACATTTATTAACCTGAATGTGAGATTAACTATAGCATTTGTCCGAATAATATACTCATCTAGAAACTTTCATCTCAGACTCTCAAAAAATGCAAATACATTAATTCTGTAATCCTCATAAGACTCCTATAGAGAGAGGTAATTATTCTTATCACTTCTTTATTGACGAGGAAGCCAAGGCATTGAGATTACTCCCAAGTCATACCAAAAATCAAATCTGACTATAAAAATGAGACTAGTGTTTGAATTTCTAGCTTTCTATTACAAAGTTACAATTATTGTCCTCAACAGTTTGTTAGTTTTTTCAAAATATATTGTTTTCCGAAAGGCAGTAGAACATATGAAAACATTTCTTCTTCAGTAAATCAACCAAAAATAATATTCACTTCTAAATATTAAGATTTTCCAACATATGCACTCTTGAATAGTTATACTGAAGAAACTCATTGAATAGTTATGCACTCAACAACTAGGAAAGGATGTGTGAAAGCTTGTAGGAAGGCAGGATCTTAGGGTGTGTGGGCATTAACCACATAAGATCAACTTTCATTATGGACATGTCTTATTAAAGTATTCAGTGTAGCCAAAAAGGGACAGACAAAATGCCTAAATTTGCAGTGTGTGCTGATCAAATTGCTGTGAAGATCGTCCATAATGATATATGTGATTGAAAGTTATAGCTGCAGCAAGAACAGCTCTCCCCTTACAATTGCAGACATGGATTTATCTAAACATTTTTAGGATTACACTTCCTCAGCAGATGATCCAAAGAGCCATATCTCATCTCACAGCCTATGTCAGATCCAATATGCTCTTACTGCACCATGTCCTGCTCATGGTAGTTAGCAAGCTGTGCCTTTACATTTGTTTACAGAATTGTGTAATTATCCGTCTCCCTTACTGGACAATAAGCTTCATGAGGATGGGGGTGGTATCTGTTTTACACATTATTCCCATTACTTGGTACAACATTTTTCACATATTAAGTAGGAAAGTATCAACACATAAAAAACATTTTAATCTGACTAGGGTATCTCAGCAAAATGTGCTTTGGTTAAAAATATTTTTTCCATCATGTATAATGTCATAGACTTATGGTAAGATTTCCCTCCCCATTTATCCGTATAACAGAATGTGGTAAAAGTATAATACTTCAAGAATTTTGTAGCCTTAAGACAACTTTTAGAAAATAAACCAAATACTCTATCTGAAACATTATTTCATTTATGTAACTTGCTCTGAGGTTATCATACCACTGTTGAAATTTAGTGGATCCCTTGAATAAAGCCCAAGCATACTGGGTACAAAAGTTTTTGCCCTCAAGCCTTTTCTTGCGTCTTTTTATAAGTTGCATTTGAATATAAGTGCCTATTATTAGATGGGGGTAAGGGGAATGGATTTCCAGAATGATGTAAAATAGACCAATTTGGAACATCTTTTGGAATTTCCCAGAATTTCTCAGACTCTAGAATTTTTACTTCAATAAATACCTTTTTGGGGATCAACTGAATTTTAAAAGAGACAAGAGTATTCTGTTCTATTACCTAATTTAAAATATCCTATGTTTCATTAACTTGCTTAAAGTTTTTTTTTAAAAAGCTTGGTGAAAAAAACTATAAAAAATAATAACTGCCCCAAGTAGTACCGTCGTGTACAACAAAATTTTAAACACAGTAAACATGACATGAATTATAACTGTGACTTGCAAACAAGCAACTTGTTTAAGAATATATTCTTGAACATCTGCACCTCTATGTGCATATGTGTGCCGATGAGTGTAGATCGAGAACATTGCACACATCAACAAATGCAAAGTAAAATTAGTACATCAATTGATTAATATTGCCCCTGTGAATTGCAAGTAGCCCTAGTCTGGGTGAGGACAGGAGCTGAAGTCTTCGGAGTCAGAGTCTGGTGTTCTCACTGCAGTGAGGATTAGAAGGCTGTGCTGTAAAATGTAGGATTGGACTCCCACACATGTAGTTGTATAATCTCTCCCAGAGCTCGCTTGGTTTTTAATCTCTGTATTTGAGGTATGAAAGCCTTTTTTTAAAATTTGAGATATAACTTTCTGAAATGACTTAAATTTAAATGCAAATATTAAACATCTCAATACTAACTCATAATGGCATTTATGGTGTTTAGTTACATAGTGTAAGGTTTGTGTGTATGCTTTAGCACTCATGCTAATTTTGGATACATTCAATTTCACAGGCTCATCAACAAAATATCTTTTGCTTAATGTAGAGTGATTTGAAACAGAAATCTTCTCAATATATTTTATATAGTGCCATGAGTGCTGATGATAAAGCCATAGGAAATCAGACATGTACAAGACTAGATATTCCCTTTTCTGATTTTTCTGTCAGTTTCAAATACTGTGAGTCTATTTTTATATTTAATCAGAATAAGTGCATAAGGGGGGAAAAAAACTTCACATAATATCCTGTAAGTAAAATTAGTAAAACCTGGAAAGCAATTTCCATTTTAGTATGTGGATCGGGAGATAAGATTTCAATATCGGTTCATTTTCAAGACGGCAAAAGAAAGTGTAATTTTCAGTTCTCTTCTAACTTCTATTATCCACATGGGAGCTGTTATTATCTACATAATGTACTGAGGCATTTGCAATTAGGCTTACTGTTCAGATTAGTCTCCCTTGGTTTCAAGTCACTTTCACTTGAAACGATAAAATTAAATTAGCAGTTTTACCCAGGTCAGTGTAAAGTTTCTCCCGGTGGATTTTCAAGCTATTGTTGCTCTGTTAGAGTTTTCATATCATAACACTGGATGCATTTGGAATGCAAATATTCTTTTCTATCTGTATGAATTTTTAATAAGAGGGAAATATATAATTTTGTTTAAGTCAATTTATTTCCTTAAGATACTGTACGAAAGTTTAAAACTAGTTGAACGCCTTGCTTTGGAGTTAGTTTTATCCTTTTCTTTTGGTGTTTCAAGCTATATGAGGAGGTTTCTATTAAAAATTAACATATATTAACAGGAGAAAATAATACTGAATCCTAAACGTAAAACGAATTGCATTTGCTCTTTGAAACAGGAGACAGAATGACTATGAAATTATGGCTAGGAAAGAACTAGTCACTTTCTCACTTTCATTTTCTCTTTATATTCTTATTTCCTGTCTTTCTGTCTGATGTACACTTATTAAATATAATCAGAGGATTGGTTTTCGTTTTTTTCTTTGTATATGTTGGTCTTTTCAGAGCGTAGGATGTACAGAAACTTTTTGAAAAAGGAAAATAGGTAGAGCAGAAACGTAAATAGTATTTGCATCCAAATCACACTGCATTTAACTGATGAAAGGGAAAACAAAATGCGGACTTGACAAAAATATTGAACATGCTCAACAATAGAAGTAGCTATATTTTTGCCCTGCTTATTTAAAACAGGAAATAAATTTGCATCCTAGGTTCTTCCCTTAAGAAATTCTCTTTGGTTCCTCAATTACCCCTGTCCCTTCAATCTTCTCTCTGTTTGGAAATCCCTTGCCTCATTCATTGCTTGACTAGCTTTAACTCTTCCTTTAAGCCACTGGTTGTCACTTCTGTGAATGCTTCTCTACATCATCAGACTCATAAAATGGGTGCACATCTTTTGGAATCCTGCAGCACCATGCTCTTACCTCTGAATGGTAACTGCATATTGTTTAGCTCATCTCTAAGGCATGAATTGCCTCACTCATTTCTATTTCCCTAGAGTTTTACACTCATAGAGTACAAAATGAATGATTATTTGTTTAACGACTAACTGAATAAATGAATGAATAATTAAACGATAGGTTAGGTATTTCTTTTTTTAGAGAAGTAGAAAAAACTGGCAACCACATGTAAGCTAAACATGAAAGAATATTTAGGTATCAGAAATTCTTCCAAATTATTTCCACTCTTTCCTTATAATGTTACATAGTTTTCTGACTCAGAGATTACATCTGGCTGTGTGTGTGTGTCACAAAGAGAGAGAGAGAGACAGAGACAGAGACAGAGACAGAGACTGTGGATGCCTTTAGGCAAGGCATCTCAAGTTTACATTCTCTGTAATTCCCTATTACATCATATCTGACCATCTGACCACCTCATACATTTATGGTACCTGATTATTCCCAGGATGTAAGCATTTGAATTTGGAATGCTTTGGGAATTGCAATTCTCCAATAACAATGAAAAATTAAACAAGAAACATTTAATTTGGTGATTCTTCTTTACTAAAAGACTGACCATTATATTAGTTTGAACATTCTAATCTGACACATTTCCTTTCTTTTTTTTTTAATTTAGAAACTCAATTTCAATATAAACTTCTCAGACAAAAAATTAAAATAAAAATAAAAATAAACACACACACATAAGTACACAATTTCTATCCAGAATTCTTAAAACCAAAACTTTCTAAAGATCCAACATTATTTCATAATTGATCTAACACCTGACTAGAAGTCATGTAAAGCCAATTCTGTTATTTACTTATTCCACTTTATGTAATTATTTGTACATTTTGATGCAGAACTATTAATGTCACTTACTTCGAGGTGTTCTCCACATTTGAAATGTGTTTCAAAATTTTCATCAATTAAAAATGAAAGTAATCTGAATCCTGAAACTCACTCATCGGGTTCTAAGGATTTTACTTGAGGTGATAAAAAACCATATAAAATAAATATAAAACAACTTCAAATCTAAATACAGCTAGACTAGGAATTTAAAAAAAAAAGAAACTAAGACATAAAGAATAAAAAGAAACACCTCCTGCAGCTGGTAGAGAAGGGATGCTTTATTTAGTAATGTTACACAGGCATTCAAAATATCCTCCCTTGGGAAAGCTATTTTTAACTTGAATCCAGGAATGAACGTGATTAATGTATCTGGTTACTATAAAGTTTTTCCAGGATAAAAATTCCCATCAGCCATTATTTTAAACAACCTTTTGTCAGTTTGTGTTGGACAAACATTAGCAGCTAGACTTTTTATTTTGGTCATGTCTTAAAAATATAATAATATTAAAGTTTAAAGAAAACTGTAATGATGTTACCTAATTCTAGAGTCTTAGCGTTTCTTTTCCTCTCCATACATGCTAACTACTTCACATACTGTCTTTGATATTAAGTAGGTACCAGGTAGGGTTATGAAAAATAGAGAGTTAATACTATAAATAAAGCATATTCTTTTTTTGATTTTTTTAATGTTTATTTATTTTTGACAGAGAGAGAGAGCTCAAGGAGGGGAGAAGCAGAGAGAGAGGGAGACACAGAATCTGAAGCAGGCTCCAGGCTCTGAGCTGTCAGCCCAGAGCCCAACGTGGGGCTCAAACCCAAGAACCTTGAGATCATGACCTGAGCCGAAGTCACATGCTCAACCACCTGAGCACCCAGGTGTCCCAAAGGCATATTCTTTAAAAAGTGTTTCCCCCAAACACACCTGAAAAACAGTGACGTCTTACCCATTGGACCTTGCTGGTAATAGCTGCTTCCTAGGGAAGGTGGTGAGGTTGCCCATGACACGTGAGATCCGCCATACTGTTTTTCTCTTTTCACACCATGGTTGAAGGTGTTGTTGTAGGTTTCCAAAAATGTACAAATTGAAAAACTGAGATTTTTTAAAAGTAAACAAGTGTAATTAAGAAAAAAATCTTGGGGCACCTGGGTGGCTCAATCAGTTAAGCCTCTAACTTGCGCTCATGTCATGGTGTCGCTATTTGTGAGTTCAAACCTTACGTCGGGCTCTGTGCTGACAGCTCAGAGCCTGAAGCCTGCTTGGGTTCTGTGTCTCCCTCTCTTTCTGCCCCTCCCCAGCTCATGCTCTGGCTCTGTCTCTCAAAAATTAATAAAAACTGTTAAAAAATTTTTAAAAAATTCTTGCCATCATTTTTTGGTTTGAATCATGTTAATTGCACAGGAGTTAATCTTATTATATCCAAACAGACATAGCTCTCTTTATATTGCTCTGAATCCTTTCAGCTTAATTTCGTAGACATGTGACTGTTTTTTAAAAGGACTTTCTGCAAAACTTGATGCTAGCTTGGAAAACCTACCACAGTATCCAGACTGTATAAGAAAAACCTCATGCAATTTAAATTCAGATCTAAGAGATATATGCATATGCACAAACTTCCCCAGTTGTACTGAATAACAATTTTAAAGGTCAGAAGAAAAAAGGTCTAATCACTAAGAAATTATTAATTTTCTATAAAAATAGCATAATCTATCTTATATTACTGTCAGAAATTGTTTTCTGCAAATGACTGACATAAAGTGTGCTTTACAGTCCATAACCTATGCAGTGTCATAATACTGCTATATACTTGGCAGTGTCTGAAAATGTAATAGAGGCTCATTACAAAAATAAGTTTTCTGAGAATACTAAAATATATTACAGGTTTAAAAGTACACTTTAAAAAAAAGGATACTTTTTAAAAGAAAATATGATATATTTATATATAGCTCCCAAACAAGCAAAAAACAGGGCCATCAACATTTAGACTAGTTGAAGACGAGTAGGGCTTCTTATACAATGAATAAAGTATCCAGTCAAGTGAACTTTTTTCCTCAGCAAGCATATCAGAAGATGACTTAGTTCAAACTTGTCAATGTATTAATTTAAAAGGCTCTTATCTTGTTTTCCCAAACTCCGTTCTAGGCCCATATCTTTCAGAATGGCGCTGAACTTTAGCAGAGTAAAGGTGCTTTCTATGCAGTAGATGAAAATGCCTACGGCAGCAGAAAATAAGCCAAATAACAGTAAAGCCCAACTGTCTCAATAGGATAGAGTCCCAGTTATTCGTGAATCTGTATTATTAAATCCTGTGTTAGAGCAATGCACTTGTTCTGTATACACTGATATAAGTGTAAATACCCTGAAAGCTGAATGATAAAATTCATGCAAATTAAAGGAACAGTGTAATGAATAGATCTATATTTTTTTCATTTCATTCATTCCAGTAAATAGTCAGTAATCAAGACATTCTGAAGTTTAAGATTAGTTCACAGTGCAAACCCCAAAACATAGATAAAAGCATCAGTTTTTATTCTGATTACAAGTACAACATTATAGATAATTTGAAAGATAAAAATCAACTAAAATCCTATCATCTCAAGATAACCTCTATTGATTGGTATTCCTTTCCTGTGTTTATTTTTATTTATATTTTATACAATTCCTTTTAACTTATGTAATTATATAATGTGTATAATTATATTTATTATAATTGCTTATAATACCTATATATTTTAACTTAAAATTGCCAATGACTGTTCTGATAAAAATTATATTTCAATATATTTGAGTTAAAATGTATATTATATTGAATTCATAGTATCTTTTCCTGCTTTCTCATTTAATATTATATTGTCATCATTTAAGCATATTTTGATTTTTATTTGTTTAAACATCCTTTGCATGAGTGATACAACTTATTTAATAATTTCCTAATATTTTAGCATTTGAATTATTTCAAACTTATTTTTTATGTGATGAACAGCCTTTTTCAGAGTTCTTCAAATAAGTCCCTAGATATTTCTTTAGGAAAGACTGTTACAATTACCAGGCATCAAATCTTTAAGTATCTTTTTTTTTTTTAGTGTTTGTATTGGGGGGGGGGGGGGAGGGAGGGACCATGTGAGTGGGAGAGGGGGAGAGAGAGAGGGAGACAAAGGATCCAAAGCAGGCTCAGTACCTACAGCACAGAGCCTAACATGGGGCTCAAACTCATGAACTGTGAGATCATGACCTGAGCCGAAGTTGGACGCTTAAACGATTTAGCCACTGAAGCGTCCCAAATCTTTAATTATCTTGATCCACATAGGCAAATTTCTTTCCAGGAATGCCATAACAATGTAGACTGCTCTAAGCAGATTGCTGATATCGATCTCAACTCCCTCTCAACAATAACAGTACAATTTATACATTCTAACCATTGTTTATATCATAGGTGAAAATGGTTTTAAATGTGATTAAATAGAGGTATATGCACAATGTTAAAACATAAGATTAAGAATGTCAAGCCAAACTTATGAGTTTATTTCCTGTCCTATTAAAGACCCAACTGAATAATATTAAAGCAATTTGTAAAAAGTGGGTAAGATAGAAGCAAAAGGATAATGGGAAGGAAATTGTTGCATGCTCTCAGCAGTAAAAGATATCAGCAAATTTCTCAAAGATGGAAAACTGAGGGAATGGTATTGATTGGTATGCCACACAAAAAGGGGTTAGAGCAATGAGGTTGGTCACTTACGTAGTTTATAGTCTGTGAGACCTGAAATCAATGAATGTACTTTCAGTGGAGGGCAGGAGTAGGAGGCGTCACAGTTATCAAAAGGATATATTGAAAAAGTCAAATTTCCCCACATGTCTTCCTGGTCCTTTGTCCAAAATGGTCACCATGTTAGAATTTGCCAGTTATAGGTTAATACTTTTTTAAAAAAACTAACAACAATAAAAAAGAGAGACCAAAATACAGCCTGGTATAAAGTATGGAGAGAAGAATCTATGGTAGAATCTAACAAGAGATCTGGCTTCCTAAATTAAAGCTCAAACTATTTTAACATTTCATAGTGGAGAACAGGATACAAACTAATTCTTGAATATTCCTTAAAACACAACTTATTACTGGATAAGTGTCCCCAGATGAGCCTGACCCATATGCATAGTTTCTGAGTATTTCTATTGACTTATTATCAAAAAGAGAGGAAAACTGAAGGTCACCCAAAGTTTGAGGAAAACTGAAAGAAAAAAGAGAAAAATCTAAGATAATAAAATACACAATTTGATGTTAGGCTAAACAGAAGTAATGCAGAAAACAAAAGAAAACATCTAAAACTAAACCTTATTTAGTAGTCTCAGGTACATTACAGAAGCTGTTTTCATGATAAAATAAAAGCAGAAGATACTGTGAAACAGGAGTTATCAGAGAGTGAGAAAGATCTCTTGGATTTTAAAAATACAACTGCAAAAATTAAAATGCCACAAAAAAATTCGAAATCCAAATGGTGAAATGACTAAAATGTAGAATAAAGGACAAATAGAAAATACAGAATAACTAGAAAAATTCAGAAAGCCCCACAGATTCAAATGAAGATAGGCTATGAACACATTTAAACCAACTTCCTGGATTTAGAGAGACATAGGCTTCTTTAAAATCACACTTCACACTGACGAAGAAATACATGTACATACATTGCAGTGAAATTTTAGAGCACAGCACTGAGGATAAGGAAGGGATTCTAAAATTTCTACAGATAGGAGAAAAACACAAAAGAACAAAAACACCAAGTAATGTCAAAGCTTGAGACATCAGCACAACTTAAGTGTAAGTTATTTAAAGAAATAAAAGATAAATATAGGCCATAAATACATAAATAATTCTGGAGATAGGGTGATAGCAGGAACTGCAGGGAAAAAAAAAAGATATATATCACTGTACATCCTTTGGTTCTGAATTGAACAATATTTAATCATTAGAATGTAAATCCTATTAATTATGTATGTGACCCAAACTGGCTGTCTGTACATGTTATTTGCATGCCATTAATAAGAGAAATAGGAAAACTGATAATAAACTGGTGGGGATAAAAATATCATATGGTTAAATCAAATTATTAGGACCAAAGAATAAACTCAAGTACTTGGAACAATTTTAAAATAACCACATTTCAAAGAAACCTAAAAAGAGGTATGAGCTTAGGTTTTTATCTGTATAACTTCCATAAGAAATACATAACTTTGATAGAAAAGTTTAAAAGTTTAAGCCTTGCTTTAGCAAAGTTAATTAAAATATATTTTAGCAAAGTTAATTAAAATATATTTATTACACATAGAAAGTATGAAAGCCAAATGTAATCAAGTTCTAAATGTTCAAAATGCAACCAATTTTTTTCTCATGTTATTTCCTCCACACTCCTTCTCTAAAAAAGGATGTTAGATAGTGAGAAATGAAACCTATATATACTGTCTCTCAGGAAAAGATGAAAACAGGCAAATTTTCAGGTTCCTAGTTAAACATCTCTGAGACCAAAGAGGCCCAAGGAAGTATATCGTCTCAGAAAATAAGTCTGTAACAACCACATTAGCCTACATGTCAAACCTAAAAACACAATCATCAAGACTCATTTTAAGAACATTGCCTTGCTGTGCCTACCAAACCAAAGCTATTCTATCATAAAGTCAGTTTAATTCCAGTCAATACTTTACCTTGAAAAATCCACCTGAAATCACCAAAACCAGGTCTTAAAACTCTTTCTATAACCTTTCCTATCCTCACCAAGTCCATGTTCACTCTGCTGCAGTGAGTTTAATAAATTTAATTTTGCTTGATCAATAGATTTTCCTGTTGATTTTGTAGTGGGGTGGGTGTCTTCAATAATTCTAGAGACCCACCAAGATCTAGCAGAATCCACCTTGCCACCATGGCTTAAGATCATCTCTTCAGAATCTGAGTCCACCTTTGAGGTCTCTAGAGCCCACCTTCTGCAATGATAAGCTTTGTTCTACATAGAATAAAAACTCCTATTTATGGAAGTCCCAAAACTGAGTTTATTGTGTATCCTAGGAATGTATATTCATATTTTAAGAAACTTTTGATAAGCTAATAAGTTTTGAAAATTAATACTTTGTAAAAATGTGTCTTCTTATTAATGACATCACGTGTCAGTCGGCCTGCCCTCATCTCTTTCAGATGGTAATCTTTAAAAGGAAGTTCACAGGGCAAAGGAAAAATGTAGGTCAAGTAAGTTTGTCTTTCAAGTCAGTTGCAAGGAATAATAGTGACAGGTTGCATTAGCCTACTGTCCTTATAGATCAATCTTCCATTTGAGTCATCTCTCAAATAATTGGAAATTTTCCTCAGACTCTTGTTTTTCAGTGGGAGTCTGGGTGCAGCAAAGAACCACTTAATCACCTTCTATAATCAGAGGCTGCATATTTGTCAGTTCTCCATCTGGAAAGGACCAACTATTAGATTGTGAACTTCAGATATATGATACTAAAGCAACATATTTGATCAGATATTTTCATGGACTTCTATTAATCTATGTACATGTCCTCCTCTTGATTTGACTCTTGCCTCTTATAAGTCTCTCATTATAACTCCAATTCTCACACTTTTATTTCTAAATAGCAAAATATAGCAAATATAATTTACAATAAAATTATCACATTGTAGAACTTTCAATATATTAAAAAAACGTTCACTTAAAATCTTCTTATAGAACTTGGAATTGGGAGTAGCAATGCATAAAAACAGACTAATTAAAAAGGAGCAAAGCCTCTGAATAGACATTACACCAAAGAAGATCTACAAATGACCAATAAGCACACGAGGATATGCTAGACACCATTAATTATCAGAAAAATCAGTTTTAAACTACAATGGGATACCACTTTATGCCTAAGACATGACTAATAACAAAGACAGATGGATGGGAAGAAATGTGAACATTCATATAATGCTGGTGGTTATGTAAACTAAAACACTGCAGCCATTTTGGAAACAGTTTGGTATTTTCTGAAAATGTTACACATAGAATAACTATGTGATCTTACATATATACCAAGAGAAATGAAAACACACATCCACTCAAACATGTATACAAATGTTCATGGCAGCATTATTCACAATAGCCAAAATGTTGGATCAACCCAAATATTTTTATTATTTATCTTATGTATGTATGTATGGATGGATGGATGGATGGATGGATGGATGGATGGGTGTGTGTGTGTGTGTGTGTGCGTCGGCTTCACACTCAATGCAGAGCCCAACACAGGGCTTGAACTCACAACCCTGAGATCAAGACCTGAGCTGAAATCAAGAGTCAGACACTTAACCAACTAAGTTACCCAGACACCCCTCAATTTTTTTAAAATAAAGAATGGATAAATGTAGTATATTTATAAAATGCAATATTATTCAGCAGTAAAAAGGAAAGAAGTACTGATACATACTGTAACATGTATGAACCTTGAACCCAACATGCTAAGTGAAAGAAGCCAGTGACAAAAAGGCCATATATTATATCATTCCATTTGTAGGAAATATCCATAATAGACGAAGATACAGAGAAAGAAAGCATATTAGTGGTTGCCTACAGCTGGAAGGAATGGAAAATATTTGGCAATACATACAGGCTTCTTTTTGGAGTAACAAATTTTCTAAAATTACATTTTTATGATGTTTGGTGTTGTACAACTCTATACTAAAAAACATTGAATTGCACATTTTTAATGGGTGAATTATATGGTATATGGATTACATCTTAATGAAAGTATATATTTGTTCAGGATACTGGCCATAAATCCAAATAGTTTGTACAGCACTCTGGTTTGTCACTTTTTGTTCCCTGTTACTGGAATTATACTGTATCAATTTATGAATAGTAGTTAGAGACATGAGATCTAATCTAGGCAGTTTAAACAAAAAAGGATTTAAGGAATATTAAGTTTCTTCATAACCTTTATATAGGCTATAGAACCAGACTTAATATAAGGAAGACTGTAAAAACAGAATTCAGGTTCCATGGGGCACCTGAGTGGCTTAGTCGGTTAGGCTTCCGACTTCGGGTCAGGTCATGATCTTGTGGTTCCTGAGTTTAAGTCCCTTGTCAGGTTCTGTGCTGACAGCTCAGAGCCTGAAGCCTGCTTCAGATTCTGTGTCTCCCTCTCTCTCTGCTCCTCCCCCACTCACACTCTGTCTCTGTCTCTCAAACTGAATAAATATTAAAAAAAAAAAAAAAAGAAAAAAGAAACTCAGGTTCCAAAACTGCTTCCTTAAGGATTCCTTAAGACAAATAAATAATAGGGAAAACTTAAAACTGTGTTCCATTTGGATCACCCTAAACTACAACTTGAACCTATATTTGGCATATACTCTCTTTCCAATAACATAATACACCATTATTACTTCCTACTTCCACTCTTCCTTCTGACTGTCTTCCTTTGACTCAAGTCAAATGGCAACTCTTCAAAGATGACCTGGCCTTTTACAGTTAGATAAGTTCTCCAAAGGAAGAAAGCCCTCATGGTTGATTTTAAGTCGCGGTCTATTTCAGAATTAAGAGCGAGTGAGAGGATTTTCCAGTTTAGACAAGTAAGACAAAACAATTATGAAGGAGTTTAGGATAATTGTGAGGATTGGATGGATGTCATGATACACTGCCCAAGTGTCCCTTCAGAAATGTAAGTGGTACCTGGTTCAAGATCACACATCACCTTCCTGGGGCAGATTATGCCCAGTATAATATACTTATCTTTTTTTTACTTTCTTAATTCAGAAACTCTTTCTTCTTTAAAAATGAGCATTTAGAAATACAGTTTTCCTTTTCTAAAATTATTTAGGTATATCCCATCCATTTAAATATGAGATTTTAAAAAAGTAACTCAATTCCTTTTTGAAATTTTTTGTTATAATTTCTTTTATGATTTCTGAATAACTTAGAAATATATTTTTGCATATTCTAATTTAAGTACCTTTATACACAGTGGATATGAATAATGTATTAAAAATAATTTTTAAAAATATTTTATCCACTAGGGGTTGCCTGAGGCCAAGGTATTGGTAGGTGATTGACTATAAATGACACAAGAAAACTTTTCAGGTCAATGAAAATGCCCTACCGATGGAGGTGTGGTTTCATGAATAGAAGTTATAGCTCCATAAAGTTGATTTCAAAAATACTTTATCTAGTATTTTTAGTAGCTGTACTGGCATTAGTTTTGTTGGATGTGCAGTCAGCCCTATTGCCTTAAAAATCACCACCAAATGCCACAAAGAAAGACTGACAAGTTTCCGGCAGAATTTAGAATGTCTACACCAACTGAGAGGCTGGAGAATGTAGATACCACAAACAAGTTACAAGGCTACTACAATCAAGCAGGAGTTATAGTTGGAACTAAGTTATCAAGACTAAAAATCTGGAGAGGCTAAGTTGTGACATGAAGGACAACGCATTGGACTCAATTTCTGGTAAGGTATCGATGAAAATCCCCTTTGCGAGAGGGGGAAGCATGATAAGATCACCTCACTGTGGTATAATTTATTACTTCAAGTTAACACATCTACATTAAATAATTCACATTAGCTGAATAGGTAGAGTACAGGGTAACTACATAATTATTATTATTTTTCTAAGGAACAAAGAAACAGATGAACACAGAATAAGTCCCTCCCAGGGAAGGTAGATAACAAATACAGTCTAGTATGGACTCTGGCATCTCTGGCCCTGAGAACCTGAGGAGTCAAGGAATGTACATGAACACAAAGGTGGCAGAAGAGAAGAGATGACCTGGAGACAAATTTCAACTGTTTACCATTTCATTGTAGGCTAGGCCTGCTAACTAGTAATAATAATGATAATAATAATAATAATAATAATAATAAATAATAATAATACTGTCCTGTTGTGAGTCTTGCCATCCTTTCAGACCATACTGCTTCCTATTAGCCTTGGGAATTACAAGAGAATTTTTTTGCATTTGATACTTAAACTCTCTTAAAAAACAACAAAAACAAAAAACTGATGGACCAAGAAAGACACTAAGAAAAAAATCTATAAACATCAATAGTAGCCATCACTCAGTAAATGAACTGTAATGGCTGATACTTTCCTAATTGGAATACTGGCAATGTCAGCCTAAATATGGATCAAATTTAGACAATCTTTCAACAAGATTTCTCTAAGGAAATACCATGTAGATAAGTGTTCAGGAAGCAGTATTTAGCGGTAATAAGTAGAAATCCACTCTGAGCTAATGAGTTTAAAATGCTTGCCAGTTTTAATATGTCTTACCTAAAGATACAAAAATCTTACTGAAGATAACTCACTCACACTGTGGGAAATACAAAATGTCCTTAGTAGAATGAAAAATATATGTCGCCAGGTCTCAAAGGGACCGGTAAGGTTAGGGGCATTTTATTCAGCCTGCAATGAACGGTCATGTAAGAGAATTCTAAAACTTCTGAAGTAAATTCAACAGTAACACAAATTCCCATCATGCCACTTTACATATATAAATACATATACATATATATAATCTATTTGACCTGATTTTCTTGACAGTGAGTGCTCATTTGGTAGAATAAAACTTAAATTATTAATTTGATGAATTTCCATGAATATAGAAGAGAGAAAAAAACAATTAAATTCATGACATTATGAGATTTCTATTCTGCCAAGAAAAGTGAATTCACCTATAAAATACATCTGATGTGTAAGGAATTTTTTTTTAAAAAGTGATAATTGTACATACAGTATTCTAAAGCATAGTATATGGCTCTTTGTTTACCTTTTCAAGAATCAGCAATAGCATCTTTCATCAATCCTTAGTGGTCACATTGATTCCATTTCCAAATTAATAGATCATATTCTTAGGGGTGCCTGGGTGGCTCAGTTGGTTAAGCATCTGATTTGATTTTGGCTCGGGACATGATCTCAGTTTGTGGATTGAGCCCTGCATTGAGCTCTGTTCGCTGGCAGCATGGAACCTGTTTGGGATTCTCTGTTTCTCCTGCTCTCTCTGCCCCTCCCTGCTCTCACTCTCCCTGCCCCCTCAAATAAATAAATAAAAATAAAACATGTTATTAAATATCTTGGATATAAATATTCACTACTCTAAAAACTATTTTTTGTCCTTTCTTTCCTAGCCTTGAGCCCAGTTGAACTACATTTTTTTTTCCCAGAAGCAGCTCAACATGGAAGTGGTAAAGCAGTTGTTACCATGAATCCTTTCAATGTAATAATATAGCAAATTTCTCATATTATCCATTTTAAATGGTTTGTTAAGGGTGTATTACTCTGAATATGGAGTAATAAATAGAAATAATTGATTTTCCCAAGTTTAGAAACAATTTAGAAATAAGACAAAAGTATTAACAGGTAGATAACTAACATATTATCATTCCTACTAATGAGTATGAGGCAGGAGGGAAGGGAGACTCAGGAGGCAAGTTGACCAAAGTAAAGCCATTTTGGTTTTAGGCTGACTGTTAACCTAAAAGTCAGCAGGTCATAAAAGGAACCACAAGATGTGACTTCTGGAAGACCACAAGACCCCACTCCCTTGGGATGCACATACTTAAAATTGCCTCCTGTGGGTAATTCCACAACCCTAAGACAAGGAAAAAAAAAAAAGAAAGAACTAACTGCTCAATGTGAATGATAAACCCATAGTTAAAGAGTAAGCTTCTCCCTATATGGTTAGCTACTTAAAAGAAAAAACTTATAAAACTCTTTGTTACAGGCAAAAGAAGGTTCTCTTTCTCATCTGGGAAGAGAGACTGCTACTTTGTCTATGAAGTAGCTCCTATCTTACTTCTACACTTAATTATTTTTTGTCCCTTTCTCTAAATGGATAGCTCCTTGAATTCTTTCTCGTGCAAAGCCAAGAACCCTCTTGGCCCGAAGGCCTGAGGCCCTCCCTCTGGGGCCTGGGCTCCAGACATCAGGTACAGATGGCACTGAGTCCAGGATGCCTAGTTTTACCCTATTTTAAGTAATTGAAGCAAGTCTTCCTACTTAACAAGCAATATTTCTATCCCATCCTTTTTAAGCATTAAAATATCTTTAAAACATAACTAATTAGTTAAATCATCCTAATTAACAGTGCACACGCTCTGAAAGGCACAAAGTAATTGTGAACAAATGCATCTGTAAGACTTGATATTTAATCCTCGAAACCCAAACCTGTAGCATGATAATGTAAATGTACTTAATGTCACTAAACTCTACACTTAAAAATACTCAAAATGTTATGTATACTTTGGCACACATGCAAAACAAACAAACAAACAAACAAAAAACCCAAGCTAGCTCAGCTCCCTGACTCCATTTCTACAGTATTAAAATTATCTCAACTCCTAAAACTCTTTGTTAATAAATATCTGATGCAAGCCCACTTGAGTCTGAGGAATAATAGAATTTCTATTAATTACTTAAAATTACTATATCAAGTCTGGAATCCCAATGTATATAAAACATTCTAATTTCAAGAAAAAATAAGTGACATTCAAATACTATGGACATAATCAAATCTCTCATTTGTCATGAAAAATAGACATTTTGCAGGTAGGTGTCTATAATGTATAGTGACTTTGTAATTTAGAGAAGTTTGTTGATACAATGCTTTCTTTAAAATGTACATTTTCATGGGGTGCCTGGGTAGCTCAGTTGGTTCAGTGTCCAACTCTTGGTTTTGGCTCAGATCATGATCTCATAGTTTCGTTTGTGGGATCAAGACCTGTGTGGGTCTCCACACTGACAGCACAGAGCATGCTTGGGATTCTCCCTCTCCCTCTGCCCCTTCCACTCTCATGCACGTGCTTTCTCTCTCTTAAGTAAATAAACTAAAAAATACATAAAAATAAAATGTATATTTTCCTAATGATAGGGATCATAAAGTATGTATTATAAAATCACTCACATACTCAACAAATAATCTTAATAGTTCACTGTAGTAAAAGGTTTTGGTTTGTTATTCCTACTGCTAAATTTAACTCACAATTGTTTTATAATTACACTGAATTTTGTAGCATAAAGATATTATATTAGAATTTAAAGTACATGCAATCATGCAAATATGGTAAAATATCATTTTTAAATCATCCACAAGTTTATTATTAAGTGAATACCATACAACTAAGGCATTTGGTAAGAACATTTTATTTACATAAGAAATCATTACATATTATTCATAAGAGTAAACATGATTATTCACATAATTAAAGATCAAACCCAAGTATAAATTAGAGTGTGTGCTTATCTGGAATGATCATTGGTAAGGATCAGAGATTTGTTTCCACTCCTGTGTGTTACGTACATTCTGTGCATTTATCAATTATAAATTTATCCCTGCTAGTAAAGCATTAGCCAAGGATAGAGCAGCAGAGAGAGAGAGAGAGAGAGAGAGAGAGAGAGAGAGAGAAAAGGTTTGAAACTTTATTATTAGAAGCAGTTTACTAATCTTCAAGCATAATTTTCATGTGATTCAGTCAGGAGTTAAATATTTCTCTACTTGGGTGAGCTCCTAAAGGCAACTACTCTGGAAGGTTTTCCCTTAATTATAATTGAGAAACTTTCACAGTGAGTTTTTCCTCATGGGCTTGTTTACACATTTGACTAACAAATACAACAATGCAAAATCCAGTTATTTAAACATTTGCATTTCTAGAAATCAACCAATGTTTGAAATTGCTGAAAAGTGGAACATTTCCATCAGCCAAAACGTATTTAGAGAGCACAGAAAGAGCATGTTTTTCCCCAAGTAGAAGAAAAACTCACCCTTGAAGTTATAGAGGTGTAGGTATTGCTGCTAAGGATTTTTTTTCTGGGAATGCTAGCTGAGAAATGCTGGATTTGTTCTTGAGGGCTTTATAGTATTACTAAGAAGAGGATTTCTATTGAAAAAAAGGATGAAGTTATATAAAAAAAGAAAAAGGATGAAGGTATAGACTATATAAGTTTATTTTCTTTCTAGTTAGTATATGTTGAAAAGACAAAAAGGATGGGTGTTGACTTTTGGATTTTTTTCCCTTTCCTATACCAGAGCCTTTTGAGGAGCTGAAGACATAGCGCTAACAAAATGACTAATTCACGTTCACTTCTGTAGCTAGTACTGCACCAAGTCTTTTCTATTTAATTTTATTGAGTTCCCCCAAACTACTTAAGGAAGTAGTTATTATTCTCTCTTATGAAGACATTGAAACACATGTAAAGTTATGGGCTCAAAGTGTCATAGCTGGTGTTCCCAGAGCTAAGAGTCTTTAACCTACATTCTTTTTTTTTTTTTTTTAATGTTTATTTATTTTTGAGACAGAGGGAGATAGAGCATGAGTCAGGGAGGGGCATAGACAAACGGACACACAGAATCTGAAACAGGCTCCAGGCTCTGAGCTGTCAGCACAGAGCCCGACCGGGCTCAAACCCACGAACCGTGAGATCATGACCTGAGCCGAAGTTGGACACTTAACCAACTGAGCTACCCAGACGCCCCTTTAACCTACATTCTTAACCACTAGCCTCTCTGTATGTATGTATATATATATGTACACACACACACACACACACACACACACATATATAATGTAAAACTATAAATATATACACATTTAAATTGAATTTTTTCCCATCAGGAATCCTCTCCCTTTTCTTCATCTTCTTTCATCCTTTACCTCTTCATATTTAACACATATTTATTCTTTACCCATCCTATGCTTTCAGTTTTTCTCCTTTTGCTGACAAATTTTACAATGAGTACATAAATTCTATTCAGTGTCTCAATGTCCTCATCTTCTGCATACCCTCAATTCATTACAAAATGGCATTTACTCTCAATAGTCTTTCATAGTATAGACTATATTTACTGCAATTTTTCAAAGCCTCAGAGATTGTGATACAGTAAATCTGTAATACAGATTTTTTTTACAAGTACCTACTGTGGTTTTCTCTATTTTTTTTTTCTTTAAGCATGATCATTTTCAGTTGTTTGTCACAACTTCTTAATCTTCTTAATGGGTTTGTTTCAATCTCTTACAAGTTTGTTTTAAAACCAGAACCACTGTGTCAGCCTTCTCCCACCTCATCCTTCACATTCTTTACTTAGAATCCATGACTTCAAACAACATCAATGGAAAGATGCTTCTCCAATCTGTCTCTCCAGTCAAGAATTGTCTTCTGATTTCTAAATCTTTATATGAAATGTGGATATCCCCGCATTAAATTCAATATATATCTGATCTTATTGTATGTTTTATGCCAAACTTTTCTATTCAGCATCCTAGTTAAGAGTGCTGCTAAACCCAGAGAGATACCAGAGATTCAAAGCCATATTCTCCTCACTCATCTCCCACACCCAACCAACTTATCAATTACATCTCCATAACAATTTAGAATGTTTCTACCTTTCCAGCTTGATTTTTTCCTTCTTACATTACTGTTTCTATCATCATCTGTGACTCAGATTTCATTGTCTGACAATGTAATGCTTTTTCTTATTCCAAATTTTATCTCACATTTCTATTCCTAACATTGCTGAAAGGTTATAATTTTAACATACAAATAACTATATCCCTCCAACTAATCAAAAATTTTCATTGAGGATTCCATCCTTCCATAGTTTGATTGTGACACTTGCACTTTTATGATTTGGTCTCTGTGTGTCTTACATCATGGCTACCTATTAATCTCTGGCATTTTAAATTTGTTCACACAAATCACTTATGGGTATGCAAATTAATCCTGCAATTGTGTAGCTCTGACTGGCTGGAAGACAAAATGGTACAGCCATTTTGGAAGAAAGTTTAGCAGTTTCTTACAAAGTTAAACACAATCTCACCACAGGACCCAACAATACCACTGACAGATTTAGTCAATTGATTTGAAAAATTATATTCATGCAAAAACATGACCACAATGTTTATAGTAACTTCAATCATAATTTCCCAAGTAAGAATAAACCAAGATGATCTTCCACGAGTGAATAAGGTTCGGTTTAGGATAAAATATCATCCAGCAAATAAATAAATAAATAAATAAATAAATAAATAAATAAATAAATAAATAGATAGATAGATAGATAGATAGATAGATAAATGAATTAATGAACAAACAAATAAATAAATAACAAGCAAACAAATAAAAGTGAGCTATCATACCACTAAAATACACAGATAAACCTCAAATGCATATTGGTAGTTGAAACAATTCAATCTGAAAAGACTACAAATTGTATGATTCCCATTAAATGACATTCTGGAAAAGACAAAGCGATGAAGACAGGAGAGGAATAGTGGTACACACACAGATTTAGTGGTAAGAGGGGAATGTTGAACCGATGAAGCAGAGTACTTCTAGGACAGTGAAATTATTTTGTATGATATTTTAATGATGGATAATGACATGCATTCTTTAATTCTATAGAAATTTGTAGCACAGGGTGAGGCTTTATGTGTAAAAAGTAAGAAAAAGATCATTGGAGATTGCAGGTCCCAGCCAGGAATGCAGATTGTGATAAGGGAATCTAATTGTATTACAAATGCATGGGATAACCTCAGGGAGGGGTGTTGCGGGAAAAGGTGCTTACCAACGTAATTTTAGAAGTAAAGAGTCTGTGAGACTGAAGGCAAAAGGAACCGCTCATAAGCACTGTACTTTAGTTGATAAAATTGTGTCCCAAAGTAGTATGGATAAATATTTTAATACTACTCTATAAGTATAGTGCAATTGACCAATTCAATGTACAGATGATATAAACCACATTTCTCACTGTTGGAATGAGGATGTGTAGCTAAGAGAAGGCTAAAGGTCACTTGGGTGGCTCAGTTTGTCGAGGGGCTAACTCTTGATTTTGGCAGAGGTCCTGATCCCAGGGTCGTGGGGTCAAGCCACTCATCAGGATTCACACTGGGCACGTAGCTTGCTTAATTTTCATTCTCTCTCTCTCTCTCTCTCTCTCTCTCTCTCTCTCTCCTCTCTGTCCCTCTGTCCCTCTCCCCTACTCACGCTGTCTCTCACTCTCTAATTAAAAAAAAAAAAAGAAAAAGAAAGAAAAGAAAAAGGCTAAAATAATAATTCATGTGAGAATGATTAGAGTTGGAGACATCAGTATAAACCCATGGTTAGCATAATGTAGATACAGATGTTTGCATATAGAAATATTCAGGATGGGGGGACAGGTGATCTCGGTGGTGGGGATTAAGGAGTGTGCTTGTCATGGTGAGCACTGGAATAGTTGAGTCACTATATTGTACACCTGAAACTAATATAACACTGTATGTTAACTATATTGGAATTAAAATAAAATAAAAAAGAAATATTCATACATATGTGTACACTATGAAAAGGGGGGAAAACAGTAACTTTGTAGTAGAGAAACCTGACAAACAGTACCTAAGCCCTATGACCAAGAGCACTATCACAGTACTAAGTCATGTTAATATTATGTACCCTTAATATGATGTGATCAAAATAACCCTTTACTGATAGTCACATGGCTCCCCAAAACCCTTCACACCAATCTAGTCATGAGAAAAATGTCAGACAAATTCTAGAAAAGCATTCTAAAAAAATATTTAACCTATAATCCTCAAAACTTATAGAGGTCACTTTTAGGCAAACATGCTTGAGCAGTGGAATGTAGAAAGGGCCCACAGAGACCCCCTGGCTGAATACAGACTGGCCCATCAGGCAACACATCCCAAAATATCCATAGGCCCTAACAGACCAATGGACTACCTACAACCAGTCACAGTTACCCCAAAGGGGAGAATTCCATATGTAGCCATACCTCCTCACCTCCTCCACTTTAAAAACAGCCCCCACCCACTGCCTCCTTGCAGATAGACTCTCCTTTGTTGTCCTGCCCTCCACTCCCTTGCAGTGTATTCAATAAACTTCTAGCTCCTTTGTTCTGCCCCAGGTGAATTATTTCACCTCCCACGCCACTGGCTTCCACTTGATCATTTCCCCACATTTGGGGGCCCCCAATCTGATTGAGAGACACCCCATTTAAACACCACAAAACAGTCAAGTTCATTAGAAACAAGAAAAGTCTGAGCAATGGTTAACAGCCAACAGGAGCCTAAGGAGATATAACAAATACAAGTAATGTGGTTTCTAGGATGAGCCACTGAAACAGAAAGGAAATGTCACACCATATAGGCTAAAGCAACTAAATAAATAACAAAAAAATCCTTTTATATGCTATATATTCATGTAATTTTTTTATATCAGGTTGCTTGGGATTGTAAAAGTGGATGTATTTTTATACTAATCATACCAAACTATGAAAATTAAGGAAATCTCTACAATAAGCATATCACAAACTAATAGCATGTTAACACTTTGCAGAAATGCCTACTTACTGAAGTAAAAAAAAAAAATTACATACAAGGGGAAATTTATTTTACAAGATATGGGCTAATTTCACTATTGTAGTTTATAAAGAAGTAATCCAAATATAGTTCATGAATTTTCAAATAATATTATAATTCTCTATTATTAATGTTTCAGTTGTATTTGTGTAAACCATGATATTACTCAAGAAACAAAGACTTTCCAGAATACCAAATAACACTTCTTAGGCTGCTAACCTATATGCTTATGTTATATGCTATCTCTATTCACCTCCTGTTCCAAAGGCTAATTTTCATATAAATCATGTGCTATATTGTAATTTGTGCTGCATATACATCATTTTTGTTTTTCTTTTTGAGATATTTATCTGATGTGAGAGGGTTAAGTCTGAAAGGGAAAAAAAGTGATAAAAATAAGCCTGTATATATACATATATATGTATATATATGTATATATATGTATATATGTATGTATATATATGTATATATATGTATATATGTATGTATATACATGTATGTACATGTGTGTGCATGTATATGTATACATATATATACATGTATGTATATGTGAGTACATATATGTATATATGTATATATGTATATATGTGTATATTTATATACATATAAATATATATTTATATGTATATAATAAAAAATATAATATATATTTTATATATATAAAATCAAGTAACTCAGAGCTTTTCCAGTTTAAGATATAAAATGCTTTGTCATTTCCAGAAGTGAAAATTAGAACCCTTTGAATATGCTCGGTTCTTAAAACTGGAAGCCTCCACCCCTGCCAATGGAAAAGTTTTCATATTATGAGCTCTTACAGAAAACTGCTGACTAGCCTCTAGCTCCACCAGGGTTATAAAAGTATTAAACAGTATGATTTTTCATCAACTCTTTAAATAATTTAATAGCTTCTTTTCTTCTATTTTTGCCTTATTTGAATACTCATGTTTTCCTCATTATGATTCATGGGATATAATTCCTAGGTGACATTTAACAACTCCTTTAGGGATTGTTATGTAAATAAACCATGAAACAAATAGTACTATCTACCCACACTGCCCCTTCTGATGCTCCAAATTTTGAAACTATGCCTCTTTCTATGGGAAAACAATATTATCCTGGGGTTTGTCTCCCTACATGTTATTGGCTCAGCCTTCAACAAAAATGGTTTCTGTTCTAAAATAGTTTAAAGAAGAACACAACCAAATACTCACCATTAGTTGAACTCATGACTTAGGTCTCCGAGGGCTCATTGTTTCTGCACTGAACTGATCAGAAATTAAAGCTGTGTTCCTGGAGAAAAAGGCAATGATTTAGAAATCCTCACAGGGCCTCTCCTTTTCCTGACCTTGTGTCTAAGAATTACAGCATTAAAAGTCTACAGAATAAAAAGCAAGTAACTCAGCTCCGGGGCAGCATGCCCTGTTTATGTTTGGGTGATAAAACCAGTCAAAGGGTAAATTGGAAGTATCACTAACACTATCTAAATCATTTACTGTTGCTGGAAGCACCAAGTCGTCATTACCAAAGACGTTATGGTAATATTTGTTAGTGAGAAGTTTTTAAAGTCACTTTTTAGCTTTAATTCAAGAGTGGAGAATTTTTTCCGCTCTAAGTTTTGGAAACATGTTTTGCAATCTTTACTTCCCTCTATAGCATAATCTATATGTCAACCATTATATGCTAAAATATATATTTCTATTAAGAGTAGTACATTGTTATGCACTGAATTATGACCTCCGCAAATTCTTATGTTGAAGACCTAATCCCCAGTGTTACTGTATTTGGAGACAGAGCCTTTAAGAAGGTAATTAAAGTTAAATGAGGTCATATGGGTGGGGTGCTGATCCAATAAAATTTGTGTTTTCTTAGGAAGAGACGTCAGAGAGTTCCCTCTCCCTCTCCCTGCATGAACACAGAGAAGGGTTGGTGCAGACTCAGGGAGAAGGCAGTCATCTTCAAGCCAAGGAAAGAGTCCTCACTAGAAACCAAGCTGGCCAGCACCTTGATCTTGGACTTCCAACATTTAAAACTGTAAGGAAATAAATTTCTGTTTTTTAAGCCACCCAGTTCATGGTATTTTGTTATAGCAACCTGAGCTGATTAGTACTTATATCTATTGAGTGGATAATGAAGATATATCTGTTTATCACACTTCTTTCTCAAAGCCAGTTTTATTTAAACATTTACTCAGTGATTTTTCACTATTCATTAATCAAATCTTTTTTTTTTTTTTTTGCATGTTGCTTTCTTTCTTTCTTTCTTTCTTTCTTTCTTTCTTTCTTTCTTTCTTTTTAAAAGAGTGATCACAGGAAGTATAGAAAACACTGTTGGTTATTATTCTACACTTCCTTCTTACTAGAAGAGACTGGAATTTATTCTAGTGTTTCTTTCCTACATGATAATTCTGTGGTAAAGTGTGTTTGTCTAGACCTCTGAAAGTAATCCCCTTACTGTTAGTGGTATATTGGTGGGCATGTGAGATAGTCTGATCAATCAGATGTGATGGTAAATGTGTTAGGGAGGAAAATGCTTCATTAAAAGGTTTCTGATTTTTAATAGGGGAAACATAAATGAGTGGCCTTGGCCTTGACTAGTCATTATTGTCTGTGAATATGTGAATATGAAGTCTGGAACCATGTTAGCTTCTTGCAAATATGAGATCACTTTCTTACATGGAAACAGATACACTGATAGAGCAGTAAGTTAAAAATAATTTAGAAGTCTTAGGTTATTATTGAACCTTGAATTAAACAGAACTAGAGTTTTCTTATGTCCAGACATAGGCAAGAAGATAAATCCCCTCTTGTTCAAAAAGCAAAGAGTTGAATTTTAATAATTGTATATGATAATTACCTCTTAATTTGTAGATATAGTCAGAAATTGAAATCTTTTGTTTTACACTTAGTTGGGTTGTCTTCATCATAAAACTTTTGAAAATAATTTTAATTGCTTAATCTATTCAATAAATGCCTTTCACATTAGAGAGAAAAACAGATACTTTGTGTTAAATGAAACCTATTTCAGTAAAATCAATACATAAAATTGCTTGTCATAAAAATCTCCAGGAATGATATACAAGAAATAAATAATAGTGTAAGGGATGCTGAGAACTAACAAAGAAACCAAGGATAGAAGGAAGACTTCTCACTTTATAGAATTTTTTATTTTGAGGTTTTAGAAATTTGTAAATACATTAAAAAGGTTTAAATTTTTCTAATGTTTATTTATTTTTGAGAGAGAATAGGCATGTGAGTGGGGGAGGGGCAGAAAGGGGCAGGCAGAAGATCCCAAGCAGGCTCCACGCTAACAGCAGAGAGCCCAATGCAGGGCTCAGGTTCACAAACTGCGAGATTATGACCTGAGCCAAAGTCGGATGCTGGATGCTTAACTGATGGAGCCACCCAGGTGCTCCTAAACAGGCTTAAATTTTTTAAAAAGTAGGGTGTGCCTGGGTGGCTCTGTCAGTTGAGTGTCTGACTTTGGCTCAAGTCATGATCTCACAATTCGTGAGTTCGAGTTGGATCCCCACATCAGGTGCTCTGCTGTCAGTGTGGAGCCCACTTTAAATCCTCTGTCTCCCTCTCTCTCTCTCTCTCTCTCTCTCTCTCTCTCTCTGCCCCCCGCACCCTCATGCTCTCTCTCTCTCTCAAAAATAAATTGAAACATTAAAAACAAAAAAGTAAAACTAAGGAGGCTTTAAAAATCAGACATTTAAGGGAAATAAAAATTGAAAAGTTCCTAAAAATATTTATACCTTGATTTTTTATCCAGGGCTTCTATATGTAATGAATGCAGTTATAAGAATATCATCAAAACTGTTTTAATAGTTTTCCTCATCAAGCTGTACCACTGTAAAATTTTCAATTTGAAAACAGATTTCTCTTACATTTTCTGAGCTTCCTTATTCCTATTGTGCTTCCTAAATATGTTCATACAGAAACTTGTCTTGAATTTGGGCAAGAATTATAGTATATAAAAGTAGGAATATTTTTTCCAGTGCTTATTTAATACAGTAAACTAAAGATGGAAGGTTACTCACATAATTATCATCAAGTCAACATGTGCTATCTATACTGATGATTCTAATCCCAAGTAGTCATATGGAGGATTCTATCGGTACCTGTTCTGGCAGCTTAAATAAGTGGACCTTGCTGAATACTGGATAGTTAGCTAGCTTTCTAATATATGTTTTAACAATCAGTAATTATCTAAGAAATTTCATTAAACCATTACAAGTATTGTATTACATCAAATTAATATAATTAACCATAATGCCTAATGCTACCTGATCATGGTGAAATTAACACATTCAAATTTTACTGATGGCAGCAATTTAAACATTATATTTAAATATCCAAAGAAAAAAGGCCATGTTTTTAAACCATAAAATTATCCTTCTTGTGTAAACTTATACAATGGTAATCATCCAGCAGAAAATAATATATGCATATATATATATGAATTTAAAAGTTTTTAAAAATTCACAATAGAATATTACAAAAATAATTATATAACTATAAATATACAACTTTATATAACTATAAATATATATGCCTAGGAAGGAACAAGAAAGAAACAATGGAACAAGGAAATTACTCTTATAAAGAAACTCTCAATTTGTTCTCAAATTATTTTCAAGGAAATGATAATTTAGTGAAAATTTTGGTGACTTTTAAACTTATATGTTGATTATAATGTTATCTATACAAGAGGCAGATTGTATATTGCTATAATTGTCCTTCGCAAAATATACTTATGCTTTTATACTTACCAAATACATTTTATGGTAAATTTTTAGTGAAACCTATTGTTTTATGTTATTAATAGTCATTAGATTTAAAATGAACAATCCTTGATAAGCATGGGATGAGATAAACCCTTGTAACTAGTGTATTTTCTTCTACCCACAGACCTTCCATTCATTTGTGCTATATTAAACAGCTGATACAAAATGAATAACTCTTCTATACCTTCATTTTTCTTTCATAAGTGTTTTTGCATCCTGCTTTGTCTTGGGGTTTGTTGAAACCTCTTTCATGTCTTGGGTACGAATCACCAATACCACAACATCACATCATCAAAATCACAACATCTAGTAGTATTATGGATTCTGAGGCCTAGTCCCACTCATATTGATTTATATTAGTTTCTGTTCCACTCATAATAAATTATCTTCTTGCACATCACTTATCTTCTTGGGAAGATATGTAACTTAAAAGTAAAATACGGAAGTCTTGAGGGGCCAAGAACTAAGAGAGAGGAACAAAATGTGAAAGTAGCACTCATGAAATATTCTTCTTGAGGTATATACTGATTATAAAGTTGTAGGTGGGAGAGGGGACTAATAAGCTGACTTGGCTATGAGACTGAGAAGAGTTTTCAGCACTCTTTTATGTTTCTTGTGACCTGGGGTACACAGAGGCCTATGGACTAAGATTAAGGATAATCGATAGAGAACAGCTTTCACTAAGACTTAAAACCAGTTACAAATAGCTCAGCTCCAGTTTCTATGAACTATGGCTATCATATTGCTTGACAAAAGAAAAAGTAATTTCCCTCTGTGGAAAATAACATTATCCAGAGTCTATAATAGCTCAGATTTTCATTCTTGTAAAAATTGCCCAGCATTCAAAAATAATTTATTAGACAAAGACACACTCAACAAAACAAAAGCACACTCAGAGAGAGAGAGAGAGAAAGAGAAACAGATTTATAAAGAATCTATACGGTGGTATCTTTTGAAAGATATTTTAGATTATTGAAATCATAATATTTAACAAATTAGATAATATGGAGAATTTTAGAAGTTAATTTAAAATTTTAGAAAATCAACTGAAATTTTAGAAGTGAAAAATATAATAAGAATTAAACAGATGAGCATAATAACATTAAATCAGAAGAGAATCCAATGGCTATAAAACTAAAAGATATTAAGAGTAAAATAATCCAACTTAACCCAAAAGAGAAAATATAGAAAACATCATAGAGGTCATATAGCACATGGTGAAAATGCTGGACATCTGCTAATTTGAAGTCTCAGAAAAGGAGACAGATGATATAAAGAAATGTTTATAGTAAGAATGTCCAACATTGTCCAGAAATTAAGAGACTTAAAGACACAGATTAAGTAAGTACTAGAAAAACTCACAGGGTTAGTAAAAATAATACCACGATGGGACACATAATTGTGAAATCAATGAACACCAAATACAAACAGAAAGTCATAAATTCAAGAGGTTTAAAAAATTATTTTAAGCAGTCTCATTAAGACTTACAGGCTGACTTTTTCACAGAAACAGGTTTAAGTAGCAACAATGGAATAATCTATAAAAATGGCGAAACAAAATATTATTCATAGGCATACGATTGTAAATGCTGAAAAAAATCAGATAAACTATTAGAATTAATAATTGAATTCAACAAAGGTATTTGCAAAGGTGCAAAGGTATTTGCACAGAAACTGACATTTTATCTAAATTCTAGCAACAGAAATGAGAAAACTAGTGTTAGAAAATAGTGTCATTGAATAATTCCACTTTCCAGTTTCACAGGTAAGGAGCTTGGAAGTCACCACACCATCCTAATAAGTAACAAACTGAACATACTGAAAAATCAATGATATTCTAGTATCCGAGAGAGAGGTGATGACACAGGGCAAACCAGTGTCCCCAATTCAAAGGTAGATTGCAGAGACAGAGAGAGGAACCAGCTGACAAGTAGGCAGAAACCAGTGCCTATTTGTAAAAATAGGGTAAAAAATTTGACTTATAATTGTCAGACTGCAGAAGGCTCAGTGTAAACAAGTCTGAGATTTAAAATCTTCAGCCTGGGGCCTCACAATTTTTTGAGATTTATCTCCAGATGCTTGACCAGTTTCCTTCAATAAGTATCTCAGAAAAATCTGTCTGTGCTTCCAGCAGGGAAGAGGAATAATATTGAAACATGCCACAGCACTCTGTTCTTATCAAGGCCTACTCTCAGGAGAAACTAGTTACCTAGAACCTACCTTGCTATGGTATTATCAGGGCCTACCAAACTGAGAAAAGGGAAATACCTCTAGTCAGCTCTAGCCTTCTATGTGGAAGAAGAGAAATTCCAACTCCAGCCCACTCTAGACATCTTCTCCCACTAAATAGGCAGACAAAACAGAAACACTCATGGAGTTCAGTCTATAGGCACACACTCACTAAGAATCTGAGACCTAATCACAGAACTACAGAATGTTTTCCTTGTTCCAATACTGAACCACCACATCACTAAAGGCCTATTTATAGTGGTTCCTTTTATCTAGTACATCATGTCTGGCTATCAAGAAAAAAATTACAAAACATACTAAATGGCAAAAATCACATGTCACAGAACTAGAAATTTAAAACAACTATAATTAACATGCTAAAGGATCTAATGGATAAAATAGATAGCATGCAAAAATGCAAAAATCTTAAGAACTAAAAAAGAAATTCTAGAGATCAAAAACACTGTAACAGAAATAAAGAGTGCTTTTGGTGTCCTTATTAATAGACTGAACATGACTGAGGAAAGACTTTCTTTCTTTCTTTCTTTCTTTCTTTCTTTCTTTCTTTCTTTCTTTCTTTCTTTCAGAGAGAGCACAGAAGCAGAGGGGCAAAGGGAAAGGGAGAGAGAGAATCTTAGGAGTCTTTAGGTCCAGCTCAGAGTCTGACATAGGGATTGATCTCACAACCTTGAGGTCATGACCTGAGCTGAAAGCAAGAGTGGACACTTAACCTACTAAGCCATCTAGGTACCTGGAGGAAAAAATTTTGAGCTTGAGAATACAGTATCTCAACAGAAGCCTCCAAAACTGAAAAGCAAAGAGAACAGAAGTCAACGGGGCGGGGTGGGGGGGTGGGGTGGGTAGGTACAGAATATCCAAGGATTGTGGGAAACTACAAAAGATATGTGTAATAGGAATACCAGAAGGAGAGGAAATAAAGTAAAAGAAGAAATATCTGAAACAATGAGAATTTCCCCAAACTAATGTCAGATACCAAATCACAGACACTGGACACACAAACATCAAGCAAGATAAATGCATGTATACACACACACACATATATATTCATATATACATATATATATATTCATATATACATATACATATATATATATATATATATATATATATATATATATTCATATCTTTTTCTAACTACAGAAAATCAAAGATACAAAAAAAAGTCTTCTGAAAGAAACCAGGGGGGAAAAACAGCTTACCTGTAGAGGAACAAAGATAAGAATTGCATTCGACTTCTCAGAAACCGTGCAAAACAAAACAGAGTAAGCTAAACATTTAAAAGTGTTAAGAGGGAAAAAAAACCCAGAAATCTGTACCCTGCAAAATTTTACTTCAAGAGTGAAGGAGAAATAAAGACTTTCTCAGACAAACAAATTTGAGAGATATTTATGCCTTAGAAGAAATGTTAAAAGAAGTTCTTCAGAGAGAAGGAAAATAATATAGTTCAGAAACACATCTACATTAAAAAGGAAGAGCATCAAAAAAGAAATTTTCATCCCTAAATGTACTATTCTGTGGTCCAGGATCCTGCAGAAAAAAATCACTGGTGTGCTTCAGCCCTTTCACGTGGATATCTTAGCTGCACCACTGTCTGTCACTCCTGCCTGACATTGCAGAACAAATACATTGAAAGGAAACAAGAGCAGAAATCCTGGTCATAGTATCAAAAGATGATTTTTTGTGGGACAGTAACCAAAGAGGTCCTCCTACAAGCAGGAGAAGCCAATATTAGACTGAATGCTAAAATTTGTCACAAGAAGGAATATTGAATATGTGCTCTTTTGAGTAAAAATTGACTATTTCCAAAAAAACAAACAAATAAATAATGCCATTTCAAGCATTGAGAACATCAAACCTTACAAATAATTTAATGAAATATAGCTTTCAGTCATAGGTATACAGGGCATCGTATTATACAGATGTCTTCAATGGAAATATTCTTATTGGAACTATCCAATGTAGGATTTGCTTTTTAATTTACACAGTCAATTAACATACCTTTTACTCTTCTTAAAATTTTTTTCCTGTTTTGAGAAATAATTGACATATATCATTGTATAAGTCAAGGTAAATAGCATGATGGTTTGATTTAACTATATTATGACATGATTAACATTACGCATTTAGCTTCTATCCATCATCTCACACAGATACAACAAAACGAGAGAAAAAAATTCTCCTTGTGATAAGAACTCTTAGTATCTTATCTCTTAACAACTTTCCTATATATCATATAGCCATGTTAACTATAGTTGTCAGGTTGTACATTATATCCCTAATACTTATTTGTCTCATAACTGGAAGTTCATACTTTTAAATGTTCTGTTAACATTTATACTTTATCTTGACTCTGTTTTTTGAGTTTTTGCCATAGTGATAAAAATAAGTGTATTTTGAGACATTATTAACTGAGTTAATTTTGACTTCCATTTTCACGAAAGCTGAGTTCCATTGCTTCTGTGTTCCTAGAATTGCCATCTTTATTAGTTCAAATAATTATATTTATTTCAGAGTTGTCTGTGTAATTTAGAGAACTTTAAAATCCCTATTTATTTTTTGAGAAAGGGAGAGAAGGGGAAGGGCAGAGGGAGAGGGAGAGACTCTCAAGCAGGCTTCACAGCCAGCTCAGAGCCCCACTTGGGGCTCAATCTCACGACTGTGAGATCATGATCAGAGCTGAAATCAAGAGTTCAATGTTCAACTGATTGAGCAACCCAGGTACCTTGAAAATCCCTATTCTATCTCTGAAATTTAATATTTAGTTTTATATTTGTGTTGACCTTACGAGTGTGTTGGAAGTGAAGGCAATGATTGTAGAGAAATTTGTTAGTAGAAAATTGCTAGAGGGTTAGTTTTAATATATTTCCCTGTTGCCTGAGTTCAGACAGTAAGTATGCTTTGTTTAATTTCTGAGCAAGATTCAGCTGGAATTACTACCTATCTTAAGAAGATAAGTGAATAAATGTAAGCATCATCATATCATTAATAGCTAGGGGTAAGACATTTTCTATTTCTTCCCTGGCCATCTAATGTAACCTCAGTGAAGTTTTGCACTGTCCCTTGAAACAGCTATTCAATAACCAGAATTTTGAAGACAGGGTTCATTAGAGCGTCTCACATGATCACTAGACAGAGTGGGAGATTAACAATAAGTAACTTGTTTTATGTTGAAAGGAGAAGTTGGGGCACCTGGGTGGGTCAGTCAGTTAAGCGTCTGACTCTTGATTTTGGCTTAGGTCATGATCTCACAAACCATGAGATCAAGCCCTGTGTTAGTCTCTGTGCTGACAGTGCAGAGCCTGCTTGGGATTCTCTCTCTCTCTACCCCTCCTTCCCTCAAAATAAATAAATAAACTTTAAAAAAAAAGACAAAGTTATTTCAAGTTTAGTCATACTATTAAAGTTACCTAAGTAAGAGATATCAGTAGACAGCCAGCTAGAATAATAGGAGATAAAAAGAAGTACATGAATTTGAAAGGTGACAGGAAGGCAGAATCATTAGGATTTGTATGAGACTGGGAAATGGGAATAGTCAAAATATTGCCAGAGATGTGGATTAAATAATTGGTATTGACATATAATTTGGGGAATAATTGAGAAATTCAGTTTTAAGCATGCTTAATTTGAGATGCCTGTAGGATCTCAAGGGAATATTATAGTTCTTAGCTATAGTTAGAGAAAGGGGGCCATCAACTTATAACCATTTAATTTATGAGAAAAAAGAAAATCAATGATGAGTTATTCAGAGATGCTGCTGAGAGCTTCCAATAATGTATACCTCTAAAAATGGCCAACAATCATAGTTTGTGAAATGGGAGGAATGTATTTGCTGAGAAGTCTTTTTCTCTTTAATTTCATTTAAAAACAATATGCAACTACTATTTGGTGAGCAGTGTCTAAAGTTGCAAAACTGGGGAGGTGGGTGGGGGTTTGGGTGGCTCAGTCAGTTAACAGCATCCAACTTCAGCTCAGGTTATGATTTCACAGTTCATGAGTTGGAGCCCCTTGTTTGGCTCTGTGTTGACAGCTCAGAGCCTGCAGCCTGCTTTGGATTCTGTGTCTCCTTCTCTCTCTGCCCCTCCCATGTTTGCACTCTGTCTCTCTTTCTCTCTCTCTCTCTCAAAAATAAACAAACATTAAAATTTTTTTAAGTTGCAAAAGGAACAAAATATAAACCTTGTTCTACAAAAAATGTATAATCTAATGAAGAATATATATTCAAAAGTTAGGATAGATTTGTAATTATATTTATGTTTTTTTTCTCCCCACATATAAAAACTATATTTTTATCAAAAAACTAGGTTGGTCACCCAAATACTATTTTTCTATTATATATATGATATATATAATATATATATATGATATCTATAATATATCTATAATATATATATAAATATAATATATATATATTATATATAATATATATTAAATATTACATTACATATATGTGTTACATACATATTACATTACATATATGTATTACAATACATATATATTACATACATTACATATATGTAATATATATTTGTAATATATATTACATAATTACATATGAACATTTTATATATGTACATATATTTTTTATAAAGTTCTGCAAATAAGTAACTATGGGAAACAGATATAGAGCACCAAGAACCTACAAAGACTCACAAATAGTACTTTAAGTAAAAACCAACCAGTAAAAAATCGCCAGTTTTAAACATCCTAAATTTCTAATAAATAACACTATAATAAATGCAGTGCTTTATCTTTAAAAAGTTCTTATACATTGTTTGGTGGAATTATATGTAGTAAGCACTGTGGCTATTTGAAATGGAAAGAGATAAGTTGGAAAGAAGAATATTATGTTAACCTTATAGGTGAATAACTATAGTTCATTGTCCTGTTTTTCTTTTTTTTATGTATTGGCTTAAAATAGAAACTCAACATTTGTTGTTTGGCCAATTACCTCATAAAGAAATTGCTCATATGGTGCCAAGTGAGAACAGATGCTACAAAATGGCATCCTCCTATACTCGGTTTTATAGTTGTTAATTTCAATCTACTGCAAAAGCTTTTCAATTCCATTTAAAGGATATGATAACGGTGATGTGTGAATCTTTCATTGTTATTAATTAATTTATTTTTGTAGCCTTGTCTCACATAAAACTGTGATTTCTTCGGGCTTGATTCCCTCTTCATTTTTTTCAAAGTGTTTTATTATTTAAATTTTCTCATTACTTAAGTCTTTCCCTTTTGTTCACTATTTGTATTCTCATAACCAACACTCTCATTCATGTGTGAGAGGCTACATTAAACACTTTTGTCAGAAAAGTAAACAATTTTGAGATAACAGCATAGTGTACACCAATTAAGCAACATATGTAGAAAATTGGAGTTACGAGAAAGACCGTTCACTAAGCTTGATGATTTTTTTTTCTTTAGCTGCTTTTCTTTGGTAGGTCCATGCCAAATCATCATTTGAGATATCAGAAATGAGTAGACACATTTTCATGTTTTGATTTTTGTATTCTATTTGTCTACTGAATATGAAAAATATGTGCACTATAGACACATAGTATAATAAAAAAGACAAAATTATCTAATAGGATTAAAGTTAGCAAAATGCTTGGATCTTATATTTCCTATCTGAGGAGAGTGACTAATATTTACATTACTTGATTTTGAAAGAAGTCTTGTTATAATTCTTATTATTAAAAAAAGAATGTATTCAGGATGTGTCCAATATTAACTGCTAAATTAGAGAGACAGGGAGACTGACCCATATTACACAGCATTTTAATAACTACCATAGAGTATCTTGCAATAAAAAGAAACCATGCCATAAACATTATCTTTCCATCTATTCTTGTTTTCTGATTATAAAACTAAACAATATTTTTCTGGGCATGAGGAAATGTCTTTGGGTCTCCACACAAGTGTTCTGGTAATGACAAACTCATCTCATAGAAGGCACAAATCTAAATACTATCATATTTAGATTTGATAAAGGTCTCATTTTTAATTTTCAAGAAATAATGGTTGTGGTAAAAAAAAATTAAAAGAAAGAATTAGGGGTGCCTGGGTGACTCAGTCAGTTAAATGTCTGACTCTTGATCTCTGCTCAGGTCATGATCTCACAGTCCCTGAAATCGAGCCCCGCACTGGGCTCTGTGCTGACAGCACAGAGCCTGCTTGGGATTCTCTCTCTTCCTCTTTCTCTGCCCCTCCCCTGCTCTCTCCCTCTCTCTCTCTCTCTCTCTCTCTCTCTCTCTCTCTCTCTCTCTTTCTTTCTCTCAAAATAAATAAATAAACCTAAAAAAATAAATAATTATATATAATAATTTTACCTTCAGTTTTTCTCTTTTTTTCCCTCCCAATAAATTTTGTTCAATATGCACGTGTTTACAAATAGGTCTATTCCTTCACCAGTTCCATAATGTATTGTCTTTGCTTCTAAAACAGCTGCCGTGGATTTACTTCAACTAGTCAATGTGAGTATGAGGCAGGTCTAATTGCCGTACTTATTTTTCAAAAGGTAAGACTTAAAAAGTAGTAGCACACTGGGGACAAAAATAAGGATGTTACTCTGAAAATTGAGCCTTTTCATGCTTTGAAGGAAGTAGTCACAGAAAAGATATCCTACACTGAGATAAATTTGTAAGAACTGAAGTAGAGATGTTCTGGTAATTTTTTTTTAATCAGTGGAAAGGAAAAGGTGTTCAAATTCATCATTTCTGTTAACTAGTCACAGCATTATTCTCAACCCAGTTTCTGTGTCCCTATAAGACCCAAAAGCTAATTTACTATTACAGATTCACAGATGTTGTTTTATTCATGCTCTAGGCAAGTCTTACTGGTCATACCATATATTTTATTCCTGAATTGCTAATAGAAAAAGTGGAACTATTTCATATTAAAAGAAACACAAAAATAAATGTATTAAAATATTTTATTCTTAAAGCAACCTAAAATATCTATGAATATATTTTCCCTCATTTTATTAAATTTACGTATAAATGCAATACTGCTAAGTTAATGCTGAAGATATAAGTGAGCCACTGAGGGTAAAAAAATACAGAAAAGCTTAATCCAAAAGCAAACAGTTTATTGCTGGGTCAAAAAAAAAAAAAAATCTAAAAGGAGTATTTTTTTGGACCATAGAGCCCAATGAGAATGCCAAGCCTTAAGCTCCATACTGATATCGTGAAATAATTACTCAAAAGATAGAATACCAAACATAAAAGCTGGTGACCTAAGACGATTGCAAGACATTTTCATTTCTTACTTCAAATCCTGTTCACTCTGTTTCTCCTGTGTCCTTAAATATAAAACAAAGATGTTCTCCTAATTAAACATATTTAAGCCTTTTTTTAAAATCACTGATCCTTTTGAGAATACTGGAAAAAATATACATATACACACATCTACAAAATTTTGCATACAACTTCAGGGTCTCATGTGTACCCCACTAAAAGTCATCTGGATGCTATAAGGTATACCATAGTTTAAAACTGCTGGCCTAGGGGCGCCTGGGTGGCTCAGTCGGTTGAGCGTCCGACTTTGGCTCAGGTCATGATCTCACAGTTTGTGGGTTCAAGCCCCGCATCAGGCTCTGTGCTGACTGCTTGCTCAGAGCCTGGAGCCTGCTTCAGATTCTGTCTCCTTCTCTCTCTGCCCCTCCCCCGCTCACGCTTTGTCTCACTCTGTCTCTCAAAAATAAATAAAATGTAAAAAAAAATAAAAATAAAATAAAAAAAGTAAAACTCCTGACCTAAAACAGTTTATTCTTTAATCTTACAGGTTTTTCTAAACCGTCTACTACCATCATCAAGTCTTCTTAGAATGATAAGCACCCAATAGGTGTTCATCAAATATTAGTGGTTAATAATGATAAACACTTGTTTCCTCTCCTTATACAAATAATAATTTAAAATAAACTGTCATGTGAATTTTGTCATAAATGTTCAGTTCTCATCTCCTAATCCCCATGATAGCAAAAGCAAGGAAATTTTAAGTTTAGTCAACCTTCAGTAACTAGGAATTAACAGGATCAAGGCAGCCTAAAGAAGTTTGTGAGAAAACCAAGATATCCCAATCCTATAGAACTTACTTCTGTGGGCTCAAAAAAATCACAAGTCCAATAAGCTTGGCTAATAGCAAGCAAAAATCATATGTAATTTTATTGGGATAAATGCAGTGATGCCCTTCTGGGGGTGATGGCAATTACCAACTCTCATCATTATTCATTTCTCCTCTCTTTCCTGGACACCCAGAAGACAAAAGTCTCCAGCCTGCTTACAATTAGGGCAATGTGTCTAGTTCCTGCTGGTGAATTATAAACAAAACTCACAACTGTCACTTCTTGGCTGAGACATTTAAAAATACCTGATCTACTCTCTATCTTACTCAGACTATGACAATGACCTTGAAAGCTTCATGTTTATACTGAAAAACCTTAAAATTCGCTTGGAAGGGAGCTTCTCTGGAGAAATAAACTTAGGCCACCAATATTTCAGGGCTAAGAATGGCTTAGCCTAATTTGAGGAACATCCCAGGCTAGATGACATTTGATTTTTTAAGTTAAAATGTAACCGGTAATAGAGTATCATGTCATCTGAAAATAGTGAATGTTTTACTCCTTCCTTGTCAATTTATGGTACTGGCATAAAAATAGACATATAGATCAATGGAACAGAAAACCCAGAAATGAACTCACAACAAATGGTCAATTAATCTTCAACAAAGCAGGAAAGAATATCCAATGGGAAAAAGACAGTCTTTTCAACAAGTGGTGTTAGAAAGCTGGACAGCAACATGCAGAAAAATGAAACTAAACCACTCTCCTACACCATACCCAAAAACATATTCAAAATGGATTAAAGACCTAAATGTGAGACATGAAACCATAAAAATCCTAGAGGAGAACATAGAAGCAACTTCTTTGACATCAACTGTAGCAATTTCTTTCTAGCTATGTCTCCTGAGACAGGGGAAACAAAAGTGAAAATAAACTATTAGGATTTCACTTCTTCACAGTGAAGGAAACAAATCAACAAAACTAAAAGGCAACCTATGGAATGGAAGAAGATATTTGCAAATGACTTATCAGATAAAGGGAGAGTATTCAAAATGTATAAAGAACTTATCAAACTCAACACCCAAAAACCAAACAAGCTAGTTTAGAAATGGGCAGAAGATATGTTTTCTGAATAAACATTTCCAAAGAAGACATCCAGATGGCTAACAGACACATGAAAAGATGTTCAACATCACGCATCCTCAGTGAAATACAAATCAAAACTACAATGAGAAATCACCTCACACCTATCAGAATGGCTCAAACCAACAACATAAAAAACAATAGGTACTGGTGAGGATGTGGAGAAAGGGGAAGGCTCTTGCACTGTTGGTGAAAATGCAAACTGGTGCAGTCCCTGTGGAAAACAGTATAAAGTTTCCTTAAAAGGTTAAAAATAGAACTACCCTATCATCCAGCAATTGCACTACCAGTTATTTACCCAAGGAACACAAAAATACTAATTCAAAGGGATTCATGCACCCCAATGTTTATTGCAGCACTATTTATAATAGCAAAATTATGGACACAGCCCGTGTCCATCAACTGATGAAAAGATAAAGAAATGGATATACACAATGTAATATTACTCAGCCATGAGCTAGAATAAAATCTTGTTATTTGCAACCACATGGACAGAGCTAGATAGTTTTATGCTAAGTGAAATAAGTCATTCAAAGAAAGACAAATACCTATGATTTCGCTCATATGTGGACTTAAAAAAAAACAAAACAAATGAGAAAAAGGAAGAAAAAAGAGTGAGGGGCAAACCAAGGAACAGACTCCTAACTACAGAGAGAAGCTGATGGTTACCAGAGGGGAGGTGGGTGGGGGGATGGATGAAATAGGTGATGAGCGTTAAGGAGTGCACTAGCGATGAGCACTGAGTGTTGTATTGAAGTGTTGAATCACTGAATTGTACACCTGAAAGTATTAACAAACATCTTATGGAACAAAACTGCACTACTGCTGGCAATTGTTCCTTAGAATTAATAATTACATTGTAAGTATCCACTATTTTCAACAGTAGAAAACATTACTAATGGCATATGCCAGGAAATTTATGCTCTAAATTGTAGGGTGTATAGATTTCTCCAGAATCCTTCCTAAAATCAGTGACTTAGTTGTCACAGGTGACTTGAGTCCATAGTAACTTTTAAATCAATGCTCAGCATACTTTCTATGATATTAAGAAATATGCACATGCAGCAGGAAGAAAGCTTAACATTCTTTGTAAGCAGTATAATAAAGGTGGTAATTGCTAATAGAATACTTGCAATGACCTAATGCCGAGCCCATAAACACCTACACATTGTCTCAATTGCTCTTAGATGAATCTTGGAAGGTGGCAGACCATTTTTTAGTGCAAACTGGCATTCAGTTATGGTCTTCATTTAATTAACTATAGTATTCAAGGTCAATTTGTTCTCTATATACAAGATATTACATCTTCCTTATCCAAAGGAGACAAAGTAGTGTCCCTGCCTTTCTGTCACCAGAGACTGAAATCAGGTTAGCATCTTGTGTAATGATCCCTACAGATAAGAGTACATTGTTCAGCTGAATGGGAATATGGAACAATAGCCTAATCACAGAGCAATAGACTTTGAAAGCTAGAATATCATTTGAGAGGTATTAATTCATCTACACAATTCCTACACTGTGGAAAGAAATAGCAATTCTTCTACACTTGATAGGGAAGCAAAGACACTAAGAAATCAGTGGACACGGATGATGACAAAACAAAGGAGAGCAAGACCTCACAAATGTTCTGTTGTTTTAATCACTCTACTTTTTACTTAAATAAAAGAAGCCTTTCTTGGTTTATATATAAGGCAAGCTCACAAAAATATCAAATGCTATACAGGCACATAAACCAATAGAAAATTCTGCAACCTTGTAGCATGGGCACATGCACGCACACACACACATTTAACTACCATTGATGAACACCTATGAAGTTTCTCCCTTTTCTTCAAAATTACTTCTAACAGCAGCTGCTGATATCTCTTCATTTCTTGCCTCCCTCTCCTGTTTCTCAAAAATTTCTTTTCTCTTTACTGCTGGTCTCTCCTCACATCTTTATCCCACTGCTATCTACCATCATAAGTCATAAGTCTTTCCCTTCCAGGTGTTTTCCATTTTCCCAGGAATATATATTTTTTACACCTCACCCCCGGGCATCTCAAATTCCTTATCTCCACTTACTGCACCATTAACTCAATAAAGTTTAGTTACAGAGACAATTTTCCTTATAAGGTAAGGAAAGGACTGTGTAGAGTTGGCTGGGAAAGGGGCAAAATAAACATGTAAAAACTGATATTTAATAAAGATTTTGTTGTCACATCCTTTTATATGCATACATATATAGCTCTGTTATTTCACCAAAATTATGGTAATACCTGAGTCAATAGATTTTACTTCAGCCACTAATTTTACCTCTTTTTTCACTTTAGAACTCTTGCTGTCTCAAAATATTTAGTCAAATCCGTTCAGCCAGAAGTTTTCTATTTCACACATCTCCAAATCCAGAGATGCCAATCCCAGAGATCTTAAAATGTGTAAATCAATTAAGGTAATACTTGCCTAACTTACCTGATGGATAGAGGACTTGGGTAGGGATAAAATTCATCCATAGAAAAGGTCAACTTATTAAAGTGAGACTTCGCCTCTTTTACATTCAGTCATTTATAAAATAGAGTTAAAAATAACTTGCATCACCCTCAAAAAGTTGCAACTAAATGTTATAATATATATTAAATCTCTTGAGAATTGCAAAATTCCAATCCAATGAAAGGTATTTATGTTGCCTTTTTATCACCCAGCCAGATGGTGTTAAATGGGGTTTCTTGGACACCTGTTTTTTTTCATTGCTTTTCAGGTGTCCTCTTATGCATATTTGTGGTATGGACTCAGGCATTCTATATGATTATTTAAAGCAATGAGCAAAGAATTAAGAGAACAGATTCTAGAATTAAACCATCTAAGCTCAAATTCTGGGTTCTGCCACTTACTACCCATAAGACTTTGGAGATGTCATTTAACCTCCTTATGCCTCTGAATCTTCATGTGTAAAATGAAGATAAAGCTAGCACCTAACTTAAGGTGTTGCTGTGATAATTTAAAGTGTTAAAATGGATAGTATAATCCCCAGTAGCACATGAAAAGTGTTATATAAATTACAACACAAAAATCAAAAGCCTTACATAACTGAAAATATTACTGAAAGTTGCTAATTTAAGCTTCATGTGTTTGCAAACATAAGGCACTATGCCCCAATATACTCATGTTGATTTTCTAATGGTGGTTATATTTCACTGTACATTATAGACGTATCATTTAGTGAAGGGAATAAAGTACATGGGAACAGATAGATTTTGGGAGTTGAATTACATATTTATCTTTAAGTAAGTTATTTAACATCTTGAGGTTTTATTTTGTGGCAACTTCAAAGTAATTGAAATAATGATTCTTAAGATTTTTGTGAGGTGTAGGGGCATCTGGGCGGCTCCGTCGGTTGAGTGTCTGACTTCGGCTCAGGTCATGATCTCTCGGTCCGTGAGTTCGAGCCCCATGTCGGGCTCTGTACTGACAGTTCAGAGCCTGGAGCCTGCTTCGGATTCTGTGTCTCCCTCTCTCTCTGCCCCTCCCCTGTTCATGCTCTGTCTCTCTCTGTCTCAAAAATAAATAAACATTAAAAAAATTTTTTTAAATGAAAAAAAAAAGATTTTTGTGAGGTATAATATGAAGGTCTTCATACTATTCCTGGCAAATGGGGTATAAGGAAAACCTGTTAGTTGCCTTCCTTTGTTGATAGGGGGATGGGGTGTGTGTGTTTTCTAATAATATTTACTACATGTCAGGTTCCTAAGGACTTCATACTCACCTTCTGAATTTCAACTGAGGAACCAACCTCGAACATTAAAATAATCATATTATTAAGAAAGGTTACTCTAAAAAGGTGACTCATAACCTGTGTCCCAGGCCCTTTAGGAGAGCCTGGGATTATTTTTATAAAACATCATATACATGTGTCCTGGTCTGCTGATTGCATCAAGAATGCGGCACACATACAAGTATTAACAACACACAAAATCACTTAAAAACATGAAATTTTTTTGTTTTCATAACATTGTCTCAAGAGATACTAATAGCATATAATCATTTTAGGAAATAATAAAACTGTCTGTTAAGACCGGTCTTTATCCTAAAAACCTGGAAATCACTAGCCAGAAGACTAGATCACTTTAAAGTTATTTTAAATCTCTGATTCAAAGCAGGGCTCTTATTTTAACTGTCCGTCTTCCCCCACACTCTAGTTATTTTTATAGTTTCCTCTTTATGCTCTGATTTTACAGTGTGACTGCTCATGCATATTTGTTCCAGGGCTAAATTACTAATATGCATAGTGCATAGAATCATGCGCTCTCAGAGTTAAAAAAGACCTTAAAGTCATCTAGTTCAACCATCCATCAGATGCATGAATTATTCCTACTTATGTCTACATCCACTTTCATGGTGCCTTAAATATACCCTAGACATTAGCCCTATAGCCAAACATTAACTCTGACTCTAAGTGGAATTCTTAATTCATCAGCACTTTTAAAACTCCCCACTTGTAACAAAAATCTCAATTAAAGTGTATTTAACCGCTACTTTCACAAGATGACTGATTCTCTATAATATATATTGAGCTAGCTCATCATCACTACCCAAGTCACTCTCATGTATTAAATTAGATGCCTGGGGAACTACATTAACTCTTTCAGACCACGAGGATATTGAGTGTTCAAAGTGTAGCAACTGTAGTAAAGAGTTATATACCAGAGAGAAGCATGAATAATAGATAGCTTTACAAGAAGTAAAATAAAGAGTTCCAGAAATAAATGACCTCTATAAGAATGGTGCTTTTTAGTACATTTTAAATACAAAAGAAACAGATTATTAAATACTGTGAGCCACCATTTAAATGGATTTCATCTGAAATTTAAATCTATATAGGCACTCACTCTTTAAAGCATCACATTAAGAGAGAGTTACATTGCCTGTTACAGACCTCATATTGACAGAGAGATGTTGTGATAATGACAGTCATTAAAATAACTGCCTAGTCAGTCTTAAAATGATAGGCATTAAATTTCTGTTTATTAACCTTTAACTTCCCTTTTGAGTTTTCAATGATACACAATGAAAAGTACTGAATTGAAAATTTTCCTCCATTCTCTTCTTTTCCTTTCCTTTAATTTTTCCCCTTAAGAGTCATATGCTATTCATGTAGCTTTACAACTGACATTAAAAATAATGCATGATTAAAGTATTCATTGTACTTTCACAGAATGGATTCGTGTCCAATAATTTTGGACATAAAAATAAGGAACATTATTCTTCACAAAACCTTTTTCTTCTTTTCTTACATTCGCTGCTTTTGGAAATTGAGTGTATTCTACAGAGGCTAGCATTAATTTAAGGACCAAGATGGAGTAGAAAAGATACCATTTATGATAAAAACCGCATAAATCTGAATCTTCTACATCCTGTGAAATGAGCTGAATTCTAGTTTCTTTAAACACACAACATAGCAATCACTTATTCAGGTAGGTTATTAGTATCAGAAAGTTCTACGAAATACTGAATTCTGGTAGCTCTAAGAAGTGCAATGGATGTGCAAAGTTCTCACAGAATTTATTGTATAAAATACTTTGTGGTGGTTTTCTGTTGTTGCCATTACAAATTATTACATATGTAGGGGCTTGAACAAATTTATTATGTTTTCAGTTCTGTAGGTCAGAAGTCCTGCAGTCTTCCCAGGCTATAATAAAGGTTTCTGTAGTCTACATTCACCTTCTGCAACTCAAGAGGAGGATACATCTCCTGCTTAATTGGACTGTTAGCAAGATTCATTTCCTAGAAATTACAGGACCCCACTTCATTGCTGGCTATTGATGGGGACCTTCTCCGGAGTCTAAACATTGCCACATTCCTTGGTTCAAGGTTTTCTTTCTCCATTTTTAAAGCCAGCAATATCAAGTCCCTCTTATGCTTCAAATCTGCATTCCTTCATTTTCCATCTCATCTCTCTTACCCAGCCAGAACAATTTCTGGATTTTAAAAACTGATGTGATTATATTGGGCCTCCTGTATACTTTAGGATAATTTCCCCATTGCAAGGTCTGTGTCCTTAATCACATCTGTTAAGTCTCTTTTGCCTGTAACATAATGCATTCATAGGTTCCAAGGACTCAGGTGTGGACATAATTGGTGGGACATTATTCTGTTTACCATGCATTTTAAGAGGGTAGGTTGAAGTGTTGATATTCTAGGATGTACTAACATTGGGCGTGGGGAACCTAGAATAAAGACTTTACTCCAAATTTCTTCATATGTTACTAAAAGAAGCTATGCTAATAACAGTTGTGTGATTTAGCATAACTATATATTTTAAATAAAGTGGATAATTAAGGTATTATAGTAAAACATGCCAAAAAATCAACAACCATATGTATTTTTGCATATTACTGGAAAAATTGAAAACTGTCTTGATTATTTGTACTGGATGGTGATTGATCTTGCCATCAAACATTCTTTCACCCTCTGGTAACCTTGCCCAGAATTTTCTCCAGGGACCTAAGCTCCTTCCTCACTCTCAATTCAGGTACTTCTAAACAAAGCAGAACCCAGTGATGGAACATCTGGCTAGGCCTGAGCAATTCAGCACAGCACATTCCCTTAACCACTTACCTGAAATGATCTGCTTCAAGTTCTATCTAAATTTTAAAAACAGGAAGGGGGACAAAACAGAAGAGACTCATAAATATGGAGAACAAACTGAGGGTTGCTGGAGGGGTTGTGGGAGGGGGGATGGGCTAAATGGGTAAGGGGCATTAAGGAATCTACTCCTGAAATCATTATTTCACTATATGCTAATTTGGGTGTAAATTTTAAAAAATAAAAAATAAATAAAAATAAAAATAAATAGAAAACAAAACTTTTCAATAATATTTAGAGGGTTGTTTTCCCTGATCCCCAACAAAAAATGGAGAATCTGCCAAATGGTTTTCAGAAGTCACATAACGTTAGTAAGAAAACTTGATGAAGATATCACCAAAAATAATTATAAACAAGGATGCCAAAATCTAAGTGCAATAGTAGAAAATTAAATCAAGCAATGTATTAAAATAACATAACACAACTTAAAGGGTTTATTTGAGAAATGGAAAGATGCCAACATCATTAAGAACATTAAAGTCTATCAAAAGATGTATTGTCTCACCTATTTGCAAAGTTTAAGAATACCTTTACTTCAGGTTACAAAACTATTGGAACTAAAATTATTTTATGCATGTGTGATTTTTTATGTAAGTTTTTAAATGAAGTATAACATACATGAAAGTACAAAAGTTTTCAAATGAAAAGCTTGATAAAACTTCTCAGATTGAATGCTTATATATATATTTCAGAATCCCCTTTCCTGACACAAGTCAAAGGCCTGACCATATAAACTCTATCCTGACTTCTAACATTATAGACTCGTAGTGTGAAAATATAAAAACAAAAACAAAAAAATGTAGAAGTGCCTGATGTATCTTTCTCCAGGCAGGATTCACCCTTTCTTCTTTTCATGTAATGGTTACTCTTTGTTATGTTATCAACACCCAATTAAGGATTTCAGTTGGGTTCCTTCTCCTGATAAAATTACTGCTCAGGAGGCTTCACCTCCCAGGGTTCTTAACTTTCTTGATATGCCCATCACTGCTGTTCTCCCAAGCATACCCTGAACTTTGTTCCCTGTCTCCATGGCACAGACTGACAAATCACCATTCAGCTTGTAAAGCCTGTTTTTGTTTTTGTTTTTAACATCCCTCCCCACAAGCTTCACATACGTGCAAATGTCTTCAGAAAACCCCAGTAATGTGTTTGTTGACTCTGAAGTTCAACTTCATCCCTCCATGCAAGACTATAAAAACAACAACAACAACAAAACATTGCTTGTTTCTATTACCTCAAACTTGGTCCTATCTCCTAGGAAAATGACAAGATACTCACTCTTCATGGCACCCAGAATCAGGTATGCCCCCAGCAATAAAAGTGGCTGCAGATTATTAACTCAAATCTCTGGCTCTCCAACTCTAGAATCTTAATGACTCTCAAAACCCTTTATTCAGCAGCATTTTAACCTTCTCTAACATAAATGTTATAGTTTATTTTGTCAGGAACATTTGTCTGTGTCATGAATATCTCCACCCTTTAAAAGTAGAAATCTTTACAGTTTTCAATTTATGTACATAGTATTGTGCCATTGATCTAGGTTATTTCTTAATACTTGGCCCATGGGATCTTCTTTAAGATTTATCAGTGATGTGTAAGGTACATTTAGTTTGTTATTTCTGACTGCTGGCTATTAATTCAAGTAGTATCTGTTCTATTTTACACATTTACCTACCCATTTCCTTAATGTAGGAACACAAAGGAGTAGGTTTCCATTAACACAACTCTTTCTGGGTCAGTTTTAGATATACTCTGTGTCTATAGTCAAGGGCAGAATTGCTGGTTCATTAATAAGATTTATAAACAGGCGCACTTGGGTGGCTCAATTGGTTAAATGTCCCACTCTTGGCTTTGGCTCAGGTCATGATCTCACAGTTCATGACATTGAGCCCCTCATCAGACTCTGAACTGACAGCATAGAGCCTGCTTGGTATTCTCTCTCTCCTTCTCTCAAAAGTAAACAAATTAAAAAAAAAACACAAGATTTATAAACGTACATCTTATTCTATGCTATTTTTTAGGACTATTGACTTTTATGTTGCTCTTACATCTGGAAAACTTGCTACAACTTTTGCTTAGTTCTTATTTTTTTCTGGGACAGTGACTATTCTACGTTTGTGCTTTTTTGTTTTTCAGACATGGAAAAGTATTGCCCCTTCCCTTTCACATTGCGTACTCTCACTTGTTCTTATTTTATTTATTTGCTTAAGTCAGAGCTTTCAGTGTTTCATTTATGAACTAGAAGTAACATCAGGTATTCTCTTCTTGTTGCCAAATGAATGAACATTTTTCCCATAAAGTATGACATTTAATTTTATTATATTTTATAAATGATATTTTATTTTATTATTTTTAATTTTTTAATGATTATTTATATTTGAGAGAGAGAGAGAGAGAAACAGAGCACAGGAATGGGCAGAGAGAGAGAGAGACAAAGAATCCAAAGCAGGCTCCAGGCTCTGAGCTGTTAGCACAGAACCCGATGTGGGTCTTGAACCCCTGAACCATGAGATTGTGACCTGAGCCAAAGTCGTTCTCTTAACTGACTAAGCCACCCAGGAGCCCCTAATTTTAGTTGTTATATAGGCTTTGTCAAACTAAGGAATTTTCTCTGATATGATGAGATTTTATAATAACTACTTTTTATTTTATCATGTATTTTCTCCATTATTTTAGAAAATGATTGAATTTCTCTTTCAGCCCATCACTGAGATAGACCATACCAACAGATTTTCTGGTGTTAAAACATTGTCAGTTCTACTTGGCCATGATGTACTATTATTTTCATTATACTGTTGCTTCTAGTTTGGATTTAAGATTTCTAAAGGAAATAAAATATTTTTAAGTAAAATGGTCCTTAAACTGTTTTGGTTACACTGTGTTTATGTGATTTTAGAAAATGGTTGTTTTATTCAGATCTTAACTTTGAAACATTTTCTTCCATTTCTCTTTTCTAAAATTGAGCATATTACATAAGGGTCATCTTGAATGTTAAAGTTTAGTAGAACACACCTGTCAAGCCATCTGAATTTGAGGGAGTTTGGTTAGGGATATTTTTTGTTATTCATTCAATTTCTTCAAAAAATGTTTTTACTTATTCGACTTTAATAATTTTCCATACAGCATAATAGCATCTATTTGGCTAGGTTTTCCTTGGCTATCTTTTTTTTAACTATATGTATTGAATTTTTACCTCAAAAATGTTTAGCTTTCAGCTAGAAAATATTCTGTACTCTATTTGCTTCTCCTTGAGAGACCTTATCCATTTCACAAAGTACTCAAACAAAAACTCATAAAAACAAACTCTTCAGTATTTTTATCTTCTTCCATCTGATGCCTTAGAACTCAAAAGTGAGTTTTCATTTTTCTTTCCCTTGTCATGACTTTTCATTTCTTCAGTGCTAGGTCAGTCTATTTCTCAAGAAGTGGAACAAGAGAATGAAATAAAGTATAGTAGTCTGTGCTCTAGAAGATTGGTAGGGAGAACAAAACAAAAGAGAAACAGCAAATTCTAATTTCTGTGCTAAGAGACATGGAGGTAGCACCTGTGCTCCCAGAATCCCAACCTGTGGGTGTCAACTCTCACTCAGCCATGCTGTACTTTTCTCCATTTCTAACAGAAATGGTACTCAGCAGACTGAGACAGTTAAAGATGATTTAGTTTCATTAGTTTGTCTGGACATTTTGATTGGTTAATTCTCACCTCAAGCGGAGAATCAAGGGAAGTCCGGCTATTGGATGCTTTCATCTTGTCTCTCCCCTAGTGCCAAGGAACAGGCATTCCCAGATCTGAATGGCTAAGTGAATCTGATAGTCGCATGACCCAGCATCTGCAACTTGCCTGCCCTGGCTTTTACTCTTACCCAGGGAAGTTGAGAACAGGGAAACAAAGTCAGACATGCTCAAGGTGTCATGGTTCTTAAATATCTGTAATTTTTATCTCCTTTTTCTTTAAAATAGTTACTATTATCTTTTATAAGTTTATTCATTTATTTTGAGAGAGAGAGCAAGAGCGAGCACAAGGTGGGGGGGGCAGAGAGAGAGAGAGAGAGAGATAGATAGAAAGAATCCCAAGAAGGCTCTGCACTGACAGTGTAGAGCCTGATGAGGGGCTTGCACTCACGAACTGTGAGATCACAGCCTGAGCCAAAATCAAGAGCCAAACACTTAACCAACTGAGCCACACAGTCACCCCTAAAATATATAATATAATCGTAAGTGCATGCAAATAATAAAATATGATAATAAACAGATTATTCAATGATACAATTCATAAAATAAAGTTTTTCTTCCACACACATGTCCCTCATCCTGCAGTCCACCCTCAGCACATACTAATGTGGTCAATAGCTGTTTGAGTGTACTTTCAGAGACATTCTATTCATATGGGCACAAGTACACATATACTGTGAATCATAAATGTTAGCATATTATTCTCAGGATCTGGCCTTTGCCTTTTTTCTATTTATCATATCACGTCATCACATATATCTGTAAAAGTGACCCATTTTTTTTTAAATAGCCACATACTATGTTCCCAGTTGCATGAATAGTACTGTCATTGAGAATGGCTCTGAGTCAACTTTCCTCTATCAAACAACAGGACCCAAAGGAGGAAGAGGAAACTTAGGGAGAAAGGATCTCATGTGTGTTCTCAAATACATGAATACATTGTGAAATGGGAGCCACCTGGCATTAACAAAGAACACATCAGATGAAAATCACAATTGTCCAAATAAAAACAAGAAATAGGCAACAAACTGATTATTGAATACTGTAAACTTCTAATCAATTAGAGGTTTGGCTGAAAATATGACAGAACCTGGAGAAAACTTTGATGAAGAAATAGAGATAATGAGTAGAATGATATAAAAAATATATTATTAAAAAAATAGCATTTTTGGCCCCTAGGTGGCTCAGTCATTTGAGCATCTGATTTCGGCTCAGGTCATGATCTCAAGGCTCCTGAGTTTGAATCCCCTGTTGGGCTCTGCGCTGACAGCTCAGAGCCTGGAGCCTGCTTCAGATTTTGTGTCTCCATCTCTCTCTGCCCCTCCCCAACTCATGCTCTGTCTCTCGCTCTCCCTCAAAAATAAACATTAAAAATTTTAAAAGAAAATATTTAAAAAGTAGAATTTAAGCATTTTGTACTTTTATCTGTGATATCTAGATATCCCAGCAGTTTCCCATTTCTTAATCATTTGAGGATCACCCTACATTTTAGATGGATCCTAAGATTTGCGTATTTTCAACTGATTATTTAAGGTTCTATCTTAGGTCTTTCTCCTCTGTGTGGATAGACAGATGGATGGATGGATGGATGGATGGATAGATGGATGGATGGACAGATAGATAAGATAGATAGGTATAGATATGTGTATGCACATAGACATATGCATACACATATGTGCATATATTCACACAGATACTTTTTGTGAGGGAAGAGAGGAGGTGATTGTAGAAGTTGTGGAAGCAGGGATATTTAGAATATCTTGATTCTTTTCAGATAGTTGGTTAATAATTCTGGAGGCACACAGTTTAAATGTTCCAAGTAACTCACAGTAGTTGTCTTAGTCTGTTTGAGCTGCTCTAACATAACACTACAGCCTGGGTAGCCTATAAACAACAGAAATGCATTTCTCACAGTTTGGGGGTATGGAAGTTTGAAATCAGGGTCCCAGCATGGTCACATAAGGGCTCTCTTCTGAGATGGAGACTTCTCATATTCCCACATGGTAGAAAGGGCAAGGAACTCTCCAGAGCCTTTTTTAAGGGGACATTAATCTCTTTAATGAGGGCTTCACCCTCATGGCCTAATCATCTGCCAAAATCCCGCCTCCTAATATTATCATCATGAGCATTAAGATTTCCACATATGAATTTGGGGGTCTACAGACATTCATGCCATAGCAGTAGCATAGAAAGTTGTATTTAGATTGCTAGCACTTCATGTCTACTAAACAACTATGGCCAGACCATAAAAGAGTCGGAATGTCAGTATGAATTTAGCCATCCATGTTCTCCATGTCTTTACCCAGGGACCCCACCTACCAGCCACTTTGGCGAATATACTTAGGTCAAGATTGCTATCAATCTGTGCAGCCAAATACCATTAGAGCAGATCATGAAATAAGGCATTATATAATAGCTGCCATGATACGTTCACAGTTACTTAATGAGCTCGCTCCTAGAGTCTCATTTCTCTGATTCTGCCTCCCTCTTACTTTCTGCTATTGACTGGTTTTCCCATATTTGAGAAACACAAACTTTTGGACTACTGCTCATTCATTTCCCCATGACAAAATCTGAGAACCTACCAGGGTCTGCTTTTACCTTCCACTTCTTCCCTTACAATGAATGAAATGTTGTTTGTTTGTTTTTCTCCCTATCATAGGCAAATCTTTTCCTCCATAGCACTCAATAAAAATATCATATTCTCTTTTTTTTTTCTATCTTGACTTATCAATATCTCCCTAATTAGATTATTCTCATTCACATAACAGGCTGTCTGTGGTTTTCTAGGTTAAGTATTTTGTAGCCTCTCTTGACTTCATACCTCTACTAGCAAAAGTTCTCCACAAACTTCTTCCAAAAATTGCCTGCATTTTTTACCTCCCTTTTCTGACATCACTTCTCATGCCACTCCAAACTAGCTTTCGTCCATCCCCACCAACTACTTCAATGAATCTGCTTGATCTCAGATTACTAACAAACTACTTTTCTCGTCGGTTCTATAACAACACGCAATTTTAACTTCCTATATAATTCTCTGCCTTCTTTTTCACATTCTTCTCTGAAAATTTCTCCATATTAACCAGCCCTTAAAATGCTGCCATTTCTTGTGAATTGGTCCTGGACCCAACTTCTCTCTCTATGCTCACTCTGTAGATGAGCTCATTCTCATGACATTAAAACTGTTGACTTACTGATGATTAAGAGATTTATCCCATTTTTCTCTGAGGTACATACACCTACATACTTGAACTCAACATAGTCAAATCTAAACTCTTGACTTTATCCAATTCCAAACTATGCCCCTCTCATTATTCAGTTGCTCAAGTTTAAAGTATTCACATTATTGTCCAGAAGAGTACCATCCATCAGTTAGCAATCCCAGAGGAATAGAGTACTGTGTACTAGTTATCAATCCCAGAGTAGGACTCTAAATACTTCTGCTCACTGCATCTTGGTATATAGAAGTTAACGAAGGAAACACAACACAATCAGGCACAGGATGGAATAACACCTTACATAGAGAAGACACAGCAAGATTAGCTTCAATAGTAGGCATTGGTCCCCTGTGGCTAGTGGGTCTTTCCAGATGGTCATTTCAGGGGCAATTTGCCTAAATTTACCCACCTTGTGCCACAGTAAAAGAACCCGGTCTCCTCTCAGATGACAGATGTAACCAGTGAGTTTGGCCTTGTGTCATGTGACACACATCCTTTTGGAAGAGACAATCTGAGAGCATTCACTAAGCCTGAACAAAAGAAAAGATATCCCCACACAAGGTATTAAGTCTGGCACAAGCTCTGTAGACTCTTTATCTCTTGCTGAGAAAGTGTCTCAAGCCCCAGGCCCATTGTTATGCAGCCAGCAAAAGCTTAAACATTGTATGTGCAAAACTGCTTTTCCCAATAACTCTCCATCTTTTCTACCCCCAGCTTACATCAAATCATGGTTACCACAGATATATCACCAGAGCCAGTTCACTTTTCTCTACATCCACTGCCCACAATGTTAGACCAAGCCACTGTGATTTCTTCTAAGACCATGGTATTCTAATAGTCCCCTGACTTTCTTTCCTTTTCCTTTCACTCAAATTAATTCTGCACAGAACACCCACACTATAATTACAAAAGAAAAAGTCATATTCTGTAGTCCCTGGTTAAATAATTTAATTGTTCTTGATATAAAAGTCCACATAACTGCCAACAGGTCTCTGTTTCACCATCTCCTCCAATGTGGTTCCTCTCTCACTCACTATGGCTTACCCACTCTAGTGTTTAGTTCCTTGAATCTACATAATACTTCCCTGTCCTGGAGTCTTTGAATTGTTGGTTCCACTGCCTGAAATGCTTTTTTGCTTTGAGGAAGACATGGCTGATGACGTCTCATTATGCAAGCTTCACCTGAAATTTCAACTTCTCAGAAAGGACCTCCCAACCATCTTAAGAGGTCTCTACTACTAGGATCATCACCATCCATTTTTACAGCATTTTGTAATTTTTTGAAAATTCGACTTGTAATTTTTTCTTTCTCATTTTAGGTGTGCATATAACCTTAAATTTATCATGAAAGAAAATTAACAGAAAGTGCCTGGTGTCTCAGTCGGTTAAGTGTCTGACTTCGGCTCTTGTCATGATCTCGTGGTTTCTGAGTTCTAGCCCCGCGTGGGGCTCTGTGCTAATAGCTCAGAGCCTAGAGCTTCCTTCAGATTCTGTGACTCCTCCTCTCTCTGTCCCTCCCATGCTGATGCTCTGTCTCTCTCTGTCTCTCAATAATAAATGTTAATTTTTTTTAAAAAGAAAGAAAATTAATTGTGTCATTGTTATGTTTTTTTTAAACACAGCTACTTATACTTAGCAGGCAGCCAAAAACAACTTTGCCATTAACTGAGTTATGCCATAAATATGAACTGGAAAATTAAATATTAGACAATTAAAAGATAAATAATTGTTGAAATAATAAAACAAATAAACAAAACCACTTCCACAGTCCTCCCTTATAAATACTCACACAAGTATTTGAATAACCTCCAATCTTTGGTACATGCATGTTTCTCTGATATCAACATTCAATAAATTGTTTTAATTTTTTTAACATTTATTTGTTTTTGAGAGACAGAGACAGAGCATGAGTGGGGGAGTACATAGAGAGAGGGAGATACAGAATGTGAAGTAGGTTCCAGGCTCTGAGCTGTCAGTATAGAGCCTGACTCAGGGCTCGAACCCACAAACTGTGAGATCATGACCTGAGCCAAAGTCAGATGCTTAACTAACTGAATCACCCTGGTGCCCCAAGAAATAGCTTTGAACCTTAATAAGATAATGAAGTTTTCTTTACAAAATTTCCATGTTCATGATGTTCCTTGCTCTTACCTGCTAAATACTGTGCCTACTGTTTGGATTCAATCAATATACATTTTTATCCAAAGTAAGAAAATATTACTTCTAAAAATAATATTTAATTGAATTCATGTAAGATTTTGATGATTTTAGAAAGCTTCAATATAACTATGAAATTGTGGCATCTGACAAAGAATACTTTTTGTCAGTGCTTGGGGAAAGCGGATAAAAGAGTGGAAAATTGATTAGGTAATGTTTTGTGTGTGGGAGAGTGCCTTGTCCTAACAATTTAGTATCTGTAATACAGAATATAAAAGAATCATTGTTTGAAAGCTGTGATAATTTTCCTTTGAAGGGTAGTCTTTAGTTTTGTGCAAATACCGAATGATTTCCAATTACCTAATGGTGTAACTCTATGTCATGAAGTCCTTGAGTCAAATTGTCTCCTAGATATGATAGTGACTCACAGAATATCTCTGACAAAGAAACAATATGCAATAGAAAAATTATTAATAGAAAAAAATAACTGCCAGAATCCTAGGGAGAAAAATATTTTTTTTATTTTGTTTTTTTTTTCCTTTTCAATCTAGTTAGCTGATAGCTATGACCTTTCTCTACCATTACATTCCTTATAGATGTAAGTTCCAAAAGATCATTTGTCTGTATCATGTGTGTGATGAAAAAAGGAGAGGAGCCTGCAGTGACTTTTTGATATTATTTATCAATATTTCTATTCATCGGTCTGTAATCAACAATTGTGAAAATACATCAATGATCATGTGGGATGTTAAAAATGATTATTTTAAACGCTATTTCTAAAATGGAGTACTTCATTGTTCTATATAGATTTACTTCATAGGGCAGATGAATAAAATCCAAGGGTTGGAAGATGGTACACATCCATTAAGAAATATTTAAGTATCTAATATGTGCTAATCCCTGATACAGATCCTGAGAATACAGCAATAAATATGGCATAAAAGATCCTTGCTTAATGGAGCCTGACTGGGGGAAAGGGAGAGAGATAATTAACGATTAACAAGTAATTATACACCATTATTTCTATTTTAGATACAGAAATATTTTTAGATATTTTAGATACAGATATCTATTTTAGATAAAGTGAGAGTTTATGCAAATGACTTTAGAAAGAATGATCAAGGAGGTCTCTCTCATGAGGAAACATATAATCCCAGATCTGAGTGATGAGAAAAAAAAAAAAAAAAAACTTGAGGAGTATCAGTACAAAGTTCATACAATGGGAAACAACTTGGCATTTACAAAAAACAAAAAGAAAGCTGGTGTGTCTGGAGCATAGTGAAGGCAGGAAAATGGGCACTTGATGAAATCAGAAAAGTAAATGGGGCTTCTTAATACAGTACCTTGTGAAAAGGTCGATTCTGGATTTTACTGTCAGGACAATGGGAATGCAGGAGTAGTTTTTTGTTTGTTTCTTACAGAGAAATGCACATATTTACTGTATACAATTTGGTGAACTTGGACATATGCAAACACCCATAATGCCACCATCACAACCAATATAAAACATATTCAACACCTCCCAGGTCCTCTACCCCTGGTTTCCTTATTTTTTAATTTTTTTTTAATGAAAGAGATAAAAAGTGAATCAAGATGCCAAGAGAACAGTGGATTAAAAAAAGTGGCAGGCAGGATAATCGTGGAAAAAGGAGTGTCCCTTAAGAGTTCTTGCATGGGTGGGGGGGGGGAGCCAAGATGGCAGAACAGCATGGAAGATTTTGTGTGTCTCACATCCATGAAATACAGCCAGACCAACACTAAACCATCTTCCACACCTAGAAAACTGATCTGAGGATTAACACAACAATCTGCACAACCTGAACCACAGGTACAGCAGGTACACGGTGCAGAGAGGTGCACTTGGGGACAGAGAAGCTGTAGAGGGCAAGGAGGTGCTTTTGCGTGGGGAGAGAGGATGGAGACGGTGGGGAGAATACAGGAAAAGGACCCCTCCTCAAAAGCAGCTGGAGAGAAAGTAGAGGGTTTAAATTCCATTAAGACTGTAAACAGGGGGAGCACACAGAGTCTGCAACTCCACAGCTCAATACATGATGGTGCTCTGGTGGGAAGGGTAAATACCCAGGAGCAGAGTGGAGTCTGGGAGGTTCTAAGGCCACATGAGGAGAAGCAGTCCCATTGCTGGAAGGACATTTGGAAGTGGCTGTGAGGCAACCTGGGCCCAGCAGACCCCAGAGAACTGCTGCATTTGCTGGTGCTGTAACAAGGTTGTTAAGGGTGAAGCCTGGGCCCCGATGTGTGTTGTGATTTTCCATAATCCCTGAAACGCTGCTGCTACACTATCTCATGAACCTTTTCTGGGGCGGGCTGGCACCTGGCCTCAGTCTCTGGGCTTCGGTAGCAGCACAGTAATGCAAACTTTCCTGGATGTGGCTGGCATTTGGCCATTGCTCGGTGGGACCCTCCCGCAGAGGGGCAGAATGGGTCAAAGCTGAAGTCCTTCAGAAGTAAGGGGTCGGTGAAAACAGCCACATCTGAGACAAAATTTGGGAGAGAGGTACTACCTGAGGCTTGGTCACGGACATCGTGAAAGAGGGGAGTGGATGAAAGCTGAAGACAAAGGATGGGTGCATGGTTGCTGACCTGGGAATACAGAGTTCCTATACTAGAGACTGGGTAGATGAATGATGCCATTTTCACCACTCCCGCATATGCGCATATGCACCTACAAGCAGCACAGCAATCCACTCCAGTAGGCTAGCAGCACAATCTAGTGGAGAATGGAGTCATTACACTAAGCCCCGCCCAACTAGGCAAACCTAGTCCTTCAAGAACAGAAGTCTCACTGCCCGCTTAGTTTATGGACTATAAAGTGCTTTATAGTCTGACTTCTAGGAGAAAACGAACTAATTTCAGTCATATTTCAGTCTGTTAGCAGGTCTATCTATTCAATTTTCTTTTTTTTTCTTTTTGTTTCTCTTTTTCATTTCTTTTTCTAGAATACAGAAAGAGAACAAATTTATTTTTATTTTCAATTTTTATTAAAAATATTTTTCTTTAAATTTTTTACTGTATTTTTTTACTTTGGTGTAAATTTCTTCATTCTATTTTACTTCCATCATTTTATTTTAGTCTACTTCAGTGTATTCATTTTTTCAAATTTTCAAATGATTTCCCTTTTTTCTCTTTTTCTCCTTTTTTTTGTTTCTTTTCCTCTTGAATACAGAAAGAGAAAAAATTCATCTTTATTTTTAATTTTTATTAAAAATATTTTTCTTTAATTTTTTCTACTATATTTTTTACTTTGTGTAAATTTTTGCAAATTCTAGTTTACTTCCATCATTTCATTTTACTCTACTCCAGGGTATTCATTTTTTCAAATTTTCAAAGGTTTCTTTTTTTTTTTTCTTCTTTCCCCTTTTTTTCTCTAATCTATCAAGCCACTTTCAACACACAGACCAAAACACACCTAGGATCTAACATCCTTTATTCAATTTTGTGTGTGTGTCTTTTTATTTTTTTAATTTTAATGTTTTTTTAATTTTAATTTTTTAATTTTAATTTTTTCTACATCATGAATCCCTTTTCTCCCTTCAAAATGATGAAATGAAGGAATTCACCCCAGAAGAAAAGACAGGAAGAAATGACAGCCAGGGACTTAACCGACACAGATACAAGCAAGATGTCTGAACCAGAATTTAGAATCACAATAATAAGAATACTAGCTGTAGTCAAAAATAGATTAGAATCCCTTTCTGTGGAGATAAAAGAAGTAAAAACTAGTCAGGATGAAATAAAAAATGCTATAACTAAGCAGTAATCACAAATGGATGCTGCAGTGGCAAGGATGGATGAGGCAGAATAGAGAATCAGTGATATAGAGGACAAACTTATGGAGAATAACAAAGCAGAAAAAAAAGATGGAGATTAAGGCAAAAGAGTACGATTTAAGAATTAGAGAAATCAGTGACTCATTAAAAAGGAACAACATCAGAATCATAGGGGTCCCAGAAGAGGAAGAGAGAGAAATAGGGGTAGAAGGGTTATGTGAACAAATCATGGTGGAAAACTTTCCTAACCTGCGGAAAGACACAGACATCAAAATCCAGGAAGAACAGAGGACTCCCATGAGATTCAACAAAAACCAACCACCAGCAAGGCTTATCATAATCAAATTCACAAAATACTAAGGCAAGGAGAGAATCATGAAAGCAGCAAGGGAAAAAAAAATCCTTAACCTACACGGGAAGACAGATCAGATTTGCAGCAGACCTATCCACAGAAATTTGGCAGGCCAGAAAAGAGTGGCAGGATATATTCAATGTGCTGAATCAGAAAAATATGCAGCCAGGAATTCTTTATCCAGCAAGGCTGTCATTCAAAATAGAAGGAGAGACAAAAAGTTTCCCAGACAAACAAAAATTAAAGGAGTTTGTGACCACTAAACCAGCCCTGCAAGAAATTTTAAGGGGGACTCTCTGAGGAGAGAAAAGATGAAAAAAATATACATACATATATATCAAAAGCAAAAAAGATTAGAAAGGACAAGAGAACAACACCAGAAACTCCAATCTAGAAGCGATATCATGGCAATAAATTCACATATTTCAGTACTCACTCTAAATGTCAATGGACTCAATGCTCCAATAAAAAAACATAGGGTAACAGAACGGATAAGAAAACAAGATCCATCTACATGCTGTTTATAAGAGACTCACTTTAGACCTAAAGACACGTTCAGATTGAACGTAAGGGGATGGAGACCATCTGTCATGCTAATGGTCAACAAAATAAAGCTGGAGTAACCATACTTATATCAGACAATCTAGACTTTAAAATAAAGACTCTAACAAGAGATGAAGAAGGGCATTATATCATAATTAAGGGGTCTATCCACCGAGAAGACCTAATAATTGTAAACATTTATGCGCCAAATGTGAGAGCACCCAATTATATAAATCAATTAATCACAACCATAAAGAAACTCACCGATAGTAATACCATAATAGGAGACTTCAAGACCCCAGTCACAGCAATGTACAGATCATCTAATAAAAAAATCAACGAGGAAATAATGGCTTTGAATGACACACTGGACCAGATGGACTTAACAGATATATTCAGAACATTTCATCCTAAAGCAGCAGAATATACATTCTTCTCCAGCACACTTGGAATGTTCTCCAGAATAGAACACATACTGGGACACAAATCAGCCCTCAATGAGTACAAAAAGACCAAGATCATACTGTGCATTTTTTCAGACCACAATGCTATGAAACTCGAAATCAACCACAAGAAAATATTTGGAAAGATAACAAATACTTGGAGACTGAAGAACATCCTACTAAAGAATGAATGGGCTAACCAAGCAGTTAAAGAGGAAATTAAAAACTATATGGAAGCCAATGAAAATGATAACACCACAACCCAAAACTTCTGGGACGCAGCAAAAGCAGTCATAAGAGGAAAGTATATAGCAATCCAAGTCTTCCTAAAGAAGGAAGAAAGATCTCATATATACAACCTAACCTTATGCCTTAAAGAGCTGGAAAAAGAACAGCAAATAAAACCCAAAACCAGCAGAAGACAGGAAATAATAAAGATTAGAGCAGAAATTAATGCTATCGAAACCAAAAAAACAGAACAGATCAATGAAACCAGAAGCTGGTTTTTGAAAGAATTAACAAAATTGATAAATCATTACCAGTTTGATCAAAAAGAAAAAGGAAAGGATCCAAATAAATAAAATCAAGGATGAAAGAGGGGAGATCACAACCAACACAGCAGAAATACAAACAATAATAAGAGAATATTATGAGCAATTATATGCTAATAAAAAGGGCAATCTGGAAGAAATGGACAAATTCCTAGAAACATATACACTACCAAAACTGAAACAGGAAGAAATAGAAAATTTGAACAGACCCATGACCAGTAAGGAAATCAAATTAGTAATCAAAAATCTCCCAAAAAACAAGAGTCCCAGGCCAGATGGCTTTCCAGGGGAATTATACCAAACATTTAAGGAAGGGTTAACACCTATTCTCTTGAAGCTGTTCCAAAAAAATAGAAATGGAAGGAAAACTTCCAAACTCTTTCTATGAGGCCAGAATTACCTCGATTCCAAAACCAGACAGAAACTCCACTAAAAAGGAGAACTATAGACCAATTTCCCTGATGAACATGGGTGCAAAAATCCTCAGCAAGAAATTAGCCAACTGGATCCAACAATACATTAAAAAAATTATCCTCCACGACCAAATGGGATTTATAGCTGGGATGCAGGACTGGTTCAATATCTGCAAAACAATCTATATGATACATCACAACAATAAAAGAAATGACAAGAACCACATGATCCTCTCAATAGATGCAGAGAAACAATTTGACAAAATACAACATCTTCTCTTGATAAAAACCCTCAGGAAAGTAGGGATAGAAGGAGCATACCTCGAGATCATAAAAGCCATATATGAACGACCCAACGCTAATATCATCCTTAATGGGAAAAACTGAGAGCTTTTCCCCTAAGGTCAGAAACAAGACAGTATGTCCACTCTCACCCCTGTTATTCAACATAGTATTGGAAGTCTTAGCCTCCGCAATCAGACAACACAAAGAAATAAAAGGCATCTAAATCAGCCAGGAATGGGTCAGACTTTCACTCTTTGCAGATGACATGGTACTCTATATGGAAAACCCAAAAGATTCCACCAAAAACTTCTAGAATTGATTCATAAATTCAGCAAAGTTGCAGGATAGAAAATCAACACACAGAAATCGGTTGCATTCCTATACACCAACAATGAAGCGACAGGAAGGTCCCATTTACAGTTACACCTAAAACCATAAAATACCTAGGAATAAATCTAACCAAAGAGGTGGAAAATCTATACACTGAAACTGTAGAAAGTTTATGAAAGAAATTGAAGAAAACATAAAAAAATGGAGAAAGATTCCATGCTCCTGGATACGAAGAACAAATATTGTTAAAATCTCTACCCAAAGCGATCTACATATTCAATGCAATCCCTATCAAAAGAACACCAGCATTCTTCACAGAGCTAGAACAAACAATCCTCAAATTTGTATGGAACCAGAAAAGACCCCAAATAGCCCAAGCGATCTTGAAAAAAAAAAAAAAAAAAAAAACAGAAAGACATCACAATCCCAGACTTCAAGCTATATTACAAAGCTGTCATCATCAAGACAGTATGGTACTTGCACAAGAACAGACACTCAGATCAATGGAACAGAATAGAGAACCCGGAAACGGACCCACAAACGTATGGCAAACTAATCTTTGACAAAGCAGGAAAGAATATCCAATGGAATAAAGACAGTCTCTTCAGCAAATGGTGCTGGGAAAACTGGACAGCGACATGGAGAAGAATGAGCCTGGACCACTCTTTTACACCATACACAAACATAAACTCAAAATGGATGAAAGACCTAAATGTAAGACAGGAAGCCATCAAAATCTTCGAGGAGAAAGCAGGCAAAAATGATCTTGATGTTGGCTGCAGCAACTTCTTACTCAACACATCTCCGGAGGCAAGGGAAACAAAAGCAAAAATGAACTACTGGGACCTCAACAAAATAAAAAGCTTCTGCAAAGTGAAAGAAACAATCAGCAAAACTAAAAGGCAACCGACAGAATGGCAGAAGATATTTGCAAGCAACATATCAGATAAAGGGTTAGTATCCAAAATCTATTAAGAACTTACCAAATTCAACACCCAAAAAACAAATAATCCAGTGAAGAAATGGGCAAAAGATATGAATAGACACTTCTCCAAAGAAGACATCCAGAAGGCCAACCAACACATGAAAAATGCTCAACATCACTCATCATCAGGGAAATACAAATCAAAACCACAATGAGATCCCACCTCACACCTGTCAGATTGGCTCACATTAACAACTCAGACAACAATAGATGTTGGCGAGGATGCGGAGAAAGAGGGTTTCTTTTGCATTGTTGGTGGGAATGCAAGCTGGTGCAGCCACTCTGGAAAACAGTATGGAGGGTCCTCAAAAAATTAAAAATAGAACTACCCTACTACCCAGCAATTGCACTACTAGGTATTTATCCACGGGATACAGGTGTGCTTTTTCGAAGGGACACATGCACCCCCATGTTTATACAGCACTATCAACAAGAGCCAAAGTATGGAAAGAGCCCAAATGTCCATCGATGGATGAATGGATAAAGAAGAGGTGGTATATATATACAATGAAGTATTACTCAGCAATCAAAAAGAATGAAATCTTGCCATTTGCAACTACGTGGATGGAACTGGAGGGTATTATGCTGTGAAACTAGTCAGAGAAAGACAAAAATCATATGACTTCACTCATATGAGGACTTTAAGCGACAAAACAGATCAACATAAGGGAAGGGAAACAAAAATAATATAAAAACAGGGAGTGGGACAAAGCATAAGAGACTTATAAATATGGAGAACAGAGGGTTACTGGAGGGGGTGTGGGAGGAGGGAATGGGCTAAATGGTAAGGGGCACTAAGGAATTACTCCTGAAATCATCATTGCACTATATGCTAACTAATTTGGATGTAAATTAAAAAAAATAAAGTATTATGTTGAAAAAAATAAATAAAAATTAAAAAAAAGAGTTCTTGCATTAGGAAATGTGAGAGGTAAAAACTGGCAATAGAAATGAAGAAAAGCAGACAGATTTGGGGCTGGGGCTGGGCATTAAGAATTTAATATTACACTAGGTTTCTCCCATGATTTAAAATTTCAATTTTATATATATCTAAAAAATATTTTTAATACTGATTTTTCTAAATGTTTTGTATTTTAATACTTTTAATATATTTATAATTTGTTTTTCTGCTAAACCTGTCAACATTTTTGGATAAGCCATTTTATTGCAATGGGAGAATATATGTTAATGCGGCAAAGCACATGCTGTGCTTAGAAAAATGCCCTTATTTCTTTAATCCTCACATTATGTGATCTTTTTACAGTGAAATTTCTCAGACTAGGATATAGCTGACTAATGTTAATCACACACTGACAGATAGTTTTTAAGTAATTGTAAAGCTTCACAAACAGTTACTGAATTCTGAGAAATATTCTAAGATGTGTCAGATGAATGAAACCATGAAGGTGAGTGCTCAAATGAGAGACTGTGTGAAAAGAAAAATAAATGAGTAGTAACAAACTCCTTAAAATAATTATGAATGAGGTGATGAGTGTTCATCACCATCATAAGACACTGCCATTTCATTCTGAGAAATTAATGTCAAACTCTAGCATCCGCTGTACTCCTGATAACTTTGAAGATCTCAACAGAACACACATTTCCAGAATCATTTAATATGTTCTAAAATGAAGTTTAATACAGGCCTCCGGTTTAAAAGTGTGTTTCTTAACCCGAGAGTGAAATTTTGAAATATAAGAACTGCACAATCATTAAGTATAAACAATGCTTATTTATTTATTTGTTTATTTTTGAATTCCAAGCAGGCTCCACAGTGTCAGGGCAGAGCCCAACACAGGGCTCGAACTCACCAACCCTGAGATGCTGACCTGAGCCGAAACCAAGAGTCAAATGCTCAACTGACTAAACCAGCCATGTGCCTCTAAAAAATGCTTTTTAAATGCTATTATGTAGGGGCCTGTGGGTGGCTTAGTCAGTTGAGCATCTTACTGTTGGTTTCAGTTCAGGTCAGCATCTCAGGGTTGGTGAGCTCGAGTCCTGTGTTGGGCTCTGCACTGACAGTGTAGAGCCTGCTTGGGATTCTCTCTCTCTCCGTCTCTCTGCCCCTCCCCTGCTCTCACTCCCTCTCTTCCACTCTCTCAAAATAATTAAATAAATTAAATATTGAAAACAAAAAATATATATATTTTTAAATTAAAAAAATGCTGTTAGATACCACTATGGGTTGTATGGTGTCACAGGATGACCGCCACACTGATGATCCCACCTCTGCCACTCAGCAGCTGTGCACTCTTGGAGAATCACTGAACTTCTGTACACCTGTTTCCCCATATGAGAAATAAAGCGGTTGGACTACTGAGGTGCATTCCAACTCCAAAGTGTTACAGTTTCCCCCACAAATTATGATGTATATGGAAGTATTTCCAACAGTCATTTAAAAAAAAGCTATAATAATTTCACAATATTTCTAATAGTCCACACTTTCTCTTTCTCTGTTAATATTATTTGCTTAGACCCTAGCACAGTTATCTTATTTGGGACAGGTATTTGGAAACTGGATCACACTATTTCACTGTCTGGAAAGTGCCCTGAAGAGGATGAGGAAAACAGTGAACACAAATATGTATTCAGAGGCAAATTTCCTCTTTGGATTTATTTGTACTTTCTGAATATTTTATAATGAACATGTATTTTTTTACCATGTTAATTAAAATGTTTACTGAGACAATTCTAGATTCACACAAAGCTCTAAGAAATATACAAAGAGATCCTGTGTATATTTTACCCTATTTCCACCAAGGAAATTTGCAAAACTATAGTATTATATTACAACCGATATATTGATATTTATACACTTCACCAGTCTTACTCAAGTACTCCAGTTTCACTTGTTATTGACCTGGGTGAATGTGTGAGTCCAGAGTTTAGTTAAACCACTCCATGAGAGTGCTGCCTTAGCATCCATTTATGTGGCCACGCAGACTACAGAGGTCTTGAAATAAGACTAGCCATCCCATAATTGCATGCCAAGATAGCAGCCCACAGAGTCACAGCAAATGTGAGCTCCTGACACAACTACTCCAACACCCCTTGTGAGCAACAGTCTCTCATGCCTGTTAGGGTCTTCCCCTTGTATGCCCCTTAGAAAAGATCCCTGTGGAGCTTACCAAAACCCTACTCTTTTTTGTTCTATTTTTTTGTTTCAAGTTTTTAATTAAACTCTAGCTAGTTAACATATAGTGTAATAATGGTTTCAGGAGTAGAATGTAGTGATTCATCACTTACATACAACACTCAATGCTCATCCCAACAAGTGCCCTCTTTGATATCCATCACCCATTTAGCCCTCACCCCCTGCCCACCTCCCCTCCAGAGGCCCTCAGTTTGTTCTCTATTGTTAAGAGTCTCTTATGGTTTGCCTCCCTCTCTTTTTGGTTTAAATTGACCAATCCAGCTTTAGCTCAGGAATCTCAAAGGCCTCCACCATGGACCCTAACAGAGCCACATGCTCCAGGTCCCATTGCCCTTTCCTGCCTGGACCCCACTTCCCATGTGCCCTCTTTAAGCATGCCATACCTCCTCAGGACTTGTGAGAAACTTTAATTTCCCTGTGGTATTTTATTAAACCATTAAAAGTGACATAAATTATTAAAGTTCCTAGCAAATTTGGGTTCCGTTAAATACTTTAGAAATATATGGCTTTTTTTTTTTTAAACTTTTAGGGAGTTTTCCAATAAGAAAAAAGAATCTTAAAATGTCTGACTTTTGAGATTTTTATTATCACATATTCATTTTCTTTTTAAAAATGTTATAGTATTCAAATTATATTTTTAACTATGGTTATGGTCATGATTATATACAGTTCATTTGAAGCATAAGCACAGTCAATTAAATTAAACAAATTAATGAGGAAATTTCAGGACATCATGAGCTCATCTGAAATTGTAACAAGCATGGCATAGTCTCTAAGAGTTCCTAAAATATATTTGAAATTGAAGAAAATTATGTTATACTATGGTTAAACTACCAAATCGGTTATAAGCAGCAACTGGCAATGAAAATTCTAAGTAATATCTAGAAGTTTAAATAAGATGAGTCTTGTAATTGTAAAGGAATCAAAACCTGAGCAGCAATTCTGCCAAAAACTCCTTAAGCAATGATTAATATAAAATTACTTCATGTGCTAAGGCCTTTAAAAAGTCCTCATTGCCTTTTAGAAAATCCTAGCATTTTTTTTTGCAATTAAAAAAAGAAAATGCACACTATTTAAAAATATTAGGATAAGTATAATGAAAAACACAATAAAAATCCCACATTTTAAAACTAGCTTGTGATTTCCTCCCTATCACATTCCCTGCTCAAGCTTCCTGATGTCACACAGCTGCTGACTCTAGGCTTTTTCCCTCCCCAACCAAGGACCACCCTACAAGTGAGCTGTGGCACCATACAAGCTAGAATGCCTCCCTTGTTTCTTAAATAATATGTCCATGATAGCAACTGAGATGTATAGCAATAAAGTACATTTTCTGCTTGGTTTGTCAGCTATGTATAATAGTCACTATTAAAAACGTTCAAACATTCCTTCCTTCAATGCTGAAGTATGCAGAGTTCCCAAGAGTCTACTCATCAAAAATGTAAATCACATGAGTGACGGAATCACTGAATAGCAAAATCAAATTAAAAAAAAAAAAACAAAACAGCAATGTCAGGAAGCTTCCACAACAGAAGCTAAGTAGGGATGCACCACAGATTAAAAGATCATTCATACACAGTGAAGCCCACCAGGATATCACACAGTGTCCCACTGGACTTGCTTCCTCATTTCAGGGCGAATTCAGAAGGACACAGGCAGAACAGGGGAAAATCGAAAATGCACTGAATTAGAGAGTCCCGTGGAAATCCAAAAGCTAAACAAGATAAATGACATTTAATGATGTCTGGTTGGCTGGCTGAAGCGTAGTGCTTCTCCTCCATTAGCATACATAAATGCATACTACATTACAAATTCAGCTTCCATCATATTTCATACTTTAAACATTTCTATATTTTTTACCACACTGTCTAAAATGCTCTAAATAGCACTCAAGAACCTCTGCTTTGTTTTGTTTTGTTTTGTTTTGTTTCATCCTCTTCCTCAAGCCTTTTTTTTTTCTCTATCCTTATTTCTGTTTGGTACTTTTATCTTATTAGGACTAATACCTAATATACTATGCCCAATGCCGTTGGAGTTAATGCTGTTACTCACTTGTACTTTCTTCCTTGCTCCTTTATGAATTCTACTAAAGGACCCAAGGTTCAGTAAATATTTACTAATTAATGGGCTCAGAGTGAAGCTCTGTATGAGTAAGTCAATTGTTGCACCTTTGTAGTTGTGATCAATTCTACCTTCAAGGATGTACCTGGGAAGGGGCTTTCAAGTTAAGTTTCAGATCTGAAAGTTCTGAGGAGATCCCCACCATGAGGAGGAAGATCAGAGGAGAAAGTGGAATCGGCAGTATTTAAATAGTTTTGTTTTGTTTTTTTTTTTAGCATATGGATTTTAAAAGCCAGATTTTTATTTGAAAAAAAAAAAAAGTTCCACTGCCAAAAATATTTTAAAACCATTATTTTGCAAGTGTTTGTCCAAATTTTGTCTCTTTTGCACATGTGAGTAAATAATATCATATATGTGACTCAAGAGTATGCACATGTATTTTACTTCAATAAGTCAAACAAGACAATTAGAATTGTATTTGAAATACAGTGCACAAGATAGGGAACATAATGAGGTAAATTTGTGTATGTATCTGTAAGATAGATTATATTTAATTCAAACCCTGAATTACAGTTCCAATTATATGCATTGACTTCTTCTACTCAAAATATCACTTTGTAACAAAAATAATACTGTGTATCTACGATAACCTTTTGTAGTTAATATTTATTTCCTTCCCCGTATTTCTGTGATTTTCCCATTTACGGAATGTTTCTGATTATTATTCACAATTCTTTTAAAAGCAGATATAGAAAATGTTTTAATATTGCAATCTCAAGTTTTGAAGATAAATAGTAGAAGTTACGACGATTTTGTTTATATGGTTCTTCGCTGTTAATTATATTCATCACTAGTATCAAAAATTTTATGCTGACTTGTGGGAAAATCTTAGTATTACTAATGGCTCACAATTTTTTTTTTATATCCACAGGGATGATTCTGCCAACAACATTAGCTTTTAATTTCATACAACTCATGAACTGTGTTATTACTGTATATCTCCACTATCACTATTGCTTATTTTTTACAGATACTAGATTCGTTCACCTATGGAGGCATGAAAATGGGACATATTCCACACAAGTTTCCAAGTAGAAGCCTCTCTTTTCTTTTGTTTTTTAATGTTTATTTAATTTGAGAGAGAGAAAACACGTGGGAGCAGAGAAGAGGGGCATGGGGTGGGGGGTGAAGAGAGAGAGAGAGAGAGAGAGAGAGAGAGAGAGAGAGAGAGAGAGAATCTCAAGCAGGCTCCACAACCAGCACAGAATGCAAGGTGGGGCTTAATCTCACATAACCTGAGCCCAAATTGACTGAGCCACTCAGGTACCCCAGCCTCTCTTTTCTAATCACCAAAATTTTCTGTCTGGGACAAATTTTTTACACATTTATTTTTAAACCCTGTAGAGGCAAAAGGAAAAATAATTTATTCTCCAGAAGCAATAACTTTATGTCCCTTGTCCATTTTTGTTTCAGGCATTTCCTCAGCTCCACTGAATCCACTTTAAAATAATATACTCAGAATCAATTGCAGTATACAGTTAATCTCATGGTGAAATAAATTAATTATTGAAAGAAAATTACTAAAAAAATACTTTTTCAGGAAAAGGAAGAGGAACGTTGATCATGTCAACAAAGATAAGAAAGCAATTGATGGATGGGCTATTTGCTCAGAATCACAATAAAGGCTCTTTGAAGGGCTCTCTTAGAGACCATCCAGAATACAGAGGTGTGGCTCACTTATTAGATGGCCATAAGGAGAGCATTTTCATCTGAAGTGAACCCTAAAAAAAAGGGAAAAAAAAGGAAAATCTCCTGTTTTTGTAAGGACTGAGCTACAGTACTGAACTAAATTAAATACTATTTTCTAGAGAACTAAAATAGGACTCTACCTTGATGGTTTATGGGACTTAACGTAAATGATTTAAAAAATACCTACAGTTTATGGTAATAACTTTTAGCTCTCATTTTATGGCCATATTAAGAAAGAATCAGTCCCCTCCCTTCTTAAAAAAAATAACTTTAGGAAGACTAGTTTAAAGAAGAAACAAAAACAGTACACGAAAGTCAGTTACTGAGGACTCCATTAACTACTGTAACTAGCCCAAAGATGTGCTCCACTGTATCAGTTCACAATGCACATGATTCATACTAGATTTCAGCAAAACTACAAATCATTACATGCTATGCACTTTCATTATCACCTATGAATAGTTTAGACGGAATATTAAGCCTACAAAATATAAGAGGAAGGGATAGAGGATGGAAACAACTCATCTACAAAGAAAAGGGTATTTATCATGTCTACAGGGAGAAAAAGTATAATATTTGGATAACTGTGGTGACTGGAAGAGAAGGTGGCAAAATATTATGAAATAGGTTCTTGAATAATTGTGATGGAAAAGAAAATGCTACCAAATAGGAAGTCTTGGAGAACATATTTTAACTAGCTAGCAGAGTGCATTTTATAATTCCCCCAAATTACTTGCAAATATTGGCATAGCATAATTAGCATATTACAGACAATAGATTAATATTTAGAGAAAAACTGCACAGTTTGAATTTAGGAGATGGCCTATTCAAAGACATAGATTCATTAAATGAACCTGTGTTTTGGAAGTTGAGGAAAAAATCCAGGGTTTTCTTTGTCTTCCTAACAAAACAGTGGGGCAATGTGTCCTTTACTGTGTTATTCCCAAGCTCTGTCTAAAAGAAGGGTAAGTTTACTGTAAATATGCATTTTGATGAAGATGAGAGCACATATTTATTTCTGAATATCTTTGTGAAAAAATCGTTTAGTATTTTAAAATGTAATATTTATTACTCTAAATTAACAAAAAATTGCCTTTGGAGCAATTGAGAAAAAACTTTTTATAAACATTTCTCAATTCTTATTAGTAAAGATTGTTCAAATATACATATTTTTTATTAAGGTCTTCAGACTTTTTAAAGATGGACTCCCACATGTTTTGAGAAAGAGTATTTATTTAACAGCATTTTATATAATTTAGGATTGTAATACACATGACCTCACGGTTCATGGGTTCAAGCCCTGGGTTAGGCTCTGTGTGTTAACAGCTATGGAGCCTGCTTGGGATATTCTCATTCTCATTCTCTCTCTCTCTCTCTCTCTCTCTCTCTCTCTCTCTGCCTCTCCTTGCTTGTATCCTCTGTTACTCTTTCTCAAAATAAATAAACAAGCTTAAAAAATAAAAAAGAAGAACATACTTCTTTGACACTTGACAAAGTCACTTCTTTGACAAGGTATTATTCTTTTAAATAAAGTAATTTTTGGCATAATCATGAGAAGATATGGAGCAGTGGGATGAAAAGGGCAGTAATTCCAAACATTTAAATTTATGTTATCGCTTTAAAGCCTTACAAACATTTCTCATTATACCTTTAAACTTGGAGGCAATCCATAATACTGACCATCTGTAAAGGGATTGAAATCCTCATTTTCTTAGGATCAAGAACTCAGTAATTCAGCAAAAATTTATTAATCTCTTTTGAAATGAAAAGAGTCAATAAGCCACAAATTTAATACCTATGAATGAATTCTAGAGATTAGACATGGAAAAGGACTTTATTTAGCAATAGCAACAGTAAAAACTGCATGTTTTTTAGTTCTTTATTGGGTGATAATTTCACATTGCCCCTAAACTAGATCTAGAAACATTATCACTGGATATTGGTCTGACTACCTATCACTCAAGTGAAATATATTCGATTAGATGATTTCATCTTTACTGGGTATAATTTGTACAACTGTGTACTTGGAAAGCTCTTCAATGTAAAAAAAAGAAAAAAAAAGAATCTTACAAAAAAGAAGTTATTGCTAACTAGACTTGAAAGAACTAATGAATCATTCACTGGAAAACCTCACTTGAACAGGAAGTTTAACATCATTTGGGTATCACCTTTTTTCATTTAAATGCAGGAATTAATTGTAAAGTGAATCTCACTCATTCCCATTAAGTAGTAAAGAAGTGTGGTGTGATGCAGTTTACAGATACTTAAGACAACCAAAGAACAATTTTCACACCTCATTGCTACACATAAATGAGAAGTAAAATGAAATCTAAGACATATAATAGGAGCCCTTTAGGCTCTCTGATCACTCATTATGTGGATTTTCCCCCTACAGTGTCACATTAGCTTCTCTGCTTTATACACCAGAACTAAACATGATTCAGATCAGATGTAAATGTTGCAGGTATTATTAGAACTCTGTAAACTCTTTCAGCTCAAGTGATTGAAACAGAACCTAATTTTTCATTTGCACAATGTTGACTAAGTCATATTTCCCCAGACTTCTATTTCTCATTCATGTTAATGGGACCAATGTATGTGTGTGTGTGTGTGTGTGTGTGTGTGTGTGTGTATATATATATAATCACAGAATAATTTGGGTATTTGATTAATAAGTATACTTATTACACCTTGAAAAATATCAATTCAACTTTATCTTGAATTTTAAAAAATGAATGAAATATATTGGCAGGACCTGTTTTCCTACAACTATGTGTATAAACATATAGGTAGATGTCTGATTAAATTTTCCTTTGTGCTAAAAAGCAAAAATTATCTGCATAATTCGGTAAGATAATTTAGTATAAATTCAACTTTTAAAAATATCCTTACAACAAACACCCTGACATTAATATGAAGTGTCAGGTGCCAGGGCGGCTCAGTCAGGCATCCAACTCTTGGTTTCGGCTCAGGTCATGATCCAACAGTTTGTGAGTTTGAGCCCTGTGTTGGGCTCTATGCTGACAGCATGAAGCTTGCATGGTATTCTCTCTGTCTCTGTCTCTCTCTCTCTCTGCCCCTCCCCTGCTCATGCACATGCATGGGTTCTCTCTCTCTTTCAAAATAAAGAAATATTCAAAAAATATATGAAGTGTTTCTGAAGTAACAACAAATGTTATAGGGAATTATATTCAGAGTTTTGTAGTCACTAAATGTGCTGTGCCCACATATAAAACAAGCATGAGATCCTACTTCCCCATTCAACCATATGTGTAATCTTCAACAATGTGCTAAACTCAGTAAGCCTCAGTTTCCTCATGTAAAATGGAAACAGTACTAGTAACTATCTTATTGATTTCTGGAATTAGATGGGGTGATGCAGTCAAAGCTCTTAGGTGAGTACCTGACATGGGATCAATAACAGGAAGCTATTTTTTCCCCTGAGATGTTATTTAAATTCAAGTTAGTTAACATATAGTATAGCATTGGTTTCAGGAGTAGAATTTAATGACTTATCACTTAGGTGTAACACCCAGTGCTCATCCCAACAAGTACCCTCCTTAATGCCCATCACCCATTTGGTGCATCACCCACTCACCTCCCCTCCAGCAACCCTCAGTTTGTTCTCTATAGTTAAGAGTCTTTTACAGTTTGCCTCCCTCTGTGTTTTTATCTTATTTTTTCCTTCCCTTCCCCTATGTTCATCAGTTTTGTTTTCTAAATTCCACATATGAGTGAAATCATATGGTATTTGTCTCTCTCTGACTTATTTTGCCTAGCATGATACACTCTAGTTCCCTCCACATCATTAAAAATGGCAAGATTTTATTCTTTTTGATCGCTAATTGTGTATGTATATATATATACAATTATTATATTATTACAAATTATTCCATAATTTAGCTATTGTTCATAGTAGTGCTGTAAACATTAGAGTGCACGTGCCCATTAAAATCAGTATTTTTGCATCCTTTGGATAAATACTGAGTTGCAGCTGCTGGGTTGAAGGGTAGCTCTATTTTTAACTCTCTGAGGAACCTCCATACTGTTTTCCAGAGTGGCTGCACCAGTTTGCATTCCCACTAGCAATGCAAGAGGGTTCCCCTTTTGCTGCATCCTCATTAAAATCTGTTATTTTCTGAGCTGTTAATTCTTACAGGTATGAGGTGGTATCTCATTGTGGTTTTGATTTGTATTTCCTTAATGATGAGTGATGCTGAGCATCTTTTCATGTGTCTATTAACCATCTGGATGTCTTCTTTGGAGAAATGTTTGTCCACGTCTTCTGCCCATTTCTTCACTGGATTATTGGCTTTTTGAGTATTGAGTTTGATAAGTTCTTACTAGATTTTGGATACTAGCCCTTTATCAGATATGTCATTTGCAAATATCTTCTCCCATTTTTCAGGCTGCTTTTAGTTCTGTTGATTGTTTCCTTCACTGTGCAGGAGTTTTTTTTATCTTGATGAAGTTCTAGTCATTCATTTTTTTCTTTTGTTTCCCTTGCCTCTGGAGATGTGTCTAGTTAAGAAGCTGTTCCAGCTGAGGTCAAAGAGGTTGCTGCCTTCGTTCTCCTCTAGAATTTTAATGGTTTCTTCACATCTAGATCTTCCATCCATTTTAAATTTATTTTGTGTAGGGTGTAAGAATGTAGCCAAGTTTCATTCTTCTGCATGTCACTGTCCAGTTTTCCCTGCACCATTTGTTGAAGAGACTGTCTTTTTCCCATTGGATATTCTTTCCTGCTTTGTTGAAGATGAGCTGACCATATAGTTTTGGGTCCATTTCTGGGTTCTCTATTCTGTTTCATTGGTCTATGCATCTGTTTTGGTGCCAGTACCATACTGTCTTGATGATTACAGCATTGTAATATAGCACAAAGTCCAGAATTGTGATGCCTTCAGCTTTTCAAAATGACTTTGGCTATTTGGGGTCTTTTCTGGTTCCATATTAATTTTATAATTGTTTGATCTAGCTCTGTGAAGCATGTTGGTGTTATTTTGATAGGGATCACACTGAATGTGTAGATTGCTTTGGGTAGTATAGACATTCCAACAATAATTTGTTCTTCTAATCCATGAGCTGGGAATGGTCTTCCATTTCTTGGTGTTGTCCCAATTTCTTTCATAAGTGTTCTATAGTTATTAGTGTACAGATATTTTACCTCTTTCATTAGGTTTATTCCTAGGTATCTTATGGTTTTGGTGCAATTGTAAATGGGATCAATTCCTTCATTTTCCTTTCTGTTGCTTCATTATTGGTGTATAGAAATTCAAGAGATTTCTGTACATTGACATATCCTGTGACTTTGCTGAATTCACGTATCAGTTCTAGAAATTTTTTAGTGGAGTCTTTCAGGTTTTCTACAGAGTATTATGTCATCTGCAAAGAGTGAAAATTTGACTTATTCCTTGCCAATTTGAATGTCTTTTAATTCTTTTCATTGTCTGATTGCTAGGCTAGGACTTCCAGTACTATGTTAAACAACAGTGATGACTGTGGACATCCCTGCTGTGTTCCTCTCCTTGGGGGAAAGGCTCTCAGTTTTTCCTCATTGAGGGTGATTAGCTGTGGGTCTTTAATATATGGCCTTTATGATGTTGAGGTCCTTTTATCACTACTTTTTTCATGGTTTTTATCAAGAAAGGATGCTGTATTTTGTCAAAGATTTTTTCTGCTTCTATTGAGAGGATCATATACTTCCTATTCTTTCTTTTATTAATGTGGTATATCATATTGATTGTTTTGTGGATATTGAAACAGCCCTGCAGCTCAGGTATAAATCCCATTTGTTCATGGTGAATAATTTTTTTAATGTACTATTGGATTCAATTTGCTAGTATCTTATTGAGAATTTTTGCATACATGTTCATCAGAGATATTGGTCTGTAATTCTCCTTTTTAGTGGGATCTTTGATTTTGGAATCAAGGTAATGCTGGCCTCATAGAATGAGTTTGGTAGTTTTTCTTCCATTTCTATATTTTTTTGAACAGTTTCAGAAGAGTAGTTATTAATTTTTCTTTAAATGTATGGTAGAATTCCCTGGGAAGCCATCCAGCCCTGGACTCTTATTTATTGGGAGATTTTTTGATTACTGATTCAATTTCTTTACTGGTTATGGGTATGTTCAAATTTTCTATTTCTTCCTGTTTTAGTTTTGGTAATTTCTATGTTTCCAGGAATTTATACATTTCTTCAAGATTGTACATTTTTTGGCATATAACTGCTCATAATATTCTCTCACAATGGCCTGAATTTCTCTGATGTTATTTGTGATCTCTCCTCCTTCATTTGTGGTTTTTTTATATGTGTCCTTTCTCTTTTCTTTTTGTTAAGTCTGGCTAGGTGTTTACAAATTTTGTTACTCTTTCAAAGCACTAGCTCTTAATATCACTGAACATCCTACTGTTTTTTTTTTATTTATTTTTGATATCATTGATTTATGCTCTAATCTTTATTATTTCCCTTCTTCTGTTGGTTTTGCACCTTATTTACTATACTTTTTTCAGCTCCCTCGGTTTCAGATTAGATTGTGTATTTGAGCCTCTCCTTGCTTCTTGAGGAAGACCTGTACTTCTATATATGACCTCTTATGACTGCCTTTGCTATATCCCAAAGGTTCTGGACTATTGTGTTTTCATTTTCATTTGCTTCCATATATATACATAAATATATTTTTTATTTCTTATTTAATTTCCTGATTAACACATTCATTCTTTAGTAGGATGTTCTTTAACCTCCATATATTTGTGGTCATTCCAAATTTTTTTTTTGTGGTTGACTTCAAGTTTCATAGTATTCTGGTCTGAAAATATGCATGGTATAATCTCAGTCTTTTTCTACTGGTTGAGGCCTGATGTGTGACTGCATATGTGATCTGTTCTGGAGAATGTTCCATGTGTACTTGAAAAGAATGTGTTTTCTACTGCTTTAGGAAGAAATCTCGCAATACATCCATCTGTTAAGTCCATTTGGCCCAGTGTGTCATTCAAAGCCATTGTTTCCTCGTTGATCTTCTGCTTAGATAATCTGTCCATTGTTGTAAGTAGAGTGCTAAACACCCCTACTATTGCTGTATTTTTATCAATGATTTTCTTTAAGTCTGTTATTAATGGATTTATATATTTAGCTTCTTCCAAGTTGGGAGCATAAATATTTATAATTGTTAGATCCTCTTGTTGGATAGACCCCTTTATTATGATATAGTGCCTTTTTCATCTCCTATTAGAGTCTTTGGTTTAAAATCTAGTTTGTCTGATGTATGTATGGCTACTCTGGCTTTCTTTTGACATCTGTGACCACAGTAGATGGTTCTCTACCACCTTATTTTCAATATGCAGGTGTCTTTAGGCCTAAAATGAGTCTCTTGTAAGTAGCATATAGATGGGTCTCGTTTTCATATACATTCTAATACCCTATGTCTTTTGAATGGAGCCTTTAGTCCATTTACCTTCAGAGTAATTATCAATAGATATGAATTTAGTGCCATTGTTTACCTATAAATTTGCTGTTCCTGTATATTTTCTCTGTTCCTTTCTAGTCTTTTTTGCTTTTGATCACTCTTACCCATTCAAAGTTTCCCCTTCAATAATTCTTGCAGACATGGTTTAATGTTCATGAACTCCTTTAGTTTTTGCTTGTTTTGGAAACTGTTTATCTCTTTATCTCTCCTGAATGACAGCCTTACTGGCAATCTTGGCTACATATTTGGGAACTTTCTTTTCATTATTTTTATTTAAATATACGGCCATACTAATTAGATAACAGGAGTTATCTAACAGGAGTTAAATCTGTTTCCTTTAAAAAAAAAAACATGAGTAAATGGAACTATGAATGAACTGAAGTATTCTAATAATGCTATTAGGGACAAAACTAAATAAACAGATGTCTGTTCCTGATATATTAACTCTTGTTGTTGCATCTAGTATATTCTAATACTTGTATGTCCAGTGCAAATTGGGACAATGATGATGATGTTAATAATAATATTGGAGACTAGTTACCTAATAACCTATACTTGGTTACAACTGTTATGCTTCATTGATGTTTACTTTAACTTTAAAATATAAAAGTACTCATTAAAATGTATTTTTTTCTAAATTTTCTTGAAATATTTTTATATCATAGACAAGTTAAGTATTAATTGTGAAAAGATAAAAGTGGGGATAGTCTATGAATACAAATTCTGTGCTCTTTCATGTTACCTCAGGGACTCCTGAATTTCTTATAGGTGTTCCTGACTCTGTATCAACAACCCCACTTCAAACGTTGCTCCCGAGTATCTTTGAGTTTACTACTGTAGCTTTTGTCTTCAAAGAGATTAACAAATTCTGAAAAACATTAGCATTAACAGAAAATCCTTTTGTTCACTGCCTCATAAACAGAAAGGATGGAAGAACTTTCACATAAGAAGGAATTGGGAAATAAATTGAGATATTCCTTTACTCATAAATTTCTTTTTATTTACTATAATCAAATGTAAAATAAAGATATTGGATGAGGCACATTCTAAATAAGTTATATTGCAAGACACAAAAAAGTCTAAGAGAAGGTAAACTAGATTTTAAATAACCATAGAAATGCCACATGTCCAAATGGTATGAAAGGGTGAGGGGAGATAATATTTTTAAAGAATATTTCTTTAGCAAGAATTTAACTCTGAGTCCAGGCTTCCAGAGGAAAAGGAAGGAGTGTTGCCTCCCTAAAGAATTTCTGACAAAAGAGTTTAATGCAATTACTTGAAGGACTTGGTATGTTTCTCTTTCAGTGTGGAGAGAGGTGGAACAGTGTCAGAGGAATCTAAAGAGCAATAGGCTGAAACAACTGTGGCACCCGACAAAAGGCCTGGAAAGTACTCCATTCACAGAGATGGTTGAAGCAAGGAAGCTGGCACATTTCCCTGAATCAGACACAGGCTACCTAGGAAACAAACAGCTTAGGCTTCTCTTGTGTTGTGTGCAAAAGGCTTCCTAGAAAGGTAAAGAGGTCTTATAAGGTAAAGGGTGGAAGATCACTGGATGTCCAGGGCTGTGGATGAAGTCCAGTCAAAAGAGATACAGATGTTTGCCATGAGGAAGCATGGCATCCCCAGGACGGGTTGTCTCCAAAGAAACCATAAAATGACCGAATATACGTCATCTTTAAAATCCTGCCACATTTCATGGAGCATAAAACAATTTCTTTCTTTTCCTACTCTAAACTGAGAAGGATCAGAATGCAAGGATAGTAATACGGTGGACAGAAAATTAGAAGTTGACAAAAAGCCAGTTTCCTTATAGAATTGCAAGAGAAAATTAAATGGGCCTTTTCTCAAAACAACAACTTGTAAAACTGAAAGTGAAAAAGATGAAGAAAAGACTTTATTAGCAAAGGAAACCCAGAGTTGCGATATGGATACTAAGAGCCTCAAGAAGGAAGGAGGCACCTCATTGGAAGAGGAGGTCAGATAAGATAAAGAATGAAAAATGTCTGTTTGACTTTCATGAGAGTAAGTTTGATGGATTAGTATGAGTAGAAGTAATTTCAAACTGGAAAATGCATTCTTTTCTCCCACCGGAGACATTTCTACTATAGGTATTCTGGATGTTTTGAAAACCCTGCTAAAAGTTAGAACAACCATTTCTGTCTCTACCATTTCTTTTCGGCATGGCCTTGAGTAAGTCATTTTGTCTACTGAAAATAATATTAAAAGTAACTAAAAATAATATTTAAAAAAATAATATTTACCTCAGAAATGTTTGGAGTTGACGTAAGGTAATTTTCTAAGTGGCTGACAATTTAGTTTAACTTAATAGTCTTTGGAAATATGAATGTCCTTATTTGAATAAATAAATTTCAATATGGATTAGACAGGTATTTATACATGTGTACTAAAAATTATATACTTATCTAATTAAACTTTTTGTTTGGGCGCCATCCAGTAACATTCAAAGTGACTTATTTGGTTATTGGATGTATCTTAATTTTCTTAAAGAAATATTTTGGAGAAAATGAAAATTAATTCTAAAAATAACATCTTTACTTAATGAAATTCTGCAATTAATTTTTACTCCTTAAATGGGTAAATATGCAAATAAATAATACAAATTCTAACTCATTATACACTTATATACAAATAGCAAACTTGCTACTGAGGTATATTTTCACAAAGAAAGAGTATGAGTCAGTAGTACAAATATTATTCTTAACTCCATAAAATGGTGCTCAATATGAGAGAAGAAGCAGCACATGGAAACTGCACCAAGAGTTTATCTCAACAATTGCCCTCTCAGTAATGACAGAGAATAGATAATCCCAGTTAAAACTTAAATCACTCTTATCAAATTTGAGGAAGGGTATGATAATATGTGTGATAAAAGCTAAATCATACCTAACATAGCTAAGATTTAAGTCTTAACTTTCTACTGGAATTTTCAGATTTCAATTATTGCTATACAATAATTTGCAAGAACAAAAAAAGTGCACAAGAACTTATTTCATGAAAAAGAAAAAAAACACTCTTTAATAAGATACTTTTTAAATGCCATCTGTAAACTATTTGAAAATTAAGAAAATTTGTGAGTTATTGGCATTTTATGGCTAATTAAAATATTTAAAATGCAGTGATATAATGTATAAGCTAATCAACTCAGACATATGCTAGCTTAAAATTAATTTGTCATACCCTACAATTCAACAAAATTGCACAGAATCATCCCTCAAAGAAAACACTGTATTTATCTCCATGATATTTTTAAGTTAAGAGGTACTATTAAGTGGTTAATTGTTGAATAGAGCCTAAAAATACATGTGTCTGATTGTCCATGATGAATGTCCTGTCAATCACTGTTTGGATTAATAGAAGAGAAGATTATCTTTTAAAATATAACTGCATATTAAAATACATGTTATTTACAATGATGTTGTATTAGAGTATTTTTATGCATGCCAGGGGAAAATTCCAGAGACTATTTGTCTCTTCACTCAGAAAATAATATAAATATATAATATCATTCTTAAAAAATTGTTTAATTTTAAGGAATGATTTTCATAAAGTGTAATTACTGATCAAGTAATAGTTTATGACTTTCTATTCAGATGTAAAAATTTATACAGCAAGAACTTCCTGTTTCTTTTCATGAACAAAAGAAAGAGGAAACTACATAAAGAATATAGAATGAATAGCATATAACATACACAAACACACAAATATATATATATATATATATATATATTCATACATTTGACTTACACTTATCACCATAATGCATCGTTATTTATCATATTTACAGAAAAATAAATTGAATAAAATAGAGATTTTAGAAAGACATTTTAGTCTGTTTTAAGAGGTACTGTGGTTTAAATATCTTATTTGGGATTATAGTAGCTAACCTCGAGATGGTTCCCAATGACCCACTCCCACCTTGTACTCATAGCTTCTATAGTCTTCTCCCACGTTTCATCATGGTTGGTCTGTGTATGTCCACCAATAGAAAATGGCATAATAATTGTATGTCATTTGTGAATTAGATTATTAAAAAATGCTGCAGTTTCCCTTTTGTGTAATGTCCTACCCACCTTCTCACTCACTCCCTCCTTCTAGAAGAAGCCGGGTGCCTTTTTATATTGTGGGCAGGTCCATCTGGTGGGCAACCAAGACATCTGCCAGTAACCATGCAAGTGAGGGTGAAATCCTCCACCTCCAATCAAGTCTGCAACACTGACCAGTGTCTTGATTATAACTCCATGAGAGACCCTGAACTAAACCACCCAGCTAACCATTCTTAAATTTCTGATTCACCTAACATGTTGGATAATGGGCTTTTGTTTAAGATACTAAGTTTGCAGGCAATTTGTTACAACAGTATGTAAAGATATGATTTGTAGATGATAGATATCAATGAAGATACAACTGTTGCTTGTGTTTTTTTTTTAATTTAGAAGTAATATTTTCAGACCAAAAATTTTATAACCCATAGATTTACTTTCCCACACTAGCTTTTTTTTTTTTAATGTTTATTCAAAAGTCCAGTTTGTGTAAGATGTGTAAGTTTCTGTTAGTGGCTCAAAAAATCTACATATTAAGGCCCATTTAACCTATTTTACCTACCTCTTATGTCTTTATCTTTAGCTGACATCTGTCTCTTAATAAAAGTTAGTCACCTCCTTCCTCTCTTTTATAACAATTGGGACTTGTGAAATCTGTCCACCTACCCTTTGGGGTATTATATACTTGTGAAGGAAAGTTACTGGTTGCATATAGTAATAGCTACTCACATGCAGATATATTCTCCTCGCAGCTTTCCTTCCCTATCAAAGGTTTTGAAAGCACTGCATTTCTCTTACAAAATAAAACAAAGCCAACAACAACAACACCTCACAAAATTGTGAGCACAAAGATCTGAAAGAAACATTCAATTAGTTTTATTTTTTATACCTTCTGTCATCCTGAGATGTTTAGAAGGTAAGACAATACATAATCACCTTATTTTCTTTCTCTTCTACATTTTTCACATTGCATTGATATTCCTGCACTTCCCTAAATATGCCAGCTTTTGCAATATACTTCCATTTTATTTCTAAAGGTGTTTAGTGGAACAGCAGCAGCAAAAGGCTGAAAGTTACCTCTAAGCTAAAGGTCAGGTGTGACAATGAAAATAAGAAAATGTCCAAACAACAGAAAATCACCATGTATAAGACCAGTGACCTTTTTTTCAAATGATGACATAATGTATTTTATTTTGTACCAAAACTACAATGTGAAAGGCTATTTGATTAAATGGATTTCACTGAAACTATATTTTGTTATACTATTTATAACAAAGAAAATTTGCTACACTTAATATTGGTGTAAAAGAGAATCTTTCAAATGAATGGTAACTATCTTACAGGATTTTGCACATTTAGGAAGCTAACTAATGTTTTTTTCCCATTAAGGCTGATCTAAAAAAACCCAAAAAACAAAAAAAAACCAAAACTGTTACTTAGATGTTAAAGAGAACCTACAGCTTGGAATGAAATCAATGACGTGAGGTTACTTTATTTTTTGATTAATCCCTATCACACCAGAAATATGAAAAAAAAAATTGGGTAGGGTGTAGATGGTTCAAAGGAACCAAAGGTAGGCCAGCTGCTAAAAGTAAAGGAAGCTGCAAGTTTAGCTCTAGGAACTTATATATCTATCTGCATATATATCCATAAGATAATAGCATGGAATTTTAAATATGGAAAAACTTTGTCTCCACAAATCTGCCCATTTCCCCAAATGAAACACAGTTCCCAGTATTCACAGACTCTTCTCATCCTTAACCTTTACATCTGGGTTTGTCTATGATTTTCTTATAAAGAATACAATCTGTTTACAAGTGATAGCATGTGACCTATGAGGCCAATTCAGAAAAAATATATTACAGTTTCTGCCCTAGTCTCTTAGAATCCCACTGGAGGCCAGACACCATGAAAAAAAGTTTGATTACCGTGTCATTACTCACATCGTGAGCAAGTCCAAGCTACCTCATGGAGATGCTTTCATTCAAAAAACTGCCCAACCAGCCAAGCTTTTCTTCCATCTTGGACCCTCCAGACAGCCTAAAAAGTACCAGTGAATGGTCTCAGTTGACACATGGAACAAGTGATTCACCTAGCCAATCCCTACCTGAATTCCTCATACTCCAAAGTGTTGTTTGTTATTTTTAGCTGTAGACATTTTTGTTACACAGTAATAGATAAACTAAGATAAAATCTGATGCCTGGAAATGGGCAGTCCATGTATCAAAACCTAAAACATTTAGCGTTGAGTTTTAAACTGAGTAGTAAGAATGAGCTACAAAAGCCTGAAGATAGCTTTTAATGTCAACTGGATGAGCCTGAAGAAAATGGTTCATTAGAACTTGAAGGACAGATAAGACAATGCTATCAGAAATGGCAAAATAACACATTCCATGTAATGGCAGGAAGTGTGGCAATACTGTCACTTCACATGAATGTCTAATAAATTCACGGACCTATGGAGATTTTCCAGAAAAATACAGAATTATAATGTCTGGGATCTTTCATATGTCTATAATAAAATATTTTTGAAAACGAATTATGAACTAAATGATAAAATGTTCAATTTTGAAAAGTATGCGAAGTAAATATAAAGAAATGTGGTTTCCTAAGTTGAAAAATAAGATTGTTTCTCTTCACAGTTTCTCCTCACCAAATATTTGCAAAGTATGAAATGCGTCCAGAGCAAAAATCAAATCCCAGATGGAGCTATGTGGTCCACCTTTGTTACTACTTCAGAAAGGTCTAAGATGGAACATACAACATTTAAGATAGACAGAAGTACTTACAAGGATTTTTAATATAGAATTTATATGCCATGAAGTCAACATTTTAAAGGGTATAATTCAGAGGTTTTAGTATATTCACAAAATTGTATAAGTAATTACCTAATTTCAGCACATTTTCATAGCCACAAAAATAAACCCCATATCCACATCCCACACCCGTCAGCAGATACTTCTCATCCCCCTAAACTATTCCTTGGCAACACACCTAATCTGCTTTCTATGTGTCTTTATTCACCTCTCATGGACATTTCTTATAAATCGTATAATGTGTGGCTTTTTGTGTTGACTTCTGTTCCTTAACACACTTTCAATGTCCACCTGTGTTTTATCATATATCATATATCATATATCATATATCATATATCAGTGCTTCATTCCTTTTCATGGTTGAAAAATATCACATTGCATGAATATAAGGTATTTTGTTTATCCACTCATCAGTTCATGTATTTGGGTTGTTTCCACCTGTGGGCTACTGTCAACAGTGCTGCTATTCCTGAACAAGTTTTGCATGGATATGTTTTCATTTCTCCTGGGTATATAACAAGGAACATAATTTACCAAAAATTCTTCTAAAACAGAGAAGTACACACTTTCCATCTCTAAGAGGTCATTCATTACACTTATACCAAACCAGACAAACATAGCACAAGAAAAGAAACTACAGACCAGTATCTCTTATAAACATAGATGCAAACATCCTCAACAAAATGCTAGCAATGCAAATACAGCAACATAAAAAAAAAGGTTTATATACCATGACTAAGTGGGAAATCAGATTCTCTCCCTTTCCAGGGTTTTGTTTTTGCTGCTATTTTTTGTAGTAGTTGTTTGTCTTGTGACTTTTCTGCATTAAATCTCTGAAGTCTCTTCTTTGTCCTGAGTGGCCATTGAATTCTCTGTTAACTTAGTGGTCAGCTACATGAAAAGATAAGTGGTCAGCTAATGTCTTAGTGGACAGAGATTTTCTTAAGTGCCCAGTCTCTGCTGAGGTGCTCTGTATATATACAGTGAAATGCCTTACACACTTGACCAGAAAGTATACAACTCTGACTTAATCTGTACTTCCTGTTCATTCCCAACCATAAGGTCATCTGGAAGTGAGACCACAGGACCTTTTTAGGTCTACACTGAGCATGTGTACTGGCCTGGGGTATGTGGACTGTCTTACACACGTGTGTGACCTTATAGATACCCAAGAATATGTGGGCACTTTTTAAAAATCGTTTTTTAACATTTATTTATTTTTGAGAGACAGAGAGAGCACAAGCAGAGGAGGGGCAAAAAGAGAGGGAGACACAGAATCCGAAGCAGGCTCTAGGCTCTGAGCTGTCAGCACGGAGCCAACATGGGGCTCAAACCCATAAAATGTGAGATTATGACTGGAGCCAAGTCGGATGCTTAACTGACTGAGCCACCCAGGTGGCCCTGAGCTTTTCAAAGCTCCCTATGGATGTCTCATTTTCATAGTCTATGATATCCATGTATCACCATTATATATGTCGTATAAAATTCATCCCCTTACTTTCCAGGTGTTATATGAGATAAATTTTATTCAAAGAATTCTACCTGAGAAAACTCTTCCATGCCTGAATCTTATTTGGACAATGACATTCTAGATTTAAATCCTGAGCCTCATGCTATAATAGGAAAATGCTTTGGGGACTTTCAACTCTTACATGTAGGAGTGGTGTAAATGATTGCAAATCAGAGGTGTACCATGACAGCTAGTCCTCAATCACCTTCCAATGAACATCTCTGTGTAGTGTGTATCTTTACAGCTTTGTGTAGGTGTTCCCTCTCTTTAAATCTGGATTGGCCCAGATTAAAAGTAACAGGAGTGGCAATTCATGACTGGCGTTAGGTTAGAGGAAGTTTTGAAAATTCTACTGTGGTCTCTTGGAATATTGTCAGGGAAGCTGACCAACATGCAGGAAGTCTCCTTACTCTAAGACTATCATGAAATGAAGAAACTCAAGTTAGCTATGTAGAGAGTTTACATGAAAAGATAAATGGCCACCTCTAGTTGTCCTAGTCGCCAGAACTGTAAGGGAAGAAACAATTTGCAAATCTAGTTATCTAATTAAACACTCAGATTACTGAAACTCATCACACTTTGTCTGCAAACACATGAGAAACCTACAGCAAAAGCACAGCCCCACCAAACCTAGTCAAAGCACAAAATCATGAAAGATGATTATGTACTTTTGCTTTATACCATTATATTTTGTAATGACGTATTAAACAGAAATAGTTTAATTTTTATTTTGCTAACAAAATTTGTAAGGAGAAATATGTTGACCAGTGACAGGTGAAATACATAAAAGGAAATGTTGAACGATCATTTCCTGGAGAAGGATAACTGAAGGTCAAAATCAATCAGGACAGAATTTGTGCAAAAGTTTTTAAAAACGTAGGCCTACAGAAGCCCAGCCTGGCATTTACTTAAAAGACTACCATAATGTAAGGAAGATCAGGTTAGCTATATGGAGAGGCTGAATGGAGAGATTCAAGGCCAGCCACCACTAGAAATACATACATGTTCTAAAATGCAAAATTTAAGACTGGATTACTTATGTTGTAATTATATGGCAATCTAGAAACATGAAAATGACCTATTATAGAAGGATTTTTAGTTTGGAAAGATTGTTGTGTGGTAGATACAATGTGGATTTTATAATTAATTGACGTAAGTCTAAATCATTGGTCTGCCACTCACCAGCTATTTTACTATTAGTGGAAATCTCTGTTTCCAGTTTTGAGCTATCGTGAATAATGCTGTAATGATCCTTCCTGCATATGTCTCATTGTGCGTGTATACATGCACTTCTACTGAAATAAAATTGCTGAGACAGAGAATGGGTCTATATTTACTTCTTAAAAATAAGAAGTCAATTTTTAAAAAAGAGTAGCACAAATTTCAAATTCAACTGTTTGAGAGATTATGTGGCTCCATTGCCTTACCAACATCAAAATCTCCATCTTGAGTTTTAAGTATCAGATATTTTAATTGCTAATTCCATTTCCCAATAAGAATACTACTCTGAGGGTTATATGTTAGGTGATAAGTCTATGTAACATTACTTTTCATATCCTATTTTTGGCATGAAGTATAAACTTTTATCAGAGGAAATACATTCATGGGCACAAAAATGATCAACTATTTGTCATTTCTTTTTTTTTTTAATGTTTATATATTTTTGAGAGAGAGAGAAACAGAGAGTGAGTGGGGGAGGGGCAGAGGGAGAGGGAGACACAGAATCCAAAGAGGCTCCAGGCTCTGAACTGTCAGCACAGAGTCCGATGTGGGGCTGGAACTCACGAACCACAAAATCATGACCTAGGCTGGAGTCAGACGTTTAACCAAATGAGCCACCCAGGTGCCCCAACTATTTGTCATTTCTAAGTTGTCCTTGTATCTCTGAAGTTCCTTGTTTTTCAAAATAGGTAACACCTAGAATAAAATAATGTTACCTAGTCAATATACATTGGTAGCCCTACAATGATCGTGATAGGAGTCGAGTGCCAAGTTGGTAATTCTGGGTAGGTACATCTTCAAGTATAACTTTTCCCCAATTGGAAGTGAGTAGAGGTCCTTCCCACATTATTGGCACAGCCAGATATGAAAGAAATGTATTCTCCTTACTTCAAATGTATCTGGTCAGGCATCCCACTCTCTGCACCCTGCCAATTTACTTCATGAATACCGAGAGCTAGCTTTAGAGTTCTGCTTAAGGCACCTGCCCCAGCATGGTGTCCCCATCTTTTTGGTGGGCATCTTATTTAGCCTACCTTAATTCTGCCTATCCAAAATCTCATAGACACTAAGTATTCTATATTTAGAAAAGGGTTGTGGTTATTATTCAAATGTTTAACATTACGTGGAAATGCCATTAACTCTGGCACAAGAATATGTACTCAAGTCCAAGCCTAGTTCTTCCTCCTGTTTATTCCTAATTAAACAGCTCTCAGTTCTGCCCCTTCTGCAGATTTACTTTTACTTTTTCAACAGATGCATTTTGGCCAAAGTCCAGTTGCTATGCAATCCTAGATTTAAGAACTCCCATCAACAAAGCAAGCAAATCACTGCATATAGAAATAGGTAATATGGAAATAGAGAGGTAGGCGATCAGCAAAGGGCTCTATTATTGGCCTTGGAGCCAGCGAAATAAGCTACTCATATATGTACATTATGTCTCCTGAATTTCTTCTTGTCACATGTAGTTGAATATAATATTCCCATTTCATCAGTGACTTCTGCTGGGTGACTCCTCTATGCTTCCTAATATTACCCAAAACAGGAAAGGTATTGCCGGTCCCAGTTGTTATTCATTGTTAGTGTAACTTTTCACAAATGTCCATGGTAACAAGCTGGCAATTGTCTTTCAAAAGGTCTGAAAAAGCCTCAGCATCTTTTGAGATATCTGCAGCTTTTGAACACAAATCCCTAGTGATCTCTGCTGATCACAACATCCAGTTTCTGCGAAAGTCACCAGAGAGCATATCCTACTTGCAGACATTACTAAACCAGCTGGCTATCAGGTGAGAAGTTTCAAGTGGATCTTTTAGTATTTGTTTTTGTTCAGAGCTCCATTCAAATTCACTTTATTTCTGGTGTCTCTGTGAATTGGGATTAATAAAATCTTTAAGGGGGGGGGGAATGTGATTTCACAAAAACCCAAAAGATCCACCTGTCTTTGGGCTTTCAGTTTAGTGGCAAAATCAATAGAGATAGTCATTCATTTCTCACCATTTGCAGGATATCTCTTTCTCCATGCAATTTTATTCCTCAAATTTCAACACATTGGAACAGCTTTAGATTTCAGCTGTGTTTATCAGAAAGACATTTCTTGTCATATGAAAGACATAAATTCTCCTGCATTCTTTCTGTCTAGAAGGAAATTATGATATTATCAGTACAAAGAACCAATTTGCTCCTGATGGTTATCAAAGTTCAGAGGTCACTACATTAAATTATTATATATGCTTTGAATTTAAATATTCCTGTGGAAAATCCATACATATATGTTGAAAACAATTTCACTAAAATGAAAATAGTGTTATACTGGATTCCAAAAAGATATTAAAAAGAAAGCATTAGCCAAATCTATTATGGCATACCAATCATCTTTGGCCAGTTACACTTCTTTTACAGTCTTTACTATATTGGCTATGGTATAAACAATGAGGAGAACCACCTTGTTATATCCTCCAATAGCTATTCTCATATCCCGTAAATGAATTGGATGTAATGTTCCTACTTTGATCATTTCCTTCATAAGAACAATGTTCTTGTACTTTTAGAATTCTACACTGCTTAATTTTATTACAGAAAAGTGCTTAGGCAATACAAAGATTCCCATCCAGCATGTCCAATTAAAACTAGATAGCGTCCCTTTTGCACATAATATCAATTCCAAGTTCACATTCAAGTAAGGGCAACAGAACCTTGGAATATATTCTCCAGTCACATTTTCAAATCTATAGCTGTAGATTTGAAATCTATAGCTCCACCTCTATGTGACATGTAGGTTTCACATATGGCCCCATAAGAGCATTCTCTTCTTCTCCTGTGGGATCACTGCCCACTAGTAATTACCAGAAATTTACACTACCTCCAGACCATCTCATCCATGCAACTGTGAAAGGCCTTGGATCCCCTGCTAGGATATGCAGGATCAGATCATAACCTTTCTTCAATCATTGTACTTTTATTTCTTTATCTAAGAGAGTAAATTTGCCACCATGTTCACATATTTTCTATTCTAAATTACAACCCTTTTAACAGGATTTAAATTCTTAAAACCTTGACTCTATAGAGTTAACTTGATAGATTACTTAAGGAGTATGAGTGTGTCATTTGGGGGACCATGTGTGGGATACTATGGACTGAATGCTTGTATCATCCCAAAATTCATATGCTGAAACCCTAATTCCCAGTTTTACAGCTGGGTCTTTGGAAGATGGGTCTTTGGAAGGTAATAGGTCATAAGAGTAGAGTCCTCATGATGGGATTAGTGCCCTAAGAAGACAGAGGCTCTTGCTTCTTCTCTCTCTCCCCATGTGATAATAAAACAAGGCAGCTGTCTATAAATCAGGAAGAAAGCCCTTACCAGGAACCTTGATCTTGAACTTTCTAGGCTCCCAAAATATGAGAAATATATGTCTGTTTTCTAAGCTACTCAGTCTATGGTAATGTGTTATAGCCACCAGAACTGACGGCTATAGTTGGAAGAAACCTCTCTCTTATGTCCTGAATCTGATAATGTGCTTTCTATTGGCAATACAATTAATTTTCCCTTTTTAGTTTTCAATAACTTTTTAATGTCTTCACTGTCTGAATAGTAAATATTCCTATCATACACACTCCTTTCTTTCAGGCAGAATAACTAAACTAGCAAATGAGTTTCTGCCTCTTGAATATTTTCTTGACACTTATTAGCAGAGTTATCTACACAAGGATCCCAAAATTGGTGGAGAAGCAGGGAGCTTTATGACAGCATCTATCATGGTCTGTGTTAACAACCTTAGTTTAGACGTGTATCCTTAAGATCATACAGCCAATCTGGGGGTACCAGCAACTGTGATACTTCTACTTCTTCAGAAAATGGATTCTAGTTGCTAGATATGGGGAAGGACAGTTTCCCCTCTTGGGTAAGTGTGGAAACCCACTGTGACAGATTAGTTTTCATATCACCCATAATGGTCTGCTCACAAAAGCTTGCAGCCACTTAGGATCAGTCCACAACCCAAATAATCCCTTTAAATCAGCATTATCTAGTATTAGTGATGTGACCCACCCTCCCCAAACTGGTTTGTTCTGAGAATTCATGCTGGCAAGGATTAGTCTTCCACTGTTTTCTTCACAAAATGGCCTTTAACAGAATACCCTCTGGATTCCACAGCCTGCAGGAAATCAGTGGTTATAAGTGATTTACTTTCCAGTAAATATGTGGGTTAAAGTGGCCACTGAAACAGTGGAAGAATTTCAGCAACCAGAAAATATGATCTTAATTCATTATCTGTTAATATTCTTGTTTATTCTCCTTTAAAGGTCCAGTTTTCACCAAAGCTGATGTTAACTGTTCTGCTTCACATTCTCATTCTATTCACTTAGTTAATTCCTTTAGGTCTAAATCTATTTCCTTTAAATCGCATGGTAAGATTTGTTATTCATATTCTGTCTCCAGGCTTTTGCCAATCAATACTAAGGATAAAGAAAGCATCATCCCTCCATTAAATAATCCTAGTACTTTTGCTCCCCCCTTCCACTCTTAAAACATGTACCATAGCCCTAAAGATGTATGGGTTTGAAAAGCAAGGTAGAATTGTCAAAGCTGACTTACATAAATCATAGGGCTCACTTCCACTGGTCTATTTGACTATTCTTACAGAAATATAGCACTGATTATATTGCTGCAATTTTACAATAAGTTTTGATATACTGTGGATCCTATACTCTCATATTCTTCTTCAAGTTTAGGCTGGCTAATTTTGGTCTCATGTATTCATATAAATTGGTTTGTAAATTTCCAATAAATTACATTTGCATTTGACATAAGACTGTACTGAATCTATAGATCAATTTGGGGTGAAGAGACATTTTCACAATATTGAGTTTTCCCATTGAAGAAGGTATTTCCTTTCTTTAAATTGTAAAAAAATAAAATAAAATAAATTGAAGCATGAAAGATACTAGCTTATATTTTCCCTTTCATGCAATGTTGTTCTCTAGGTTATACTTGCCTACCTTATTGAAGCATGCATGCACAGCCTTTACTGCTATCAATATCTTACACCTGAATGTTACATTTATCATTAATGTTATTATGTCATTAATGTCAATGTTATTAATAAAACAACATTGACACATTTTTATCATCCAAAATCCATAGTATTCATTGGGGCTCTCTCTTAGCCTTGCTATGAGTTTGCACAAATGTACAATTACATGTACTGACCGTTAAAGTATCAAACATAATAGTTTCAGTGCACTAAAAATCCTCTGTGCTCTGCCTATTCCTCCCTCCCTCCCCAACCTCTGGCAATCTCTGATCTTCGTACTATCTCCAGTTACTACTTTCACAGAATGTCATCTAGTTATAATTATACAGTAGCCTTTCAAATGGTTTATTTCACTTAGTAATATGCGTTTAAGATTCCTCTATGTCTTTTCATGGCTTGAGAGTTCATTTCCTTTTAGCACTAATAATATTCTGTTGTCTCGAGGTGCCACAGTTTATTTTTCCGTTCCTTAATGAAGGACATCTTGGTGCTCTCTAAAATTAAAACATAAAAATAAAGTTCCAAGCCTTGGCTCCAGTGACCCAATCATTCCTTTTTGGCAGATGTTCCTTTCCCCTTCTTTGGGGTTATAAGGCATTGGCTAGGGTCATGCCCAGGTTCCAGTCCTATGCAGTACTCAGCTTCCTGGGCAGCATCAATTTCTATAGAATCGTTGTTGCCTGACCTTTTTCTCTTCTTGTGTGTTTCCAGGCCAGGGCTCTCTGCATCTTCCTCAAATGCTACAGAATATCAATAAAGTCCCTTCACCATGTGGAGAACCTAGCGGGCTGACACTTCATCTCTTGGTCCTTCCCAAATATGACTGAGTCCGTGCTCGTGGGATTGACCCCTACCTGCTTTACCTTGACATATCCTTTGTTACACTCTGCTTTCAACTGTACTTGCTATATTTCTTGTCAATAATCTTGGTCTCTGGGCCATGCCCAACCATGACTGCTTCCAAATGTGGAACTTTAATTCACCGGTTCTTGTTATCCTGTCTCACCAACCCACACACCTGCACCATTACGCTCCAGTTGGGGGAAACAGACAACCTCACGTTTTCCCTAGTTGTCTTTTTTCTTAATATCCGTATCAAGTTGGGTATTAGGTAATGTTGGCCTCATGATAGAAATTGAGAAGTATTCCTTTGTCTTCAATTTGCTGCAACAGTTTGTGTGAAAAGTCACGTTACTTTTTTCTTAAATGTTAGGTAGACTTTCCCAATAAAGCAAATTTACCCTGGAATTTTTAATTGTAGGAAAGTTTTTAATTACAAATTAGTAGTTACTCATTATGAAGCTATTAGTGCTGTTTCTTCCAGAATGTTGAAATTTTGTGTCAAAGAATTTGTCCATCTATCTTTGTCTATTTTATCAATGGCAAAATTACTGGCATAAAATTCCTTCCAGTATGCCCTTCTTATCCTTTCAATATCATTAGAATTAACAATGTCACCTGCTTCATTCCTGATATTGGTATTCTGATCAGATACTGTAGACTGATTAATTTTATTGATAATTTCAATTTCAAAGAGTCTACTTTTGGTTTTGTTAAGTATCTCATTGTTTTTTGTTTGTTTTTTTTGTTTTTAGTTTCCTGTCTTGTTTATTTCCATTTTAATTATTTTCTTTGATTACTTTAGGTTTAACTTTATTTCACTTTCTAGTTTCTTAATTTGGAAGTTGAGGTAATTGATTTTAGACCTTTCTTCTTTCCTAATATATAGCATTTAATGCCTTAGGTTTTCCTCTAAGTACTGCTTTAGCTGTATTTCAAAATTCATGATCTAGTGTACTTGCGTTTTCATTTAGTTTACATTTTGATTTACTTTTGTTCATGCCCCCATCATTCTTCATTGACTTCTTTACTCCTCACTGACTTTAAACAGATTTTTACAAATGTTTTTGTCCATCTCTTCCAATTGACCTCAACAAGGTTTAGCTCAAATTATTTAGCCCACCACATTATAATAAGGGATCCTCCTTGCTACTCTTTTCTTATTGTTTCTCAGCCCACCCAATTGCTTTAAATATTTGCTTATACCTCCAAAATGTGTTACCCTAGTGTTTAATTTTTACCTGTATCCAATTGCCTATTTAATATATTGTTAGATTTTTAAAATGCGTCATAAATGAAACATACTTCATTGCAATAAAGCCAATACATGACAAACCCACAGCTAAATTTAAAGCTTTTCCTCTAAAATCGATAACAAAGCAAGGATGCCCAATCTCACCATTTCTATTCAATGAAGTACTGGAAGTCCTAGCCAAAGTAATTAGGCAAGAAAAAGAAATAAAAAGCATTCAAATTGAAAGGAAATTTAACAAATAAAATTGTCCCTGTTTGTAGATGACATGATCTTATATACAGAAAACCTTAAAGATTCCACTAAAAACTGTTAGGACAAATAAACAAATTTAGTAAAGTTGCAGGATACAAAATAAACATACAAAAATCAGTTGTTTTTCTATACACTAAAAATGAACTATTTGAATAAGAAATTAGGAAGACAATCCCATTTACAGTAGCACCAGAAAGAATAAAATGCTTAGGAAGAAACTTAACTAAGAAGGTGAAAGACTTGTATACCAAACAGTACAAAACACTGATCAAAGCAATTAAACTAAACAAACACATGGAAAGACATCTTGTTTGTATGGATTGGACAAGTTAATATTGTTAAAATGTCCATACCACTCAAAGAAATCTATAGATTCAGTGAAAATCCCTATTAAAAATACCAATGGTATTTTTTTTCAAAAATAGAAAAAAATAATTCTATAATTCAAGTGGAACCACAGAAGATCATAAATAACTATCAATCCTGACAAAGAAAAACAAAGCTGGAGACATCACACTTTCTCATTTCAAAATATACTAGAAAACTATAGTAATCAAAACAATACAATACTGCTATAAAAACAGATACATGGAGGAACGGAATGGAGTGGAGTGGAGTGGAGTGGAGTGGAGTGGAATGGAATGGAATGGAATGGAATGGAATGGAATGGAATGGAATGGAGTGAAATGGAATGGAATGGAACAGAATAGAGAACCCAGAAATAAATCCATGCATACGTGGTGAACTGATCTTTGACAAGGATGCAACAAATACAAATTAGGAAAGGATACCCTCTTCAACAAACGGTGCTGGAAAAATTAGCTTTCCACATGCAAAAGAATGAAACTGGACCCCTATTTTATACCATTCACAAAAATAACTCAGCAGGCCCCTGAATGGTTCAATTGGTTAAGCATGGACTCTTGATTTTGGCTCAGATCATGATCTCATAGTTCATGGGTTCAAGCCCTGCACCATCACTGCAGAGCCTGCTTGGGTTTCTCTCTCTCTCTCTCTGGCCCTCCCCTGCTCGCTCATGCTCTCTCTCACAAAAAAACAAACAAACAAACAAAAAAAAACCTCAAAATGGATTATAGACTAATATATGACTTGAAAACTATAAAATTCCAAAAATAAAATGTAACGGAAAAGCTTCATAAAGAAGCTTTAGTCCTGCCAATGATTTTATGAATACGACACCAAAAGCACAGGCAACAAAAGCAAAATTAGACAAGTGAGACCATATTAAATTAAAAAAAAATAATTTTTATTCATTTTGACACACAGCATGAGTGGGTAGGGGCAGAGAGAGATGGAGACACAGAATCCAAAGCAGGCTCCAGGTTCTGAGCAGTCAGCACAGAGCCTGATGCAGGACTCAAACTCATGGACCATGAGATCATGACCTGAGTTGAAGTCAGATGCTTAACCAACTGAGCCACCCAGGAGCCCCATGGACTACATTAAATATAAAGGCCTTTTCACAGCAAAACAAAATGAAAATGAAACCTGCAGAATTTCTAAAGAAAAAATTTTCAAACCATATATCACACTTAAAATATATTAAAAATTTTGTACTTTTTAAAAAAATTCCAATTTTAAAAATGGGCAGAGGAGCTAAATAGACATTCTTCAGAGAAGACATCCAAAGATCCCACAGGTACATGAAAGCATGTTCAACATCACTAATCATCAGAAAAATGTAAATCAAAACTACAGTGAAATATCACCTAACACCTGTTAAAACGACTATCATTGAGAACATATTCGGTAAAAGTATTCACTTCTGGCTGTCTCTATCTAAATTGTCCATTAGGACTCCAATGACAATATGTTGAAAACTTAAGTAATTATATCCCTTACTCTCATCTCCCAAACTATAAACAGAACAGATAAAATCATTTCATTCTCCTTCACTTCATATTTTTATGAATGTCATCCAAACAATAAACCTTGCCATCTGAAACCATTCTATCACCATTTGAATATAACCAGTTATCCCTAAATACTGTTTTCCTACCTCAAAAATATTTTACATTTTCCTGCTCAAGTTTACTTCTTCAGCATCTTTTCATAATTATATTATTGTTATAGCTTTCTCACTTATTTCTTATGCCAATCCTTTTCTTGTTTCTAGTCTACTTTCCACACTACTGCAAGATAAATCTGTCCAAGAAATAAAACATTTTATTGCTCCTAGTAATTTCTCCTCCTCTCTAATTCAATGTCTTTATGGTGTCCAAATATTCAAGTGTAGAAGAAAAATTCAGTCAGCATCATCTGTCTAACTTCTGTTTTCAGTGAATAAAACCTGGACTGTTTTCTGTAGTATTGCATAAGTGTGACTTATTTAATCATCCTTTCAACACATTTAGTGAATGCAGATTAAAATTCAGGAATTGTGCCAGCCAGGTGATGCAAGATGAATAGGATGCTATCTCTACCTTAGTCTGCACAAATGAGAGACCCCGAAATGCAAATAGAAAAATCTCAACACAAAATAATTGCCATTTCTGGATATGAACATAATTTTATGGAAACACAAGATATTGAAAACAAGCAAAAATCTCTGCATTTACAAGTAGGATACGGTTCACAAAGGTTTGAACTAATTCTGGAAGAATGACTATGAGTATATGCGAAGAAATGGGAGTCAGTCTTTTGGGGCAGATGGAAATGATATTTGTCAAAGTACAACTCAAAAAATTGAACATGGCAGAGGAGTAATGAAATTTCAATATTCTAGGGACCTGAGGCATGTAATTAGGAAATATGGTGAGACAGAATCTTAGAAGGTAGAAAAAAGGCCGAGGGGGTCAATCATTTCCATCTCAGTGATATTTTTCTGCATGTATTTCACAAGTAGATAACATTGCAATTTTGACTACAGGTAATAAATATGGGAAATAATATTAAGAAAATAAGAGTTTGCCTTTGACATGCAAGTATTTCAAATTATTTGTGAACCTGAATATATTATTTTTTACAGAAAATCTAAATAAATGTGTCTGGTAGGTCAAATTATAGGAGATTAAAATTTTTAATGAAGACAGGGTATTATTTCAACTCTTGAAAAACATTTAAATAAAATCATTGCTTCTAAAATTATAAGTTTAATATAAATTTGAAATATAAAAACAAAACTCTAGATATTTAAAGGTGATGCTTTGAATTGAAAAGAATATTATTAAATGCTAAATTCAGAAAACATGAAATTTGGTATAGTAGTTAGAATTATTAGCCTAGCTCAAGAACTTTTCTTTAGCATTAGTTATTTATTTATGTTTTGCATAATGTCTTAACTCTGCCCTTTCCTTGGGAAGTACCCTTTCTGTTGCAAAGAGTTTAGGTTTATTGTGGTTTTCCTACCTGATAACTAAACTCCATTTCTTTAGAATGAAATACTCCTCATGCTCCCTGTCATTCTTCACTATGCTTCATCAAGATAACTGCAAAATCCTTTTCATTTCCTTGAAACAATGTTTATTTCATCTTTTCCACTCAGTTCAACTGAAATTTCAGTACTTAATACATTCTGTCACATCTTTTTAATGTATGTCCAAATCAGGGGAAAAAAATAAACAACTGTATCTCACACCTATAGAAGTAAGGGAAGGTTTTTTTCCCCAGTATGATTAAAAAATAAAATATGGAATCTCTGAAAGCCAAAAGAACCTAAAGTTCTCATCCCTTGTGAGAGATGTCATTTTTATCTCCTAAAAGAAATTATCAAGAAACTGTCTTTTAAGTGAACATTAAACAGTTTTCCATAATGCAGTACATGTACCACAGGAGTCATCTCAGAAGACTCGCCATAGTTAATAAGTAGTCATTTTTTTACCTCAATAGTTTTGAATTTGTGTTAATATGTACCAGAAAATTTTAACTATCAAATAAATCATGTTTAAAATAACTGATGTATAAATTTTAAAAAATCAAATAAATAAGAAGTGGTCAAATGATACCGAAAAAAAATACATAGAGTGATATGCAGTAAATTTAGGAAAGGTTGTAACCCTGCATAAAGATGACTAAATTGTTTGCAACAATGTTAAATAGACAGAAATCAATTTCTTTAGACTCTTATGACTGAGATAAAACATACGTGCCACAACATAGAGTTCAATCATTAATGATTATTATCACTGTTTATTAATCATACACAGAAATGGCCTGGGAATTAAGGGAAAGGTATATTAGCTCAAGATACATCTAAGTATACAGATTAGATTTACTCCATTGGATGATGACATTACTTTTGTTTTTGCTTCCCTAAATTCTCAGCTCTGTGATCCTGCGTTAGAGTCAGATTTTACTTATTTGTTTGGAAGTCACATAAGACAAGGAGACTTAGAGATTTCCAAGTGAATTCAAATGCGCTTCTTTTTCTTTTTAAGTTAATTTATTAATTTTGAGAGACAGAGAGAGAGAGCAGACGGAGGAAACAGAGGATTCAAAGTAGGCTCTGTGCAGACAGCAGAGACCCTGATGTTGGGCTTGAACTCATGAACCTTGAAATCATGACCTGAATGAAAGTCGGATGCTTAACCGACCGAACCACCCAGGCACCCCTCAAATTCACATCTTCTTAAAGGAAACACAATTATAGAAAAGAAAAAAAGAAGGAAAAGAAGAATAAAATATTCTCTACATTTTGTTTTGACATTGGTAAACAGGGTAAAATATAAGCACTATAACCTCAAGCATTTGCTTTCCACCTTGAGTGAAAATAGGAGAACACTGGACATTTCTTTGGTTACAGAGGTAGGAAAACTAAATCCCAGACAGACTGAGTCCCAGACGATTGTGACAAACTAGTCTTAAACACAGGTTTCCTAACATCTAATCCAACATCTTTTTTTACTCTGACATTTTCAATTATGAAAAGGAAGACTAAAGTCATCTTTCTAAAGCAAGAAAATACTAAAAGTATCAATATTACAAATATTAGTTTGGACTTGGATTTATATTTAGAACAATAAAGGTAATGCAAGGAAGATATAGACAGATGTTTTTAAATTTAAATAAACATAAATATACCTATAAATCATCATTTGTAGATAGAAGCATTCAATAAACATTCCTGCCCAAAGACCTACTCTTAAGTAATCAATTTTTAAATCTAGTTGCCCCCTACACAGTGACTGTTTGGCTCTTAGATCCAATTATGTTTCACGAATGATCAACATTCAGTAAATCAGTCCAGACAGTGTGCATGGATGCATTTCTTTTGGTAAATTGGCATGATATGTAGCAAATAAGCAACAAACATTCTTATTTTGCATGCTAAGATATTTCAATAACAAGTTATTATGACTTATCAATCTGAAATAGAAATTTAAACAAAATAAAATGGGTTTTGAAGAACTATTTAAAACAAATTGTAACTCTAAAATAGGTCATTTTTTTTTTTGCTTTTCACTAGTCACTGCTTTTCAACTGCTTCAAACACAGCTGAGCCACAAGAAAATATTTGCTGGACAAATTGTCTGAGATCCTTTTTATTATTATTCTGTTTTGAAGCTGGAAGAATATATGTTATTTTGTTTCAAACAGCTCTTTGATTTCTAGTAAGTAAAAGATAACATTATTCCTTTTAATAACACTTCTTTGGGGGTTTAGACCAAACCTAGACCTCTTTATGTTTGAAATATACCTGAATAGTATATAATTATGGTTTCACAAGACACACTTGATATTTATAGGCAGATTGAACTTTCCCTATAATAATTCCACTTTAATGATTATTGTAACAGCAATTTTATAGGAAAAACACATTTAGTTTCTTCATTCTTTTTGCCTAATGTTCTCATAAACAAGAGTTTCAACAAAGATTTGTTTCTGCCTCTTCAAAATAAGGAATAATTTAATAGGTTTTTTTTTTTCATTTTAAAAGGAGGTGGATCCTTAGGTTAAATACAATATTACTTGAAACCAGTGACCTGTCAGAAAAATGGTATTTCTTTTCACAAAGAAAATTATAATACTTCAGAAGAAAATCAGCTCAGCAACCTAATTTTTTTCCTTAATAAATCTTGAGCTATAGGTTGTAGCATACTAGGATTTCATCCTCAGTCTTGAAATTATAAGAAATTAGAGACATAAGATGTGGATAGACAGAGGCATTTGACAAGGTAAATGGAAAGAAAGCTGTACCTGAACAACAAGCAAGAAAAAGAAAATATTTCTTAACACTTAACATTTCCTGAGGCTCTTGGTCTCTAGTAAGAGCAGGCTTCCAGGCTTCCTGGCTTCCAAGCACCTGTTTTTCTCTCAGTGTGACTTCTTTGACTCACAAAGAGAAATGGATGCTATAAAGGCAAATTGAGATCTATTTCCAGTGGCTCTTTGACTGCTATGAGCATTAAATGTATTTTGATTTTCAATGAGCATGAAATGATTTCCATCAACTAATAGCCACATGCATTGAAAATTCAGGGGAAAAAAGTTGTGATATGAAAAGACTGTAATGAGAGCAAAACATTTGGTCTGTTAGAGTAATCGGGAAATTATTTACATTAGCCACTATGATAAAAATCTATATATACAAATATAATACTTAAAAGAAAATAGCTACAAAAATAATAATAATAAAGAAAACACAGTATGGTAAAGAGTTAAGGTCCAAAAAAATCTTCTTTTTTAACTGGAAGAATACATTAAGACCCACATTTCTAAAACATTGCTTTAAATTTCAGGTAACTCTTACTGGAAAGACATACATTTCCAGGTTATTTTTGCACATACACACACACACACACACACACACACACAAACAATTGCACACATACATACATAAACTCTGTATATATGCTATATATGTGTGTATATATACTCTTTTCCAGTATATACTGTACATTTTCTATTTTCCATACACACACACACACACACACACACTTTCTTTTCTGTTTGGATTTTCATTTAATAATGCTCTATGGGCCTAAATGAGAAATCACAGACTTTCTGAGGAAGCATTTTTCATGTTAGGCCACTTTTATTTTCTTTCTTTGTGAGTAAATTAAATGAGGCAGGTGAACATCTGTAAGAGACCGAAATTACCTCAGGGCTAAGGATGATACTCCCAAAAAGATAAGATGGAAATACTTTAGAAAGTAAATAAGAGGGAATTATTTGCCCAGATTTGATGCACATAATCTTTCTATAAAGTTAACGTTCCTAAAATCTTACAATATCATCTCCATATCCTAATGAATATTTTTGTGAAATTTTACCGTGTTCTACAATGTAAAAATCAATACCAATGAGACAATCTAGGTGGCCAGGGACACAAGGTCACTACTTGGAAAAATAGCACTGTTTCTGAGTATCTGAGGATATCTTAGATATACTTTTTCACTTATCTCCACCAGAAATTTCTCTCAACAGGTAAGGTACAAGAGATTTTCAGTTTTTATCAAGAGGAAGAAGACTTTGTGGTTGTAGACAACAGTTAATCATTCTGAGGCACCAGTAAACTGCCTTTGAGTCACAATGATTATTATATTACTTTCAGTAAAATGAAAAGATTATTTACTTCCTACGATTGCATGGACAATAATTAGTGTAAAAACGCATGCAAAGTATGTAGGATAGTATTCCAGCACATAGTAGATAGGCAATAAATAGCCGCTATTAATAAATAATAGCGGTTTTAAGGAAGATGGCGGCGTAGGAGGACGCGGGGCTCACAGCGCGTCCTGCCGATCACTTAGATTCCACCTACACCTGCCTAAAGAACCCAGAAAACCGCCAGAGGATTAGCAGAAGGGAGTCTCCGGAGTCAAGCACAGACCAGAGGCCCACGGAAGAGGGTAGGAAGGGCGGCGAGGCGGTGCGCGCTCCACGGACTGGCGGGAGGGAGCCGGGGCGGAGGGGCGGCTCGCCGGCCAAGCAGAGCCCCCGAGTCGGGCTGGCAAAAGCGGAGGGGCCGGACAGACTGTGTTCCCACAGCAAGCGCGACTTAGCGTCTGGGAGGTCAGAAGTTAACAGCTCTGCGCGGAAAGCGGGAAGGCTGGAGGACAAAGGGAGGGAGAGCTGCTGAGCCCCCGGACGGCAGAGCTCAGCTTGGCGGGGAACAAAGGCGCTCGCCAGCGCCATCTCCCCCGCCCATCCCCCAGCCAAAATCCCAAAGGGAACCAGTTCCTGCCAGGGAACTTGCTCGCTCCGCGCAAACACCCAACTCTGTGCTTCTGCGAAGCCAAACCTCCGGCAGCGGATCTGACTCCCTCCCGCTGCCACAGGGCCCCTCCTGAAGTGGATCACCTAAGGAGAAGCGAGCTAAGCCTGCCCCTCCAGCCCCCGTGCACCTTGCCTACCCACCCCAGCTAATACGCCAGATCCCCAGCAACACAAGCCTGGCAGTGTGCAAGTAGCCCAGATGGGACACGCCACCCCACAGTGAATCCCGCCCCTAGGAGAGGGGAAGAGAAGGCACACACCAGTCTGACTGTGGCCCCAGCAGTGGGCTGGGGGCAGACATCGGGTCGGACTGCGGCCCCGCCCACTAACTCCAGTTATACACCACAGCACAGGGGAAGTGCACTGCAGGTCCTCACCACGCCAGGGACTCTCCAAAATGACCAAACGGAAGAATTCCCCTCAGAAGAATCTCCAGGAAATAACAACAGCTAATGAACTGATCAAAAAAGATTTAAATAATATAACAGAAAGTGAATTTAGAATAATAGTCATAAAATTAATCGCTGGGCTTGAAAACAGTATACAGGACAGCAGAGAATCTCTTGCCATAAAGATTGAGGGACTAAGGAACAGTCACGAGGAGTTGAAAAACGCTTTAAACGAATTGCAAAACAAAATGGAATCCACGATGGCTCGGCTTGAAGAGGCAGAGGAGAGAATAGGTGAACTAGAAGATAAAGTTATGGAGAAAGAGGAAGCTGAAAGAAAGAGAGATAAAAAAATCCAGGAGTATGAGGGGAAAATTAGAGAACTAAGTGATACACTAAAAAAAAATAATATACGCATAATTGGTATCCCAGAGGAGGAAGAGAGAGGGAAGGGTGCTGAAGGGGTACTTGAAGAAATTATAGCTGAGAACTTCCCTGAACTGGGGAAGGAAAAAGGCATTGAAATCCAAGAGGCACAGAGAACTCCCTTCAGACGTAACTTGAATCGATCTTCTGCACGACATATCATAGTGAAACTGGCAAAATACAAGGATAAAGAGAAAATTCTGAAAGCAGCAAGGGATAAACGTGCCCTCACATATAAAGGGAGACCTATAAGACTCGTGACTGATCTCTCCTTTGAAACTTGGCAGGCCAGAAAGGCTTGGCACGATATCTACAGTGTGCTAAACAGAAAAAATATGCAGCCGAGAATCCTTTATCCAGCAAGTCTGTCATTTAGAATAGAAGGAGAGATAAAGGTCTTCCCAAACAAACAAAAACTGAAGGAATTTGTCACCACGAAACCAGCCCTACAAGAGATCCTAAGGGGGATCCTGTGAGACAAAGTACCAGAGACATCACTACAAGCATAAAACATACAGACATCACAATGACTCTAAACCCATATCTTTCTATAATAACACTGAATGTAAATGGATTAAATGTGCCAACCAAAAGACATAGGGTATCAGAATGGATAAAAAAAACAAGACCCATCTATTTGCTGTCTACAAGAGACTCATTTTAGATCTGAGGACACCTTTAGATTGAGAGTGAGGGGATGGAGAACTATTTATCATGCTCCTGGAAGCCAAAAGAAAGCTGGAGTAGCCATACTTATATCAGACAAACTAGACTTTAAATTAAAGGCTGTAACAAGAGATGAAGAAGGGCATTATATAATAATCACAGGGTCTATCCACCAGGAAGAGCTAACTATTATAAATGTCTATGCGCCAAATACCCGAGCCCCCAGATATATAAAACAATTACTCATAAACATAAGCAACCTTATTGATAAGAATGTGGTCATTGCAGGGGACTTTAACACCCCACTTACAGAAATGGATAGATCATCTAGACACACAGTCAATAAAGAAACAAGGGCCCTGAATGATACATTGGATCAGATGGACTTGACAGATATATTTAGAACTCTGCATCCCAAAGCAACAGAATATACTTTCTTCTCGAGTGCACATGGAACATTCTCCAAGATAGATCATATACTGGGTCACAAAACAGCCCTTCATAAGTTTACAAGAATTGAAATTATACCATGCATACTTTCAGACCACAATGCTATGAAGCTTGAAATCAACCACAGGAAAAAGTCTGGAAAACCTCCAAAAGCATGGAGGTTAAAGAACACCCTACTAACGAATGAGTGGGTCAACCAGGCAATTAGAGAAGAAATTAAAACATATATGGAAACAAACGAAAATGAAAATACAACAATCCAAACGCTTTGGGATGCAGCGAAGGCAGTCCTGAGAGGAAAATACATTGCAATCCAGGCCTATCTCAAGAAACAAGAAAAATCCCAAATACAAAATCTAACAGCACACCTAAAGGAAATAGAAGCAGAACAGCAAAGGCAGCCTAAACCCAGCAGAAGAGAAATAATAAAGATCAGAGCAGAAATAAACAATATAGAATCTAAAAAAACTGTAGAGCAGATCAACGAAACCAAGAGTTGGTTTTTTGAAAAAATAAACAAAATTGACAAACCTCTAGCCAGGCTTCTCAAAAAGAAAAGGGAGATGACCCAAATAGATAAAATCATGAATGAAAATGGAATGATCACAACCAATCCCTCAGAGATACAAACAATTATCAGGGAATACTATGAAAAATTATATGCCAGCAAATTGGACAACCTGGAAGAAATGGACAAATTTCTAAACACCCACACTCTTCCAAAACTCAATCAGGAGGAAAAAGAAAGCTTGAACAGACCCATAACCAGCGAAGAAATTGAATCGGTTATCAAAAATCTCCCAACAAATAAGAGTCCAGGACCAGATGGCTTCCCAGGGGAGTTCTACCAGACATTTAAAGCAGAGATAATACCTATCCTTCTCAAGCTATTCCAAGAAATAGAAAGGGAAGGAAAACTTCCAGACTCATTCTATGAAGCCAGTATTACTTTGATTCCTAAACCAGACAGAGACCCAGTAAAAAAAGAGAACTACAGGCCAATATCCCTGATGAATATGGATGCAAAAATTCTTAATAAGATACTAGCAAATCGAATTCAACAGCATATAAAAAGAATTATTCACCATGATCAAGTGGGATTCATTCCTGGGATGCAGGGCTGGTTCAACATTCGCAAATCGATCAACGTGATACATCACATTAACAAAAAAAAAGAGAAGAACCATATGATCCTGTCAATCGATGCAGAAAAGGCCTTTGACAAAATCCAGCACCCTTTCTTAATAAAAACCCTTGAGAAAGTCGGGATAGAAGGAACATACTTAAAGATCATAAAGGCCATTTATGAAAAGCCCACAGCTAACATCATCCTCAACGGGGAAAAACTGAGAGCTTTTTCCCTGAGATCAGGAACACGACAGGGATGCCCACTGTCACCGCTGCTGTTTAATATAGTGCTGGAAGTTCTAGCATCAGCAATCAGACAACAAAAGGAAATCAAAGGCATCAAAATTGGCAAAGATGAAGTCAAGCTTTCACTTTTTGCAGATGACATGATATTATACATGGAAAATCCAATAGACTCCACCAAAAGTCTGCTAGAACTGATACATGAATTCAGCAAAGTTGCAGGATACAAAATCAACGTGCAGAAATCAGTTGCATTCTTATACACTAACAATGAAGCAACAGAAAGACAAATGAAGAAACTGATCCCATTCACAATTGCACCAAGAAGCATAAAATACCTAGGAATAAATCTAACCAAAGATGTAAAAGATCTGTATGCTGAAAACTATAGAAAGCTTATGAAGGTAATTGAAGAAGATATAAAGAAATGGAAAGACATTCCCTGCTCATGGATTGGAAGAATAAATATTGTCAAAATGTCAATACTACCCAAAGCTATCTACACATTCAATGCAATCCCAATCAAAATTGCACCAGCATTCTTCTCGAAACTAGAACAAGCAATCCTAAAATTCATATGGAACCACAAAAGGCCCTGAATAGCCAAAATAATTTTGAAGAAGAAGACCAAAGCAGGAGGCATCACAATCCCAGACTTTAGCCTCTACTACAAAGCTGTCATCATCAAGACAGCATGGTATTGGCATAAAAACAGACACATAGACCAATGGAATAGAATAGAAACCCCAGAACTAGACCCACAAACGTATGGCCAACTCATCTTTGACAAAGCAGGAAAGAACATCCAATGGAAAAAAGACAGTCTCTTTAACAAATGGTGCTGGGAGAACTGGACAGCAACATGCAGAAGGTTGAAACTAGACCACTTTCTCACACCATTCACAAAAAGAAACTCAAAATGGATAAAGGACCTGAATGTGAGACAGGAAACCATCAAAACCTTAGAGGAGAAAGCAGGAAAAGACCTCTCTGACCTCAGCCGTAGCAATCTCTTACTCGGCACATCCCCAAAGGCAAGGGAATTAAAAGCAAAAGTGAATTACTGGGACCTTATGAAGATAAAAAGCTTCTGCACAGCAAAGGAAACAACCAACAAAACTAAAAGGCAACCAACGGAATGGGAAAAGATATTTGCAAATGACACATCGGACAAAGGGCTAGTATCCAAAATCTATAAAGAGCTCATCAAACTCCACACCAGAAAAACAAATAACCCAGTGAAGAAATGGGCAGAAAACATGAATAGACACTTCTCTAAAGAAGACATCCGGATGGCCAACAGGCACATGAAAAGATGTTCAACGTCGCTCCTTATCAGGGAAATACAAATCAAAACCACACTCAGATACCACCTCACGCCAGTCAGAGTGGCCAAAATGAAGAAATCAGGAGACTATAGATGCTGGAGAGGATGTGGAGAAACAGGAACCCTCTTGCACTGTTGGTGGGAATGCAAATTGGTGCAGCCGCTCTGGAAAACAGTATGGAGGTTCCTCAGAAAATTAAAAATAGACCTACCCTATGACCCAGCAATAGCACTGCTAGGAATTTATCCAAGGGATACAGGAGTACTGATGCATAGGAGCACCTGTACCCCAATGTTTATAGCGGCACTCTCAACAATAGCCAAATTATGGAAAGAGCCTAAATGTCCATCAACTGATGAATGGATAAAGAAATTGTGGTTTATATACACAATGGAATACTACGTGGCAATGAGAAAAAATGAAATATGGCCTTTTGTAGCAACATGGATGGAACTGGAGAGTGTGATGCTAAGTGAAATAAGCCATACAGAGAAAGACAGATACCATATGGTTTCACTCTTATGTGGATCCTGAGAAACATAACAGAAACCCATGGGGGAGGGGAAGGAAAAAAAAAAAAAAAAGAGGTTAGAGTGGGAGAGAGCCAAAGCATTAGAGACTGTTAAAAACTGAGAACAAACTGAGGGTTGATGGGGGGTGGGAGGGAGGGCAGGGTGGGAGGCAGGGCAGGGTGGGTGATAGGTATTGAGGAGGGCACCTTTTGGGATGAGCACTGGGTGTTGTATGGAAACCAATTTGACAGTAAATTTCATATATTAAAAAATAAAAAAAATAAATAAATAAATAATAGCAACTATTATCAAATAATGGCATTAGTTAATAAGTACCGTAATAAAGTTTGATTTTTTTCTATGAAATTATAGAGAAAGTTCACCTAACCAAGACTTAAATACATTAGGTTGCACCTTTCGAGAACTTCTCAAAGTAGGATGACCTAATTCAAATGGTCTTGAAGGATGAATAATATTTAGTTACATGAAGGAACCACAATTCAGGCAAGAGAAATTGCCTAAGCAAAAGCAAAGTTCATATCAAAGGTGCTACGTTCAGGGATCACCAAATAGTTCAAAATGTACCAGATTCAGCGCTTACATATAAAGACATAAATTGTAAGAACATTTTCATGCTACATTGTAATGTATTTGTTATAGTTTACTTTGCCTTAATAGACTGTAATTTCACTGAGGTTTGTCTTAAGTATCTAAGTATCTCCTAGTGCCTTGTCAGAAGACTGATCATTTGATTAACGAATGAAGAAAATGCAGTCATGCTTCTGCGGGATGCTGCATGAAAGACGCAAACAAGTGGAATCAGACAGGAAAACTAATCATTTCAGTGCAGAGAAAAATAGATATGCATAAAGTATTGTGGAAGCAGAGCAAGATGGGATTATCTGTGTAGGAAGAAAGAGAATGCTATCAGGCAGCCAGAGTACAACTTGGAACACTCGATGATGGGCCGTGTGATGTATGATATTTGTCAGTGCTCTCTTAAGGAAGTGGTGAGTGAAGAAGGCAGCAGTGAGAAAACCATTCCTTTTTCGGGGCAGAAAGTTGTAAAACAAACACAATTGACAAGAGTCCAGGTCATGGAGAAGCAAAACCTCCCAATAGGCTCTGAGAACCCAAAGGATGCAAAGTTCTCACTGTCTCACAATCCGAAGTTTTTATTTATTCCTAAGAATAGATAAATAAAGACCTTGAGACGATGTTAGAAGCCTAGTCACTAGTAATTCTAAGAGAGGTCACCAATGAGGGAAGTTGCAAATTTATGAGTACAGGCAGGAAGAAAATGTAAAACCCAGTGAACAAGTTTGACCTGTGTTTACTTTCTAAAATCTCTTACAATTGGTTCCACCTGTATAGGTTCATAGGCCACTTCACAACATAATTAAATGCACAAATGTCTTTTTCATTGTTTGAAGAATGTCAGCCTCCTCTTTCTAGTAGATTATAATATCCTGGGGCAATAAATTGTATCACACACTTTTTTTCAGGTTATAATGAATACTATGATGTTCTGCCTAGATAACTCCACTTTTCTCTCTAGGGTCAATGCATGTATCCCCTAGTTGCTAGGAATGTTGGCCAGCTGATGGCTCATACTGTGTGCCCTCCACTGGAAATTACCATTGGAAACATCTTCATATAAAGTTATTTCCTTGCACAGCTTTCAATCTGCAGCCAGTGATTGTCTGATGCAGGCATACAAGTTCCAGCTCCTTTGTTTCAATTCAGGACAATTGTGAAAGACAATTTAACTCCAGAGGTCCCCCATAGAACTATTGGAGGCCTCATTCCCAACAACATTGTGCACAGATTCTTTCTCCATCTGATTTTGTCTTTCTTGTAGGTGTGTTCCCCAAGATTACTTTTCACCAAATCTTCTGGTACAACTCTCTGTCTCAGAGTTTTATTTCCAGGAAACACAGTTGAAGACAGCCATGACCAAGGGTAGTTTGAGGAAGCATACTTTAATATGGGATTTGGGAAATGGATCACTTGCCAGCTAGCTGGCATCGAGCAGCCATAACTGGTAAAGTTGGAGTATGCATAACCTCTGACATGTTATAACAACATGATTGTTAAAACTTCCACCAAATGTTAACTGAAATGGGATATCAATGGAAAGGGGTAACACAACTGGTACGGTATCTTTGCTACTAGAGAAGTATGACAGGATAGTCAATCATAAATGCCATGAAATTAAGTGCTGCTTATTTCCATTGATTTGTAGAAGATAGGTAATGACAGGGTTAGAATGATTAATCACTAATTCAAAGCACAAAGTGAAAGCTGGTGTCTCCTTGGCAACATTTATAGAAATCCTGATCATTTGTATCTCAAAGGCAGATAGAGCAGAGAATCAGGTTAGGGCTTAACTGTAATTAAGGAGCTACAGAAAATGTTGAATTCTCAGGCCCCAGGAGGTCTAAACCAAGGTCAAGGCCATAATGGTAAAGAAGTAGACCCACACGTGGAGATGAAGAAACACGGTTAAGTACAGTTTTGAAATTTGAAATCCTAGATTCCTCTGTACCCACTGGGTTTACAGATCTGGCCCTTCACTCTTTGCTATTAGAAGATTATAACTCACCATGCCTGAACACAACAGAGAAGCAACATACAAGACAGACACCTTATAAAATAATCCTTTTCTGACAATCCAGCAAATAATGAGGGTTAAATCCCAATCAGTTCAGCTTCACAGCAAAAAGAAAATATATACATCAAAGAAGCTGCAAAACGAGACAACATGGGCTGGCAGGAACAAAGAGCATGTGTCTCAGGCTGGAATTTGAGGGCGGAAAACATAAATGCGATAAGTGAGAGTTTATCAATATGGAAGTAATCTCCTATAATAAAGCTTTAATAGCAAGAACCCCAGGATACAGAGCAAAAACCCCAAGGGGGGAAAACCCAACAACCCCAGGATACAGAGCTAAGATGGCTGTTGGAAGCTTAAAAAATAATAATAATGATATCAGAAGAGGGAAATAGAAATGTTAGAACTGTGTTTAATTTGTTCTGCTTCACCCATGTTAACACAGTAATCAGAGCATGTGAATAAGAACGGATCAGGCAAGTGTGATAACTTAAACGCCTTTTATACTACCAGTACTTCCGTAGACCCCACACAAAATAGGTTCTCAGTAAGGATTTCTTGAAGGAAAGCTAAGAAAGTCAAAATTAAAAGCTAATAAAAAATTTGTTTCTATTTATTTTCAACTCTATCTCTCTTTTTCTATTTTCAAATACATATTTATTTTCAAATAAATCACTGGTGTCAGTAAAGCAATATTCCCTATGAAAAATGCAACATATCATATTTTATTAAGTTTCTATACATAACACAATTTAAAAAAAATGCTAAGTTTACTATCTACTTTATTTTTTAAATGATTAATATTGTATGTGATTGAAAGACCAAAATAGCATTTAATATATTTTGATCTGTTAGTGTGTCTACCATTAATCTTCCTCATGGTTCCACATGAAAATGTGTTTCATTAAGCTTTATATTATTACTTTATAAGTTGTATTATAATTTACCACATATTAACAGAGTGTGGCAAGTCTAAGTTTTTCTCACAGTTTATATTTGGAAAACCTTTGTTTATATAGATAGGCTGGAATTTTATCTTTTCTTAGGTAATAGATTATTTAAAAACATATTATCTATTTGATCTCAGTTTCTAGGACGCTTAAAATCCAACTCTGTACCCGCTGCTGTATTGCTAGCCTCATGTTTCTATTTTGGCACAAGTATTATTTTTTATTTTATATAAATCATCGTATTTTAGTATTATTTTAATGATTTATGACATAATTTTACCTCAGATCCTTTATGGATTTAGGTGGGTTAAGAGTAATAACATAGGAAAAAGAATCAATTATTTCTTTTCATTTCCTCTGGGTTAACATCTCTATGGCAAATACAGACAGTACCAAATTTATCATGGGATTTTTCAACTTTATGAAGATACAAAAGTGATACATATTCAGTAGAAATCCCAGGCTGATATGCAGTGAGATACTCTCTTAGGATGCTAGGTGGCACAGTGAGGCACACTTCCCCAGCAGTGGAACGATCATGAGGGTAAAGAGTTGATAGGCTTACAACCATTCTGTATCTATACGACCTTTCTGGTTTTCACTTTCATATGGTATTCAATAAATTATATGAGATAGTCAACACTTTGTAATAAAATATGCTCTGTGCCAGATGATTTTGCCCAACTGTAGGTTAACGTGACTGTTCCGAGCACGTTGCAGGTAGGCTAAGCTATGATGTTTGGTAGTTTAGGTGTATTCGATGCATCTTCAACTTACGACATTTTCAACTTACAATGGGCTTATTGGGACACAACCTCACTGTAAGCTGAGGAATATCTGTAACGAATTGAAAATTTGGATCAGTAAAACTGCATCATGCAGCACAGCTGGCGATCAAATTCCAGCTGTATTCATTATGAACTCATCCTGTCTTGGTTAATGGCAAGTAGGGAAAAACAATTAGTAAATACATGAGAGAAATTGACAATTAATAAGCTGAGGAAGCATGCTTTCTCTTCACTGAAGGCTTTTATCAAATTATACTATATGATTACGTAATAAGCTTATTTTATTTTAGCGGTATAACTTCTTTACTACCAGTATTGTCCTGTCATTGCCTTGCCTCTGAGAGTCAGAATTCTATGGTGCAGCCAGTTGTTCCAACTGGCAATTTGCCCTCCTTTCCTTAAGTACTTCATCCTTCAGTCAAATGTTGTAGTTCCTTTATTCAAAAGGGCACAGTTGCAGGATATAAGCTGTTCTAGTTATTTAGGTACTAAGAGATTTACTGTAGGAAACATGATGCTTACTTACACAAGTGTTAGAAATACTGAAAAGCCATGCTCTAGTCTAGATCTCCAGGCAAAGCTACCAGAATGAACTACAGGTAACGTTAATTGAAACTATTAACTTCTACCACAAACAGAAAGTTGACAAATAAGACTTCAATCTGTAAAGACACCTAATCAATCTTTGGGCTAGGAATCAGGAAGAAGACATAACTATTTCTTAATACCCTCAAATAAGACTGGGTGCTGAGTACTGCTGTACAAACTGTGAGTGTCTCCACAGTGGAACATCAGAACAGAAATAGCTGAAGCCACAGGAACAAATCTTCTACTAATTTTAGTCTTTCCAGTCTTGTATGAATACAGCATATCAACATACAGAATCTTAGTTCTCAGGGAAAGTGGAAAAGAGATTGATGTTGTTTTATTTGGTTTCTGCAGATCCTGACCTCACAGAACAGGAAAGGATGCAAGGAGTGTGGAGCAGATGCTGTTCACTATTCCCACTCTACCGATGACACACTTGCCCCCACTGGGAATGGTTGAGCCAACTGTTTTATAATCATAGTTGTGATAGCACAGTGTTCTATACTCTCTCACAGCAAAGTCCACTAAAAACAAACAAGAAAACCCAAAAACTGTTGGGGCACCTGGGTGGCTCAGTTGGTTACGCATCTAACTCTTGGTTTCGGCTTAGGTCATGACAGTGCAGTTTCTTGAGTTCAAGCCTGGTTGGGCTCTGTGATGACAGCATGGAGCCTGCTTGGGATTCTCTGTCTCCTTTTCTCTCTCTCTCTCTCTCTCTCTCTCTCTGCCCCTCTTCCACTCATACTGTCTCTGTGTCTTTCAAAATAAATAAACTTAAAAAAAAATTAAAAAACTGGATTCCTGGGTGGCTCAGTTGGTTAAGCGTCCAACTTCAGCTCAGGTCATGATCTCGCGGTTTGTGAGTTCTAGTCCCGTGTCGGACTCTGTGTTGACAGCTCAGAGCCTGGAGCCTGCTTCAGATTCTTTGTCTCCCTCTCTCTGCCCCTCCCCTGCTTTCACTCTATCTCTCAAAAATAAACATCAAGGGGCGCCTGGGTGGCGCAGTCGGTTAAGCGTCCGACTTCAGCCAGGTCACGATCTCGCGGTCCGTGAGTTTGAGCCCCGCGTCAGGCTCTGGGCTGATGGCTCGGAGCCTGGAGCCTGTTTCCGATTCTGTGTCTCCCTCTCTCTCTGCCCCTCCCCCGTTCATGCTCTGTCTCTCTCTGTCCCAAAAATAAATTAAAAACGTTGAAAAAAAAAAATAAAAAAAAAAAATAAACATCAAAAAAATTTTAATGATAATAAAAAAATAAAAAAAACCCTGTCTATATAAAAGTCATACATGTACATCTTTTTCTTAAAACTGGACATAAACTGGTTTTAAGCTACACATAATAAAAGAAGTGTAAGTAGGTGGGAGAAAAGAACATGTGTATCAAATGGAAAGTGTGGCTGCCAAGAAGAAAAGAGGTAATATAAAGTTAAGTCAGAGTGTCAGTGGGGAAAGGATAGCATTTTCAATAAATGGTGCTGGGATAGTTAGATATCTATAAAGAAAACAAATTGTATTTTGACTCCTGCTTGTGCAAGGTATAAAAATCAATTCCAGATAAACTAAAGATCTAAATGTATGACAGTCAAAACAACAAAGCTTTTGGAAGTAAATTAAGGTAAATGACCTTGAGCTAGGCAAGGTTTTCTTAAATGAGGCACAAAATACTAACCATAAAATAAATAAATTGGAATATATTATAATTATGAACTTTCATTCATCAAAAGATGACATTAATAGGTAACCAACAGTGTGAGAGAAGATATTTGCCACACATGTATCTGAGAAAGGATTCATTACCAGAATATATTTTTAAAACATAAGAATTGGCAAAAAAAAAAAAAAAAGTGGGACTCAACCAAAAAATAATATGCAACTTGTCAATAAAAATGTAAAAAATGAGCAACTTAGTCATCAGAGAAATATGCAGTAAAACCACAATTTGATATAACTAAATAATCTTCAGAATTGCTAAAATAAGAAAAGAAAAATGCACCACTGATGAGATATGGAGCAACAGAAATTTTATAAACTACCTTTGGGTCTGAAAATTGCTATAGTCACTTTAGAAAAGTGTTAAGTGTCTGTTAAAACTAAACACATACAGGGCCTCCTGGGTGGCTCAGTTGGTTAAGTGTCCAACTTTGGCTCAGGTCATGATCTTGCGGTCCGTGAGTTCGAGCCCGGTGTCGGGCTCTGTGCTGACAGCTCAGAGCCGGGAGCCTGCTTCAGATTCAGTGTCTCCCTCTCTCTGTTCCTTCCCTGCTTGCACTCTATCTCTCTCTCAAAATTAAATATTGAAAAAAAAACTTAAACATGATGCAGGATTGTTACAGGTACACATTTGACAAAAATATAAACAAGTATTGATCAAAAGACGTGCACATGAAGGATAATGAATATTTCTATAGATACTACATTACGTGTGGCTCTCACAAGCTTTATATTGAGAGAAAGAAGTCAGACTTAAATAAAAAAGTTTGTACTATATGATTCTATATATAAAGTACCAAGACAAGTAAGGCTAACCTACACTGTAAGAGATGTGGGTACCAGTTACTATTACAGGGGTAGGGTGGTAATAGAAATAAAAAAAGGGTAGCAAGGGAAGGAGGAGATCCAGGCTGCTGGTATTTTTCTGTTTCTTGATCTGGGTACTGTTTTTTTTTTTTTTTTTTTAATTTTTTTAACGTTTATTTATTTTTGAGACAGAGAGAGACAGAGCATAAATGGGGGAGGGACAGAGAGAGAGGAAGACACAGAATCTGAAACAGGCTCCAGGCTCTGAGCAGTCAGCACAGAGCCTGACGCGGGGCTTGAACTCACGGACCGTGAGATCATGACCTGAGCCGAAGTCGGACGCTTAACCGACTGAGCCACCCAGCGCCCCTATCTGGGTACTGTTTAAATGAAGGTGCTCAGTTTGTGAAATTTTGTAGTTATTTAAAAATTCGAGCTAGAGTGTTTTAGTGTACCGTCATGCTTACATGTGCTGGAATTAAGTCATCACAAATAGTACTAAGGCTCGGTAACAGTGTATATGGAGAGAGTTTCAACATAAGTTCTTGGTTGTATTGATTTGAGGAAATATTCACCTTTTCTTACATTGCTGTTCAGCTATAAAAATATTCTGAATCCCAAGATCCTCAGATGAGTTTTCTGAAATCAGAGTATAAAATTCCAAACCACAAAATCAGAACTGAATTCATGAGGATTAGGTATGGGGGTTAAAAGACTCTTTCTATGCATACTTACATTATCTACAACAAAACAACAGATTCTCAAGAATCTTAATATTGAGGAGGATAAGTATCTTGAAAGACTATTAATGAAAATTAATTGGATTTGTTTTATTTTAATAAACAAAATATTTATACAAGGTTTTATAATTCATTTGTGACCTTAAGCATTTTAGCATACTTTTTTTCATAAACCTTAATATTCTTCAGATGCAAATTACCTTACTGTGAAGGTTTTCAGGAATATAACTAAAATTTTATGGAGAGGAAATAGTGTGGACTTTCTTAGAGTCATGTCAGATTATTCAGTAAACAGTGATCAGTGGCTTTGTATAAGAATTATAAATAATAATAATCAACAGGATTATTAAGGAACTGGATTTTGGAAAAAAACACAGATATAATGGTATATATTTGACAAAAAGAAAGTGGAAGCATGAATTTTGCAAACATTTTTTGAAAGTCCACAATGAGTTACACACTATTCCTGCATTTGGAATAAGTCAGAGACTAAAACAAAGATTACTTGACCAAATGAAGCTTTCATTATTTAAACATGGTATATGGGTTAGGTTTGTAAATTCTTTTGCTGATCTCTCTGGTGTCAAATCCTACTTCTACTGCCTTCTACTTCACAGCCCTGTGACTCTGGGAAAATGACTTCATCTTTCTTTATCCAAGTTTAGTTATCCGGAAAGTAGGGATAGTAATAGTATCTACTTCACAGGTTGTGGGGAGGTTCAGAGAATTTACTCTCTGTGAAATATTTAGCATGTATGTGCCAGTTAGTGCACATCCTATGTATTTGCAATAATTATTGCTTCTTAGGTAGTTTTCACAACTGATAATTATCTTAAAACAGCTGCTTATAACATTTTGGAATCTGTCTCCTTTGGGATGAACTTCTTTACAGTGATATCAGAAAATAATATCTTAAGAAAATTGAATACATAAATTCAAGAATGTAAGGTTTCTTTCCCTGATGACTACTGTATATTCACGAATTCCTATATCAGGAGCTTTACAAATATATAAAATGAGTGGTCAAGTGAACCCTTAGCATTGTTACTGTCATTTGGATGATTCCACTAGCTTATCAATGGAATCATAAGCAAAACTAACACAACTTTTACTTACTCTTAATTACCTAACATTTCTATTAATGCTAGAGGTCCAGTTAGTTCCAAGGAAAGTTTAGTCTCACTTTTTTCTCCTTTTATGTTCATCATGAGAAACATTTATACTAGTAAAAACAACATGGACTTTCATTTGTTAAAAAAATAAAACTCTATAATTCATTGCATCCTCCTGTACCTGTTCTTCTGGACAGCTCCCTTTATGAAAACAAATAGCTTATTTCAATTTTTTTAATATATAATTTTGTTATTTTAATATATAATTAGTTAACGTATAATAATTATATATATTTAATATATAATTAGTACTTCAGTAAGTTTCTGAAATTTTAAAAATCTATCTTTATATACCTGTTAATATTCAAGTTGCCTCAACTCTTTTTTAAGTAAGTTTTTATAATTTACATACATAGTGAAATCATATAGTAATAATCAAATAGACTAAAGAATATATATTTTAGAGTGATCCCAGATTAGAATGCTGGATGTCATTTAAAATGTTATTGGGCAGCAGTGCCTGGGTGGCTCAATCGGTTGAGCATGAGTTTGAGCCACACGTCAGGCTCTGTGCTGACAGCTCAGGGCCTGGAGCCTGCTTCGAATTCTGTCTCCCTCTCTCTCTGCTCCTCCCCTGCTCATGCTCTGTCTTTCTCTCAAAAATAAATAAAGATTAAAAAATTTTTTTAATGTTATTGGGCAAATTGCCTAATTTCTCCGAATGTCAATTTTGTATCTGTAATATGGTCATGAAATCTTTCTTGTAAATTATATGTGAAAGGAAAATATGAGCTTATATTATGAAGTATTTATTAATGAGATGCCAGATCCTTGGCTAGATTCTGCATTTTAAAAAAAAGGCTTGTTTCCAGATCCCAAGAAATTGAACATCCAAAGGATAATACATATACACAGTTACCTAGCATAAATCTAGTACATAAAAAGTGTTCCCTATACTAGCCTCCTTCTTTTCTCTTATTATCTAGTCACAAGAATTAAGGCCTACAAATTGAGATTCTTGCCAACAGGAAAACATCAGTCATCTGTTTCTTCAAATCACCAGAAATGGCACCTGCCTGAGATCAGAACAGGCTAGACCAGGGAAAACTAAGAACTGAGATAAACTTTCCATGTAGGGCAGCAAATCCATTATAGTAAAGATCTTTATCCGACAAAAATCTGTCAGCTAATTCAAGGAACCAAACCAAACCAAGAGTAAAATAAAATAAAATAAAATAAAATAAAATAAAATAAAATAAAATAAAAATAATATCCAGGAGGTCTAATGTTATTCAACTACAAGAAATGTTCAGAGATTGCACTCTAGTCTCCATGAAGTACATTAACTAAGTCTATAAACAAAAGAAAATCTTACTTTACAATCCCAGGAAAACACAAAAAACAAGATGAGAACCCATATGTGACATATTAAGACAGGGGTCCTAGTTTCTAGAACTGGGATAAAAGTCAAAGGTTGGCCACTGCAAAAAAGGAAGGCAGAATTCCTAACCCTTGAACATTTAATTATTACCTGGAAAAAGTCTTATTTTTATAGGGTTCACCGTGTTACCCAGTGATGTATATCTCAGCTTTGCCTAAGAAAAAGCTTCTATTCTCAGGAAAATAAACTTCACTAACTTCCAGGTTCATCAAAACTTCTTAGTGAATTGCCTATATGCTCATCTCATGATAAGTGGGCAACAAACTGGCTAAAAGCTTCAGAAATGAAGTGGGTTTTCAAGAATTACAGAATATACAACTTGTAATCAAGGGACTTGCCAGAGTCCTATGGCAGCCTAGGCTAGGAGCAGCACATTACCCGGGAATTATGGAGAATTAGATCCACCCTTCAAAGATAGGTTATCCTGGGCATTTGCCTGATTTCTTTGTCCTTGATAGCATGGGTCCTGCTCAGAACACAGCAGCTAGAAAGTCCATGAGTCAAAAGACCTGGAGGTTTATGCCAAGAGATCTAGGGAGGAAAGTCGGTCGGTATTACAACTGAAAGTATAGTATCTCAACTTGTTCAGATGCCTTGGCTATAATATTCAGAGAATACGCACCCCACACACACACACATTTGACAATGGCATTATTTTTTAGGAAGATGATTGAGACATGTATTTGTCTAGGCCTTTCTTATTTTTACTTTCTGGTGTCCCTTTGGTAAAGAAGAAAAAAAGATGACATTCTTTCCATCTCAATAAGAGACATTCCAATTAGGGATATAGCCTCCCTTAAAATCATATTTATAAGCCTTTGCTTTGGAAGGACTGAGATTTCAAAAAAAGAGAGATGATGGAGATGCCACTTCTTGGTGATGAGGGTGGTGGCTTTGGAAAATATGTTCATTGATACAAGGAGTAGGTGAGTTTATAGTGTTACAGGAGTGGCAAAAACTGGGAGAGTTTTCCACATCGTATTCCTGAGATGTCAGGACTTTGGTGGGAGTTTCTGTAGAAAATTGGGTACTAAGTTCCTGTGGCATCCAAGCAATGAAACTACTGGTAGGGCAACGTCCTTTGAAGGAAGCATGGGGACAAGACAAGTTCTTTTTAATGGAAGTTAGCCATAAAACTTATGCCCTCTGCCATGGGTGTACTCTGATTTTTCTGACTCAATGAGCCAGACTCATTGGGCAGCCAATCTTAACATGTTTCGTGGCTCCAGGATCCTGTTTCCTTCAGCCACCTATTGTAGCCCTCAGAGGCAATGAGTGCTCTGACAACAACAATGAATACTTTGACAACAATGCTTTGATTATGTCCTTAAATTGTGGAGTTTAGTACTTCTGAAGAGATTACATGTGTGAGGTTGAGGTTATTTGTACAAAATGGATACAAGGTTTGGGATCTGCTGAATTTTCAGGTTTACATAAAAATTTCTCTTGAAGGTAGATTTTACAGATTAAAATATATGAAACATTTTCTATACAAAACTAAAGTCAGTAAAACTATGTTTCTTTTTTTAATGTTTATTTATTTATCTGAGAGAGAGAGAGAGAGAGAGAGAGAGAGTGTGTGTGTGGGTGTGTGTGTGTGTGTGTGTGAGCAGGTGAGGGGCAGAGAGAGAGACGATCCCAAGCAGCCTCACACTGTCAGTACAGAGCATGATGTGAAGCTCTGTACTGTGAAATCATGACCAGAGCCAAAATCAAGAGTCAGATACTCAACCAAATAAGCCACCCAGGTGCCCCCAACTATGTTTCTGTTTAACAATGAAAATTCAGTTCTCTATTTATTTATACTGTATATATTTCTAATTTGAATATTTTAATGAATTAAACATTGTAAGATTTGTTTTTGTATAAAAGGCAATAAAATACTATCAATAGAAAAGTCATAGACACCTAAGTACTACATAAAAATATGCAGACAGCAGATCAGTAAAACTCTAATTTTGCCTCACCCCATTAGCATAAATATATATATTTACTTTAGCACTTTTATTGTGGTTAGTTGCAGACACTTGGCAACCACAATATCAGCTGATATGAAGTTCAGGAAATGGACTTCTCTCCTTGTCTCCATGTTACAATTTTTCAGAAGCAAATCATTCTATAGAACCTGAGAAAATCTAATTAAAATAATTTTCCTGCTATTGCTGTCAAAGGAGCCCAGGGCACTAATAGCATAAAGGTTATTCACACAATTGCTCTCCTTCAAGTTTTTCAAATGTATTTTAATCGAAATCTGTTTTATTTTGTAGGATGACTACCAGACTTACAGTAAAAGGAATGCAGAAGGTAATATTTTTATAATAAAGAACATGAACTATATTAAAATTATACTAGGTTGAATTTTTACCAAAGCTACAAATCTCTAGCATTAATATTTCCTATAAATTAAATAAAATTTGGCCTTTTATGGGCTGCTTTTATAGCCCTATGACCTGCACTTTGCATGATGTCTCTTCCCACTAAGTGATAAACTCATGGATGCCTAGAGCCACCTCTTTTTTTATGGCTGCATTTCCAATACCTGATTGCTGACCTTAAAAACAAGGTGATATTAAATAAATATTAGATGGATGAATAAATGAAGGAATAAGTAAATGAATGAATATGTGGAATTAGAGGACACGCAACTTTGTTTAATCTACCTTAATTTTGAGACAGAAAGAAAGAGAGAGAGAGAGAGAGAGAGAGAGAGAGAGAGAGAGTGTGTGTGTGTGTGTGTGTGTGTGTGTGTGTGTGTGCATGAGCTGGGGGAGGAGCAAAGAGAGAGGAGAGAGAATCCCAAGCAAGTTTCCATGCCATCAGTGCAGAGGCTGATGTATGGCTCAATCGCATGAACCATGAGATCATGACCTGAGCCAAAATCAAGAGTTGGATGCTTAACCAACTGAGCCACCCAGGTGCCCCCCAGTTGTCCATTTTACAATCAGGGTATTTTAGAGAAGCCATGGAATGACTATCATACCATAGTACCTAAGGAGACACAATGATCAATAAAAATATTCCCAATAATAATTTTAAATGCAGAAAATGTAATTTTAGTAGAAAGATTAATTTGTGAAGTCTCAAAATTTTGTCTAAGGTTGTTGCCACTTGCTTGTCATACCACAGTGTGACAGTTGTCTAGGAAGACCACTCCATCCTTCAAGTTTAGGGTGTGAAGGACAAGTCTGGTCCAATTGCCAAGTAACAAGTCAATTAAACCTTTAATGACTGAGATCTGTACGAAAGATAAGTCTATTTTGCAAATTAATCAACAAATGGTAATGGACACGTAAGCTCTCCAAGATAAAAGCTCAGCCCTTGGAACAAAAGCTATTCTCTCTCACATAAACAAAGAGTAAACATGTTAATTCAAGTTCTGTATCTCCCCCATACCATTTGAATTATCTAAGTCAATAACAGGGTCCATAATCAGTCAACAAGAAGGGCTGATGCTAATAAAAAATGTATATACTTTCTCTGAGGTAATCACCTTTCCATTTTTTTTTTAATTAATGGGATCAGAAAAAAAGATAGTGATGCATTTATCTACCTATCTGCCTATCATACCATCATACTGCCTATCATACTAAGGTTATCCAAGTCTAAAGATACTTGATGGTATATTACTGGAGAATGAAGTGAAGAGGAAAGGAAGGTTTTATGTATTTCCCAGGAGTCATAAGCCACTGGATTTTCTATCCTCCTGAAGGAGAGCCCAAATATCTCAACAATGGTTTCCAGACAAGATCTCTATTGAAAATGTTTTTAAACCACTTATTATGTAACTTGGAGAAGAATTTTAATATTTAATTATAATAAATTTTCAAATTATTTTTATTGATTAGAACAAGGAGGTTGTCCAGTAAATGGAATTGTATGAGATGAAAAAGTTTTATATAAAACTTGTGTACATATGAAATTTCAGTGTGCCTCTTGGAATTCTTCAACTGGGCAACCTAATTGTTGCTTTATTTATTTTGAAGGAACCGAGTTTTTCCATATATTGTATACTATTAATTTATTAAAACCTGCTGTGCATGGATTAAACACAAGCAAGAGGGAATAAGTTGGCTTCTGGAATATACCTGTAACTTCAGTGGGGTCGGAAGGCACATCTTTGTTCTGACCAATATTTAACATTGAATGAATTAATTAAAATACCTTACTTTTAAAATACTTATTTTAAACATTTATTATATGCAATAGTTGGACTTAGGAAGAGTCAGTGATGTGGAATTATGCCTTCTGCTTTTACTGTTTCCAGTCAATTAAATGGTATTAGTTCCCCATATGTTGCCAAAAGGTGATTTAAGTGAAAACATAACTGAACTATAGCAGTGCTCGATATACCAATTAAAATGGTATCTGCTGTTTTGGTAAAAAACTAGAGTAGGATTTTAATTCTTCAGAAGCAAGAGAAAGGGTCCAGGGAGAGTGGGAAGTTCCTAGCTACTTCAAAGTCATTTTAGGGACATGGGTATAAGGCTACCCAAACAGCTATAGATTGCTGCATACTGTTCTGGTCCAGTTCACTATCTGTTTCTGGGTTTGTTCTTTTTTGTTTTTATCATCACTTCCCCAAGTTTGTTAAATTTTCATTGTGTATATTTTTATTCTGCACTATTGGAGGGATTTTTACTGAAATACAATGTGCCTATAGAAAAGTTCACAAATCCTAAATCACAGCTTCATACATTTTTAGCAAGTCAGCATGTCCCAGTTACCACCTCACAGAACAGTCACTCATTCATTCAATAGCTATTTGAGTGTCATCTAGGTACCTGGCACTGTGCTGAGTGCTAAAGATAAAACTGACACGATAAATAAGACACCACAGTCTCTGGCTTTGTGTATTTTAAAGAGATGTACCAAAACAAACAAATTATTAATGATGTTAATAAATAAGAAATAGTCAGGGTACCATGATACAGATTAACAGGCAAAACTTAAGTACTTGCGGTCAGAGAAGACCAAATCTGCCCATGAAGGAGGATAGGATGGAAAGAGCAGGCACAGGTGTTCTTCTCAATTCCTACCACTCCCCCCACTCTGACATCATTCCGTGCCAAACACACTGGCTCTTTGCTACTTTCTTAATCACAAACAACCCAAGCAAGCTTGTGCTACATTTGCTTATGCCTCTGTTGAGAATACTCCATTCCCAGACACCTGCATTATTCAGCTCATTCATTTCCTTATGGTTTTTAATAAGTACTGCCTACATAATAATACTAGGATATTTTATCCTGATTTATTCTCTAAATTCCTATTGGTGAATTTTAGATTTTTGTGTTTTCTGTACAGTACTCTACTAAGACGGCTCCATTATTCCACAGCTATAAACATGGTCATGACTCAGTACAGTTCACTATTTCATGGCAAAAAGGCTATAAAGGGTGGAATATTATATTTAAACTCTAAAAATTTTGAATTTGTTTAATTTCTCAGAGATTCAAGTTCAAAATGTTTACATATTTTTAGTTCACAGAACATTTTTGTATAAGTCCTAATACCCATTAGGAAAAGTCTCAAATGTGTTCTCTAATTTTACACTAAATTGTACATTCTTAACTAAAATGAAAAAGTGTTGGAGAGATTCAATAAAAATCACTACTAATTAATGGTACATGCAGTCACTTTGGTGAATTTCAGCATATATATTAAATGATTTCACCTTATTCTGAAATAGGGCCTTCATTATGCAACATATTGTCATTAGTGTGGGCTTGATTCTGGCTAACAATTCAGCTATATTTGGTGTTTGAAGAAAACATGCTGGAATTGGCTATTAATAGGAAAAGAGAATAAAAAGGGTGCCTCTCCATCTTTTATTGAATTCCTACCATGGGCCAAAAATTACACTAGGCAGTTTAAATATGCTACCCATTTAATCATGAAAAGAATAAACTCTCCTGTGTCTCCTCTTAATATTTCACTTCTGATCACTACATGTGTGGGTGATCTCTAACACCAGCTAGAGAATTGTAATTCAATTTAATTCGGACGCTATTTACCTGAGTACTCATTTCCATAAAACTGCTCCCGGCCGCCTCTACTTCAGATGCCAACCATCAGTGAAGGTTGTCACCAGTACTTCTGAATGACCAACTCTGAATCAGAGACTCCCTGTGAACCTTTCTTAGGTTTCGATAATTTGGGAGAGCAGCTCCCCAAACTCAGGAAAACAGTTGACTTTCTACATTACTGGGTTATTATGTATAAAATGACACAACTCAGGAATAGCTACGCAGGAGAGAGGCACAAGGCAAGGTATGTGGGAAGGGGAATGGAGCTTCCACGCTGTCTCCAAGTGTGCCAGCCTCTCAGCACCTCTACCTGTTCGCCAACCCAGGTCTCCAAAGCTAGGAATTTTTATGGAAGCTTCATTAAATAGGCATGATTGATTAAAAACTGGCCATTTGGTGACTAAATTCAACCTCCAGCCCCTCTTCCCAGCATGGAGGTCTGGGGGTGGGGACAAAGTCCCAACCCTCTAATCAAAAGTCCTAAATCACAGCTTGATGCATTTTTAGCAAGTCAACATGTCCCAGTTAGCATCTCACAGGACTCATTCATTCAACAGTCATCTGAGTGCAGACTAGCTACCTGCATTGTGCTGAGAGCTCTAGATAACACTAGGTGGTAAATAAGACAACACAGTCTCTGACCTAGTGGCATTTGTATTCTAATTAAAGAGACAGACCAAAATGAGTAAATGAATTATTACTGACACTAATCAACAAGCAGCAGTCAGGGTATTGTGATAAAGATTAATGGGCAAGACTTAATTTAAATATTTGCGGTCAGAGAAGATAAAACCTGCCTAAAAAGGAATCTGACTGAAGTTTAGGCAAGGAGGGAATCCTTGTGAATTACTTTTTTCCTCCCATTATATTTCGTAAAATAAGGAAGTTCACTTGGAATCAGAATATCTGAAATGTGGGTTGGGTTTTCCTATTTACTAACTAAAATGATTAAGTTCATGTCACTAACTTCTATAAGCTTTACTTTCTTGATCTGCAAAACAGGTATGATAATATGCCAAAGGACTGAAATAATTTAATTATGTGAAAATGCTTTAAAGTGCTATAAAGTGCTGTAAAATGTAAAATGTTGTTCTCTGATAAATTCAACCTATTATACTAATGATTACTTAATGTCTCACCATTTCCAGAGAATATATGCATATGATAGGAGGTTTCAATGCCTTAACACAAAATACAGACAGACATTGGTCATTTTAGACCCTCTGAGACAGAATAAGATAGGAACAGTGTTTCATATACGGAGTGACTTTTTGACATTTCTGAAAGAGAAATGTACTTGTGATTTTCAAAACAACACAGAAGAAATGGTGAGATGAAATTCTAAAAAGTCTTAAAATCAAATTATTAAAGCAATGGTTTTTGAAAAACAATTAAAATAATAGTTTAAAGGAAATCTGCCATCGTAAAAACAAGTCCTGTACATTCACATTCATTGAAAATTATCTTCATTTCCATTTCCTTTTCCTTTCTTTTAAAGCAAGAACAAAATGAGTAAGGCTTGTTTTAATGTCATTTTAAATGATAGGATAATTTTAATTAATTAATTAATTAATTAATTAATTTTGAGAGAGAGCAAGTGAGTGTAAGGGAGGGGCAGAGAGAGAGGCAGACAGAGAATCTCAACCAGGATCTGCGCTGTCAGCGCGGAGCCCGATGCAGGGCTCCAACTCATTACCTTGAGATCATGATGAGAACAGAAACCAAGAGTTGGACACTTAACTGACTGAGCCATTCAGGTGCTCCAATAGGATATTTATTTAACTGTAAAGTAATTAAAATCCAGCAATGTGTATATTATACATGTATGCATTTATGTGTGAATCTATTCATAAGTTCAATAGTACAAATATAAAGTCCAGATCATATCTCTTTCTACTCTTTCCATAATTAACTCTGGTCTACCCAGAGTGGCTTTACTGCAAATTGGCCATGACTAGTATAGTCCTACTTCCTGGTCTTTGCATTGGTTGTTCCTTCTTTTTAGAATGGTCTTCCCTCATATACCCATGTGGCACCCTTCCTCACCTCTACCAACTTTTTATTCAAGCATTTTTTAGGGAGATTCACAAGGGTCAGCCCACTTAAATTGCCACTCACTGCCACCATATTCTCAGTCTCCCTAACACTGCTAATTTTCCCCCATCACACTTAATGCTTTCAAGTATTTTATGCAAATTACTTTTTACTTTTAAACATTTATTTTATTTTGAGAGAGAATGAGAGAGAGAGAGAGAACGTGAATGGGGAACAGGGTCAGAGGAAGAGAGAAAAAAAGTCTTAAGCAGGCTCCATACTCAGCTAGGAGCCTGATGCAGGGCCCAATCCCATGACCTGTCTGATCATGACCTGAGCTGAAGTTAAGAGTCGGATGCTCAACCAACTGCACCACCTAGGTGGCCCATATACAACTTACTTTTTAACTTTTCTCCAACTAGAATGTAAATTCTATTGCAAAAGTAATGTTTTGTATCTTTTGTTCATCAATTTATCTCCAGAAACTGCTTTGCCTGCAACGTTCTAAGTGCTCAATAAATATTTTTGAATGAATGAATGAATCATGGAGACTTGTGTATGTTATGATTTAAGATGATACTTCATGTTCATGGGGTGCCAGGGTGGCTAAGTCAGTTAAGCATACAACTTTGCCTCAGGTCATGTTCTCACAGTTTGTGAGGTTGAGCCCGCATCTGGCTCTCTGCTGTCAGTGTGAGGCCCACTTTGGATCCTCTGTCTCCCTGCTCTCTCTGCCCCTCCCTCACTTGCATATATGTGCACTCTCTCTCAAAAAAAAAAAAAAAAAAAAAAAGAATTGATGATACTTCATGTTCTTATTCTCTTATAGGTAACACTTCAACTACTGAAGACAGATTCTTTTTCTTGACTACAAAGTATCTGTTGGGTTATAATAAAAGTCTATGAGATATGAAATGTTTGCAGTTAGCAAAGGCACAAATGAATTCAATTATAGTTAACCTGGAGTCCTGATAGCCTTCTCCCTCTGACTGCTTTAGATTGCTATTATATATCAATAATTATGTAAAATATTCTACACACTATATGGATATTATTCCCTAATTAATTTCCAAATCCACTACTACCTACTTTTGCATCATTTAAGGAAAAATTAAAGTTTTTAAAGTGTTTATAAGGTATTATTTCCTATGACAAATCATACATAATAATGATACACTAATGGAAGAATGAAAGGTAGGAGTCATCTCTTTGAACACGAGGCAAAAATACTATGAGCTAAAATGGAGAATAACTGCATTAAATGATTTTTTAAAATAGTCTGATTATCTTAAAGGCCAAAGCAAAAACTCTGGTCAGTAAAGATAGTTTTTGCCAACCAGAAATACCTCCTATACTACTGTAGAGCTAGATAAAAAGTATTCATTAGAGGTGATGTAGTTTATTAAGGCAATTCTGTTGTCATCCATTTTTTTACTTGATACATAATTATTCTTTATTATAGAATTATGTTTCATATCACAGAAAATTTTAGAAATATATTTACTTTTATCTTTGTTTGGGAATAAGCTTTATCTTTTTTATCAACAGAGCAATCACTCCTGAGTAGATCTGAAACATTTATTGATGGTTGGTGTAAGTTATACATCTCTGTTAATGAAGGCAATTAATCTATTACCACAGATGGGTTCACACTATCTATCCTACACAGACAGCACCTTCTTCTTTCTTGCCACATTTAAATCTTCATGACCTCATTTTTCATCCAGGATGATAATTTGTTAGCTACTGACTGCTTTAAGAACCAATCTACCATCCACCCTCTCTATTAGGATTTATGCATAAGTCCCCTTGATGCGCAGAGGACTGGCATATGAACTGAAGACCTGTAGGGGCCACCCATCAAACGGGTGACAGCCTTGAATCTGTATCAACATTTAAGAGGAGCTGAATTAACAACCCAGTTCTTTACCCTTCTGAACATCATCAGGCTGAGGGAAAATCATTTTCCTTGCTTTGTTCATTGAACTTTCTAATTAAAGAAAGTTCTCTAATCCTTTTCCTCAAACTGACGGAGCTCGACTTTTCCAAGGAAAATTGCCACTGATTTCTCAGGAGATGGCAACTTTATACATTCTCTTCTCTGCTTGGTTTTATCTGTCTCTGGCAATTGCAATTCTGATTTATCAGTTCCTATGCCCCAGCTATTAACTAACTGAGCCCAACCCTCAGTGAAGTATATGGGGCTAAGTGAAGTCACGGTTATTTCTTGAATGAAAAATAAAATGTGTTGAAATACACTGAATATGTCTGCTCCATGTGTACAACTTGCCAAAATCATTCCTAGTTAATACTTAAATATATGTGAGGTTTGCTGTTTCATTATCAAACCTAAAAATTCTGACTATTTCAATGAATGCTACCAATTAATAAGTGTTGAAAATAATTAAAATGAAAGTGTTCTTAAGAAAAATGTTGAGGTTTAATTTTAAAAATGAATGAAGATTTATTTATTCAAGTACATAGAACACATGTGTTCTTGATTACACAGGATAGAATTGAAATAGAGATTCACACTTAAGAGCATGGGCTCTCAACAGAGTATTTGGAATCAAATTCTGGCTTTGTGACTCACTAGTTATATGATAAGGAAAAAGTTAATTAATCATCCTGTGCCTTGTTTTTCTCAAATGTCAGATGGATGTGGTGGAAGACAACCGAAAACCATTCATGTTCAGAGGCAGACAAATTCCCTGGAAACCACATGATGGTCCACCCTACGCCATAGCATTAACACCCAGCACTTGTAGGGGCCATATGTTTAGGTGAATAGAAAAGAATGTTTAGTACATGTACTGTGTGAGGGTAGATAATAAAACTGAGTTGTAAATGAGAGGCTGTGAGTTTATGTTTAAATGCACAAATAGGCAGTAAGAGCCCACCAATTATTTGCATCCAGAAATGAGAGAAAGATATTTGACTGAATATATAGTGAAATTTAAAAAAATATATATTGTCACACCATAAAGCCTATTACCCAAATTACTAAGAGAATAAAGATGCCTACCTATCATCACTAAAGGCAAAGATAGATGGACCAGGTTTGTAAAAATTGAGTGTAAGTTTTGTTCTTAAGAAGCAAGATGCATCATTGATACTAAGTGCCATATCAGCTAACCACAAAATCAGCCAGAATCCTAACAGTTGACCCAGACAGGCCACACACTGAAAAAGTGGCTTCCCAGAATATGGATTATATTTCCTTTCTTTTATTTTCTACTGTCTGAGGCACTGTTAGTGCCGTGGGTGTGGCAACCCAGCTGTCTTATTTCTAAGGCTTATTTCTCCTAGTTTTTCTGTAATAACTTCTCTTCCAGCTATCTGAAAAGGAATGGGAGCTAATGCAGGTATAGCTTGTATAATGGATTTTGTTCCTAATGCAACGGGATTAATACTTGTACTTGACTCTAGCCGACATCATGTGAGTTTAAATGGGATCCTATGCACAACATGTTTAGCACAGTTAAGTAATAAACACAAGTTACCCATCATCGTCATTATCATTATGGTCATCGTTACTATGTTCCAGACACAGTTCATACACCAGGGGACACAGAATGAACAGGGTCAGTTTGAGCACTGCCCTCAGAGAGTTTACACTTTATTGGAGAGGACAAGATACAAATACGTTAAAGATAAATATACCCCCAAAACTCGGAAAGTGCTAAAAGCTGTAAAGAAAATGAACATGACCGTGAGCTACAGCAGAGCTGGAGATCACTAACTTAGAGAGAAGGTTTGGAAAGACTTCTGAGGCAGTGCTACTGAAGTAAAGCCTGGAGAGCAGATGTTAAAGAGCAAGCCAGACATTCAAAGAACTAGAGAAGGGCAACTCTGCAAATTTGAAACCACAAAGGGAAAATAATTGAGGCTGGGAAGAGCATGGCTTGAATGAAGATAAATAATCCTAGCATATACAGAGCACAGCAAATGAAGAAGCAGAAGGTCTAACAAGAGGGTGCACAATGAGGCAGAGTGAAGACAATATAAATTATCAGTAAGGAAAAGAATTAGCATGTCATCTTGGTACAAATGGAAAGCCACTGAACAGTTTTAAATAAAGATACATTATGCTTTGATTTATTTCTAAAATGATCAAGGCCACTCTGCCTGCTGGACCTCAAGGAGTCAAAGAGAAAACAATGGAGACCACTTGGAGGGCTGGCACCTGGATCACCTGCAATTTTGAAAATGAGTTACTGTTTGATAATGAAAGAGACCGTGCTGGAGCTGTGAGAATATGGGAGGCAGAAAGACCTATTAAGAGTTAGCTTCAGTAATCTAGGTAAGAGGTAAGAGCAACCTAAGCAAAAGCGATAAGGAGAAACGGGTGAGTTTGGGGGCTCTTAAAGTGGAGGAACAAGGGACATTTTACCATTAACTAGAACTCAGAGTTGAAAAAGCAAGGGTCAATGATTATCTTCAAGTTCTGGCTTAGGCAACGAACTAAAATTTCAAGGCCATCCATTGATAACTTGTACCACATAAACAATATGAGAAGCCGGTTTTATTAAAAGATTGTGTGTGTGTGTATGTAATATATTGAATAATCAAAGATATGTCCAGTAACAGTTGGATAAATGGAGCTAAACCTGCAGAAACATTTTGAGATTAAAAATATATATATATGGTGTGTGTATGTTTGTGCGTGTGTGTATGTGTGTGTGTGTGTGTGTACACACATATATATCCCACTACCCAATCAGAAAAGGTCCTGGTCATAAAATTGGAACAGGGTCCCAGAGACTCCCCACTGCATAAGAAAATAACCATCTAGAAAATACATAGTGAGAGTTCCATGAGGGTCCTTGAGATAGGGCAAGGTAGCAAACACAGTCATGGAGGTGGACAATGGGGTTAGGAGAGACACTTAGGGACTATTTAGCAACTAATACAAGACAATTTCAGTAATTTCCTAACTTGTTCATTCTTACTGGTGCACATCACCTGAACGTTATTCGTTAATTATGTTACAAATGTCAGCATAAAAATGGCAATCTAAGCCATAGATGTGGTTAAGATCTACCAGCATCAAACAAGAAATTGCATTTATGCTTAGCAACAATCTTCCATGGTATATGAACAATCTCTGTACCTTTTATCCTTCATTAGTAGCTGATGAGCAGAGATCATAGAAAGGCCCAGACCAACATGAAATAACCAGAATGAACAGCTTCTCTATACTAGAGCTTCAAAAGACACAATACAAGTGACAGAGATAAACTGATGTTGTGGGACTTTAATTTATCTTCATTACAGCAGCTATAATGTCCAAACCATCTCAGAAACAAACATTAATGCACACAGATAGAAAAAAAAAAAAAAAAAAAAAAAAAAAAAAACGTCCTAAGAAAATTTTGGTCTATGTAACCAAAGAACCAGGAAACAGGCAGCCTGGAATGAAACTTGTAGATAATAACTGCTCTACTCTAGCCAAATACCACAGAGAAAAGTGTGAAACTCCACCTCCATTTCCACCAGCAAAGATTGAGTGGAGAAGCTGAACTTCCACCCCTTCCCAGCTCTAACTAGGCACCCCAAGAACCTGGCTGGTGTGGCATAGGACAAGACCAGGAGGGAGTTTTTTTTCCCCTGCTAAGTTTCCTACTTCCTCTACTCAGACCCACCCTGGTCAGGAGAAACCACAGGTTGAATCTAGATTTTCAACCTCACCCAGAGCCATACCACCCTTCACAGAAGTGGTCCCAGAGCACACCTAGCAGGACTTCCCACACCCCTCAGCAGTAATGAAGCCACGCCCTCACACACACAGCCACAAGGTCAGCACTGCCCCTCCCAGCCAGGACTGTATCAGCAGGCCTGGCAGGTATCCTGCTCTGTCACCCCTAGCCAGAATTAAGGAAAAGCTGTTCCCCCACCCTGTCAGAATCTGGACTTTTATCCCTACCTGGTAATACCAAAGCAACACCTTCTTTCCCACCAGAGTGGTGTCAGAGGAGGCCTGCTCCACACAATTTGAATAAGATTCGAAGTCTTATCATATGATTCCCCAAATGTTCCAGGTTTCAGCTGAAAATCACTCATCACACCAAGAACCATGAAAATCTCAAGTTAAATGAGAAATGACAATCGACAAATGCCTATAATGAGTTGACATGAATATTAAAATTATTTGACAAACACTTTAAATCAACCATCAAAACAGTTAAAATGCTTCAATGAGCAACTGCAAATAGATTTTATTAAAACGAATGAATAAAAAGTACAACACTCAGTAAAAACTAGAAGATATAAAGAAGAACTAAATGGAATTTTTAGAATTGTAAAATTTAAACTTCAAATTAAAAATCTCAGCGCATGGACTTGAAAGCAAAATGGAGAACCAAGGGGGGAAAATCAGTAAACTTGAATAATAGTACAACAGAAACAGCCAATATGAACCATGAAGAAAAAGCAAACAAAAAATTAAGAGACTCAAAAAAGATTATACATTCATAGATATAAAAATGAGGGCGTAGCACAGAGATATTTTTGCAGTGACAGTATAATTTTGTATTTCAACTACACCTATGAATATAAATATGAATCTGTAATTATTCCAAAATGAAAGTTTTACAAAGAGAGAAAGATGTTTGCTAGCTCTTTTTAAAGGAAAAATTAAAGTGATTATCAATATATTTGGATTTGTTTCTAAAACTGTATTTTCATCTCTTCCTGGTCCTTTTGTTTCCCTCCCTCTTATCTTTCTTTTAGTTTTACTAAGTGTTATTTTTCCTTTATTTCTAAATTATAATATTTAAACTTATTCTAATAGTTATATTTTCTATTTTAGTATGGCTGTTGAACTGAACAAAGTAGTAAACTTATTAAGTTAGTATTAAATTAATAGAATTTCCCCCAAATATTAAAGGTTCTCTGAATAATTTCTTCCTGATGAATAGACTACTTTGTCCAATGGTTTAATTCTAGCTCTTTTAATTTCACAAATTAGATATTAATTTTTCCCACTCAATGTTGGTTTATACTACTTATTTATCAAAACTGTGGGGCACCTGGGTGGCTTATTCAGTCGAGTGCTGACTTAATTTTGGCTCAGATCATGATCTCATGGTTTGCAAAATCAAGCCTCAAATTGGGCTCCAAGCTGGGTGTGGAGCCTGCTTAAAACTCTCTCTCCTCACTGATTGTGTGGAACCTGCTTGGGATTTCTCTCTCTCTCTCTCTCTCTCTCTCTCTCTCTCTCTGCCCCTGCCATGCTCGCTTGGTCCTCCCTCCCTCCCTCCCTCCCTCTCTCTCTCTCTCAAAATAAAGATACTTAAAAAAAAAATCACCTCACTCTTTCTTCCCTTAGAGGCATTCTATTTGATGTAATATTTTTTCTAGGTATACTGTTCTTTAGAATTTCTTTTAGTCTGTGTCTGTTGATAGTAAATTCTAAGTTTTTGTTTTCCTAAAGATATTTTTATTTCTCCTTCACAAATGAAAACATTCACTCTAAGTATTGAATTCTAGGCTGACAGTTACATTATCTCAGCACATAGAAGAAATTCTTCCACTATCTTCTGTATCTTTTTACTGTTGTTGAATATAAATTAGTTATCAATTACTGTTCTTTCATAACTGATCTGTTTTTCTTCTTTGGCAGCTCTAAAAATATTTATCTGTTTATTTGGTATTCTACAGTTTAACTATGATATGTCTAGGTGGAGATTTATTTTTATGTATCTTATTTAGATTTCCCTGGGTTTCCAGAATAGCAGGGTTATTGTTGACCAAAAATTTTGGAAAATTCTAAGCAATTTTATTTTCTAATATTTTTTTTCCATCCGCTTCCTTCTACTCAACACTAAGATCAAAGAAGCCAAGTTTTCTCTCTTTTTTCATTCATTCCTCAGGGCCAAAATACATCTGATACCTTCCATGGTTCACTTGATTAGGAGTCATGGAAAATCATTATAGTTACGTGAGTTGGTAATATGCTTAGATATTTTTCTATATTTTAACTAATTTTTTTTAACGTTTATTTATTTTTGAGACAGAGAGAGACAGAGCATGAATGGGGGGAGGGTCAGAGAGAGAGGGAGACACAGAGTCAGAAGCAGGTTCCAGGCTCTGAGCTGTCAGCACAGAGCCCGACACGGGGCTCGAAGTCACGGACCACGAGATCACGACCTGAGCCAAAGTCGTATGCTTAACCGACTGAGCCACCCAGGTGCCCCTTAACTAATATTTTTTAATTCAGCCAAATATATTGAATTGTCATACTGCCAGAAATAAAATCTATTTTATGTTATTTTTCCATCTATTTTATGCAGTAAATTAAATACTATAACTAAGACACTGAATAAGCCCTAGTATAGTACTCATAGATAGCATGACAGTCTTCCACACATGGAAGATGGTATGTACTTAGTTTTTCAAAGTAAAATAAAAAAAAAAAATGCTGAGCTGGAAAATATTGAAGGAAAATTATTTTCCTAAATTCCAGATAATTTCATCAAATAATTTGATTCAACAGTTAATTCAACTCTGACTTGAAGTATTTTTACTTAACTTTTTATCTATTTTATATAAAGGGAAATGTTGTAAATATTTTATTTGTCCCTCTTCATCCCTAGTTATAATTGTTCTTTAAAGCTTACATGAAGCTAATGATTCTATTAGCTATAAAGTAAAAGAGGGAATGGGATTTCACAAAGGCATGAATACTAGGTGGCAGGATCATGGGGTCACCTTCAAGTCTGCCACAATGAGAATTATACATTATTTAATATTATTTATATCTCTGAAATAAATAGAGGCTATGCCCTTATGTAAAAAATGCCTACCATTTTGAAACACAAGTCTCAGTTAAATCCATACAGGTCAAGCCAAAGCTGTGATTCCCAGAATAATACCATCTACCATATAGGAACTAATGATAAAATGATTGAATCCATCTGAATTCTCCTCTTTTTATTCCAAAGCTATGGCCTGATTAAAAGTTAGTTATGGGTAAGAATCATGAACAATTCTGTAATGGTTTATTTTTAATATAATAATAAATGTAAAAACTAAAATTCATTGGCAAATCAGTTTTTTATACTGTTAAACAGCTGGTATTAAAATATTTCTGCCTAATACTGTATTTAATCAAATCAAAACAATATTAATATGATAAAAAGGTGTTAAGAGAAGCTTTTCAGATGACTAAGTCATGACCATTATTGGGCTTAGACCTATTATAAAATATAATCTATTATAAGCTGCATTCTGACATAGCAGGGTACTATAATGAAAAAAAATGTGTTTTACAATCAGTAATGTACAGTATTAGAAAACTCTTCCTACAGAAATGATTTTAATATATGATATTGATTTCACTGAAAAGAATAAATTATTTTGAAATGCTCTCTTTCTTTAGCTAGTAATATAGCTTTCTTTATCAAAAATGGTTACATCTAGGGGTGCCTGGGTGGCTCAGCCAGTTGGGTGTCTGACTTGAGCTCAGGTCACAATCTCATGACTTGTGTGTTTGAGCCCCAAGTCGGGCTCTGTGCCAATGGCTCAGAGCCTGAAGCCTGCTTTGGATTCTGTGTCTCCCTCTCTCTCTGCCCCTCTCCTGCTCACACTCTATCTCTCTCTCTCAAAAATAAATAAACATTAAAAAATTTTAATTAAAAAAATGGTTACATCTACTAGAATTTCACAAATATTACTAATACATTTATGTAAAGTATTAACACCTAATTTTTAAAATCTAATTTTATCCCTCATGGTCTGAAAAGTACACTGTGAGAAGAGAGATACTCTCTGAAAGAAGAGTTAATCTATGAAGTCAATCTATAACATTACACATTGTAATTCATCATGCCTAAACATGGGGTCCTTATTCTAGTAAAGTGATGAAGTGATACAATTAGTTCATAAACCAAAACCAAAGAAAAAAAGAAGTAAACAAAAGTAAAAATATCTTGAATAAGTAGTGGCAACAACAACAACATCCTCCAACATTTATGAAGTATTTCCTGCCAAACCAGGAGTAAGGTCGCCTATAAATAAAACATGTCAATTCTGGAAGGGACTTTATAGTCTTCTGTAATGCAATGATTGGAGAATTGGCTACTCTTAAGGAAACTATTTCTGGCATCATGAGTTCAAAGTACTCTCTATTAATTTGAGCAATGTGTGCTTTTAAGTGATTAATGCCCCAGGGCCTTATAAGTGGTATTCCTGTACACAACAAAGGTGTGCAATAACTCACCAGGACTTTCTTACTTTAAGTACATTGAAAAAGGAACAACAAGTGGAGTTAAGGAACACTATAGTGAGAAAATGTCCAATATATTAATGAAAACAAAGTGTCTTCTGACAACCTATTTAACTGAATAAAACCAAAATTTTTCACTCATGCAAAATGGGTGTTTAAAGATTATAATTAACTTATTAGACCAAATCACAAAATAAGAAGCACAAAAATTAGAAAATTTCTTTGAACGATTAACTAATTACTGATTTGACTTGGACTAATAGGCTGTACAAGTAACCATTCATTTTCTAATGGATATAAAACATAGAGATATGGTCAAGCCTACAATTTATTTCATGTCATTTGTCTCTTTAAATGTCATAGTCACATTTTACTTAATTTTCCCTCCACATATTTTTATATTTGAAAAATTTTTTTAATGTTTATTTATTTATTTTGAGAGAGACAGTGTAAGCAGGGTAGGAGCAAAGAAAGAGGGAGACAGAGAATCCCAAGCAGCTCCATGCTCAGCATGGAGCCCAACGCGGGGCTCGATCTTACGACCATGAAATCATGACCTGAGCCAATATCAAGAGTTGGATGTTTAACCAACTGAGTCACCTAGGCTTCCCTAATAAAAATGTTAAACTTCAACAGGAAACTACACTCTCAGAAACATTACTTAACAATTCTCCCTTGATCCACACCCTCAACATGGGCTTGACTATGGGCTTTGTAAGACTTCTTAATTTTTGCCCATTATGAAACCTGAGATTATAATATTCAGTTACAGAAAACAATTATGTACAGAAAACAAGTCAAAACCACTAGTATATTTGAAACTATTGTTTATATTAGTAATGATTCAAAGATGGAATGGTTGATTAAAAGGTTTTATATGTTGTCAGACTCTCCCATACCCTTTACTGGAAAAAAAAAAAAAAAGAAAGAAAGAAAGAAAGAAAGAAAGAAAGAAAGAAAGAAAGAAAGAAAGAAAGAAAGAAAAGTATGACTTAATGTGTCAAAATTAAAAAAAAATAGTATAAATAAAACATTCAATTAAGTTCAGGCTAATTAGCACAAGTGACAGAAAATAGATTGCCCAAATATGACGTGACATAGGACTGTACTGAAACAAGATTAATTAGAAATGACTTCAAATGAGTTAGCTCCACATAAAAGGAAAACAGGACAAGCAAATATAGAAAAGAAGAACATGGAACATTAGTCTCATACTCCTCCAGTTCTTTTCCAACTTTCCTTACAGTTGTGCATTGTCAGTCTTTTTCACTGGTTCTTTTCCTATATCTATACTCGAAATGTGAATCTTCTTTGCAATTCTGTTTGTAGCACTATTATTTTCTTTCACAATCCACTGTACATTTGACCTTGGCCATTTTACTCTTGCCCATTGTTTCCTGTATATATTTACCTCAGGAATAACTTTCAGTTGCGATTTATCTTCTCCCCCACTGCTATCAGCTAAATATAAACCCTCCTCATCACATGCATGGACTATGACTTCCTGACTCCAGGCTTTCTTTCCCTCACCTATCACCAGATCTGCTATTAAAGTCACTTTGCCACAATGTGAATGTTAAGACATCATCATCCTGTTTCAAACCAATTAGTGGTTTGCCATTAATTATGGGACAAAGCCTAACTTCCTTAGTAAGGCATAAACACCCTTTATAAACTGGTAACTTCCTGCATCTCCCACCACAGGTCTGATCATTTTTTCTTCCAAGTTTCCTAATCCAACCCTACTGAATGACTTTTAGTTGCCCACACTTATGTTGCCTCTGTGGGAATGTAGTGCAGGGGCAATATGCAGTGGTAGAAATGTTCTCCTTTTTTGTCTACCTGGCCAACTCCATTTTCTGAAACTTTGTTCACATGGTACCTCCTCTACAAAGTCTTCCACTTCTTCCTACAATTACAGAACGTAACAATTAATTAGTTCTTTTTATTAGTGCTACAACCATACATCTCTCACTCTTATCATATATTGAACACTTAACTATAACTTTCTGTTTATACATGTGTTTTTCCTGTTATTATAGACTATTAAGAAATAAGACTACATATTTCATCTTTTTATCTTCAACCCATAGCAGAGTGCTTAAAACAGAATAATGCATAATGGCTAGTTTATATATGGAATAGAGGAACTGATGTATGCATTTCCAAAAATGGATTTGAAATGAACAGCAATTTTCCAATGTGAGAATCATTCTTGAGAACAGGTTCAGAGCCTATTTATTCCTTTAAATTCTGAAGCCTTGGGAAAAAATTACAAAGTCTGATGGAAAAAATATATTAGTAGCTGAACCCTTTATTTTAAAAGAATGTCAAGTTTTCAGGGAGCATAAAAATACCCCTAAGAAAGACAAACCTCCTGTACTCTGGAATGTAGCAAGTTAGTTTCTTCCCACTAATCAGCATCAATACAGTAAAGGATATGTCAGCACTTTTGTAATGAGGCAGCTGTTCGTAAATAGCTACAACATGATTATATTAGCTTACATTGGAAAAATGTTCAAAACATCTATACTGTTAGAATCAGCTATTATTAACTTACAACACAGCATTAAATTAAGCATATGTGTGCACATTTAACACCTTCACACACAGTTTGGATATATATACCTGTGTTAATTTTTGCTTTTCTAGATATGAGATGTGGTTATATTAAAGCAGTCTTGCTGCAAATAAGGACTCTTAGATTTTTGCCACCCATAGGCTTGTGTGGTTAAACAGTGACAAAATAATAAGTATATTGACAGGAGAATAAGTGACTCCCAACCTCTCCCCGAACACACACCCAGATGAAGGCTTAGAGAATGGTCTGTATTTGGAATGGTTGCCGTATTCCATAGTCTGACCCTCAGCTTTTATGGTCTGACGTTTCAAGTTGCTATCTACATCCATTTCTAGTAAGCTGTCAGGTACTGGATCAGGCTTATCAAGATCACCAGAGAACAGTGCATACCCAAGAATGTAAATTAACTACTGGCTCTATCTTTCTAGGGGTTTGAGTTCTCGTTTCTCCTCAAGACACAACCTTCCTGAGCCATGTACCTGGAAATCCTAAATTTACTTGGTAAAATCCTTTCCCACCCATATATCAAAGAGAAGTTTCCCAAACAAAACAAAACTCTTGAGCCATATTCTCCTAGCTCTAAAAATTAAACTGTGCATTCTATCTCTGGCCCTTTACTTCAAACTTCTACTCTCTTTTCATCCATTCATCTTTTCACCTCCATCCTGAATCCTCCTTCTCTGCCTGGATCCTCCAACACAGTCATCCTGTGTCCTTCAAACACCAGGAGAGCTTCACACACAGTAGTTTGCCTGAAATTAACCCTCACCACCCCCTCTTCCCCACACCTGTGCCTGACATTAAATACTCTTCTGCTAGCAACTGTGAATCTGCTTTCCTTGTCTGGGAGTGGCTAACAGGATACAAAGTCTAAGTTAAGGGATGAGAATGGTATAAATACTTTCTGCCGCAAATATAATATAAATCTTTAATTATTAATATAAATTTGTCCTTGAGAGCCAATGTCTTTTTTCCTTCAAATGTTGTTAAATTTCCAATTCTAAGCCCTTTTGCTTGTTTATTTGAGATTCCACAGACTGTCTCCCTCTCTCAATAAGGCTTTTACTCTGCTAGGCTACAATACACTTTGGGGTTTTTCAGTGAGCAGAAACAACTGCTTCTGAGTCCTAGTTCCCCAAGGTTTAGATTCTAATCTCCTTATTTACATAGAGCATTTCCTATGTTTTTTCAACCTCACATTTAAAGTCATTTTTTTCCCATCACAGGGATTAATCTCATCCATGCTGGGTTCTTAGTTCCTGATAAATGTCTCCCTGTAAGACAAAGGGAAGACTGGGATGCTGGGCCCAGTCTGGGAGAGTGTTCCAGACAATTTGGCACAACCTGAATGTCCGTGAGCAGCCATTAATATAGAATAGAAGTGAAGGAGGCATCTGGTGAAAAAAGTGAAGTAATAAATCCAGCACATTGTCTAACAATAGAATCATTTCAAAGATTTAAGAAAAGAAGGTGAAAGCAGTTATGATTTGTTTTGGCTTAAATGATATCAAAGTTGATTTTCCAGCAGTTCATATTATCTGGCCAGAGAAATGTTTTGAAATATTGAACTCCCCTTCTAAAAAAGAGCTGATAATCCCCTGCAACATGCCAAAGTCTTATTAGGAGGTAAATACTTTTATTTTTTATTACTGTGTACTTCTGTGCATTCCATGAAGGGAAAGATGGAGACAAATACAACCAAGCCATAATTCAGAGCCAGATTACAGTAAGAAACATTATTCCATAAAGAATTATGTCCTGAACTATCATCATCTTTTACTTTGGGACCCAAAGTAGAGAACTAATAAAGAAGGAATAAAACCAGATAATACCATTTCTGCTTTTTTTTATTGCTGCAATTGAATAATTGAAGGTATTTTTTGTTTGTTTTTAAGAACACATTAATAAAGAATACTGAATTTACTCAAATGTGTATGTGGATTAGGAATTACTGCAACAGACAATCTACAAATGAGAGCCAGAATTTATCCCCAAAACTTTCTGCAAATAGGCCTAGCATATTCTGGCTTAACCATTTACTAACTTTCATAAATACACTTACTCTGTTGTATTACTGGTGTTCAAACCACGCTACTTTCCTCATCTCCTAAATTTTCTCATTTTCTGGATAACTGAGTTAACTTATTCACTTTGTTTTGGTGGTTTCCATAACATAGAATGAGTGTATAAACAATTTAAATATATTTTATAATGTGTTTATAACATATTTATATATGTTACACATAGCATGTTTTATGTTACATATGTTACAATATAAACATAAATGATATAAATATACATGCTGTCTGGCTTACACAAATTAAATTTTTATACTCACTTTTTGATTGCCATTGTGTTAGGTATCAGTTTTGAATGACATATACAAATCAACAGCGGTAAGTTTTTTAAATGATTGATTTTTCTATTATGTGGTTTGTTTTTCACATATAGGTACACAAAACATCTATAATATACATTTTAATATTCATAAAATAGATTCATAATTTAATCTTTTTAAGGTAAATCATAAAAAATGAGCATGAATTCTCCACTTAAAATCTTAGTCCAAAGAAATTGATTAAGCACATTTTGTGGAAATTTGTAATATTTGAAAATATGTCTTGTATTCCTATGACTGTAGACCTTGTATTTTATTTGCACAAACACAAATAAAATATGCTCATCTTTGAAAAAAAATAAGTAAAATTCTTCCCAAATGAATATTATTGGAGCATGTTATAACACAACTCCCAGACAAGGTGTATAATAGATAACATATGTAATACAAAAAGCAAAAGGTAAAGGCAGACTAAAAATAAACGAACAATAATAGCTGAACTTCAAGGACAAATACAAAACAAAAAACAAAACAAAAACAAAAGCAAAAAAAAAAAAAAAAAACCCAAAGCACAAACAGGACAAGAAAAAGGCAGAATACCAAATAAAAAAATTAGGCAAAAGAGTTCAACAGATAATTCTAAGAGAGGATATTTAAGTGCACAACAGGTAAATAGAAATATGCACAGTTTCACTAGTTATCAGGGAAATACAAATTAAAACTTCCATGCAAGACCGCTACACATCCACCAGAATGGATCAATGAAAAGATGAAAAAATACTGAGAGTTATTGAGAATATGAATCAACCTATGCCCTGCTATTGGGTTCTAAGTGGGTATCCACTTTGGAAAATGGTTTAGCAAAATCTACTAAGTGTAGATATATGTGTGCACATAGTGGCCTCGATCACCCATTCTAGATTATAGTCAAGAAAAATGTGTACTTATGTTCATCAAAAGGTACCCACCAGAATACATGTTATAAATATGTTCATAGTGTGGTAGGGTCCTCTCCCTTAGAAAAAAACAAACAAAAACAAACAAACCAACCAACCTTAAGGCACACCTGGCTATACGCGTACAAGTACATGACATCCCTCATGACTTTGTAACATGAGACCACTTTATCAGACCGCATGTTTGTGTGTTACCATATATGGGAGACAAAGAAATAGAAAATGTATAAAAATCTATTCCACATGGCATTCGAGACTCAGTTCTTCAGGTAGGAACCAAACTGAGCTGTGCCGGCAGGAATAAAGTTCCTGGAAAGAAAAGCCTCCTGGGGCGCCTGGGTGGCTTGGTCGGTTAAGCGTCCGACTTCGGCTCAGGTCACGATCTCATGGTCCGTGAGTTCGAGCCCCGCGTCGGGCTCTGTGCTGACAGCTCAGAGCCTGAAGCCTGTTTCAGATTCTGTGTCTCCCTCTCTCTGACCCTCCCCCGTTCATGCTCTGTCTCTCTCTGTCTCAAAAATAAATAAAAACGTTAAAAAAAAATTAAAAAAAAAAAAAAGAAAAGCCTCCGTGTCATGACTTTCTGTGTGAGAATCGTGCTACAATAGTACCCCAAAACTGAATACAATAGAATGGAGAGCCTGTGTTATATTCACCCAATGATATAGTATATAGAGTTAAGAATGAACAATCTACAACTGCATGAAACAATATGTATGAACTCTAACAAACATGTTATATGACAACATACAGAGAAAGTACATTATGTTATTTGTACAAAAGCAGGCAAAACTAAGTTATGTTATTCTTGAGTTTATCCTTGGCCAGACTTGGTGAGGCGAGAGCAATAGATCTGGAAGAGGATACAAGACAGGCATCTGGGAGCCTGGTCTTGATAAGGTATTTGGTCTGAATGTTTGGTTACATGATGGTGCTGAGTGTGTGAAAACTCATCAATTATTCACTTAGGATCAGTGACTTTTATAATAAGCATTAATTAACAAGTTTTAAAACTGTGCATTAGTTTGCTAGGGCTTCTATAACAAAGTAATGCAAACTGGGTGGCTTAAACTTATTTTCTCACAATTTTGGAGCTAAAGGTCCATGATCATGGTATTAGGAAGGGTTGATTTGTTTTTTGTTTTTGTTTTTGTTTTTTCCCCTGATGCCCCTCTCTATGGCTTGTACGTAGCCATCTTCTTCTCCCTGTGTCCTCATATGGTCTTTCCTCTATGTTGGTCGGGATCCAAGTCTTTTTTTTTCCCCTCAAGTCTTTTCTTATAAGAACATAAGTCAAAGTACTCTGGGCCTACTGTCATGACCTTGTTTGACCTCCATCACCTCTTTAGAGAACCTATCTCTAAATATAGGCACATTTGAGGTACTGGGGGTTAACACTTAAAACTTGAATTTTGGGGTGGCGTCATCTAGCCCACAACCATATATAATAAGAAAAATTTAAGCAAGGAAATAAAAAAGATGAGAGAAATGTTTTAAATGCATTAGACAATAGAAATTATGTCTTTTTTAAAAAATATATAATTTATTGTCAAATTGGCTAACATACAGTGTGTAAAGTATGTTCTTGGTTTTGGGGGCAGATTCCACAAAAGGCTGCTAGAACTGATACATGAATTCAGCAAAGAAAGTATGTTTTAATGATTAAAAACAAAAGCTGATTCTTTTAGAAAACTTCACAACTAAAAGGAAACTTCTAGAAAAACTGGTAAAAGGAAACAGAGAAAATAAGAAAGATACAGAAGAGGAAAAGGGCACATAAATACAGATAGAATAGATTTTAAAAATAATATCAATTTGTTAATTTAGATGAGTAGACAGGTTTTTTTTGGAAAAAAACATAGGGAATATGTATTTCAATGGTAAAATATGTAGAATAAAACTAGTGTTACATGGGTATTCATTATATAATAATAATAGTAATATTATTATTAATTTATTATTATTAGTAATATTAGTAATATTAGTAATATTATTAATTATTAATAATATTAATATTATTAATATAAGTAATATTATTACTTTTCTGCACGTTTAAGACTTCTTTAACTTTTAGAAAACCTCAGGTATTTCAAATTACAGCAATGTTTGCTATGGAAACAAAATTCCCAAGAATGGGTTGGTATTCCCACGTGCAGGACATCAATAGGTGAAAAGGAAAAAGAATCCTATGCTTTTTGTTTTCCATTGTAGTGAAGCAAAACATGACTCCACTAAAGTGATGGGAGCTTCAAGTCTCAGGCTAAAGTTGAAAAACAAAGGAAAGTTTAGGCTTTTTTGCATCTTGGCTTTCTTCCAGTTAACAAATTTTTGCTTCCTCAGCGGGGCAGTGTTTATAAAGACTCAAGATTTGCTTCAAGAGATTCTCTAGGGTCCTTTAATTCTTAACTGGTAACATAGTTTCTTTTGGTATTTTGTTTATTTAAGCATATATTTATCAATTACTACACTTTAAGTCTGTTTAACTAGGCTCTACTTTTTCTTTTAAGTGAGCCCTAATTTTATGCTTTTATTTATTTATTATCTCTACATTTACTGAACACAGCTTTACTGAACCTTTGCCATGTGTCGTGCACAGTGCTGGATGCTGTGTAACGAGTAAGCTAAATTCACCTGCTGCTGATCCTTAAGTAACTGAATGATTCTCACACTTTAGCACTGGAATCTCCTGGAGTCATTTTAGAACATGAATTGCTGGCCTACATCTTCTCAGTTTTTCATGTGGTAGATCTGTGGTCCTGAAATTTGTATTTGTAACAAGTGGCCAGATGACTTATACTGTTTTTAAATTTAAATCTTGTTTTACAAAGGTTAGTTTTAATAGTTCTTTTCTTTTTTAAAATATTCTATTATTTAAATAAATTCTTTTCCTCCTCCTTAAACTCAGTGTTTATTTTGTTTTTAAATTTCTTCCATCATGTCATCTCCCATTTTAAAACATATTGTTTCTCTTTTTGTTGCTTTCATGTCCTTGAAATGATCTCTTCAATGTCATCCTAGTATTCTTTATGTTAATTTCTGTTTCTCTGTTTTTAAACTTGCCAAAAACTTAAAGCCTTTTTCCCATACATTTTTGTTGTTTTTTTTTTAACATTTACTTATTTATTTTGTGAGAGAGAGAGCACATGTGCACAAGTGGGAAATGGGCAGAGAGGGAGAGAATCCCAAGTAGGCTTTGTGCTGTCACCACAGAGCCCAAGGTGGGACTGGATCTCACAAACCATGAGATCATGACCTGTGCTGCAATCAAGAACCGGATGCTCCACTGATGCTCCACTGACTGAGCCACCCAGGAGCCCCTTTCCCACACATTTTTAACTACCTGCTTTTATAAAAATATACAAGTGAGAGAGAGAGGTGTCACTCAAACTTTTAAGAGAGAAATATGGAGGCCTTCTCTGGACTGCCTACCCACCCCTCTCCACAATTACCCTTCCAGACCTCTTTGGCTTCCCATTACAGTTTCCACATTCCCATTATTGATGGCTCTCCAAAGAACAACAGGCTCAAAGAATCAGTCACAATTTGTAACATAAACCTTACCATGCCAAAGAACATTTTGATTTGCTGAACCAATATTGCTTTCTATGTCATCCTGTTTTGACATCCTATGAAGCGGATGTCCTAATATCCGTTATCTTTAAATAAGGCAATCAAAGAACTAGAAACAAATACACAAATTACATGACAAGGATCAAAATATGCTGCTCGTGGAAGCTTAGATCCAGAGATTAGCATAATATCCTGATTTAACTCTCATGAGAAATACTTTGATGTAGAACTTCACTGAAGAAGATACCTAACAGAAGCCTGCTTCTCACCAACAAAAATACAACAGCACTTAAATTAGCTAAATAAACAATAATTTAATATTTTATTAGATTATCACTTTGGTTTCTGACCTGTAAACTAAGCAGTGCTCACTTTTGGAGAAGCACACGATGCTGCCAGTAAGTTTGTGCCCACCATTGCAATACTCCTCTGGCCTGTGCCAACCACCGTGGCCATTCCTAGTGGATGTCAAGTAAACAGACCCACGTAGTGTTTACAAAGCACTTTAGGTAAATTGGTGTGCAATCACTTTAAATGAACATTTTAAGGTCTGTACTGTAAATAGTCCAACTCAAAGCAATTGTAACTATTTTTATGCTGGCTATTTCTTTTTATAGTTGGTTAATTAAAACCTTCTGCTGACGATGGCTTTGAACTACTCATGAAAATCCTTTTCTGGGCTCAAAACAGAAAGGAACATCTGAGCAAAAGCCCGGAATTACTCATTCTTCAAGGGCAATCTATACTTGCTTTTTATAAACCATTCTGCCATGTGTTTCTTTCTTTTTTTTTATTTGTCAATCCTATCAGTTAAGAATTTTGTTCTTTGTTTTTACAAACTGATTTGATTAAATTTTATAATATAATCCAATTTAATAAAACGGTAATGTACAAAATTTTAGTCTCAATTTTTTTTCTTCACTCATGACCTATTTTGGAAAATAACAAAAAAATAAAAAAAACCAAAAACCCATATAACAGCAACAAAAACAGACAAAAAAAACCCCTTAGTTTAAATTTCCCTGTCCCTCCTTTCCTCTTTCTATTCTTCTCTACCTTCTTTCCTTTCTTCTGGAGTAAAGTCTGCAAGACTGTTACACAAACAAACAAACAAATAAATAAATATTAAACATAAATTTCATTACAAAATTTATCAACTCAATAATTTTGTGTCTACTCTTGCTCTATGCACTTAGTAAAAAGCTTTTTCCCCCTCTAATTGTGGAGAAAAACCCACACCACCTACATTTACTTTCTCAATATTTTAAAATGTTCAGTGATGTTAACTGTATCCACATTGTTTTATGAGATAACCAGAATTTTCTGTTCTTGCCAATCTGAAACTCTATATCCATTAATCAACAACACCCCATTTCTTCTTTCCCCAGCCCCTTGAAACAACTATTCCACTCTGTTTCTATGAATTTGGCTACTTTAGATACCTTAAAAAAGTGGAATCATACAGTGTTTGTCTTTTTGTAACTGGCTTATTTCACTTAGGATAATGTCTTCAAGGTTCATCTATGTTGTAGCAAGTGACAGGATCTTCTTTTTAAAGCCTTATGAATAATATTCCACTCAATGAATATACCACATTTTTTATCTATTCATCTGCAAGTGGACACTTAGGTTGCCTCCAATTTTTAGCTATTGTGACTAATACTACAGTAGTTACAGGTGTGCCTATAGGTGTGCAAGTACCTCTTCAAGATCCTGGTTCCAATTCTTTGAGATGAAATTAGTAAATCATGTAATAATTCTGTTTTTAATTGTTTGAGGAACTATCCAACTGCTTTTCATAGAGGCTACACCATTTTACCTTCTCATCAATAGTGCATCCAGTTTTTCCACATCTTCACCAACACTTGTTAATTTCTGTTATTTTGATGACAGTCATTTTAATGGATGTGAGATGATTTCTGATTGTGGTTCTGATTTGCATTTCTCTAGGGAATACTAATGTTGAGCATCCTCCCATATGTGTGTTGCTCATTTGTGTATCTCCTTTAGAGAAATGTCTGTTGAAGTCCTTTGTCTATTTTTTAATGGGGTTGTTTTGTTGTTGGTTTTGTTGAGTTGTAGAAGTTGTTTATATATTTTGGAAATTAACACTCTAACAGATATATAACTTGCAAATATTTTCTCCATGCCATATGGTGCATTGTCACTTGGTTGTTCTTCTAATATACAAAAGTTTTACATAACCCCATTTGTCTTTTTGACTTTTGTTGCCTGTGCTCTTGGTGTCATATTCAAGAAATCATTGTCAAATCCAGTATCAGGAAGATTTTCCCATGTTTTCTTCTGAATGTTACATAGTTTTATGCCATACATATAGGTCCTTTAATCCATTTTGAGTTAATTTTTGTGTATTCTGTAAGAGTCCAATTTCATTCTTTTCAATGTGGAAATCCAGTTTTCCCAATACCATTTATTGAAGAAATGTTCTTTCCCCATTTTGTGATCTTGGGACCCTTTATAGGTATCATTTGACAATATGCACAAAGGTTTATTTATGGACTCCCTATTCTATTCCCCTGGATTTTATGTCTATCTTTATGTCAGTACCACACTGTTTTAATTATTATAAATTTACAATGTGTTTTGAAACAAGGAAGCATAAGGCCTCCTTTTTTTTTTTTCCTTTTTCCAGGTTGTTTTGGCTATTCAAGGCCTCAAGTCTTAATTCCTGCAAGTCTGTAGATGCTCCTGTGCTTACTTGGGTCCAAGGAGAAAAGACATCTAATCTTCTCTGATATCATCAATGGTTTATTCTAAGTCTACAACAGATGATAGAGAGTTCATCACTACATGTAATGTCTAAAGCACAGTGTTTGGTATAAATTAGATAACTGCATCAGATACTATGGATGATTAAACTCTAGCCTCTTGGGTAGCAGTTCTCTAGGTTAAGATGGTTGCCTGGAAAAGGCTCCTGGCAGACCATTAAAGAGATTTGGAGTCAAAATTCCTTCATTTGTCTAGCTCTTTCTACATTGTAGCAAACTTTCCCAAAAGTGACAGTCTTGGGATAAGATCCAGTGCCTCACAAGATGGTTAATGAGGAGGAGCTGTGGACTGCAGTAGATAAGGCCGCCCTGTGCTTAAATTACACTGTTCTTGTGAGACAAGGCTGTGCTTGAGTGGCAGTGGCAGGTACACTATTTCTGATAGAAAACAAAGATGCTCTTTCAAGGAGTAGAAAGGCTGTGTCAAGACCTATTTCACTATTGACTGCCTCTTAGTCTTCAACCCAGTCTTTTCTCTTTCCTTCCATCCTGATTCAGGGCTAGGGATAGCCTCTTGGTCCCTTTTTATTTTTAATTGTAACTACATTTCAAAATTTTATTGCCTTTCTCTAACAGTGACCTTGATTAGAGCCTCCATAACCACTGTGATAGAATATTTAACTGTAGATCTCACCAGGAAATTATCAGGGATTGGAAGAGTAAATGGGTCATTAGTCCTGCACTCACAGAAGAGCTCTGAATCCCTAGATCTTTAATTCTCTCTTTCCAGAACTCAAGAGCAACTATTACCCTTAGTATCGACTATATAGTAAAACTTGTAAACAAATTTATTTTTAAAATATACACCCATTAGGTTCTATCTAATAAATATTCAAGCTTATTTTGAATTATATTAAATATTTGTTGGCATTTAATGCCATGGCATTAAAACTACATTTTTAAATCAGAATCTTCACCATATCAGAAGGGCACATGGGTCTCCCTTAATCTGAGTTTTTCTCACTAGCACCTTCAAAAACAGAAATACATTTCTTCATGCTAATTTATTCTACTTTGAATATAAAAGTAATAATTACATTGGGACTACAGTAACCAAATGAAATGTATCACTGATAAATAAATAATGTGCATGTGCACAGAATTTTTGTCTGCCTTTGAAACTAATTATCTTATTTATTTATTTCTCATAGCAAACTGGCTTAATTTTACTACAAACAGGAAGTCACCGTAACCATGACCTCAGTAACTATATAACTCATTAACTCAATAACTATAGCACAAAAATTCAAATTTGTAATAAGTATGATTGTCAAGTTTTATTAAATTATTTCTTGATAGCAGAAGAATAGGCCCCTACAAATAATCTACTCATCATAAGTAAATGTAAGAATGAACCATTATTGCCATCAAATGGGTTTATCATGTTTGTGACTAGGCAAGACTGCTCTTAGAAAATCTTCAGGGAGTCAGCAGCTATTCCCATATCATTTCTCATTTACCAGAATGTGTATGGCAGGTTTCACATGACAATTCACATGACACATTATAAATGTGTTTAGCCAAATGTTACTAAGCTTTCATCAAAGTGAAGGTCTATGCTCAAAGAGTAGCTTTTCAGCTGCTCACATATGGCATGAATTCATAGTCTCCACCAAATCCAAAATGGACCTTGAAGGAGACACAAGAGTAAATGTCAAAGATCTTTGGATTCATGCCAAGCTTGGTTGCCCTCCTTGACCTTTGAAGATTGAAATCAGTCTGAATTCTAAGGGGAAATTTTTTTTTTACAAGATTATCCTTTTCAACTTGGCTTACGTTGAGAAGGGGATTATTACTTCCTTGAAGACAAAAACTTGCCAGCTGCCAACACTGGTTTTTTACAACCCTGAGTAAAAAGTCAAAAAAGTTGCTAGAGAATTCAGGGGAAGGGATGCTATTTCCTGCTTAGCTTCTGAGAACAAAGGTATCCAGCCACACAGGGTAATGACAGATGTAATAAGAAAGGACAAAAGCTCTTTGTATATTTAAACAGATAATTTAAAATGTTTCAGAAAAAGGGAGAGTAGACAACGCTGTATTGACCCCTAAATTGTCCAGTCAATTAGACAACTCTTTCAGAGAGGCATCTTAGGGGACATGGGGAATACAACATCATGTCCCACGAAGTTTAATATATTCATATAATTTAAATATCATAACAACCACTAAAAATAGGTTTTTTAACTATACTCATTTTGGAGGTATCCAAACTAAGGCTTAAGGGGTGGGGTCAGGTGGAAGGCCCATCTGCTGTTCTATCAGGAATAAGCAGCTAGACCAACATTTGAACCCTGCTCTATATAGGTCTAAAAACATTCTCTTCTGACTCTACCAGAGATTCTAATTTGATACTCTAAGGGCCAGAAATGGTCCACAGACTGTTTTGTTTGGCCTGCATAATGATTTGGAACACTTTAAAATTATATGCTGAACGTAAAAAGAAAGAAAGAGAAAGAGAGAAAGAGAGAGAGACAGAGAAAGAAAGAAAGAAAGAAAGAAAGAAAGAAAGAAAGAAAGAAAGAAAGAAAGAAAGAAAGAGAAAGAAAGAAAGAAAGAAAGAAAAAGGAAATTTTACATAAAAACTGAAAAAGATGGCATTTCTCCTTGTGAACAACTGACTGAAACTCAACAGTGGCTGTATTCCTTAGATGGGGCATGGCTTTACCACAGGTACCCCAATTCCTTTTACATCTCTGTCACTGGTGTTTAGACATTTATGTTGCAGTGTTTTTTTACTTATTGTCATGGACTGAATTGTGCCCCTTCCCAAATTCCTATACTGAATCCTAATCTCCAAAGTAACTGTATTTGTAGACAGGGCCTTTAATAAGGTAATTACAGTTAAATGAGATCAGAGAGTGAGGCTCTAATCTGGTAAGACTAATGTCCTTATAAAAAGAGTAAACACCAGAGACATCTCTCTCTGCACTGTACGGAGAGGCCAGGTAAATACTAGCAAGAAGAAGTCTGCTGCAACTCAGAAAGAAAGATGTCACCAGAAACCACCTCTGTTTATACCTTGATCTTAAACCTCCAGCCCCCTCGACTGTAAGAAAATAAATGTTTGTTGCTTAAGCTACATCTTCTGTGGTATGTTGTTAAGACAGGGTGATCAAACTATTCACTCATACTCAACTATCTTCATTTATTTTATTTCTGTTACATGTCTGGTCCCTTTACCTGTGTTTGTTATATGACGGTTTTTTACCCTGCCATAGAGAAAATACCCTGAGTTATACTAATTTTAATATTCTCACTTGAAGCTGATATTCGTCATAGTATTCTAAAATTTTGGAGGGTCAACGTACAGATTTATTTGAAAATGATAGTGTGTAAGATTTTGATGTGAAATATCCTGGGTAAGGACATCTTAAGCAATATGTTTAAAGACTTATTCCCAGAGGAGAAAAATTTTGACAAAATTTTTGACATATTTATGGAAAAGTGTCCTCAAGATATTTGGGAGAATGCTCATTATAGTGATTAAGCAGAAATAGTGGCTTAAACGTTTCTACAAATTATGAATTATTTACAAGGGGCATGTACCATTTTTACATGATTCATATGTTATTATATATGTATACACACATATATGTAGAAAGGATGGAGAGAATGGAAAATAGATCAAATATATTTCCAGCTAGAATTTAATATTCACAAGACCACAAACTATTTATGACCTTTTTACCTCTGTAGCTCCAGGGCCTTCACAATGTATGTGCTCAACAAATACTTATGAAGAAAGTAAGTGGATATTCCACACCCGGCATAGCTCAAAGGAAGTAGACTAAATCCAAGAGATCTGGTTTCATTCCCAATTCCTTCAATAACTGCAATGTTACATAACTCCCTAAACTTAGCCAAGATTTATTTTTACTTTAAGTTAGTTAAATGAAAGGATTAAATTCCCATTTTGCCTATGGACACGAACACTCTTAATTAAGATCCCAGGACAGAAATTAATTTAAACACTTGTAAATGGGGTTATTCTAGTAAATAAGAAGCTTGTACTTCAAACCGTGGGTAACAGTCCTCTGAGCCAAGAAAGTGATGTATTCTGTCACCTATCCTTTCAATACATGTAATGGCAACAGGATGAAAAGGAATTAATGTAATATGGGTTTGTATATAGGAAACATTTGTTCCAATCCATGGAAAATAATTTTTACTATGTGATAATTTAAAAAATCTTTTAGAAGTTTCACCCTTTGCTAAATGTCAAAGGAAAACTTACAAATAAATGAAGGTATTGTTAGTAGGCTCTGATTTTGAAAAACATTTTAAGGGAATGATTAAGGGTCATTTTTTAATACTAGGTGAAAAGTGATGAATAACTACTGCAGTGCCTTCTACGTAATCTTAAAGAGTTAGCACAGTTGTAGAAGCATCCAATTTACTCTCTGAAAGCAGCTGTATAGTAGAGCAATTAAATTTGTTTAGTTTACCAACACATTTTTGATAATATTATACCAAAGTAATCACAGTAATGTATGTGTGCAGTAAGTTAATGTATTTGCCATGATTTCAATTTTTTTTGTAATTGCATAGAAATTACCCACCTTCCTTTATTCATACCCGATCCTTTTTTTTTCCACATGCTATCTTTCGACAGAAATAGTTTTTTTAAACAGTAATTATATTGAATAATTAATAACAGTAGTAACCATGTTTAGGAAGCAAAAATAAAATGAAAAGCCCATTCATTTCACTAACCTCTTGACATTAGAAGAATTCCATCATGTCTGAAAGAAATGTTTGACAAGAGATGGGACTTCCAAAATTTAGAGGTCATAAGAAAATTCTGGGAATATTTTTTAAGAATAAAAAACACAGGGATCTCCAAACATGTAAATCTATACAAAACATTAAAATTACACTTCATGAATTTACACTACATCTGGCATATGGGCTCTAATGTTTCTGAAAATTAGTAACACCATATATTTCAATCATAATTATATGACAGTAGATTATTTTTAGCCTCCTCTCTACCAATGAACACCATACTCAGCCCACTTCCAAATTTTACTGAATAGCCAGAAGAGTGATATAACTCATAGCTAGACACTGAAAGAAGATGTGTTTGTGTGGGTTTATTTTTATGTGTATATCTACAAACTAGTGGGTACTTGCTTGTATTATTACATTGCACTGAAAAGATGGAGTTTTGTTTTCATTGTTTGAACTGTCCATCAGTCTTCTTCTAGTATGAAACTCCACTTATTGTCATTAAAATCATACAATAAATATTCAACACATTTTTATTCATCACTTACTATGTGCCAGATTATTTTTGCTGCATGCTCAAGATTAATAAATAAAAAAGACATGACCTCTGCCCTGTGAAACTTGCCCTCTAGTGGGAAAGACAACAATGAGGTGTTATCAGTATGATGAGTATTAAAAGATAAATGAGCAAGAGAGTAGTGGGGTGCTATGGGAATGTACAGTAAGTCAGTTTAACTTACTTTAGAGAGTCAGGGAGGACCTTAAGGAAGAATATGTTTAAGATGAGACTTGAACAATTAGTAACATTGAGGCATGCCTGGGTGGCTCAGTCAGTTAAGCATCCAACTTAAGCTCAGGTCATGATCTCACTCACAGTTTGTGGATTCGAGCCCTGTGTCAGCTCTGTGCTGACAGCTCAGAGCCTTGAGCCTGCTTCAGATTTTGTGTCTCCCTTTCTCTCTGCCCCTCTCCCACTCATGCTCTGTCTTTCTGTGTCTCTCAAAAATGAATAAACATTTAAAAAACCCTTAAGTATTAGTAACATTGAACCAGACAAGGATGGGGAAGGAGCATTTTGGACAGAATGGAAAGCCCAGCTCCTCAAGAAGCCCTGGAGGGTAGAGATCCTTGAGCAAAAGGTGACAAAGAAAAATGAGGGGAGAGATAAGAGGAACTTTGCAGTGTGTAAAAGATAAGAGCAGCCCTTCCCAAAAGTAATCTATGATCTATTTATGAGAATGTATCACACATGCAAAGCATAAAAAACACATGTGTAAGTCAAGATGATAAGGAGTAAAATTAATAGAATTGCACACTATAGACTGTATAGAGTCTGACACAAATACTTAGAGGATTTTGGAAATATCTTCTATTTCAAAACCTTTGCAATAATAAAATTATCTGTAATAACTGGATTTATCTCCCTCATTTTAACTTCTATAGAAATAGAAAGTATGTTAGGTAAAAGACTTTTGAAGGGTTTGAAAAACTAAGAGAAAATACAAGCTTGTGACAAAAAAACTAAAATAAAACATATACTATGAACAAGTGTAAATAGGAGTTAGCATCAAAAATAAAAGACTGAAGAGTTACTTGAGATTTCAATTTTTCAAATAATTATTTAAAAATCAGGATTCAAAGAACTATTTATGTTTACTGAAGACAGTTGAGGAAAGAGCCATTTTAGGTCATAAGTAGTTTCTTGAGAATGGATCATCTTATATTAATCTACAAATTTTTCGTTCTTAGAGGCTTAAGTCAAATTAATGTAATATTTTATTCATGCAACTTCCTGCGTGTAGAGTGTTAATGTATCTTCTTATTTTCCTGTCTGAGGTCCTCAACCCTAAGTTAACTGTAAGTCAAATACGTACACACACACACACACACACACACACACACACACACACACATTACCCTCTTAATCATGTCAAATTGCATTGTAGTAAGATTCTACACCACAATGTGAGATTATTCTATGCTACTGTGATTTCTGAAGGGGGAGTAATTGGATAGTCTGAAATGTTTGAACAATTCAGTCTCTTTCTTCATCAGAGAGAAAACACGTAAGCCAAGTGGTCAGGTGGGAGTTTATCAGAAGACCAGTTTCTGGTGGATAGCTCACTTTAGTTCAATAATAATCAGACTTTTTCTTTTACATATTTCTACTGAACTACAGATGATAGAAGTTTGGATTTTTTCCCAGAAATGACTTTGAGAGCAAAAGCAGAAGAAGCAACCATGGTTTTGTTCTGCTTAAGCTTGACCCCATCTCAGCTTTTGTAAATACTGAAAGGATGAGCCAAATCAGAAAATTCTGTGCTATTTAAAGTTTGGCCAATGATTCACAAATGCCTGATGAGGGCTTTTTCTTACCAAACCTGGCCACTGTCCAGAACCCACAGGAAAATGTTGAGAGGCTGTGATTCCTTTCTGTGCCTAGCAACCAAAGTCAAAAAGGTGAGGAGAGCTTCAGAAATGTTTTGATGTGTTAAGAACCAAGCAACCTTGCAGGTGTACTGCATCTACAAAGATGATTTTCCCCTTGTTAGGTCCAAGTCTTCCCATCTTTTGGCTGTAGCAATAGCACTAAACAGATTTGAAAAAAAAAAAAATAGAACATCTATTTGTTTACAAGTACTCCCAAATACTGCATAACCATTGACACTAAGGTTAGAAATAGTAACAGTGGACTGTACAGACCCTTTCTCTTGGCATTATTTCAATGCAGTCTTCTATATCTCATCAGTTAGTGCTGATCATTGCTTTAATATTGCAAAAGGGATGTCTCAAAACACTTTCCATAATGGGAATCACACTAAAAGAGCAACCTTTCTACATACTAAGTACTTTTTCCCTGGAAAAGGAGGCTGAAACATGGTTTTGCAATGCAACATTCCAATAGATGGAAAGTACTCTGATAAGCCAGCTAAATTGATTTTAGGATGGGCATTTACTGGGGAAAAAAAAAGGTTTAATTTGGTCTGATTTTAAAAGATTCCAAGTTTTTGTTTTCCATAGGAAACAGGGGAGGACTTAGATGCATAATCAAAATTTTATTGCGTAAATCTTATGAAGCAAATGCTATTGGTTCCCTGCTCATCTCTTCAGCCGCCTCCAAATGTCACACAGAGACAATATCTTGTTATCTGGATTCAATAACATTATTTCTCACAAAATAGGCCACACATGCCAAAAAGTTATGCACTCAAACAACCCTCACAGAGTGAGGGAGGTAATCTTGAATATAAATTAATCATCCCTAATTGAGATAATTTTGAGATGTCTTCCACACATCTGTCAGAGGCTTCAGAGAAGATTGACGATGAGCTGCCCACTCAATAACACACTTTTCATTAGCTTTCCTGACACTCTTAACAATGCTTTCTGAGAGCTCCTTCCAGTAAGTGACTCACAACCAGACTGTTTCACTAGGGTCTGACTTTGGAGGAAACCAAACCAATACACCACCAGGATTGTTAAATATAGGCCATAATCTCATGGTATTTCCAAGTTAATATTCTGGAACAGTATTACTAACATTAAGAAATCTGTAGGAATTTTTTCTTTTTTAAATCTTAATTGCTCAGACAAAAACTTACCTAAGATACACTCTGTTGTCTTCATTGGGTTTGGCTAACTGAGGACAAGATTTACCTTAAAGCAAAACATTGTGTCCAAGGACAACAAACAGTCCATCACCTCCTGTTGTGAGGCCTAAATCTTGTTTTGTTTTCCTTTTTGTTCTAGTTGTTTCTCCAATTACACCTATGCAGACTGACATACAAGTACAGAAAAGAAATGTCAGGAATGAGTCTGAAAAGATAGGAAAAGTCCAATGATAACTGAAAATATGAGTATAAGATCACTAACAGTGAAGATGTGAGGTAGGTATTACAGAAAGAGTCTGTAAGCAACCTTCACCTATGTGAGATAATAGAAGTTCATTATAAGGAGTATTAGTTCAAATACAACAGAAATGGTAGGTGAAAAGAAAAAAGGCAACCTGAGAGTCATCAACACAAATGTCTTTAAATTTTGAGTCCATGTGATAAAAGTTTGTTTGGCCTTCAGGATTCAGTTCTGTAATTACACTATGTAACTTTAAAGTTTTACATTAGAAAGATTTTGCTAAGGTTTAAATTTTGAGTATAGGTCAGCAGTTAAAGGATACAGAAATGAGACCACATTCTAAAGGGATAGTTTATATTTTTGAAGCGGCTAGGAAAATTATTTCACATGATGTGAGACAACAGAGTTCTAAAAACTTGTTCTCATGACCTGCGTTGCCAACTACATTTACATATGTACATATGGACGTGTGTATGTATGTATGTTTGTATGTATGTATTTGCATTTCTAGAAAACTGGTTGTCAGAGAAGGAATAGGAAATGTAATCATGAAATGCAAAATCTGAAACATTTTAAAAACATATTTGTTTTTAACATATTTATTTAAAACCTAAGTGAAACATATTTCATAATTCCCTAAATAAATATCCAATGTTGCAAAATTCTACTTTCCTGATATAAGACACTGAACACACCCTCATCACTTTAATTAAGTTGCAAGGTACCTGCTAATACCATACGTGCCATAACATGCCCAGGAAGAAAATACTGAAAAGACTATCAGTGGTTTCATTAATTGTTAACCATCTGTGCTGCCAAATAATGTAAAAATTCAGATCTGTTCACGACAGAGAAAGTTGCTTCATTTCAGGAAAAGCTGCTTATTAAGGGATATTCTTGCTTTTCAGTTCCTCCCATTGGAAATTCTTAAAAACCCTATCAATAAAAATACTGAAAGTTAAGAGTTATAGGAATAGTGGAATGCAATACTTATTTCATATTTCCTCACATATCCAACATCCAATTACACAGTTGAGGATTGTGTCATTTCATAAAATGAGTTACAGTGGTTCACAGGGTATGTAAATCATCTGTGTGCAGCTGATTGGAAGAGTCGCCCGACACTGTGCATTCTCACAGGTACTTGTGCTTGTTATAGCTTCCCTACCCATTTCCACAAGCTGTCTTACAAAATCATTATGGTGGTTAAGGTTACAGCATGCAGACTTCCAATTTTCCCACATACCAGATTTCTGGGATTTCAGTGATCCTCCCCTCCCTGTGTAAAATCCTTCCTCAGTATCTTGCACACTGCCAGAAGTTCAAGAAATTGAAAAACCTGTCTTACTTCATTCAAGTCTGGAATAAGCTAAATTGCGTCAGTCCCAGAATAGGTCTAAATTTACAACGATGGAAGCCAGGTAACTCTGCTGATCTATCATTCTGATCTGGCATATATGATTATCTCATCTCCCAGATACAATTGCATTTGTTCATCATCTTCACCAGATAATGTTACAACTTTCTGACATGCCTCTTGCTGTGCTTCTTCCCTCTGTCACCATGGTACCAACTCTTCCTCATCCTCTAGTGTTCAGCATAAGTAATTCTTCCTACAAGTGTCTTAAATGATTAGATATTTAATCCAATTGCACCAAGGTACAATGCTGATCTCAACTTAGGGTCCTCTATTCCTTCCCTGCCTTAATATCCAGACCCATTGTCCTTCTGACTCTAAATTTAAAATATATCTAAAACATACTCATCCATTCTTCTATCTCCATCCCCCAAGCTACCATCATTTCTCACCAGGACTATGTCCAATGTTCTCCATTTTCTCTTTTTGTGGTTCTACAGTCCACTCTCCACATAACAAACAATGAGTTTTAAATATATATGAATAATATTAGAAGATTTTGCTAAGTATCACCCCACAATGGCTCCCTCCTGAACTTAGGAAAAACAAAAACAAAAACAAGTCCCCTGCTGTAATCTACCATACTGTACATGAATGATCTCTCCCCTACCTTATAATTTCAAATGTCTCACATTTACTTTATTTTAATCATGTTTCTATTTTAATCACCATATCACTATTTTCTAAGCATCCTAAAGTTGTTTTTCCAGTGATTACTTTGTCTAAATATTCCTCCAACTGAAATGTTATTTCCACAAATCTTTGGTTGTTTTCCTTATGTTATTCAGGTCTTAGTTTGAATGTTACCTCTCCAGAAAGGTATCGGATTTCACCATCAAATTCAGCCACTCAGTATTGCTCAATCACCTGACATACACTATTTACACTATTTTATAATGGCTGATACTATAAAAAATTATTTATTAAATAATTATCCATAGTGATGCTGCTGACAGTGTGAACAACCTTCAGGTCTACTCTTAGCACATGGAGTAGTTTTGACCCATAAGAGCTTTCTGTAAATACTTGTTGAATGAATAAAGAGATGATTTGATGAATAAGTGGCATTTATTATAATACCATACATATATACACACAACTATATATGATATACATATATATAAAATAACTAACCATAATAGGTACTCAACAAATACACTGTGAATGAAAATATCTGCTTCAGTCTATTTAGTTTATTGCAAGGATTATAGTACATCTATTTCCCTTTCACCTATAGCAGATAATTAAATATGTCTCTTTTGAATGCCCATATATGAGGTGGAAATAAATGTCAAGAGGAGATGCCTTGCTGAGAATTTATGCTGACCAAGAATATGTCACTAGTAAAGGCATGCCTGTAAAAATATAAAAGTTTTGGGGTGCCAGGGTGGCTCAGTTGGTCAAGCCTCCACCTCAGTTTCAACTCAGATTATGATCTCACAGTTTCATGAGTTCGAGCCCTGCATCAGGCTCTGTGTTCAGGGTGCAAAGCCTACTTGGAATTCTCTCTCTCTCTCTCTCTCTCTCTCTCTCTTTCTACCCTTCCCCGATTCACGCTGTCTCTGTCTCTCTCAAATAAATATACTTAAAAAATCTTTTTAATATAAAAGTTTTTACACAAATATTAAGCTAAAGGATATTGGCCTATGAAAAAGAATTTAGAAGTATTCTCTATATTTAGGAATATTATTGAAATGAACAACTTTAAAGAAGGATTTAAATATGCAGTGGAATGGTTACCACTGAAAAGTAACTTGGCAAGATGGAAGACAGAGCCAAGGAAAAAAATCAGTAAAGATGCAATTTGGAGAACTAAAGGTTTACAGTATAATATGATTTCTATTTTAAAAACTTACAAGTAAATTATAGTAAATGCTAAGGTAAGCATAATTCTAGAAAATTATAGTAAATATAAAAGAAGCTGAGGGAAACAAAATGTCTGAGGTTCGCCTTTTAAATTTCCAAGAGTGGCTCCTTCTGGTAAAAGAAGTAAGGTTGGACAATGGTCAAGAAATAGGGTTTGGAGCATTTTACTGTTCCACATAAAAAATATATTCATACTACTTGTGAAATTGTAAAAATAAAATATTAAGAGGGATATGTGCACCGAGGCCTACAGATCTGGGAAGGGAATGTTTGTAAAATTGGTCAACAGGAACTGATGATGCAGTAACTATTATTTCTTTTTGTCAGTACAGGTGAGATTTCTAGATTATGACCCCTGCTTTTAATAAAAAAAAAAAGCCAAAGTCAATGCACCATATTAAGACTGGCCACACATTACTGGAGAAACTGAAAAAACAGACAAACAATTCTTCAGAAACCATTCTGAAACTCTTTCAATAGATCCACCTCTCTAATCCATTTACAAGATACTTCTAGTTTGTTTCATGTCTAATGAGACCCTGCCACTCTGAAGATTTAATAGCAGATTTAGATCATGGGGTAGTTGTGAGTAGATATTATTTTTGGCCACTATCCGTGCTCTGCAGAAAGTTTATGATACAGGGTTAGGGCAATTCCATCATTTGCTAAGTCAGACTGTTCTCATAGGTACATGGTCCATGGGAATGAACCCACTGTTTCTACTCCATTACCAAGCAAGTCAGTCCAAGAAACAAAAATCGGGGCTAGCAGTAGATAAGGATACCCAATTAAAGACTTCTTTACAAAGCCAGATTATAGAAAAAGGCTCAAAATGCTACTAGTTTAGTAGATCCGACTTCAAGTAGGTAGCAGCAGATATAAACGCCTCCTGAAGGAAAGCATCTTCAGTTTATGTACCCAGAATTCTCACAAATTAAGAAGAAAAAGCAAAGTAAATCAAAAACAAAATCAATATTCTTATATTACAGAAAAGATTAAAAATATAGACAAGCAAAAGATACATGAAATTTAACTGTTAAGCCCACTATTCAGAAATAATCCATACCTCCATTGGGAGTTACTTCCTTTACTATTTATTTTTCTATGATTATTTACATGTATATTTTTTTACTTCCAAATGTGGAAACATAATATGCTTACTAAGCTTTAATCCCCTTTTTATGTAATAAGTCATTAAGATATATTTTCTACACAATTATTTTAAGCTTAATCTTTTCAACAATGAGATGTTTCCAAACGTTATAGAACACAAAGCTTAAGTGTTTGATGAATTTTGACAATTACCCATGTCATGTGAAAGTAAGAAAAATAATATTTCCATCACTCCAGAAATTTACTTCATGACTTTCTCCATTCAATCCCAACTTATCACAGGTAACCACTTTCTGATTTCTACTACTAGGTTAATTTTGCTCATAGTTGGACTTCAAATAAGTTAGATTATGCAATGTTTATTCTTTTGCCCAACATAGTACTTTTTAAGATTCATACATGTTTCTAGAGTGTTTTAGTTCATTCCTCTTTAATTTTGAAATTTCATGAATTGCTTGTACAAATATTCCTATACAAGTCATTTTGTGGACTTAAATTTTTATAACATTTTGCCATTATCTAGGAGTGGAATTCTGGGGCATAGGACAGATGAACAATTAACTTTCTACAAAACAAACAGTTTTTCAAATTGCTAGTGCCATTTTATATTCTCATTAGCCATGTATGAAAATGTTCACTTGCTCCAAAATATTGCCAATTAGTATGGCCAAGGAATGGAATCTGTGATATTTTCATTATTTTTTACTTATTCACTCTCCTGGATATAAAACTGTATATCATTATAGTTCTAATTTCTATTATCCTCATGACTAAGAATTTTCAGCACATATAACCCATTTATTGACTATTTTTATATTTTCTTCTGTGAGGTGTCCAATTTTTCTTCATCCACTTTGTAATGATCCAGTTGTCTTTTTATTTTAACTTGAACACCACTTTTTATTTTGACTTGAACATATATTTCCCTTGTGAAATATATGTATTGCAAAAACATTCCCTAGCCTGGCACTTGCCTATTTATTTTTTTTAAAGTTTTCTTTAATGGGAAGAATTTTAAGTTTAGATGAAATCCAATTTATCTATTCTTTATGGTTAGTGCATGTTTGTCCTCTCTATAAGATCTGTACTACAAGTTGCAAGAAGATTCTTCCATGCTATCTTCTAGAAGTGTTATTGTTCTAGCTTTTATGTTGAGGTCTAAAATTATCTTTAATTTTTGTTGACACTTTGTACTTATTTTGTTGCTGTTGTTGTTTTTATTTTTATGAATATGTAGTTGTTGTGACATGATTTATTAAAAAATTTTCCCACTGAATTTACTGGCATCTTTGTAAAATATTATTTTATAATATTATATCTGTCAAGATTCTTTATTATATTTTATTGATGTATTAATCGATTTTAATATCAATTCCACATTGTTCTCATTATCCTAGATGTAGATCCCAAAGTTAGATTTGGGGGTGCTATGATAGAATTCCATTGACTGGGTGGCTAAAACAACCTTATTTATTACTCCCAGTTTTAGAGGCTCAAGGATTGATCAGGTCAAGGTGCCAGGACGGCCAAGTTCTTGGTAAAGTGTCTCTTCCTGGTTTACAGAGAGCAGCCTTTGCATTATGTCCTCACATGACAGAGAGATCTCACACCTTTTCCTCTTTTTATAAAGACATTTATATCATCATTAGGACTTGACTTAATAACCTCCCAAGGGTCCCACCTCCAAGTACCATCACAATAGGGAGTTCAGTTTCGTCATAAGAATTGGGGGTGAGGGGAGACACAAATACTCTACATAGTATTCAAATTTGTTTTGGCTCCAATCTTTTGAATTTGCATGCAAATTTCAGAATGGGCTTATCAATTTCTTCTAAAACTTTATTATTAATTATTTTCTTAGACTGATTAATTCATAGTTTTGACAAATCTATAGGTTAATTTAGTAAGAAGTGACCTCAAGAAAATACTGAGTCTTTCAATCAATTAAAATTGTTTATTTTTGTACTTATTTAGATCTTTAATTTCTTTCTGCATTGTTTTGTCATTTTCAATATAGATGTCTTGCACAATTTTCATTACATATATTATTATTCGATATATTGATATTCTGACGCTATCATAAAGGTATTTTTCTAGTTCAATGACCAATACCCCATTGCTAGTACAGAAAAATATAATTTATTTCTGCATAATGACATCCTATTCTACAACCTTGCTCAAGTCGCTTACTAATTCTAGCAGCAGTTTCTAGATACAGCAATTCCATTTACAGATAAGCAGTTTTACTTCTTCCTTCACAATCATTTGTATTTTATTCTTGTCTGTCTGGAGTTAATATCTCTTCCAGTAGTAGATGTTGAAAAGAAGTGATGAAATTGGATATTATCTTTTCATTAATCTTTAGGGGAAATAGTTCAAACTTTTAATGTAAAGTAAGATGCTATTTGTAGATTTTTGGTAGGTATCCTTTATCAGATTGAGAAAACTATTCTGTTTGCTGAGAGCTTTTGTAATGAATGGGTGTTGAATTTTGACAGATGAGTTTTCTACATCTATTGAGATAATTACAAGATTTGTAGGTTTTATTTTGTTGACACACTATACTGATTGCTTTTTAAAGTGTTAAAACAACCATGTATTCCTAGCATAAAAAGCATTCCTTACTTTGTAGGATATATTATTTTTTCATATTCCTTTTAGAATTTAATACATAAATGTTTTTGATAAGTATTTTGATGTTCATGTTTAAGAGAGTTGTTTTTCTATATTTTCAAAGTACTCTGTATAAGATTGGTTTTTATTTCTTTGCTAAATGATCAATAGAATTCCTTGTTAAATTGATGTGTGTGTGTGTGTGTGTGTGTGTGTGTATGTGTGTGTATGTGTGTGTGGGTAAGAGACAACAAATATTCTTGCTACGAGGACTCAGGTAAGATGACTTCTTTTGGAGAAGTAGAAGACAACTGATGCCTCTGAGGAAGGTATAGGGAAACTACTTGTGTCCTAGACACAGGCAACAATGCTATCCGTGGGGTAAATGCAAAAACTCTCTGCCCTGGTGGAGGGTCAGAAAAGCTCCTGCACTGATTGTAAGTAGAAGTTTGCTATTGCTACCCCAGGACAAGAGTTAGTAAACTCTTTCCCATGCAAGACATAAGAAAGCAAGGCAGATTTCTGAGAAAACCTCTTCTAGATGTCCAAGAGCACAAGGTTTGTCAAATTTAGGTGGACAAAGACAACAGAGATCTGCCCCTGACTTTGTTATAAGCCTAGGAGAAAGAAACTAGCAGAAGTAATCTACCATTGAGGGAGCAAAAAGAGCAGAGAAAAGACTCTCTGTAGAACACATAAGGCAGAATAACAGAAAGCTTAGGGAAGAGGAAGAACACTGGAGAAAACCTTCTAGCTGTTCCAGTCCTATATATTAAACCAAAAGTATCCAGAGCCCTCTCATAGAGGAATATAAAGAATATGTTATCAAGCAGGCAATACCAGCAATAACAAAATCCAAATTCAGTTCAACTCCTAAATAGATTGAATCAGTCACCTACACTCAGGCCTGAGAGAGAAAGAAATAAAACAATTCCTTGAGGAAAGTAGCATTTATTCTATTCTTACTGTTATCCTACACATGATAGCTGTAATTCAATCAAAACTTACAAGATACATTAAAAAAAAAAACACACACACAAGGGGAAACAACCCATTTTTAAGAATAAAACAATAAATGGAACCAGACTCAGAAAAGGCCCAGATATTTTTAGCTATTAAATAGGAAATGAAAATGAACTATAGTATCTGAAAGATTCGAGTGGCAAAATTTAACATATGTTAACAGGGAATTTTAGTAGAAAGATATAATCTATAAGAAAGAATCAAATGGGAATGTTAGAAATAAAAAATAAAATATCATTGATACATTATGAGTTCGATGGACTCAATAGTCAGTAGAAATCCAAACTCAAGCATAAAGAGGAAAATGATTAAAAAGGAAAATAGAAGAAAAGCATACGGGAGCTGTGGAATTAATGAAATCGCCTAAATCATATATAATTAAAGTTCTAGAATGACAACAGGGAGAAAGCGGGGGAAGCGGAACAAATATTTGAAGAAGTAATAGCTAAAATTTTTCCAAAAATAAAGACTGACAATAAAATATGGATACCAATAGCACACAGAAAACCTAGCAGTATCAGTAACAATAGTAACAAAAGCACACATCATGATCAACAAAAATTTTAAACTAAAAAAGTAAAGAGAAAAACTTGTAGGCATCCAGAAAAAAAATAAAAATAAATAAGAACAAATGTAATTACAGTACACATCTTCAGAGAAACAATTCATAATTCTAGGCGGAAAAAATAAACCCAGAATTCTATGCCCAGTGAAATATATTTCAAACACAAAGCAAAATCACCACCACTTCAGAAAAAACAAAAGCTGAGAATTTATTGCTAGGAGACTTGCTCTATAAGAAAGACTGTAGGAAGTACTGTGATAGATATTTGTCATTAAATGGAAATTGTGGTAGAGAAAGGACACAGAGAACACAGAAATTGCATATATATATATATATATATATATATATATATATATACATACATATACATATATACACATCATTTTTGTCTTATTTCACATCATTTTATAAGATAACTTATTATCTAAGGAAAATATACTAACAACAAATGTTGAGATTTATGAGTTGTATTAAAATAAATGTATTTTTTAAATAGAACAAATGATGGAAAGGAAGATTTGAGAGCACACTGTTTTAAGTTTCATATACTTTATATGAGTAGTATAACTTGAAAGGAGACTATGAGAACTTAAAGATATATTTTACAAAATCTAGACTTATAATAAATAAAGGGAAATTAAGTTAAGTGACCAATATTAAAAAATGAAATAAATGAGTGATGGACATTGAGGAGAGCACTTGTTGGGACGAGCACTGGGTGTTGTATGTAAGCGATGAACCACGGGAATCTACCCCCAAAACCAAGAGCACATTGTACACACTGTATGTTAGCCAATTTGACAATAAATTATATTTTTAAAAATGAAATAAAAAATACTTAATCCAAATGAAGGCAAATATATATATAAAGGAAAGAAGGAAAAAGACTATATGGGACATGGAGAACCTATCTAATAAGATAAGAGTATTTAAATCACATCACTTCAATAATTCATTAAATACAAATTATCCAAATACTCCAATTTAAAGAGTAGATGGTCAAATTCTAAAAAAAAAAAAAAAAAAAGTATGTCACGTGTATAAGACATCTCTAAATGAGAAGCTTTTAAATATAATTATACAGGTATGTTACATATAAGTAATTGGGGGAAAATATACCATGCAACATTAATCAAAGAAAGCTGGCGTGACTATAATACCAGAAAAAAATATATTGCCAAATAAGAAACATTGCCAAGAGTACAGGGAAACATCAAATAAATTTAAAGTAGTCAGTTCATCAAGAAAACATAATCATAAATATGTATCACCTACTAACAGCACTTTAAATTACACAAAACAAATATTGTTAAACTAAAAGAAAAAAAAAACTACAAATATTCTTAGAGATATCTCACTTCTCCTTCAGTAATCAACATAAGAAAAGAGAAAGCAGCAAGGATTTAGAAGCCATGAACTTTCAACCAACTCAACCAATTTGAAATTTATAGTACATTCTGCTCAATGACAGCAGAACCCGTAGCAGAACCTGTCCATTGTTTTTCAAGCATACATTGTAGACTGACCAGACAAACCACATTCAGGGATATAAAGCAAACATCAACAAAAAATGAAAATCATACAAAGTCTACTTTCACTGTTAAAAAGCATATTAGATATAAACTTTGAAAGTATCTGAAATATTTAGATTTTAGCACCTTTCACAATGAGGATAGATAGACAAATTAAGTACATTGATTCTTAAAGATACATGTAAAATTCATCAATGAAAATGTTTCAAAATTTTTCTTTAACTCTAGCTTTAGAAAATAATACTGAGATCTCACAAGTGTTACTATAATCAATCCTATATTTGAGCTTAAAGTAGCCACCGTAATTATCTAATTCAGATAGCCCTATTTTCTAAGAAAACAAATAAATACAATTCTCCTTTTTTAGCTCTAATTCTTCTTTCTCAATTCTTTAAAAAATATAGGCAAGGGGTGAGAGTCTAATCATATAGTTTTCTCCTAAATGAAATAGTTCTTTCATTGGCAGCCGCTTGTTTGGTTCTGAAGTTTATGAATTCTCTTTGGACATATGTATTCTGGAAATGGATTCTGCCTTAAGCAATATGATTCATCAGGAGGTAGGAAAACTTCAAAATGAATGTTCCTTTCATCTCTGCTCATTTTTACTTGGATTTTAGTTCTTTTTCATCAATGATAATTAGAAAGTGATATCACATTCTACATCTGCACCATTTGATTGTTATATGTTGGAAGTTGTATATTATATGAAGCCTTAGTAAACTAAATTTTATGTGTTTATAAAATTTTGGAAATTGATGTTTAAATATAAAAGACCCAAATGCACTTTATTTCTTATGTCTGTTGATGCTGGTGGTAATTAACTTTGAATAATCATCACACATGCAATGCAGCCTTAAAAATACACCACACATGACTTGAATAAAGATTAAACAAATAAAAATAGCTTTAATATTTTTTTCTTTAATATTGAACAGAATCTAGGCATGGAATACAGGATTTATATATTTAAAACAGTAAAATTTTAAAGATTGCTTATTTCTAAATGATGTTCCAAAAATTCATCTATCTAGGGTTTGATTTAAGAAACCTCTTTCAACTATGTTAATCAAGAAAAGACTTTCTTTGCATTACTTCACATTCTTAGATGAATTATGTGATGTTAATTCCAGGGCAAGGCTGGAGGGTAAGAGAAGAGGATAGTCTGTCACTTTGAACAAATCTATTTTAAGCTGTTCCATTAATTCTTAGTTACCTCCACATAATACAGCTATTCAGTATCACTCAAAAGGGCTTTCTCATTCCATCTTTATTTCTGACTCTGACAATTATTTTCAACCATTAAATATACTAAAAACAAAACAAACCAAACAAAAAAAAAAACACTAATAAAGGAAGAAACATAGATTTGGTAGTTAAGAGGAACTTAGTATCTAGTTCAGTTCCCACATATGATGCAGAAATCGAAGGTCATAAATAGCTCTTAACTTCTAAGTTAGTGCTTCAGATAAGACAGGATCCCATACTACCTGATTCTCAGTTTAACGTCCATTGTATTACATCCAAATGAGGGATCTGGCTCTTAAAACCTGCTCATGCAGGGATTTTACTTATTTGCACCTCATTTCCTTGGTAGTCCAAATGTGTGCTCCTAAGACAAATGTTGGGTTACTGCTATAGTCTGAATGTTTGCGTTCCCCCAACATTTGTGTGCTAAAATCCTAATACCTAAGCTAATGGTATTAGGATATGGTACTTTTGGGAGCTAATCAGATAATGAGGAAAGAGTTCTTGTGATTGAGATGAATGTGCTCACAAAAGACGCTGCACAGACTCCTGAGCCCATTCCACCAAGAAGTTGTCAGTCTACGACCCAGGGGAGGGCCTTGGTCAGCTTCTGACCACAATGGCACCCTGACTGACAACTTCCAACCTCCAGAACTTTGAGAAATAAATTCCTGTTGTTTATAAGCGGCCCAGCCTGTGGTATTTTTTTACACCAGCCCAAAAGGACTAAGACAGAAGCTTTAACAAGAAGGTGGCAAAGAAAACTCTTAAGAAAAAAATATGAGAGAGAAGGTGTAACTGAAATTATGAATTTAAAGTAGATACTACAGTGGTTAGAACAAAAATCATATTAACAAAGAAGTAGTTTACAAGTTAGAACCAGCGAGATGCTACCAAGAATTGTGCTTTTAATTGATGCCCAGGTATGGCAGAATCCTGCCTTTCCCTTATTTCCTGAGCAATTTTTAGGATTTATAACTGTGAGAAGAATAAACAGACTGTAAATTAAAACTTATTTAAGAAGCTGCCATTCTGACGGGGTAATACACCTGAGATCTATAGAATTAACAAAGTTTATTGATTTAATGTAGTTTCTGAAATCAGTATAATCTTTTTGACCAAAATACTAAAAAAATCACCTGTTTCTGTGACATTAAGAAACATAATTGTCACCTCAGGTTGGGAAGATTTTTGTGAGATTTGAAATACCCAATATTGTTATTCACAATGTTGGTTTCTAGCAAGTACACATAGTTTCTTGATCTTACCTAAGTAAGAAGGCCTGTAAGATGCCCCCCCATTTTAATAATATACAGCAACATCAAATATTTAACATGTACCGGTAGCCCAAGTAAAGACTTCACAAAAGGATCCTACTTAATCCTCACGACAACTCTATGATATGGCAGCATTATATAGAGAAAGAAACCAGTGTGTGTAGAAGTTAGTAACTATTACTGGGTAAGGACAGAACGTGAACCCAGGGATTTTGATTAAAGGGTCTGTGTGTTTAATTACCTCATTACCTTGCTCTGTGTATAAGGAAACCAAGTATGAAGCAATAAATGACTTGCTTCTGCTCATGTAGCAAATTAAAGATGACAGAAAATTGAAATGTAATCACAAACACTATCATTCTACCAGTCAAACAACACTGAAATCGAGGTATTGGCCAAAAGTAAGCTCCCCTCAGAAGCTCCAGGGGTGAAGAGTTTTCTTTCAGGTTTCCTCACATTATTTTCACACCTTATCTCCTTTGTCTATAGAATGGAGGTCTCCATTTTCTTGCTGGCTGTCATCTGGGGACTCTTAGCCCTTAGGGGCTTACCAATGTCTTATACTACCTAATGCTCTGCATAGCCAGCAAAAAGCCCGTGTTTTCAGTTACACAGAAGCAAGAAAATGAATTCTGTCAGTAACATGAATCAGCTTCAAAGGCATTCATTCCTTAGCAGATACTCTAGATAAGAACGCAGCCCAAGTTAAAAACTGATTGCACCTTTGTGGGTCCATGAGTAGACTACCCAGGTAAACTATCTCCCCATCCTTGCTGAGCTGACCCTTTGGCAGAGACTGCTGTGGGTAGGGCCATAGGGGGGTCATCAAAGGGCAAAACCTTGGCCCCCATGCCATGTAAATAGGAAATAGGAAAAGAAGCCAGCAGGCAGACCCAGAAGATCTAAGAGTGAGAGGTAGATGGATGATTAAGGTCTAGAATCTTGACCCACAGAAACTACGAGATAATAAAGATTTGTTGTTTTAAACTGCTAGGTTTGTGCTAAACTGTTATACAAAAATAGAAAATACAGATTTTGGTACAAGTGGGTGACAATGTCATAACTGACTAAAATGTGGGAATGTTTTGGAATCAGAAAGAGGGAAGAAACTGAAAAAAAATTTGATCAGCATAAAAGAACCAAAATAAATTTGATCAGACTATTAGTAGAAATATGGGTTTTGAAGATGCTGCCAGTTAGGGCTCAGAAAGAAGGGAGGAACATGGTATCAGAACATTAGGGAAGGATGATCCTAGCTATGAAGTAGGACAAAACTTAGTGAAATTGGCTCCGTCAGTTATATGTAAAGTATCTTACAAAACTTGGAAACAGATCTTTTTCCAGTGAAGCCTCTGATCAGACTACAGTCCCAGCCAACACCTACCCTGCAGCAGCTTGTACCCTAAAGCAGAGAAAATAGCTAAAGCCTGCCCAGACTTCTTCCCTACAGAAACTGTGAGATAACATGTATATGTTGTTTAAGTTACTAAGTTTGTATAATTTGGTATACAGTGTAGACACCTGACATGGTCATATAATAAAATTCAGCCATACCTTGGGAGTATGGATATTGAACATTTTATGCCTTTGTGCTATAATCACAGTAATTATTAATGAGAACTATTTACAATGTCATGACTTGATTTATAAGGTAAAAATAAATTTGAAACATAGAAGGAAAGGTACTTTCAAACCTTGAAGAATTTAGTAAATAAACAAACAAAATAAACAAAATAAACTAGCTGACTATTGTGTTTCAAATTTTACATGCATTAAAAAAGTCTCTAGGAGCATATGGGTTGCTCAGTCGATTAAGTGTCTGACTCTTTATCTCAGCTCAGGTCTTAATCTCAGGGTTGTGAGTTTAACCCCTGCATTGGGCTTCACACTGAGTGTGGAGCCTACTTAAAAGGGAAAAAAGAAGTCTTTAAAAAACTTACCTAATATTCCCACAAAATGATTTGATAAAAAGGAGAGGTTCAGTGAACTCAAAACCATACTTGGTTTAATAGTAGAACAGGAGCTTCACCCATTTTGTGACTCCTGGTTCAACCAATATTTGACTATATTACACTAGTCTTTCATCATAATTATCCCTTGTCTAGTCATCTATTTACTCATTCATTTGTTTTCTCAATAAATTTAATGTTAATTATGTGACTTTTAAATAATCTTCTAGATCTTGTGGGAAGTCTAATGACAATCAAACGTATAAGATCAACAACAATACACATAAGTGAATAGTACAAAATAGGATGTGAAGTGTTTCATAGGAGAGATACCATATAAGAACGAATTGCAATCTAAAGAAGACAAAGAAAGTTTACTTTCGAAAACAATAGTATTGAGAAAGGGCTTTAAGTATGATATACCATTGGGTTCCTGGATGGCTCAGTCAGTTAAGTATCTGACTCTTGATTTCAGCTCAGGTCATGATCTCACAGTTCATGATTTCGAGCCCTACATCTGGTTCTGCAGTGTCAGCACAGAGCCTGCTTGGGATTCTCTCTCTCTCCCTCTCTCTCTGCCCCTTCCCCACTTGCTCTCTCTCTCTCTCTCTAAGTAAATAAACTTTATATATATATATATATATATAAATATAGTATATATATATATATAGTATATATATATATATAAAGAAGAGAATGATATAGCATTCTGCCAGATTTTAAAGGACCAACAAAATTAGAATTGATGACATCAGGGTAAATGTTGGGATAAAAATATTCCTCTCTCAGGAGGGGAATTTTATATAAGATGGTCTGTTCTGCATCAAGTAGACTTAACTCAGTTTTCTCGAACTTTGATAACACCTGAATTATCCATATACTTTTTAAAATACATTTTTCCTGGGAGGAGTGTTTACATACGTGCATGTGTGTATTTGTGTTGACAGTGTTGTGTTTGATTTTCCTCAAAATACCTGTGCAATGTGCCAATATCCCAAGCCATTCAAGAGCAATGAGCACACCAACTGTATTTTTTGAAGTTTCAGGGATGATTCTGATGAACATCATTGGTTAAGGGTGAAAGCATTACTTCATAAGGATGAGTGAAAAATTCCCTTGAACCTCCACTTGAGGACAGTGCCTCTCAATCCTTAATATACATGCAAATTCCAAGAACTATTGCTCAAATGCAGATTATATTTTAGCATGCTTGGAATGGGATCTGAGATTCTGCATTTCTGGAGCCAGACTCAATACCTCCGAAGCAGTCTTAATTTTAATGGTCTTCCTTAACATCGCAACAGCAAAATTCCACTAATGAGATTCATCTACTCTTCTTTTTTAAGTTTATTTATTTATTCTGAGAGACAGAGAGAAAAATGGGGTAGGGGCAGAGAGAGGGAGAGACAGAATCCCAAGCAGGCTCTGTGCTAACAGCGCAGAGTTCAATGTGGGACTTAAACTCATGAACCACAAGATCATGACCTGAGCTGAAATCAAGAGTCAGATGCTTAACCGACTGAGCCACCCAGGTGTCCCAAGATTCACCTATTCTTTTGTTATTATTATTATTTTAAATATTTATTTTTGAGAATGAAAGAGATGTACAGAGCGAGGGAAGGACAGAGAGAGAGGGAGACACAGAACCTGAAGCAGGGTCCAGGGTCTGAGCTGTCAGTACAGAGCCCGATGCAGGGCTCAAACTAGAGATTCACCTACTCTCGATACTTCTCACCTTAAGGGAAATTTGCCACCTCCAACAAACCCTACTGCACATTAGGGTTCATTTGAATACAACTATCCTTGAGCAAAGTGTGGCACTAGAAGAGTTCTTGGTGTTTTCCTGTGATATTCCAGCACTTTTCAAAATAATATGTGCTGTTGATGTGACCCACATATTTAGTTTTATTACTATTACAGTTACACTTATATGAAAGTTTTCAATTATGTATATAACTCAGAGGAAAAAGTGAATTTCTGTTAAAACAAACAATAGTGCTGGACTATGATACTGACAAAAAAAAATCATCTCACTAACTCCATCTGTATGAAACACCACTCTGATTTTTTTTTAAAAAAGGGTAGTAGAGAGTAGAAATTAACAACATTAGTTTTAAGGCCAGACAGGTATGCATTTTACTTCCTACTTGAAATTAACCACACAACCTTGTGGTAGTTGCTTATCCCTAAGAGCCTAGGTTTCCAGAACTGTAAACAATATGGATACAGATATTCCTAACCAACAAGATTGTGCTGAGCAATAATCAAGCTAAAATTGTCAGTATATAACAAGATCTACAGGACCGTTATTACTGTTCTTAAAGTGGACGAAACCTAAAAGTTGTTCCAACTCCCCTTCCCTGGTTTAATAGTCATGTATAAACAAGGAAGGGCATTTGGAGTTACTTGCTAGAGAGGTATGGAAATGAAAACTCCAGAACCCTCTCCATACAAACTATGGAACCATTCATAACCTTTCCAAGCAGCAGAATCCCATCTTTTATTTCCTATTTCACTTAATATATCCTTGTAAAGTATTGCCATTTTATTTCAACCTAAACACTAAAAGCTAAGTTTCCTTTCTGAAATTGTAGCTAAAGGAAAATAAAAGTTAAATTCTCTTTTTTCCAAACTTTTCATCCGAATAGCCCTGTCTTATAGTTTCTATGTAAATAATATTCTTGCCACTATAAAACAATCCAAATCATAGGATAATTGTTACTTTAAGTAATGTATTGCTCTGGCAGTGTTAATAGTTGTAAAGAGTGAAGAATGCATTAGAAAGCCATTGACTTTAATTGTATCCTTGGGAATGCTTTGTGTTGTGCTTGCAGCTGGTTTTTTGCGTGGAAAAAAAAAAAGTCAAGGTCTCAGACGTAATTTTCAGTTGCTGCTGAAATTATGGAGTGATACTATGGCTAATCTTCAAATACTAAGTAATATTTAAAAATGAACAGGCTTTGAAATGTATTTTTCTAAAACACTGAGGATTGTACCCTGCAACAATGGTACAATGTTTAATTGTTTTTTGTTTTTGTTTTTCTTCCATCCCTCCCAATCCGAACCCTCCACATCACTTAGGGAGGATATCAGATGCTATTTCTGGGTAGGAGTCATTGATATGTTGACTTTTCTAAATAATTTTAAAATCAGAAATATAAAGAGACTATAAACAAACTGTTAAACTTAAGAGATGTTTATAAAAAATTTGTGTTGGGGGGGAGAAGATGTTACCCCAAAACATACTTCTTTGGCATAACAATTATTTCAGTCTGATTATTTTTAAGAAATAGCACACACAGGAGGTCTGAAAATTAAGTAAAACTTACTGTTTTTGTAAAACATTGACAAAAGAATCTCCATTTGTAAGGGTGTCTCCTCTGTACCAGGAAAAGAGAATGACTCTCCATTCCTAGAAATTCTTCTCAATGGAGAAGTAATGGACTTAAATCTGTGTAACAGTCTTAGCCTTGTTTACTGTGCTTTATCTGATAACATCCCATAACTGTCTCCTCACTCCCCAACATCTCCTTTTATCTTTAGCTGGAGATGGGATTTAATGTGGTAGCTAGGGTCACTGGGAGTTACACAGTTTTCCAAGGCATCTCCCATATAAACAGAAGGCACACGTGTTATCCAACTTTTGCTTGTTTTTCTCCTGTTCATCTGTCTTTTATTATAGGGAGGTCTCAACCAAGAGACAGTTACCTTACTTAAAGGTAAGTTACCTTACTTAAAAGGTAAAAGGAACATTTTTTCCTCTCCTAACAGGGTATAAATAGGTCAATACAGCCTAAAAAGAAATGTCTACAGATTTCCTTTGGTAATATGGCATTAAGGTGGCATCTTTCTCCTAAAAACCTGAGGCATTCTTTAATAACCAACTAATGTTCAGCATGCTACTTTGAGGAAAAGAGAAGAGATGGTTACCACTAAGAGGAAAGGAAGGGAGGTTCTGAGCACTTAAACATACTGTCCCAGGGGAGAGTAAACCAAAGAAAAAACTAGATGAAAGCAGATCAAAACCGAACATTCAGTCCACTAGAGTCTAAACCTTTGACCTGTGTACACTGTGCTTCAAATTGTATTCATGGGGGAAATAAGCTTTATGGACATCAGTTTTAAGTGTAGCAGAAAAATAATAATATCCTGAGTCATTTATTCAATTCCTTAGAGAAAGCAGGAAGAGCTTCTTCTAATCAATCTGTTCATAAAACAGAAAAAGCAGTAATGAACAATTCTATTTGATGGATATCTAGTCAGTCATGTTTTCCTTTTGTCAGGTACTGTGCAAGGCATTTTACCAGGAATATATTAATGTCCCTATACTAGTGGAGTTTTGCAATGGACGACTGGCATGGCCTTGACCCAAGATGGCCTTCCTGTTCCCCTCAGCTTCACTAAACATTGGACTGTTTTTGTTTTTTGTTTTTTTTCCCCCTGACTACAAGCCTCTGACCATTCTTTCCTTAGAGCATTTACTTTAGAAAGCTTGTAACTGCAATTTTTTTCTATCCCTTTGAAATGTAGATAAATCATCTCCCAGCCTCTCACCAGTTTTACAACCAAGAAATACCTTTTTCAAAGATCAGGGAGCCATCCCTTTGAACTACAATAATCTAATAAGATAGAGACCCTGTCTCCCAGTCTCCATGAGAGGATAGGTGCCTTAGATAATCAATAACTAGCAAATACAGAGAGCTTAACCACATTGACCAATGATGCCCCTAACCTCCTCTAGTACTTTCCATTGACTCATCCCAACTAATGGAATCTCTCCCACCTTTTGTCTGAGTGGAGCTGAGTTCAATCTTCCCAAAGCTGTAGTCTTGAATAAATTCTTTCTTGCCGGTTTAACTCTGCCTAACACATTCTTTTCTTTAACAGCCTATGGGTTCAAAAGAAATTGGACAATAAAGAGATTTCCATATTTGTGAAAGATTGAGAAGTTAACAATTGTGAGAATGTGCATGAAATGATCAGTAAGGAATTAGTCTCAACTTACAAACTGCATGTGAATCTCTACTTGATGGAATGTATAGTTACAGCCCTCAATTTCTATCCCCTGCATCACTTTAGGCTTGCAGGGTTTGTAAATAAAGTTGAATGTTACCCATTTCCTCTGGGTAATTGTGGAATGGATGGTGAAGAAGAGTCCAGAACAAAACTAATGTTCAGAGAATGCTAGTAAAGAATAAAGAACAATAGATTGTAAAGAGAAAGAAATGAAATTAGGTAAGGAAACAGCAACCAAATATACTTTAACTAGAGTGTAAAGTTCATTTTGGAGAAAATCTAGAGATAAAGGTGACCAATTACAGATATCTGTTACTGAAAAAGCTTAAACATATTGTCTTGCTTAAAGGGTTCTTTGGAATAAAGTAATTTTTAATAATAATTTCGAAGACTGAAATTTATATTCAGACAGTCCAAACAATTTGTGTTTTAAACTTGAGTTTTAGAGCAACTCTTTCTGCTTTCTTAACATTAAAAAATAATCGATCACCAAATAACTGAATCATTTTAAAACATTTTCACAGTACATTGCACACATTAAAATATTTTATAGGGTTATATCATGTAATACTTTAAATATTTGAATCTTACTGTTATTGTTATTGTTATTCTTATTCAACTTATTGTTATTGTTTATCTCTTCATAAAGTTTTCCATAAATTTCTTTTTTTTAAGTTTTATTAAGTTAATTTGAGAGAAGGAGAGCACATGCATGCATGTGTGCAGGGGAGGGACAGAAAAAGAGAGGGAGAGAGAGAATCCTAAACCGACTGCATGCTCAGCATGGAGCCTGACATGGGACTCGATCCCATGACTGTGAGATTATGACTTGAGCCAAAATCAAGAGTCGGTTGCTTAACCAACTGAGCCATCCAAGCACCCCAAGACTTCCATAAATTTAACACCTACAAAAAAACAGCATATGTTTTTATTTACCCCATGATTTCTTCTACAGCTATGATATTAAGCACTGTGCTCATTAATCAGCTCCACATTAATAAATTTAAGGACATTTTTTCAGGACATAATATTCTCTCATTTCTTTTCATTTAGAAAATCATGAACAATCATGAGTTTCATTCTAACACTTTCTCCTTGTGCCTCTGAAAGTACATACATAATTAGCATTAATTTTCTTTCTAGGCTTTTTTCCTTTGGAAACCTCATCACTTTAATATTCATCTCTGCAACCTATTAAAGCAAGTGTGAGTTACATCTCTAACATTCCTAAGGTAAGTGTCTAGATAGGCCTATGATTGTTTAGTAGAGACCCAATGGCTGCTAATAGGAACATGTCAGAGTAAATTCCTGGGACATAGGAGTATGAACATGTTGACTAGCATGCCATTTATTTATTCAACAAGCATTCTATAAAAAGCTACAGTGTCCCAGACATTGTGATAGATCATGAATATGTACTAATAGATAAGACATGGGACTCACATTCTAATAAGAAGAAAGCAAGCAAAGCAAAGGAGTGAACTAATATTGTAGCAAACTTACCATTTGTCAAAAATTCTGCATGCTGTGAGATTTATGATCTCTTCCTATCATATGAAACAAAATGCAAAGAAATCAAAGAACCTGCAGATTGTCTCATCTCTCAACACACTGCAGAATCAGGATAAGAATGTAAGTGTAACCATCATGAAGTCCAAATTCTTTCTACATTCCCTTGTGCAAAATAAATTAATCAGAATGCTATAAGAAGAAGCAAAAAAATGAGGCCAGCAAAATAATGGAACAGGAAGTCTCAGCCCTCATCCCTTGCAAAAGCATTGAGTCAGCAGTCATTCCTGACAAAAGTGCAATTGTGGGAGCTTTGGGATCCAGCTAAGAGGATGAAATATCCTGGTGGAGCCCAAGACCAAGAACTGTGGTTTTAAGACAGCAGGCCTGCTTCCTGGTAGCAGGCAAGCTGAACACAGACCTGACTACAGCTGTGATATGGAAGCAGCCCTCTGACTCAGCTCGAGCCCCACTCACTCATGTCCCAGAGACAGTCTTTTCCACTCAGGTACCGAGCTGGAGCCACACCATCCAACAAAATGAACAAAATGAAAAAGCAAATTACTGAATGGAAGAAAATGTTTGCAGTGCATACATCTCATATAGATTAATATCCGAAGTACATAAGAAACTCCTACAACTCAATAACTAAAGAATAACCCAATTGAAAATGGGCAAAGGACCTGAACAGGTATTTCTCCAGATAAGAAATACAAATGGCTAGTAGGTAGGTGAAAAGCTGCTTAGCATCACTAATCATTAAGGGGAATGCACTCAAAACCACAATAAGATATCATCTTACACCTGTCAAGATAGGTATTAACAGAAAACAAAAGATAATAAATGCTGGTGAGGATGTAGAAAAAAGAGAACCCTTTTATGTTATTGATGGGAACATAAGTTATTATAGTTATTATGAAAATGAGTATGAAACTAACTCAAAAAGTTAAAAATAATCCTACCATATGATCCAGCAATCCCACTTTCTGGGTATAAATCCAAAGAAATTGAAATTTGGATCTCAGAATGCACTTTTTTTAAACACTGACTTTAAAAAAAAAAAAAAGCCAAGTACTGCATGATCTCATATATGGAATCTAAGTCCAACTCATAGAAGCAAAGAGGAGAATGGTGGTTACCAGGGGCTGGGGGCAGGGGTAATGAGTAGGTGATAGTCAAAGGGTACAAAGTTCAGTTAGACAAAGTGAGTAAGTTCTGGACATCTATTGTGAAACTAAGTGTCTATGGTTAATAATAATGAATTGTATACTTTATTTATACTTAATGAATTTATACTGTATTTATTAAACAGATCTTATGCTAGGTTCTCTAATCACAAAGGAAAAAAAAGCAAGGGGAGTGGGATGACATCTTGGGAGGTTATGGATAATTTTACAGAATTGATAGTGGTAATGCTTTCACAGATGTAGACCAATATATTCCAAACACATCATGTTGTATACATCATGTAGTGACAGCTTTTTGTATATGTATCAATAAAGTGATTTTTATTTTATTTTTTACTTTTTCTATTTTTAGAGAGAGACAGCACAAGCAGGGGAAAGGGGCAGAGGAAGAGAGAGAGACTCTTAAAAAGGCTCCAAGATCAGCGCAGAGCCCAGGTGGGGGCTCGATGTCACAACCCTTGGGATCATGAGTTGAGCTGAAATCAAGAATCGATGCTCAACTGGCTGAGCCACCAAGGCACACCAATAAAGAGGTTTTTAAAAAAACACATAGGAATCAATCACTAGAGAATGTTTGCCAAAAGCAAAACAACAACAACAACAACAAAATACATACAACCCCACAGAAAGCGAAGAAGAATGAAATAAGTGTGTGTGTATATCATAGCAAGCCATTCTCCTACCTAACTGGATTTCTTCATATATTTTCTCTGTGCTTCAAAGTGATTAAGTCATCTAAGGAGGTGTTTTAAAACATAAGTGAACACTAACTGACCTGCAGGTTGAAGATAAATGATGTGGGGGAAAGAGGAAGTTTAGGTATTTTGATCAGACTCCATAATTTGAAGATGGATACATTTTTAAAAGTCAGTTTGGGATAAATGTGTACACTACATCTTCCTTTTTTCTGTACTAGTTTTCTACTAGTACTTGAATAAAAACAATGTTATTTTACCTTGACACTTTATGAATAAAAAAATTTTCAGTGGTAAGACTATAATCCTAGTTTTCATAAATGTGACAAATTTTAGGGGGGGAATCAGAACGGCAGCACTCCAATGTTACAGCTCTGCTGTTATATTTCAGTTCCTCCTCATTTTCCGAAAGTAATAAGAAAAATTGTGAGAGTACTTCCTTTTTTTCTAAGCAGTTTAGAATAATATTATTTAGCATGGATAACACTATCATTTATTTAGCATCAATATTAATGATTTGGAATGGGAGTAAAATTACAGTAATGAAATTCATAGCTGGTACTAAGTCTTTAGCTGTTAGAACTGCCAAAGAGAGATAAATATATAAAATGACTTGGATTGCTTAAAACTCTGGTTTATAAATTGCAATGGGAGTTTTAACAGGCACTTCGACTTTGGGGAACAAGCACTAGATATTTCTAGAGAGGAATGAAACTTTGAATTGGAGAATAACATTTATAAACCAATATCCCAACTAAAGGAAGATTAGCTCATTTCCCTTGAACCATATATATATATTTTTTTTTATTATTTTTTTTTTTTTTTTGCTTTTACACTGTAAATGAAAACTCTGATTTACCCTTTTAAATGTAAGTTACTCATAGGCCAGAGTCCTGTTCATGAAACTTCACCACCAAAACTAGCCCAGTCCCTTAAATGTATGAACTTTTAAAAATCATTCCTAATGAGTTGAAGTTTAACGATCTCTCTTACAAAGCATTAATCTACCCTCTGCTGTATCTGATTCTACCATCAATAATGGCAGTGACACTGGTACCTAGGGGCTATCCTCATGAGGTTGTTAAATCAAGCTACATAAGAGCCATGGCTGCATATATATATGGGATGCTCTTCACCTCAGTTTCAACCAGAGTAACCAGAGTAACATAAATTACCTTCCTGAGCTATTGAATCAAAAGGTTGATCAGAGGTATTAACGCAAATAAACTACATCTTGGGTAATATGTGGTAGCAGAGAACATCAAAAACAAAGAAAGTTCCTTTAAAATATTTGAAGAAGACTTATTTTAAAGTTTTTATTTATTTATTTATTTATTTATTTATTTATTTTTAAGTAATCATAAATAAACTACATCTTGGGTAATATGTGGTAACAGAAAACATCAAAACAAAGAAAGGTCCTTTAAAATAGTTGAAGAAGACTTATTTTAAAATTTTTATTTATTTATTTTTATTTTTAAGTAATCCCTACACTCAATGTGGGGCTTGAACTTATGACTTACAACCATCAAGGGTCACATACTCTTACTGACTGAGCCAGCCAGAGGCCCCAAGGAAGATTTTTTTTTAAACCCTCAAATTTATGGTGGAAACTATTTTTGGAGGTCAGCACTTAACTTAGAGAAGCTAACACTAAAGATCAAAAGGTATATATCATCATCACAACTCCACCATAATAGCAGTTACCATCCACTAAGATTGGCACTTATTAGCTATTCCAATCAGTACTTTGTATATGTTACATTATGTAATCTTACTTCCATGTGTCATTTAAAGCAACTATGACTCAGAAGGGGTGAATAGGCTAAAGTGGAATAATCAGCAAGTTAACAGAGTCCACACACAGTCAATGCCAAGGGCACCTTGCCTCCAAACTTGGGGGATCTTTTATCCGGTATAATACCTACCTATAAAAGGTTAGAATTTAAACAAATGTAGAGAAAATGATATTGAGACCAAACCAGAGAAAAGAAAATTCTGAAGGATTAGTTGGACATAAATTTTTACCCCTGCGTACTGAGGAATTTAAAATTTATATCAGAATTCCACCAAAATATTTATAGCACATTGTATATTATTGGCATATGTAAACTTTATTAAAATGTCTATAAAATTTTTGTTCATTCACTTTTTTTGTTTCAATGTGTTTTCTTTCTTAATCCATGGGTAAAAGAAGACTTCCAATGCTTTTAAGTTCTAGCAAGAGATATATGATCAGTATCTTCACAAGACCCTCTAAGTACTATACAGACCAGCTCTCATTCTCCACCTGTGACTTATCAAGGTATATGCCTTGTTGAGTAGTCTACATAATGCCAAAGTAGCTAAGATGGTGTTTGAGCAATGGTAACACTCTAAATAACATATAGTCATTCATACTATAGAGAGTTGTATGAGGAATTACAAGGATTTAGAACAGATAGAAATTAAATTTTTCTTCTGAAAACAAAATCTTGAACGCTCTTATGGGTATAAAGAAAATATTCAAAGTAGAAAATGTGTTTTAAGATCTCTTACATTCTGAAAAAAACAGTTGTTTAACTGACAATTCTCTGGCCACCAGAGGTGGACAAAGATAAGGAAATTGAAATACAACAGAGTGGGAATGGAGGGTAGTTTTGTAGCTAGGGAAGAGATAGTGCCTCATAGGGAAATGGAGGAGAAAATTAGCTCCTTTGCTACCTCTGAAAGAAGAGGGAAGTATATGAGGAAGAAAACAAAATATTTCTATAAACAGTGTTCAAAATTTAAACGAAATTCCCCTCTGGTATTATCTACCTGCTGCAAGAACGTTTAATTTCCACATAGCTGGACACCTTTGTCCAATATCAAGAGGAACTAGTTGTTTCTGAAGTTTCTATTTGTTGCACAACACATTCTTGTCACAAGTGGCCTTGATAACTCTTTTGCAAAGACTGTTTTGAATCTGTAAAATGATACAATAGGACTAATAGCCAATTTCATTTCAAAATTGTAAAAAGGTCAAAATAAAGCACGGTATTATAGGAGACTAATGTCTCCCACAGAATGTATAAAGAACAGAATCTGAAAGTCTCCCGTGTTTGACATAAATTCCAATAAAAAGGTAAAATGATGCAATAGAATATACCATCCAATGGTAATGGTAAGAAATAGGGATAACAGTTCTAGTTTCAGTGAGTCTTTTATTGCAGGCAAATACTGTAATAAATCAAACTGCTGACAGGGGCTAATAAAAAAAAATCAAATTATCAGAAAGCATAGTAACAAGTGCTCTTAATCTTCCAGAGCTGCCATTACAAAATACCATAGACATGGTGGCTTAAATAACAGACATTTATTTTCTCAGTTCTGGAGGCACGAAAGCCCAAGATCAAGCCCTTGCAGTCGGTTTTCTGGGATAGCTCTCTACCTGGCTTGTGGAGCACTGACTTCTTGCTGTGTCCTCACATGGCCTTTCCCGGGTGCATGCACATGGAGGGAGCAAGTTCTCATCTCTCCCCCTCTTCTAGGGGCCCTAATCCCATCACAGAGTCCCCACCTTCATGACCTCAGATAAACCTAATTATCTCCCAAAGGCTTCACCTCTAAATGCCATCATATTAAATATCAAAACCTCAAAATATGAATTTGGGGGGGGTGGCACAAACATCCAGTCCCTAACAGAAAATAACTTATTAATATACAATTGTGTATTTCTGGGATCCACTGCAGAATAAATAAATTAAAATTGCTGCTGCTAGAGTCTGGGACCATGGAATTTTAATCAGTTCTCCTCTATTTTTCTTATGCATATTTAGAGGAGAGAAATAAAAAACTATCAAGTGGTATGGAAGGAACTTTATTATTTATGTATAAACTACTGGCATTAAATTAAAAAAAAATAAAGTGTCATTATACTAATTGCTGACCTCTTTCCCAGAGAGTTTGAAAGTCTGGTTATTATACTCTGTTCTAAGAATACCTACTAAATCAGAGAAGCAGTCAAAATTAAGAACTTAATTGGGTATACAGTGTGCTTTTTATTTTCAGAGAAATTTATTTCAACAGTCTCTAGCTGCAACAAGACCACATAGACATAGGGAACCATTTATAAACTACACAAACAATGGAAGTCCTACACTGAATGAACTAAATGAAATATACAATGCTCTATGTAACATAATTTGGGGTGAGTACTTTCCATTATTATAAGAGAGATGATATCACAATGAAAGGAAATCTCGTTATCTTGACTGATCAGGATGATTGTATGTTTTTACTAATTTGAATAGTCTGCAAAACTTAAGTGAAAACAATTGAACTTCAGAAACTATTTCAATTGCCTAGATAATGTTTTAGGAGGGCATGCCAAAATAAACTGTGCTTTTAAAAGGATGAAAATGTTGACAGTTTAAATGAGACACACCAAAGAAGGCAAGTTCTATGCAAGCAAGAGATTGGGAGAGGTGAGGATAGAAAAGGGAAAATCATTTGCTCTTACTGGTGAAAGGCTTTAGGAATGAGAATATTGCAGACTTGGTGTTCAATGCAATGGAAAATTGATGAAGGGCTTCGGGTAGGCAAAGATGGGTCAGTGTGACAGATGAAGAAGTCAGCTCTGACAGTAATAGCCAGACAGATGAAAAGTACTCAATCCTGGAAATGGGAAATCAAGTGAAAATGAGGTACTAGCAGCCAAGCTGAAGATAATCAAGTCTATTTTATAGTGAGAAAAAAATATAAAGAGGAAAGGACAAGAGTGGGCTGCAAACTAGAAAGCATTTGTAATGTTTCCTTGGAGAACTGACAAAAAGAAAGTGATCAAAAGATATTTCTTGAATGAACTAATTAATGATTTATTGAGTGATGACGTTTTTTAATTCAACGAACATGTATCTAGTACACACTATTCATCAAGTGAGTTTGTTGTTGGGGAAAACAGAAAAATGGTGTCAAAGCTTCCCTATTTGCCACATTAGAGAGATGATGATATTGCCAACTGTGAATAGAAATGTACATTTAATCTTCAAGCACTGAAATGTAGTTTTACTTTGACTTAATCCTAATGTCATCAACTGCTTGGAAAATATTTATTGTTGACTGCCAAAAAGAAGGCATTTTCAAGTGCAATTTCAAACCTTTCAGGCTTGCTAGCAAATTGAATGTTAAAGTCAATAGAATTTGCATTTATGAAGATTCATATGCATAGAAGTGAATTTTTCAGAATGTTTCCATCTATCTCAACCCCTGGAAAATGAGAAAAAATGAGACATTAAACTGACTCTTGCAGCTTACCTCCTCTGTCATTTATGACACCTGATTCTGTATCTTGCAAAATTAGAGTATAATGTCAGAAAGCATTTGGTTGATGGTTGAAGAAAATATTAAATGATGCTGTTATTCACATACAAATGTCAGCACCGAATAATACAGCAATGCTTTGCTTCTAGATTTTGTGTATTCACTACCCAACAGCTTTATGAACCAGGAAAAAAGAAGAAATGAAAGATTTGTTGCACTGAGTTTCAGGCATTAAGGCCTGTTTGCAGTAAGGATGTCTCCTCCCTCAAAATAGCATCAAGTATTTTCAGATCACAAATGAGTTATTCAAGAGAAAGTGAATCCCTTGGAAAATATTTGAATTATCTGCGTAAAAACAGCTATTTTAGTCCATAGGATTAGAAAAAAAAAATCACTCTCTCCAACACTGCATCTCCCACTTTCCTAGCTGAAATGACAGTCTCTTATAATGGTACCCCATATTAGATCCTGTCACAACTAACAGGTAACAGCTTTCGTGACAATGTGTAAATCCACACAATCCTGACCTAGGTCTGGGGCAACAGATGAGAATTTTTTTCAAACAACATTGCATCAATTCTATGATGCACTTTTTTTTTAGGCTCTGAAGTCTATGAAAGCTGAACTGGAAGGATTTTTACTTACTTGGTCATTCACAAAATACAGTTTGCCTTAGGTGTGATGAAATATACTAAGCCTAATTATAATAACCAGCAGTAAATCTCCAACATATCTTGGAATCTGTGACCCAAAGAAGAATTTAAAATAGAGTATGACAAAGGTAAGAACATTCCTACAAGACCCGCGAAGTTATCATTTAGGATGTGTTAGACTTATAATCAGTGGCACAATCTCTACTCAGTGAGCTTGTTGCTTGACCAGTAGCTTGCATAAAGTGTCTACTTTCACATTCACTCGGATGCAAACTTTAATTCCCAAGAGATGAGTATAGCTGCTCAAGCAATTAAACAGTTTGTTTAATTTAATGTTTGGAGGAAAAAAAATAAATGCCTGACAGCGTAAAGGTAGCAACTTTAACTACCATTTCTAGAGCCACTGCAAATCACTTGTGTGACCATTCTATCTTAATTATATAGCAGAGTGAAAATGGTCCCACTGCCCAAGACAGAATTCATGCTGTAAAACCTGCCAGAGGTGGAGATGAAATACTGACGTGAAAACAGCCTTAATGGATAAAACACAGGCTTGGGAATCCAGAAATGATTTCTGCTTTAATCTCTCCATCATTTCCTCACATGGTGAACACTCCCTTGGTTGTAAAATGGAAATGATTATGTTTTCAGTCTCTGTGAGATAATATGCAAATAAAAAAAAAATCAAAATGTGTACCAGTTTTTGCTCCATGGAAAGAAAAGAGTATTTCAATACAAATAAAAGGAGAGGAAAAAGTATGATAAATAGATCAGAATTACTACTAATTAGGGTGAATAGAAATTTGATTGAATTCTTAAGCTGTAAGTTGTATCAAATGAATTTATGTTAAGCAAGAAATATTTGTGACTTTCAAGGCTTAATTTCCTACCAGTTTGGGGGAGGATTGTGGTTTTCATTATGTTTCTACTGAAAAATCCTGACTTTGCCACCAAGTGTATTTGGTGAGCTGATCACAGACCCATAGAGCAGGTGGCCACCAGATGCAGCACACCTCTAGGAAATAGAATCAGTGCTTGGCAAATTTGTTTAGGCAGGTGGTCTATGAATCCAGGTGGTCTTCTAAGCAAGTTTCACTGTATTTTCAATCTCAGAAGATAGAGGCAGAAAAACCACAGGGAAAATATTCAATACAGCTGTATTTCAGGGGACAGAAAGTAGGATTCTTATTTAAAAAAAAGAACTTACAAATTTACAACGAGAGATAGCTTAGCTATGTGTGAGGCTCATTGGAACAGGGATACAGAGACTTGGGTGTGGGTTCTGGCTCTATGGTCGCAGCCCCATCACACGCTCCCAAAGCATCTGTTCTCTATTGCCTCAGAATTGGAGAGAACTCCAGTAATTACTTAGTTCAACTTTCTCATTTTCAAGATGGAGAAACAGATTCAGAGGGAATGAGAGCCTTGCTACAGTTCCATAGCCTGACAGACACATAAAAAGGCAAAAATTCAGTCTAGAATTCTGCCACTAAACCACACTACCCCTCCTCACCTGAATAAGAAATTAACAAGCAGAATTACTAGGGACCACTAGGTGATCTCTAGCATCTCCTCCAACTCTAACATCGCCCATTTCACATTAAAACATAGTGAAGTCTTGAGAAGTTTTAAGCATTTACATAGGAAACAATTTTAAGCTAGCTAAACCAACAGACTTAAAGTGGAAAGCTGAATGCAAGCCAAAAATAGGAGAGAAAGGACCATGTGTTCTACCATCTCAAATCTCACTGTCAATCTTTAGCATTTCTTCTCAGGCATTTACATTCGAGATGACATTTTTCTTTATTTACTATCTCCACTTGCAAAAGATATTCGGTTTCAAACTTCCGGGAAACTGCAATAAAATCACATTAAGCTAAAGTAATAAAATGCCATTATTAGAGTGACAAGAATCTGCACTACCTGAAGTTATAATGCCTGCTCCCCTACCAACAGGGATGTTGTGAGGATTAATGAGATATTTAGAAAGCATTTTATGCATACGGAGAAAAGAGCCTCATAAATGCAAAAGAGAAATAACAGTAGTTTATCTCCCCCATCAACGGAAGAAAGCCTGTCTAAACAGATGGACCTGGAATGGTATCTTGAAATTGAGAAAACATTACCTGTGTTAAAGAAGCCTTCGGAGAAAAGGCTTCTTGAGAAAAAAATTACCTTTGAAACTAGAGAGGTTTTATTCTTTAATCATCTCTCTGGGGTGACCAACCGTCCTGGCTTGCCTGAGACTGAGGTGTTTGTGGGCGGCAGGAATTGCAGGGCATTAACTGGGACAGTTCCAGGGCCACCAAGACACTTGCTCACCTTGTCAGTAGTTTTCTTTCAAAGAGTTTTCATCTTTCCTATGGCACTGACAACCTCAGTCTCTAACACTGCAAGTCAAATTTTGAATTACTTAATCAACCAGGACGAGGACATGTTTCAGGGAAATGTTCAGACAAAGAACTGAATGCAGAGAAATGAGCTTGATCCTCATTCACCCAGGTCACGGTAGCTTTGAAGACATTCATGGGGAAAAGGGAAATGGTAGTGACACTTCAGTGCAAACCCCATCACCTATTTTAACTGCTAATACTTCAACCTGCTAGCCCCTTGTGTTCTATGTAGTAAGTCATGGCACAACCTCCCATGACATTGCTTTTGCACTTTGTGGCTGAGCCTCTGCTCCTCAAGGTCTGACAATGGAGGGGAATTTCCAAAGGTTTGCAACTCTTGAAGGTTTGTCATGGGTTGCCTGATCACAAAGGAGCTCCATTGTTTGAAAATATGCCCGGATAGAGCATTGTTCAAAATGCATCTTATTTGTTGAGCGCTCGTCTCAATACTTTTTTGAAATGCCAAGGTGCTTTTTCTTCTATCATGGACCTCTCCTTAAACTCTTCCTTTCCTTTTAATTTTCTACTTTTCTTTTTCTTTCTAGAAAGGTTTCTATAAAACTTTAATGTGCAAACACTTAACAAAAATCTATGGCATGTAAGAAGGAAAGGAAGTATTTTGTTTCAAACCTTATTTAAAAATACTGAATTTACTGGCCATTACAAAGTGTATAATTCTGGGGATATTAGGGACAAGATTAGGGAGGATAAAGTACAGACTTTGCAAAAGTCAAAGTCAGACATCTTCAAATTATTGTTGCAGCCTCTGTTACCAATTTCTTTTTCTTTATTTCTTGTTTTCAGTATACCAGAATGTCAAAAAATGAAATTATCCCAGGCATTTTTACCCTCTGGCAGATGCTGCAACCATGATGAGAATAAACAATATACACAATATGTATCTATCCTTTACACTGTAGCCAACATTCTTCTTACTATGACACTGTAAAGAAAATACACTTTCTTTTGTCTCTTTTATGCATCTTTACTTGTCGGATCAATTTGATAAATCACACATTATCAGACAAAGAAGGGGAAATGAACCTCAAAGCTATATTCCACAGTGACATTGTTCTGTACCAGTTGATCATACACTGAGGAAAAAAACAAAGGCATTCACCCAGCTACCTGCTCTTCATTTTAGAATACTAATTGTATAAATGGAGTCGTAGTTGCTATGGCTGCTTTCCTGCCTCTAGCCTCTCATGGATTAATGCCTATTTGCCTACACTGTTATTTTTAATTCTATAGTATAGCTTGAAAAACAAACACCATCTAAAATCATCAAATCAGGTCACATGTGAAAGGTATTCTCATATATATCCTGCACCTCTTCCCAAATTTACGTTGGATTTCTCAACCCCCTGTGCATAGGTAACTTTGTAGTCTTTCTGATTATACAATCATATGGAAACTGGCCATTATATGGAACCAGAGATTAAAATCATAGCTGGATACCTATAAACAGGAGCCCTCCTTGAAAACTGATGGAGTACGCCCATATTTTAATAATGAAAGTCACAGAAAAGCATGTAAGATATTTATTTTCAAACTGTGAATAAACATAAAAATACATTTCTGTAGTATAAGAATTTCTTAAGTAAATAATAACAATGCTTCCATTTGGACATCAAAGGCATCAAAGGCATCAAAGGCAATGTAAGTTTAGCTGTTATTGTTTGTAATTCTGTGTCCAGAAAAGTTTGATACTAATAACAAATACTTTTGAGTACCTACTGTTTTCAGGAGACAAAGGGATAAGGAAGATATGAGATAAGGGATAAGGAGACAAAGGGATAAGGAAGATAGCTGACAGCCTAAAGGAAACACAAAGGGGGAATATGAGCCACTAGAAGAGTCCTAATTCCTGCCAAAATAGAGTGGGTAAGGGAAATGGGACAAAGGTAGTATGGGGGGTTGAAAAGAGAACGGATTTCATCTGGGGAGAATGAAGAAAATCTTCCTGCAAGGAATATCATTTGACATGGAATTTGAAAGATGAGTAGAATTTTGTACACAGTGTAGGGGCCGTTTCTTCCCCCTTTTCTTTATTATGAACACTAACAAGAAAAATGACATTTTACTATCCATCCTGAATGGTAACCATGATGAAGTAATGAACACGTCCTCTTGAATATTTTTATCTATCCAACATATGTTCATTAATTAGGTGACGTTGCTGGGTCAGATTCCCTGGGGTCAGATTCTGGTTCCTTCACTTATTAGACTTGCCGCCCTGGGCATGTTACGTCTGTGTTTTGGTTCTCAGTTCCTGCAGCTATAAAATGAGTACAATTTCAGTTTCTACTTCACAGGGTTACTATGAATATTATGTGAAATAAAACAAATAAAAACTTAGGGAAAGCTTGGCACATAATAACTAATTTGTATAGGTCAGTTATTCTGAACTGTAGCAGAAATAGCAAAAAGAACCAAAAACACAGAAGTGGGGAACTTAAATGTGTTTCAACATGTGGGTGAGTTTGAATACAGGATAGAAAAATCCTAAGAGAACTACTGAGGCTCACCAACCTGGACACATGGTGTGAGTCATACTGTGAAGGACCACACATGCCAGAGTGGGGAGTCCATTTTCAAGATTTGGAAGGGGCAAACCAGGAAGGTAAATTGTTTCATGGAATCAAGTGGGAAAGCCATGTGATAATTATAGGAGCCCAGCTTAAAAATCATGAGAACCCAGTTACAAGAGACCAGACAGGCTCCAGTGGAGACTTGCATTTATATCACTTTGCAACTGACTACAAAGGGGGCCGAGGAGATGGAGGGTTCAAGGAGAAATTCAAATTTCATTAAGTCATATAGCTGAGAATCAAGGGGCCTAAGTGGTGACCAGAAAGCCGAAGACAGGAGATACCAGAGTTGGTAAGGGAAGGGGAGAAGAATCAGAGTTCCAAAACCACAATTCTCCTTCTACAATATGCCTGAGGCCTATTTATATATGCAAAATGTTCAAGGAAAGAGAACTTGATGTAACTTAATGGAGTCATCTGTACACAGTGATTGAAAAAAATATTGCCAAGCATAAAGAAAATATAGAATTAAAAACTCCATTTTAAAAAGCATAACAGACAATGCAATATATTTATGATAGTTTAACTTGATTATAGAAAGCTGTACAAATGCAACTAACCTTAATAAGCTCTTATAGACTTGGATTTCAATCACTGTCCTCATTCTTATCAATGTCAGAGAATTCCAAGAGAATCAGTTTAATGAGCATGCACACATGGCTCTCAATTCCTCGTAGAGAAGAACCTATAGAAACTAAATATTTCAGTTCATTTCAAATAGTGTACTTCAGATTTTCCTCCCTTGGTTGCTGGGGATTTGCTACTGAGGTTTTAATTCTCACAGCTAATGTGATGTTCTTTATACACTGATTTTCCTCTGTTCTTCTTTCCCTCTACCGTAGGCCTTTCACAATAGGTATGTCAATCAAGCTACACAAACAATTCTAATTTAAGAAGCAAATGTATCACGTTAAGGATAACAGAGAAGTCACAGAATTGAATAAATACCCAGTGAACAGGCCCAGGAAATAAGTGGGAACAAAGAAGAGTGGTGACTAGGCAGCAGCAAACACTCCAGTGCTTACCAAAGGAAGAGTCAGACTAGGATCCTGCCCCAGCATCACTGTTGTGGGAACTCTCCTCTGCTGCGAAACTCTTCCATGGCTCTGCATCAATCCACCAGGATCCAGGTCCTCAACAAGAGTGGATACAAGGTCACAGGAGGGGCACCTGTCCAACCATACTTCCTAGCATCAAAAAAGAGGTTGGACTCCTATTTTGCCATCTGTTTCTCCTGGGCTAATCTCCATGTTAAAATGTTGGTTCTGAACCTTTCTTCAATGTCTAAGTAAGCATCCACTTCTTTCCTAGCTAAAAAAACAGCTTAGAGATTTGTGACTGACAGTAAAGAGGAAGTTAGACACATACTGTGTACATATTAGTCTCTAAACTACAGGAAGGTAAGTTTGCTTTGCCTGTCTTAGTAGATATTTTATACAGGATATTATTTGTGTGTCTGTGTGTGTGTCTGTGTGTGTGTGTGTGTGTGTGTGTGTGTGTGTGTAGACAAAAATGTGTATACAGATATAAGTATTGATATATGACTTGGTCAACTACTTAGTCCAGTCATTTCAAGCAGAAAAGCTTAGCATGACAAAATTAAACATCAAAATCTTAGTTTTAGTATCTATAATATAAGATGAATTAGGCATGGACAAAAGTAAGCAAAGTAATTCTTTTGATTAAGCAAGGAGGAATCACTGAAGTATTACCTAGCCCCAAATTAATTCTATTCTACAGTCAAGGTGGTTTACATAAATTCCCACCACTGCTGAAAAGATGGGGATGGCATTCACTCTTAGGCACATGCAGCAGGCATATTTCATAAAATGGACAACAGGGAAGAATCTCAACCCACTAGGTCATAGCTCTGCAAAGATCTTCAGAGTATTTATAAGAAAGGTATTAGTAGAGCCAAAGAAATTACGATACTTTCCAGTTATACAGAGTACTTATTTACACGACTATCTAAGGAGTTAAGGAAAATAATAATAAAGATATGATGGTCTAAAATGGGAAAACACTAGTGTAAACAGAATTAAGCTGATTTCTTCAGAGTATGACATTCTATAGCCTTTAACATGGTAAAGTGAATTATAGATATCCTAAGGTAAGATAAAATAGCTTATAGTTTCCAAACCTAACAGAGGGATCCTGATGTTCTATTGAACAAAGTTGCAAAGTGTTGGTCTATACTTTGAAGTGAAAAGTTTGGGAAATTGCACATGTTCAGAACTGTATGCAATTAGCATGTCAACTTTCATAAAAGAAATTTCATATTTCAGAATAAGCCCTCTCAGGATTAAATGAAGACATAATACAAGAAACACTGCAGGACCAAACGATAAAAGAAGAGTCTTCATACTATCCATACAGAATAAGGACATACACTAATATGAAGTTCTCTAGTAAATAAGAATTAAAAGACAAAAAACATACCAGGCAAAAATCTGTACATATGGCTTGATCTCAGTGTGTCTGTATGAATAAATATTTTCCTGTATTGTAAACAAAAAGTGGATGCATCTGTAATAGTGTATGTTTAGACATTTTTTTTTAATTACATGGGGATGTAGCTCAATGGTAGAGCACATGCTTTGCATGTATGAGGCCCCAGGTTCGATCCCTGGCATCTCCACTTTATAGAAGCTCCAATTCACTAGGGCACTGGGCAAGTCAGTCAGTTAAGCATCTGATTCTTGATCTCAGCTCAAGACATGATTTCAAGGTTTGTGAGTTTAGTCCCACATCGTGCTCTGTGCTGACAGCATGGAGCCTGAGTAGGATTGTCTCTCTCCCCTTCCCCGACTCATGTGTACACTCTCGCTCTCCCTCTCTCTCTATCTCTATCTCAAAATAAATAAACTAAAAAAATAAAACATAGTAAATAGAGATAGCTATTGCCTCACTTGACCACAACTAAGTGTATCAACAAAAATTAAAATGGCCATGAATTTCTGTGTGAGAGATAAGGGCCACCAATCATGGGAGGATTTTAGATCAACCCTTTTGTATTTAGATAAAGCACATGTTAGGGGTGCCTGGGTTTCTCAGTCGGTTGGGCATCCAACTTCGGCCCAGGTCATGACCTCACGGTTTGTGGGTTCGAGCCCCGCATCGGGCTCTGTGCTGACAGCTCAGAGCCTAGAGCCTGCTTTGTATTCTGTGTCTCCCTTTCTCTCTCTCTGCCCCTTCCCTACTCATACTCTGTCTCTCTCTGCCTCTCAAAAATAAACACTGAAAAAAAAATTTAATCACATGTTACAGTAGTAACTAAAATGGAAAGAAAAGCAATGACCAAAGTGAATTTTGAATAATCAAAATGAAAATCCAAAGGTTTTGGGCAAAAATTTTCATATTTTAACAAGAAGGATTTTTTTAAACAAGGTAAATATTGCTAATTCAATCAAAATTTATGAAATATGAAAATGGTGTTTTTCTCTTTCATTTTAATGTGAAACAAAAATGTCTTGATATGTGTTTGAACATATTTTATCTTTTACTGTGACAATAATTCCTCAACAACAAGAGTATGTTTGAATTCTTTTGTAGCATACAGAATATATTTTGACCAAGAAAGTTCAATTGATAGACATCTAAAGATTATAAAATTAATTCACCATTAAAAATAAAGCCACCTTCTGGGGCACCTGGGTGACTCAGTCAGCTAAGCATCCGACTTTGGCTCAGGTCATGATCTCATGGTTCCTGGGTTCAGGCCCTATGTCGGGCTCTGTGCTGACAGCTAGGATCCTCGAGCCTGCTTTGGATTCTGTATCTCCCCCTCTCTCCGCCCCTCCCCCACTCAAGCTCTGTCTCTCAAAAATAAATAAGTGTTAAAAAATTTTTTTTAAGGAAAATAAGGTCATCTTATTTTATATACATTTTTTCTACATAGTTCTTCAGCCATGATAATAAAAGGAAAAACCAGTACAGCAATGAAGAAAACAAATTTCAAATAGCAGCAATGTAAAAGGATTTGATAGAGAAAGTTATGTTTCAGTAATATAAATAATTTGGCCATAATTGGATTAAGTAAATGGGAAAAATATGGTATATATAATTCTCTTAACAGTATTTATTTTAAAAGTTTAACCAATGACTGAACCCAAATGACTTTTATCTGTGAAAAGACATGATTGCAAATACAGCCGTTTATATAACCACAGAGGATGAAAGATATGAAAAGGAAATTAAATTTTCAATAAAGCAATTGCCAACCACTTTGCCATTTAAAATACAATGAACTAGCAGATGCACAATATATTTTTTATTTCATATTTGACCTTCAAGAGTCATACTATTTGTTGATAAGACACTACATATGAAACTAAACAACACTGGTAATAATTGCTATAAATCAAATTTTATGAATAAGCAATGTGGTCAGTCCTATTGGTTTTCTTAACCACATTATTATTATTTTTACTTGTATGTTGCAATATATTACATTTTAAACAGATAATAAAAATATTAGTAATATACACATAGAAATCTGAATTATAAAATCAACATATTTAGAAAGAAAATAACATTGAAATTCTAATTTTATTAGAATGCCTTGTTGTCTTGTCTCTCAATATTAGGCATCTGAGTATTATTCCAAGTTGAAGGAAATTACCACTACTTTAACAGAACATCTCTCATCATTAACTCTGTACAATATTTTATGGTAAAGCATTTTCTTAATTATTTAACGAGCACAGCTAGGTATCATTTTCTATGGGCCAGTGGTTTGATATTTGCATCTTATTTGATATTTGTAACAACCTTCTAAGAAAGATATTTTATTCCTAATTTATACATGAAAAAAAAAAAAACTAGACACAAAAAGTTTATAAAAGTCACACAGCTAACAGGTGGCAATCCCAGAAACTGACCTGGGTAATCAAGTTCAAGACTAAATTTTTAAGTCTTATGCTTTGTTGCCTTTCAATTCTCAGAGTAAGTTCATAATCCATTCATGATTTTAGGGTTTGGAACTAAATATAATCTTATTTCTAAAGACAATTCACCTGTACAAAAGGTACCATCACCTTTAAATTAGAAGTATATGTTAAATCTTAAAATGCATATCACAGTCAACATTTTAAGTCTTAACATATACAGAGTCTGTTTATTATGATGAAATATGTATGTGAATTAGAAATATGAACTCATGTTAACAGATTCCTAGTTCAGAGGGGGTAGAAAGACTCAACCATATATAAATATTGAGTGACCTTAATCAAGTTGTATATTACCATAAAACTCATTTCCTTATCTGTAAATGGATATTTTAAAATTATAAGCTATACAGGTAAGATTATGCTACTGAGACAATAAATATATGGTTGAATCAGTTTTTGTTTTCAAATCATCTATATATCAGCTAATATCAATACCAAAGAGATTCTTCAGTTTTGAATCATCCAAATCCAGTGTCATTAACCTGGTGACTATAAAAACAGGTACTTTCATTTCATCAGCTTTTATTTTCCTTGAAACAATGATTGGCATCTAGAAGGAATACTTTTAAAAGACAGTACTTGTAAGTAAAAGACATTTCCTCTCCATCATTTCCATAATGCTCTTGTCCTGCCTTATCCTCCAGAGGGTAATTGCAGAAGCATAGGCTGGCCTAAGAGAGTTAGGGCCAATCCATGGAGGAATAAGATCAAGCCCAAGAGATGAGAAAAGGTAGTGACTGTTCATATCATACCTAAGGAGGATGGAGAACACCAGATTTAAAGCAAAAAACAAAACCTTGGGGGAAGCCAAATCAAGTAGACAGAAGCCTAACAGAGCAGATAAAAAACAAGAAAGCTTGAAGACATTTTGTAGAAATGTGAAATACAGGAAGATTAGGTTAAATCTAACAATTTATCTTCACAGTGTTCCCTTTGAACATGTCTGCTAAATTCAAAGACTTTAAAAGAGAGCTGCTGACAAATCCACAATGGATCCTCTTAACTTTCATGGTAGAAGTAGAGTTCTTTAAGGCTTTCCTTGTGTCCATTTGCCTTTTTCTGAGACATGCTTAGGAACATGGAGGTGGGATAGTGTTACGTAGTGGGCACTGATGTTTCCAGGCTCTATTGGCCCATACTTTCAGATACTGTGAAATGCTGTAACTGGATTGGCAGCTTGTCAAATCAAAACAGACTTGAACGCTTGGCCTGGTTCTTTTCCCTAAGTAGTCCAAACAGGTTAGAAGTTGTAGGCACAGATTAAAGTCCTGCAAGTTATATTCAGGATAGACTAGTAGCACACATGGCTAATGATGTACACAGGTTTAAAGAAGAAGGAAAAAGAGGCAGAGAGACTAGGAAGAAAGCAGAGGAGTATTGTATGTTAGACTGTAATATGATATTTACATGGAAATTTATAAACCAGAAAATAACATTTTGGTGGACATAAGAGAACATAAATATGTATTTTTATGGTAGTGTATATATTTCTCAGATATGAGTAATCTAAGATTTATGTCTTAAAAAGTATTTCTGGAACCATTAGAGTCCTAAGAACAATAGTTTTCTCTTTGCTGGAAATATGTTCCTTTAAATTTCCTGCCATTTGGGTCTTCTACCTCTACCTGTGCTTACGTCAAAATTGTCATAATTAAAAAAAAAAAATTGTCATCATTGCAACTCATGCAATCAAAGTCAGACATTCTACATGCCTATCCAAATATGTACCTTAAATTTCTTAATTTTATTCATTAAGGCACTTATTAAAGTTTTTAGGTGCTTACTTTAATGGGTATGATGATTGACACTGGAGATTCATCTTTCCATTCATATTTCCATTGTTATAATTCATTACCTCATCATTTTTCAACTAAATCTTCGTGGTAACAGCTGTGTTCTGCCTGATTCTTACTATGCCCTTTTCAATCGTGTCTCTTTATTATTCCTAGAATGAGTTTTATAATACACAAACCTGATTATGTCAAGTCCCTGACATAACTCAAACTTTTTAACATGACATAGAAAACCTATCATGATATATTCTCTGCTTACCTTTGCAGTCTCATCTCTTGCTACTCTTCAATTACATCCAACCTTCATTTCCTCATCTAATTGCATCCCAGAACATTTCTTAACATTGAACTAAAGTTCACCCTGCATTGTCTCTTCCATATATTCCCATCCATCACACTTTATATTTTCAGATTCATTTCAAGTGACCCCTCCTCTGGGAAGGTACTCAAAGCTGTCTATAACCAATCACTCCCAGAAAGGCTGGTAGAGAAACTCTTTGAATAAGTTTTCATAAACACTAATACACACCTTTACCCTAAATTTTGTCACATAGTATAATTACTATCTGTTTATTACCTGTCTCCACCCACACATTAAGCTAAAAACTTTTGGTGGCAAGGTATGTATCTCAGTTATGTTTACCATATACAGTAAATCTTTCAAAAAACTTAATGGAGGAATACATAGAAGAGTATCTCATCTGGATAAATATAAAACATCTGAAAAAGTTGACAGGTTGAAAATTATATCTGACAAGGTAGAAAGAGAAAATAAGAAAGATCTCAAAAGTTCTCATCACAAAAAAGAAATGGTAATTATGTGAAGTAATAGAGGTGTTAGCTGACACTTCAGGAGTGATCATATTGCAATATATAAATATATCAAATCAACACTTTGTACACTTTAAACTCATACAATGTTATATGTCAATTATATCTCAATTTCAAAACAAAATACTAAATAAATTAAGCTACCTTTCTTGGCATAACATGAATATAAAGACAAGGTCCAATTGGGGGAGAAATATTACAAGAACCTTTTGTGAAAGACAACTTGGTGTCTTATAGTATATGACAGCAAAATGGCTAATATGGGCAAAGTCTGCATGTGAAAGTGAAAACATAGTTAGGAAATTCTCTGAAACAAAGTCTTGACTGGTAGTCATGACTAATCACACCTAATAAAGCATGACAAATGTGTCTAAAGAAATAGATGAGGCTGCACAAAACGCTCTGTGGAAATGTTATGTATAAAAAGAGATAACCTCAAAAAATAAGAGAAAAATAAGAGCATTGTGATATGCATAATTTTCTGTAAAACTCCTCAGCATAGACAGTGGATATGAGTGTTTGTGTGTGTCTGTTTCCAGAGCTTCAATACATATTCATGGGACATTTAGTAAACATAACTGGAAATATATACTCTAAAGGTATATATCACTTTAAAGATTAACAAGTGCTTTGACTAACTTTATGAGAATTTTTATTGATTAGCATAATGTATATTAGTAATGGGGTTTTATTGGTAAAATTAGTTTTTCAAGATTTATTGAGAAAAAGATTTGTTCTAGAAAAAAGAAATGGTGTAAAACTTCACTAGAGGTTTTCTTCACTAGATGATGTATAAAACAAAATCTGATAAGTATATACACATATATGTTTACATTGACATTAAAAGGTTTAATATGCATACATGCAGATATAGACATAGATATATATGGAAACACACACACACACACATACACTGTATTTAGATTTCATTAGTTTTTGCCTAATGTACTTTTTCTGTTCCAGGGTTCCACCCAAGATACCATATGACATTTAGTTGTCATGCATCCTTAAGCTTTTTTGTGCCATGACAATTTCCTACCTTTTTTTATCTGGTTTTGATGATTTTGACAGCTTTGATTCCTGGCTAAGTATTTTGTGGATGCCTTTCAATTATGTTTGGATGATGTTTTCTCATGATTAGAGAGAAGTTATGGGTTTCAGGATAGAAGACCACATATATGAAATACCATTTTCAACACATATCAAGGACCTATGCTATCAGTATATTTATCACTAATGATGTTAATCTTGATCACCTGGCTAAATTAGTGTTTTCTAGATTTTCCACCATAAAGTTAATTTTTCCCCTTTCTATACTATACTGTTTGGAAGAAAGTCACTAAATATACTCACAAATAAGGAGTTGAAAGTTATGCGCCATCATCTTTGGAAAAGGAATACATCTACATAAATTATTTGGAATTTTTATGTATGAGAAAGATGTTTCTTCTTTCTCATCTGTTTACTTAATATAATCAGTTATTTATATCACTATGGACTCATGCATATTTATTATATAATTTGAATTATAATCTATTACTACCTTTTGTTGTTGTTGTTACTCAAATTGTTCAAGTTTTAGCCATTGGGAGTTCTTCCTGTTGGCTCTCCTCCATCTCTTTAATATACCACATTGCTTTATTTGTTGAGTAGTTCCTTACTTTCTAACTGTAAAAGATGCTCCAAGCTTATTTTTTTTCTTTTTTTTTTTTGGGGGGGGGGAGTTGGATTAGCTTTTATTGTTGTTTGTTGGTTTAAAAATTTTTTTAATGTTTATTTATTTATTTATTTTTTATCTCCAAGCTTATTTTATGTATTTCCTGCCCAAGTCTTAGAACCAGCCATTATATCTACAGAGCATTGTTTTCTTTCATTGGAGAATGACACCAGAAACAAAGATATAATCAAGTAGTCTCACTGCCACTGGAGGATCATTGCTTTTAGACCCCCTAAGTGGACAGAGCTAGGAAATATGTGTATAAATACCACCCTGTGGAATATGGACATGCATGTAATTTATATATCTACCAAGCAGTATTAATGTTAAGTTAAACATTCATTCATATTAGTGTCTTCAATGCTAATTCAGCACCATATAAGTCATTTTACCCTCCTGCCTCGCTTATTTGAAACCTCCCTGACAGTGTGAGAAACATAGTTAGCACCATTTACCATCCATTTAATTAATCCTCGTATTTTAAATACACCTATATCCTTACACTAATTCAGAGGGTCATTGTCCGAGTCTGTAAAGACAAATCCTGCTACTAAAATTATGTTAAATTTGTCTTAGGTCTATAGGCCAGATGCTATTTGAGTCCTAAAAGGATTGATCATCGGAAGTCATCCAGGTCACATAAGTCATTTAATTTTGTCTATTTGCTAGTTAACAGCAGATGTGTGTCAGAGTTTAATCTGGGTTGAAGGGATGACAACAATAGCCTCTTCTATTTCTAACTATTGAAAGTTAGTCATATCTACCCCCAAAAGAATTTACTAACTGTGCCTGTCTAAACTGCCCATGTCAGTTTTCAATACAATGTATATTCAAGAAGAAATTTAAAAGTCAGCCTAGATTTTTAAGCATATCACTAGTATCAAGGATGATTTCTGAATAAATTAGAATTGTGATTAATAATTATGGCAATACAAAGAAAAATTTTAGTTTAATTAAGGCAAAAGAGGAGGACAGTACAGAACTACACTTCCTGACCTGATACTGCACAAGAGTGGATTTGTGCATGTATTCTTTTCCTTCCAGAGCACAGCCCATTTATGACTACCGCAATAATAATGGATGACACCGTTGTATTTTTCCTCTTGCTATATTGCTTTTACCTTTTCTTTCAGAGAGGATAACCTTTAGACATGAATGGACATGAAAGAGGAAACCAAAGATCAAGATGTTGAACAGGGGCTCCTGGGTAGCTCAGTTGGTTAAGCATCTGACTTCAGCTTAAGTCATGATCTCACAGCTTGTGAGTTTGAGCCCCACATAGGGCTCTGGGCTGGCAGCTCAGACTCTGGAGTCTGCTTGGGATTCTGTATGTGTCTCTCTCTCTGCCCCTCCCTTGCTCATGCTCTGTCTATCTGTCTCTCTCTCTCTGTCTCAAAAATAAATAAACATTAAAAAAATATGTCGAATAACATAAGGAGTATACCAATGCTTTGCCAATGAGATCAAGCCTCTTGGTCTAAATTAACTACATTCTGGAATACCAAATCTAACTTCAAAAAAGATTCCTCAAATATCAAAAGCCATCTTGGTGCAGCAGTGAAAATGTGCTTTACAAATGTTCAATAAAGAGTAAGTGTGTTGCGCTTTGTATGTATCCAAACAAAAGGTAGGGATGTGGAGAAGTTGTAAAATTAAATATTTTATGTCAACATAAAGGAAAACTCTCTAATAATATTGGATACCCAACAATGGAAGGAAATGTCTGAGAAGGTAATGAACTACTTATTCTTAGAAATGTTCAAAATGCTTACTAGAGATTATTGTGAAAGAGTTTCCATCAGATTAGGATAGATGGCCTCTCAACAGACTTATAGTTTTGAGTCACTGTGATAACTCTTTATGACATCTCATGAGTGTAGACAGTATAGAACTATGTTTTTTTTAATTTCAGTGCCAATTATGTTCTCATTTGTACTTTTCATTTTAACTCTTCTGGCTATAGCACTGAACTAATTGAAAAATTCTTTATATAGTTATAAAAATGGCTCACAGTAGGTGTTAATTCATCTTGTTTGAAGTTAAATAGCTTTCTTAGAAAATTTTTTTTCTTAGTGATTTTTTTAACTTCATTTATTTTGAGAGAGACAGAGAGCATGCATATGCACACTAGAAGAGGAGGGGCAGAAAGAGAGACAGAGAATCCCAAGCAGGCTCTGAGCTGTTAGGTCAGAGCCCAAAGTGGGACTCGATCCCATTAACCTCGAGCTCATGACCTGAGACCAGATTAAGAGTTGGATACTTAAACCAACTGAGCCACCCAGGAACCCCAATTGAAGTTTGTTTTTTTTCTTATTTATTTTGAAAGAGGGAGAGGGAGAGAGAGAGAGAGAGAGAGAGAGAGAGAGAGAGAGAGAGAGAGGTAGGGGCAGAGAGGGAAGGAGAGAGAGAATCCCAAGGAAGCTCTGCACTGTCAGAGCAGAGTCCAATGTGGTGCTTGAACTCATCAACTGTGAGATCATGACCTGAGCCAAAACGAAGAGTTGGACTCGTAACCAACTGAGCCATCCAGGAACCCCCAAGTGAGGTTTTAATTCAGAGCTCAAGACAGGAGTCAATGCTGATAAATTTTAACTTAAATGCAACAAATTTGAATTTTAATAAATAAATATTTTTTAAAATGTGAGAGACAAGGGATACAACAGATCTATAGCTACATATGGATCAGTTCTCTCTGAAAAAATATATAAAAACTAGATGAAGTACTTCCCCACAATGAAGGATAAAAGAACCTCATCTAGATGGGTGGAAGAGGTAGAGACAGGATCTTAGCACAAAATGCCATACCAAGTGTGGCAACATACAATAGGGAGGAATCGTACCAGTGTAGCACTTCTGGAGGAGTGAGGGGGTAATGGTCCACATCAAACACCCCAATCCTTGAGATCTACACCAGAGAGATGAGCTCCTCAAAACATCTGTCTTAGAAAACCAATGGGACTAACTTCTGAGAGACCTAGAGTGCTATAGGAAACTAAGACTCTCCTTTTACAAGACTCATATACATCTCAATCACCCTGGGATACAGTCCAAAAGCACCAATTTGAAAAACACCCATACTATATGTGAAAGGGTCTCATTTGCTGTTGTGGGGGCATGTGCTTGAGGGTCAGGGGAAAGTTTGGGATCTCTCTGGAGATGGAAGGCTAGCAGATGCCTTCTGTGCACTCTCCATCTATCCTGTTACTGCTAATAGCCCTTCTGGGATGCTGTACCTTCCCACTGCCCCACTGGGTTGGGAGGAATGAGTGGTCACCGCATTATCTCACTGCTCTGCTGAGGCTGGAGAGTTCAGGCAGTCATACTACTCCTCCACTCTGGCTGGGGCAGGTAAGCACAGCCATGGCATCCCCTTGCTCCCAACCTGGGCCAATACATGTGCACAGATGCATGTGCACTCTTGCCAGCAGTATCCAGGTGGCCTGTGGGTGCATTCAGTCAAAGCATTTTTCCTCTGCCTTTCTGGAGCCATCGACTGTCCGCCTGTTCCACTACACTCTCCAGATTACCTGATAAAGCTGGCAGAGACATGCAAACCACACAGGGGATGTCCCTTGTTCACCTGGCCCTGGTGGGCAAGGAGGCTAGCATTCCTGAGTTCTAAGTCACTGTGAAAATTAGAATCACAGTTCTTGGCAGGCTAACATTCCTAGGGCACTACACAGATAAAAGACTGAAACATAACCCCAATCTTCCTGGGAAAATGTTTATTTATTAAACCTGCAGCTTCAGCCTGAAGGGCAGGATCCAGGTTTCCTCACATTTTGAGAATATGGAGTGGCTTGCAGAGAACATAAGCAGGGTGACATTATCCTTGTGCACCTCACTACAATTCAACAAGACCTCTCAGGAAAGAGTCAATACATTTAACTGGAACCTGCAGTTTGATCTGAGGGAACCTCCAGATCAAATGGTGTGGAGGTCAATAGAGAGTATGATTATGGCACCACAGGGCTGTATATATTTGCATACTTTAAAAGCTGCTGTGTTAAACGAGATCCCTTCCCTTGGGCAACTGACGGGTCTTGGCACACCTTCAACAACAGGGTCTTATCAACAATAAATCACACTGTTTAGACAACTACAAAGGTTAAAGAGACAACAAAGAACTATGGCAAGGTTGAGCAAGAAGTTTTATCACCTACAGAAGGACATTCCATCAAGACTGAATGAGGTAGCTATTTCACTTATTACACAGAAAAAAAACAACAACACAGAAAGCCAAACATAATGAGGACACAAAGAAATGTTTGGAACAAGAGAACAAGATGAAATCTCAGAAAAAGACCTTGTAGGTATGGAGATAAGTAATCTACCTGATAAAGAATTCAAAGTAATGGTCATAAAGGTACTCACCAAACTCATGAGTATGGTGAACACAGTGAGAACTTGAAAAAAGAGAGTATATAAGACAGAATCAAAGAAGTCACAGAATAACCGAACTGAAAAATACACTACAAGAGTTCCATATCAGATGAAACAGATCAGCAATTTGGAAGACAAAGCACTAGAAGTCACCCAGACAGAGTAGGAAAAAGAAATATAAACTTTAAAAAGTGAAGACCTAAGGGAAAACATCAAAGAGACTAACATTCACATTATGGGCATCCCAGAAAGAGAGGAGAGAAAGATGCAGAAAACTTATTTGAGGAAACAATGGCTAAAAAGTTGCTTAATCTGGGATAGGAAACAGAAATCCAGGTATAGGAAAGTCCAGAGAGTTCTAAACAAATTGAACTAAAACATATCTATGCCAAGACACATTATAAGTAAAATGTCAAAATTTTAAAAAAAGGAGATAATTTTAAAAGCAGCAACTCATTGCATACAAGGAAAACCCATTAGATTACTAGCAAATATTTGAGCAGAAACTTTGCAGCCCAGAGAAGGTTGTGGTATGACAGATTCACACATCTCAATAGAACAAACTTCTAACCAAGAATACTCTTTACCCAGGAAGGTTGTCATTCAGAATTGAAGGGGAAATAAAAAGTTTTCCAGAAAAGTTAAAGCTAAAAGAGTTCATCACCACGAACCCAATTTTACAAGAAAAGTTCAAGGGAATTCTTTGAGCTAAAAAAGGAACAACATTAATTAACAAGAAAATATACAAAAGTAAAAATCTCACTGGATAGGTAAATACATAATACAGATAGTAGATAAATCACTTATAAAACTAGCACGAAGGTAAAAAAAAAAGACATAAGTAGTTAAATTAGCTAAAACTACAATAATTATGAGATACATAAAATAAAATGAGGCAAAATGTGACATCATAAACTTAAGAGAAGTAAACATTTAGAGTTTAGAAATGTATTTAAGTGATCAACCTAGAAAAGACTGTTATACATGTATGATGTTATATATGAACACTTCACATGTAACCACAAAGCCAAAACTTATACACAAAACAAATACACAAAAGAAAGTGAGAAATGAATCTAAATATAACACTAAAGAAAGACATCATATCACAAGGGAAAAGAGAAAGAGAAGAATGAAAAAACAGAGAACAAAAACAGCAAGAAAACAATCAACAAAATAACAATAAGTACATTCTTATGAATAATTAAATGTCAATGTATTACACTCTCCAATCAAAAGACATATAGTGGCTGAATGGATAATAAAACAAGACTTATCTATGTACTGCCTGCAAGAGAGTGACTTTTTCTTTTTTTCTTTTTTAGCCTAAGTAGTAATGGTTTGGGTACCTGAAAAGTCTAAGTCCAGCCCTCACACATAGATTAGTCAGGGTTCCAGCTCTAATTATCCATTTCTCTATGAATCCCTCTGCTTTGGCCCTATGGCTAGCTTCATTATCAGAATGACTCTCTTCGTTGTCAGTAGGAACCCAGGCTACATGCTTCTTCATTTACATTCAAAGCCAAAAAAAAAAAAAAAAAAAGAAAAAAAAAAGAAAAAAAATTACTTCCCACAGCCATTGTGGAAAAAAAACCCCACACATTAGAACTTCATCTAATTGGGCTTCCTCCTGTCAATCAGGTATATTGGAGATGGTTGGTTGCCTCCCTGACATCCACTCCCCATTCACCTTTCCTGACAGAACTTTAAGGTAAACATGCACACCATCTCTATTCAACCATATGCTTTTTTAAATATAATTTATTGACAAATTGGCTAACATACAGTGTATGTATACAGTGTGCTCTTGGTTTGGGGAGTAGATTCCTGTGATTCATCACATACAACACCCAGTGCTCATCCCAACAAGTGTTTTCTTCAATGCCCATCATGCATTTTCCCTTCTCCCCCGTGCCCCCCCCAAACCCTCAGTTTGTTCTCTGTATTTAAGAGTCCCTTATGATTTGCCTCCCTTCCTCTCTGTTACTTTTCCCCCTTTCATTCCCCCATGGCCTTCTGTTAAGTTTCTCAAGTTCCACATATGAGTGAAAGACATATGATACCTGGCTTTCTCTGACTGACTTATTTCACTTAGCATAATACCCTCCAGCTCCATCCACATTGTTTCAAATGGCTGGATTTCATTCTCTCTCATTGCCGAGTAGTATTCCATTGTATATATAAACCACATCTTCTTTATCCATTCGTCAGTTTATGGACATTTAGGCTCTTTCCATAATTTGGCTACTGTTGAAAGCACTGCTATAAACATTGAGGTACATGTGCCCCTATGCATCAGCACTCTTGTATCCTTTGGGTAAATTCCTAGAAGTGATATTCCTGGGTTATAGGGTAGTTCTATCTTTTTTTTTTTTTTTTTTTTTTTTGAGTAACCTCCACACTGTTTTCCAGAACGGCTGCACCAGCTTGCATTCCCATCAACAGTGCAAGAGAGTTCCCGTTTCTCCACATCCTTGCCAACATCTGTTGTTGCCTGAGTTGTTAATTTTAGCCACTCTGACTGGTGTGAGGTGGTATCTCAATGTGGTTATGATTTATAGTTCCCTGATGAGTGACATTGAGCATCTTTTCATGTGTCTGTTGGCCATCTGGATGTCTTCTTTGGAAAAATGTCAATTCATGTCTTCTGCCCATTTCTTCACTGGATTATTTGTTTTTCAGGTGTTGAGTTTGGTAAGTTCTTTATAGATTTTGGATACTAACCCTTTATCCGACACGTCATTTGCAAATATCTTTTCCCATTCTGTCGGTTGCCTTTTAGTTTTGTTGATTGTTTCCTTTGCAATGCAGAAGCTTTTTACCTTGATGAGATCCCAATAGTTCATTTTTGCTTTTATCTCCCTTGCCTTTGGAGACATGTCAGGCAAGAAATTGCTGCAGCCGAGGTCAAAGAAGTTGTTGCCTGTTTTGTCCTCTAGAGCTTCGGTGGTTTCCTGTCTAATATTTAGGTCTTCCATTCATTTTGAGTTTATTTTTGTGTATGATGTAACCAGGTGGTCTAATTTCATTTTTCTGCATTTTGCTGTCCAGTTCTCCCAGCACCGTTTACTAAAGAGACTCTTTTTTCCATTGGATACTCTTTCCTGCTTTGTCAAAGATTAGCTGGCCATACATTTGTGGGTCCACTTCTGGGTTCTTCATTGTATTCCATTGGTCTATGTCTCGGTTTTTGTGCCAATACCATATTGTCTTGATGATTACAGCTTTGTAGTAGAGGCTAAAGTCTGAGATTGTGATGCTTCCCACTTTGGTTTTCTTTTTCAACAATGCTTTGGCTATTCAGAGTCTTTTGTGGTTCCATACAAATTTTAGGATTGTTCTAGCTCTGAGGAAAATGTTAGTGCAATTTTGATGGGGATTGCGTTGAATGTGTAGATTGCTTTGGGTAGTATTGACATTTTAACATCCTTTATTCTTGGATTTAAGAATACACAGAGACTGAAAGGGATGGGAAAATATTCTCAATATTCTATGAAAATGGGAGGAAAAAAGAAAGTTGGAGTAGCAATAATTATCTCAGACAAAATAGACTTTAAAAAAAAGATTGTAACAAAAGACAAAGAAGGGCATTGCATACTGATAAATAGACCAATCCAGCAAGAATATTCAACATTTATAAATATATATGCACCCAATATACAAGTACCAAAATATATAAAGAAAATATTAACATACCTAAAGGGGGATATTAACAGCACTACAATAATAGCAGGGATTTTAAAACACTACTTATATCAATGGATAGATCATCCAGACAGAAATTCAATAAGCAAACAATGGCTTTAAATAACATATTGGACCAGATGGACTTAACAGATATATTCAGAACATTACATCCAAAAGCAGGAGAATACATATTCTTTTCAAGGACACATGCAACATTCTCCAGAACGGTTCACATGTTAAGCCACAAAATAAGTCTCAATAAATTCAAGAAGGTTGAAATCATATCAACCATCATTTCTGTCCACAACAGTATGAAACTAGGAATCAATTACAAGACAACTGAAAGAAAAACATAAATATTTGGAGATTCAACATGTTATTCAACAACCACTGGATCTTCAAAGAAATTAGAGGAAACATTTGAAACAAAAGAAAAGAAAATGCCTAGAGACAAATGAAAGCAAACAAAAAAAAAAAAGAAATACTAAGATCAGGATGTAGTAAAAATAGTGCTAAGAGCAATGTTCACAGTAATACAAGCCTACCTCAAGAAAAAAATAAATCTCACATAAAGAATCTGATTTTACACCTAAAGTAACTAGAGAAAGAACATACAAAGCCCAAAGTTAGAAGGAAGGAAATAATAAAGATCAGAATAGAAATAAATGAGACTAAAAACAAAACAGAAAAGAACAATGAAAATAAGAGCTGATTCTTCAAAAATGATAAACAAAATTGACAAAACTGTAGCTACACTAAACAAGAACAGAAAGGACTCAAATAAATAAAATCAGAAATTAAAAGGTTACAACCCACATTAGAGAAATACAAAGGTCCTTAAGACACTACTATGAATAATTATATTTCAACATGTTGAACAATCTACAAGATATGGATAAATTCCTACAAATGTATAATCTTCCAAGATTGAATAAGGAAGAAACAGAAAACCCGAAAAAAACAAAAACAAAAACAAAAACGAAAAAAAAATGATTGCTAGTAAGAAGACTGAGTCAGCAATCAAAACTTTTCATCAAACAAAAGTCCAGGGCCAGACAGCTTCACTGCCCTTAAAGAGCCTACAGCTGAGCCAGGAAAATAGATGTTAAACAATTACTTAACTATTCACTTTACAATTGAAAGAAAGAATACTTAACTATTCTCTTCATAATAATATCCAGGATAATTTTGTGATTATATAGAGGAAACCTTTGGTCTAAAATCCGGAAATGATCACTGAGTCAAGTCTTAAAGCATAAAAAGAAATTGGTTATGCAAGAAGTGAACAGAAGATGGTTTCAAGAAGATGATAACATATATGAAAAGACCCTGAAATAGGAAGGATCATGTGTATTCAAGATACTTAAAATGGTTCATGCTCCTGGGGTGTACCAATAGGAGGGCAGGTGGAAAGGAATGTGTGATCACTGCAGGAATAAGCAGAGACGAGAGGAATCAGAGCTATATGAATATATCCTTCCATCCAAAGTTCATCCAATAAATACAATTACTCTTCCAAAATTACTGCAATGATTACATTTGGATAAAACACATGATTGTGATTTGTTTTTTTGGTCACATTTATAATCCATCTACATTACAGATGGCATAATACGCATCTTGTGAAATCTTAATAAGAGGTTTTGAAGTACTTTGAAAGTGAGCTACAATAAATAAATATATATATATATATATGTATGTATACACATGTATATATACACACATATATATATACATATATATATACATGTATTTATACACGTACACACACACACACACATACATATAGTCAGTGAATGTAAATAAATCTTTCTGGTATATTCATATCGTTTCTCAGTCCAATAAGTGATTTACAAACAAATGCAATAATCTATTCTTCTCCTAAAACAAAGCCAAAAAGCTAAAAATGAGTATATATCCACCCCCAATGCAGTTTGAATGAATACTATTCAAATATCAATCATGTGATCCAGTTTGAAAGAGGGAAACAATGCATTGCATAGAATGAGACAAATAAATTTACTTCTCTATGTGATTATTTTTTCAACATCATAGAAATGTTCCAATATTAAAGTATTTTTTTTTAATACAGGTATTAGAAATGAATTTTACATTGTTTGTTTTAGAATGAAATAACCAGCTGAGGCCAGAAACAGAACAATTTTCATTCTATAATACGTTCATTTTTTCCAATTTAAAAATTATTCAATTTCATACTCCTCTGTTCCCCCTGCTATTTACCTGTTGGGAATTAAATTGTTTATTTATGCCACTGTAAAAGATTAAGTGGGGAAAAAAAAGCAAACACCTACAAATCCATGACATTTTTTTTTTGTTTTGATTCTCAAGCAAAGTATTGATTAAAGAGACCTGGAAAGAATAATGATAAATAAAAGAACTAATTTCCACTTGGAAGGATCCAGAGGTCATCTAATACAAATTTCCTCCTCTTATAAATAAGAAAACTGTGACCCACGGAGGTTAAATGATTTACCCAGGGTTCTCTAACTAGTTATGGAAGTTGATTGATTTCTGGTTTCCAGCTCTTCCCAATACACCCTGTTCATAATTTCACTTTGCCATGTTATTGTTTTTCCACATGTTAAAGAAGTGGCTGCATATTGCTTTTCAAACTGCAATAATGTTAGAAATAAAATTCATCTAGGACTCTTGTTTATAAGGCATCAACTTCAAAAGATTCAATTAATGTTGCAAAGTAATGAGAATGGAAAAAAAAAAAGCCAGCAGAGCAATAGACCAAGATGCAAAAGTAAAGGGCCATACTCCTGCTGTCATTTAATCTTTATGTACCCCTTCAAATGGATAACCTTGGTGTTAAAAGTAAAGGAATCAATTTTGTTACATTTTATGCCCAACAGTGACAGTAAATTTGTGAAGTGCTTACCAGAAACAGAGGGCTTGGTTGGCTGTCTAGCAACAAAGTAAATAAACATATTGTAACTTAACTGTTTTTTAGAGAGGCCTCATTTTATTATTCACTCATTAAATCTCTCCACTAATTGGAAGAAAATAATACAAGGCATGGTAGAGAGTGACAACAGGAGAAGTAAGCTCCAAATGTTCTAAATTTACTTTCTAGTAATTTATGAGGATGCACTAATTTTTTTCCCTAATTCAAACAGACCTACAAGGAGATAGATTAAATACTGATGAGATAAAGGAAAACTATTCCAGAATCACTGATTTAAAAAAATGTCTTTGTATCCAGCACTCAGTAATTATGGAAACTTTTGCAGCTATGACCCCTTTTACTTCAAGGAGAAAAGTTTGCTACAATAAAGGGAACTTTGAATAGTTTGATAAAATTTATGAATTATATCTATTACAATCACTAATACCGGTAGGCAATTTTCAAGAGAATTTGCTTCAAAATGAGTGGAAGGAGAAAAAAGAAAAGATTCATTACAGTTTTCCTTGTGAACCATTTCTACTCTTTATACAGGCACATATCCCATCATACAAAACATAGTAAGAAGAGAGATAGTTTATTTCTGGTCTTGAGCAACTCCCTGGCTCTTGTTCTTGTAAGTAAGCAAATAAGAGGCTTCTGTCTCATCCTTTCTATTGCCCATAAGCAGATTTTGTATAATCCTTGACTCTGAACTTCTTGCTTGGCCTTTGAATCGATGGCATGACCACTGACTTCTACATAGATGTTATTTCCTGACTCCTTACTGTACCCTGATTTGGAGTGCTACCCGGCTTCTGTGTCCATTTTGGATTTGTATAGTTTCCTTACCTGATCCCTAGGCAATATTTTATTTTTTCTTCACCTATTCTGGTTTTGTCTTTTGCTTCTGCCTCTGACATCTATCTCCATTCACACCCTCTCCATGTGCAGAAGTTCCCTTGATATGTTGTATTATAGAATTTGATATAAAAGACAAAATTTAAACTTTTGGTTGGTCACAGTTCTTTTTAAATACTCAAAATCTGTACTTGTGTTGCTACTTAAATGTAATCAACTCTTCATGAGTCAAGACAAACCAAAAGTATGTCAATGCCCATGTGAAAAGCTACAATAATGTAGAGCCAATTAAAATGAATTTTAAATTCCAATAGTTCTGGAGATCATACTACATGTGTATATTCCAGATGTAGATATAAAAAGGAGAGACAATAATAAGAATTTATTTTATTATTATTGTTACTAGCATCATCTTTTGAGTACTCCATGAATCTAGCTAGGATGGTACCTGATTTCTTTTCACCAGAGCTAAAAAACATTATTCAATGAGTATTTTGTGGAGTATTCACTAACTGCAGATGAGGAAACCAACACATACATAATTTAATTATCTTACTCAAGATCACACACTAAATAGGTGAAGGAGCTCAATGAGAAACTGGGTGTCAGAAAACAAAGAAAACATTTTGTCAGAAAACAAAATGAAATAAAAGGCATCCAAATTGGCAAAGAAGAAGTCAAATTTTCACTTTTTTCAGATGACACGATACTCTACGTGGAAAACCCAAAAGACTCCACCACAAAACTGCTAGAACTGGGGCGCCTGGGTGGCGCAGTCGGTTAAGCGTCCGACTTCAGCCAGGTCACGATCTCGCGGTCCGTGAGTTCGAGCCGCGTCAGGCTCTGGGCTGATGGCTCGGAGCCTGGAGCCTGTTTCCGATTCTGTGTCTACCTCTCTCTCTGCCCCTCCCCCGTTCATGCTCTGTCTCTCTCTGTCCCAAAAATAAATAAAAAACGTTGAAAAAAAAATAAAAAAAAAATTCTTTAAAAAAAAAAAACTGCTAGAACTGATACATGAATTCAACAAAGTTGCAAGGTACAAATTCAATGTACAGAGATCGGTTGCATTTCTATACACCAATAATGAGGCAACAGAAAGAGATATCAAGGAATTGATCCCAATTACAACTGCACCAAGAACCATAAAATACCTAGAAATAAACCTACCCAAAGAGGTAAAAGATCTGTATGCTGAAAAATATAGAAAACTTATGAACGAAATTGAAGAAGATGCAAAGAAATGGAAAAACATTCCATGCTCGTAGATGCAAAGAAATGGAAAAACATTCCATGCTCGTAGATTGGAAGAACAAATGTTGTTAAAATGTCAATACTACCCAAAGCAATCTACGGATTCAACTGCAATCCAAATCAAAATTCCACTGACATTCTTCTCTGAGCTAGAACAAACAATCCATTTTATGTTTTTTGTTTTTTTTTTTGGAACCACAAAAGACCTTGAATAGCCAAAGTAATGTTGAAAAAGAAAACAAAAGCGGAAGGAATCTCAATCCCAGACTTTAGCCTCTACCACAAAGCTTTATCATCAAGACAATATGGTATTGGCACAAAAACAGACACACAGACAATGGAATAGTATAAAGAACCCAGAATTGGATCCACAAATGTATGGCCAACTAATCTTTGACAAAGCAGGAAAGGGTATCCAATGGAAAAAAGAGTCTCTTTAGTAAATGGTGCTAGGAGAACTGGACAGCAGCATGCAGAAGAATAAAACTGGAACACTTTCTTACATCATACACAAAAAATAAACTCAAAATGTATGAAAGACCTAAATGTGAGACAGGAAACCACCAAAGCCCTAGAGGAGAAAACTGGCAACAACCTCTTTGACCTCTTTGCTGCACCAACTTCTTACTCAACAAGTCTCTGAGGCAAGGGAAATAAAAGCAAAAATGAACTATCAGGACCTCATCAAGATAAAAATCTTCTGCACAGCAAAGGAAACAATCAACAAAACTAAAAGGCAACCGAGGGAATGGGAAAAGATATTTGTTAATGACATATCAGATAAAGGGTTAGTATTCAAAATCTATAAAGAACTTACCAAACTCAACATTACCAAACTCAACACACCTGAAAAACAAATAATCCAGTAAATAAATGGGCAGAAGACATGAATAGACACTTTTCCAAAGAAGACATCCAGATGGTCACATCTGGCCACAGACACATAAAAAGATGCTCAACATCTCTCATCATCAGAGAAACATAAATCAAAACCACATTGAGATACCACCTCACACCAGTCAGAGTGGCTAAAATTAACAACTCAGGCAACAACAGATGTTGGCAAGGATGTGGAGAAATGGGAACCCTTTTACACTGCTGGTGGGAATGAAAACTGGTGCAGCCATTCTGGAAAACAGTATGGAGGTTCCTCAAAAAATTAAAAATAGAATTACCCTATGGCCCAGCAACAGCACTGCTAGGAATTTATCCAAAGGATAAAAGAGTGTTGATTCATAGGGACACATGTACTTCAACGTTTATAGCAGTGCTATCAACAATAGCCCAATTATGGATAGAGTCCAAATGTCCATCAACTGATGAATGGATGAAGAAGATGTGGTTTATATATATAATAGAATACTACTCAGCAATGAGAAAGAATGAAATCTTTCTATTTGCAGCAATGTGGATGGAACTGGAGGGTATTCTGCTAAGTGAAATAAGTCAGAGAAAGCCAGATATCTTATGTTTTCACTCATATGTGGAATTTGAGAAACTTAACAGGAAACCATGGGGGAATGGAAGGGGAAAAAATAGTTTCAAACAGAAAGGGAGGCAAACCGTAAGAGACTCTTAATTACAGAGAACAAACTGAGGGTTGATGAGGGATGGAGGGAGGGGAAAATGGGTGATGAGCTTTGAGGAGGAAACTTGTTGGGATGAGCACTGGGTGTTGTATGTAAGCAATGAATCATGGGAATCTACTCCTGAAGCCAAGAGTGCCCTGTATACGCTGTATGTTAGCTAACTTGACAATAAATTAAGCTTAAAAAAATAATAAAAAACAAAACATTAAAAAATATATTTTAAAAAAAGAAAAGAAACTGGGTTTTTAGGGCCACCTGGGTGGCTCAGTTGGTTAAGCATCTGACTCTTGGTTTCAGCTCAGGTCATGATCTCATGGGTTTAGTGAGTTAGAGCCCTGTATCGGGCTGCATGCTGACAGTGCAGAGCCTGCTTGGGATTCATTCTCTCTCTCTCTCTCTGCCCCTCTCCCACTCATGCTGCTCTTCCCCTACTTTCCATGTCTCTCAAAATAAATAAACAAGCTTTAAAAAAAAGAAATTGGATTTTTATGATTTCAAAGCTGATGCTGTCAGCAATTTGCTAATTTTTTTCCTAAGAAGCATAGCCTTTGCTCCCCTGAAACTCTGTTAAAAAGAAAACAAATTCAGTGGATGACTCCAACTAAAAGCTTTAAAAAAAAAGTCTTTTTCTTTTTTTTTTTTTTTAACTTTAAAAGAGGTAGATCCAAAGGGAAGAAAAAGCAGTTATTCTCACACATTGCTGGTGTGGGTGTAAGCTGGCACAAACACAATGGGAAACTATTTGGCAGTTTTTACTAAAGCTGAACATATTAGTATCCTATCACCAGCAATTCTACTGCAGAGTGTGGGTATATATTCAAATGAAGTAAGTGCATATGTCAACTAAAGGACATGCCTATGAATGTTCAATCAGATTTACTTATAATAGCCTAAAACTCAAAACAACCCAAAACTCCATAAAGAATAAAAAAAAATTAAATAGATTGTGATATATCCATACACTGAAGTACTGTGTAACAATGGAAAAAGAAACAACTATGTATATCAAAGACATAAAGTTGAGCTGAAAAACCCTGACACAAAATAGTATATTACATGGTTCCATCAAGTTCAAAAACAGGGAAAACTCAACTCTGGTGACTGTGTTGGGGCAAGTTATTTCCTTTAAGGGGGTTGTATTGACTGGAGAAGGTAGAGGGCTCCTCTACAGACATAAAAATATTCTACATTGACTTGGGTGTTGGGTTGCACTCGTATGTATTCGGGAACATTCACTGTACAATTAAAATGTGTGCATTTGTAACCTATGCTCCAATTTTATTTTATTCTTATTTTTTAATGTTTATTTATTTATTTTGAGAGAGAGGCAGAGAGAGAGAGAGAGAGAGAGAGAGACAGAAGACAGAGACAGAGACAGAGAGAACAGGGGAGGGGCAGAGACAGAGGGAGGCAGACAATCCCAAGCCGGTTCCTCACTGTCAACGCAGAGCCGGACATGGGGCTCAAACTCACAACCATGACATCTGACCTGAGCCGAAATCCACAGTTGGATGCTTAACCAACTGAGCCACCCAGGCACTCTATATGCTTAAATTTTAAAAAAGAAATGTTCTAGGATAAGATAAAAATGAATTCTCATCTATAAAAATGTTATAACAATCCCAGAAAATACACAATTTGAAACATTGTGTTTGCTTCTTTCCTTACAAGGTATGCTTATAAGTATGGTTTCCTTCCAAAATACAGGGTTCTTAAGAAGAACTAGTCAATAATTAGTACTGAGAAAATTGTACCACCTTTAGAGAGGAGAGGAAATACTAAATCATTTTCTCAAGGTATACTAAAAAATAAATTCAACATGGTTTTAAAATTTAAACCTAGTCAAGACACTGAAAAAGTCCTGGAACAAATATAGCAGATTGGTTTTTTTTTATTATTCAGTTGAATTAAGTCCATGTGTAAAACTCTATTTGAAACCATGAAGGAAAATATTGAACTATTTTCTATTTTAAAATTTATCATCATTAAAAGTTCAAAAGCAGAATTAGAAAAGTGAACCATACCCTAGAAAAGATTTTTCAGTCTTTGACAGCAAATGGTTACTTATTATCTTTAGTACATAAAGAAAACTTTCTAAGCCTAACTCTGTCTATCTATCTATCTATCTATCCACCTACCCACCTTCCTATTTACTTATTTCAAAGAAAAGTAGCAGAGTAAAATCAAGAGAATATAGATAATGTAAACAATAAGTAAAACACATTTGTGACCAAATGAAAAATATTCAACTTCATAAGTCAAATGGTATAAATAAGAACTACAATTTAAAAATACTTAATGAGGGGCGTCTGTGTGGCTCAGTCGGTTGAGCAGCCGACTTCGGCTCAGGTCATGATCTCGCAGTCCGTGAGTTCGAGCCCCATGTCGGGCTCTGTACTGACAGCTCAGAGCCTGGAGCCTGTTTCGGATTCCATGTCTCCCTCTCTCTGACCCTCCCCCGTTCATGCTCTGTCTCTCTCTGTCTCAAAAATAAATAAACGTTAAAAAATTTTTTTTAAATACTTAATCAGGGCACCTGGGTGGCTTCACCGGTTAATGTCCGACTTTGGTTCATGTCATGATTAAACCACTCACGAGTTCAAGTTTGCATTGGGTTCACTGCTTTCAGCATACAGCCCACTTCAGATCCTCTGTCCCCTCTCTCTGTCCCTTCCCTGCTGTTTCTCTCTCTCTGTTTCTCTCTCTCTCTCTCAAAATAAATAAACTTTAAAAATACTTTATCAAATTGATGAAAAGTAAAAATATAATAAAGGAATAAGAAATACAGTGAAACAAACTCAATTATGCATGCTTATTACATGTAAATTGTATGAAACTTTGTTTTTAAATTTTTTCTTTATTTGGGTAAAATTAACATGTTCAAACTTTCTTGAGTGGAATCTAGCTATACACAAGAGCTTTTAAATGCTTGTGGGAGTGCCTGGGTGGCTCAGTCAGTTAAGCGTCTGACTTCGGCTCAGGTCATTATCTCACAGTTTGTGGGTTCAAGCCCCATGATATTGCGGTGTGGAGCCTGCTGTTTGGGATTTCTCCCTCCCCTCTGCCACTGGCACCCACATGTGTTCTCTCTTTCTCTCTCTCAAAGTAAATAAATAAAAACTTTAAATGCTTTTGTTCTCTGAGACACCTGGGTAGCTCAGTCAGTTAAGCGTCTGACTCTTGGGGTTATCGCTGCATGTCCAATATTTACATGACTATGACACCATTTGCATATTACAGAAGCCAATGACCACTTTTTCTATGTATAGGAGAAATAATTTTGAAATGTGATGGTAGAGTGCACATGGGAATAAGTGTTTAAAATACGGAAACAACTGACAATTAAGACGGTAGCTTCAAAATGAGATTTAGTAGAATAAAAAAAGGAGAGAGAAAAAGAAAAGGAAATACCCTTCATATGTTTATGGAAAAAAATGAATAAAAGACAAATCATGCTGAACAATATTTACTTATTTGTTGGAAAATTAGAGGAAAAACCCATAAAACTGAAAACTGTGTCAGTTTCAGACATGTTGTAGAAAGAGCAGTTTGGATTTAAGTGAAAACTAATACTCTCATTTGTAGACCCTGATTTGAAATAATGAAGACAAGTCCATGATAACGTTGCTAACATAGATGATAAACAAAGAGTGTAGGAGCTAGGATTTTGGTTGAAAAATCCTTAAGATTTTCTTCGCCACTGGTGGTATATGTTATTGGGAAAAATGGTCTCTAATGCACCAAGATCGATAACATTACTTGGAATAATTACGTATTATATATGATACTTTATGGATTTGTCCAAGATAGCATAAATAGATGAAAACCATGTCACATATTTGACCAACAACCTCTCTCAATCTCGGGATGGGAACACAACATGCTGTGAGAGCAACTTGATTTCACTCAGCCAAGATACAATGTATCAGAAGAGTTCAGGGAAACAACAAAAGTTTTCAGATAAAGGGCAAAGAGGGGCCTCACACCAATTAAAATTAAGTTTTGAGTACATCTACATATATTTGATAAGAACTTTTGTCTGCTATTAATAATACTAGCAAGTCCTTTAAACAAATTAGGGGTGCCTGCATGGCTCCATTAGTTAAACATTCAACTCTTGATTTCAGCTCAGGTCATAATCTCAAGGTTGTGGGAATGAGTTCCATGCTGAGCATACAGCCTGCTTAAGATTCTCTCTCTACTTTCACTCATGCGTGGAATTCGAGAAACTTAACAAATGAACATAAGGGAAGGGAAGGAAAAATAAGATAAAAACAGAGAGGGAAGCAAACCATAAGAGACTCTTACATACAGAGAACAAACCTAGGGTTGATGTGGCAGGGGTGGTGGGTTAAATGGGTGATGGGCATTAAGAAAGGCATTCTTGGGGATAAGCACTGGGTATCATATGTAAGAGATGAATCACTGGGCTCTACTCCTGAAGACAAGACTACACTGTATGTTAACTAACTTGAGAGAAAAAAAAAAAAGATTCTCTTTTTCTCTGCTCCTCCCCTCTCCTGCTCATGCTCTCTAAAAAAATGACTAAACAAATTAAGTTTGGCTGTTTCACCTTTTTAAATACTTTTTAAAATTTTTTATATTTTGGGCGCACCTGGGTGGCTCAGTCGGTTAAGTGGCCAACTTCAGCTCAGGTCATGATCTCACCGTTCGTGACTTTGAGCCCCACGTCAGCTTCTGTGCTCACAGCTCAGAATCTGCTTTGGATTCTGTGTGTGTGTGTCTCTCTCTCTGGCCACCCCCACCCCCCGCTGTCTCTAAAAAATAAACATTAATTTTTTTTAATTTTTATATTTTTTTGTATTAAAGGAAATTGCATGTGAAATTTGCATAAAGGTAATAGTCTAATAAAATACAATACAGAAATGTTTCCTTGAAGAAAATGTTTACATACAAATATTATGAATTACTTGATACAAAGTCTATTTTCTAGTCTCTGTGGACCAATATATAAATATGACTAAACAGAAGGATGAACAAATTGGGAAACATGCTTTATTTTTTTTAATTTTTTTTTTACATTTATTTATTTTTGAGAGACAGAGACAGAGCACAAGTGGAGAGGGGCAGAGAGAGAAGGAGACAGAATCCGAAGCAGGCTCCAGGCTCTGAGCTGTCAGCAGAGAGCCAGATGTGGGGCTCGAACTCACAAACCGTGAGATCATGACCTGAGCCGAAGCTGGACACTCAACCAACTGAGCCACCCAGGCACCCCGAAACATGCTTTAGTTTTAAGTTTTTGTTTTTATAAACATTCCAGCATGAAAATACTGGAAAGAAGAAACCTTGTATGGCTCTACATATTTGCTGTAAAAGATTACAGATACTATTATAAAAATAATGATTTATATGATGTTAAAATATGTCAGGCTATTTTCTAATGATAATTTATTATATGGTAACCCATTATATATTTCAACATGATATATAAAAATGTATAGTTTTTTTTTTTCCCAGTTTAGGTATTGCTTTAAAAATTTATTTATAATTCCATTTGTTACTGCCTTGGCAAAGATGATTATCTTCAAATTTTAATTCACATAACACTACTATGAAATATAAAGATTCCAGAGAAGTTACTCAGTTTGGAATACCAATTGTGTGAAAAATATTCATGACTAGTGACTTTGAAATGAAGGAAATAAATTTTGATAATTTAGTAATTTGTAAATGATATGTTTCATCCAACTATCTCCAACATATCAAAGAATACCAGACATGGGCAATATTAATTAGATTGAGTCATCTTTGATCTTGATATTTTTCCATCATTCAGTAATATAAAAATAATACTTTATAAAAGTTTTTATTTATGAAGGTATGTTTGTATAGGTAAACAAAACATGTTTTATACCTTATAAATATTTAGACATACTGTATGTGACTCCCAGTGGTATACCAATACTCTTGGTTGCACAGATGTTAGACAATAGGCAAGAGTTCAGTCAGTAAGAGTTAACTCAGTAGAGGGGGTGGTATATGGAGAAGGGAGAGGATTTAAGAAATTAAAAACAGCATGGGGGCGCCTGGGTGGCTCAGTCGGTTGAGCCTCTGACTTTGGCTCAGGTCATGATCTCACAGCTTGTGAGTTCGAGCCCTGTGTCGGGCTCTGTGCTGACAGCTCAGAGCCTGGAGCCTGCTTCGGAGTCTGTGTCTCCCTCTCTCTCTGCCCCTAACCCATTCACATTCTGTCTCTGTCTCTCTAAAAAATAAATAAACATTAAAAAAAAAATCTTATAAAGGGGCTCCTGGGTTGTTCAGTCAGTTAAACATCTGACTTCAGCTCAGGTCACCATCTCATGGCTTGTGAGTTCCAGCCCCACGTTGGGCTCTGTGCTGACAGCTTGGAGCCTGGAGCCTGCTTCAGATTCCGTGTCTCCCTCTCTCTCTGCCCCTAATCCATTCGCATTCTGTCTCTGTCTCTCTAAAAAATAAATAAACATTAAAAAAAAAAAAAAAGATGGCCACAATTGAAAAAAAAAACAAAAACAGAAACAAAAACCAGCATGTATTATGGCCTGGAATTATTTCATTTTTTTAAAAAAAAATTGTTCCCATTAAAATAACTGAAAATATTTCAATATACTACAACATTAGCTATGTGATAAAATGCAGGGGTGGATTTAACAGTAGATGAATAGTTAAACACTTTATGTTGTATCCATACAATAAAATGCTACACAGGCACTAAAAATCAAATTTTTGAAGGCTGTTAAACTTAAAAGCATTTGCCTATGAATTTAAATACATAGTAAGATATAAAGTAAGATTTCCATCGTGATCTGGGTTATATCCCTGTTTTTGCTTTCTTGTTCATTCTGATGACTCTCTCAGGCCTCTGCCTCTTTTGTGATACTATCATTTTTATACATATAAAAAATAAGTAATAGTCTAAAATACAGGTGATTTAAAAATATTATTCTTTTATTCTTAGAGGCTTAAAATACCAACTCCTTCCACATATGTCAGTCGTAATGGGAATGTATAAAGTGTTCTATTAACTGAATTGTAATTTTGTATCAGTGAGGGATAATCTGTTATACATTTTATAACTCTCATTGTCTAGCTCAGTATTTAATACAATCATGCTTCAAATAATGTTATTTTAAAGCATGAGTCCAATACTTATCCAGCATAAGAACTGAATGTCCTTATTAGAATGAAATTCAAACAAGCCCAATGAGTTAATGACAACAAAGGACAAATGGACTTCCTTGAAAACTGCAGTTACCTTGGCTATGAAAATGACAAATGTCAAATGATATTGTGAAAGGAACTTCAGGTTAAATTTTTGTTGTTCAATTCTACTTATCAATGTGGGAAGAACACCATCAGTATTTACCGTGTTAGAGCAGATGGCAGGGTCAGTATGTATTTTAATATACATGCCTAATGACTCGCTATTTTCCTCACTGACGTATAGAAAAACAGGAAACATGGGGGATATGTATGAATAATTTGACAATCAGAAAGAATCACTTTCACTAGTCCCCAAATGATGATATAGGTGAAGGGGCTTAGTAAAGCAGAAGTTAATCATGATTATCATGCCCAGAGACATTGCAGACTTCTGTGTTCCCTGCTTAAAGAATGTTAACAGGAAATTGGATCTATATAGTATTTCCCAAGTAATTAGACAGAAGGGGCTCTTTGAATTAAGGTTTAGAGAGTTATATGGTTCCAGCCTTCCTTTGTTTTCTACTTTCTCTGCCTATATTGCCCTTGGCAATATTTCAACAAGGAAATCATAAACTTCTTCTGAAATTAGAAGTCTGTGGTGATTAGATGTAGCACTTAGATGGGCAGACAGTGCTGCTGCAGAAAAATTTTTTAACAATTGTTAATTATTTGCTGCTACATAACTAACTGCCCCATATTTGTTGACCTAAAACAACCATTTCTTGGCCTGCAATTCTATGTGATGGACATTTGGTTCCGGGCTGGTAGATCAAACATGGTTTCCCATGTTTATAAACTCAGGTTGGACTTTTAACTGAGGTGCTTCTGCTCACTTCTGTGTAACTTTTCCTGAAGAATAGGCTAGTCTTCTTAATATGGAGGCAGTGCTTCAAAGGGTAAACCCAATGTCCAAGCACTCACCAAGCCTCTGGTTCAATCATGCTTTTGATAGTCCTTTGGCCAAAACAAGTCACAATGGCAAGCACATAATTAATGTTCAAGGAGACTGCATCAGGGTGTAAGTACCATTATGGAACCAGTAGAAGACTCTACAGTGGGGTTTTCAGCAGCATGCTCAAATAGCCTCAAAGAAACATCATAAATGTTTTGGAGCTAGATAAAGGTGATGCCTGCACAAGACTGTGAATATACTGAATAGCAGTATATTTGCACAGCCTAAATCGTTTATTTTATGTTATGTGAATTTCACCTCATTAAAACATTAAAAGAAAGAAATATCCTAAGATGTTCCTTCAATTGAGAGAACATATACCACATATAATATACATATAAGAGCAAATAAATGTGTGTGTGTGTGTATATATATATATATATATATATATATATATATATATATATCAGAGATACTTATTCTTCATCAACAAATTATATGGTTATTTAACTATATATTAAAATGAACTATCTGTAGACCTAAAAGAAACTCTTATCTTTTCATGTCAGTTAGAGAAGACAAAGAGCAAATGATTTCACTCATATGTGAAATTTAAGAAACAAATGAGCAAAGGGAAACTAAAAAAAGGAGGCAAATCAAGGAATAGAATGTTTATTTTTTATTTTAGAGAGAGAGAGCTCATGAATGGGAGAAAGGGGTAGAAAGAGATAGAGAGAGCGAGAGTGAGAGCAAGAGAGAGAGAGAGGAAGAATGAATACTAAGCAGACTCCATGCTCAGCACATAGCCTAACATGGGCCTCGATCTCACAACCTTGGAATCATGACCTGAGCCAAAATCAAGAGTCAGACCCTCAACTGACTGAACCACCCAGGCACCCCATGAAAGAAATTCTTAACCATAGAGAACTGATGGTTACCAGAAAGGAGGTGGGTGGGGAAATGGGTAAAATAGGTGATAAAGATTAAAGAGTGCACTTACTGTAATGAGACCAGGAGATGTATCAAGTGTTGAATCACTGTATTATACACCTGAAACCAATATCACACTGTATGTTAACTAACTGGAATTAAAAAAAAAAAAGGAATTCTTATCAGTGAAAATTATGTATTTTAACAGAAAAAGAACAAATCACATTAGATGGGCTTCTTTTATAAGAAGCTTATAGCTTCTTATAGATTGTTAAACTTTACCTCTTTCAAATTTATTGTTTAATTGAAAAATTCTTCAGAAGAGACAAAATTTTATGTCTCTTAACAGAAGAAACACAATACTCATTTATTTTGCTTCAAATAAATATCCCCACTTTACCATTTTCAAGGAAAAAGACCTCTAACATTCTCTCAAAGATGAGTTCCAAGCAAAAAGACAATCCAATTAAAAAATGGGCAGAAGACATGAAAATGCATTTTTCCAAAGACATACATACAGATAACCCACAAGTACATGAAAAGATGCTCAACGTCATTAATCATTTGGGAAATGCAAATCAAAGCCACTATGAGCTATGACCTCACACCTGTTTGAATGACTATTATCAAAAAGACAAATAATAAGTGTTGGTAAAAATAGAGACTAGGAAACCCTCATGTACTGTTGGGGGGAAGATAAATCGGGGTCGCCACTATGGAAAATAGTATGGAGGTTCCTCCAAAAATTAAAGAATGTAATTACTGTATGATCCAACAATCCAACCTCTGGTGATCTATCCAAAGAAAACAAAAAGACCAATCCAGAAAACTATCTGCACCCCTATGTTCAACAGTATTTGCAATAGTCAAGATATGGAAAGCAGAGTGTAAATGGGTGAATGGATAAAGAAGTCATGGTGTATATATATGTCCACAATGGAAAATTATCAGCCATAATAAAGAGTGGAAGCTTGCCATTTACAAAATGGATGGGCTATGTTGAGAATATTATGCTAAGTCAAACAGGGAAAGAAAAATGCCATATGATTTCAATGATATATGGAATCTAAAACAACAAAACACATGAACAACAAAACAAAACTTATAGATACAGAGAAAAGAGTGGTAGTTGCTGGGAGAAGTGAAGTTGGGGTCTGGCCAAAACTGGTGAGGGGGGTTGGAAGTACAGACTTCCGTTGTGAAATGTGAAGGTCATGCGGATGTTGTACAGAACAAAAGGACTGTACTCAGTGGTATTATAGAGCATATTTGAAGGTTGCCGGGAGAGTTGATCTTCACAGTTCTCATCACAAGAAAAAAAAAATCTTTTCTTAAATTTTTTATGGTGACCACAGTCACTAGACTACCTGTGGTGATCATTTCATTGTATAAACAAGTGTTGAATCATTACGTTATATACCTGAAATTAATACAATGTTGCATGTCAATATTATCTCAATATAGGAAAGAAACAAAAATTAAATCAATTCTTTGGTTCAAATGCCTGTCATTCTTGTTTTCTGTTCTATACATGTTGTGACATGTTTATAATACAATGAATGACTTTTTAATACAAAGAGACTGTTTCATTGTTTCATTAAATTAGAACCATTTTCCAATTTAAAGGGATAGTAATATTTTTAATATATTTTTTCTCCTTTAAAAGGCTATATTATTCTGCTTTCAGTTATTTCAAGTTAGGGTGAACTAGAATCTACTCACTTACATGATTGTTCTTCAAGCCTGAAACTTTTCTCCTACTTTCTTGAGGTTTTAGGTGTGCCTTTAGGACTACTTAGAACTCTGGAGGAATTGTTTTACCCTATTATCATAAATCAAGAGAATTTAATTCAAATAGAATACCAAATACAGCTAGTATTCATGATCAGTTTATTTTCTAATAATCTATTCATCTAATAGAATATGTTAAAATACTCTTTGAAAGATACTTTTTCATCAATATGAATAACTTAACTAATTTTCCTATGTCTAAATTATTAGTGAAAATTGAATTTAAATATAACCACATGCATTCTCTAAAAATTCATGTAATTCCAAAGTCCTAATTACAGTTCCCCATTATTTGAGGCTGAGGCCTGACACAATAATAGAATGTTAAAAATTAAATGTAGCCTCAACTCAGATAGAGATGATTTTAATAAATCTTATTTCTATTTTATAGCTTAGCTAGAAGGAGTAATTTAAATAGATGTATAAATCAATGTTGATGTATATCTGCATTTATTTACATAAAATATGTCTATGGCATATTATTGAGTGAAAAAGCAGGTGCATGCATTCACTGAAAATACATGACATGAACTAGGTTTTTTGGTCAGGATCCAGTTAGGAAATCAGAAACCAATCTATGTAAAGCAGTGAGGGGTCCAAAGTAACAATTTATTATAAAGGTGATAGATGGGCTGAAAGAACTCAAGGAATATGATGGTGTTGCCCAGAAATCAGGACTTCCCACTACCCAGACCAAATCCCCAAGTTCACTTTGATGCTTCTAGATGTATGTACTAAGCAGTAGCTTCTATGATCCCATTACTGAAACTACTGATGCTGCTGCCTGGGTCACAAAGCCACTTATAGGTGATTCTGATGCTGGAGCCAGAGGCAGAATGGCTATCCCTCTCAGCATGTGTCTTACCTCTGTCCAGAGACAACTATTGGCAGAACCTATGTAAAATCCAACGGCAAAAGAGGCTTAAAATGTAATTTTCAGGTTTCCAATTCTTTGCAATAGTTAACACAAAAGCATGGGAACAGGGGTGAGTACTAACAAATATTACCACCAATGGGGGGAAAAGGTTTTGAACCATGCCCTTATGGAAAGCTTAATCTTCTGAGGAAAGACAATTTATCTGAGAAAAACAAATAGTATTTTATCTGTTACAGCTGCTATGAAGGAGAGGTACCCAGTCTTTTAAGACTAGAAGGTATTAGAAATTTATCTAGAAAGGGAGGATAGAACGGTTTCTCTGGAAAAAAAAAACAAACTGACAATTTAGCTGCTATCTAAAGGTGTCACTTATGTTAACTTCAAGAAAAATTAAGGGGGAAATATCCCAGATAAAGGAATTTCCATACTATTGACATACAAGGTACCATTAGAAACCACTGTGAATAGATCAGAGGGCCAAAGAAGAGGGGAAAATGAGTGGAAATTGATAAGCAGATAGGTTTTAAAATAATACATAGAATAAAAATCCATTTATGTAAAATAGCATACCAGTATCTATATTGATTTATATACATAGAGATACACTTTCTGAGCTATTTGGTGTTTTTGTTGTTGTTATTAATGAATATACATATGTTTTTATAACAATACTATTGAAGCACAAACAAAATCACTTAATGGATATTTCTAGAAAATCTGCAGTCAAAAAAAGATGACCTAATGTAAGCACTGCCATATATATGTGAAAAATCAGTGAGTTTATTTTGAATGACTATTTAGAAAGCTGTGTCTTTCCAGACAGGACTAAATTCTTAAGTTCCTTTATTTCGTGGCTCAAATGCTGTTTAATGAGAGGTTTATTATCCAGAGACATAAGTTATATACTGTTGATAAATAATATATACAACTAAAATTCAAATATGAAACTACAGTCAGAGTAGACTCCTGAATTCCTAGACACTCATATCTGGAAAGTCATTCCTGTATAATCAATCTATGCTCCAAAAGTATAAAAGATATTATATCATGGGAAGCATCTTGAAGGGAATAAAAATTATTTACGGCAGCGCTGACCAAAAGTATTGCAAAGTTTCCTCAGTTTCCTTAAGAAAAATTTGGTCAAAGAATAAAACTTTGTTTTTCTTTAAGATTTTTCTTTAAAATACTAACATAATAATGAGCATTTTAAATCTGTAAGAAGGAGAGGTAATACATAGCATTTCTAAACTCTGTTTGCCAATAGGTCCTGTTTTAAATTATCATCCTGCATTGCTGATATTCTATAAAACATATTGAAAATATTATTGGAGAGATGGAAGTTTAAAAATATTCCATGAATATTCATGTCATCCCTATATATGTACATGTATGTGAACTCTAAGAAATCTATAAACTTCAAATTTTACACTAAGAGGAAACAACTTTAACCCGATTTGAATGACTTAGCCATTTAATTCATTCTTTTAGTCAATCAGTTTGCAACTATTTTTTGAGAGCTAACTCATCCCAAGCCCTATTCTGCATCGCAGAGACCTGATTTGTGTAACTCATCCTCAATTAAGAGAATCAAACTTTTAATTCAGTGATAAGGCTTGATAAGGCCTTATCATGATAAGTCATGACAAGGCTTGATATTTTATCTAAAAATATATACTTTTATCTCATTATAAAACTGGTATAAATCTATTATAGAAAAGTGTATCCAATACTGGAAAGTAGAAACAAGGGAAGAGTCACCCATAATTTTACCACACAAAAATGATCATCTTAATTTTTTCATTTATGTATGTATGTCTATTTATGTATAAAATATTTGTGATATTATATGCATATTTTTATACCTTTTTTCAATAAGAAACAGAATAATACAAGAGTACAGGATCTGCGATCAAAGTTTCTGGGATCAAAGTTCAAATTCCAACTCTCATGTTCTAATGATGTAAGCTCAAGCAGTTTACCTAACACCTTTCTCTCTTGGTGTTATCCACTATAAAACAGGAATGATAACAGTACTTGCTGTGTTTTGTTAATATGAGAATTAGAAAGTTACATAAATGTTTGGAATAGTGTTTTAAATATAATGAGCTTTCAATATACACTAGCTACTAATTAAATACTAAAATATACTCTTTCTACCACAATATTAACTTTTTGTGAATGTTTTAAGTTTTTTACTTATATTTTAATTCCAATGTAGTTACCTTACAGTGTTATAGTAGTTTCATGTGTACAATATAGGGATTCAACAATTCCATACATTTCTCAGGGCTCATTGTGTTAAGTGGACTCTTAAGCCCTTCACCTTTTTCACCCATTGCCCCTCACCACATATTACATTAAATTGATATTATATTAGTGGATAATTAGACTTCTTCCATGCTTTCCTTATTATTAAGAACACTAGAATAAAAATCTTTCTGTATAAAGAATTTACTTTCTTTTTAATTACTCTTAAAGATACACTATCAGAACAGGAGCTATGGTTCAAAGTGGATGAAGATCTTTAAAGATTTTTTAGGAAAGCAAAATGGCCTCCATTAAGGTTGTACCAACTTATGTTTCTTCAAAACTACATAAGCAGATTCTTTTCACAATGCTGAGTATTTTGATCTTCAAACAAAGAGTTACTTGGGTTACCTTGTGGAACAACAATTCTTTGTCAGGCATTAGGGCAGAGAGTGGTTAGAAAAGCAAACCAAATCCGTGGCATCCTGGAGGCTCATCATCTTTTCTTTATTGATTTCTATCAACTCTTCATACTGCATTGTAGCATCTTGAGCCCTGTTTGAGCTATGTTGAATAGTTGCTGAGTGACAGATCACATAAAACTTTTTTTTTATGATGTTTACTATGTATTTACCAATGTGTCCTTTTTTCTTTTGGCTTAAAAAGTTCTTCGAGTACTATTTAAACCCCTAAATTCAAAATTCATTATTTTATAACATTTACTTGATTCTTATCTGAATTTAAATTGTGGAAGACCTGAAGTTTAGAGAGAAAGTATATAAAGGTTATTAAAATTATCCATACATGTTATCCAGAAGTAACTACAACTAGAAATTTGTGCATATATATATATATATACATGTATTTTACACATATATATATACACACACATAGTGTATACATATCAATATTAAAAATAAAGATAGTATAATTTAATGAGTGGTTCATGTCAATTAAAACATTAAAAGGAATATTGCTAAAAGTTGCCAAATACTGAAAAGACAGTTTTGTTCATGAGAATTTACTCCCACAATTCTGGGTCTATTGTTGTCTTAGGTACTTAAAATCTTGCGAACTGTATTTATTTTTATTTTGGATAGAAGATAAACACTTTCTGCTTATGGGATTTACCACCAAACACTAAATGAGCATGTTAATGTATGAAACAAATATTGAGTTGTTAGAGATAGAACAAATATACAGTTGTTATTTGTTTGTATGCTTATCAAGGACTGAAGTTTAGTGACTTTTAATTTTCTTTAATTCTACCTCATATTTGAGAAGCTGACTTTTTCTCCATTTGAATTGAGAAAGATTTTTTTACTAGTTAGAACAAAATATTAAAATTTATCTTAACTATTTATAAACATTTGAGATTCTAATACAACTGGAAAAGTTTTTAGATGATCTGCTGCATTAATATATTCATCAACAAAGCAAAATCAGAACATTTGTTGAAATGATGATTTTTCTGAAGACTGGTTCTCTTTTTTCTTTCACTCTTTCATGATGGTTTATTTTAAATTTTTTTTTTTTTTTTTGCTTCCCAGACATACATATGTGAACAAACATCTCCACTGGAAAAAAAATAATGTGTATCCATTTCAGCCAAAATTACAGTAGAATTTACCTCAGTAAAAAGCAGGTTTTCCACACACATTTGTTCTTGTTTGGTTCACTCATTTTCAAAAGAAGAAAATGGTAAAGGATAAGAATATTAGGGAATAAAATTGGATGTAATAATCTGTACAAGTAGCCTTTTTAAGTAGGTAAAATTTTATGAACACTGGAATGAGGTTTCTATAAATATTCATTCATATACATTTATTACAAATACATTAATATGACAAAACATTTTTATATATCCAAGAATCAATAGCTTAACAGCACATAATTTATAAGAAAAATTTAATATCATTGTCATTGTTATTCTACTAAGTACATGATCTTTTTTTTTTTTTTAATTTTTTTTAACATTTATTTATTTTTGAGACAGAGAGAGACAGAGCATGAGCGAGGGAGGGTCAGAGAGAGAGGGAGACACAGAATCGGAAGCAGGGTCCAGGCTCTGAGCTGTAGCACAGAGCCCGACTCGGGGCTCGAACTCAGGGACCGTGAGATCATGACCTGAGCGAAGTCCGACCAAGCCACCCAGGCGCCCCCATGATCTTTTTATACAACATGAAATTTTGTATATTCAACTTTGAATATTTTCACAAATCCTTTTCTTAGAAAGTTGATAGTTCTGTTATCACAAATAGAAATAAACTGAGGTTGGTGATACAATCACCTTTGTTCCATATGCTGAATATTTAAGTCAGCACTCCGTAGAAGTTGTGATTTTTTTTAAGAAATATTTTAAGGAAATGTATGAAGGCTCTATGTGCCTAGGAAAATCTCAAGGAATATTAAAAATGAAATTTTATCTTCCTTTGTCTTTTTGTATCTTCTGGTAAAACTTCATTAAAATGTATCCAAATTTCAAAAGTAGATTTTATATTTGTATTCCAGACCATACATATTCTTCCTTTTCTCAAAGCTTCTCAAAACGAAGCTGAAATGTGCTAAATGGATTCTGACATATCCTCCTTTATAGATATATAAATTGACAGAAACTGTTAGAAAGATTGGGTTGTAGAATAAATTAATTTTGACAGTGAAAGGATAAAAAAAATGCACTCAAGAAATATAGTGATCGTGACACAAGATCTGAATGAGAACTACAACAAAATGTTTTCTTTTTAACTGGAAAAGAAAAAGAGATGTCTAAAATAACCTTATCAAAGTTCCCACAAAGGCTAAAAAAAAAAACATATACCTGAGAATAATGTAGATTAATTTTTTTTTTTGTAAGTTTATTCTGAGAGAGAGAGAGAGAGAAACAGGGGAGGGGCAGAGAGAGGAAGAGAGAATCCCAAGCAGGCTCCATGCCATCAGCACAGAGCCCAATGCGGGGCTCCAACTCACTGTGAGATCATTACCTGAAGTGAAAACAAGAGTCAGATGTTTAACTGCCTGAGCCACCCAGGCGCCCCATAGATGAATCTTAATTCATAGATACATAGATAGCTCTGCATACAAGATTAAAAGCCTAAAAATATGATATAGGTGGGAAGAGTATTCTTTTTAGAATCCATTACCAGTGCTTTCATTATATTTTTAAAGTTCAGAGACTTTTAGTTCAAGGCAGTCTTTAAACATAAGTGTAATTCCCCTACCTCCCCAAATCCCATTTGGCATTGGGGGATCCCCAGCTTAAGCTATCTATCACTGCATCCAGAGAGCAAAACTACCTTGACATATACTTTCCATTGAACCAGAGACCACGATCAGCTCTTCTGTTCACAAGAGATGCTATTGTGGAAACTAACTGGCAAATCGCTAAGAACACCGTAGCCACCCACACTCCTCAGTCTAACTCTTACTTAAAAACATGAGTAAGAATTATCAAATATTTGGAGTAAAGATCTAACAACATAAAAGGGACTAAGATGGATTAAAACGAAACATAATGCAAATGATAAAAGAATTTTAAAATTCAAATCTGTATTCTCAGCAAGGCTATCTGCAAAAAGGAATAATTATATAACTAAATGAGGGCTATCGGATATTTTAAGATTGATTTCTAAAGGGAAAAAATCCAATAAAATGGCACAAGTGAAGAGGAAATTAATGTTCTGGAAGTTAAAGTACTAACACCAAGTGTTGAACAAATGAGACCTAATAATTACATGTTTTACCTACTTTTTTTTTTCTCAGAGTAATTTGAAAATGTGTAATTAATTATCTTTTCTCAAAATGAAACTTAGGCACACATAGTTTTCCAGATTTAACTAAGCTCACCCAGTTAACTAAAATTTATTTATATTTTATTTTTACCATTTTAATAAAGAACAACCATAGAATTTAAAGCCATAGAATTTAAAAAGATTTTTTTCTTGGCCTTCCCCTAAGGCATGAATAAAATTTTCTGTAGTCTCTTTCACTCTCTCTATCTTATCTGAATGACCTACTAGAATTAGATTATATCAGGTCAAGGGTTGTATGGATTGATCTCCAATGGTAGGGTCAGTTTCTGGATTCACAAATATCTCCATGACTTTATTCTCATCTCTCTCCAGCCTATTATACCAGCAGACTCACACTGAGCAGGGATACTGTAACCTCCCTCTAGGGGATTACTGTGACACAAACATTTATCCCCATGAAATCTGGGGTAATCTTTTAGGTTGTATAAAAAGTTAACTAAATTTTAAAATGAAGCAGTGAAACTTGATTAAGTTACTCTCTTTACTACTTCACTATTATGCCTTTTCTGAAAACAACAAGGATAGGTTCCAAAAAAATCTAAAATATACACATCGGAAATTCCAGAAAGAATAGAATTAAATAATCAAAAATAAAATAAAATTTGTCATTTCTAAAAAAAAAAAAAAAAATCACAAACTTCCTCATGGAATGAGCCCTTCAAGAACCAACCAGGACTTTTTTTTTTTTTTTTTAATACACACACCTAAATCTTTTAGATGAAAGTTCAAAATTTGAAGAAAGTGAGATAATTTTAAATTCTACAGAGAAGTGAAAAACGTATCCTATATTACAGATAAAAATGTCTGGAAACACCAGAGACTGGTGGCGCTCGAATAAATTTAGCAGGGTTTACTATTCTGAAGATGACTGAGAAGCTGAAGAACTGACAAGAACTTTTGAAAATCTCATAGAGCTGGGAGACCTAAAATAGTCTGAAGGTTATCAGGGAAGAGGGGACCAGAGCAGGTGTTTGTTTATTTGTTTTTTTTCTTTGAAATACAAGAGATCCTGAAAGGCCAAACTCTAAGAATAACAATGAATCAGATGCAGTACAGCTGTGGGGTGCCTGGGTGGCTCAGTAGGTTGAGTGGTTGAACATCACTCTTGATCTTGGTTCCCAGTCATGATCTCATGGTTCATGAGATTGAGCCCTGTGTGGGGCTTTATCACTGACAGTGTGGGCTTCCTTGGATTCTCTCTCTCCCTCTCTCCCTACCCCTGCCCTGCTTACTCTTGCACTCTTTCTCTCAAAATAAATAAATAAACATTTAAAAAAAAAAGAAAAAGAAAAAGAAACAATGCAGCTGTTACAAGGACTGAATGCTGCCATGGGTTCAATCCCTGATTGAATTAAAATTCATCTATCCCTAGCCTCACTACCTGACTAAAGCAAATGTAAATTATTTCCAATGAATAACATCATCCTGAGTCTCAAATTAATTCTTACAATTTTTCCATCTATAATGTCTATTATTCAGTAAAAGAAATGAGCAGTTATGAAAAAGGACAAGAATTACTCAAGCAGCAACACAAAAAAGATCAAACAGATTCACAGGTAAGCTGTACATTAGAGTTATCACACAGAGGCTTTAAACTTGCTATAATTAGGGAGACAAACCATAAGAGACTTAAATACAGAGAGCAAGCTGAGGGTTGCTGGTGGGGTGTTGGGTGGGGGGGTGGGCTAAATGGGTGATGGGCATTAAGGAAGGCACTCTTTGGGATGAGCACTGGGTGTCATATGTAAGTGATGAATCACTAAATTCTACTCTCGAAACCATTATTACACTATATGTTAACTAACTTGGATTTAAGTAAAAAAATAAAATAAAATAAACAATTAAAGACCAAGCCTCATTCATTTTTGTTAACACCAACACTTGTTACGGATTTGATAGTATATAGTTAACAAATGCTTGTTGTCTAAATAAAAAATAAATAAATGCTAAAATTAATATATTCAGGAACACAAATAAGATGCAGAATTTAGACAGTCAACAAAAACTATATTTTTAAATTCTAAAAATCAAGTGGAAATGAAAATGTAATTAAGAACCTAGTACATGTGTGCTTAAGAGCAGATCAGATACAGCTAAAGAGTTAATTATTAATCTTGAAAATTATTAATCTTGAATTATTAATTTTGAAAATAGTTCAGGAAAAAAAAATCCAGACTGAAGTTCCAAGATTCACAGTACTGGCATCCCAGAATGAGAAAAAAAGACAGAACGAGGCAATGGAATATTTAAAGAGACGAGAGCAGAGAATTTTCCAAAACTGAGGAAAGAAATCAAGCCACAGATCTAAGAAATTCCAGGTGACTGTACCTCCCTAGCAAGATGACATGTGAGTATATGTCATGTGATACTACTGAGAGCACAGCTCTCTCCCTCCCGCATTAATGAAGCATTTCTACATGAAGCCTTAGCTGGATAAATGTGTTGCAGACTTCTCACCTGGGCCAGTTCATCTCATTAATCTCAGAGGCAGACGTATAATGCATTCTATGATGCTGGCAAACAGTAACCTCTACACAAAATACCTTTTAAAATTCCCAAAGAAACGAAAACTAAAACAATATCTCATATTTCACACCCAGCCTCCCCAGGCCAACTTGGCCTGATCAAAATACTTTCTTGAACTCAGTATTGGATAATGAGAACAGAGGTCTGTTTCTTTGACAATTCAGGATTCATCAGACCTTATCTTAACAGTTGCCTACAAGTGAATGAGAATCAGGCTGATTCATAGCTCTCATTTTTCCCATACATCTCTTTGTATCTGGACTTACATATCTCCTTTCTATGTTAACAACTGGTAAATGCTCATAAGTTAAATGCTTTTTCTGAAAAGTTCAACTTTAATCCTGTATTCTGTTTTCTATTCATGCTTTTTAAATTCTCCAATTTAAAATATCTACTCCTCTTCTCTTTTTAATATCCCTTACACAGTTTTCTCTATCCTTTTCAAATTTCCTCTGTTAAGTTGTTTTTGCTGTATCACTTGCATGTAATAGACAGATGCTTTTTCCATGCTTGTGAACCTTGTTATTTTCAGTGAGAATTTAATGCATTTGCATGTATAGTTTGGACTATTACCAATTATAACTAAATATAAACTAGATTTTATTGTTTCCATGATTGCTTTTGTTTGGTTGTTTACTTTTCTGTTGAGGTCACTTTCAAGGTTACTAAGCATTTTCTTTTTACTGTACATATTTTTTGGAAGAGTAAACTCTATCCTGACCTTAATTTGACTACTTTTGTTATAGACAGAACCACTTGGTTTTCTAATTTATCTGGAACCTATATAAAAATCTCTCTCAAAGCTATAGTCACAAGGTTCACTTTGTAGGTTTAGACAGATTTCCTGTTGAGCTTAGGGGTTTGAGTTTAAGCGGCAAGGACTGTGAATTTGGTGTGAAATTTGTATTTTCCTTTATTTTAAGGAACGTGCCAGAGTGCACTCTGCCTAACAAGTACCCACCTTATTTTTATGTGGATGCCCTAGGGTTCTGCTTCATTTCCCAATCAAAGGTGAGCTGTTGAGGCTTCATTTCAAATAGAAATAATCTATCCAAGGGACTTACTTTATAATTTTATATCTTTCCTACAGCCAAAGGAAGGAGAAACAATAAGCAAAACTTACAGGTTTTGACCAATATTGTTATTATTCAAAATAAATAGAGAATATCATTTGAGATTGCCTCTTACCACCAATGTTTTTTTTTTTAAAGTTCTATCCCTGTTTATTTTTCTTTTTACATTTTGTTTTGAATGAGCATTATCTAGATTATCTTATGGATTCCTAGTAGTCAGATAAATATAAAATGGCAAATTCTTCCATTTTCCCCCCAAGTATCTGGTGATTAATGATTTATCTACAGTGGTAATAAAGGGCTTTTAATCTAGAGTTATAGTCTGTATCTTTTCTCCTCTCCCAATTAACTCCAAGTTCTCTCATTAATTTCTTCTTCAATCCCTCTAGTTACAACCTGTCTCTTTTGATAGTATTAACTTACTTGATCTTTAATCTCTTCTGAAGTAGCTTGTTCTTCTTCAGTTCATATTATCTCTTTTAACATGTACCTCTTTATCTTTCCTGCGGTCAAGTGCTTTTTTCTAGAAACCTGTCTATAGCTTTTCATAGACTTGGTATTCTTCTCTAAGAGGCTGGGAGTAAGCTGCAGAGAATTTAAAACTGTGATCAGAATCCCTTGTAGATAAATCCAGTCATATGTATAAAAAGAAATGAAGAGCTGACTTAGCTACATGAAGTGTCATCAAGGTGATGAGGGTGATGATAAATAGCAGACACGGTGGTGGCTCCATTGGCAGGATAGCTTAGATAAAAATAAGGCAGTAGCAACAGTGGTGGTGTTTTGATGATAGCTATACTGATAACTATGTTAAGAATACCAGCAAAAGTAAGTGGTAAGTTGCAATAATGAGGACAGTTATAGTGCTATTTTGAGAGACAGTGATGGTGGTGATGGCAGAGGTGGTAGTCGTAGGGTGAGTGATGGATCTCGTCTCCTGAAAAATGTTTCCCTACCTCTCAGTCTACACCTATCCTGCCTGAGGCCCTTTCCCTTGTTATGCTATCACTAATGTCTGGGAGTAAGGAGACTCACCAGCCTTGTTCTACAAGGGATAAAAGGTTACTATCTAACCTCATTGTTACAGCTAAAGAAAGAAAGATGCACCCCCTAGATTTTATAGAGAAGCTGGAAGGCATTAGTCTATAACAAGAATTACATACGTAAATTTATAAAGTAATAAATCCATTTTCTTAGCTACAGTATCGGGATGTTAATAATACTTCCTCATCTAATTGTGAGGTTAAGGTGAGACAATACCATCTGTCAAACACATAATAGCTTTCTAATGGCTTTTGAAAACATTTTTTTTCCTTTCTTTTCTGTTTCCTTAAAACTTATAGTCCAACCTGGTATGCAAACTGTTACTTCAGTTTGAAAAGCAGGCTCCCATATGAAAAAAAAAAAAAAAAAACAGTTCCAGGTTTTAATGAAATTGGTTCACGAATTAATTTTCAAAACACACGATTCTAGAGAGGGAATTGGCAGGATCTAGTTTAAACAACTGGGTAGGAGATTTGTCCCAAATGTCAGGAATAAGTTTCCAAGACATGTCCCCTCAAAACCCTTATGTTATGGTTTATTTTATAAGAGCTCAAGTAGAAGAAAAAAAAAGTCTATTGTATTTTGTTTGGGCCATGATAGGGAGCACAGAGCTTATGACAACAGACAACACAGATATAGGTAAGAATGCTCAGGTTAGAAGCCACAGCATCACAAAAACACACAACATTTTCCTTTAATGAGTGCCTAGGATTACACATTTTGCAGAGAGTACTAAAGGAGAGACATCTTCAAAAACAATCCACAATAAACAATGTACTGAAGGCAAACTTTTACGAGTTGCAAATCTAAAAGCTATGATATTTCTTCGTCCAGAAAAAGACAAGTTTGGCCTCCACTTCCCTTCAATTCGCCACCTTGAGGCTAGAGCCATCTTTTCAAAAGAAACATCTGATTATTCCATCTCTCTGCTTTTGAATTTTTTGATGGATACTCAATATTCTTAGAATAAAGGCAAGGTTCTTTGTCATGGTCCCAAGGTCCAGCATGGTTTTGTTCTAACCTATCAACAACCTCACTCTCACTTCACATCATGCTCTGCCTTGCTGATCCCACTTCAACTGCTTCGTCTTTGTTCACTGCCACACAGACAATTCATCCCCACAGCCTGGAATATTCACATCTTCCTAAGAATCTTTGTTCACACTAGAGTGCAATGGACCATCACCTCAGGGAAGCCTCCCCCGAAATTCCTTACCTAAAGCCAACTCATCCTCTTTGTGACTCTCATGACTCTTTTCCATGTTATTTACTGTAGTAATTCCCATTTGTTTAAAATATGATTTGAATAATATCTTTTGTTTCCAAATTAAATTTCAACCTCTGTGAGGGCAGGGATTGTGGCTGTTTTTTTTTCTTTTCACTCAGGTTCCTGATACCTTCCATACTAAGACACACAGTAAGTATGCATCTTCTATTCCAAATGACCTTCCCTATCACATTAGTTGGGGTGAAACCACGAGTCACATAGGAAGTCATTAAAGCCCAAGGAAAGAGGAATTAAAACCTTCATTGTAAGGGGTAAATTTCCTCACCATTTTTTTGTTAAAGAAGAAATAAAGTACATGTATATTCATAATATAACATCTAGAATTGATAACCAAATATATTTATAATTATACTAAGAAAGATATTAGTATTTATATTTATTTATATTATATTATTATATATTTATTTATATATTTATATTATTTATTTTTATTTATATTAATTTTTATATATTTATATTATTATATTTAAATTCTTTTTTCTGACATATAAGGTCTGTGAGTCTAAAAGAAATTTCATTGCTATATCCAACATATCTATGTGTTTCCATAAAAAATGTCTACCCATGACAGATCTGGCACTCTTTAAATTTTTTTTTAATATTTATTTTTGAGAGAGACAGAGCATGAGAGGGGGAGAGGCAGAGAGAGAGGGAGACATAGAATATGAAGCAGGTTCCAGGCTTTGAGCTGTCAGCCCACAGCCTGACTTGGGGCTCAAACCCATGAACTGCGAGATCATGACCTAAGCTGAAGTCGGACGCTTAACCAACTGAGCTACCCAGGCAACCCCAGATCTGGTATTCATAACAAAATATTACCATCAAGTTTTGGTTTCCCAAAAAAGATGAAAATGAGATAAATAATACTCCTTGCAGAATATTACTTCTCAAGCAGGAATTCTTTACAGATGGGCATAGTTTCTATGTTTGACTGACGACATGGCTTTTTTACATACAATATTATGACACAATTAATGTTGCTTATCTACACTCACAGTGTTTTTTTAGAACAGACTATGAATCCCATTCTCACTAACTCCTTGTCCTACCCATCTTACTCAATGTTATGGCTGAAGTTCTAAACATCAGACAAGAGACCACACATAGATGACTTCAAGGGTCATTGCTAGGGGAAGTGGAGATCCATGAACATGTCAAATCCAGGCAGAATATATATAAATAACAAGTAGTATATAGTTCCAATACTTATGTATCCCTCACTCATGCTAGAAGCTAGGGGTTAAGTGCATAAAGCCCTCAAAAATGGCACAAGTCATCAGTCTGGTAAATTTATGTTTCTAATTGCCACTATTAATGTAAACCCACCCACACATTCATATTTTATTCATTCCTCTCTACTATGTTCAAATCACTAAGAACTTATTTCTTCCTTGTATCTGAGAGACCTGCACTAATTTTCTGCAATGGAACCTGGATTATGTTATAAGGAAGGTTCAGAGCTCATCAGAGTTCAGGATCAAACCCACCACCTGGTCTACTATGTAGGGTTTTTGCCTGGAGGAATCAATGGTAATGGCAATCTAACTGCTAATTCAAGAATGCTCCTGAATATATTACTCTAATGGTTAAAATGATGAAGACCTAGACTTATGGGAGATGTAAAAACAGGTCCTTATCAGCTCCATCTTTAACCAAAGGTAAATGCACAGGTCCCTGCTAAAACCACCATACATAGGCTCCAATACATCAAGGTATCTGGCGAGTCTCTGCCTCCTATATCCCATTCTTAACCAGTTTTATGTTGATTATGCCTCCATTATCCATCCTCTTATCCTGAGATATACTGCAGGGCTCACAACATTCAGACAGATACTTCATTGTCACTATGCACTGTGCTTTCAATCTGAATTTAACCTCCAACATGGGCTTCTGGATTATTCTAGGCTCCCTGTCTTAAAACTCACCTGCCAGTCTCACAGCTCACATGACTTGCCTACTTGCCTTACTGAGTCCAGAGTCTTTAGCTTCACTTCTTTGGAAGGAGGTTTGGCAAAAAATACAATGGATGGATTTATAATTCTCTTGGGCCAACAAATGTTAGTGGAGAGAAAAACCAGTACGTCTCATAGGAGTTTATTTATCTCGACCAAAGAATGCCAAATTTAAGACTTCTGTTGTATAGCTGCTTTATTGCAGTTTCCTGTGCCAGCACTCCAGCTGATAGGAGGCAAGTCATGTCTAGACCAGTCAAGCTTGAGTGTATTAGCCTCAACAGCAGCTTATATGTAGCTACCTTCTCCCTCTAACTTCTTCCCAACATCCACCAGGTTGACATATAAAAAGATGTTTACCTTATTATTTACCAAAACAGGAAAGCATCTAAAAGCTAAAATAAACTGCACTAGAAAATGTGAAAAAGGAGAATGGTTAGGTCACAGTTTTTTTTTCTTTTTTTTAATGTGTACTCAAAAGAAAGATTTGCTCTCCAAAATCAATTTCTGCCCACTCTGATTCTTGTGTGAGTGTTTTGACAAAAGCTTTGAAGAAGCCTTAAGAGGTAGGAATCAATATTGAGATTACACTAACTGGCCTATAAACAATTCTTGCCTTTGCAGCCAAAATCTCAGGATAAAAGCCACAGAAAGAGGTCATATTTAACTGATTTTTATATGAGAAGCAATAGACAGAGTTGGGACACATGAAATCTGCTTTTTTTCTGCTAGATATTTGATTTCTAAATCCTCACTTATCATATATTGAGGAAAAAGCTGACAAGAGTTTTAGATTGTATCTGGAAAACTATAAAGTTTATACCTTGGAGATTTCCTTATTTAACACATATAAATAACTGTTGATAGCTAAATTTAGATATTTGGGTAAAAAAATCTCCCCATGACAGGCCACCTGTTTTAATATCCTTCCCATAAACATGTGAGGCAAGATGTCATAATGGCTCTATAAACTGGGCACTAGCAACCCAGACAGCTAGTTAGTTAGTCCCAAAATGACTTAGAAGAGCCTTCAGCAAAGTTATATGTGAGCCTCTGCATCATAGACAACTACTCACCCTTTTCTAAGGCCTGGCCTTCCTCTCTATCAGCAGCCACCTCCTTTGGGTATCCAGACCTTCGTTAATTTTCCAATGGTAAGAACATTTAAAAACTAGAGGGACTGATGCGCTGTTTGTTTGAGAACAGACTAATTCATGGAATCACAGAAGAGGTGAAACACAAGGCCACAGGAACCAGGAACCAGAGCAAATACGGTGGCAGATATTTATAGACTGTCCCTTTAGATTGCTGCCTGTGAATGGCCAACTGGAACTACAAGCCAGCCCTCATCCTTTGAGGAGGGTGAGAGAGCAGTAGGTAATAGACTGAAAAACCACACTGGAGTAGGGGCTCCTGGGTGGCTCAGTCGGTTAAGCATCCAACTCTTGGTTTCAGCTCAGGTCATGATCTCATGGTTTCATGAGTTTGAGCCCTGCATTGGGCTCTGTGGTGACAGCACAGAAACTGCTTGGGATTCTCTCTCTCCCTCTCTCTCTGCTTCTCCCCTGTTCACACCTTCTCTGTCTCTCTCAAAAATAAGTAAACTTTTAGAAAGAAAGAAAGAAAGAAAGAAAGAAAGAAAGAAAGAAAGAAAGAAAGAAAGAGAGAGAGAGAGAGAGAGAAAGAAAGAAAGAAAGAAAGAAAGAAAAGAAAGAAAGAAAGAAAGAAAGAAAGAAAGAAAGAAAAAGACCGACCACACTGGAGTACCAAAGAAAGAAGAGCTCCCAATGGAAGAGATGCTGGTAAGGCAAATAGAAACAATGTCAACACAGTGCTCCAGAATCCAAGGAGTGTTTTAAAAAGAGAAAACTGAACCAACATTTATCCCACTTGTGCTCAATTTTATACCTATAACTTCATTAGGTAAAAGTAAACTCCCTCCTCAAAAGCCAATTTCCAAGTAAGTCAAAATACCACTACCACCTGTAGCATTGTCATTTAAAAATGTTAATGCTAGGATTCTAGCAACATTATAGTATCACTTTTAAAAGCATAAGAAACTCCACAATATGCATTCAAATAACATGTTTTTTAATGAGATGAAGTGCATCCATTTTATTTCAAAAGATGAGTCATGTGAGAATGATTCAAGATAGCATCTATCACATGCAGACCCTATCAGGCATATAAAAAGGCATAAAAAGTCTTACTCTGGGTATTCTAGCAGATTTAGGTGAAGTGAAATAAAATTTCTAGGTTCCCCAACAAAGGCTTATTTACACTGAATTTCACCATAGTGGGCCCAGTCTCCTTCTAGAACAGCTCCTGGTAATTTTAATAGGCTTTCCCTGATCACTCTGATCTCCCCTGTTTTTAAGCATCAAAAGCTTAAGTTATTATAATTTCAATTTATTTTTGTTAATTATTATTAATTTCATAAGATAGAGTAAAATGATAAGGTAGTATGAAAAGATAAAATTTAGCATAAAATGATATACCTGGACTGTAAGAAACAAAAGATTAATGTTTTTATCATCTATTCAGGACATTAAATTTGAGGGAAAAAGTACTGATGGCCTTAAAGTTCTATTTCCCTATTCTTCTTAAATTGTACTTTCTTGGGGTGCCTAGGTGGCTCAGTTGGTTAAGTGTCCTACTTTTGATTTCATCTCAGATCATGATCTCATGGTTTGTGGGTTCAAGTCCCATATCAGGCTCTGTGCTGACAGCTCAGAACCTGGAGCCTGCTTCAGATTCTGTGTGTGTGTCTCTCTCTGCTCCTCCCCTGATGCTCTGTCTCACTCACTCTCAAAAATAAATACACATTTAAAAAAAATTTTAAGTGTACTTTCTTTAGTTTCTTAATTTTTATTCACTCTTACAAAGTGAACTGAACACCCAAATGCTCAATCTTGATGAATAAGAAATGAGCTATATGGTGAGTGAAACTTTTTCATTGTTGTTGATCACTCCCAGAATTTAAAAAATTTTAAATAGAATTCTTTTTAGCCAATTGCAAATGTCTGTGTTTCTTCAGTCACTGAACTGCAAAGAGATAAATCCGAAGAAAGTGGTATCCTACTTTTTTGCACCAAGCGTCACCTTTCAGTAGCCCCAACTCAAAACCAAATTTTCCCAAGAAATCTGAGCAACACTTCTCTTTAGAAGAAAAGGAAAATCTGGGGGCACCTGGGTGGCTCACGATTGAGCATCCTCCTCTTGATTTTGGTTCAGGTCATGATCCCAGGGTTGTGGGATTGAGCCCATGTCTGGCTCCAAGTTAGCATGGTTGAGATTTGTTTTCTTCCTTTCTCTCTCTCTTTCCCTCTCTCTCTCTCTCTCTCTCTCTCTCTGCTTCTGCTCCCCTCCTCTACTTGCTCTCTGTCTCTAGAATAATTTAAAAAAAACTTTTAAATAAATAAAGAATAAAAGACAAATCTAATATTTATAACTAGAAAAAAAAGCAAACTTGTTTTGTTTTCAGTTAGCTAGACATAGAAAAAATCCTTGTTTCTTCTTAGATGCCTGACAGGTTGAAAACTAGTTCAGTAAAACAGACATATAAGAAAGAGCAAATGCCATTACTTTCTCATATCTTGACAAAACAATGGGATTTTCTCCACCAAAAATATGGCTTAAGTATGCTGAGCAAGGTGATTTTGTTGACAATGCTACCAGTTATCCTATTCAAAACATGCCTTACTTGCCTGAGTACTTTAACATAGTTTAAAATCTATGCACTTTTTGTTGTTGTTGTTGTTGTTGTTGTTGTTGTTGTTGTTGTTGTTACACAAAGGTTTTCTTTGCTTTCATGCACATCTGCCAGCAGTCTTTCTAACATATTTAAGAAACCCATAGCCATAATTCCAAAGACATTCTAGAAGCATATTTTCCATCTGCTTATTCTATCCAATATCAAAAAAGAGATACTAATGAAATATAAACTAATCACTTTAAGCAGCTCCTTTGTAAAACATAATAATCTTTCCAATAATCATATTAATTTCTACCCTAAAATCTGTATGTGTTAATTTTTAATAAATTTTTAAAGGAATACCTTCATGATAATGCTTTTTACTGGCATACCTAGTTTATCAAGCAACTTTTTTGCTAACCTGCTAAACAGTTGCAAAGAGTTTATTAATATTACCCCTTATCCTTGATCTGGTTTTTTTATTTCCATTCTATGAAACTATTATGTTCCAAGAAATACTAGAGTTTGAGCAATAATTCCGGTTAGAAGAAGTGAGGAAAAACAGGAAGATAAATTTTGTGGTCACGGCCTATATTTACACATCATTACAACATATTACAAGAAAATGTCAAAATGTTTATCGTTCTAGGGGCACCTGAGTGGCTCAGTCGGTTAAGCGTCACACTTTGGCTCAGGTCATGATCTCACCTTCTGTGAGTTCAAGGCCCCGCATCGGGCTCTGTGCTGACAGCTCAGCTCAGAGCCTGGAGCCTGCTTCAGATTCTGTGTCTCCCTCTCTCTGCTCCTCCCCTGCTTGTACTCTGTCTCTCTCTCTCAAAAAATAAACATTAAAAAAAAAGTTTAAAAAACGTTCATCATTCTAGACAGCAATAAGGAACAAAACTTTTCTCAATAGCAAACTTACAGCAGGATTTCTACTGCCTTTAGGCCATACTGAAATAAAAAAAATTATTCTTTAGCAATAACTCATAAATTGCCTAATAAGCCTGTTAATTTAATCATTATTAGCTGATTCAGCAAAGAAATCTTTATTGAGGGCATGTGATGTATCAACACTAGAATGAAACATCCTCAACATTACTGTCTTACCTGGGAGAAAGACAAATTATGACAATATGCATGATAAATAAAATAAGTGAAAAATCAATGAGGCACAAAATTAGGCCACAGAATGGAGAAATTACCTCTACCAACAACAAAGAAGTCTTCACAGAAGAGGAAATCACTCATCTCTTAATAATCAGGGTTTACAGGGCAGAAAAATAATAAACAATAAGTGCACTCATTGCAGAGAAAATACTATGTGCCATAACACATAACAGGAGATCACTATCACCTCCATGTATGGTGAGTTGGGTGAAACTGCAGGAGATAATGGTGAAGAAGGAAAGGCTGTATCAAGAAGATCTTCACAACACAAAATTAATTCATTAATTTAATAGACCTGTTTTAGAGATAGGAGGACTTAAAGGAATTTCATAAGAGGAATGATGATATATCATAGCGAAATTTTAGCTTGGATATGATCACAGCACCAGCCCCCTCCCCATTCATACAGAACTTACGCATGACTCACTGTCCTCCTCTCCATCATTACTCTTTGGGAGCTTAAGCATCAGAATGACTCAAATAACACCCTAAACTTTTGGACCTTTGAACTCGTCATCTCCAAAATTTTGCAACCTCAGCCACACAAGCCCAAAAACTACATTACCGATAACTGGGCTGCCTCTGATTTCTTAACTTCTCATTCCCTAAATAGAGCCACCAAGCACCCTGCTTTCCTCATCTAGTAGTATTTTTTCAGTCAATACTTTGACCACAAAACTCCAAATCTATGGACTTTCATAAGTTTTCACCATGTCACCATGTTCTTACCTTCACTTGTTTTCATGGCTAGTTTAAATTCCATGCTATGATGGCGAATATGATATGCCAATGACTGGGGCAGGAGGTGCTCCTATATTTGGATTACCATTATTTCTGGTTATGTCTGTGAGAATGTTTCCAGATGAGATTACTATTGGCATCAATAGATTACAAAACCATATGACCCTCCCCAATATAAGTGAGCATGATTTAGTCCATTTAGGGTCTGAATATTGAAAAACAAAAAAAGTGGCAAAAGGGAGAATTTAGTCTCTTAGCCTGACTGCTGAGCTGGAACACTGGTCTTTTTCTGACAGGTGATCTTGGCTGTCAGGCCTTTTGACTCAGACTAGAACTGCATTATTCATTTTTCTGGTTCTTTAGCTCACATTCAGCCTCCATAATCATGTGAGCCAATCCTCCATACATACATCTCTCTCTCTCTCTCTATGTATGTATGTATGTGTGTGTATATATATATATATATATATTTATATACACACATATCTGTAGGAGGAGATAATGTATGCGTATGTGTATGTGTGTGTATATGCATAAAATTTCCTATTGTTCTGTTTCTCTGCAGAACCTGACTAATCTAATGCATAAGGTTAATCATTATATCATTCTCTTTAAAACATCCCCCCTCTCCAATATTCCATCCATGCACAAACTAAACTTATGAGAGCCCAATTTTCTTACCTTTCCAAGGATGATTCTCAGCAGTTCAATGTTCTTTTATAAAATACAAATATACATTCATTATTTGCCTTTTAAAAACAACTATCTATTTAGCTTATCATAAGCCAGACACTGTCCTAGACCTGAGAGATAGAGAAATAAGCAAGACCAAAGTCATGTTCTGTTGGCTTTTTCATTCCAACAAATGAAATCGATTTGATTTCGCAGATGAAAAGTAAATACATAAAGCAATTTTAGTTAGTAATAAACATATAAAAATTCAAAGCAAGATAAGTAGTTAGAGAATACGAGGTGAAGCAAGTTGATTTTGGTCATCAAGGGAGGTCTCTCTGAAGAGGAGAAATTAGAGCTAAGAATTAAATAAAGTAGGAACAGGGGATTCTGGGAAGATGGTGGCATAGGAGGACGCTGGGCTCATGCGCCACCTGCTGATCATTTAGATTCCACCTACACCTGCCTGAATAACCCAGAAAACCACCAGAGGACTAGCAGAACAGAGTCTCCGGAGCCAAGCGCAGAGGAGAGGCCCACGGAAGAGGGTAGGAAGGGCGGAGACGCAGTGCGCGCTCCACGGACTGGCTGGAGGGAGCCCGGCGGAGGGGCGGCCCGCCGGCCAAGCAGACCCCCCGAGTTTGGCTTGCAAAAGCGGAGGGGCCGGACGGAGTGTGTTCCGACAGCAAGAGGGACTTGACATCTGGAAGGTTATAAGCTAACAGCTCTGCTCGGAGAACGGGAGGGCTGGAGGACAACAGGAAGGAGAGTTGTTGAGCCCCGGACCACAGAACTCAGCTTGGCAGGGAACAAAGGCGCTCACCAGCGTCATCTCCCTCGCCCATCCCCCAGCCAAAATCCCAAAGGGAACCGGTTCCTGCCAGGGAATTTGCTTGCACCACGCAAACACCCAAAGCTGTGCTTCTGCGGATCCATCCCTCCGGTGGGTCTGACTCCCTCCTGGTGCTGCAGGGTCCCTCCCGAAGTGGATCTCCGAAGGAAAAGCGAGCTGAGCCTGCCCTCCTGCCCCTGTGCACCTTGCCCATCCACCCCAGCTAATACGCCAGATCCCCAGCACCACAAGCCTGGCAGTGTGCAAGTAGCCCAGACAGGCCATCCCCTCCACAGTGAATCCCACCCCTAGCAGAGGGGAAGAGAAGGCACACACCAGTCTGACTATGGCCCCAGCGGTGGGCTGGGGGCAGCCATCAGGGCTGACTGCGGCCCCTCCCACCAACGCAAGTTATTCAAGACAGCACAGGGGAAGTGCCCCAAAGTCCCGCACCACGCCAGGGACTATCCAAAATGACAAAATCAAAGAATTCTCCTCAGAAAAAGGTCCAGGAAATAACAACAGCAAACGAACTGATCAAAAATGATTTAAACAATATAACAGAAAGTCAATTTAGAATAATAGTCATAAAATTAATCACTGGGCTTGAAAACAGTATAAAGGACAGCAGAGAATCTCTTGCTACAGAGATCAAGGGACTAAGGAACAGCCAGGAGGAGCTAAAAAATGCTATCAACGAGCTGCAAAATAAAATGCTCGGATTGAAGAGGCAGAGGAGAGAATAGGTGAACTAGAAGATAAAATTATGGAAAAAGAAGAAGCTGAGAAAAAGAGAGATAAAAAAATCCAGGAGTATGAGGGGAAAATTAGAGAACTAAGTGACGCACTAAAGAGAAATAATCTACGCCTAATTGGTATTCCAGAGGAGGAAGAGAGAGGGAAAAGTGCTGAAGGTGTACTTGAAGAAATAATAGCTGAGAACTTCCCGGATCTGGGGAAGGAAAAAGGCATTGAAATCCAAGAGGCACAGAGAATTCCCTTCAGACATAACTTGATTCGATCTTCTGGCACGACATATCATAGTGAAACTGGCAAAATACAAGGATAAAGAGAAAATTCTGAAAGCAGTTAGGGATAAACGTGCTCTAACATATAAAGGGAGACCTATAAGACTCGTGACCGATCTCTCTACTGAAACTTGGCAGGCCAGAAAGGAATGGCAGGAGATCTTCAATGTGATGAACAGAAAAAATATGTGGCCGAGAATCCTTTATCCAGCAAATCTGTCATTTAGAATAGAAGGAGAGATAAAGGTCTTCCCAAACAAACAAAAACTGAAGGAATTCGTCACCACTAAACCAGCCCTACAAGAGATCCTAAGGGGGATCTTGTGAGACAAAGTACCAGAGACATCGCTACAAGCATGAAACCTACGGACATCACAATGACTCTAAACCCATATCTTTCTATAATAACACTGAATGTAAATGGACTAAATGAGCCACCCAAAAGACATAGGGTATCAGAATGGATAAAAAAAAAAAACAAAAAAAAAACATCTATTTGCTGTCTACAAGAGACTCATTTTAGACCTGAGGACACCTTCAGATTGAGAGTGAGGAGATGGAGAACTATTTATCATGCCACTGGAGTCAAAAGAAAGCTGGAGTAGCCATACTTATATCAGACAAACTAGACTTTAAATTAAAGGCTATAGCAAGAGATGAAGAAGGGCATTATATAATAATCACAGGGTCTATCCATCAGAAAGAGCTAACAATTATAAATGTCTATGTGCCGAATACAGGAGCCCCCAAATGTATAAAACAATTACTCACAAACATAAACAACCTTATTGATAAGAATGTGGTAATTGCAGGGGATTGTAACACTCCACTCACAGAAATGGATAGATCATCTAGACACATGGTCAATAAAGAAACAAGGGCCCTGAATGATACACTGGATCAGATGGACTTGACAGATATATTTAGAACTCTGCATCCCAAAGCTACAGAATATACTTTCTTCTCGAGTGCATATGGAACATTCTCCAAGATAGATCACATACTGGGTCACAAAACAGCCCTTCATAAGTATACAAGAATTGAAATCATACCATGCATAGTTTCAGACCACAATGCTATGAAGCTTGAAATCAACCACAGGAAAAAGTCTGGAAAACCTCCAAAAGCACGGAGGTTAAAGAACACCCTACTAAAGAATGAATGGGTCAACCAGGCAATTAGAGAAGAAATTTAAAAATATATGAAAACAAATGAAAATGAAAATACAACAATCCAAATGCTTTGGGATGCAGCGAAGGCAGTCCTGAGAGGAAAATACATTGCAATCCAGGCCTATCTCAAGAAACAAGAAAAATCCCAAATACAAAATCTAACAGCACACCTAAAGGAAATAGAAGCAGAACAGCCAAGGCAGCCGAAATCCAGCAGAAGAGAAATAATACAGATCAGAGTAGAAATAAACAATATAGAATCTAAAAAAACTGTAGAGCAGATCAACGAAACCAAGAGTTGGTTTTTTGAAAAAATAAACAAAATTGATAAACCTCTAGCCAGGCTTCTCAAAGAGAAAAGGGAGATGACCCAAATAGATAAAATCATGAATGAAAATGGAATTATTACAACAAATCCCTCAGAAATACAAGCAATTATCAGGGAATACTATGAAAAACTATATGCCAACAAACTGGACAACCTGGAAGCAATGGACGAATTCCTAAACACCCACATGCTTCCAAAACTCAATCAGGAGGAATAGAAAGCTTGAACAGAACCATAACCAGTGAAGAAATTGAATCAGTCATCAAAAATCTCCCAACAAATAAGAGTCCAGGACCAGATGGCTTCCCAGGGGAGTTCTACTAGACGTTTCAAGCAGAGATAATACCTATCCTTCTCAAGCTATTCCAAGAAATAGAAAGGGAAGGAAAACTTCCAGATTCATTCTATGAAGCCAGTATTACTTTGATTCCTAAATTAGACAGAGACCCAGTAAAAAAAGAGAACTACAGGCCAATGTCCCTGATGAATATGGATGCAAAAATTCTCAATAAGATACTAGCAAATCGAATTCAACAGCATATAAAAAGAATCATTCACCATGATCAAGTGGGATTCATTCCTGGGATGCAGGGCTGGTTCAACATTTGCAAATCAATCAACGTGATACATTACATTAATAAAAGAAAAGATAAGAACCATATGATCCTGTCAATCGATGCAGAAAAGGCCTTTGACAAAATTCAGCAACATTTCTTAATAAAAACCCTTGAGAAAGTCGGGATAGAAGGAACATACTTAAAGATCATAAAAGCCATTTATGAAAAGCCCACAGCTAACATCATCCTCAATGGGGAAAAACTGAGAGCTTTTTCCCTGAGATCAGGAACACAACAGGGATGTCCACTGTCACCGCTGCTGTTTAATATAGTGCTGGAAGTTCTAGCATCAGCAATCAGACAACAAAAGGAAATCAAAGGCATCAAAATTGGCAAAGATGAAGTCAAGCTTTCGCTTTTTGCAGATGACATGATATTATACGTGGAAAATCTGATAGACTCCACCAGAAGTCTGCTAGAACTGATACCTGAATTCAGCAAAGTTGCAGGTTACAAAATCAATGTACAGAAATCAGTTGCATTCTTATACACTAATAATGAAGCAACAGAAAGACAAATAAAGAAACTGATCCCATTTACAATTGCACCAAGAAGCATAAAATACCTAGGAATAAATCTAACCAAAGATGTAAAAGATATGTATGCTGAAAACTATAGAAAGGTTATGAAGGAAATTGAAGAAGATATAAAGAAATGGAAAAACATTCCGTGCTCATGGATTGGAAGAATAAACATTGTCAAAATGTCAATACTACCCAAAGCTATCTACACATTCAATGCAATCCCAATCAACATTGCACCAGCAATCTTCTCGAAACTAGAACAAGCAATCCTAAAATTCATATGGAACCACAAAAGGCCCCACATAGCCAAAGTAATTTTGAAGAAGACCAAAGCAGGAGGCATCACAATCCCAGACTTTAGCCTCTACTACAAAGCTGTCATCATCAAGACAGCATGGTATTGGCACAAAAACAGACACATAGACCAATGGAATAGAACAGAAACCCCAGAACTAGACCCACAAACGTATGGCCAACTCATCTTTGACAAAGCAGGAAAGAACATCCAATGGAAAAAAGACACTCTCTTTAACAAATGGTGCTGGGAGAACTGGACAGCAACATGCAGAAGGTTGAAAGTAGACCACTTTCTCACACCATTCACAAAAATAAACTCAAAATGGATAAAGGACCTGAATGTGAGACAGGAAACCATCAAAACCCTAGAGGAGAAAGCAGGAAAAGACCTCTCTGACCTCAGCCGTAGCAATTTCTTACTTGACACATCCCCAAAGGCAAGGGAATTAAAAGCAAAAATGAACTACTGGGACCTTATGAAGATAAAAAGCTTCTGCACAGCAAAGGAAACAACCAACAAAACTAAAAGACAACAGACGGAATGGGAAAAGATATTTGCAAATGACATATTGGACAAAGGGCTAGTATCAAAATCTATAAAGAGCTCACCAAACTCCACACCCAAAAAACAAATAACCCAGTGAAGAAATGGGCAGAAAACATGAATAGACTCTTCTCTAAAGAAGACATCCATATGGCCAACAGGCACATGAAAAGATGTTCAACGTTGCTCCTTATCAGGGAAATACAAATCAAAACCACACTCAGATATCACCTGACGCCAGTCAGAGTGGCCAAAACGAACAAATCAGGAGACTATAGATGCTGGAGAGGATGTGGAGGAATGGGATCCCTCTCGCACTGTTAGTGGTAATGAAAATTGGTACAACCACTCTGGAAAACAGTGTGGAGGTTCCTCAAAAAATTAAAAATAGACCTACCCTATGACCCAGCAATAGCACTGCTAGGAATTTACCCAAGGGATACAGGAGTACTGATGCATAGGGGCACTTGTACCCCAATGTTTATAGCAGCACTTTCAACAATAGCCAAATTATGGAAAGAGCCTAAATGTCCATCAACTGATGAATGGATAAAAAAATTGTGGTTTATATACAAAATGGAGTACTACTTGGCAATGAGAAAGAATGAAATATGGCCCTTTGTAGCAACATGGATGGAACTGGAGAGTGTTATGCTAAGTGAAATAAGCCATACAGAGAAGGACAGATATCATATGGTTTCACTCTTATGTGGATCCTGAGAAACTTAACAGAAACCCATGGGGGAGGGGAAGGAAAAAAAAAAAAAGAGGTTAGAGTGGAAGAGAGCCAAAGCATAAGAGACTCAAAAACTGAGAACAAACTGAGGGTTGATGGGGGTGGGAGGGAGGGAAGGGTGGGTGATGGATAATGAAGAGGGCACCTTTTGAGATGAGCACTGGGTGTTGTATGGAAACCAATTTGACAATAAACTTCATATATTGGAAAAATAAAAATAAATAAAGTACAGAACAAACACTATGAAGAGCAGAGTTAGCCCTGAAATATGTCCTGCCTTACTCAGTTTGTAAGACATGGTTCTCCAATGGCCTAAACCAGTGAAGATCCCTGTGACTTCTCTGATCCGGTTTTCTTTTGCTTTCTTCTTGGATTACTCTGGTGTAGCCACACAGGCCTACTTGACCAGCACTGGATGGGCATGCTGCCATGTTGGAGACTGCATAGTAGCTGTTTCCTACATTTAGAACACCTTTCCCCAGACATTTGTGTGGACTCCCTCAAAGAAGCCTACTTAAAACAATCCCTTGCACATAATAAGTGCTATATGAGCATTAGGTATTGCTAGTTTAATAGGGAAGTTTAGCCTTGACTTTTTAAGGAGCTCCCAACCCTCTTCTTGGCAATGGAGGCAAGAAGAAAAGAATCCTTTTGACCACATACTTCTGCATTAAAAACTAAAATAAACAAGTGCTTTACTAACAAAACACATCTGTGGTATGCTTTTAATCTGAAGAGCATAATTTTGAAGCCTCTTGTCTAAGGGCTTTGCCTTTGGGAAGCCATGATCATTCATACAATTTCTGCTTTGTACCACACCATATCGCTCCTGTAAGGCAAGTGAACATAGTGTCTATTTGCTGTTTGAAGGGGAGTTATGGGAAAGGAGAAACTACAGGAATAAAACAGTGAAAAAGTAGAAATAGTTTACTATCTCAAAATACTATTCTGCCATCATAGACTTTATAAATTCTTTCATGTACCAAAGGATTATCCCAGAAGTTCTTTGAAACTTTGGTGTATCAGTAATAGACAGGTAAAAGGTTTGGGCATTTCATCAGGAATTTTAACTTTGTGCTCCACACTGTTATTTAATAATGGTGCAGTTACAATAGTGCTTCTTAAACTTAATGTACAATGACTCACCTGGAGATTTTGTTAAAAAGCTGATATTGATTAAGTACTTTGGGGGTGGTGCCCAGTGTTCTGCATTTCTAACACATCCTCAGGATGCTAATGTTGGTCCTGGGAACTTAATACAAGCTTAGTTTGGATATGTCTTCCTTTTTTTTTTTAAGTTTATTTATTTTGAGAGGGAGAGAGAGAGCATGAGCATGGGAGGGGCAGAGAGAGAGAGGGAAACAGAGAATCCCAAGCAGGTTCCACACTGTCAGCACAGAGCCCAATGCAGGACTCAAACTCACAAACTGTGAGATCATGACCTGAGCCAAAATCAAGAGTTGGACGCTTAACCGACTGAGCCACCCAGGTGCCCCATTATTTTTTAAGTTTGTTTATTTATTTTCAGAGAGAGAGGGAGAGAAAGGGAGAGAATCCCAAGCAGGCTCCAAACTGTCAGCACAGAGCCCAATGTGGGGCTTAAGCTCACAAACCATGAGATGATGACTCGAGCAGACACCAAGAGTCAGATGCTTAACTGAGTGACCCAGACACTCCTTGATATGTCTTTCTTAATGGAATACATACATAATTGCTCTATATAACATACCTTGATGTATGCAAGCCAAAACTTATTTCAAAGAATTAGAAAATTAAAAGTTGAATAATTTGCACCGGGTTTACTCAGAATCAGCAGTACAACACATCTATAATTTTAGATAGTCCTCAATATTGCACACTACATGATTCAATTCAAAGTTTTCAACACACAGAACTGGAATTTGGGTTGTATACTTTTTATTTATTTTACCTTTTTTTTTTACTTTTTAAAGAAAATGTTTAGTTGAATATTTTTAAGAAAAGGGGTTTTAATCTTTTCTTATGTAAAAGTACATTAGTGAGAGAAAATATGTCCTCTCTCTCACATACACATACAACAATGGATACAATTAACATAGTCTTGTTAACAAACAAGACTTATTGAATTACAGTCTTAGTAAAATTTTAACTAGACGGCATAACCTGGTGTTAGAAAGAAACAAACATAGGAAAGGACTTACCACTTTACACAGCAACTATTATTGCTGAACCTATCACCTCAGTGTGGAATACAGGATAACATTTTTTTTTCATTAAAAACAAGGATTATATAAATTCCATTGTGGAAACTCTAAGTTAATGAAAGCAAATAGTTTCTTTTGTGAAGTATATGATCAAATAGAGAAACCATGCCCTCTGCCAACACGCCTTTTACTGCCATGGCCAAAGAGAAAGTGCATTCACTAAATATTTTCTTGGAATACAGCTCCCACCCAGGGTGACAAGTATTATAATTTTTATTTACATAAAAAAAAAAGAAATAATTGTAGCAGTTTGTGTCTATCTTACTGCAATTCCTCATAAGCAGAAGAAATAAACAGCTTCATACCAGCTAAAAATTAGACCTGGTTAAAAGTTTGAGAGAAGTTGATTTCTTTGCTGTTTACTTAAATCTTGCTAAAAATAGAAATATTGTAAATTATACATTTTTAAAGTTATACCTGTCCAACAGATTTCTTCTGGCCATTTCGAAATTTCTCACCATTCTCCAAGCTCCATGCAGTTTTAGGATTAGTAGAATTTGACATTTTTTTTTTTGTAAGGAATGTCTGGGATACCCCAATTCTTTGTCCACCTGTTTTATTCCTCTTAGTATTCTAGACTCAAGTTAAGAACCATCCTTCCAGTTAAGTTTTCTGTATTGCTTGTTTATACTTCAGCTGATATTTTCTCCTTCCTGTGGTCACATTGGCATTTTATATGTATTTCATACAGCATCTGTATCACTGTATTAAAATAGCTTGTTTACACCTTGTCTCTAGTAACCACCCAGCTTCGCTAAGGCATTCACTGAGACAGCCCAGATATCTCTCATACCTACAAAACTACCAGACTACAATACAGACCTACCAAGGTGGTTGATGGTTTGGGTAAAGGACTAGATGAATGAACAATACATTTCCTCCTCAATGTATGGACTTTAAAAGCACTTAAAATATGACCACATCTAAGTTAAAAATATCATCTGTATTATACCATATAATCCTCATCACATTTTTAAGAAGAAGGAGTAATTATTAACTCCACCCACGTAATATGGAAACTGAGACTCAAAAGGTTAATTAAAGTGTCCAAAGTCACATAAATAGTAAACTATGACACTAAAATTTGAAATCAGACCTCTTGGATTGTATACACTATGATAGTAAGGGGTGGAAAATTTAAATAGGATATTTTCAGAGGGAAAATTCTGACTCACACTGAGATGTATCAGACAACTCTGAGCCTGTGAGATTCCTAAAAACCACTATCTACAAGAATGCTTCAGACCCTGTCACTTATCCTATATATTTTAACTCTGAGCTGACCTTGGAACTTTGTTTTCACATGGATGAGCATTTCTAACTTTGGCCACACTGTATTACTTCATACTCTAAAAACGAGGTTGCAGTTTTTTTCTGTAGGTTCTAGAAAATTCACAAACCACCAATTTGCCTCCACTTTTGAATTCATAATACACAATGAGGCCAAGGAGGAGCAAGAAATGGAGGAAAAATATAATAACAATATAATTTCACTGCATTTCATGCTTTCTTGTTATACTTTTATGTTAGAAATGTCTTTGTAACTTGGTGAACTTCAGCTAGCAGATGATCAGCACATTCACTTAATAAAAAGAGACTGAATAAAATTAGTTATTAAAAAAAGTACCACATACAAAATACATATTACTATTCATACCATTTCATTACATAACATGCCAACAAAGAAAATTGAATAAAAGGAGAAAATATACCATGGACTTGCTATTTTTATTTGTTTTGTATGTGTTATAGCCTATTAGAAGTTTTGAATAACTAACAATAATCCTATTTATACAAACTGGATTTTCAGTCAACAAAAAATGATAGAACACAATTCAGCTTAACATGACTTTAAGCAAGACTAAAGTGTATGAAAAGAGTACAGAAATCAGTTATGTATGGCTTCAGGTTCCACATTATTAACGAAAGAGCTATTGATTATCCAGAATAAAGGACACAACAGCCAGTCAGTAGCACTTTCGGTTACTTTTCCAGAAGTGGCAATGGGTTTTATTAAGCCTTTCAAACTCATCCATATGGTTCTTTAATAAAAATATAAGCAACAATGACAATTCCATGTCTTTTTCACATGTACCATGACTGCTTCTTCTCTTCTCTCTAGAGAAGATGGGTCACTAGTTTCATCTTATACCACAACTTACAGGAAGACAAACATTTACAAACCAAGTTTAAAAATATGGTTCTGCTTCCCCTTAGCCATGGTTCATAAAACTGATCAAATTTCTTATGATTAACAGCACGTATTACAGAGCTCTATATATCATGGGCCCAGAAAGAACCCAGAAGAGACAAAATGTATCATATCTAACTTTGAAAAATATGACCACAGTAAAATTGAGTGAATGGACACAAACTCCATGATTAGGCAAAATCAACCAGGAAGAGCTCAGTGGCTAGACTTGCACACAGTATAGGTGTACCTCCTTGAATCCACCCATTGACTTCATTGTTTCTTGTGCCTCTGCTCTGTATTTGCAAAAGTCAGTGAGGATCAAGCACATACTCTCAGCATTGAGCTTTTCTGTGAACTTGGTCATGATCTTTGTCTTATTAATGAAGTATTCTAAACAATTGAAAATGAATGTTTGGAATTGTTCAGGTAATTAGAAAAATGTCTTCATTCCAAAAACAAGTGCAGGAAGAAAGAGGAGCCTTCAAACTCATGTTTTCTGGAAACTCCACATTTTTAAATAGAATTTTACACAGAAAATAAAAAACACAATAACCTGGCATATTTACAGTATTTTGTAAGAATTTAATGGTGGTGGGCTTTAGTAAGGACTCCCATTCAGGCTTTATTACTTTAATAAAACAACTTTAGTACATTTACTATTCTACAGCAGTACTTTATTATGAGTTACCGAAAGTAAACTGCCCTTGTCAAAATAAATAAAGTACATCTCAGGATTCCACATTCCTGATTTTATAATGTTGCCTTTTAATGTTCATTGCTACTCATTTGCACAATTTAGTTATCTCTTGGGAATTTTCAAGTCATTAGTATGAATTAGTGCAGTATTAAGTATAAAATGACAGATACTTCTAAGAATTTTAAAAGAAATGCACTCAGAAGCACAGATTAATGGAAGTAATGTATCTCCTACATTTACAGCTCCCACAATGAAAGCAGATGGACCACAAATACACTTTTTCTAAGTAGTCATTTTTAGTGGCAAAACTGCCAACACAGCAATATTCTAAGTCCATTTCTCCAACACAAACTCACAGAAAAACTCAACATGGTATAGCATAGAGAATCCTGAAGAGACATTGGATAGAAGTCTTGGTCGTGCCCTGACATTGTCTAAATGACTCCATGCATGATGTGGTTCCTTCATCTGTTCCCAAATGGTGCCTTCCACAATGTGCATACTCAGGAGTCCAGAATATCTGGCAATGTCTAGGGAGTTGATAAAGTACTTTGTAGTTTACATAGCTCTTTCCTATACGTATTATTTTATTTTTGCAGAATGGCATCATCCCATGCAACAAGAAGGGGAAACTACAGCACTTCCAAGAAGTTTATTAGCCATGTTTCTAGCAAGTGCCAGAATCAGTACCAGAACCTACATATTCTAAGTCCTCATGGATCTGAGGAGGAAGCAACCTTAGCCCATTATGCCACAGAGATTTCATGTATTAAAAAGACTGGGGTCAGAGTTGACCAAGGTTCCTTAAGACTTTACTAATGCACACCCCTTCTGAAGTAATACATCCTCCACACCAATCCAATAAATTTCTTGCCTAATCTTTAAGTACACTGGTTGTTTTTTTATGAGAAACAACTGAGCTAGTTTGTTTGTTGTTGTTGTTGTTGTTGTTGTTGTTGTTTATCTGTTTTAATGCTCTTGCTAACTCTTGGAAAGCATCACTGATAAGGTCTCTTTGGAGAGGCTATAATCCCCAAATGAAATCCATGGTAAATACTAAAATAAATACTAAGTTTTTAATATAAAACTTATATAAAAATACTAAGTTTTTAATATAGTCATTATTTACCTTAGCTTAAACTAAAGAACTTGGAATTATGTAACAGCCAAGAAGTTGTTGAACCTATATTTATGTGGCATCCAGTACATGATGAGTGCTGTAAGCCTAAAATAAGAGAGTAGATATAAAATGGGAAGTTTTAAATTAAATTTGACTACAAACATTAAATATGAAAGTAATTACTATCTTATTTTTGTTATTATTCTTTAACCAGAGTATCTATACTGTTCCCTCCTTTAGGATTCCTTACTCCATTATCAACCCATGCTCCACTTTTTTGCCTAAAGAACTGCTCATATGGCTTAAGCCCCAGCTAATATATCAGCCATCCAGTGTGGCTTTCCTGGACAATTAAAACAAATTTTGTTAACTCCTCTTCTGTGATAACCCACTTTAATCATATTTCTGTTTCAAAATTTCCTAGTTTTATTATAATTACTTTGCATGTTTGTCCCAGCCTTCACTCTGAGTTTCTTATGTCAAGAACCTGTTTAGTGGTCATTATGTATTTGTCTAGGTATATAGGTATGTATTGACTTTTTGACTGATTTATGGGTAGGGTATACCTAGCACCTGCAACAGAGCCTCTGTAAGAGTCTGGAATGAAGGAATACATAAGGGGAGATGATAGAAAATATTTGAAATCTGATGACTACAAAAGTCAGTAAGTCCATGCAATGAAACTGAGCACTTTATAGTCCATATAGAACTTGCTATAGTGGCAGGTGTAAAAACAGAATTTTAAAGAGGACAATAGGCAAAAGCATTTGTATCTTTCCATGGCAATATAAAATGAATAGAGATAAATTAATGATTATCATAGTCCATCAAAAGGTACTGCTTTTCCCCTTCAAATTATCTCTTATCTCCTCTTGACATAGTCGAATGAATTCACTAATTAATACTAATGAACAGAAATCCTTAGGTAAATCATTCACTTCCCTTTGAAAGGAGGCTAAATTAACATTAAGATGGGTCAAAGTCAGGCCCAGAATCTTCAAAAGTGACTGTTTAATTGAGTGGATTTAACTTATCTTCCCATGATAATTGATAGCAAAAGCATGCATTTAATTGGAAATCCCCATGAAATAAAGCAAGACATACTGAAACTCTGTTCCATATTTTTTTTTCAGGAATCACTTATCTTTTAAGAAAAATGAAGTTACTGATATATTTAGCAATTAATTTTCAGCTGTCATATAATTTAAATCTTTGACAAGAAAAATTGGATAACTTTGATGTTTGACTTCTAAAATTAACAAATGATGCTGGATTTATGCTAGAGTTAAACTGCTCACTGTAAATATACAGACTATTTACCCTGAATAATTAGTAACACAGAAGGTTACAAGATGAGATTCCAAAGCAGCATCTTTAGATTTTAAGGTCATTATCCCAATGTAGAGCTGAAAAATGTTTGTAAGTATCTCATCAGGTCAGAAGGTCAATAAACTCTAGTAAAAAGGTATAGAGAGAATGAAAAAAATTCCTAAGAGACATGATAAAATAAGAAACACAAATTTACCTTTGATTTTGACTCTTTATTTAAAAGGAAAGAACATGAAAACTGGAGGATAAAATCTACTCTGAGAGTATTATGGGGCTCATATTACAGAACAGTGATGGCTGACATGGGTATTCGGACAGGCTGCAGCCACAGGACATGAAGGGATAGAGGAGGCAGCATTGCTGGAAGTGAGCATAGGAAGGCCTGATAAGCAAAAGAACAAGTGATTTGTATATACTCAAAGATAGACTTCTGGACTCATTTTCTTCTTTCACTTACTAGTTCAAGTTATATGACTCACAAAACCTGTTTTCTTAACTGAAGAATATGAATATCAACCAAACTTAAAGAATTTATTTTTACTGGTCAGGGATTCCTGGAACAAGAGAAACCACTTCATGTGTTCTAAGCATGAAAGATTTGATACAAAGAATGAGAGAACTACCCACAAATTTGAAGAGTTGGGGAGTGAAGGTCAGAGAAGCCACCCTGATGATCTCAGCCTGGAGCACTGATATGCATTAGCTGCTCCGACTCCTGCAAATATATGGAAGCTCCCATTGACTTTTTCTTTCTGCAGCAGTGAGAGGGTAGTCCCCAGGAACTGGCCAGGAAGCCCATATCAATCAGTGTCTCATCTGCACAGCATCTGTCTGACACTGCTTTCTGAGAATAATGGCCTCGCCTTCCTTCTGCTTTCCTAGTGAAATAAAAATGCTTCTTATTGGCATAGGCCAACCGGCAACATACAGGGAGAGGGATTCTAAAAATGGAGGCTTTGGCTTTTCTGTATGTCAAAGGAAATTTTAGAAAGAAATGGTGATGATTTGGAGCGCCTGCGTGGCTCAGTGGGTTAAGCGTCAGACTTTGGCTCGGGTCATGATCTCGTGGTTTGTGAGCTGGAGCCCTGTGTTAGGCTCTGTGCTGACACTCAGAGCCTGGAGCCTGCTTCAAATTCTGCTTCCCCCTCTCTCTGCCCCACCCTGCTCATGCTCTGTGTCTTTCTGTCTCTCGATAATAAATAAACATTAAAAAATTTTTTTAGAAAGTGGTGATGGTTCAACTACTCAACATAGATGGAAATAAGATTAAATTGATTTATGTATAATAAGAGTACAATAAGTAGTGGTACCATCATCATCATCATCATCATCATCTTTATAGGCCAGAAAAAAACTATTGGACAACACTGACTGTCAAAGAGAGACTATGTCTTAGTATTCGGCTCCAGGCACCAAGAGTCCTTTCCAAAAAACAGAGTTTGGTGGTCTTTCAAGGAAAAAAAAATTAATGAGGAGGTTTTTCTCCATACTTTTTATTATTTCTCAAAATGTTTTTTGGTGGACCCGTATAACTTAGACAAGGAGAAGTTAACATTATTTTAGGGAGAAAAAGGAAAGTGGAGAATGAAGGGAGGGAAGGAGGAAGAGAGTAAAGTGTGAAAGAAACTTGGATTTTAGCTGTTATGTTCCTGGGACTCAGTTCAAGCCCAAAGTTTTTCCTCCTTGTTTTAGGTTACTCATAACTGATGTGGAAAAGCACCCATTGTGTCTTTAATTAGTGAGGAACATGACAATGAGAAGGAAAGTTTTAGCAGCTAGGAAACAGAATCAAGCACAAGGAAATAAATAATCTAATTGGTAAAAGTAATCACGGACAATTCAGCAAATTCAGCAGTTTGACACTACACATGTCTAAAGTGCAGCCAATTATAATACAGAGAAAATATAATGTATTTACACAGCAATATAAAAGCTCATCATGAAAAAAAAAAAAAACCTGAAATATTATTGAGCCTCTCTGTTATACACAACTCTGCTGAAGAAGTTAGGACAATGAGAGCCAGGGGCAGGAGATGGAGCCAGTGACAGATAACAGTAAAAATAAGCTCATGTCACGTGCCTCCTGACTGGCACAGGCAAAAGTCAAGACTAGGATGCAGTATCTGAAATCAGGACTCAAGAGTGGTTCTCTCTGAGACAAAGTCAAATAAAGTAAGAGAGTAAGTACAAGCTTCTTTGAAAGAGAGCTAGAAACAAGGGGAAACAAAAAGAAAGTGACTGGAAATGTTCCTAGAGTTCCATGAGCCATAAAGCTGTACATACATACACTCTGTGGAGTTAGTCACTGGGAGGGTGGTCATCAATCAGTATGGTCACACTGGAAGACTCCCTCAGGGCAAGTTAAGAGGAAAAATAAAGACCTAAATAGTGCCATATATCAAGCCCATGAATCTGGGAACAGGATGGGAAAAGATGCATTTATGGTACAAATTAATCCAAACGATCAAGAGGGCAAATGTTTTCCACATGAACGCTATGTGTCATAAAGTACCCTGTGACCATGCATAAAATAGTGGCACATTTTGCCAGAAAGGTCATCTTGTTTACTCTTACTCCAGCCTTTTTCCTTTATCTGTTTAAAATATATCCATATAGGTTTGCAGCATGCCAATATATTCAAGACTATATTCAATACAAAGACATTTTGTTCACTTCTGTTCTCAGGCCCTTTGAGGAACATTAAAGTGCTTTTTTCCTAACACATCCTGATACATTCTCACAATGGACTAAACTGGCATTAAGAACGTCAATGTGTTGTAACATCTAAGAGATTAGAAAAAACTTCTGAACATTCATTGAACAATGATTCAAGAGGTACCTTTAATGTTCTAGTTGCACTCTTGGTTACTGGCTATGCAGTGGATTTAAGCTACTCTCCTAAACAAACAATGCCAACTTCCCATTGCTTTCAGAGTATAAATACCACACTGTGGCTTTCAAATTCTTCTACACCATGTCCCCAATTTATCTTTCAGACACATATTCAAATATAAACGTCAAATAGCACATTCTTCATGAACATTTTCATATTTCTCCTAAACTGAATGTGGTCCTTCCTTACATAAAATATCTTTCCTTCTCTTTTATATAACATCGTGTCTTGTTTCCAGTTAAATGCCTTTTTGTAAGAAGCTCACATCAAACCTTAGTGGATAACAAGAGTAACTTATTGTTTTTCCTGTTTCTGAACCGTGTCTAGGAGGTTCCTTTGCTGAATTTGCCTGTTCTCATTTATATAACTGTGCTCACGTGGAAGGTGAGCTCAGCAGGAAGGTCCCAAATGGCCTTACTTATGTCTGGTAGTTTGTACTGCTACCAAAAGGTAAACCATTTTTTTTCCTTCAAGACGTCCCTCCATCTTTCTGCAGGCTAGACTGACTTAGTAATATTATGGCCTCAGAGCAGCATTCCAAGGTGACAAAAAGGACACTGCAAGATATCTTGAGGCCTAGGCTCTGGAGATCACACATTTTTATCACATTTTATCAGCCACATTTTTTTAGAAACAGCAAGTCACAAAGCCACCTGTGATTCAATGAATGGTAAAAGAGACTATTTCTTGATTGGAGAAACTAAAAAGGACTTCTAGCCTGACTAAATCTATCACAATCCATCCTCTGGTTGTATAATTACTTATAATCCTCCCCTATATAAAATACTTTTATTTGTTCTCAAGACCCCTATAAGTATTACGTGTAGCTTACTGACCTCAAAGTCCATTCCTGAATTATCTGCATTTTTCCCCGAGATCTGTAAGCTAAGATGAAGGCTATGTACCACTACTGCCTCCCCCAAACATCCATCCATTCATCTAGCAAACATTGGTAAAATGGAGACAGAATAACCTCAATAAAAATACTGCGAACACATAACCTCAATGTGAATGGGAACACATGGAATTTACTGATGCAGCATAATTCTGAAATCTAGCCTGTCACTTACTGCTATTTGCTGTAACTCTGAAAATTAGGGAATATTATTTGATCATGGCCCCTATGAACTCCCTAAGACTGGTTCTTTAATCCATTTTTCTCCAAAGTTCTTGGTGCCTTCTCTGCATTCCTGGTTCTTCTAAGATGCTTTTCTTTTCTACAGCCTATGTAATTAAGTAGTTATTATGGCCTGCTTGCTGCTTTCCAAAGACCTCTTTTCTTTTTTAAATGACTTAACTCCTAAAGGGTAAATCCAAGTTGGTAGTCTCCTTACCAATTCAACACCAATGTTCTTGAATAGCAATCCTAGAATCTTCTATTTTTAAAAAAATTGGCTTTCAAATAAAACAGTTTCTTCTGTAGTTCATCTATAATTTCCCATACCAAATCCTAAATAGCTATGAAAATATAATTGGCACCTTCAGGATCTGTCTAGAGATCCCCTTAGTCAAAACTCAAAAGGTATTTAGTACAATAGCTATCTTTTGAATTATAAGTGATAGTTTTGACAACTGTTCAGCCACTTGTGACATAGATCATTCTTTCTCCAGCTTCCAACTGTTCCTTTATTTCCTTTCTAGCCTCTCCTGGGAGTCTCCTTGCCTCTATCCATCACCCAGTCCCAAATATTAAACCTATTTAGGGTTCTGTTGCAGCCTTACTTGTATCCAGCTCATGTCTGGCAGTTTGTGCTTTCCATCCACTGGGGCACCTTGGTTCTTTGTCTTGTGGCATCTCATCCTCTAATAGGTAATGCCAGCTTCCTTACATGATAACCTCAGGGCAGCATTCTAAGAGCAGAAAGGCGGAACCCACGCAATATCACTTCCATGTCATTCATCACAGAAAATCACAGGGCAAATGTCCATTCAAAAATTGAAGAAATCTAAATTTTGTTGAGGATTTTTGCACCTATGTTCATTAGAGATATTGGCCTATAGCTTTCTCTATTATGTAGTGTCTTTATCTGGTTTTTGTTGTCAGGATAATGCTGGCCTCACAGAATGAATTTTAAATCTTTCCCTTCTTTTCTATTATTTGGAAAGGTTTGAGAAGAATAGGTATTAACTCATCTTTAGGTGCTTGATAGAATTCACCTGTAAGGCCATCTGGTCTGGACTCTTGTTTGTTGGGAGTTTTTTGATTACTGATTTAATTTCATTGCTAGCAATCAATCTGTTTGAATTTTACACTTCTTCTTGATTCAGTTATGAAAGGTTTGATGTTTCTAGGAATTTGTCTATTTCTTCTAGGATGTCTAATTTGTCTGCTTATACTTTTTCATAATACTCTCTTATAATCCTTTGTATTTCTATGGTTTGGTTATTATTTTTTCTCCATCTTTTATTTTGAAACATCTTTTTGTTTTGTTTTGTTTTGTTTTGTTTTGTTTTGTTTTGTTAGTCTGGCTAAAGTTTTATCAATTAGCAAAACAAATCCAACACTACATTTAAAAAATCATTCACCATGACCAAATGGGATTAATTCCTATTGTGCAAGAGTAGTTCAACACTCACAGATTAATCACTGTGATTCATCACATTAATAAGACAAAGGAAAAAAAACCATATGATCATCTCAATAGATGCAGAAAAAGCATTTGACAATGTACAACATTAATTCAAGATAAAAACCCTCAAGTAAGTAGGTTTAGAGAGAACATACTTCAACATAATAAAGGCTACATATGAAAAACCCACAACTAGCATCATATTCAGTGGTGAAAAACAGATCTTTCCCCCTAAAGTCAGGAACAAGACAAGGATGTTTACTCTCACTACTTTTATTTGACATAGTACTGGAAGTCCTAGCCACAGTATTCAGACAAAATAAAGAAAAGGTATCTAAATTGTTAAGAAAGAAGACTTTCATTATTTTCAGAAAACATGATACTATATATATAGAAAATCCTAAACACTACACATGCACACACACACACACACAACTACTAGCACTGATAAATGAACTGAATACAATTGCAAGATATAAAGTCAAATACAGAAATATGCTGCATTTGTGTACACTAATAATGAAGCAGCAGAAAGAGAAATTAAGAAAACTATCCCATTTACAATTGTACTAAAAAGAATAAAATACCTAGAAGTATTTAACCAAGGAAGTGAAAGATCTGTACTTTGCAAACTATATAACAGTGATGAAAGTTCAAGATGACAGAAACAAATGGAAAGATACTCCATGTTCATGGATTGGAGAACCTATATTGTTAAAGTGTTCATACTTCTAAATGCAATCTAAAGATTTAATACAATCCCTTCAAAATACCAAAAGCATTTTACACAGAAATATAACACACAATCCTAAAGTTTGTATGGAACCACAAAAGACCTCAAATAGCCAAAACAATCTTGAAAAAGAAGAACAAAGTGGGAGGTATTACAATCACAGATTACAAGATATACTACAAAGCTGGAGTCATCAAAACAGTATGGTACTGGCAAAAAAAAAAAAAAAAAAAAAAAAGACACATATATTAAGAGAACAGAATAGAGTCCAGAAATAAACCCACATTTTTATGGCCAATTAATCTATGACAAAGGAGACAAGAAGATGCAATGGGGGAAAGACAGTCTCCTCAAGACATGGTGCTGGGAAAACTGAACAGTTACATGCAAAAGAATGAAACTGGACCACTTTCTGAAGACACCACATGCAAAAATAAACTCAAAATGGATTACAGACCTAAATGTTAGATCTGAAACCATAAAATTCCTAGAAGAAAATATAGGTAGTAATTTCTTTTATATCCACCCTAAAAACATTTTTCTGGATGTGTCTCCTTTGGTGAGGGAAACAAAAGCAAAATTAAATTATTGGGAATACACCAAAATAAAAGCTTTTGAATAGCAAAAAAAAAAAAAAAAAAAAAAAAGGCAACTTACTGAATGGTAGAAAATATTTGTACATGATATATTCAATAGAGGTTTGATATCCAAAATATATAAAGAACTTATACAACTCAACACCCAAAAAACACATAGCCTATTAAAAAGTTGGCAGAGGGCCTGAAGAGACATTTTATCAAAGAAGACATACAGATGGCCAGGAGATACATGAAAAGATACTCAACATCACTAATTGTCAGGGAAATGCAAATTAGAACCATACCAAGCTATCGTTTTACACTTATCATATGGCTAAAATCAAAAACACAAGAAACAACAAGTGTTGGCGAAGATGTGGAGAAAATGGAACCCTCGTGCTCTGCAAACTGGTGCAGCTGCTGTGCAAAACAATATGAAGATACCTCAAAAAATTAAAAATAGAATTACTATGTAATTCAGCAATTCCACTACCGGGTATTTACCCAAAGAAAACAAAAACACTAATTTGAAAAATATATGCACCCTTATGTTTATTGCAGCACTATTTAAAATAGTCAAGATATGGAAGCAATCCAAGTATCCATCAACAGATGGATGGAAGAAGATGTGGTATGTATGTATACACACACACACACACACACACACACACACACACACAATAAGATATTACTCAGCCATATAAAAAAAAATGACATCTTACTCTTTGCAACAGGTATGGACCTAAAGGGTATAACACTAAGTGAAACAAGTCAGTCAGAAAAAGACAAATACCATATGATTTAACTCATGTGTGGAATTTAAGAAACAAAACAAAGAAACAAAGAAAGAAAACAGGCAAACAAAAAAGCAGACTCTTAAATACAAACTGGTGGCTGCCAGACGGGAGATAGGTTAGGAGATGGATGAAATTGATAAAGGGGATTAAGTGTACATTTCTCTTAATGAGCACTGAGAAGTGTATAGAATTGTTAAATCAGTATATTGGACACCTGAAACTAATGTAACACCATATGTTAATTATACCAAAAAAAAAATTTTTGAAGAAATCCACCCCAATACAAAGAATGCAAAACCACATTTCTACCACACATGTGGTAGATAATTACACTCTTTCTTACTAGTCCTATAGCTCAGGGACTCTATTGCCACAATGTCTTCCACATTGTTTCACACATTATTTGTTACACATTTTGTACTTATTACATATTTATTCTACAAAAGGTAAGGCTAACCATAGTATTATCTCTAAATTAAAGGATAATAAATACATGTCTATGCAAATGTTTAAGACAGCACCATATTCTTAAAAATTAGAGATGCATCTATAGGCGATTAAGCACTTATTGAAAATTAAAAGCCATTCTAATAAGCTCAGTCTGCTTTCTGCTAATAGAAATGTGGATTATGTGTCTTTGAGAAAAAACATACAGGTAAATATCTTTAAAGCAATCTATGATTTAGACTTTTTTATCTTTTCTATTTTGAATTTTGTACACTAAATGGAATTTCACTACAGGGAAGCCTATATTAAAAATCACCTTCAGACAGGGTACATAATTCAAATTCAGAATAAACTTTCAAAAATGTGAGAAACTGACTTATAACTAATGACATAAACATTTTCTCAATCATACTGTTCTTTTCTAAGCATTCCTTAAAAAGAAATTTCATGATGAGAATAAATAATTTAACACACTTTTTCCTGTGGCTGTAATTACTTATTCCAAAAAACAAAAAATACTTAGGTACTGTTTTACTTCCACTTAAGCATATTTAAAAATACAGCTAAATATTCATCTGGTTTTATCCAAGTAAACTTTGATACAAAAGGGGGGAAATATATTTCTTTCAAAGTCAGTTTTTAAACCATTTTTCTTAAATAATAACTATGTGGCACTGAGGAAATAACTTAATCTCTTTGGATCTCTAGTTCTTCACCTAAGATCTAAAATAGGAATTTCTTTCAGGTCTGAAGCACTTCGTTTTCTATATGCCTCTTTGCTGTCTAACACACTAATGCAAAATTGAAGGACTCATTAAGTTGTTATTCACTATCCATCAGTTTCATTAACAAGAGCTTTACTACTTAGAAGGGAGAATATGGTAGTAGATGATTAATGAGCCAGATCTTCAGTCCAAATATACGTTCTCACATTGCTTAGCATACTGATTAACCAGCTAAGAAAAAAAATCAGGTTGAGACCGTCTAATTTCCTTATGGTGGCAATTTTATTTTTCAGTTAATGAAGTTAACACCTAGGAGACTGGAAGAGAAAAATGGACAAAATGCATAAGTGTCTACAAAATGAGGACAAATGCCAAATCAAAATACAAGAAAACAAGCAATGTTAGAATAAAATATTAAAGCTAACTTGCAAATGATATTTTTTTAAGTTCAAGTCTCGGGTTAACTTTTTTCCTACAGTATTTACACAAACTACTGACCTTTGATCATGGCATTCCTTTTTCTGTTTTTCTTTTCACTTCTAACAAGAGGTTAAGATGGCAAGAAGCCTCCTGATTATGTCATTTATAATTATACTTTCCATACTGAAAGGGACCAAGGCTTCTTAGACAACTGATTTTAGCTGGATCTGGTAATATGTAAGAGATATCTGAGATGCCCTGTTTTGACAAAAAACAAATTGCTATGTCAAAAGCACACAGAAGTTAACTTGGAAACAGGCTTTCACTCTCCAGAAGTGGAACTGTTTCAGCATCAAAATAATAATGTGAGAATAATGTCATATAAATGAAATTTCATTAAGTTCATAACGGTATTTTAAAACTTACGGGTTATCTTTAGAGGTTACTAGAGTACCCATTCATTGTTCTGAAAATTGGTAAAGGGAATAAATAAGCATTTATCCTGCTTCTAATTCATGAAGTATGCTTAGGGCAGGCAAACAGTACAAGGTAGTACAATGCTATACCAATGCTTATGCCAATGCTATTGCAATCAATAAAACAGAAATAGTATATAAAGATCTAAGTGCAGGAATTTTGAGATCCCTTAAGCAAAATTTTCTTACAATCAAGAATTTTCTTAAATTGCGCTTGAGTGCTGGTGTGTTCTTCCCTCTGCTCCTTCCACGGTATAAGAGCTCAGACCTCAGCTCTGAGCTCCTGTAACTTCTCTCCTCCTTCCTTCATGTGGGCACAGAAACCATATAACTTCATTGTTCCTCCAGGAGAAACACAAAGAGCTTCACTTTGGAGCATCCTTACACAGGGGTATTTTTCCCACTCTGTAAAGGCAATCTTGAATTTGATCCCAAATATCATTTGTACTAGTTTTTCAACCCAAAACAAATTTGTATGTTTTAGCTTAATAAATCTTCTTAAATTTTCAAAGCATTTCCACACGAATTATCTCATTTGATCATGTATGTTATTCTGAACAGTATTACTTAATTGAAATGTTACCAGGAAGAGGTTTTTCCAGTGGACATTGTGCATATAGGGTGGAAAGACACTTTACTGGAAAGAGGGAAGAAAAAAAGGAATAGATTTGAATGGGGATATAAATATAACAGCTTGATGGAAGTGAAAGAAAAATTTGAGGAGGTTCAACAAAAAAATGAGAGAAAAGATGTGTTTGTTTCTGTGTGTGTGTGTGTGTGTGTGTGTGTGTGTGTGTGTGTGTGTAAAGAAAAATAATGAAGATCAAGGAAGAGGGCATAGGATGGAAAAAAAAACTGATAGATTCAACAGGTTCTGAAGTGTGTTAATCAAGCTATATTGCTTATACCTAATTGTGCTGTCCATTTGATCTATGGCTATTAAAATAAGTTACAATCCATAATTTATTATCTCTGTCCTTTGAGAGACTAATTGGCTTTTTTACAATTAAACACTATTCAGAACTCTTCAGCTGTTCTTATCAAACCTTCAACTGACTATAAATGTATGACCAAAGCAGTCCCTTGGGAGAGATGATTCAATTGCTAAATCGTCATCAGAAGAAAACACTTTCAGAGCGTTTTTCTCAAAGTGTGAGCTAACTTTCTAGGATCAGTCACCTAGTATCCTTACTAAATCAGATTCTTGGGTGCTGCCAGGACACACCAGATCAAAAATTTCTGAAGGTGGGACCCAGGAAATTGCATTTTTAACAAGAATCTTAGGTGTTTCTTATATACACTAAAGTGTCTTCTGCTAGGAGAAATAGAGACAAGAGGAATATCAGGTTAATCATCTCAAGTACGTTTTCCAGCTATTGGATCAGTATCTTTCAGAAGAAAAAAGAATGAAACAAGTTCAAGAAACAAGAAATAAGTTATCTGGTAGTCCTCCTCAACTGTAGGGCAAGGGCAAGGCAACATCATTCTGCACAGAATCACACCGTTTTAACTTCCTTCTGTAACTGGCTAAAGTAAAATACCGGTATCTTGAAATTTCAAAGAAAACTAAACAATAAAATTGAAAAGTAGACAACTTGGCTGTAATTATGTGGCATTTGTTTCTTTCCCAGGTATTCATTCTTTATCATATTTAATTTCTGTCACCCAAAATGGGAGAATGGGAAGATTAAAATAAGAGTATGGGTTTATTGAAAAGTCTTAGAGAAATGTTGCATTAGAACCACAAAGACCAGGGAAGCAGGCAATCTTATGTAAATAAAAGCCCTGTTGCAACTCATTTTCAAGGCAGATGTATGGCAGGATCCTGCAGGAGCTTACATCTGTTACATATGTGCCAGCCTTCCTCTGTAGGAACTCTGAGCTGTGTAATCAAGCACATTCTCACTCACCAGGGGAGGCTAAAATCCATATGGCTCACTTACTGCTTATTCTTGGACTGAATCCTGATGGGAACCATGTGACAGACCAAATAGGTATAGATTTTAGGGATGATAGTTGAATAAGATCTGACTATTTGGAAACCATTTTTGTCACACTATCAAGTATCTTTGGACAAATATACCAGAAAATACCTTTCTTGTGGAGTTCAATTTGTTGGACAAAGTCCAGGATGATTTCTGTTTCACCATGTCTTGAAAAGTCTCAGAGGTTCCATGTAAGACCCAAATAATGTAGTATTCAAGAGATATAAATGGATCTAGAAATTCTGAATGCTACTGAAGTTACCCAATTCCTCATCAGGTCTAGAATCCCACTGAACTATAAATGAGAAATGAGCAAAATGTCCTCTACAAGGTCATTATAGGCTTATTCATCCATTTACCCTGATAGTAAATAAGACTGTTCTATTTGTTCTATTATCTCTCATGTGGTTGTGAGAATTATTTAAGATAACATATATGAAAATTGTGTAAAGGGATGAAGTATAATAGAGGATTGGATCATGTTGATGACATTCCAGGATAGTTGCCCCAAGATAATGTGTCTATGTTAAAATTCCAGATAACAACATTAATTAAAAAAAAATAAATTTTTGCACATATATTTGGTAAATATCACTTATAAATGTGATTATGCACAAGAATCTTGTTATTGTTCATTTAATATCTGCTTATCATTTCCTCTTATCCTTCACAAATCTCATTTACATGCAGGGTATCCTCAGCCTTCACTGATATCCTACTGACTCCTGTAATTTACTGTCTCTTATTACTCAGGTAAGGTGGCCAAATACAGCAAAATGGAGTCTGTTAAGTTGTGCATGTGCAAATTTTTGCTGTGCTAACTACTGTGCAAACAATATATGGACAGCATAAATCTTCCTCTCATTTTCTGCTTTTATTCTTCAATGTCTTTAGATATGGGAACTTCTTCTTTTTTTGCATCAAGTATAAATTCAAGAGGTACCTAACAAGATGAGTTGAAAAATGTTTGACAGCTCATATAAGATTTTCTCATGTAGATTCTATTCAGAGAACTGTGCTAGGAATTTAAGAATGTAATAACTAGCATTTATTTTTATTATATATAATAATATATACTACATATGTTTGTATATATAAATGTTTACATATATAAATGTTTATATATATATATATATATACACACATATATATATGAATTTTATTTCTTAAACCCCATGATAGGCAACTATAATTATTTTCATATTACATATACCTAAACTGCAGAACACAGAGGTTAAGTAACCAACAGACAGTAAATGGCCAATCCAGGTTTGAGCCAACTTTCTGATTCCATAGATGACTGAGTTCAAGAGCTCCAAGAAGCAGACACCAAACAGGGTTAAAAATACAAAGAGTTTACTTGGGGAAATACCTATGGAGAAACAGAGAAAAACCCAGGAAAGGCCAGGAGAGCTGTCAGACCACTACGCAAGTCTCTATAGAAGTGAAAGAGGGAAAAAATGGATTGGGCAGAAGGGACTTAGATGCAGGGAGTCTAAGGTTTGGCAAGGCTGTTGGAGTCTGAAGGTCAGTTACCATCAGAGGATCACTCTGTCTCCCAAGACTGAAGCTCCCATCATCTCCCTGCTGTGCTCAGGTATTTAAGAGAAACAGCCAGTACGAAGTGTGCCTCACTGCAAGCACAGCTACAGGTTTGAGAACACATATGGGACCTATGGTCAGTTATGCTCCTTATGCCCTCTATACCTATAGGTCTGCATAGCACATTCTCAGGACCAAGAACACAATCTTAAACTCTACACTATCCTGTCCACTAGTCTCAAGCAGAAGGGGGTGGGGCAGGGGGAAAGTTGAAGAAAAATCAGGAAAAGCAGTTCTGTGGCTAAGTTTTAAGAGAGAAGTGAGTTTAATAAAACAGAAAGAGTGCAGTAGTAAACCCAATAGAACACAGATTCTTATAAATCCTTGCATTCTTCCAAGTGAGAATTGAGCTAAAAGATTTATATTTAGAAAGTCATATAATTTGTGGACTAAAGGTTATATAGAGTTGCTTGGATCGTTCTCATATCTGAAACATGGTCTCCCAAGGGTTTGACACACCCAAGGAACTCATCCTGGGAACCTGACCGTTAGGCACTCAGAACTGCGCTGGGGATGCCCACAGTTTTTTATTCCTAGTAAGTGTTTTGGCACATACCTGGAGACTCCAAAGGCTTTGGGAAGGGTAAAAAGGGCCTAAAAATTCCTGAAGGGAATGGAAAACCAATGTTGAGCTATCTTCACCCCATCAGGTGTATTATCTGTACCAGATGGCCTTTTAAGGCTTTAAAAACCAGTAAGAGCTGTTCCTCTGACAGAGATACATGTGAAATGCAAATTTTAGATTGAGGATAATCTAAATATAGTGAATCTAAATATAGTAAATTATTTATTTGTATATATATACAATAATACCCTTTAAATGAATCTATTAACATTTTCTTGCCAACTCTTTTTACCACGTAACACCCAAAGCAACTGAATTCTTATATTAACCAGCTTAACTTAGATAAGAAAATTCACAAGTTACACAAGAAAGGTCCATGTAGTTACATATTTCAGAAATCATCATTTTCTTCTACACGGCTCACTATAACAATTTATTAGATGTTCCTACCCCAGCCTCAATGCCACTACAATCTCTCCCACACACTGTTGTCAGACGAATCTTCTAGAGCTGCAGCATATAATGAAAACTACAGACACGTGTTTGAATTCCAAGCTTTTCTGATCATTTGTGTGACTCAGAAAGTCACAAAAATCTCTCTGACACTCTATTTCCTAATCTATAAAAAATAAACAAGATGGGTTTTTAGTTTCAAATTTGCATTTCATTGTCTACTACTGGACACTGTTAATTGTTTCTCCTTTTCTAGAGGACATGATGATAAGCTTTACCAGTAGAGGGTGCTGGAGAGACACCGGAGGTGGTAGGGGTTTCCCTGCCTGGTTAGGGTGAGCCTCTCTCCCAGGTTCCTGAAGCACATAGAATTTGGGGGTACCCAGCTCCTATATCACATGGCAGCCAATAGCACCTGTGGGCAAGCAATATGCAGCACTTTTCTACGAGCAACTTCCTTGGCATGCACTTAAGTAGCTATGCAAAAGGTATGACCATCTATGGTCACAGGTATGACCTGTGATGACCATAGATGGTCATACCTGTGAATAGCTTTCCCTCTTGGCTTCTCAGGGCACTGTGAGGCTCAGAACTTTTCCAGAGACAGCTTCATGACCATCCCAGAGGATGATTCTCAATGAGCCTTTTTTGAAAAACCTCAGCCACTTTTACCATCCAGTGAGCCATGGCTGCAACCTTTCCAAAAAAGTTTGCATCTCAGTCCCATAGGAGGAAATTATCCAGATTTGCTTCATTGTTGGGTGCTGGGTATCGTCCTTACCTAGGAGTAGAGGCTTCTGCCTATATTTGTTATGGCAAATTCTTTAGCTTTCTTTCCCCCTTATTAGTCAATCCAATATTATATTAATTCTTTGTATTTTACTTTCCATGTTTAAATTACTGTGTGATTTCTGTCTCCTAATTGGAAGCTAATACAACAGTAATACCTATTGCCATAGGATTGTTAATTGAAATGAAGGATATAAATTGCAAAGCACAGTAATATGCTAATGGAAAAAGTACTTAGTAAGTTGTAACTGCTAATATTATTATTGGAATTTAACACTGACAATGATAATTCCTAATCAGCCAAATTGGAGAACTCACCATTTTGCAAACACACTGGTTTCTTATCTCTATGTCTTTGCTTATGCTAATACCTCTGGTTAGACTGTCTTTGAACTAGTTTGTCAAGATTCAGAACCTCTGGAAAAATACCAGAATTCTCACCTAGGGTTATTCAGCCCTAGCCCAAGGGAAACTTGATTTGAAAGCAAATGCTCTTGATAATGGTAAATTCATTTCAATCTAATAAACATTTGCTATATGCCAAACACTATGCTATTCACAGCAGATACCAAAGAAAAATAAGGTAGCTTTCTGCCCTCAAGTCAGTTACACCCCGTTGAATATACAGAATTGATGACAAAGAACTATAATGTGATTCTAATGGGGTTACAAGTTTATTTACACTGCACTTAAATGTGTTCCCGAAATTTATCTTCTTTTATCTATTACTGATTTTACTTTCTAAGTAGTTGATCACCATTAATATTAAACATACCCAACATAGTAAAAATGTTTATAACAATTTGTTTTAATTTTCAGTTTCTTGACAATCTAAGTCGTACTCCATTCTACATTCACCCTCCTCCAAGAAGACATCTTTCATTGTTAAAGAAGGCATCTAGGTTTGACTTTACAGCATTAGCAGAAATGAAATATTCTTGCCTTAAGCTGGCTCTTGTGTCTGTGTTGGTTAGCATTTCTGTGGCATTGGTGCGTGTGTTTCCATCTTTGGGCAGTATAAGGGCTCCTGCTGCTCAACTTTTGCCTCGCATAACTTGTGGTTTTTGTCCCTATCAACTCCTTAGTGAGACCTTATGTCTGACTAAACCCCACTGTGGTACTCACACTGGTACGGGAGACATCTTCTGATTCTCTTTCCTGTTAATCACCACAGACCCCTAGACTTAGTCTAACCGACACCCTGTGCTGTGGGGTCATCTTGGATCTGATCCACTGCATGCCCATAGACTCCCAATTACTTTCACTATTCCTGGGACCAGGAGGCAACTCTGGTAAAATATAACCAAAGAGAGCCAAGATTACTTCCCGACTGTTAAATAGGTCCTTTCTACCTAACTAACTCTGTTCTCTGCAGAACTGCCCTGGATCAATTCTAGACCACAGCATATCACCCACCGGTTGTCTATGCTAGAGTCCGAACAGAAAGAGGAGCCACAATGTCCCCACCTTCAACTTCTCCCTCTGACAACTGCAAGGATTTCATTTCAGTGGGACTCACACATCTCGACCAGATGTCTCCTGTACCTCTGAGGGAGGTGTACCTCTGTTGTCCCCATAATTCTCTGGAGCCAGGAGAAGGAGATTTTCCTTTTACTTCTTTTCTGAAAGAGATTTCATCTACATGATATTTTTTTTTCTCAGCTCATTCCACTCAGAAAAGCCTTATGGTAGGCATAGAATCTGAGTTACTACTGAAGACATAAAAATGTTTTACCTATTACATCATTTTCATTTTTCAACATGGTTTAATTAGGAAATTCCCTTCACAGTGTTTCCTAAAGTATAAAGATTCTTAGTGTTTCCTAAAGTATAAAGATTCTTGGTGTTTCTTGTTCTCTTTAGAGGAGGAGGTCTCCTAAGTTGCATCCAAAATCCTCTCCTGCCTCATTGGCTCAACCATATTCCAGCATCTGGCTCACTCATGAAACTGTCCTGATTTTGTGTGTGTGTGTGTGTGTGTGAAAAATATTTAACCTGACTTTTTGAGCTTGAAACTGATTTAGCAACCTATGTTCCCCTCTTCATGTTCTGCTAGCAGTAGCATCTTCATTTTTCTGCTTGGATGCTGGACTACATGTACAGACAGAATAATTTGGACACAATCTAAAAGAAATGTGTTTCCACTAGTTAAAAATGCGTATCAAAGATACACACAAAAAAGTACTTAATGACTCCAACGCAATCCCCAGAATTCTATCCACACTGCAGAAGGACCTTGAAAGGACTTTAAAAGATCAAGAGGAGGTATTGAGTTAACTTGACAGAGAAGATATCCTTAACTCAGAGGTCATTTCTTACTTACCTCTGTATTCTTCCAAGCACCTCACATAGCTCATCTCATATTGTAGCAATACCAACTATTTGTTGAACTGAACTTATTGGAATTGGTATGTCACACTCCATCTTCTACTGAATAAGTAAAAATTAGAGTCACTCACTTTTCCCCTGATAAAATAAAAGCATATTCCTTGACAAAATCTTCTCATGAAATCTCAGGCAGAACCTGAGATGTGTTTTGGAAAGCTGGGCTTATTTTTATTTCTACTAAAAATGAATCCACTTGAATCTAAAAGCTAAGTGGCTGCACTATGTTTGGTTTCTACGCACCACTTCATCAACATTTTCATGATCTATTGCTTTTGTTTGCTTTCCGGTGAAGGGAGTCTGGGATATTTCTCTGATTGAAAAAAGAGGAGAGAAGTCATTGGTGCATAGACGGTTCCAAAACTTCTTTCCCTGACTGATTCTGTAGTCACAACAAGCGTATCGCTGCAGGTGGTTTGAGTCTGAAATTCAGCTTGAGGGAGAGTCAATCAATGATTCACTTTAAGGAAAAATGGCTAGCTTTAGGCAAAAAATTAAAATTCAGGACAATAAATGAAAGTGTATGCCATGTTCAGAAATTGTATTAGTGACTCAACAAAGAGCTGAGAAATTCAACATTGTTTTAGTCTTGCCCTTATTTGTTTTAAAGTGTCCTGCATTTTTTTTATAATGTCATCTAAGCTTTCTTTGTCTAAAGCAGGGCTTTAAACTTAGCAGAAAAATGAAATACCCTGAAAAGCAGTTTAGTCAAAACTCTATCACAATGATCAGAACAGACCGTCTACACAGGAACCCAATAGGCAGGATTTCACTGTATCAGTTACACACCACAGAAATGGACTGAGCTGATTACTTATATGCTAGAAATGGTCTTTGGAATAATTTAATTAATGTATTCATGTATAGTTTTGAAATACATAAAAAGAAGTCAGTAGAATCACATTTACTTTAGCATAGATTGCAATAATGTCTCAGAATAGATGGAGAGACATGCACTTGAAAGCAGCATAAAGAAGTAGTAGAATTAATAAATGGATAAGCACATGATTTTTGCAGCATTAAGAAGTAGAATTACTTTTATATTACAAATTATATAAATTAGGCATCATAAAAACAATATACATTAGTAGAAAAAGTATTGGCTCTTCATTTGAACTAACTTGAGTACATTAGTGCTGAAATTGGCAAAAATCCAAATTAGATTTTTTTCTGATGAGTCTGAAGACAAAGGGGTACCCATGCACTGCTGGAAAGAATGCAAAATGGTGCAACCATTATGGAAGGGAATTTGGCAATGTTCAGCAAAATCAAAATGCTCTATAGAATCTTCGATATAGCAATGCCTTCTCCTAGAAAATTATCCTAAAGATATCACAGAAAAAAATTGGAAAGATATATGCAACCATCTGTCATTTAGATGTTACAATTTATAATAACAAAAGAATGAAAATTATCCTTCATAGAAACTTGAATATATGATTTCATATCCATACAATGAAATATACAGATTTGTAAAAGTAATAATTGCTAACTAGTGTGTTTTGCCATGGAGTAATCCCTGGTATATATTTCAAAGTGAGTTAGCAATGTAGGGAAAATTTGTATAGTAGGCTACCTTTCATCTAAAACAAGAATTGTCACTTTCCCAAAGAAAACATCCAGATGACTAACAGACACATGAAAAGATGCTCAATATCACTCATGATCAGGGAAATACGTATCAAAACCACAATGAGTTACCACCTCACACCTGTCAGAATGGCTAACATTAACAACTCAGGTAACAATAGTGTTGGTGAGGATACAGAGAAAGAGGAAATCTTTTGCACCGCTGGTGGAAGTGCAAACTGGTGCAGCCACTATGGAAAACAGTATGGAGAGTTTTCAAAAAATTAAAAAGAGAACTATCCTACGACCCAGCAGTTGCACTACTAGATATTTATCCAAAGGATACAGAAGTGTTGATTTGAAGGGGCACATACACCCTAATGTTTATAGCAGCACTATTGACAACAGCCAAAGTATAGAAAGAGCCCAAATGTCCATCAACTGATGAATAAAGAAAATGTGATATATATACACAATGGAATATTACTTGGCAACCAAAAAAATGAAGTCTTGCCATCTGCAACAACATAGATGGAACTAGAGTGTATTATGCTAAGCAAAGTAAGTCAGTCACGGAAAGACAAGTATCATATGATTTCACTCATATGTGGAGTTTAACAAACAAAATAGATGAACAGAGGGGAAGGGAAACAAAAGAAAAAGGTAAAAACAGAGAGGGAGACAAACCATAAGAGACTCTTAAAGAGTTTGTTATCAAACAAACTGAGGGTTGCTGGTGGGATGTTGGGTGGAGGGATGGGCAAAATGGGCATTAAGGAGGGCACATGTTGGGATGAGCACTGGGTGTTATATGTAATTAATGAATCACTAATTCTATTCCTGAAATCATTATTACTATATGTTAACTAACTTGGATTTCAATTTCAAAAAAATAAATAAAATACAATAAAAAATAAAGTATTAAAAATAAAAATAGTAAATAAACATTAAAAAATAAAGCTAGTTTAGTTATAATTATATTAGTACTGCTATTTATTTACTTATTTATTTTAAAGTTATTTATTTATTTTGAGAAAGAGCACAAGCAGAGAGAGGGGGAGAGAGAGAATCCCAAACTGACAGTGCAGTGCCTGATGCGGGACTTGAACCCATAAACTCTGAGATCATGACACGAGCCAAAACCAAGAGTCGGATGCTCAACCAGCTTAGCCACCCAGGTGCCCCAATACTGCCATATTTTTTAAATGGAGGACAGGAGTGCCTGGGTAGTTCAGAGAGTTGAGTGAGTGACTCTTGGTTTCACCTCAGGTCATGATCTCACAGTTTGAAGGTTTGAACCCTGCATTGGGCTTAGACTATGTCAGCGCAGAGTCTGATTGAAATTCTCTCTCTCTCTCTCTCGGTCCCTACCCTACTTGTGCTTTATCTCTCACTAGCTCTTTCTCTGAAAATAAATAAATAAATAAATAAATAAATAAATAAATAAATAAACAAACAAAAAAAATGGAAGACTAACTCATCAATATTTTTAAATCCTTAAGAATGCATTTTTAAAAACATGATTGATACCTTATATAAGATGCCATATAATTAATGTATTATTTTATAAAACTGGATAAACAAAAAATATCAAGCCTTAATTTGTTTTTTTATGCACTGTAACTAAAAGTAACAAAATAATTAATGAAACAAATTTTCTCCTCATAAAGGTATTGCAGCTAATAAACAAAAAGATTAGAATTAGAGTATCATAATTTTGCAATCTTTGATGAAATAATAATTAATGGCTGCAAAAATAAAAAAAGAGAAAAAGAAAATCACACAATGAGTCCTTCTTGATGTAAGTATTCAATATCATCTGTGAAGGGACCTTCAAAAATATAAAACCTCTACCTAATCAAGCCTGTAAATTGAGCAGCCATTTTATAAAACATGAAGGGACAGCATAACATCTTAAACAACACAACAGGGATGCAAAAAGATTGTAAGAAATTCTACCAAACAATGCTGTTATTCCAATAACTGAACTCCAAAAAAATGAGTCAATAAAGAGGTGGAAGGAAGCTTTAGGTTAATACAGAACAGTTGCATGAACCAATTGCAATGCATAGTCCTTATTTCAATCATAATTCAAAGAAAGTTAAAAAAAAGAGACACAAATTTGAGATTCTTATATTTAATAATATTAAGAACCTACCAGTATTTAAGTGTGATGATGGTATTATTGGTAATTTCTTTAATATTTTTCAACTTTTAGATATAAGTAATCTAAATATTTCCTTCAAAATAAAACAGGAGAGGGATGCTAAAGGGAGAGAGAGATGAAATAAGATTGGTCAAGAGTTAATAATTGCTTAAATTTGGGTACAATGGGCACCTAAGAGTTCATTATACTATTATTTCTAGTTTTGTATATATTTGAAAATTTTAATAGAATAAAAATTAAATTTGGTGTAGATTATTAACTCTCTAATTGAGCTACTTATCTACCATCCCTTAATAGCACCTGTAAAAGGAGATACTGTTTTCAGAGGGTGGTTATTTGGTGGGCAATCAGTTAATGTTAATGTTGTGCCTCCCTCATTATACATTAACCAAAGTCCACTCAATACAGATCTTTGTCATCTGACATCAAACTTAATATAACTCTACATGTTTAGGTAAAATGTCAACACTACTTATTACATCAATAGAAAAACAGAAGCATAGAAGCTTAACCCCATGTTATGATCACTTATGACAAGATGAATATTGAGCCTCAAGAATTGAAGTATTAGTTTATGAAATTTTTGAAAATTGCAAATTTACTTTAAAATTACTCAAACATTATTTTTTAAATTATGCTTAGTTAACATATAATGTAATATTGGCTTCAGGAGTAGAATTTAGTGATTCCTTACTTATAACATCCAGTGCTCATCACAAGTGCTCTCCTAATACCCATCCCCCATCTAGCCCATTCACCCAACCACCTACCCTACAGCAACTCTTAGTTTGTTCACTGTAGTTAAGAGTCTCTTATGATGTGCCTCCCTCTCTTTTTTTTTTCCCTTTCCCTGTGTGTATCTGTTGTGTTTCTTAAATTCCACCTATGAGTGAAATCGAGTGGTATTTGTCTTTCTCTGATGGACTTATTTCGCTTAGCATAATACACTCTAGCTTCAATCAAAATTACTCAGACTTTAGAGTTGCTTTCGACTCTATGTGAAACATAACAAATGACTTCAATCAAGAAAAGAAATAAGCACCATGAGTAACAACAGATTTACTTGTTGTATTTAAGCTACATTATTTCACAAAGTATATTTATATCTCCGAGAATTACCTGAGAGTTATTACAAATACAAAATCCGTGTGTGAGGCACAAACATTTGTTGTAAGCTTTACTCCTGTAGAAGAGAAGGTATTGAATGCATCTCAAATACAGCATGCATTTTAAAGCTAACTCATTATACCAACTCTAGAGAAGTATAACTCTGGAGCCTGTTAAGAACTGTCAGAAAATTTTTATGGACACGGAGACAACAGCAAGGCAGATTGTGGTTCACCTTGTGACATTTTCACAACAGCTCATCATAATTATAGATATAAAAGGTGCTTGGTCAGTCATTTCCATAAATTATTGGCAGAAATGCCAAGGAATGTCCTCCTGTCCCTCCCTCAAGTGACCTGAAGCAGCATGCTATTCTATATTTTCCATCTATCATTTTGATAGACCATCACAGTTTTGTTTTAAACTAAAATCTCTATAATTTCCTGTGACCTCAAGCCACACACACGTGTGCAGCACACACACACACACAAACACTATTCCACCCTTTAAGAACAAAAAGAATGACTTCTCCAAGATTATTTTCTTTTTTTTAATTTTTTTTAACGTTTTATTTATTTTTGAGACAGGGAGAGACAGAGCATGAATGGGGGAGGGTCAGAGAGAGGGAGACACAGAATCTGAAACAGGCTCCAGGCTCTCAGATGTCAGCACAGAGCCTGACGCCGGGCTCGAACTCACAGACCACGAGATGACCTGAGCCGAAGTCGGCTGCTTAACCAACTGAGCCACCCAGGCGCCTCTCCAAGATTATTTTCTTTAAAGATAATAAAAATAATAATAGCTAAAAAAAAATGGTAGTGCTGAAACCACTTGAGAAATGGACCATGTGGGAGTAATGGCATTTTTGGGTTTGCTATTTTTAGGAGAATCTGACTTTTTAATAATTCTATACTGTTCACATAGGTTTTCACTGTAGCAACAAGCTGCTGTTGAGTTTCCTACTTTAAGAGAGAAATGGGATAGGCTATGTTTAAGAGCATGTGCAGCCCTCTGGAAGGATCAGAACTAAGAGGTAGACAGATCTGTGCTGGACCAAAAGGTTCTGGGTAGGGTAAGGCAAGAGACAAATTAAAAGCAGGGTGTGCCCAACTATGCCCAAAATTAGTTGGTTCTCATTTCCAGACAAGCAAAAAGCAACATCTTGTTGAAGACTATCTGAGGCTAGAGCAAAAAGTAGGTAAATATAATGGGTGTAGAGGCATCTATAAGTGACATACCTAGTGACCTTTTTGCCTAATAAAGGCCGGGAATGAGAAAGGAATGTTACAATTATGCTGAAGGCAAGCCATCATAGATTTTGTTTTTTTAGTTTTTCTCTTTCCCAATCTCAAGTTGAAAATGTAGTTTTTACTATAAAGGAAAGAAGGGAGGAAGGAAAAAAGACCAAAATTTGTTTTAAAAAAAAGAAAGAAAGAATAAATAAATATCGGCAAAGGAGAAATATGAAATATGAAAACAAAGGCAAAAGAGAAATATAATTTTACATAGACCTTATAAAATTTATAGATACTGTGCTTACACTATTAACAGATTCTGTGATATATGTTTAATATACATTATATATTTAATCTTTAATTGTAAAATACATTATATCTTTAATCTCAGTGCATTTATGATATTGTCATATTTTTGGATGAAATTATTTAGGCTTAGAGAAGTTAAATTATTTACCTAAGATCATTCAACAAGTTCATAATGATTCTAGAATTTAAAACAAAGCTGTCTGATTCTAAAGGTAACCTCTTTATCACTCTTCTTTACAGAATTCAATGAAGATAGCCATCCATATGTGATGTTTAAGATATTTAATAGGATGGCAAAAGTTTATGTAACAAATACTAAGCATAAAAATACCAAATCAACTGTAAAATTACATATAAAAAGGTGATAAATTTGGAGGTTGCTGGGTGGCTCAGTCAGTTGAGCGGTTGAGCATCTGACTTCAGTTCAGGTCATGAACTCGTGGTTCTTGGTTTCAAGCCCCATATTTGGCTCATTGCTGTCAACAGGGAGTCTGCCAGGGATCCTCTCTCCCTGTCTCTCATTGCCCCTCCCCCACTCTCTCTCTCAAAAGTAAATGAAACATTAAAAAAAGGTAACAAATTTGTTAAAATGTTAATAGTTGTTACTGTATATGGTGATTTTAAGGCTGTTTTATTTTCTTGTTTATGTTTTTTCTAATTCTTAAATATTTACTACAGTGACTTTTCTTACTTTTATAATCATGAGAAAAATGTGTAGTAATTTGTCCATGCCTCTAAATTATATTTACTGAGGGGCGCCTGGGTGGCTCAGTCGGTTGAGCATCTGACTTTGGCTCAGGTCATGATCTCGCAGTTGACGAGTTCTAGCCCTGATTCTGGCTCTGTGCTGACAGCTCAGAGCCTAGAGCCTGCTTCGGATTCTGTGTCTCCCCCTCTCTCTGCCCCTCCTCTGCTCATGCTCTGTCTCTCTCTCTCTCAAAAAAAAAGTAAAAATTATAAATAAATAAATAAATAAATAAATAAATAATATATACTGAGATCAGTTTCAATTGATGCAATGCTACCACTTCTCAATTTTATTTTCTTATTTAATTTATTCATTAGAGTTCACTACTTATTTTATCCAAAGTCCAGCCAGTTTCTCTTTTCTAAAGGCTTTTGATTTAAATATTATAAAAATTAATTCACAAATTTATATGGTCCTTAAATCTCTTATTCTTTTCCCAAATTCAGCATACCTAAAACCAAAATCAACATTTTTAAACCAATGTTACCAGCTATGTCAATTTCTCTATCATTATTCATTTTCCTAATGCTTTAGGCAAAAGCACTGGGACAGCTTAAAGGAAAAATTTTATCCCTTAACATTCCACCAGTCTAATTCTAATGGAAGCTTCCTTTGAATTAACTGCCACGTATATCCCTTTCTTTTTATTCAAGATGGCACCACTCTGTTTCATGTCCTTGCCAGGATGGTGTCTCATATGCATTAGACACATTTAATATATAGCTCTCAAAAATTATATTAAAGCATGCACTGCCTTTGCCACATCATTCCCACGGTCATAAATGGTCAAATACTTTCAAGTGTCTATCAATTCTTTATCCAGGTATTTAAGTTTCACCTCCTGCCCCAACATATTCCAACCAACTTTTTTGGTCTCAAATGCCACTACTTGGTTCCCTCATTGGAACCAATCTCCACTTTCCCATTCTCCATGTATTTTAACCTCTCTGGTCTGTGAAGTCCTATCTGCTCCCGGCAGCCCAAATCGAGCCTGAGCTTCTGTAAGGTCTCACTAAGCATGAAACCTTAGGCAATATAAACAATAATGTGTCTTCCATAGAAGTCTAGGCAACCAAGGAGGGTAATGTTAACACTGTCAAGATTCAGGAAGAGGATCTTGTTACCCTTTTTAACAGATGGAGACACTGAAGCACATTAAATGACTCAGGGAAGCTACATACAAAGCCAGGGTATACTTAGTAATAAAGAAATATATTGAAAAGTACTAACATGGTGTAAGTGGCCTTTTTGTAACTGAGAATCAGATCCATCTTATGAACTATTTCAAGACACCTACTTCAAATAAATATGCTTTTCTCAGTAAGGAAAAGTGTTGAAACTCAAATGTTTCATCAAGGATGAATGAAAACAAAGTATTATTCCAAACTCCTTTCTCCACATGTTTAAAGAGACCATAAAAGACAATGAATATTCTGTTTCAGAAACGCTTACCTCTAACACCTGCTCATATCCAACTCAATGCAAACAATATAAGAGAGCTGTAATATATTGGGGACAAATAATTCATATGGTGGCTTTGGGAAACATAGCTTGCGTCAGAGGTAGACAGAAAACTAAATACAGAAGTTTCTTGTCTCTTTGTCTTTCTGTTGTCATGATCTTAGATGGTCAAAATAGATATATTTTTATTTTCAATCTTATTGATAAAATTAAAAAGTTGAACCTTTAATTCATCTTTCATCTTCTATGGGAAAATGCTCACTTTTTGTTTTCAGTCAAGTTCTTTGTTATTCTTTGCCTCAGAGAGTCCAGCAATGAATTTCCATTTATATGGCTGATGGGTGTTGGTTAAGGCTCTAGGAACACTCAAATCATCAGATACCTTTTAGAAAGTAATAGATTTTGAGACACTTTAGTAAATTACATTTTAAAAGTATAGCACTATGCCATATATTTCCTGCTTTTGGTTTAATAACCTCATGTGTTTTGTAGTTCTATTTTCTATTAGAAAAATGAATGTAGACATTTAACAAGTCAAGAATATGAGTTCAATATAGAATTATGAAAGCTCATGAAACTTAAAATTATATGCTTTTTATCTCAGCAAGGTTCCATTTTACTTCCAAAGAAATATTTAACACTTTTTAAAATATACAATTTTTCAGACTATGAAATCCTGAAACAATTAAAGAAGTTATATTGCTTTAACCGCAGCTATCAAACCAAATGGACATACTTCCAGAAGAAAAGAAAATTATAGAAAGACCATTCTATCAGTAACACTCTTTTTTTTTCATATTCTTAATATGAAAAACACAAAGTACACATTACATAAAATCAAAAGATATTTATGGTACAAAAAAATTGGGCATATTTTTAATTTGTTTTTGAGCAATGACCTTAACTGTAAATGAAATCTAAAACATGGAAACTATACTCTCATACCTCTAGTCTTCATAAAATCCTTCCATAAGTTTGTTCAACCTTACCTCATTCATTAAGAATAACTAAAATCAATTATTCTGTTATTTAATCAAATAATTTTAAATGGTCACATGTAAGTCTCATGAAATAGTATACGACAGGTTATAATAACCTTTAGTTTCTCTCCCACCACAAACATACCTTCTCAGAAATTTCACTATCTGTAGGAGTAGAGAGAACAAGCATCTGGGAAACCTGAGGTCTCATTACATTAAATTCCTGGATGGCCCTAATCAACAGAATATTTGAAGCTCACAGTGTAGAAAGAGTAGCCACAGAGAACAGAAGCATCTGGGAGCCAGGTAGCATGCAACGACAGCAGATGTGCAGGGGGAAAGCTTTGGCAGAGAAAAGTGTATCCCCTGTGGCCTTGCAACATGAATGCTTAAATTATTAGGCACACCTCCTATTTGAGGCTGTGATCATTTGCCCTAGGGGCCTCTTCTTCCTTGTTTTCCTCATTCGATTCCTTTTCTGTCACTTTTCATGTTGGAATGTTTATAGGTGTTTCTTGTGAAAGGTATTTGAAAAGTGTAAGAATTATGTGTAGAATGCTTTCGGCTCTTCAGGGGAAAAGTGCCATAAAATCTAATACATAAATAATAAATCAACTCAACAGATGTTGACTTTTTCTTGTCAGACAGCGACTTTAAACTCCTGATTCAGAATCTCTGACAGAATAAATAAACTAAAAGTGAAATTCAATTTGTCTACCTTACCCAGGGACAAAAGATAAAAAACTTAGATTAAACAGAATTATCTATATTCTATCAAACAAGATGGGACAAGAATCATCATTCATATCTTCAAAGCAGATCTTATAATAAAAAGTAACATGCAGAACAGGATTTTTTTTCAAGTTGAATATCCTGTGCATTAAATGTAAATTAAAAAAACCAAAAACATATGTGCTAAGGTTCTGAAAATAACATCTTTTTTTTTCTTAAACATGGAGAGCACTAAAACAGTCTATTTATTTTTAATTTTTGAGAGAAGAAAAGCAAGCATGAGCAGGGGAGGTGCAAAGAGAGAAAGGGGGACAGAGGATCTGAAGCAGGCTCCACAGTGACAGCAGAAAGCCCAATGCGGGGCTTGAGTTCATGAACAGAGAGATCATGACCTGAGCCAAAGCTGGATGCTTAATTGAGCCACCCAGGTGCCCCAACATATCTTTTTTTTTTAAAGAAACAAACACTGAAAATAGTCAAAAAATACTAAAATATAAGCACTAATTGAGAATCACCTTTCAATTTATTTTCTAAAAAAGCACTATTTCCTGGCATTGCCAGCATAACATTAGCCAAAAAGGAGACACAATCTTTATACCAGGAAACAGAATATACTCCTCTAAAATTTAAGTTCACTATCTATAGTTGTTCAAAATTTATCTTCATTGCCTATGTTTCTACTTTTAGCATTATAGTGCAGATACTTCTCATTTAAACTTACATATCCCTGAAAATTCCACAACTTAAGCTATTACAGATTTTAAATATTGTAGCTGGGGAAAACTTTGACTCTGCTACTCAAAGTGCAATGCAAGGACAAGCAGCATAGTCATTATGCTGAACCTGTTAAAAATGACAAAATCACCCCAGATCTACTGATTCAGAACTTGAATTTTAACCAAAATCCCTAAACAATTTGTATGTTATTACAGTACTAATAGTACTAAAAGTACTAATTTGGCTACTTCCTAGTATGTAATTAGCTTTCTATCTACATGAATAACTTTTTGGTGATTCCTTTTAATTGTTTGTAAGCTTTATCTAATCCACCCAATATACTCTCTTAAAAGAATTACATGACTCCACTGATTGAATGAGAGAGAAGAATTGATTCTACAGGTTAATTTTCCTGGTAGAAAGAAAAAGAATATGCATTGAATGGAAAAAATTCTTAGAAAAACCTTGAAATAGATGTTTTGTCTTTTGTGATCTGACCCCACCTTCACAATGGCCACAACTTTCATGCAAATGTCAATTTCCTTTTCAACCACATTCTCCTCCTTTTATTAATTCTTTTAGATTGTTTTTCCTTTTCTTTGAGAGGAATAGTTTAGCCAAAATTTTATCTACCCTCAAAGTCTTTTTAAGATGCCTAATATTTCAAACAAGATTTTATTTGTAGTTTTTTGGAGTTTGTTTTTGTTATACATAAAAATTCCACACACTGAAAAATTCACAACAAATGTGAAGTGCTTAAAAATAATAAAAACCATAAGCAGAAGCAAGAGCCTAGAAATAAAACTATGCATAAACTGCTAAATAATATATAACAAGACAACCAAGAATACTCAATAGAAAAAATACATTTTTTCATATAAATAGTGCTGGGAATATTGCATATTCACATGTAAAAGAATCAAACTAGACCTATCTTCTGTCACTCACAAAAATTAACTTTAAATGGGTTCAAGACTTATATATGAATCCAGAAACCTTTAAACTCCTAGAGGAAAGTATAGGAAACAAGCTCCTTGACATTACTTTTGGCAATGACTTTTGGATATGACACGTAAAGTGCAAGTAACAAAATAAAAAATAAATGAGGAGGACTACATCAGACTAAAATGCTTCTGCCTAACAAAAGAAACAATCAACAAAATGACAAGACAACCTTCAAAGTGGGAAAATATATTTGCAAACCATGTCTCTGATAAGGGTTCATATCAAAAATGTATTTTAAAAAGCCATAGAACTCAATAGCCAACAAATAAATACTCCAATTTAAAAATGAGGCAACAACCTGAATAGACATTCTTCCAAAGAAGATACACCAATGACCAATAGGGGCATGAAGAAATACTCAATATCACTAATAATTAGAGAAATTCAAGTTAAAACCTAATGAGATATTACCTCACACCTATTAGAATGGTTATTCAAGAAAAAAAGTGTTCACAAGAATATGGAGAAAAGGGAATCCTCATTCACTGTTGGTGGGATTATAAACTGGCACAGCCATTATAGAAAACAGTGTGAAGTTTTCTCAAAAAATTAAAAATAAAACTGCCATAAGATACAATAATTTCACTTTTGGAATTGCATCCAAAGGAAATGAAAACACTATGCCAAAGACATCTGTACTCCCCTGTTCATAGCAGCATATAATATTATGACATGGAAAGAACCTTAAATGTCCATAGATAGATGAATGGATAAAGAAACTGCTGTATTTGTACACAATGGAGTATTATGTATCCATAAAGAAGGAGATCCTGTCATTTGCGACAACATGGACAGACCTTGAGGGCATTACGCTAAGTGAAATAAGTCAGACAGAGAACACAAATATTGTATGACCTCACTTATTATATATGGCACCCCCAAAAAACAAGCAAAACAAACAAATGAACAAAAATTCATAGAAAAATAAATCAGATTTGTAGTTATAAGATATGGGGAGTTGGGAGTGAGAAAACTGGATGAAGATGATCAAGATGTACAAATTCAGAGAAAAATAAAATATAAGGACACCTATCACCCATTTTACAATAACAAATTCTTCTGACTAGGAAACCACATTTTTTAATTTATCATTTTGTTGATTTTGTTTTTAATTTTACAAAGATAACTCTAAAGAACTAAATGATATTGGGGCACCTAGGTGGTTCAGTTGGTTAGGCGTCTGACTTTGGCTCAGGTCATGACCTCACTTTTTTGAGTTTGAGCCCCACGTTGGGCTCTGTGCTGACAGCTCAGAGCCTGGAGCCTGCTTCAGATTCTGTGTCTCCCTCTTTCTCTGCCCCTCCCCTGCTGTCACTCTGTCTCTGTGTCTCTCTCTGTCTCTCTCTCAAAAATAAGTAAAGATTAAAAAAAAATTTTTAAAGACTCTAAACAACAGTTAGTCTTGTACAGTGTTATATAAGGGTAGTCATTCCACATTACTTGAGTTTTTTTTTCAACATGTTCTTGAAAGTCATTTCTCTATTTACATGAACTGTAATAGACTGATTTTCATGACCATAAAATATTCTAATCTTTTCTCCGTTGTCTTTGGGCTACTTCCAGCCTTTTGTTACCATTAATAACATTATCATGAACATCCTTATACATTGTGACCTGGTGCACATGCAGTACTTCTAGGACATAAGCCTAAGAGGGAAATTACATCACATTGCTAGATAATTGTTCTTTAAATTGGTTATTCAGATTTCTATCCATTAAAAACTACACCAGGGTAATCAGAGAAGAAGAAGCCTCTTACCACTCAGGTAAGGAAGGAAAGAGACATAAGTTAGAAAATATTAAAAAGGCTCATTGAGACAAGTAACGTTTATCTAAATAGATAACATTTGTGAAAAGAAAGCATTGCATTTGTCCAGAAAAATATTTAGTATCCATAAAAGTGGTCACATTTTAGATGTAAAAAGTAGCTATGTCCAGAGTAGGATAACATTAACTGTCTCTTTATAGTTTAAATATTCAACTTTTACACTGTATAACATGAATTACAGTGGGTGATGAAATAGTAGCTTTCATCACACACTCAAACCTATATATTCATTATGCTATAGACATGCCTTCTCAATGATTCAAAGAAACCCTTGAAGGAGATAGACAGGGAGGAGAGGCCCTCTGGATGGGCATATGTTAATGTTATACTATCTTTTACATGTAATTTAAAGTATATGGTTTAAATTGTGTAGCACTTCACAAATGTATTTGGAAATGTGTACCTTAAAAAGCATGCACAAATAGCACTTAACATCCTGAAGGAGAACATCCCGAAGGAGAACAAGTATATTCCCATTAAGATATTTTAATACTAAATTAAGTTGGAATTTTGGAGGTACATAAAGCCTCAAAACTCTGGATGTTGTCCTTTATGGGACCTGGACTTTTTCCTGCATTATAAGCATCACAAAGAGGACCGTTCACAGAATGAGAAACTGCTATAGCATAAAATGGATTGTAAAGTAGGCATTTTTTATTCTATCATCTCCCTTTTACTTATGCATGAAACTAGATAATTCCTGGTTTAGGCCAGGAAAATAGGATTCAGGAGACACAAAAATCCTGTCCAGATGAGGTTAGAGACTGTGAATACACTGAGAAAGGAATTTATTGATGGTGGGAAGATTTTTTCCTTATTGATGTTAGCCTGTTGTAGGTCAAACAGTTATAGACCAAGGAATGGAATAGACATGCCAATGGTAATGGTTAATGGTCTGCATATGAGGTATATTTAGCTAGATTACTTCAAGTATTACCTTTCCAAGTATTTATATTGTGTGATTTAACAAACACCAACTTTGTGAATATAATTCTTTTTTTTACGTTTATTTATTTTGAGAGGGGGGGGGAGAGAGGGAGAGAGGGAGAGAGGGAGAGAGAGAGAGAGAGAGAGAGAGAACTCAAGTAAGGGAAAGGCAGAGAGAGAGAGGAAGAGAAAGAATCCCAAACAGGTTTCGTGCTGTCAGCACAAAGTCCAACATGAGGCTCCATCTCCTGAACAGTGAGATCATGACCTGAGCTGAAACCAAGAGTCAGACACTCAACTGGCTGAGCCACTCAGTTACCCCAATATAAAATATTTCTTATAAATTTAATATACTAAACTTATAAATACCATGAATTTAAAGTTCTCTTAGATGTTTTAATACTGGAAACAGTTTATTAAGATTTTGCCTCAAAAATCAAAGCCTAAATGGATGATTCACATAATTACCAGGATCTTCAGAAATCTAACTACAATTCTTTTTGACTAGATTCAATCTCATTTTATAATATATTCTTAAGCACACAGAATTCCTTTGAATTAAATTTTTTAATGTTTATTTTATTCTTGAAAGAGAGAGAGAGAGAGAGAGAGAGAGAGAGAGAGAGAGCACGAGCGGGAGAGGGGCAAAGAAAGGGAGACACAGAATTCAAAGCAGGCTTCAGGCTCCAAGCTGTCAGCACAGAGCCAGATGTGGGGCTCAAACTCACAAACCATGAGATCATGACCTGAGCCAAAGTTGGGCATCCAACCGACTGAGCCAACCAGGCACCTCATGCCCACATAATTCTAAGGTACTTAATATTTTATCCAAGCGAATTTTTGACACTTCACTTGGTATTGTCTGCCTCCAGGTCACACATGTCTGTTTTAACTGATATTTCCCATGATTGAAAAAATACCATTTATGCTAACAATTATAGTTTATTTTTTCACTGATGCAATAAAATGAATAGACAGGATGATTAAATGGCTTAACTTTATAATACTTAATGATTCATGGGTTTTTAGATTTAATTTGTTCCAATGGACCATAGTTATTTCTCCCCTTTTGATGCTCTAATTCTCACAACTTTGGCCTAAGAGAGCCCCATTAACATTGGCTTCTATGACCCTTGGACATGATTCCACTAATATTTAAAAGCCTCCTTGCTTTCAGACACAACATGATTTTCCAGTCTCATTTATACCTTCCTGCTTCTAACCTCTCCAAGGAACTCAGGTTCATGTTAGTGGAAAAGTACCATTAACAATGAGAATCTGAGCACTAAGGTGAAATATTTCGATGGACAAAGCCAGAAAAGACTTGTCTTTTTTTCTTAGAAAAACATGCATCCATACTGATACTTCCAATTAAATTTTAGTAGTACATAGTCCCCATTTAACTTGTTAATCCTGTATTGTATTTGTACTTCCTTTCCTTTAATACTAAAAACTTATTATTTTTATTGAATTTGCTTTGACAATCCAAGAAAATAGACCCAAAATTAAACAGCATTAAAGCAAACAATGAAGTAACACAGTTCAGCCGTTTTTATACAGTTTCCTTTGTTATTAGGAATGTTGCTCCTAATGATATTTTATCCTATTACTTTGTTCTAGAGTTGCTCCTCATCTTTCATTCTGTCTGGTTATTTAAGTACTATTTGATGATGGGGCACCTAGTTGGCTCAGTTGGTTAAGTTTCTGACTCTTGGATTCTGCTCAGGTCATGATCTCAAGGTATTTGAGCTCAAGCCCCACACTGGGCTCAGGGCTGACGGGCGTGGAACCTGCTTGGGATTCTCGCTCCCTCTCTCTGCCCATCCCCTATTCTCTCTCTTTCAAAATAAATAAATAAACTTAAAAAAAAATAAGTACTATTTGATGATCAATTTGGTTCCATTTTTTTTCAGTTCACTTCTAATTTCAAAGTGGTGCCATTCTTCTAAAGGAAGGAGATTTCCATTTACTAGTCTTTTCTTGGAAGTAGAATATCTCCTAGAGAAAAGAATCTTCTTCATTACTATGGTTAATAGTCAGCAACTCAGTCTCCACATTTTGTTTAATGGTTAATTTCAGTACCATCACCTGGTCTAATGACCTCCTACATATTTATAGGTACAAGATTAATATGTATGGTATCTACCTGGATAAGCCATCTCTAACTCCCATGGCTTAATTTTCAGTATTATTAAAATACATATATTTCCACACAGTTAACTTTTAACTCTACTGAATGCCATTGTATCTTAAAGCTTCTCAACTTATCTGGCTTCTTTTTCTGAGGTTCAAGTTCTTCATTTTATAATGAGTATTTTTTTTAACTAACATAATATATTATGTAGTTTTAAAATAAGATTTACCTTATATAAATGCAAATATTCTTTCAATAATAGCCATAGACTTTGATATTCCTTCAGAGTAATAAGAATGTATGAATCCTATTTGATTGCCAGTAATTACAGGGCTTTGTGAAGTATTCTTTTGACTCATGATTAGAATGAGGCTTTACTTCATATATATTATCAATACACCATACTTGCTAACAAACTGATAGCAAAACTCCCGATTTTAAGACAACTTTCCTTGCGTACAGACATCTATTACCTTATACTATATAAATTAAAATTCCCAAATGCCAATTAGGGAGGTTAGGAAATACAAAAATGTTTATCAAATAAATTATAATTATTTTTTAACAAGAAGAAATAAAATTGTCAAGAATTATATTTTAAACATTGTCCAGAAAATTCAGGTGGAAAAATTATAATTCATATATCTTCAAGATTATATGAACCAATCCTATACAATTTATGGATATAATATTCTAGTTTTTTAATCACAGCACATTTAAATTGCATTATGTTTCAATTTCATCCCATTTTTTAGAGAAAATAAATTATTTCATCTACAAAACAGATATTAACTCTCAAGTTAAAATAGAACTACTTACAGGTATACATATTTAAATGTAAGCATTTATTCAGTGTCTTTATTTAAAATATAATTAATTCCCATTTTCTATTCTAGATTCTAGAATTTGTTCTAGACTTGAATACAGTACCCACATGTTCTCGGTTACTACTTAAAAGGCTAAGAGACCTTAATGATAAAACCTTGATGGTCAACAACTTGTCTAGACATTTAGATAAATACTTTGCAGTATCTTCAGAGAAAAGAAATCAGAAAGCCTGTGGACCTTTGGGACAAGAACCAAAAAGGTCCAGGTATACTAATATGGGTTGTTGATGTATAATCTTGCATTTTTTAATGATTATTTTTTAAATATATACAGTTATTACATTTCCCACAATGTAGCAGATGAAATAAATAAAATTCAACCTCTCTTATGTAAGTAGAATTTTGAATTTTCTTTTATTATTTTTTTGTAAATATCATTGTCCTACAAATTTTTGAATACATGTGGAATAGATTGAATTTTCCTAGGCTTTCCCTTAGATATATGTCATAATTATAGCATTTAAAGAAATAATCTAGCTTTGGTGGTCATATTTTGACATCTTCTAGAGGTAAACTAGAAGCATCCTTCCTTTGAAACAAACTAGAAAAATCATTCCTTTGAAGCAAGGATTTAATTGCAAATAGTTTCTTTGTGAGGTCATTCCAGCAAATAGCAGTAAGAGAATGGAAAAGCGAGACAAGGACAAGAAGGACCTCAGTAAAGTATGTTATCAAACCTAACAACTGTGGGCCATTAGAACTCAACACTACTGGAGAACCCTAGGAGAGAGTGAAGAACACTCCTCAGAAATACCTAAATAGGGAGCAAGGAAACTGGAGTATTAATCTCTCAAAATCCTGTTGGCAATTGGCTGATGGCATCAATGACAACCATATTGAAAAAATGCTATCGTTGATTGACACATAGATCCCACCTGGGAGCTCAAACAAGGGTTAGTCATATAAAGGATACAAAAGTAAGTAAACACAGTCACTAAATACAATAGTAATTAATAACTTTTATCTAAAACCAGTACAAAGTATAAACCTAGGGCTCTATAAAAATGGCTATTCTTATATTCACATGGTTGTAGATCATTTGCTGATTAAGTGAAGGTCTCATTAGACCATGTAGAAGCTTAGCTATACCCCTCCAAATCAGTTTACACACACAGGGATAGAATAGTTCTGCACACAGTCTGGTCTGGATTCTTATCTCATGAATGCTTGAGTTATCCTATCCGTAGGACACGTAAACATGATAAAGGTTAAATTCAGTTCTCACTATCACACATAGGCTTCCCAGGATAACACATCCTGGTCCAGGGGAAAGCCCTTTATCCCTCTATTCTCTTACTCCTATTTCAAAAATAGGCATGGTCCTTAGAGATCCAACAGTCATTTTGTTGTCATGAAGGCAAAAGATAGAAGAATTGGGTTATCAATGTCATCATTGCTCCTGTGAACATTCTAACCCTAAAATGCTTAAGTTTTTGTAATGACAAAATATAATGCCACTCTTAATTGAATGTCCTGGTACTTAAAATCAAACAAAATCTTAGCTCATTCACCTCAAATCTTGCTGAAGCATCCTCTTTTCTATGAAGCTTACTTGGATCCTAATATTTTTCTTCTTTAACAGGGTGAACATCTCTTCACTCATAAATATCTCATGTTATTTCAATATATTTTATTTACTAATTTGTCAAGTGTACTGTAATTTTCTTATTTTTAAATAACTAGAGTATAAGTTCTTCATGTGCAAGAAATATAATGGCATTCATATGCTTGAACCTACACTGAACTTAACTCAACCTGTTCTAACACCTGTTCAAGAAATCATTATTACAGAACATTGTATCAGTTAGGATGTGTTCAGCTTCAAGTAACAGGAAACTCTGATATCAAGTAGTTTAAACACTAAAGGATTTTATAATAACAAAAACCAAGAATTCCATATGTAGGCCAAGTCCTTTGGACTCATCTTGTTTTCAATCCCCTTGGTTCTTATCTCTGTGTGTTAGTATCATTCTCATGCTGGTAGGATATGGCTACAGCAGTTCTAGTCCTCATATCCAGATGAAACCTTCCATCAGGCTTTCTCATATTCCATTGGGCAGAATTCCATCACATGCTCATAGTTAAGCTCAATCATTGGCAAGGAAAATAGAAGTATCATGATTTGGCTTACAATAATCAAGACCCATAACCTGGGGCTTGAGTTATGACCAGTATCTCCTGAAGCGTACGTATTCAGAGGAAAATGTACACACAGATAAAGTTAAGGTTATGTTAGGAGAAATATAAATGTCCAGAAGACAAAAAACATTGTTACTTAAAACCTGCAAATAAAACCACACAGAGTGATTTTGTTGGCATTTGATAGTGTTGAAAATGTATTTTACAGAGCCCTTAAATTCCAGTAGACTTTCATTTTTATTTTATAAAACAGTATTATCTTAGCATTATAAAGCTTACCTATACCAAATATTATAAAATTTGAACAGAAAATTTTAATTAGGCAAAAAGTCATCAAGTCGAATTCCAATTTAAAATATCATGTCATAAAGCTCTTCTTCTCTTATTATTTTATCAGTAATAAAAAGATTTAAAAATCAGTATTTATACTATTGAATAATGTATTACAAACTAAAGAAGAAAATGTTTATTAAGGATGTTAATAATTATTAGGAAATATTTGTCATTCATCTATAAAAGGAAAAAGTCAATTATTAAAAATTCACAGTGTTTACTATTACTAAAATTCATGTTGCAATGTCATCTTTCCCTCACAGTGAATGGTAATATATTGAGGCACACTTTTTTTTTTACCTTCCCCCGCCTTTTTATATTTATTTTGCTTCAAGTTATATTAGAGGATCCAAGGACTTATTAAATATTACAATGCATAAGGGTGATAACAGTAGGAAGTCACTACAAATATTAGTGAAGAGCCTATATAAACAATACATAGCTGGAAAGATAATTTTTGCCCTAATATTTAGAACATGAGATCTCAAAGTAAGGGAATAAGTTTTTATTTGGTGGACACTAATATAAGAAATTACTCTGTGTAACTGTGACATGATAAAGAACAGTCATTTAAATCTAAGACACTTACTGGGGTGCCAGGGTGGCCTAATCAGTTAAGGAGCCAACTCCTGATTTCAGCTCAGGCCATGATCTCACAGCCTGATCTCATGAACTCACTCATGTGAGTTTGAGCCCCACATAGTGCTTTGTGCTGACAGTGTGGAGCCTGCTTGGCATTCTCTGTCTCCCTCTCTCTCTGCCCCGCCCCTATTTACTCTCTATTTCTGTCTTTCAAAAATAAATAAATAAACATTAAAAAAATAAAGAACACTTATTTAAATATATGTCCTTGTTTTATAAGCCTACATTTCAAAAAGATACAATTATACCAAAATTTGTGGGTTACAGCAAAACCCAGGATAAGAGAGAAGTTCATAGAAATAAGTGCATCAATAAACAAGGAAAATATCAAATAACCACCTTTATATCCCCCCCAAAAAAAAAACTTGAAAAAGAACTACAAATGAAGCCCCATGTTAGAAAGAAGGGAAAATGAAAAAGATTGGAGCAGAAATAAGTGACATAGAGACTGAAAAGACAATAGAGAAGATTAAAAAAACTAAGAGCTGGTTCTTTGAAAAGATAAAATTGACAAGCCTTTAGCTAAACTCACCAAGAAAAAAGAGAGGACTCAAATATAATCAGATATTAAAGTGGAGACATTATAACTGATAACACAGAAGTACGAAGAATTGTAAGAGACTACTTTGAACAATTATATGTCAACAAGTTGGAGAACCTTAAGGAAATGAATAAATTTCTAGAAACATACAACCTACCAAGACTGAATCATGGTACTATAGAAAAACTAGGTGTGCTCAGTTGATTAAACAGCTGATTTCTGCTCAGGTCATGATCTCACAGTTTGTGAGTTAAAACACCACCTCAGGCTCTGTGCTGACAGCTCAGAGCACCTTTCCAATAGTGCTATGACTCTGTGTCTCCCTCTCTCTCTGTACCCCCTCCCCTTGCACACATTCTCTCTCTCTCTCTCAAAAATAAATAAACATTTTAAAAAATAAAAAAAAGAAAATCTAAATGGACAAAAAAAGAAAAAAATAATAAAATCTAAGTGGACCAATTACTAAGAAGATTGAAACAGAAATCAAAAACCTCCAAACAAATAAAAGTCCAGGACCAGAGGGCTTCACTGGGAAATTCTACCAAACTTACAAAGAATACCAATTCTTCTCAAACTCTTCCAAAAAAATACAGAGGAGGAAAATCTTCCAAACTAATTTTATAGGCCAGTATTACCCTGATACAAAACCAGACAGGGATACCACAAGAAAATCACAGGCCAATATTTCTGATGAACATAGATGCCAAATTTCTCAATAAGATATTAGTAAACTGAATTCAACAATACATTCCGTTCCATGATCAAGTGGGATTTATCCCAGAACGGCTCAACATCCAGGAAACATGCTATGTGTTACACCACATTAACAAAATAAAGAATAAAAATCATAAATGATCATTTCAATAAATGCAGGAAAAGCATTTAACGAAATTCAACATCCATTAATGATAAAAACTCTCAACACATTGGAGATCAAGGGGACATAACTCAATATAACAAAGAACAGATATGACTAACCAATAGCTAACATCGTACTCAATAATGAAAACCTGAAAACCTTTCCTCTACGATCAGGAACAAGACAAAGCACCTAAACTTGCCACTTTTATTCAACATACTAAAGTCCTTGCTAGAGCAATTAGACAAGAAAAAGAAGTAAAAGGCATTCAAATTGGAAAAGAAGAAATAAAACTGTCACTATTTGCAGATGGCATGGCACTATATATTGAAAACCCTAAAAATTCCATCAAAAAATTGTCAGAACTAATAAATTCAGTAAAGTTGCAGAATACAAAATCAATACACAGAAATTTGTTGTGTTTTTATACACTAATTAACAAACTATCAGAAACAGAAATAAAAAAAAACAATCTTATGTACAATTATATCAAACATAATAAAATACCTCCAAATAAACTTAAACAAAGGCATTTACTCTGAAAACTATAAGACATTAATGAAAGAAATTGAAGACACAAACAAATGGAGACATATTTCAAGCTCATGGATTGGAAGAATTAATATTGTTAAAACACCCATACCATACTACTCAAAGCAATCTACAGATTTAATGCAGTCCCTATCAAAATACCAGTAATTTTTTTTTCTTTTAGCAAGTGCTTTTGGGTTCCAACTTTAATCTTTCTTTTTTTATGAGAAAAGAGAGGACATAAGTGAGCAAGGGGCAGAGAGAGAGAGAAACCGGGGTCACCCCAAGCCAGGAGTCGAGCTTACACAAGTGGGGCTCGAACTCAACTGATGTGGGATTTGAATTCAAAAACCATGAGATCATGACCTAAGCCAAAGTCAGATGCATAATGACTGAGCCACCCAGGCACCCCCAACTTTAGTTTCTATTCATACCTTCTTTGCCTTTGCCCACTTTTGGATTTTCTGCCTTGTAAAAGTTGACTCAATCATGTTTTATTTACAATATACTGTCTTTCCTTAAAAAACAATTTTTTGAAAAAATTTTAATGTTTATTTATTTTTGACAGAGAGAGAGACAGAGCATGAGCGGGGAGGGGCAGAAAGAGAGGGAGACACAGAATCCGAAGCAGGCTCCAGGCTCCCAACTGTCAGCACAGAGCCCAACGTGGGGCTTGAATTCACAGACTGCAAGATCATGACCTGAGCCGAAGTCAGATGCTCAACTGACTGAGCCACTCAGGTACCCCAAAAAATAAATTTTAAAAGGCAAAAAATATTATTTTTTCCATTTCATTACAGTATAAGACGTTGCCTTTGTAATGAAAATTAACTAGAAAATTAAGTTAGAAAATTCAGAACACAAGAGAGAATCATTTATCTATGTACCATGATCACCCATTTTGTCATTTGGCAACTTCACCTTTCCAATACAATTATCTGTATTTTCATCTAAGCAAAGAAACCAGGTTGACATGATTATTCACAATACCTAGGGGGAAAGATTCGATTTACTTTCAGTCTCTAGAAACCTAATTGACAAATACTGTCCTTCATGTACAAATCCCAAGATGAAAGAAGCTATTATGTAGTTATGTTTATTCATTCAGTAATTTAATAAATGCAAGGCAGTATACTCAGTACCACTGAAATAAAGATTAAAACAAAATCACAGCCCTCAAAGAATTCTAAGCCAAGTGGAAGAGACAGACAAGTGGATAGAGCATACAAAGCTGTATTGTACATTTGATAACTGTGGTGTAAAAAAATTCAGCCCAAAAAGAAATAGCCAATGAAGTGGAGAGTAGGCAGGGAATTAGGGGAAGCTGCACAGAGTAAGTGATGCTTAAGCTGATTCTTGAAGGATGAATAGTAGAGGGCTGAGAGGAGAAATAAAGAAAGGAGTTCCAAGCCAATGAGTTTTTGTTGTTGTTGTTATTAAAAGTAGTCTAGCGGGGGCACCTGGGTGGCTCCGTCAGTTTAAGCATCTGACTCTTGATCTCTGCTCAGGTCATGATCCCAAGGTTCATAGGTTCAAGCCCCGCATCAGCTCTGTGCTGACAGCATGGAGCCCACTTGGGATTTTCTGCCTTCCTCCCTCTCTCTGCCCCTCCACTGCTTGTGCAAGCACATGTACATGCATGGTCACTGTCTCAAAAATAAATAAATAAACATTAAAAAAAGTAGTCTAGTAAAGATAAAATCCAGTGTAAGTATGACAGAATGGCAAAAGAGGAGTCTGATATGTAGGCCATATTATGAAAGTTATTAAATATTAAGTCAAAGAGGTTTGTAGGAGATACAGCATCACTGCAGGATTCAAACAAGCTAAGGATTTCGGATTTTGATAGAACTCTCTGGCAGCTCTGTGGAAGGAGAATTTCAAAGGAACAAGATTGGAGGCAGGGACAGGAATTATGATTTATTACAACAGTGTTAGGTATCAGTGTTTAATCCAAAGAAAATTGAAAAAACAGAGAGAATGGCATAGATGTGGAGAAGAGAAGGTGAAATAGAATTTGGGTACAATTTGGATTTGAGCCCTCAAAAGTACACAGAGGAACATTTTGGTTTCTGAGGTTGATTTCAATTTACTGAAAAATTATAGAACAAAGAGATGCATGTTTTTGTGGGGTTTTTTTTTGGTTGTTCTTATTTTATTATTTTTGTTCTGAGAGTGAGAGAAGAGGAAAATGTTAAGTTCAGTGATGTCCAGTAGTCACTCAGAAATGTGTATATTTGGTGATGATTTTCAAAATATTGAATAGTCAGTTCAACAAGCAGCATCTGGGTGTCTCAGTCAGTTAAGCATCTGACTCTTGATTTTGTCTCAGGTCATCATCTCAAAGTTCATGAGATGGAGACCCGAGTCGTCCTCTGCACTGACACTACAGAACTTGCTTGGGATTCTCTCTCTCCTTTTGCTACACCCCTCCCCCACTTTTGTCAACAATAAATAAATAAATAAATATTTTAAAAAAATAGCTCAACAAGCTCATCAATGAAGGCCACCTGGCACACAGAGTCCTAGAGCTAGTGCAGAGTCAGGTGTCAGGTCTTTACTTACTAAGCTGTGGGAAGATTCTGGCAGGACACTGTGGGGGACGAAGTTGGAGGTAAGGCTCACACAGTGACTATTAACTAACTAGTATGGAAATACTTTATAATTTTAGCAATTTTATGTCCATAGGGTATATACTACCTAAACATTATCCCTAATTGAAGTGAGGAAATAGATGACACAATTTAAAACTCTGTAGTTCTTGTCACTGTTTAATGTAGAGAGGCAGAATATGTCTTTGGTGGAGAATGTTCTTTTGAATGAGAACATTTTCATGGGTATTTTATTTAAACAAAGGTAAGTCTCAGGCTCAGGGCCTATTCTGTAAAGTAAAAGTTGAGGAAAAGACAACTAAAATGCTTTGAATAATAAAGCAAAAGACATTCTCATATATTAGGGAGAAGACATTTTGTCCCAAACAGGTATTTTGATTGTAGAAGATTTTTAACCTTTTCTAAGGATCTCTCAAGCAAGAACTTAAAAAAGATAAGTGGGTCCCAGCAACATGGTAGCTGATCAGTCCTGAACAGAGGAACAGCCAGTAGGGTGGCATCGATGAAAATCAGGATAAATGTAATGTATAGAGTGAAGGGCTTCAACACAGCTATGAAATACAGAAAGGCAGTGATTTGATGGCCAGAATTAAAAAAACACAAGTTTAAAACAGTAAATAATGAGCACCAATTTAAGTTCCCTCTGAGGATTTTTAGAACAAATGGGAAAGTATGGGCTTCCTGAAATCAGACAGAATAAATGTGCAGCCTAGACTTAAATGGATATAAAATAGGATGAAAGGAAACCTGGTAAATTCAGGAAAACTTGAGCAACATACAGATATAGTATTTAAGAAAGCTGAGGGATTTATAGGTTTAATATCCTTTAGCTAAGAGTTTATTTCATTATTTCGGATGGTTCAATGACTGGAAGTTTGTAAAATTAAGTAAACTTAGGACAAAATTCTGTAAGATGGTAACATTTATATAACAAATGGAGCAATCAGCACCTTTAAAGAAAACGAGGTATGAAATGTAGAAGACTGAACTGTTGAATAAACTAAAGAAAGATTTTTAAAGTGTATGTGGTCAAGGTAAGTAAGACAAAACTGAAAAGAATCGATGGTATTGGTAATAAGAAAGCCATTCATACTCTATGTGGGAGGACTCTCAGTGAAGTAGGCTGACATAAGCCTATTTGTAATGATTTGGGAGAAGAAAACGTGGAAAGGAAAATACAAAGCAAATTTAGACCACATTCTATACAAATAAACGTATCAAGAATGATGTAACTCAAGAGCGAAAGCAATGACTGGGTTAAGAAAAGTTATTTCTTTTAGATGGGACTAAATATCTAACAGGAGGAATGGGGATAAAGAGAGAGGTGGGGAACAGAGAGTGACAGAAGGTCTCAGAAGAGATAGGGAGTCATAGTAATTCAAACACTAAGGAGATCGCATGAACCAGAAAAAAGTAACCCTCTTCCTTTTCTGCAATCCTCATCTCTGTCTCCTGTTTTAGAGCTAGAAAACTCAGAGTACTAAAATAAATGATAGCTTAGTGAGAGATACAAGAGTATACCTCATTTTCACAGAGTTGTATAATAAGAACTGAACTCTTGCACAATTTGAAAAACAGCTTTCAGTATTAAGGCAATACATCATATGGAACAAATATTACTCTGGGATGCTGTTCAGATAGTGATCTTGTACTAAAATTAGTAAGTCATTCCGCATACAATACCATCATCAGAATGATTATAGAAGGTAATTTCATTTGAAAAAGGGAAACTACTGTAGTCTCCCATAAAGCAAAACAGTTTATTTTAAAAGAAGAGGTCTCATTGATCTCCATAAGGATGGGGCTTTTTTAAAGCTTAGCAATTATATGGTTCTCACAGAAAAAAAAAAATAGGCAAATGGATGAACTATGTACATGTGGGTTTGTAAATGAGTGAATCACATCATTGTGAACCAGCTCATCACAGGAGTTTAAGAGTAGATTCTGAAACTGGACTGGCTACTATTGAACGCCTTTTCTTGACCAGTTATCTTAATCTAGTCTAAGTCCCTTCATCTGGAGAAATAGGGGGAATAATAGTAATAGTAGTAAAGTAATAAATAAAGTAAAAAAGTAATAAAGTAATAAAGTAAAAAAAAAGTAATAAAAATAGAATAGTAATAATAATAGAAGAAGAGAAGTGGAGGAGAGGAGGTGGAGAAGGAGGAAGAGGAAAAGGATAGAAGGAAGGAGGAGGAGAAAGACAAGAACAAAAAGAACAAGAGAAAAAGGAGGAAGAGGGATAGCATTACTCATTTAAAAATAATAAGAGGTTTCATGTACACACACAGGTATATGTTTATGAAAATGCATTTGTGGTGGCTAAAAATTTATTTCTCCCAAGACATGGTGAGTTTCCTCACTTGAGTATGGAATAATCAGCTAGAAGACAAAATTACCAAACTGGATGTTTGCTAGAAATCACTGAAAGTAGGATGTTGAGATTTTTATAATCTTCAAGTTAAAGATAGAAAAATATGCAACAATATTTATTCGACCCAAGGCAAGTATTAAGTAAATAAATCCAAAGCCTCTAGACCACTTACTTGATCAAGATCAGTTTAACTTGGAAAATAAACTTAGATTTATTGTTTGTGTGTGTGTGTAATGTCTATGTGTGTGTTATGACAAATAATACAGAAAGGAATTTAAAAAGTAGGTGTCTGTTATTAAAGTCAGTCCCTGACAGTTTGTAATGCACCTGGTTGGGGTCATTGGAGGTAAACAATCACTGGAAATATGGAAATCCAGTTATGAATCTCCACGGAGCTCTAGCAGACCCACAGATGGATCCAGAGTAGAGATGCATATTCCAAGTAGCTGACATTTTGATAATATTTTTTTTTCAAAGTAACATCAAAAAAGGGAGACCTTTACTAGCCCTGTCTTGGAATGTCAGTGTGGTGCTTCAGGGATTCACTGAATTCCTTTATCCTGTTCAACTTTTAACCTTCATTGATCTAAAATTCTTGTACTAAAACAAACAAAAAAAAAGTTCCCTTTATCTCATCAATTCCTCAAGGAGAAAAAGAGACATGCAGTCATAAATTATTGATTCTCTGCCTTTTTAAAAATGGAAAAAGTGGCACTTTGTACAATATCTGCAACCTGATTATTTATTAATCTTTTCTCCACACAATATCTCAGAATTATCATACTACAATAAGAGTTTGAATTCATACTCAAAAAACTATGGGTATATAGGGACAGTAGAGAAGAGCTGATCTACCTGAGGAAATAATTCACTTTTTTAACATATGTCAAAGCTATAGTTTAATGACAGCTTTTAAGTGTAAGGTGACCCAAAAGTTCTTAATTATCTTTAATATAAATGGCCAACTGAGTTGAAATATGGTCTTATAAATAAATCAATTGGTTTGAACCAAGGACCAATGAACTGCAATTTTCATCTTAAGATGGGGCATTTAATGTCTTTTCATGTTTATAAAATAAATCCCTAACCCTACAGAACACCTGAGGTTCTGAATAAATGTATGCAATCACATCTATCCAATCTATGTCTATATCTAAAAACAGTTTAAAGAATGTACTTTCCAAATAAAAACTTTCTCTAACCTATTTTTTCATGTTTGTTCTCATTAAAATGGGTAAGCATGTTTTCTCTAGCAAAAGACAAATAACCTAGAAAAAATTCACAAATCACATATCAGATAAGTTTCCAGCATCCACAATATACAAAAACAAACAAAAATCTCTTAAAAGTCAACAAAAAGACAAATAACCCAATTAAAGAACAGCAAAAGGCTTGAACATTTACCCAAAATGATACACATACAGCCAGTAAAATATGAAAAGATGCTCAGTTACATTAGTAATTAAGGAAATGAAAATATAAACCACAATGAAATATCACCTCACACCCACTAGGATGGATATAAAAAATGAAAAATAGCAGGGTTCCAGGTCAAAATTATGAGATATGAAGTCTCTGAACTCATCTCCTCCATGGAACACATAAAATTACACCTATTAATAGAACAATCCCTCCTCAAAAAGAACTGAGGGTGGACTGAACAACAATTGAACAACCAAAGGTAGACAGATTGGTGTGGCACCTGAGTGGCTCAGTCAGTTGCACAGCTGACTCTTGATTGTGGCTTGGGTCATGATACCAGGGTCCTGGGATGGAGCTATGTGTTGGGCTTTGCACTGAGTGTAGAGTCTGTTTAAAATTCTCTTTCCCCCTCTGCCACTCTTCACTACTCATGTTCTCTATCAGAGAGAGAGAGAGAGAGAGAGAGAGAGAGAGAGAGAGAGAGAGAGAGAAATGGGGAGAGACAGCAAGAGAGACGGAGATATGGTAACAAAGGGAATCCCAACTCCCAATGCTGCCAACAGCAGTGGGGAGGGATAGTACTGACGGAGTGGGAACAGATCTCTCTGTCCTTGGGCACAAAATACAAGCCACAGTTTAAAAGAGCAACTAGCATTTAAAAGAGATAACACTAGAACTCTGCCAACTAACAATCTAATTAAAAAATGGGCAGAGAACCTGAATAGATATTTCTCCAAAGATGACATCCAGATGGTCAACAGACACATGAAACAATGCTCAACATCACTCATCATCAGGGAAATACAAGTCAAAACCACAATGAGATATAACTTCACACCTGTTAGAATGGCTAAAATCAAGAAGAAAAGAAACAAGTGTTGGCAAGGATATGGAGAAAAAGGAACCCTCTTGCACAGATGGTGGGAATGTAAATTGTTACAGCTACTGTGGAAAACAGTATAGGGGTTCCCCAAAAATTAAAAATAGAAATACCACATGATCCAATAATTTCACTATTGTGTGTTTACCCAGGAAAAACAATAGTAATTTGAAAAATATATGCACCCTACATCTATTGCAACATTATTTACAATAGCCAAAACACAGAAGCAACTTAAGTGTCCATCAATAGACAAATGGATAAGAAAAAGTGGTTTGTGTATGTGTATGTATGTATGTATATACATACATAATGGAAAGTTACCCAGCCATAAAAAAAAAATATGAGGTCATGCCATTTGAGACAACATTTGTGGACCTAGAAAGTATTATTCTAAGTGAAAGAAGTCAGACTAGAAAGGATAAATACCTTATGATTCAACTCATAAATGTAATCTAAAAAAAAATGAATAAAGAGAAAGAATCAGAATAATAAATACAGAAAAATTGAGGGGAAGGGAGTGGGGACTGGGTAAAATGGGTGAAGGGGAGAGAAAGATAAAACCTTTAGTTATGGAATTAACCATGGGAATAAAAAGCATAAGGAAAACAGTCAATGATATTTTAATAGCAAAGTAATGGGACAGATGGTAGCTATACTTGGGGTGAGCATAACATAATGTATAAAGTTTTCAAATCACTAAGTTGTACACCTGGAACTAATGTAACATTGCGTGTCAACTATACTCAAATAAAAATGAAAAATAGCATATGTTGGTGAGTATGTGGGGAAATTTGAACTCTCATACATTGCTACTTAAAATATGAAATGGTTCAGTGACTGTGCATTAGAATTGCATTAGGCAGTTCCTTTAAAAGATTAAACATAGAATATGTGACATCACAATTCCATTTCTAGGTATATGTCCCAAAGAATTAAAAGCGGATATTCAAACAAATGCATATATATATATATATATATATATATATATATATATATATATATTCATAGAAGCACTAGTCACAATACCAAAAGGTGGAAACAACCCAACTATTCATCAATGGATGAATGCGTAAACAAAAATCAGACACAAAAGGTTACATACTTTATGGTTACACATACACACACATACACATTTTAAAGCTAGATAGAAGTGTTTCCAGATATGTTTTGAAAGTAGATAAAGGTGGTCACACAACACTGTGAAGGTACTAAACACTTCTGAAGGATTCACTCTAAAATAGCTAAATTTTAAGTTATGTGAATTCACTTCAATTAAAAAAATGTTAATGGGATGCCTGGGTGGCTCAGTAGGTTAAGCCTCCGACTTTGGCTCAGGTCATGATCTCATGGTCCGTGAGTTCAAGCCCCGCGTCAGGCTCTGTGCTGACATCTCAGAGCCTGGAGCCTGCTTCAGATTCTGTGTCTCCCTCTCTCTCTGACCCTCCCCCGTTCATGCTCTGTCTCTCTCTGTCTCAAAAATAAATAAAACATTAAAAAAATTAAATAAATAAATAAAAATAAATAAAAAAATAAAAAAAAAACCTCCATCTTCCTTTTTTTTTTCAACATTTAACTGCATCTTCAACCTCTCCTCCCATTTTTAAGTCTTATTGAGATATACTTACATATCATAAAATTCACCCACTTGAAAGATGCAATATAATGGTTTTTAGTATATTTTGCAGAGTTCAGCAACCATCAGCACAATCTGTTTTAGAATATTTTCCTAGCCCATTAGCAATCACTTCCCATTTTCTCCTTTCTGTATTCATTCCTCTGGCCAAGGTAAGCAGTAATTTACTTTTTGTGTCTATTAATTTGCCTACCCTGAACATTTCATATAAATGAAATCATATAATATATGGCTTTTTGTTTCTGGCTTCTTTCCCTTAATATCATGCTTTCAAGATTCATCCACACTTAGTAAGTATCGATACTTCATTCACTTTATAGCTGAATGACATTCCACTGTATGAATACCTTATTTTGTTTATTCATCTATTGATAGACATTTGAGTGATTTCCACTTTTTTGGCTACTATTAGTAATGCTGCTATAAACATTTGTGTACAAATTTCTACATGGATCTGATTTTATTTCTCTTGAGGATATATCTAGGGATGGAAGTGCTGAATCATAATACAACTCTATATTTAATAATTTGAGGAACTGTCAAACTGTTTTCTACAATAGCTACACACCATGCTACGTTTCTCAGCTTAATATAATTCACCTTCTCTCTCTGTAACCTAAGTTTTGCATCTAAAATCTATCAGTGGAAGACTTTCTTTACCCTTCCTTTTTATGGCGGGGGCCAGATGCTAGGGTACAGGACCATGGGACTGGAGGAAAGTGATGGTACAGAAAAGTAAAATAGCGATTAGGCTATAAAAACATAAAGGCACACATCTTGGCTAAGTGAATTTATAGACAGAAAACTAAACTTTTTACATGCAAATATGAGTAGATTATTATGTACATTCAGGTACAACAATTGGTAATTTAAAAGCCTTGGAAGTTATATATTAGGAAATGACTATTATATTATAATGGTTAGAGAAAACCTTCTTGGGACTGGGAGATTAACTACTGAAATGATAGAAGGCAGAAGGTTTGGCAGAAAGGTAAGTGGAAGAACCATGAACATTCGGATCAAAGTATTTAAAATAAAATGTTGGTACAAATTTTCAGGAAATTTGGAAAGTCATTGTATAGTGCAAAGAAGGCAGGTAATCAAGAAGGACTGAAGCCTGTGAGTGAAAAGATTTTAAACCAAGACAGGTGGAAGATGCTGGCTCTGAAGTTTGGCGGCTGACATGCTTGGTTAAGAGAATGATTGATAAAAGTCCACATGTTGCTAAAAAGTTGATTGGAAAATGTTTACAGAAGAATAAAAAATAGATACTTGTGAAAACTGGTCTTTGGTTCTCTTTTGTGTCCATCCTTTATACAGATTGATGAGCAAAGAAAAGAAAATCAATTTAGATGATTAAAAAAAAAAAAAAAAAAAAAAACTCTGTCCTTCCAGCCATCCAGACTGGACTGTTGTCTCCAAATACACTTGGTGATAGGAATTACCTGGCAGCAACAAGAAATATCTTTCACTAAACAGAAGGTTTTTCAAAGACCATTCAGTCAAGTAAATGGCTACCTCATTAACCAAACTGGGAAAGATTCCAAATGTTTACAAAATAACTGTATTCAACAGCTACAGGCACATTCTATGCTTTTTTCATGGGCTTTCTCTCTTTTTTAGCTGCATTAAAGCAGCCTACCATTTTCTTAGGTAGCATGCTAGCACACTTTTGTTTTTTATTTTAAACAAAGCATGACTGACAATAATAAAGAAAATTATACATCAATTTCCCCTCACCAAAAACAAATAAAAAAAAAACATATTCAGATACTCCGTGCTTGAGATTGGAGTATGAATTCCAAGCCAATCATTTAAATGTGTTCACCTCATCCTTTGTTTAGTTATGTATGCAAGCTGAACTAGTCAGATTGCAGAAAATGTATAATTACCATGTCTATTCTAGTTCTAAAAATCCCTTTAAATCCTTTCTGCAAATATAATTATTTCAAAAGCAACATTCTGTTTTTAGTCTAAGGTCGTCTACCTTTAAAAAAATACATTACCTACACCTTGATTAGAAAAACAATTGAGTTACTTGGTATTTTTGCAGCAATTTAGAGTATTAAAACAAGACTAGCCTTAAGAAAAAGGGTTTGCCTGGACCCCTCATCTCCACTTAAAACTGACCTTCCATTTTCTGTACACATCTACCCTATGTTCATAGTGACCTCCAATTTCCCCTTATGTTTTGAAGTTAATAGATCAGAATACAATCCATGACCTTAGGCTTCAGATCCTTCAATTCACCCCACCTTCAAAATGCACCTATTGTCGGCTTTCATTCTACAGATCTTTGTTCTATGAAAGGCACCTTAGTTATCATATTTATTTATGATTTGCTGTTTAGCTTGTCACCACTCCAAAAAAAAAGTGTATTTAAGTCAGAATAGTGACTTTCTATTGAGGGTGTCTTAGATCAAAGAAAATAATCCTGACTGTGGGCATATCAAGCACTATGGCAGACCACTCTAGAGATATTCTGAGAAAAACTTAGGTAACTGCCTATTCCAATTTTGTATCAGACTGATTGCCTCAGTCTAGAAAATAAATACACATGGTAGCAAATCCTAACAGCAAACCCAAAGAGGCTAAGTCACAGGAGCCGTTCATCACAGTGTTAGGTAATTCTTGAGATTTAGGATGATTGATGTGTTTAATTTAAACTGGCCTGGGTATACAGGATGTGTCCCTGAAATGGTAATAGGGTGAGTGGGTGACATGGAGGAGGAGACTTTAATGAAAAGCATTTTTGTTTTAAAACTTTCTTGCACATATGTCTTTCAACAATAACAACACAAAAAATGTTTTAATTGCTTCCATATTATACATTTCTATCCTGTTCTCTGAGCTTCTTCTAAAATGCCAATGAGGTAAAACCTGTCTTAAGTCTCAATGCATAAGACATTCTTTTTTTTTTTTTTTTTTAAGTAAAAAAGCCTTTCATACAAAACTCATTTCAGTTTGTTAGGATAGGGGAATCCAAAGCCACAAGGATCAGTTAAAGTCCTAATCATGATATGTTAAAATACATTAGTTGAAGTAATGGTATTCATACTGGTGGGCTCAATTTTAGTCTTTTATTTAAGGAAAAATACAGAGCAGTTACTGAATTGGATATACGTGGTACAAAAACAAAGCTTACTGTAATGTAGGACTGTTTGGTTTTCACTATTGATAAAAAAAAACTTTATTATATTTGTAATTTAGTATTCTCTCTATTGCATAGAATATGACTGTTGTAGAAGTACTAAACTCTAGTATTAAAATTTGTGCATATGCAAAATATAGGTAGTTTTGGTAAAGGGAATACCAAAGGGAATGGTCTGATTCATATGATCATTTTCATGTACTGAGTATTTAACCTCTTCTGTGGGACAAACACTATGCTAGGTTCTGTAAATGACAGTGAGCTCCTTTGAACTTTACAATTTAGATAAGCAAATAAGTATTACTAACAAAAAAGTATCATGAATCAAAATATAATTATGATGTCTATTTAGTGCCAGAAGGGAAAATTACAAGGTGCGTTGAGAGCATATGAGATCCTAATGCTAGTCTGGGAAATCAGGAAAGATCTCCCTGAGGAAGCGTTATCTGAGCAAGTTCTGAAAGTTGGCAGACAGCTACATGATGGGTTAAAAATTGGAAGAAGAGCACTATAGGAAGAGGATCCAAATGGGCAAAATGTGATATATTCAAGACAATGAAAGATAGTGATGATGCCTGGAGAATAATGGACTATAAGGAGAATGTGGAACATGAAGATTAAAGTGTAGGCAGAAAGCAAATCAAAGAGAACCTATTACACCTCACCAGAGATGTTGTTTTCCATCCTTACATCAGTGAAAAAAATGATTAAAATGTTTTCATCGGGACCTAGCATGGACACGTATTCACATTAACATCCTCCTGGCTTGGTCACAGATAATGAATGGAAACTTATCCAGAGTCAAAGTGGCAAATTAGTTTAAAAGCTATTGTATTAACTCAAAGGAAAGGATGGTATCTTCAGCTTTAATGGCGATGGCGAACTGGGAGAATATGAAAAGACTTAAGAAATATTCAAGAGATAGGGGTGCCTGGGTGGCTCAGTCGGTTGGGCGTCCGACTTCAACTCAGGTCAAGATCTCACAGTTCATGAGTTTGAGCCCCTGTCAGGCTCTGTGCTGACACAGCTTAGAGCCTGGAGCCTGCTTCGGATTCTGTGTATCCCTCTCTCTCTCTGCCCATTCCCCACTCACACTCTGTCCCTCTCTGTCCCAAAAATAAATAAATGTTAAAAAGAAATTTTTAAAAAGAAACATTCAAGAGATAATGTAGACAGAATTAAGTGAAGGGTAAATGAAAAAGGTGCAAGTTTCAGAGAAAAATGTAGGTTTTTGTCTTGTACAACTGGATGAAAGTTGTGTCATTTGCTGAAATAAAAAAAATATCTGGGGGAAATATGGTTTTGTAAGATAGTGAGCTCAATTTTGGTCATATTTATATTAAATTTCCTTTGAGACATCCAAGAGGAAATGTATTTTAATATATAAAGTTTAGAAAGTAAATCTGGGCAAGAGATACAAACTGAGATCATTGGCATATACATGGCAAAACATGAATATGGAGAGAAGTTCTAGGATGGAATATTTAGGAACTAAATATTGAGAAGCTATATGAAAAGATAAGCTAGCAGGAAAGATTGATTGTGAGATTTTACAGAATACTGTTAGGCCTCCTAAAGAACTTTCTGGATGTAGTAAAAGCTGCAAATATACACAATCAGTGAAGATGAAACAAAAATGTGTTGTACTATTAAGATAGGATGGAAAATTTAAGATAATTGATCTTTGTTCAACTCCATAAGCATACATATGAAAACTGGTAAACCAAAAACAAATGGAAATTAAGCTTTCCTTCTTACAGTGAATTTGAGAAGTGAATCCATAAAGATTGAAAATTTCTCTGTTAGTTGTGACTTTCAGAGTGTCCAAAGTCAGTGTTGTAAGATTGAAACAAATACACCAAAGATGTTGCTTGGGCTTAAAGAAACCAACAAAAATAGGGCATTCCATGATGTTCTGTGTCAGTTGAAAATGTATGTGTTTCCATCTTTTTTCCATTTGCTTAATCTTCTATATTTTTAGAACTAATTCTTCTCCAAGATTTCTGGCAGGAGTGTGAATCTTGTACACATTCATGCAAAGTCATCAAGCGAGCTAAATTTTCTCTTGGGGATAACCATTCTGGAGTCCACTGTCCTCCACCTTTAAAATGCACTGGATGATTTTTATACTGTATCAACAGGGTAACAGTTATACTGTAACTGTTTTTGCAGAAATTATATTTATCAGTATCCTGGCAATTTTGGCTGTTTTCTGAGTCCCATGTTTTCTCATTTCTTTTTGTTCCAGTTTTATTGAGTTATAACTGACATAGAATATTGTTTATGTGTAGAATATAATGACTTGATATATGTATATATTGCAAAATTATTACCATAGTAAGTTTATTTAACACCTATCACATCACATAGTTAGAATTTTTTTCTCCCTGTTCTGTTTGGGCATCACCAGCTCTCAGTCACAATTTTTCTTTAAATAATCTACTTCCCCAGAGATAAAATCTGCCCAGGAGCTACAAAACTGATTGCTATAGCATTGGGAACAGTGCAAGAAGGCAAAAGTGCTTCTCTCTGTTTTGAATGAGGAATTAATTCCTATATTCCATATGGCACCCCTGACCTCCATTATGCTTGTTGCTCAAGAGTCAGAGTCCCTCTGGCTCAGTCTTCCCAGAGTAGCCTTCCTTTCTTCTTTTGGATTGAGGAAAAGCAGTTACCAGACTACAACTGGTGGCAGAAAAAACTGATGAGTCTTCTTATACAAAATTTTTACCAGTTCTGTCTTCAAAACACCCTATACTTTTGCTTTCATTGTTATTTGGTGCTTCTAATTTCTGAGTCTAATGTGTATTCTGAAATATAAACTATCTCCAGCTGCCTTAATTTTGTTACTTTGGTTGACATTTTTAATCTTCTTTCCAGTGTCCAAAATGTTATTGACATTTTATTGCTCCTCTAGATTAATCTTCTCTTTTATTACTTTTTTAATGAACAGCACTTACTTTTAACCACCATTGCTTTAAGCACTTCACAAATATTAAATTATTTTGTATCTGAAACATTCCTGTGGGATAGACATCATAATTTTCCCCATTTTACAGATGAGGAAACTGATGCTAAGAAAAGATTAAGTAAATTGCCCAAGGTCACAATTGCTGCCGAGGGTCATAAAGGCAGCAAATGCAAACTCAGGATTAAAACCCAAGTCAGTTGCCTCTGAAATCTATGTTCTTAACCATTGCTCTAACAGACTCCTAATGTAGATGATTTGGTAATTCTAGGATTCCTAATAAGCATCTTGTTTCCATATTTCTAAATACCAAAAGAGGGCAAACTATTTCTGTAAGTTACTTTTAACTTTATAAGTTTTGTTTATTTATTCTTTTACTGTCCATTCTATCATGTTTGATCAGAAATCTTGATAGTTCTTCAAATACGATAAGAATATTCTAAATATAGGCTCTATTCATATTTAAAATCTTGTGGTGTTGAGGCACCTAGGTGGCTCAGTCAGTTAAGCATCCAACTCCTGGTTTCCGTTCAGGTCATGATCTCAAGGTTTGTGACTTCAAGACCCACATCAGGCTCTGTGCTGACTGCGTAGAGCCTGCTTGGGATTCTCTCTCTCTCTCTCTCTCTCTCTCTCTCTCTCTCTCTCTCTCCTCCTTCCCCACTTATGCTGTCTCTGTCTCTTAAAATAAATAATTAAACTTTAAAAAACTTATAAAATCTTGTGGTGCTGCATACAGGTAATACTCAACATGTCAAATTGCATCAGAAGTAATGAAAAATATTGACTTCAAACTAATTCTTTCATTTCACCCTAGGAATTTCTTTCAAACTCCACATTAACCCAAAGCATTAATTCCCTATTAAATGAGGTACTACATTACCATACCTAAAATAGAAAAGGGATATAAAAATACTGTATTAGCCAGACTCATCTGTTTTCAGATTTTACAGGTGCTAAAATAATAAAAGGTGACCAGGACTGAAAAAAAATACTGAAAACACGTCAAAAGTTGAAATTTGGGGTGTTCTAGTTCTAGGGGCAAAGTCATGGTGGTTGAGGGAGCAGACCTGGCTGGTGAAAGTCCACTAAAGCTCAGAGAAAGGTACAGTATTCCTGGGCACCTTCTCCTTTGTCACCAGTCAATACTTGGGGGATCTGTTTCCCCATAGTGAGGCCCAGGCAAGCACTTCGCTCAGAGCCTCAAAAGGTAGGGACTTTGATGAACAAATGATATCCTCAGGCCAAGGTCACCTGGAAAAGGATCACAGAAGATATGTCTATTCTTATAACTGATCTTGGTATGAAACATGACCCAAATATATTTGGCACCTTGCAAAATGAACGGTTTTGAAAAAGAAGTCTTGCCAATGATCGTAACATAAATTATACAATCCAATGCCTCATTTGACACCAAAATGTAAAGATATTTTATTGGTCATCATGCAAAAAGATGAAACTTACAAAGTTCCAAAAATAATCATTAGGGATTTTGTTTGAAATTGCATTAAAATAACTGGAAGAACAAATAGATTTGAAAACTACAAGATGCATGACTTGGTCACTGCATATTCTTTTTCTGAAAAACTATTTCTTCAACCAAAGCATAAAGTACAATGGAATGACTTAAGCAGTCTAAGAGGAAGTGAATTTGGACAGATAGTGAAAAAATGGATTTATTGAAGGGAAATGATCCTTTTTCATTTGGCAAATAGAAGAGCCAAAATCATTTAGGTTAGTAAACAGCCATAAATCTCAATTTTTTTAGATTATTTTCAGGTTTTTTTGTCTGAAGAACTTGAGTATTATTTCCAAGAACCAGATAGGAGGTATCTTGATTTAAGTTGAAATAAAATAATATTTATAAAATTTGATGTTCCTAGAAATGTGAGTTTCCTTCATGAGAAACTTTTCATTAATGCCTGTAATTTAGACTACAAAATTTTTAATGTTTGTTTTATTTATTTTATTTATTTTGAGAGAGAGAACATGTGTGGGAAAGGAGCAGAGAGAAGGAGAGGAAGAATCCCAAGCAGACTCTGCACCATCACCACAGAGCCTGATGTAGAGCTCAAACTCATGAACCCTGAAATCTTAACCTGAGCCAAAGTCAAGATTCAAACGCTGAACTGAATACGCCACCAGAGTGCCCCCAGATTAAAAACATTTTTTTAAGCTAATACAGCAAACTCCCACTAAAACTAAGCTCCCAGCTTCATAGTATTTTGCAATATTGGCATAAACTTTTTAGAATTATAACATTATAAACAGAAATTAAGTAAACTACATAATACTCCCTAATATGCTTTCTCTCTTTTTTTATCTCCCTATCACTTCCCCCTCCAAGAATTAACCATTAATATAACTCAGTACTTATTATTCCCATGCATAATTTATATTTTATCTACACTTGTGTTGCATATTTTCAAACTTTATAGAAAATATATCCTATATATTCTTCCATGTATTATTATTCACCAAAATAAGTATTGTTCAAATTGATACATTAACTCTACTTTAATCTTTTTCATTATTGTCCGGTTTCATTGGTTGAATGTAACAAAATCTATTTATGCATGCACAAATTTAGACATTTAGATCATTTTAATTTATTCACTATTATAATTAATGCTATAATGAACATTCTTATGTATGCCTCCTTGTGTACAAGAATTTAAAATTCTCCATGGTAGGGTTTCTCAAACTTATTATTATTAACGTTTTGTGCTGGAAAATTCTTTGTTGTTGGAGTTGGGAGTGAGGGAACTGCCCTGAGCATCATAGAATGTTGCAAAGCATTCATGATCTCTACCCACTAGTATTCCCAATATTATGATGAACAAAAATGTCTCCAGACATTGCCAAATGTCCTCTGGGGGGAAAAAATGGTTCTGGTGAAAACCACTACTCTAAAATACACACATTTAAGCCTAATTGCTGTTTTGTAGACTATACATATATGTACTTTACTAAATATTGCCAAATTGCTCTACAAAATAGTTGTAGAAATTTCCTTTGCAAGCACATGTTCCATTTCTAGATTTCACTGTAAAATATTTCTAATGTTCAAAATAATAGGTATAATACAGATGTAAGACATCAGTAACAATAATAAATGAACACCATGTATTCTCAAACTGGTTTAAGAAATACAGCATTGTGGGGCACCTGGGTGGCTTAGTCAGTTAAGCATCCAACTCTCGGTTTTGGCTCAAGGCATTATCTCATAGTTTCTACAGTTTGAGCCCCAAATCTCTCTGCCCCTCCCCTGCTTGCACTCTCCCCGTCTCTCAAAATAAATAAACTTGAAGGAAAAAAAGAAAGAAAGAAAGAAAGAAAGAAAGAAAGAAAGAAAGAAAGAAAGAAAGAAAGAAAGAAAGGAAAAGAAGAAAAAAGAGAAAGAAAAGAGAAAAGAAAAGAAAAGAAAAGAAAAGAAAAGAAAAGAAAGAAAGAAAGAAAGAAAGAAAGAAAGAAAGAAAGAAAGAAAGAAAGAAAATGAAAGAAAGAAAGACAGCATCATGCTATCTTGGAAGTTATTAATCCCTTTATGGTGCTACCCTTCTTCCTCACTCCTCTTTTCCCCAGAGGCACCACAATCTCAATTTTTCTATACATCATTTCTTTTCTTTTCATTCCACAGACAACCATGTATCTAAATGTGATGTTTTTCATATTTTCCATATACTTTTCAGTTTTACATACATGAATTCATACTTTTATAACTTGCTTTTTGTTCAACCTCATGATTTTTTGCTCATTATCATTTTGAATTTTATCAATATTCATGTAGATAGCTATAATTCATTCATAAACAAAATATGTGATTATAGACCCTTTGCATTAGAGTCTCCAGAATACTAATAAAAAGTTCAGGGGCACCTCAGTGGCTCAGTTGGTTGAGCATCTGAAGTTTAACTATAATTATTATGTAATTTATAAATACATCTAAAATCTCTAAACCAAAGCTCAAATAAAAACAAAAGACTACAAACAGTGGAGCAAAATGGTCTTCAGTGATCCTTTACTCAAATCCTGACATTTTACACATAAATCATTGAAACCCAAAGCAATTAAATGACCAGGTTTTATAAATATACCAGTTTCTAAAATGTTTAGAATTTCCCAATTCCCAATCATATTTCTTTCCAATCATCAACTCACCTCTGCTGCAATCACTTCAGGGTAAAAACTGTTTTCTACACCTTTTCCTGCCCTTCTATTCGACCTAGTAGGCAGTATCATGCTTTACACATAGCAGAGTGAAAAGCAAATGTTTCAACATATTTGGAGTTTTGTCTCATTTAACTATGGCTAATTTTAGCTGACAGAACATCTTAATCTTAGTTGATTATCCAAAGAACATCAAAGGGAAATAGCTTTTACATCAGGGATGCACTTGAATTCATCTTCTGTGGAAATGTATGACCTAAATATATGCCTCCTCCTTGAATGTCTCGAGTATGTTCATCACTTAGCAGTGCCTTTATGGATGATAGAGACAAGAGGCCCACGAGGCAGATGGCTTTTTCAGGATAGCAGTTATAAAGATATGCTACCTTTAAAAAACAAAGTACAAAGAAGGAAAAGAAATTGATATATTTATGAGCTCTCAGAGGTGGAAGAAAATAACTTGGTAATGATAGTATAATAAGGTATTAGTCTGTGCACTTTGCCCACTCAGTTCTAACCAACTAAGGAACAGCTACAAAAATGATAATTATGTGCATAAATGGTATGGAATGTTATTAAACCTGGCATTTTAAAAGTGTTCTTTCATTCCTCTGAAAAGCACAGGTAAATGAAAAGGGATGTGAGACTTCTCACAGAGCTAAATAAAGTCAGACAAGAGTTAGATGACTCATTTAACATATTGAGGAAAATGACATGACAGAATGCATTTCTAATCTGTGTGACATAAAGGGAAACAGAATTATTTTGGGTGATGTTCAGTGGTTTCCACATACATGGCAGAAGGAAATTCTGTAATTAATTCACAACCCAGAATTAACTTTTCAGTCAAGCTATGACCAGGAACAGAAAGCATGGTGTCCCTTCCATGGTGCTCCATCTGCTACCACTCATGAGCTCTCAAAGGAAAAAAGTTGTCCTTTGCTTAAGGATAACATAGACTTCAGGACTTATTACGTGAGAGGTGCATGGGTGGCTCAGTCAGTTAAGTGTCTGACTGTGGCTCGGGTCATGATCTCGCTGCTCTTGAGTTTGATCTCAGGTGATGATCTCTCTGCTCCTGAGTTTGAACTCCGCATCTGGCTCTGTGCTGACAGCTCAGAGTCTGGAGCCTCCTTCGGATTCTGTGTCTCTCCCCCCTCCCCTGTCTTTCTCTCTCTTTCTGCCCCTCCCCTAAATGAGCTTTGTCTCTGTCTTTCCCTCCCTCCCTCCCTCTCTCTGTCTCAAAAATAAACAATTTAAAAAAATTTAAAAAAGGGTTATTATGTGGAGATAAACTACAATTAAGCACACTGCTATCTCAACATCTTCATAATATTTTACAAGGAATCAGATAATCACTTACACGCCTCTTCTCCACCTCCCTCCCCCCTTTTAATTGAACATAATTTTTACATCACCCAATGAACTTACTTCCTTCTATGTGCCAGACACTGTGCTAGACTTCACTAGGCATCAGGGATATGTCATAAACAAAGCAGATATATTCCCATCATTAAATAGACATTAAATGAATACTGAATAGTTTCATTTGCCCATGAGGAGAAAAAGGCATGTATTTTTGGAAAGGAATAAATCTAGAAAAAGTAAGAGGTAACCAAACTGGTACTGTATTTGTTTTTCACTTCAGGTTGTATCTTATTCTCCTGCAGGATCAAGAGAAATAAATAAGTTCAGTATCAGTTTCCATAGCACAGAGTAATTTAATTTGAAGGTAAGGACAGAGACTTTATTTTGTTTATCACTATACCCCCTTTGCATAGCAAAGAACTTGGTACACAGTAGATGTTCAAAAGTCTATGTTAAAAAGAGCATTTTCAGAATGATAGCATAAGGACTTCCAGAAATCTGTTCCTTTATAAAAGCAATGATAAAACTGACAAAAAAAATCGGTGAATATTGAATTTTTCTGAGCTATGGAAATTAACTAAAGGCTTACAACAATCCCAGGAGTGCTTACTCTAGAAAAATGACTAAATCTCACTAAGAACACATTTTGTTGAGTTTTAAATTACACTGTTCTCATTTCTCTCTCAACAACTCCACAGAACGTTGAAAAGCAGTAGCCTTGGAATCATAGTAGGTGTGAAAAACAGCATTCTAGAAACAAATGGAGGGGTCAGAATGTACTGAAGCCTCTCCCCTAAAAAATCCTACCCAAAGAGAATTACTTGATCTGGCTGGAAAATTATTGGAAAAGTCCCATTTGTAGGGCTTATCTTTGTTTGACCTGACACAATATTGTGAGGAAAATTTAGTCCTCCAGGCATTGTGGAAAACAACCAATGGCAATTGTTTCCCATTACAGCCGTCTGAGGCAGCAGTAAGAGTTGAGGCCGGCAAGAGGCTGTCAAAAAAAAAAAAAAAAAAAAAAAAAAAAAAACTTCAAAGGAGTATCTGAAAAATGAGATGTTCAAGTTTTGAAAAGTTTCAACATTTTTGTGCAAATATAGAAGATCATGTATATGTGCAGGGTAGGGCAGATGCCTGAGAAAGGCTTGAAAATGCTGTAATCCCTGACCACTGGCTGACAGTGAGACTCTTTGCAAACAAGTTATGGAAGCTAAGGCAGAGTTGACCAGTATACCTGGTTTCAGAGTTTCCTGATTTTTATAGATTTGATGACGGTACCAGCTCACACGTTAGCTTGCTCCTTTGAAGCAGCTTTCTTTTGACTCCAGCAAGAAATTCAAGTTGGAATTTCCTATCAACCCAGCACTCAAGTGTCCACAGCAGTTGTAGAACCTGACTACACCATCTTAACCAACCACACCACCCTAGAGCACTTAACTGTTTATTCATGGTAGACAATGGGACCACGTATGATATCTGCTGTTGTAACCTGGATATTGAACACCCTACCTACACCAACCTCAAAAGCCCACTAGCCAGATGGTGTCCTCTACCACTGTCATCCTTCATTTTGATGGTTTCCTCAATGTGGATCCTACAGAGTTCCAAAGCAATCTGGCATGCTATTCCTACATCCACTTTCCCATGGTGACCTATTCACTCATTGTCTCAGCTGAAAAGGTCTACCATAAGCAGCTCTCAGAAGCATTAAAGCATTCACTAGCACACACAGAGACTTTCAGCAAAAGGTGAAAGACTTAATCATTCAATCCTTTTAAGAAAACCTCTCTCCAATCATTATGGAACATGAAGTTAACTTAGAGACTGGGGGTCCACACATAACAAAGAACACAACCTTTAGGAAGTTAGTCCACTCACTAATTAATTAGAAACTCACTAAGGAAACAAAGAACAACAATAACAATAATTAGCAGCGATGAGAAAACTCTAGAACTCTGTTGTTTTAAATGTTCAGTGTTCAAATACAGCATAATTATGAGACATGAAAAAGAAAAAAAGGAAAATGTGGCCTATATTATAGGGGGAAAAAAAGCAGTCAATAGAAACTGTCCATGAGAAAGCCCAGATGTGTACTTGACAAAGACTTTAAATCAGCTATTATAAATACATTCAAAACTAAATATATTCCAAATATTTTTAAAACTAAAGAAACATCAATATAATAAAAAGTTCATAAGAGAAACTTGAGCAAAAGAAAAAACATCCTATGAACTGAAAAATAGGTCAGTTGAGGTTATCCAGTCTAAAAAACAAAAAAGAAAAAGAATGAAGAAAAATTATCAGAGCCCAAAAAATCAGTGATATACCATCAAGCATAGTAACATATGCATGGAGAGAATTTCAGAATAAAAGAAAAGGGGGAAAGGGACGGCAAGATTATTGAAGATAGAGTGGCCCAAACTTCCCAAGTTTGGTGCAAATTAAGCTACCCATTCAAGAAGTTCTATGAACTCCAATTAGTATAAACTTAGATACAAACCTAAGCACATGATAGTTAAAATAGCAAAAGACAAGGACAGAAAGAGAATCCTGAAAGCAGTAGAAGACATCTAACTCCACACATGAACGGGATACTCAGTAATATTAGTACCTGTTCAAAGACAAAAATACATTGAAAGCTAAAGGATGAAAAAAGATATTCCCTGTTAATAGTAACAGAAAGAGAGCTAGGTACCAGTATCATGCAAAACAGACTTGAAAACAAAAAGTTTTCCTAACAATAAAAAAACCCACATTTTATAATGGTATAAGTTACAATCTATCAGGAACACAACAATTATAAAAACGTGTTTTTATCTTTTTACAAAATATAGTGCCCTTTCAATAATAGAATCCCAAAATACATGGAATAAAAACTGACAAATTTGAAGGGAGAAATAGAAAAGTAAAAAGTAATAGTTGGAGGTTTCGAAACTCTCCTCTTTATAATGAAAGGAACTAGGCAGAATAAACATGGAAATAGAACACTTTAATACATTAAGAATCAATTGGACCTCACACATATCTGTATCACAGTTCACCTAAACACACACACACACTATACACATTTTTCTCTAGTACATGTGCAATGTCCTCCAGATAAGTCATGAAACAAACCTAAATTAAAAAGATTTAAATCACGAATAGTATATTCTCCAAAGCACATAGTAATCAAAATAAATGTAATAATAGAAGGAATTTGGGAAATTTCATGAGTGCATGTAAATTAAAAATGCATTCCTAAAACACAAATGTGTCAAAGAATCATAAGAAACATTAGAAAATACTTTGAGATGAATTAAAATGAAAATACAACATATCAGCACCTAGTGGTTGCCTCTAAACCAACGCTTTCATTTATAGCTATAAATATCCACATGAAAAAAGAAGTCAGGACGAGGGGATGGGCAAAGTGGATGATGCAGAGTGGAAGATGCAGGCTTCCAGTTATGAAGTCACAGTGATAAAAAGTACAACGCAGGAAATATACTCAAGGATATCATTATAGCATTGTATGTCAACTGATGGTAGCCACACTTTTGGTGAACATAACATAAGGTGTAGACTTGTCAAATCACTATGTTGTATCCTTGAAACTAATACAGCACTGTGTGTCAACTATATTTTAATTTTAAATAAAAGCCAAATCAGGGCAACTGGGTGGCCCAGTCGGTTAAGCCTCTGACTCTTGGTTCAGCTCAGGTCATGACCTCACGGTTCCTGTGTTTGAGCCCCACATTGGGCTCTGCACTGTCAGCATGGAGCCTGGTGGGGGTTTTCTCTCCCTCCCTCTCTCTCTGCCCTCCCCAACTGGTCCTCTCTCTCTCACACACAAAATAAATAAATGAACTTAGATATATAGATAGAGAGATAGATAGATTAAGCCAAAGCACTAACCTAACCTTCCAGGTTAAAAAAGAAGAGAAAAAAACCAAAGCAAGTAGAAAGAAGGAAAAAATTAACATTAGAGCAAAAACAACTGAAACAAAAAACAGAAAAGTCAGTGGAGATAATAAATGAAATCAAAAGTTAATTATCATACGTGATGTCAAAACTCACTACAAAGTTATAGTAGTAGTGACACTATAGTCAAGACACTATAATATTAGTGTATGGGTAGACATAACATACAGACCAATGCGGTAGAATTCAGAGTCCAGAATCCCTACAGTTATGCTAAAATGATTCTCAACAAGTTTGCCAAGTCAACTAAATTGAAAAAAGAATGGTCTTGTCAACAAATGGTGTTGGGATAAGGGGATAGTCACATGTAAAAAAAGAAGCAGGATTTTTACCTATGTCATGCCATATATCAAAATGAACTCAAAATGGTTTCTCAACCTAAATATAGGAGCTAAAACTATAGAAAAATTATTAAAAACTTTGGGGTAAGTTTTTTGTCTGGGGGTGATATTCAGAGACATACTTATTTTCATCTTGTTAAATTTGCATCTACTTACTCAAGAAATCAAGCTCATTAGTGATAGAATTAAAAGTAAAAACTCCAAAGCTTAAGATCCTTCAATGAGACCCCACTGCCCTCAAAGAAAACAAACAAAAAAGGCAAGTTACCTATTTTTATTAGAGTAAAACATATCTAATATAAATCATCATTGTTTATATGCAAAGTACTTCATATAGTTTGGTTTTTTTAAGAGAAAAATAAATTCTGTCACTGTTTATAGTTACCTTTAATATTTTAATTTGAAAACTGATGTCTCATCTATATTATTCCTTTCCTCTACACACTATCTCCTACTATGTTAAATTTCTGACCATTCTTTCTTCATGCTACATATGTTAAGAGTTTTCATGTGTGATTCTGCCTAGAATCATTCTTCTGTCTTCAACTGCAGAATTACTATTTATACTTTTTGATGTAACTTATGGGCTACCTCTATAGGATTTCCTGTTCTTTAGACAGCTGGTCACACCCTACTGTCTACTTCCAGAGCACTTTCTGTAGCACTGATTGTCCACTGTATTAGAATTGCTTATTTATTTCTCTCCTCTACCAAACAATAAGTATTGGGAGAGCATGGCTTGTGAATAACACTTTTTACCTGTCAGTGCCTAGTATATAGTAGGTATACAATAATCTTTTGTGGGAAAAAAAGCATATTTACTCAATTTAATAAGAAAATTGCAGCATTTAAAAAAGCTATTTCCTAAAATATGGGTATCTCAGATTGTATGCATTAGAGTTTGAGGAGAATACAAGGACAGAGTTTGTTTTGTATAGAGCTACATAAATAGAACACCGTTTATTAAATCATAAGAATACGTATATGTAATTACCTTAAATTGAATAATGACGAGATAGGGTTCAGAGGCAAAGCCTTTACTAATAAAATATTATCAGGGTTTTTTTCCATTAGTTATTATTGGAATGTCCATGAACATTTAAGTTTCAAAGATTAAAATATAAGAATATCTTTCTCAGCCATAAAAAGGAATGAAGTTTAGATATATGCTACAAGATGGATGGATCTTGAGACTGTTATCCTAAGTGAAATAAGCCCAACATAGAAGGTCAAATATTGTATTATTGCAGTTACATGAAGTACATAGAAAAGGCAAATTCATGGAGGTAGAAAGTAGAAGAGAGGTTACCAGGAGCTGGGGCAAAGTGGAAAGAGAGAGCTATTGTTTAATAAGCACAGATTTTTTGCCAGGTGATGAAAATGGTTTGGATACAAATAATAGTAGTGGTTATACAACGCTGTAAATGTATTTAATGCCAATTAATTCTACACTTGTGAGTAGTAAAATGATATTAATATATCATTTATTTATATATTTATATCATGTATTAATATATATATTTTTACCACAATAATAAAAGATGATGTTAAAATGAAACAATTTAGGTAAAAACAGAAATTAAAATATCATTTATAATCCCTTCATGAAAAACTAACTACAGCAACATTTTGATATAAAATCTTTCTTTCTGCACATTTATAGTTTTAATACAAATGAAAATATATGCTGCATATGAATTTTTATTAAACAATAAACATATTCCCATGTCATTAAAAAATTAAGGCTAAATAGTGATGCCAGATAAGACGAGAGGGCTTTGTATTAGCAGACCTGCACGATAGGAAATATTAAAGGAAGTTCTTCATGTAGAAGGAAAATATTTACTAAAAACTTGGATCTACACAAAGGAATCAAGAGTGCTAGAAAACATAAATATGTGGTTAATAGGAAAGACTTTTCCTCTCATTTTTAATTTCCTTTAAATTGAATAATTCATTTTGAATATGTAAAACCAAAAATATAGAAATGTTTATTACCCAATTCAAAAAACATTATTTTATATAGATTTTTGATACTTAACCTTTCATGTTATTACATGTCAGGCATGTTATGAGAAACTTACTGGAAAGTTGGAAAGTCTTACAGAAAAGTTGCTCTTTCTGAATCAGGATGGATTTTAAGAAGAAATTGAAAAATGTTTCAAATCCACTCAATGAGAAGCAAAATTCGCTTAAACATTTTGCACATACATTTTGTGACATTATTATATCGGAAAAATCTCCAGACCTGCAAAATAAAACTTCCATTTCTTAAAAAAATGATGCACCCAAGTTTCTTTTATAGACACATAACATGTGCATGTGCATATTTGCGCACACACGCGCACACACACACACACATACTCAGCTTAAATTACAAGAAGACATGTGCGATTCAGGGTAAAAAGAAGGACAAAGGAATTTCAATGCATCAGGGCCCAGAAAGATCTCTGCCTGACAACAAAGAATAAGCCTATTTTAAATAGTAGGTAATTTTCACCCTCCTCATGGTAGCGACCAGATGGCTATATGAGGTATAATGTATTAAAGTAACACACATGGGAGAAGTTGCCAAATACATCCAACTAGAACTAAATGGGATATGGTTGCACTGTACAACAGAATTTAACATGCCTCCTCATGGTTTTAGCCAAAAAAAAAATCCCTGTTAATTTACTTCTGTAACAAAGACTAGCAACCCTCCCTGGTAGTGATTTAGAATGTTACCCGTAAATTTCTTTGCTTTTAATGGTACCTGACAGGTCTGGGACTTTTATACTTTGATTTCAGTGGTGATTCATGTTATCAATCACATGTTATTTGATTGAAAAATGAAGACCTTGTAACTTTATTCCTTTGTTTTACTGTGAAGAGTGTGGGAAGGTTTACATAGGCTGTAATTTGGAAAAGAATCAACTTCATGGGCTAGCATTCAGCCACAAAGAAAACATGATTAGCATTATCCAAAGTCAACAAAATCCTTATGCTAAAGCTTAACCACACCAGAAATGTTCACAGCCACTGTGAGATAAGGTTTTCAAAATATTGAGCCCCAAAATAAATCCCTTGAGTTCCTACTTACTTACATTATTCTAGTATGCTCCTCCAACTAAAACTAAAATCCCCACACGAAATTCCCCCACACAAAAAGAACGTAATGCTAATTATCTTTCCCTTCAAAGACTGGGACCCGGATAATACTTTAGAATCTCCTGAGAAGTCATCAAGCAATTGAGGCCTCTGGCCTTTGTCATCTAAATCAAGAAGGAATCATGCATCAAATACCTTTAAAAAATACATTTCATTCTATAAATATTTGAAGGTTGAAGATTCAACATGTTAAAAATTCAACTATGTGACCAAAAGTAAGGAAATCCTATATGGATATTCCTCTAGGCTTCCAGCAGTAGCAAAATTAAATAGGAGATCTTAAATACCTGTGTCTCACTTTTTCAAGATAATCAGGAAACAAAAGCTGGTCCTAGTTAACTCTAAAAAGTTACTTTCCTGACCAAAAGAAAAAACATTAGAATTGGGTGGGTGGCAGAGGGGATTTTTCTATGGAATATGTAATTTTTTATGGAATACGTATGGAATTTAATTAAATGACTAAGATTAGGTTAGTATCCCTATTTGTAAATATCTAAGTCATGGGATCTCAGATGTAATGAAACAGACAAATGGCTAGAAAGACAATGAAGAAATAAGAAAACTAAAGTCTTGATCAGAATGGCAAAAGAGCAGGTAAAGAACACCTCTGGAAGGACAAGTGAAAGAATAGCATGTCTTATACTATACATTTACCTAGACAGTATTATGTGTCACCCCCAGTCAGATACTCTAAGATTCTATATTTTTACTGTTGCTGGATCATCTTTTCAGGATAATGATTTAATCTATTACCTAAACCTATACTTTGTCATACAAAATTAGTGTATCTTGCCTTTCCCCAAACTCAATTTAAGAAATAAACTCCCATAGACTTCCCTCCAATTCTCTTCCTTTGTCACATAAAATTTTGTCACCAATTATATCTGTCACTGAAAAAGATTACTGACATTTTTCCATAACACTCATTAAGCCTTCTGTGAGTTTTCTGAAGTTTTACTTAGAGAATTTAAAAACTTACCAATAGTGATTTTACTTCTAGTTATAGAACTATTTTTCTCTGCATAACTATTTAGTGTAATTGAACCCATAGAGAGAGAAATGGAAGACTGGCACTTCAAAAGAAAATGTCAAATCAATTACCTTTTGGAGACATGTTATTTAAATAATTATGCAATACTACATTACAGTTTTATTTCCTGTTCTGATCGAGATTTTCTTTGATTTATCATTGTTCCTTTTTATTGGCTGATAATTTCACTAGAATGCTAAGATTATGTATCTTCTTAATCATACCATCTATTATGTAGAATATTCTTTCTTCATGGAAATGTCCTTCATTCATCACTCCAGTTTTGTTTCAACCTGGATCTTGTTATTATGTGTCTATGCCCTAGGATATTTCATATTAATATTTTCAGTGGTATTTAGGAAATAAGATGTTTTCTTATGAAATGTATGCCAGGTTCTGAAGGAGACCTATTTCTCTCATGTGGGAGAGAACTTCCAAATGGTTTCATCTCATCCCCTCACAGCTTCTGCCTTTTCATACAAGAATACCCTTCCTAGCCAATAGTTTTCTTGAGTAATGTTCAAGGTAGCTCAAATTCCATTCCCTACTATCCTGTGCTCTTCTTGCACAGAAGACTCATGTATTATTATGTTCCTGTGCGTGTTGTGTATAAATTAGGATTCTAAATCCCACTTCCAGCAAGGACACCTTATCAGTACCTACACACGAGACCTGCCAAGTTCTTAATGAGGTCCACTGCATTAAATCAGTGTTGACATATTAGATGTGTACAATTTGCATGTATATGAAACCTTAGCCAAAAGGGTGTGGATACAGAAAGAGTAGGCATACTAATAATGTCCATGAATCTCTGGCTAGAAGCCCTGAATCCTGCTCTTTTGGGAGCTCTTATACTGGATTCAATCTATAGTGAAGGCCTAGGCATCTGCTAGGGAGAAAAAGCAACTAATGGACCTTCACAGACATCCCTTATGGCCTTTATTCTGTATTCTTTCTTTTTGGGAGAAATGGAGTGGTGGAGGCATGCAGAGTAAGTCTTGTTTTGTTAAATGACTAATCTATGTTATTGCCAAGCCACTATGTACAGACAAGAGAGGGGTGATTTATTTCTTGGGTCTCTTCTGCCTTGCAGAGTTTTGCTGATTTCCTCCTCCTTGGACTGGAGCTGCTCTTCTGTGCCTGCATGCTTTCTTGGTTTGAGATCCATGGGCCTCAGTCTGGTCAGCCAGGAGCTTCTTGTGGGCCTTTTCTGCCTTCAGCTTGTGGGTGTGTTCATGATAATCTGCTGGTTTCTGAACACATTTCCTCCTTATCTTCAGATACAAACTGTGCTGCAGGTAGTGATCCAACTTACATTCACATTACAGGCATATGTCCTTTCATTGTGCTTTGCTTTTTTGGTTTCAAAGATACAGCGCTTTTTTAGATTGAAGGTCTGTGGCCACCCTGCACCTGAGCAAGTCTATTGGAGCCATTTTTCCAGCAGCATTTTCTTACTTTGAGTCTCTGTGTTACATTTTGTTGATTCTCACAGTATTTCAGACTTTTTCATTATTACATTTGTTATGGAAATCTGTGATTAGTGATTACTACTTGCTGAAAACTCTAATTATGGTTAGCATCTTTTAGCCATGAAATATTTAATTAAAATATGTACTTTTTGAGAGACATAATGCTAATGCATACATAACAGACTGCAGTATAGTGTATATCTTCAAAGCAGCAAAATTCTATCCTTTACACCCAGATTACCTTTGCAGGCATTCTAGCACTGGCATAAACATTTGCTTACCTATGACCATATATGCCTGCCTTTCTAGTGGGCCAAGGTATTTTTTCTTCATTGAGACTGAAATGGATAGTCACAAACTTGCAGATGATCAGCCCATCTTCTATCATCATCTGAATCTGCTGCTGGAGTTGGCATTGGCAATTTTATTGGTCTTACTTGGATTACCCATTAATAAACTAAACGTACCACGATTCACTTAGACATCCCTTGTGTTGGTTAATTTTATGTGTCAATTTGGCTGGACAACAATGACTAGATATTTTGTCAAACATTAGTCTATATATGGGGTGCCTGGGTGGCTCAGTCGGCTAAGCGTCCGACTTCAGCTCAGGTCACGATCTCGCTGTCCGTGAGTTCGAGCCCTGCGTCGGGCTCTGGGCTGATGGCTCAGAGCCTGGAGCCTGCTTCCAATTCTGTGTCTCCCTCTCTCTCTGCCCCTCCCCCATTCATGCTCTGTCTCTCTCTGTCTCAAAAATAAACGTTTAAAAAAAAACAAGTAAAAAAAAAACATTAGTCTGTATATTTTTGTTAAATTTCCTTGGATGAGATTAACATTTAAATCTGCAAATTTGGGGTACCTGGGTGGCTCAGTTGGTTGAGCATCTGACTCCTGATTTTGGCTCAGTTCGTGATCCCAGGATCATGGGATCAAGCCCCATGTCAGGCTCCACACTGAGCGTGGAGCCTAAGATTCTCTCACTCTCCCTCTGCCCCTCCCCCACTCATGCTCACTCTCAAAAAAAAAAAAAAAAAAACTGCCAATTTTGAGTAAAGGAGATTATCCTCTATAATGTGGGTGTGCCTCACCTAATCAGCTGAAGGCCTTACTAGAATAAAGACTGACCTCCTTGAAGCAAGAGAAATTCAGCTAAAAGACTGTCTTTTTTCTTTAATTGAAAGCCCGATGGACTACCCCATCAGATGTTGTCCTCATGTATCCTAAACAACTATATAAATCATTTCTTTAATCAATCCCTCTCCCTCTCTCTTGCTGTCTCTGTCATTCTCTCTCTCTCTCTCTATATATATATATACATACATGATTTCTATATTATAAATATGTATGTGTATGTATATAATATGCAAAATATATGTATTATAGTCTAGACATATTTTACATATGTACATAATATATAATTATATAAATATATACATGTAACATATTATATATTACATAAATATATTACAATATATTAACATATTAACATATTAACATATAATTATATATTGTATATAATAATACATTCTGTTATCTACATATATGTATGCATATGTATCCATCCTGTTTGTTATGTTTCTCTGGAGTACCTTGACTAATACAACCTTCTTCAAGAACCACCAGGCCTCTCTCTGCCTCAAATGTTTTGCTCTCCTTTGCATACAAAACTAAAGCAACATAGTTCTACCTCATTTATTAACACTAATGAGAACTGCTAGCTATCTGAGTGGTTTTACTCAAGGGCCCAGTTGTAGTCATGACCAGACATTACAAGACGGCTAGCCAAGGTCAGAGGCACGTTTTTTTCCATGGACTAGGGTTCTCTATTCAAAGCTAAATGACCCCTGCCATCATTTACCACATAATGCAACCATTTAAGCTAACTATCCATCCTATGAAACCTAGGTCTTCTGCATCTCACTGAGCCTCAGAAGGTAATGATCACACGAATCTTTTCTAGAGTGGTTTTTGTGGAAGTAGCTGAAATGAACTGACTTACAAAACTGTACCACATATACCTCATGAAATCAGATCCCTCCACCTCCCAACTACCAGGCAGAAGCACATCCATTATCTATAATATGTATGCTTCAATGCTTAAACAAAGATAAAGTAATATAATAGCCTATCTTCCTCTAGCTTCAGACTAAAGATTTTATCTCCCTCAATAACGTGTTCTAATTAAATGAATTTTATCTCTCTGCTTTAAGAAGATCTTTTTGCTTAAATCTTTGATCATGTATTTTTGTGTTCTTTTTTGAAGCTCATCTCAATGACACTATTCTTTAATCTTCAAATCCCTTGCTTTAAAATGCTCCACCTTACTGATTAGATTCCAAAGTTTCTTTCACACCATCAGTGAAATGTATCCCAGTAGGTAGCAGTCAAATAGACAAGATCATTCAAGCATTTCTCAATTAGTTAAGGAACTTTTGATGCATCTCATTTATCGTTCTCAGTGAACAAAACATCTTCGAAATATTTTCTTCGGGTCAAAGGGCACATTTAGCATAATAGCTAGCCAAATTTTTATATAATTAGATCATATGGGGATTTAGGCCTTCTATTACTTTAGTTGTATATGATATGAGTAGTGCTTGCTAAATCATGACCCACTGAGAAAGGAAAATAATTGAGAAAGTGACCTTGGCACATTAGAAAAGGAAGCATGGAGACTTTTGACAGTATAAAATAATACAATTACTAGTGGGCTAAAGTTCAGTTGAAAGCAGCTATAGCCTTATTTAATAAAAAGAAGGGGGATAGCAGATTGCCTTTTTACATTATTGGAGAAAGTATTTACATTCCATTATATGGCACATTCTATTTTGAATGACTTTTGTAAACATAAAAAAATAATTATGTGACATTCTTTGTGTTTTGAACTATGTATTTGGAAGCTATGTTTTCCATGATTATCAACATGTATTTTTTAGAAAACATAAAGTCATCACGTAAACCACAATACCAGTCATGGGTGTGAGACAAAATAAAATAGAAACATTTTGGAAGGTTACATTTAATGTAACTTCCGATCACACAGTAAATTTAGTACAAATATGTATGAGTGGAGTTAGATACATCTAAGTTAAAATTTCTGTTCCTTTATTTACCAACTGGATGATCTTGACCAAAATATTTACTTCTCTGTGCTAGTCTTCTAATAGACAAAATGGGGCCAATAGTCTTGGACTTTTATAAAGATTGAATGGGAACAGTTTAGTGCCTGGCATGCAGTAAGTACTAGTAAATTTAAAGACACTGTATTAGTAATTTCTGAGAATACGAATTAGACTGGAATTAATTGGAATCAGACTGGATTTGTAGGAGTCTTTTAGGTCAAACAACCCTGGAAGAATGTTCTGAAGTATGTGGTGAAACCCAGGAAAAGAAACCAGGAGGGTTCTTGTTCTTTCCTGTGACTCGTTTCATCTTCCCATCCCCATCTTCAAAGATAACTTGATTTTTTTTATTTTTTAATTTTTTTAATATGAAATTTATTGTCAAATTGGTTTCCATACAATACCCAGTGCTCATCCCAACAGGTGCCCTCCTCGATGCCCATTATCCACCCTCCCTTCCCTCCCAACCCCCATCAAAATTCCTCTTTTTGAGAAAATCAAATTTTGCATAATCATCTGTTTCAAACATTTCATTGATATTTTTGTGAGAGTGCATATAAAAGCGTGTTCATATTGCAAAAATTCTTACGAAGCCTCGGCAGTTCAGTTTTGTTCTCCTTACCCAGTTAGAGATTCACTAGTGCCTATAGATACAGTATTTGAAAGATGGTTCTGCAGACAACTGACGCTAACAACTGTCACCAGAGTAGCTCTTGCCCTACACGCTAGCCAGCTCTGCACAGAGACTGGGCAAGAAGCAATCCTAGAAGATTATTTCCTTTTTCATCATCACATATTCATTCTTTACTATCTTTTGTCTAGTCATTTCCATAGAAGAATATGCCATTTGAAACAAATGTTCTGATTAAATTTGCACTGGGAAAATTTGATTAAACCATGAGACAAAGACTATGGTGACTTGTTTCAATATTTTCCTTCTTTCATTTATCAAAAACTCACACAGATACACAGATCCAGAAAGAACATGATATTTCTCTACTACACAGTCACTAAGAAAATTTAAAGCTTTTTAAATCATTACACAGAATAAACTTCAATATATATTATACATAATATATATATATATATATATATATATATGGAATTAGAAATCTCTTTCTACTGTGAACTAGTATTTATATTTAAGAACACTTTGTTGGGCAAATGTGAAATACTACACAATTACAAGCCTCCTATAAAAAAATAAATACTCCTAGATTACCCAGCAAGTAGAAAAACAAAGTGTTTATTTTATATGAGTAGACAAAAAGATAAAAATAATGGCATATTATTAATTATATTCTATATTTTTAAATTTGGGACATTTTTAATTATTGAAGCATTACTTGTGCTTCATTTCATTTTATTAACAGATAACATTTCTGATGAGTTGGAGCATGAGCTATTATTATGAAGCTATTAACCCCCAAAAGGATTATTAAACACCAACAAAGCAAAGGCAAAGAGCTATTCTAAGATCCCAGTTTGAATCTAAAAACTAAGGCTTTCAGGGACAAAGTAAGACTTTGGTTCAAAATTCCATCATGTCATCAATTCTTTAGTGACACCTGTTTACAAAACAGATACTAAATGAACCTGCCTGAAGGACCGTAAGTGAGTTGAGAGTCAAACACACTCAACTTATATCCAAAGCCAATGCTCAGGGTATGACACATGTCCTTGGGTACTGAGCATTTATCTGTTACCTGAAATTCTGTTTGCTGAAGTTAACTGGTTGAAACATGCTAAGCTCTTTCATTTCTAGCAGGAAACATCATTTTAGTAAATCCTGTGTCTGCATTGCACATTGATTTTAGCTAGCTAAAAATCCATTTGGAATTCTATATCCTAAGCAGAGTAATCTCAGTTTGCATAACAGGGGGAAAAAATGCTCTGAAGACATTTGAATACTGCAAAATAACTCCCCTTTCCATCTAACCTAATCCAAAGCGTCCACGATTCCCAGAATGGATTTAACGACGCCTGGATTGCATTGTACCATCTCTGTCGTCACTGCTGGATGCGTCCGGTCCCAACTGAGATTTGTAGAAATGAAACCAAAGCATGGTTTATGGTATGAAAATCATAAAAAAGCTCAGAACCTATAACATAACCAATGAAGTGAGAGCCTATAACTGTTAATCATACCTTCTGCCAGGAATCTGTTCCTTTGCTTTGTTCTGATTTTTGCTCTCTCGGCTTTCTGTTACTGTCTTTTACTTTTACCCTTTCCTTTTTTTTTCTTTTCTTGAAACTTTTTAAGTCACTACTACTCTTTCCCTTTGCAGGTATGTAGTTTCTACCTTTTAGTTTCTGATTCCTTTTACCTTTAACGCCTCCTCCATCTCTTTTTTTCTTTTTTCTATGAGTAACTTTATACAATGATTCCCCAATTCAATTCCAGGCTTCTGTCCATTTCTTTGTCTGACCCTCATTAGCTAATAAGCCATATATTTTTTTTTCAATTTCCAACATATGAATCTGACATCATGGTGAAGCAAGTATTAGAGGGATTAGAGAAACTAAGAGACCTGCAGCCTAGTTTAGGCTATGACTTTCTGGATGAAAATGGAGAAATTACTTAGCCATATCAGAAAACTGAGATTAGAAATAGCTTTCCTTCTTACTATATTAACATGAAAAATAATTAAAGTTACCATTTCTATTTACAATAGAAAGTTATTTCTGCTTTTCAGGAAACCCCATTCTACTTCTAACAACTCTCCTGTAGATTGAAAGTGGGTGTGTTCTATCTCTATTTGTGTCTATGCAAAAGAGAACAAGTGAGTGGCCATGAACATTGCCATTTCACACAACAGGGATCTGGATTGCACATGCAAACATACCTACTTCCTTCTGTCTTATAACAGACAAGCTACCTGTATGAGTAGTAAAATTTACAAACATTTAGAATTTATAATTATATATAATTATAATTTTAAAATATAAAATTTATAATTACTACTACTGTTACTAAGAATACTATATTGGAGCTGGAGTGGCTCACTCAGTTAAGCATCTGACTCCTGATTAGGGCTCAGATCATGATCTCTGGGTTCATGGGGTCAAGCCCCACATCAGACTCTGCACTGACAGTGCAGAGCCTGCTTGGGACTCTCTCTCTCCCTCTCTCTCTACCCCTCCCATATTTGTGTACTCTCTCCCTATCTCTCAAAATAAATAAACAAACATTAAAAAAAAGAATACTATATTGGACTTGAGACACAATCACCAAAATTTTGCTTGCATTATTTCTCTTAACTTAGATAACAACCTTAGAGGGGGCATCTAGCTTCATTCTCCAATTTATACATGATAAAACTGAGGCTTCAAGATTCTGAATAATTTTTCTAATCTACCTGGAAAACTACGTCTGACTCTAAATTTGAAGATATTAGCTATTAGGATTTTCTCTCTCTTCAGAAAATTGCTATACACACACACACACACACACTATAGTATATCTAAAATATTACAAATAAATCTCAACAATTTCAAAAGAAATTTTCTTCTGCCTGAGCTCATGGATAGAAAAATGAGGTTTCTAGACAGTTAAATGAGGTAAGTGTTCTACATGTTATGTTTAAGTGAACAATTTCCTAGGAATCTGATATTGGATCAGTAAATGAAAGCTTTTTGGATTGTATCAGTAAACAGGCCCATGCATTTGCAACATCATGTCTTCTTTTCCATTTATCACTAAAATAACATATAAAATGTACATGACAGTATTCTCATTCCAAGTTGGTAAAGTGATCTCAAGTGCAGCAAGTTTATCTCCTCATGAGCTTGCAATTATCCCTTTGAATTTTTATTGATGGACTATAAAACTTTTAATTTAAATAACATTAGCTTGAAAAAAATAATAAGTAACATTCACTTGTACAGTTTATAATTTTATATCTATATATGTGTATCACAGCTTTCGAATGTTTTATCAAAGCTTTAGTTGAACTGATTCTAGCCTTTAAAAATGATAAAATCAGATGCAGAACAATTAAATGACCTGTGTGCAACTACTCTAATGATCTTGATATTTGACAAAAACTGTTGCAACTAAACGCTGCATGCAGAAATGCTTTTTACTTTCTGACTTCCGTAAGGACGATTTTTTGTAAAAACTAAATTGATTACCGGGCACCTGGGTGGTTCAGAGGATTGGGCATCCAGCTTCAGCTCAGGTCATGATCTCACAATTTGTGAGTTCGAGCCCCGTATCAGGCTCTGTGCTAACAGCTCTGAGCCTGGAGCCTGTTTGGGATTCTGTGTCTTCCTCTCTCTGCCCATCCCCCATTTACTCACTCTCTCTCTCTCTCTCTCTTTCTTAAAAATAAACATTAAAAAATAAAAAAGAACTAAATTGATTCCAGAATAACTTATTAAAGTTTTGAAGGGTTTTTTTTTTCTAATTCCAAATTGAACTTATGCATGCAGCCTGTAGTCACTATTGACCTGACTTTCATAGCAAAGAAACTATAAGGAGAATATGAGTAAAAGATAAACAATGACTTGCATGTGGTGTTCTGGTTTTTTTGTTTTTTTGACAATTATGTATTAAGTCTCTTTTGTGGTTATTCTTTGCTTTTATTCTATTTTTAATTTTAACTACCTGGCTATTAAAATCATCTTCCTACTAGAAATCTAATCTCTATCAGAGGTGATATCTGATACTGTTTTCCAAGAATTCCCAGTATTTTCTTTCAAATAGTTTTAATCATTATTTTGCATTTTCTTGATTAAAATTCAAAAAAAGCATTATCTGACTTAGAAAATATTTGAATAGATTTAGTTTAAAAAATATATGAAGCCTGATTTTTTATAAATATTGATAAGATGGAGACTGCCTTAGGACTCAGGTAAAACTGATAATTTGGGTGTTTTTATAATTTTTTTAAGTTTTTATTTGAGAGAGAGATAAAGAGCAAGCAGGGCAGGGACAGAGAGAGAGGGAGACAGAATCCCAAGTACGCCCTGTACTGCCAGCACAGAGCCTGATGTGGGGCTCGAACTCATGAACTGTGAGATCATGACCCCAGCTGAAGTCAAGAGTCAGACGCTTAACTGACTGAGCCACCCACGTGCCCCAGAACTGATAATTTTGTTTGTCATGCTATTTAAAGTACTTCTTCACAGCACAATGAAATTTTTTTTTTTTAAATAAAATAAGAAAACTGCAAAGGGGGTAAAATTGTCACTGATTTCAGAGAAATTATCTTATACATAGCAAACCTGAAAGAATCAACTAAGAGACTGGAAGAGTTTGGTATGAGGACTTCACACAAAAAACAGCTATTAGAAAACATATGACAGGGGTGCCAGAATGACTCAGTAGGTTAAAAGTTGGGCTTCAGTTCAGGTCATGATCTCACAGTTCGTGGGTTCAAGCCCACATCGGGTTCTGTGCGGACAGCTGGGAGCCTGGAGCCTGCTTTGGATTCTGTGTCTCCCTCTCTCTCTGCCCCTACCCTGCTCAAATATGCATGTGCTTGCTCCTTCTCTCTCAAAAATAAATAAACATAAGTTTTTTTTAAAAAAGAAAAGATATGACAAATTTCATATACAAAAGTAATATTAAATACCTGTTAGTGAAATTCAGAAATGTCTACTTTAAAGAAAAATTTTGAAGACTTGAATAAATGCAAGAATTTCTGGTATAGAAAGACTCAATGTTGTCTATCACAACTGAATTTCCCAAAAATTAACCCACAAATTATAAGTCTGGTCAAAATGTTTTCATCAAAACGTAACAGACAATTTGATATTTAATCTGAAAGATGTCAGCAAATTAGCCAATAAAGGCCTGAGAAAAGTATACCATTTAAGAGGAATTAGCCTTAATTAGTAACAAAAAAGATGACCGAGTTAAAGTAAGGAGAATAACGTGGCGTAACACCCAGAATTGATAGAACAGTGGACTAAAATAGAAAACTCTAACACACACAGGACATCTAGAATTTCATGTAGATAAAGATGTTGATTAACTCAGAAAAAGAAAGTAGATTTCAAAAAGCTTGTAGAGAGAATTGTGAAGGGAAGTAAAGTTGGATCTCCACTCCAATTCTTATTTAAAAATATTTTTAAGAAAGCATTGTTGTGAAGTAATGTCAAAATACTAGCAGAAAAAAAAAACTGTAGCTGTAAAAAATAATTTTGGAGTCAAGAATTACCATCTAGAAGACACAGATCTCAAAGTGACAAAAGAAAGTTCTAATACTTTTACTTCAGCAAAGTTCCATGTTATATGGGGTTTATGTCCTAGAGACTGCCCTTCATTCAGCCAGTCAGTCATTGGATAAATATTATGGGGCACAGAATGTGTTCCAAGTACATTTCTAAGCATATGAAATATGGCAATGAACAGATTAGACAAAATCTTCTGTTCATGTTGTTTCTCAAGGAGTAGAAATAAAAAAGTAAGTGGACAGATCATGTCAGATGGTAATAAATGCTATGAAAGAAAATTAAGCAGGAAAAGAATGGTAGTAAAAACTTTTGAATAAATGAAGGAGAATGCAAGTATACAGTATTATCAAAAGTGTAAAGAAAAACATATTTCCATGTATCACCCGTGAGATTACTCACTGGTACAATCTTATAAAAAAAAATTTTCAATGTTTATTTTTGGCAGAGAGAGAGAGAGAGAGAAAGAGAGCATGAGTTGGGGAGGGGCAGAGAGAGAGGAAGACACAGAATCCGAAGCAGTCTCTAGGCTCTGAGCTGTCAGCACAGAGCCTGACATAGGGTCAAACCCACAAACTGAGAGATCATGCCCTTAGCCAAAGTCCAACACTCAACGAGCTGAGCCACCCAGGCGCCCTGGTACAATCTTTTTAAAGAGGAATTTAACCATATGCAAAACATGCAAACTCTTGAATCATTAATTTTAATTTGAAGAATTTACTTAACAAATGTATATGGACATAACTCATATATGTATACAAGTTTACTTTAACAGCATTGATTGTGTAGGGGGAGGGGCAGACCTATAAAGAACTTTATTGTTTCTCAGTAGTCAGTTAAATAAAGAATGAACCACCCACAGAAAGCACTCCTATATACATCCGCTAAAGAGAATAAAGTAGATTTGTCGTGATAATCTGGAAAACTCCTCTAAAATATAAAGCAAACAGCAAAACAGTTTGTATTTATTATCCTACTGGTATAAAACAAGATGTGTCTATGTGTTTGCGTATATGTCTGAAAAAATTCTGAAAAAGATATACAACTTTAATTCTGGGGAGGAGGATGGATGTTGTAAGAATGAGATAGACTCATTTTTCTTTGTTCTGCTTAAAATTTGTACTATGTGCCTTGTTATTTTCATAGGAATAAAAAATTTAAGCAGTGAGGCAAATATTGTTTATTTTGTGCACAAAAGTTGAAATGCCCTCATGACAATACTGCATTAGATTAGTGATCAAAATAAACATTCATTTTGTCCTATGAGAATGGCTGGTACAAATAAATTATGCCAACAAATTCTCTACGGGTTCTAAATTATATTGGCTGGATGACTACAGCAATCACATTAAAAGCATAATTAGCAAATTGCTAACTCAAACTGCTTTAAAAAAAAAAAAAGACAATGACAGACTACATCACAAACTGTCTTAGTCTGTTTTGGCTGCTGTAACAAACTATTATACACTGGGTGGCATATAAAAAACAGAAATTTGTGTCTGCCAGTTCTAGAGTCTGGGAAATTTAATATCAAGGCATCAGCAGATTTAGTGTTTGGTGAAGTGCCCTCATTTGCGAGGTCTCCAACCTCATGACCTAATCATCTCACCTCCAAATAGCATCATACAAGACTTTAGGATTTCAAAGAAATCTGAGGGAGAGGAGAACACAAACTTTCAGTCTATAACACACACTGGTACCATCTTTAATTTATATAACAGTTTTAGGACAGTTATACAACTTACAGAACAGCTATAGGACACTGATGCCTAACATGGTTGCATGTCCAGGAAATAACTTTATCTAGTATTTGTTTATGAATCTATCACATTATTATTTTCTTTAGAGATTGTTATTCACTCATGACTCACCAATCAGGAGCTACTATGTTTCTCATGTGCTCCAAATTTTGTAGGTCTACTGTTGGGTAGATTTTCACCATCAAACTCTATTCCTACAGCTATTATGAAATCTTACTCTGGTAGTAGCTGTTGTGGTGCTGAAAAAGCAAATCTCCTAAAATGACAGTGGTTCACTATATATTGTAATGTACACGGACACAGAAAACACATGTTCTAAAACTGTCTTGACAAAATGTATTATTTTTCCAGGGCTGTACAAGCTGATGAATAATGAGGAACTTAAGTGACTTAGAATTCAACAGAACTGACACTCTTCTCCCCTAGTAATGTGACACTGTAATAGCTTATTTTACTGGAGGTGGCAATAAAGGCTGCATGACATACATACATACATAAATAAATAGATTCTATGACAAAGCAACAACTATTTTTTTAACACAGAGTCTAACCAGTTTCTGTTAAAGCAACATAAATTCTGTGTGTTCTCCTTATTTATTCAGGAGACCTCATGAGAAGCAATTACTTAAATTTGGAGGAATGCTATAGAAAGAAGCTTATCTAATAATTTGAAGATGCCCATAAAAATTCCTAGGTTAAAAAAAGTAAAAAGTATGTATGGGATTTTAACATCTTATGAATGAGTCTTATTTCAAGTTAATTTTTTTGATATGAAATTTTTACCCAGACTGATCCATCATTTCTACAGAATTGCTCAACAAGCATATGAAGAATGATCATTGCCATGAACTGAAACATTCCTTCTTGATAAAAAACAAAACAGCATTATGTGAATTCACTATAAAAAAATTCCAAATAATTAAAACAGAGGTACAAACAATAGCCTCACATATGTCAGGAAATCTGCCCACAAAGTAAATTATGCTTGATGTAAAAACAGAACTATCTTTTGCATAATTTTTTATACTTGTGTAGAATATAAAAAGTAATTTTGATAAATTCTAGTAGTTATGTATAGACTTGCCTTCGATGACATTTGTCAGGTGCTACTTCTTTCCCAGAACTATCCCCTTTTCTCAGATTTGTAAATGTATCCTGTGCTTCTTCATCTATGTGTATCTCTGTTGCTTATATACTGAAATTTTCTTAATAATAATTTTCTTACTGAAAATCATTTAGATGCCATGATACAATGAGATATACAGGGTGCTGTACCCACACCTTTTAACATGATGCATGCTGGAGCCAAGAATCCTAGAAAAGAGCAAAATCTGCATCTGCAAAAGCCTTTTCCACAAACAGCCTGTAGGGTAGTTACCTGGGAAACCCCAGAGACAATGCAAGAATGTGATCATCTCAAGCAAGGTCTAAGCAGATGTTCTAAGAGGTTGGGTTCATAGGCAGTACAATCTGACTAAAAGAACAGAATTAGGGTTGCCTATGTGACTCAGTTAGTTATGTGTCCAACCCCTGGTTCAGCTCAGGTCATGATCTTCCAGTTTTTCAGGTGAGCCCCGTGTCAGGTCGGCTCTGCATTGACAGTCCAGAGCCTGCTTGGGATTCTCCCTCTGCCCTACTCTGCTCATGCTCTTTCTCTCCCTTTCTCTCTAAAAATAACTAAATAATTTTTTTTTAAACTTAAAAAAAAGGAATAGAATTAGGTAAACAGGCAGTCTCCAAAATCTAGTAATCTTGGCCTTTATACAGTAGGTCATCAGCCTGTCATCAGAGGTACAAGATGTAGTAACCCACTCCTCCCAAGAAAGAAACTTACCGGCATTCAGGAGAGTCTAAGTTTATCAAAAAAGTACAATGCAATCCAGCAAAAACAGTCAGGGCTGATTGGAAAGTGAGGTATTTATCTAGCTAACTGAAAAGACTCCATATAAGTTTTGAGGCTATGTACCACCTGTAACTTTTCAGCTCAGCAGAACCAACACGGAAAGAGAAGAATTGCTATAACTGAGGCTCTGACAGGCCCGAGAGCACACAAACCTTATCAGGCACCAGATCTGGTTAGAAGCACAACGGGCTCCCCAGTCCTATCACAGGGTGGAGCAGTCAGTGCAGATCTACCTTCTGCTCTGAGAAGGTTGCAGTCTGGATCCAGGTTAGGCCCACTCACTGACACTGCCTTGGGAAGCTGGGAAAGAAGCTGGAAAAGGCAAGGCTTCAGGAGGTGAAGAAATTGCTTAAAGAGTCAAGTCCAAGCTCTTCCATCTAGCATTCATGGTCTGACAAAATGTGGCTTCAACTCATCGTTTTAAAATTATCTTATGAGAATCAATTTTCCCACCTTATAATCTGACTAAATACAGTTTGTGGCATACATTAGGCCTTAGTGTCTTCAGTGTTTTCTGGTATGTTTCCGTGTCTAGAATGTCTTCCCACATCTCCCATCCTCTGAGCCATGTATTTAGATAAATCTATTATGGAAGGCCTTGCTCAAAATTACCCACCCTTGTCACAGAACTTGAACTGCACACCACTTTGGAGAAAAATCTCTTTAGTCTCTATGACACATCACCTCCTGCCTTGTGTAATACAAAAAAAAAATCTACATTTCTTGTCCCCTTTTCAAATCTATTGCATTTTGAGGCAAACATTTTTAATTATCATTAAATTATTTGTATATTCCCCATGGTGCTTCACAAAAAGAATTTTAATAAATGGTTATTGTTATTATTTTTCAAACTTATACTATCAAGAAGCCAGTCATATTTAAACCAGTCTGATACAGATAACACAGGCAATTCATTTCTGAGCTTAATTCTGGAATGCAGTATTCTTTTAATAATATATAACATGAATACCAAAAGGAAGAACATACTAACTCCTGTGTCTTGAAAAGACTCAATAACCCTGCTAAGATTTTCAATTTTACTTGAATGCTGAGTTGGAATATTAACCATGTACTAACTACACAACATTTTATTTTATTTCATATTTTATTTTAGTAGGCTTCAAGCCCAGCATGGAGCCCAATGAGGAGCTTGAACTCATGACCCTGAGCTGAAGACCTGAGCTGAGGTCAAGAGTCAGACACTTAACCGTCTGACCCACTCAGACACCCCCACTATACAACATTTTACTTCAGGATCATCTCAGCCCTTTTCGGTTGCCATTGCATTAATGTTTCCATTGGCAAATACCAAGAGTCGCTGGTGGTTAAGTAATTGAGGAATAGATTTAATACAGCAGTTGAATTTAAGAGCCATGTCTGAGCAAATCAATATTCACAGAAAATAGAGAGACAGGTGCACTTATCTGGAGTCATTGCACAGAAAACAAAATCCTCCTTCTGTTTTAGGGAATTCCATCAAAACAAAGAATACTCCTTCAAGATGCAGAAAATGTTACCAGTCCTCAGAGATTAGTTGAAGAGACATCATAAAAGGTGGTAAATTCCATATTTCTTTTTACTGCTTATTTTTCTACATCTATTTGCCATGTTTTTGTGAATTTTGATTTTCTTTTAAGTGCTTATTTTTCTCAGTGGAGAACAGATCTTCCTGGGCCTTTAAAAATGATTTAATTCTTAATACCAAAAGATCAGCAGTCTTGAGCAGTTCTGCAACACAAACCATAGCATATGGGTCAAGATTGAAAGTACTGCAGTGAGAAATCAAAATTCTAGAGAGACACTATTTGGCATGGAGGAATGCTATAAAATGAAGATCACTGTAAATGATGAGTTCTCAACTGTCCATTTCACTCTCTCAGGTATGGGTTGTTCCTTTTAGAAATAAAAGGATGTTTTGGCAAGCAAACAATAAGAAATCTGTGACTTTACAGTGGTAATAAATTGAAACTTATATTGTTAATATCCAGATTTAACAGCTAGGACAGTAATGGGAATTTCCTCCTCACCTTGGAATACACTTTAAATGAAAATGTATAAGGTCATTTGGGATATATAAATTCTAGGAGGTCACGCATATTGACTAAAGAACATCAGTCTGAACCACAGGCAGACTGCCTTGGTCATGTGAGAATTGAAGCCACCTGAACATCTTTAAAAGAGCAGACCAATTCCCAGTCTTAAATAACTTCCAAGGCAATTCCTGGTCAACACAACATAAAAAAGAACAGGATGTGGATGTACCATGGATGTATTATTCAGCAGCACTGTGGATAAGAGAGTGTTATTTAAGAATCAATGCATGCATCACTATAGGGTGGAAAAGGGTCTGACTTTTTCAGAAATAATTCCAGCTGGTAATTTTATAACTTTTTCAGAAGGAAGAAAATTTTAAAAAAACTTTCAAAAAAGGAAATTGTTATTACATTGTGAAACACAAATACTGAATTTATTAGTGGGCACAATTGATTACTACCCAAAGAATATTTTGTCACTGTAAACTGAAAATGTTCCAGTTTAGGAACTAAATTTACTATTGTACAGAAGCCATACACATGTAAAGATTATATACCTCTGGTCTCTTGGTGATTTTGTATGAAATTCTTTACTCTGCCCATATCCATCTGCTTTCTCTATGTTGTATGAAGAAATGAAACATAGTCTCTCCTATTAAGAATATCATTAAGACAAACAAGCAATATAATATCATAGAAGGTCTAGGTAGGAAAGAATTGGAATAAAAAATAGAAACCCATCTTTTCAAGTTATGTTCAAGAAGATTAATACAGGAATGAGGCAGAGGCTATAACGTGTTGTGAAATCAATTTTTTTTGAAACATTACAAAATGATCTGAATGATCCAATCAAGAAAGAAATTCAATGCAGAAAAAAATAAAGGAGACTTTTTGGAACAGTATCTTTAATTGTCCAAGATTGCTTGGGCTCTGGAGCACAGTGGGGAGGGTAGCCTTAGATTAGATATGGAAAGACAAACCATGCACAGTAACAGGAAGAAGAAAAAATAATGGCACAACATAAAGACAGGTAGATAATAGATACTGTTATCTCTAGATAACAGACCTGTGAAGGTCTTTTATGGCCATCCCTAATTTTTCAAAAAAAAAATAGAAATACAGGTCATCAGATTAAAGTGTGAATGGGAAAAAAGTTCTAATTTGATGAGAGAAGGCAAGGTGTGGGAGATAATCTCTAAATTATCTGTCAGAGATCTCTGCTTCCTGGTATTCAGGGGCTTGTGTAAACCCCTTCCCTTAAATGTGAGTGGGACTTAGTAACACAGTTCTAACAACTAGAAAGAACATGGCATAAGTAAGGGACTGTCCTTTATAAGTTTAAGTTATAAAAAGACTGATTTTAAACTCTTTCAGCCCTTACTCTGGGAGAAACAAGTTGCCATGTTATAAGCTACCTTTGGAGGGGTCAACATGGCATAGCACTGATGTCTCTCATCAATGGCCACTAAGGACCTAAAGACCACTAACAATCATGTGACTGAGTTTAGAAATAGATCCTTCTCTAATGAAACCTTAAAAGGCTGCAACCCTGGCCAACATCTTGTTTGCAGCTTTATGAGAGAATTCCAGCCAGAAATATACATATAAAACACACCCAGATTTTTGACCATCAGAGCTTGTGTTACCATTTAGGTTTGCTGTTTTAAGCAGTTGAAAATGTGATTATTTAGAGGTTGCACTGGTAACAGAATAGCCTATATTATGACCATAGAGGTTAGTGGCTGAGATATGGTGAAAGACAAGATCATTTAAGGAAAGGACAGGTAGAGACTGAAAGACCAGCACAGAAAAGGAGAATATTAATATCAGTAAGACAACAGAAATAGATATAGAAAGAACGACTCAAGAATTATAATCAAGAAACTAGAGAGTGCCCCAGTGCTGGCAGATAATTCCAACAGTAATGGGTTGGGGGTGATTTGATCTGATGACATAAGAATAAAAAGTTTATTTTTCAAGAATTGTATGATATTCACCATCCCAAAAGTGTTAAAGGATTTTACTGAATATATTAACAATTACTCAAAAATATTGTCACTGGGTCCTTTGTAACAAAAATATTGAAGAGTTTTGGACCTGCCCCATTTTCTCCAAGAAACCCTCCTTTAATGTTTCAGATGGAGATATTTACTGTCAATTCACACCTTATACTTCCCCCATTAAAAGACTGACCACACTATGAGGTGATTATTGTGCTGTTTGTGCCCTTTCAATTGACCCTAAATGTTCTTACTGCCAAGACCATGAGTGTTATATTCCAGCTGTATTCCTAATACTACTCTGTACTTGCTTATAACATACTAGGTGTCTCATTAATGTTGTTGAATGAGGAGAGAGACATGTTTTTGTTGTTGTTTGGTGGGTTTTTCTTTGTTTTTTTGCAAACCATATTCAAGGTTCAATACATCACTGAGAATTGCATCAGGCACTATTCTAAGACAGCTGTACCTATAATTCATCTAATCTTCACAATCCCCCTTTGAGATTAGTATCACTACTGTTCCCATTATTCTACATTAAGAACAAAAAGGTAGAAATGTTTGTCCAACATCACCAGTAAGGAACAGGTAGAGACAAGGTTCAAATCCGGGAAACCAACCACTTGCTAAGGTAAAAACACTTGACAGTGATAAAGACTTGTATGACATGGTCCAACACACACCATTTTGAGCCCATTAGAAAACAAAGCTATTATTAATAGTAAGAGAATGGAAAAGAGATCTTAGAAACACTTCATTGATTTCAAAGTGTTTCAACTACCAGTGATGAGGATTTATATAATTCAAACAACCTCAGCCATGCATGAAGAGGTGAAAAAGTGAATAAAAATATCAGCATTTCTAGTATCATCAGTCACAAAGTGATTCAGCAAGCTTGAAAAAATCTTTTGACAATATTTCTAAAATTGATCATTTAAACAAGATAAGGAACATAAATGAGCTGGACATGCCTAATGATATTTGATAATCCTTGAACAAAATATTGAGGGAAATAAGGTTAACATGAAATAAAAGCTGGTTTAATTCATAATTAAATCAAGAAGCTAACAACATAAAATGTTATATAAGATTATTTCAGCAAAATGAATTAATATTTTTAATATTATGTTAACATTTCACATTTTATTCGCTCTTCGAAACTGCCATATGTGGCTTTAAATAGAAAATCTGCAACTCATCACAAAGACGTAATATAAATTCAAATTCTTTTTATATCCTATAAATAGTGCATAATTGTCTTTTTATCTCATACTCACACTATCATTCAAGATTTTATGTAGACTGCAATTGTTTAATGATAGGAAAATGGAATGGATTATTCAAAGTTCTCTCCCTGTTGTTTTGAGACTCCAAGAATAGGAAACACAAAGTTATTAGTGATTGCGGTACCATTAAGATATCTGATAAAACTGCACTATAGCCTACTACTCTACAAGACCTGCATTTAAGATATTAGAAGGAAATTATTTAAGAGGAGGTTGTTTGAAAAGACTTAACATCACTGTAGGCCTAAGACATATGCAGGAAGAAGGTGAACAGAGCAGACTAATCTTCAGAATCCTGGGTGCTTTGTATGGAAAATATCAGTTATGCCATTATTAAACTGATTTACTATAGCACTCAAATGACCAATTTATGTATTTAAATTTATGCATAAAGAGCCAAGCTACTGACAATAAATTATAGAAATAAAGTAGTATGCTTATGGAATACTATTATAATTCTAGGTTATTTGGGTAAAGTGTGGTGCCTTACTCAAAGAACACATCAGTAATAGAGCAAACATTAAGAAGCAGTGATGAAAGAAGAGTTGATAATATATTCCTAAGAAATGGCCATATTAAGTATGGTATTTAGGAAGTACTTTAATAAAGATGGCAATATTTCAATTTAGGTTCATACTACTCAAGCCTAGACACAGATAACATTTTCAGTTTTGAATGTATTATTGAAAGGTTGTATTTCCCCAGTTTGTCCCTTAAAATACCTTGGTATACCTTTCAGCATCTTCAGTATAACAAATAAGAATTTTCCTTTGTCATTTTTGTCTGAGAGCAAAGGATAAATAATAACATGAATGACAGAAACAAGATTTCTTGTGTAAGTGTATGCATATATTTATACGTGTATGTATTGTACATATATGGATGTTTATATATGTATATATATACACATACTTGTTATAAAAGCTCTATTCATATATTCATATGGCTATAAATAAATACGTAATTTAATGAAGTAGAAGGAATAAGAAATGAAAAAACTGAAGGATATATATAGGATGCAAGAAGAGGTTTGGAGATGCGTTACCCACGTAAAAAGATGTTAAGCTTTACAATTGTATCTGGTCTGAAAGTGAGAGAATTGTGGGATTATAACTATAATACAATTTTGGAATCATTTCCTCTAATGGTTCATAATTAAAAACAGATTGTAGTGGGTGCCTGGGTGGCTCAGTCAGTTGAGCACCTGACTCTTGATTTTGGCTCAGGTCATGATCCCAGGGTTGTGAAATCAAGCCCATCATGCAGCTCCATGCTGGGCATAGAGCCTGCTTAGGATTCTCTCTGCCTCTATCCCTCCCCCACTCATGCACTTGTGCTCTCTCTCTAAAATAACTTAAAAAAAAAAACAGATCTTCGTGAAATTTTTTTTCTGTTCACAACAGACCTGGCCCTACTCTAAACCTACCAAATCAGGATTCCCAGGACTCAGAAAGGGGTGAGGTGTGCATTTTTGATTAAGAGTCTGTGATGGAATAAATTTTATCATTTTATTTTACCTAAGAAAGCAAATTCTAATTCTTAAGTATTACAAGAAACACTTAGTAATGAAAGTAAAAAATATATTTCTTCATTGTCTGAAAGAATATTATAATTTAATGTTATTATCCCATCAAGTCATAATTCTGCATATTAATTATTTTCTAATCATTTGGAAAAACTCACAAATAACAAAAAAATGTCAAGGTTATATATAATATCTTCATTGTTATACAAACTATTTAAAGGATTGTAAGTGAGAAATAGGAAATTAAGTAAGAATTAATTTTTGCTTTGGCTTAGTTTCTTTTTTTTTTTTTATCACTACTGCAGTCTGGATGCAGGCTTTATTCTACAACTTTTCCAATTTTTTAAAACACTGTGAACCTGTATGTTCCTCCAAAATTAAATTCTGGTGTCCTTGGCAAAATAACTTAATTACTCTATTGCTCCTTTTTGTGTGTGTTTTATTGCTGTCACTCCAATGCACAGTGGTTAAAGCTAATGGCCCTGGAATCAGACAAATCAGCCATCATCTGCAAATTCATCAACTCGTGTGAACACCTTGACCCTTGTCTGTGTTCTCTGCATGGGAACGTAGCCATGTTCTCACAACTCACTCCTCCACAATCATATTAAATAGCCATTCATTCTGTCAGGGACTACAGGATAACCATACACCTAAATTTCATTCTTTGTTTCCAGAATGAGTCATCAGCAAGAGATGTATTGTGAATGACCTCTATTCTCTTCTGCATGGCTTCTGGAAGCCATATAGTCCCATTTGGCACCCAGCACTGTATACCTTAACAATTATCTTTTAGCTCACCATATAACCCCTACCTTTGATGCATACTCTAGAAGGGAAGATGAAAGCAAAGACTTGTAGTATCCTTTTATCTTTGGTTGAATCCAAATTGGCCTTTAAAGAGTGTTCACGAAATGCATTATTTTTATCACATCATTTTCTGTATTTTTTTTTAACAATGAGGAAATAATGAAAGTTTGTGAGAGAAGGTCACCAAGGCTCATGCTGTCTGTTTTTTAGGTTGGTGGGCTAGAAATACATTCCCAAAAGTAAGCTACAGTCCTCACCCAGGTGACTACATTCTATAAGGAAAAGAGGGGAAAAATTATACTTTGGAAACCTAATTTTTATAGCAATACACTTTCCTACTAAGTATAGAGTCAAACTCCTTTAATACTAATCCCAATAGTAATCTTTTCCTGAAAAGGGCAATTAGCAGAGTCAGAAGACAGGAACAAAATCACATTCTGAAAATTACCAGTCATATGCATCTTATATGTGAAATATCTAACTAGGAGGAGATGTGGTAATTACATAAATACATGATCTCTTATTAACTACAGCTCATTCTGCTTTCTCTCTGAACAAAATGTTTGTTATTTTGTCTGTAACTATATTTACCATCCTCTTGAAAATACCGTAACTTGTAACTGTGTTTATACAAAGAGTGAAACTTTGAGGGACAGTGTATGTCTGAAACAGAAAAGCAATATTTTGCACTTGTTCTAGAAGTTAAGTTAATGGTCTTAACCAAAACTGACTGTGCTTTCTATGATGCAAAATTTTAGTGGCTTATAAGACCTTATTCTTTTGACATTTTATACAGTCAGTGTTCTCAGGACTTGTGACAAGTAGACTACAAGCTAACAAAATATCCAAGAATGTATCATTTTATTAACCACTTGATATTTACCTTTTTGTCTTTTTTTTTTTTTTTTTGGACAAATAACATACCAGAAACTTCACAATGCATTTGAATCCCCTCACAAAAACTCACATCTGTATTTGTAATGGACTCTGTTCATTAATTTCACTTACTCTAAGTTTTAGTATTTAGAATACCACTGTCATCAGTTCTTTTGTGGTTCAATAATTCCTTTTGAGCAATTTTGACATTTTTGTTAATCACAGCTACAGTGTTAGTACAACAGTACAACAAACAATAAGATATAGTAATGAAAACCATTATGGTACTGGCATACAAGCAGGCATGTAGACCAACAGAACAAAAGAGGGAGCCCAGAAATCAGCCCACACATATACTGTCAACTGATCTTAGACAAAGGTGCCAAAAATACTCCAAGAGGAAAGGACGGTCTTTTTAACAAGTGGTAACAAGGTAATGGGACAAGTAGATAATCCACATGCAGAAGAGTGAAATTGGACCCTTATAATGCACACAAGAATCAACTCAAAATGAATTAAAGATTTCAACATAAAACCTGAAAGGCACCTGGGTGGCACAGTTGGTCAAGTGCCCAACTCTTGATTTCAGGTCAAGTCATGATCTCATGGTGGTGGGATCGAGCTGCACATTGGGCTCTGCACAGATAGCACAGATCCTGCTTGGGATTGTCTCTCTCCCTCTCTCTCTGCCCCTCCCCTGTTTGTTCTCTCCCTCTCCCTCTCCCTCTCCCTCTCCCTCTCCCTCTCCCTCTCCCTCTCCCTCTCCCGTGAGTAAAAATAAACTTAAAAAAAAAAAAAAAGAAAACACCTGGAACTGTAAAAATCTTAGAAGAAAACAGAGGAAAACTTCATGACATTGGGTTTGTTGATAATTTCTTTTGTATTATGACACCAATGGCACAGGAAACAAAAGCAAAAAATAGACAAGTGGGGCTCTATCAAAGTAAAACCTTCTCAAAGCAAGGGAAACAATGAACAGAGTGAAGGACAATCTTCAGAACAGAAGAAAAATTTCTAAACCATACATCTTATGAGATACACACTTACGAGTGATGACTATCTAAAATATTTAAGGAACGCCTACAACTGAACAGGAATCATCAAATAGCCCCATTAAAAACTGGACAAAGGACCTGAATAGACATTTCTCCAAGAATGACACACAAATGGCCAACACATATATTAAAAGATGTAGCACATAACTAATAATCAAGGAAATGCAAATGAAAATCACAAGGAGATATTACTTCACATCTGTTAATATGGTTATTTAAAGAAAAAAAGATAGGGGCATCTGGGTGGCTCAGTCGGTTAAGCAACTGACTCTTGATTGCAGCGCAATTCATGATCTCACTGTTCATGAGTTTGAGCCCCCATCAGTTCTGTGCACTGATCACAGAGCCTGCTTGGGATTCTGTCTCTCCCTCTTCCTCTGCCCCTCCCCTGCTTGCTCTCTCTCTCTCTCTCTCTCTCTCTCTCTCTCTCTCAAAGAATAAATAAACTAAAAAAAAAGAAAAGAAAAGAAAAAAGAAAAAAAAAACATAAAAGTGTGGCTAGGATGCAGAGAAACTATAACACTTGTAGAACTGCTGACGGGAATGTAAATTGGTGAAGCCACTATGGAAAAGAGTAATTCCTAAAAAAAATTAAAAATAGAATTACCATATGATCCAATAATTCCACTTGTACATATATTTTTTAAAAAACTGAGACATGATGTCAAGGAAATATATCCACTACCATGTTCATTGCACCATTATTTACCATAGCTAAGATATGGAAACAATCTAAATGTTCATCAATGGACGATGGATAAAGAAAATGTAGTGTGTATACACACACACACACACACACACACACACACACACACACTATTATCTAGCCTTAAAAAGGAAAGAAATTCTGCTATATCCAACAACATGGATGAACCTTGAGGACATTCTGCTAAATAAAATAAGACACAGAGAGATAAATAATGTATAATTCTACTTACATGAGGTATCTAAAATAGTCAAATTTATACAATCAAATTTGGAATGGTGGTTGCCAGAGGCTGGGGTGAGGGGAAAAGAGGGAGCTACTATTTTATGCTTATGAAGTTTCAGTTCCATGAACTGAGTCCTGGTGATCTACTATAGAATATTGTGACTAGAGTTAACAGTACTGTACTGTGTACTTAAATATGTGTTAAGAGGGTATATCTCATGTTAAAAGTTCTTTCTACAATAAGAAAAAGAAAAAATGTAGAGCAAGCAAAGTTGTAGGTATTACATAAAGCTTGAAGCCTATACCACCTCTTTAAAAAAAAAAATCTACATATTCTAGAATATCGAGTCATCTGTTGAAAATTATCTATAAGATTTATAAGGGATTTCACTGAACCTAAAGTCACATTTTAATTGGGAGATAGTATAAGAAAGATTAAAGGATAGTCTTTAAAAAACAAAACAAAAATTTAGCCAGCATTTGCATTAATACACAAATGATATAAAATTATATTAGCCAACTATTTATTACCTTGTTAACATAATGTTATCTCATATGAAAGATTAATGCATAGTCACTTTTTTAGGAGTAATTTAAAAAGTTCAGTAATTTCTGTAAAAATCAATCAAATTCTAAATGCATGTTTAAACTGTTTAATTACCTTTCTTCTGGAACTAGTATATTGACAAAAGTTTTCTCAAATATTTTCAAGGACAGTAATTGTCCAGAATACTCAAAGAAACTACTCTAACATATGCTTATAATCCTTTTAGCAATTTGCCGTGCTGAAATTGATTCTTCTGATGTCATGTTTTTTCCACTATTAACTTGGAAAGTGAGAAATTATATCTTTGTTTATTTCATAGATTTTTCTTTAAATATTTGCACTAAAATCCATATCAACAAAATTTATTTATTTTGATGTTTTATGAACATCACACACTGTGCAGTGATTGTAAATTATAATTTTATAAAACATAAATATAAAAATGATAAAATATAAAAATTATAAAAGTATTGTACTGCTTACTCTGGGATTACTAATTAGGTTACTCCAAGTGTTTGGAACACTTTATGGATATTTTATATCCTAAATGTAAAATAGTAAACTAAAATCCAAGTTCCTCTAAAGCCATCACCCAAGGAATGTTTTGGTATTTGAACAGACATACCATTTCACATTAGGTTTTTTGATGATTTGATTATATATTATCAACCATTCAGTAGTATTTCAAAACCTCAAAAGATACCTCAAAAGATGCATATTAAGACACTTGGCCCTTTTTCAATTCTAAAAAATAATTAGTTTTCTCAGATTCACACGTATTTATTTTGTCTCTGGATGATGAGGAATCTTTGAGCCTTCATCCTGAGGTAAATGTTACTTTTGCTCAAAATCCTTTCCTCGAGAGCTGGATGATCAAACAAGCAGAAAACAAAACAAAAACACAAGAGCAAACCAAAGGTATTAAAAATATGAAAAAAGACTTAAAATAATTTGACACTTTTTTATCTTGAATAAATCTGAACTCAGATGTATTTTGCATACATTTTATAGTTCAGTACTACTTTGCATGAATTAGATGTGAGACACTATCCTTTCTTCATAAACTACTGAGAGCCTCAGGAGCTCCACCCAGCCCTATATCCTCCTCAGCATCATTACTCCCCAGATATTCTCGCATGAGGCCCTATAGGGAAGACATGAAGGAACTAAAATAGTAGGTTAAAAGATCTTTTATCTATTTTTTCTTCAGAGACTGTGGATGTATGTTTTTTTGTTGTTGTTTGCTGTTTTGTTTTGTTTTGTTTTTTAGAGACATTACCTTTACTCAAATTTGGCATTCCAGTAGTGAACAGAAAAGCCCTGGAATCAAGCCTCTCTTTAGTGCTGGAAAACTACATTTGTAACCTTTGTGAATCTTTAGTAATGCGACTTCCAAAACCTGATACCCTGTGTCAGTGGGGGATTCTTCAAATGGTAACTTTGTACACTGTCTACAAGGCCATGATCAAAATACATTTGAAATTATTTTAAGTTTCCAATGCCTTCACTCGTTCTAAAAGTAAAAGTAGTATTTTTAAATAGCCAAACCGTGGGGTGTCTGGGTGGCTCAGTCCACGGAGTATCCAACTTTGGTTCAAGTCATCATCTCAGGGTTCATGAGTTTCAGTCCCTCATCAGGCTCTACAATGACAGTGTGGAGCCTGCTTTGGATCCTTTGTCTCCTTCTCTTGCTCTGTCCCTCCCCCAAGCAATCTCTCTCAATCTCTCTCTCTCTCTCTCCCTCTTTCTAAAAAATAAATAAATATTTTTTTTAAAAACATAGCTAAACCATTTGGAAACAAAGCTCAACACTAAGCATGACATTAATTATCTGGGGTAAAAACCAAGATATGCCTATGACATACTAAAAAATAGTTTTCTTGTATTGCACATGTTCTGGCTCAAAACACAATGTTTAAACTACAGTAATACATGATGATGATAGATTATAGTTTCTGAACACTACTAGCAACTAGGTATATTGGCTCCATGGATAAAATTATTCTGGTTGTTTCAATTCCAGCATGTTTACTTTTTATAAACCAGCCTTTTTACTGTATCATCAGATTCACCATTCACTTTCCAGACTTCAGTACATCTGAGGTTTCACCAAATGAATACACACATAAGAAAGGGGAATCTAGTTTCTCAGCAATTTCTAAGATTTTTACTTCTGAAACAAAATGGCCTGTCACTCACCTACAAAGTTTTGTTTATTTCTAGCATTAAACTACGGGCTTAATAATACACAGTTTACTAAGAAATAATAATACGGTGTCTTCTCATCTAATTTTTACTTTCAGGACACTTCATCAAAAATTTTTACTTATAAATAAACACAAGAGCACCGAAAAGCATCACCAATTTCCAAAGCATTAGTGAAATGATGGCAGGTGCTACTGCTTAGTAGTTCCAATAATTAAAGTAATAACTGTAAAAACTGACAAAGCAGAGAATAGTAAAAACTTCATGGTCGCTATTTCCTACATATCCTTTAAGCAACCTAAATAGTTGGGCTAGGTGTTCTATGGCTTAGAGATTTAAAATAATATTAATTGACCTAGAAATGCGTTTAAATGGTGAATTAGCGTGTCCTCCAGCAAAAGGCACACTGTGTAATTGCTACAAGTAAAGTAAGTAAGTGTAAAGTAAAATGTGACAACCTTAGAAAATAAAACAGTAAGGGAAAATGAATTCTAATAACAAGTAATTTATTTTTCAACCCAAGTGACTTCATTTAAAAGAGTTTATGCCCGAGAGAATTCAATCCATGTACAGTGATAATAAAAGTCTGCGATGTTAGTGAGGCATTTTAAAATACAGAAGGTAGAAATACCAAGGTACAGGTCAGGAGGTAAGGAATGACTAGAAGAGGTCTGTTCTAAACACAGGCCCATACCGCAGTAAGGCAAAAATTAAATCTTTGAAATTTATGTATGTGAATTTGGGCATCTTCACCTTTCTCAACCCCAACTGAAGGAAGAAAAATGTTATGGGCAGAATTAGTTGAGATGAATCATTCATAAGTAAGCGTGGTCTTCCCAGACATCTATGCTGGCAGCTGTCTCCCCCACCTTTTCTGAGCACTTCTGAAGGAAATCTCTCTGGCATGCCTGTTCGGTATTCAGAACAGAACAGCCTTTGAAGAACTTTATGTATTCCCCAAAGGCTGTTTTTCATCCTCAATCCCAAGGACCTAAACTTTCTGGCAGACATTTACTTCTGTCTTCTCAGTCTACCATAATTCCCACAAGTGTACAGGGCAGTAGAAAAAGTGGTGTTTTGCTTGTTTCTCCTGTGTTTATTCAATTACATTTCAACTTTCTGCCTAAAGAAGCATTCCTTTTTCATCTGGCTGAAACATTCTCTCCCCCTTTCGTCCCCACCCTCAATCCATGGCTGGCAGAGTTTTCACCCTTTAATGAACAGCGCTTACAAACCTAAAAATAACCCTGCTGATAGCAGAAGGGACAAGACTGTCACAGACGCTGAGAAGAACAAGAAGACTTCTATTTTTTCTACCAATTAAAAGAGCAACAGGAGACCAACTTCCTACCAATAAGCACCCCAATTTCTTTCCTTAGAGAAGAAATCAAATTAAGCACATTTGTTTGTTCAGCTTTTGGTGGATATACGGGTGTCTCATAGAGTATTAAGGTGAAGCAATCACAAGCTTTAATCAGTCACAGCATTCAACAATCTTGCCAGGGGTGCTTTTTACTCCCAAGTATCAACAAAAGTTGCAATTTATTCTGTATATAAAATAACATTGCTTTTGAATAGTCCTGTTCTACACTGAGGGAATTAATCTGCCCTGAGAATTGTGTGCATCGGAGCCATAAACAAGGATGAAGCCAGCAACTACGAGGCTCAAACAGAAATGAGAGTCCTATCTTGTTCAAGGAAAGGAGAGGGAAAAACAAGCATGTCAAGAAAGGCTCATTAGTAAAGACAAACCATGCAGGATCCCTGGGTGCGACACACTTGTTTACAATTCAAGTCTCTTAATGAGAATTTAATTTACTTTCTAATTTTGTCACATATTCAGTTACAGTTTTATTCCCCTTGAAGAATATCCAAAATGTCTTTTTATAACATGAATTAAACTACAAAGAGAATACAAAGGGTATGCGGTGTGTGTGTTGAGCAGAAAGGCAGAAGTCACAAAGGAGGCATGTCTTACAGGCCAACCTCCTGTGGTTGGGTAAAAGCAGCCTGCTTACAACACAATCCTTATACATGTATGAGAAACATGAGCCTTTTCCAGTCCAGGAAATTCTGGTTTTCTTTCCAAACAGTGATGGTGACCAGTAAGCCCAACACGATAATGGACATGCATTTATCTAACTTATACATATACTTACTCAATATGATCATGTTGATGACAATGGCTTGAGTACAGTCAGGCGAACAAGTGGGCAAGTAAATCTTAATCCCTCAAAGGTAGAAGTTCGAATTGCCCCTTTTATTCACATTCCTTTACTTGCAATTATCCTTTTTCTGTGACCCAAAACTTTATGAATTCCACCCTAGATTGCCCCACATGTTCACAAAACTGTAATTTTCGAGATGACTGATGACCTAATTTTTACTACATTTTCCTTCTTTTGAACATGATTTTATTAATGATAACACCATTATAATCCAGTAAGGTTCCTTTTGACAAGATGAGTGTCTCGTAAACTATGGAGAGGGGAACTTTGGCTTTAACTGCTTTCATACATACTATTTTAGGTTCTCCTTTGTCTTCCCTCTTTGACTGAAAAAAACATGTTAGGTTATACTACTCTTTTTCCTGATTTCTCTTCTCTAATTCTCTCACCCCTCAACACACCTCTCCCCTCCTCTTCTGACCCCCTAACTCCACTGTTGTATGTCTGTCTTTTACTATCAGTCTTTCTGTAAGGTCTCCCTGTTGCTTCTCCAATCACAGCTGACCTTCACCGTTATTTCTCCATTTAGTAACCTAATTTCTCATGAGTTTTTTTTTCCCTGAATACTTTTATTAGTATTTCCTTCTGACCAGCTGTTTTCAATTAAAATTAGCCCAAATATCCCACAACTCACAATACTGTATAATTATCATCACTGTCCTGATAAAACTAAAATATGTTTAGAATGAAGAATCAGCACTGCAAAGGAAGAGAGTGGCTTAGGACACACAGATTGAGGAAAGGACATTTGTTGAGTACCTCTCACCCAACATGAGTACAGTTCCCCCAATGTGTGACTGATGACCTGGGCTCAGGGAAGAACACAGGAGTCCTGCATTACAAACTGCAGCAGCTCCCTCCTCCCTGCCCCTAGGAACCAGGACAGGTCAGCTGAGATTCCTGTCAATCTACAATTCACCTGTAACATCAAAAATGCTTCATTAACAAAAAAAAAAATAGCATTGTGTTTATGAATACTTAACTTTTGTAGAAAACAGGCTTGTATATATGAAATAGAATAATAGGGAGGCTAAAAATTTTAGTGGTTAAGATCACAGGCTTCAGTGTAAGGAGACCTTGGATTCAACTATAACTCTGATATTTATTCAACAAGTAACCTTGGGCAAATGACTTCAACTTCTGAGTCTTAGTTTTGCCATCTATAAAATAGGGATAATAATCTACCTACCTCACAGGACTGTCGTTAAGGTAAGGAAGATAACAAAGTAAAGCAAGTGGTTCATCACCTCACATCATCTTTGTAATGCTCAAAAAAAAAAAAAAACACTGAAAGAATATTTCTTTGAATCTCAACTAATTTTTATGTTATTATCTAATGAACCTGAATTCGTGTTAGCTTTGGTTATGCCTGGTTCTGTGTTAACTTTTGGAACTACAGAATAAAGTTTAAGCAGCATCTCCACTTAATCACAGAATACAGCCCCTGGAGCCCTGGCAATTTAAGGTCCTGAACAGAACACAGTAAATAATTAATTTGCACTCTCCAAGCTCTGGAGTAGTAAGGGAAGTAGGTTTCAACTAAGTAAACTCTTCTGCAGATTCTAAGAACAAAAAGAAGTCTATCTTACTTGGTACACCTGGATCTTTAGAATTGTAGGGGCGCCTGGGTGGCGCAGTCGGTTAAGCGTCCGACTTCAGCCAGGTCACGATCTCGCGGTCCGTGAGTTCGAGCCCCGCGTCAGGCTCTGGGCTGATGGCTCGGAGCCTGGAGCCTGTTTCCGATTCTGTGTCTCCCTCTCTCTCTGCCCCTCCCCCGTTCATGCTCTGTCTCTCTCTGTCCCAAAAATAAATAAAAAACGTTGAAAAAAAAAAATTTAAAAAAAAAAAAAAAAAAAAAGAATTGTAATATGGCTGATCAAAATAAGGTCACAAGACACACTTTTCATTCTCTAACTCAAATCCCAATTGTCCAAACATATCTTTTTCTTTTCACCACATTTTCTCTTTTCTGTGATATGAAGCATCGTAACTGCTGTTCATAAACCCTGTACTTAATATGTGCACTAAAACCTTGGATTGCAAGTAACTTGTTCTGTGAGTGTTCCACAAGATGAGCAAACATTTCTAATAAATTTTAACTTGATAAATGAGCGATGTCTTGTAATACAAGACATATGTGATTCAAGTCATATGTAATACAAGTCACATGTGAAATGTCACATGATCACAACTGATCCAATGGGTCTTCTCTCTCTCTTTCTCACTGCAAGATTGTGGATGAGCATCAATGCAATGTCAAATTTCCATGAAATCCTCAAAAGGAGTTAGAAGAAAGTGCCATAGGATAGGTTCCTTGTTAAAGTTGCATGAGAAGAAAAAGACTCCATTGAGCCAATAGCAGTGATTCATTAGTGATAGTGAAAGTCGTCCTACACAACAACCCTCCTCTCTTGTCTCCCTCACACCAGCTATGAAGGCAAAGGTAAGGGCAGGTTCATTTGTTTATTTTTCTTTATATTTTGTATTTGATTATTTTGTATTATATTACAGTATTGTAATCACTTTCATATGAATATTTTTTGGGGTGTGGAACAAATCATCTGAGCTTCCATTATTTCTTATGGGGAAATTTGCTTTGGTATGTAAGTGCTTTGGATTACAAGCATGTTTCCAGAACGAATTATGCTCACAAACCAAGGTTTTACTGTATTTAGAAAAGTGCCCCCACTGTCATACCTGTATGACATACCCCATGACATACCCCAATGTCATACCTAATCATCATCCACTAAATGTGTGATATGGACATGACTCTTTGTAGAGTGGGTCCTAATGCAAAGCCTTTCATTCACTCATTTCTTTAATCAATTATTACTCATCCTTTTGTCTTCCTGGAAACAAAACTATGAAAGACTAAATTGTAATCATTCTCTAAATGTTTTTAGTTTTCTAAATATTCTCTTGCTTAGACATTTGTTGATATATTGATAAATTGACCACTTATGGAGAAATTATGAGTATGTGAACTTCAAAACTTGGGCTTCTTTTTGCTAAATTATCAAAGTTGTCTATTATCAGCACTTGAAATGTATTAGAGATATCCTCCACAAATAGAATCTTTATTTACCTGAGTATTAGTAGAAGGCATGGTACCTGATCAAAAAATGTTGGGAATCTAATTCTCAAAAGCTCAATGAAAATATCACTACCAAGAAGGTCAAAAGTTTCATGGGTTGACTTTGAATGCAAAGAAAGTAACAAGTTCTATAAGATAAGCATCAAACAAAATTGGAAATGGCTCTCCTACATTGATGCCAATCAGTTTCCATAATAACATTTTACCTTTGGATCTTGGTACCTTCTTCTACATTTACAGCTAACTCATACACTTTCAAGTGGTTCTCAATAATTCTTTATATTTTATTGTTCCCAGTTTGCACCACAGTAACTTTGGCTTCTTACTACCTTTTCTACTGGTGTTAGAGACTGTTCTTAACTTGATTTTCATAAAATTCCCAGGCTTACCTTGTGTACTGAATGAAAACAGTATTCTAAAATTCTCTCCCAATTTTTTGTGACTGCAACAGATTATGTGCTTTAGAAGGGCAAAATATATCTAATCCAGTGTTTGGAAGATGAAATAGAAGACATTTAACGCTTTGTTTTGTTTTGTTTTTCAGTTTGTTTTTGTTTTTGTTTGAGAAAAAGAGAGAGCACAAGTGGGGGAGAGGGGCAGATGGAAAGAGGGAGAGAATCTTAAGCAGGCTCCACACTCAGCATGGAGCCCAACATGGGACTCCATCCCACCACCCTGGGATCACAACCTGAGCCCAAATCAAGAGTCTGATCCTCAACAAAGTGAGCCACCCAGGTGCTCTCACATTTAACACTTTGAAACAAAAAAATATTTACATATATAAAAAAATATTTGTATAACAGTTAAACTAATTTTATTAAGAAAATATTACAAGTATCCCCTGCCTATCCCTGATACACAGGATTTTTCATTTAATACCTTTCTGAGGACATGAGTATTATTTGCAGTAAAAGAGGTCAATAAATATTTCAAGTAAAAATTTTATTGTTAAATGTGCTACAATAATATAATGTAATAATGTAACAGCAACCTAAATATTCTTTGTGTGCAGCTGACCAAGGTCATTGACTTGCTATCAGTGAAAGGCACCAGAGAATAGAAAAAAATAAATAAATAATAGAAAATGACAAGGTAGAACAATGAAGTTCCAAAACTCCTAATTTTTCTCAGTACAGGAAAAGCTTTATTCTTTGTCCTCATCTATGCCATGAATAAACCAACCAACTAAATCTAATATAATTTTAGTAGATTCTTTTCATAAAGTAAGAGTCTATTATAGACTAAATTTCTTACCTTATATAGAAAGAGAGGTTTAAAATACAAGAACATTCTTCTAGCTAAGTTTTAATAATCTATACAAAATTCTTTTGATTTATAATATACTTTGAGCCAATATTGATTCAATACCTCAATACTAGCTAATATTTGTATCAATAGTAGAGTACCCTTTTTCAAATGACTCTCAGGTTTAAAAGCCAATTAAAGGTAAAACTCCTATGATGTCATGCAACAATGTTTAGAAGATAGAACTACCAACACTTACACTGTGATAGATAAAAGTAAGTCACAGGGAAAGCAGAAGTAAGCACAAAGACATCAGAGACTTTGACATGGAAAACTAGACTATTACCCATCATTCCAGAATGATGAGGACTCCTATTTCTACAGCTCCCTTGGCATTGTGGAGAAAGGGAATCAAAGTCGTACAAAAAACCACCAGGATTAGATTTCCCATAATACACTACATCCTGAGAAACAGCAAACATCTGCACAGACATCTTTCACAATGAGGTTAGGATAGGGAATTAACAACTGAGTCACTAAGAACATTTATAACTTTTCCACTTTGTTCATAAATCCACTGATGACCATCTTTCATTTTTAAATGCCCAGCACTAGGGCAGCTGGGTGGCTCAGTTGGTTAAGTGTCTGACTTTGTCTCAGGTCTTGATCTCACAGGTCGTGGGTTCAAGCCCCACATCGGGCTCTGTGCTGACATTTGAGAGGCTGGAGCCTGTTTGGTATTCTGTGTCTCCCTCTCTCTCTGCCCCCCCCCCCCACCGCTCATGCTCTCTCTCTGTCTCTGCCTCTCTCTCTCTCTCAAAAATGAATAAACATTAAAAAAAATGTAAATGCCCAGAGCTAAAGTGTCAAATTCAGTAGAAGCACATGGTTAGGGTACAGATTAATTAAGTAGGCTACAAATACAGAAGATATTGGTCAAATGTCATATACAGAGGAAAGAAACTTTTGCAATAACAATTAATAGCTTTTTTTCATATACAAAACAAAAAGGATTAATATCCATAATAAGCACTTCATAAATAATTCAGAAAAAAATGAACCAGATGGACAAAAATATATGAACAATTCATATAGAAATGTAAATGATTTAAACATGAAAATATGGCCAAAATATGATAATTGTTAGATAACTAAAACGGATGATAATCACTGATAGCATATGGAGAAAAAGGCAGTTTCATACAAATATTTGGGGAAGGGTAAATTGGTGTGACCTTTCTAGGAAGAACATTTGGTGAAATCTAGCAAAAAATAAAATATACAGTTTGCCTTTTTTCCAATTACTGTAATTTCTCAATAATTACTGTTTAATTGCTTTTTTCTATTTATTTCTCACTCAGTATTTACTGTAAACTCAAGTTCCATATGTAATGAGGTCTTATGTATACTGTGCCTTCACACATACATTTTTTGCAAACTCAATGAACACAGCCTATCTATGGTTGTATAGCCAATGGCTATACTAGAGGAAGATTTCCAGGACATGTGGACAGTGATGATCTCTGAGTCATGGAAATGTGGAAATGATATATCCGTTACAGGAAAATGTGGAAATGATATATCCATTAATTAAGAAATCTTAAACTGAATTATACTTTAACTACAACTGTGCTACAGTAAAAAGAAAGGTATACCTATGTACTTGTTGATATGAAAAGATGTTCAATATATGAAGTTAGTAAACTCATTTGTATTCTCTCAATTTTATTTTTTCATAAAAAATTCATTTTTAGGTATTTTTTATTAATAACCATTCATTGTATTATATATGTGTATATATGTGTATATATATATATATATATATACACATATATACACACACACACACACACACACACACACACACACACTGGAGTATAAAATCACATGGAACCAACAAAAAATATATGTATAATGTAAACAAATATTTGCTGCTTACCCTGATTACCTAAAATGTTCCTTTCTATTAAAACTGTTGATGTGGGGGCACCTGGCTGGCCCAGTTGGTAGAGCATCTAGCTCTTGATTTCAGGGTTGTGAGTTCAAGCCCCACACTGGGTGTAGAGATACTTAAAAATAAAATTGTAAAAAAATGAAAATAAAAATGTTCAGTGTGTAGCCTTGTTAAAACTTTATCTAAGACACAGACTGGGGATTCACATACTCATAACAACTTGCATTCACAGGTTGCTGAAATGAATTTCATATATATGATTTTTGAAAAGTGCCAATACTGATAAAATCAAGCTGAAAAATGTTTGCCCTCAAATATATCAGTTTTGGGGCACCTGGGTGGCTCAGTCAGTTAATTGGCCAACTCAATATTGGTTTAGGTCTTGACCTCATGGTGGTGGGACTGAGTCCCACATCACTCCACACTGAGAATAGAGCCTGCTTCGGCTTCTCTTCCTCTCTGCCCCTCCTCTACTCATGCTCGCTCGCTCTTTCTCTCTCTCTCTCTCTCTCTCATATTTTTTCATAATCAGTTTAATTTATAAACTTTTAAAAAATTCTGAATTTCTTACAACTGCAGTACATTTAACAAAATATTAGTGACTAATCACAGATCCAGGAGGGAATTTCAGAGGCTGCCTTGTTCAACTTCCAGCCTGGACATACAATGCATGATAATCTGACCTGGGACTGCCAGACATGGTTTTTTCAAACCTTTCTCAGGTGATTGATACTTTCAGTGTTCATTCCACACTTCCCTCAAAAAGGTCATCCTTTGTCTCACCTAAATCTATGCAAATAGTTTATTTTTTTCTTCTCTGTGGGAACATGGAAATTATTTAAAAAAAAACAAAAACAAAACAAAACAAAACCTCAACCTGAATTCAAACATAGAAGTGCTTTTCGTTTTTTTTAGAGAGAGTGAGAGAGAATGCGAATGGGGGAGAGGGACGGAGGGAGAGAGAAAGAATTTTAAGCAAACTCCATGCCCAGTGCAGAGCCCCACAAGGGGCTCAATCTTACCACCATGAGATCATGACCAGAGCCAAAATCAAGAGTTGGAAGCTTATCCAACTAAGACACCCAGGAGCCCCAGAAGTTCTTAACTAAGGAAATAAATTAAATCAATTCAAAGCACAAGACAAAATGCTGACTACAGAGTTCAGCATTCTATCTGGTTGCATATAAAAGTGATTACTTATTTTTGAATGTTGTATTTAAAGTTTTTTTTTTTTAACCTTTATTTATTTTTGGGACAGAAAGAGACAGATCATGAACAGGGGAGGGGCAGAGAGAGAGGGAGACACAGAATCTGAAACAGGCTCCAGGCTCTGAGCCATCAGCCCAGAGCCCGACGCGGGGCTCGAACTCACAGACTGCGAGATCGTGACCTGAGCTGAAGTCGGACGCCCAACCGACTGAGCCACCCAGGCGCCCCTGAATGTTGTATTTAAACAAAAGCATAATATGGCATCCCTCAATAAGGTCTTAAATGCTTTATTTCAGTTTCTTCCCCTTACTTTCAGAATCATAAATATTCTCCTGCTAATCACAACCACACTCATTTCTCCCTCATCTCTCTTAATTCCTCAATTCTGTCTTAATGTGTCTATTATCATCCTTTTAATTTCCTTAGCTTCTTGCTATGCAATCTCCTTCTCTGTCTTGCTGTATATGGCTTAAGAAATTACCACTAATGGCTACTGTAACCAAGTGACATACATACAGTTTTAGGGCCTATCATTTAGATTTTCTTTGCTTGCTATTTCTCATAATCTAAAATGTGTCATAATGACTCTGACCTCTATACCTTCCCATCCAGACTATGAAAGTCATTACTATTCGGAAGATACAGAAATATTATTTTGGCTGACAAACAAAATATTTTGCGTTTATAGATTCGCATTCTGTCAGAGAATGTCCCCATATCTCAAAGAGGCTTTTTTTTTTAACACTAAGAAACCAACTTCTTATTCTTTGACGTTTTCCAAGGTATCTTTCCACTTCAGGAAGGCGTTTTCTCCAACACAAACAAAATGAGAGAGACAGACTATTATATCCAAGAATATTATTAGGGGCCATTATAATAGAAAACAATTTGTTAAGCATGGATTGTCAGGCACAGAATTCAAATTAAATTTCTCTATGTGACTATGGCTGCTTGAGAGCATGTTGGTGCTACTATAATTGGGAGGTAAAAAGTGAGAAATAATACTGAATGATGGATATGAGAAACCGTGATGGATTATGAGAACTTGATCATGAACAATACAAAGTAAGTTGTTTAGGGGTTTAAGTTTTGCATTTAGAGGTCTAGCCCTATTGGATTCACCATATATAAAGTGAATTTCCTTTTTGGTGTCCAGGTGGGAGAAAGCTCTCTCTGCCTTATTCTAAGGAGTTTTATCACTGCTATATTCCCAACACCTAGGAAGGTATATAGAATATTCAATGACTTGGTGACTCTTTTTTTTTTTTTTTAATGTTTATTTATTTATTTTGAAAGAGAGAGCAAGAGAGTCAGGGAGTGGCAGAGAGATAGAGAGAGAGAGAATCCTAGTCAGGCTCTGTGCGGTCAGTGCCAAGCCCAACACAGGGCTCAATCCCATCACCATGAGATCATGACCTGAGCCAAAATCAAAAGACAGACGCTCAACCAACTGAGCCACCCAGGCACCCCTGACTTGGTGATTCTAATTCTATTTAATAACTTGGGAAACGTTGTAGCACTAGATGTCTATCATCATCTATGCTCATTTCAAAAAAAAATTTTAAAGGAAGCATTTGTTTGAGATATCATAGGATAGCAATAAAATCTCATGTCTTGCTATGAATTAAAATGAATTTATGGGGGGTGCCTGTGTGGCTCAGTTGGTTAAGCATCCAACTTCAGCTTAGGTCAATATCTCATGGTTTGTGAGTTCGAGCCCCACATCGGGCTCTGTGCTGACAGCTCAGAGCCTGGAGCTTGCTTCATATTCTATGTTTCCCTCTCTCTCTCTGCCCTCCCCCACTGACACTCTGTCTCTGTCTCTGGAAAATAAATAAACATTAAAAACATTTTTAAAAAATGAATTTATGAACAAAAATTCTTAAAACCGTTATCCAAAAATAAAATTTGGAATTACGTACAGCACCAGACAAGTGTCTTATTTAAAGGTGACAAGAGCAGGGATGCCTGGGTGGCATAGTCAGTTAAGCATCCAACTTCAGCTCAGGTCATGATCTCATGATTTGTGGGTTCGAGCCCCGCATTGGGCTCTTTGCTGACAGCTCAGAGCCTGGAGTCTGCTTCAGATTCTGTGTCTCCCTCTCTCTCTGCCCCTCTCCACTTGCACTCTGTCCCTCTCTGTCTCTCAAAAACAAAGAAATGTTTAAAAAAAATGTTTAAAACAATAATAAAGGTGACAGGAGTGGTTCCATAATGCGTTTTTTCTTATATAACATACCATAGGGTTTTCAGTATCTATTCATAAGATTATTTTACCTAATTTGTCAGGATTCAAACTGACCATCCCAAGGACAATCAAACTACATAAATCAAACTCTGTTGTAGTGAACATTTTCTTTTTGGGGTATAAATAAAGCAATCAGTTTAACAACTCTCATTTTGAGGACAAAGATAAAGAAAAGGAATAAAGAAATAATGAATACTACTACCAAAATGACTAAGATTAAATAAGCAAAACTTATATGTAAGCATTGCTATAGCCCAGAGTAATTAATGCAATATGATATATAAATATGAGATTTGCTTTAATTAGAAATTTCCTTCTAATAATTAAGTAACATGATTATATAGTTAACATTTTGAATTAAAACATATCTCACTACTCACATAAAATAATGTTTCTGTTCTGTGCCTCAAAAGTATTTCTACATTGCTTATATCATCCATATTTGTCAGAGATTCCTACTTTCATATCAACATATTATCTTATTCCTAAGAATTACTTTAACCATCTTCATGGCAAAGACAAATTATTTAGCCACAGCATTCTAAGCAAATCTCTTTGTTTTATTTTGTGACAGAGAATGCCTCTTACCTTCTGGGTGTTTTCATTCCAGTCAAAGATGCCTCAGCCTAATACATTTTAAATGCAATCTTACATTTCTTCACTATCTAGTACCAACATATGAGAAAATGTTTTTCTAAATAGAATTTTTGGACAATTTCAAGAATGGAAACTCTTGAACCAACTAGTCATTTCAGATGCTCCTAGCAAATATTTTTAGCAAAATAGGCAATTTAAATATGCATCATTCTACTGGGTCATTTGCTAAGAATATAGCTTCAAGCCAGATATCATGGATGAACTTGAGGCACAAAGTACCTAAGAAACTTGATAAGGTAAAAGAGCAGGAGAATTAGTAAAAGATCTCTGGAAAAAACACAAAAGATACCTACATACTGTGAAAATACAATATATCACTATATAAAAAGTTTTAAACCCTTCTTTGAAATTGTAGCAGCCTTACTTTTCCTTCAGGGACACAAACAGCTTTATCGACAGTGACAGCCTTTCTCAAAAAAAGCACAACACAGCAACAGTGTAGCCCACGTGTTGGAAATCTGGGCCCAAGAGAAGAGAGTCTGAGTGCCTATATCACTGCTTTGGATAGAACTACCCTCCCCCCATTAGAAACACCTCTTTTGTACTTCCCTGGCATGAAAACTAAACCCCCACATTTGACCTACCTACCCCTTCTCTTTCTGGTGGTACAGCAGCTTATGTGACCTTCATCCACTCTACTTAACAAAAAGCTATCTTCCCCAACTCTGAGCATGACAGAAAGATTAAGTTTCAAATTTGAAATAATTTGACCTTTAATGTAACTGTAGAGGGCTGTAAAGCTTTTCATCGTTCATACCTTTGAGTTGCTTTTGATCTTCTATATGCTTTGAGTTGCTTTTGATCTTCCATATGATTTTGACGAAACACGTTAAGAAACTAGGTGGTTGGTTTGAGAGTATGGCTATTTTTTAATACTCGTTTATCTCTTTCAAGGGTTTCAAAGTTTTGAAATTTTTCTCATGCTGGATTATCAAAATTCTATTAATGCAAAAATACTGTGGAGTTTTAGTCAGGACTGAATTGTGGCACAGCATTCATTGTCTGTCAGACCATGTTAATATTAGGTATTAAGTTCTAAGCTGGCAACTGTGTTGCCAACCTGTGTAACTATTCCACCATTTAAAATACAATATATTATGGGGTGCCTGGGTGGCTCAGTCAGCTGAGTGTCTGACTTCAGCTCAGATCATGATCTCAAGATTTGGGGGTTTGAGCCCCACTTCAAACTCTGTGCTGACAGCTTCTGTGCTTCGGATTCTGTGTCTCCCTTTCTCTCTGCCTCTCTCTCTCTCTCTCTCAAAATATTAAGTAATAAAAAAATAAATAAAATTAAGTTAAAAAATAAAATAAAATAAAATAAAATAAAATAAAATAAAATAAAATAAAATAAAATAAAATAAATCAGGGCATCTGGATGGCTCAGCAGGTTAAGCATCTGACTTTGGCTCAGGTCATGATCTCACAGTTCACGAGTTTGAGTCCCACATTTAGTTAGTTCTAACCCAAATTGGGTGAGCTCATGCCTTGATTTGGTGAGCCCAACTTCTCTTTCTCTCTTGCTCTTTGCCCCTTGTGGGATTCTTTCTCTCTCCGCCCCTCACACGCTTGTGCCCCCCCATAAATAAACAAAATATATCATAAAGTGGATCTCTACAGTATACTAACAATGAAGGTGAAAAACAAGTTGCTAATAATAATAAAGTGGTGGACTAACTGCTATGCTAGCCACAAACAACCCGTTCATGTACCAAGTGCTTTAATGTAATATATCACTTTTTCATAATTCTATAATATAAATATGATTATTATTATTTAAATCTTATAGATAAAAATAAAGGACTAGTGAGGCTAAGCTGCTGGCTCAGTCACATGGCAATTAAACTCTAGTGCCTCAACCCAATACTTTGTCTCTAAACCCATATGCTTAACCATTACACTCAAAAACCTCAGTGTAGCCAGATATTATAAATTATTAGTCAATGTGTCCTTCATCCTTTTGTCATATTATCCTTTATCCTATAATTCTATTTTTTTTTTGCCCATTTGAGATAAGATCACCATTATGACAAATACTAAGAGAACCAAGAACAAAACTGTTCAATTCTTGATGTGAAATGAAATCGAAGTAAATATGAACACCCAAAACTATACATAATCTTTACTTATGTGCCTGCCTCTTAGCTGTCCTGCGGAGAATTCCTTGTCTTCTACAGCAAGGCAAGCAATCAAGCAAAGGGTGGGTGGATAAGATGTGAAAGCAGGTGGGAGTGCGTCGGGCTCCATCAGCGCACCAGGTAGGTACACACTCAGCTTGAGAAGCAGCCACATACCTTCTTATGTTGCCAAGAATCATGCCTAACACTGAAAAGCAGAGGGCTTGGAAGAGTATCATAATCACACTAAAACATGACACTCAGCATAAGCTGTGTCCTGAGACAAGAATATAGTAACTTCAGCAGAAGCAACCAGAGAGGTCTCAACCAAAGAAAGATAAGCTGCCTCCCTAAACCCAACGTTACGATTGCCTGTAGCCCTTTGGGTTCTTAGGCCAGTCCCTAAGAGATGGCAGGAGAAGGGAACACTCTGTTAGCTGAATTTAACATGGATCTAAGTTGGAGAACCCACAACTGATTGACATTAAATTTTTGCAATCAGGCAGAATTCGGACTTGCAATACAGATTAAGTTGAGATAGAAAATCATAGTTACAGCATTTGTACATGAAACCCCATGACTTTATATACCCCCATATAAATAATGTATTGTTACTCTTTTATGGTAAGAATCTGTAAGATTTATTTTCTTAGTGAATTTGAAGTATATAACATACTATTATCAACTATAATCCGAGAGTAAGAAACTGTATGGTTATTGCCATACCCACCTAGATATAACCACTCTTTTATCAGGAGAAAATCACAGGTACACAAACTGCTTTGGAAGACACCAGTTCTAAAAAATGACTAGATAGTGCGTGGCCCAGCAGATGTGACAGAGTACTATCCCCCAGGAAGGTCTTAAGCCATCTACTTAGAGCAATGTTGGGTCAATAAGTAATAAGCGCTAATGGCAGAAGAAAATAGCTTTGTTTTGTGCTAATGAAATTAAGAAGTTGAAACTAAGCTACTGTATAAACTTGAAGAAGTGTCTTTTAATAAGTGGATTAACTGCATTAATCCTTTTTTAGCTGCATTAATCTCCCATATTTAAACCAAGTCAGTTTGAACAAATGAAAACATGACTAGGTCTAGGTCAACTTTCATCTGAAGGAAAATTTTTTTTATATCCTAAAAAGAAAGACATTTATTTGTTACATTGCAGGGCTAAGAAGCAAATGTTTTTCTATAAAATCCCCAGTGAGTATAATACTGATTACCTCAGTTTTGAGAATATTTGGAACCTCAAACATATTGGTAGGGAAGCAAATTGCTGATGACTCAAGCATCTTGAGGGGTGAGTTTCTATAACCCAGTGCTTTACACAAATAGAATGTTACATATTTCTTTTTATTTTGAGGATAATCATTGATTGATCTGTGTGTTTGATTTAATATATCCTCCGAATTATCATATGATTTAAAATAAGAGAAAATATGCAAATATTTCACATTTTTAAACTTAATAAATACAGTTTAGTATTAAAATAAATAGTTACCATAGTTTCAGAATAGACATCTGGTCAACTTCAATTTTTTTTTTTAAGTTTATTTATTTATTTTGAAAGATAGAGAACTCAAGCATGATCAGGGAAGGGGCAGAAGGAGAGGGAGAGAGAGAGAATTCCAAGCAGGCTCCACACTCTCAGCCCTACACAGGGGTTGCACCCATGAACCATGAGACCATGACCTGAGCCAAAATCAAGAGTCAGATGCTTAACCAACTGAGCCCCCCTAAATGCTTCTGGTCAACTTCAATATTATAAAAGTGATTCATAGAGCACAGCAAATAGAAGCCTACTTCATCAATGTATTAAAATTTTACTTCCAATATAATTTTCAGAAATTCACCCTTAAACATAAGACATTGGTAGCATTTTCTTTTAAGTCATGGATAAGACAAGATGCTAAGTATTATTATTTCTTTCGACATTGTATATGTCCTATCAAATTTAAAACAAATAATTCAACATGTGACAATTGGGGGGAAAAGTACTTTTTTGTAGATATGCTTAATAGTAAGTCTTGATGGAACACTTACAGAAATTTACAGACAGATTATTAAAATTCAAAGGAATTCTTTTTGGCAAGATTATAGATTCAAACTCAGGTACTGGCTGACTGTTGGCTAGAGGTCTCTCTTGATTTCATGCTACATGGTCTTCATCAGGATTCCGATAATAGAGAACCAGCATGCAGGCAAAGACAAAACAGATAGCATATTTTAAGAGGGCAATAAACATCTATTCTTTATTTTTAAAACCTTCCTAATACATTAGGAAAAAAAAAATGTAATCGACATGATAAAATAATCTTCAGAAACAACACCCAGCATCTTTTTCTCTTGTGTCACAGTCTTTTGTAACTTATCTTGTAAGTGACATGCTGTCACTTCTGCCATAACCCATTTTTTGAGGCAAATCCCTAGGTTCAGCCCTCAACAAGAGGAAGAGGATTTCAGAAAGTCATGCATACCAGGGCAGAAACCACTGAGGGTCATTTTAGAAGCAGCTCACTACAGGTATACAGAGAAAGAAGGCAGTCCTTTAATTTTACCTAGAACATAATAGTGAGTTAGAGCTAAACATGAAATCCTCTTCATTTTGCCAAGCTTTGACAGTGACTATGTATCCATGTTTATCTAGAAAAAGCTCAGTTTATACCCGTTATCCCAATATTCCATCTAGTTAGTGCCACCTTTTGTTCCCAAAGGGTCGCAATTTACACAATAATTTAAATAACCACCCTATAGCTCAGTTGGTTAAGAGTCCAGCTTAGGCTCAGGTCATGATCTTGTGGTTTGTGGGTTCAAGCCCCACACCGGGCTCTGTGTTGACAGCTCAGAGCCTGGAGCCCGCTTCGGATTCTCTGTCTCCCTCTCTGCCCCTCCCCCACTTGCAATCTGTCTCTCTCAAAAATAAACATTAAAATAAATTTTAAAAAGTAAAATAACATAAATGTCCACCCTAGATCTTAGACCTTAAGTAGGTCCTTTACCCAACTTAATTCTTTAAATCTTAAAAGTATAGGTGACTCCCATAATAGATGAAGAATATATTCCAAAAGACAGAACCAGGATCTCCACAAAGGGGCATGAATTTGCATATGTAATCAATGCCTCCTCAGTGCAAATAGGCAACTATAATACGAGGGGCAGAGTGACCTTTGGCTACCTTAACCATTGATCATTCAGCTATTCATGTCTGTAGTTCTTTTAAGAACCAAAACAAAACAAAACAAACAAACAAAAAAACAACCTATTATACTAACAAGTTATAGGAGGCTTAAATTACCATGAGCAAGTTTTCTGAAATTTTCCCATAATATCTATACCTCAATCAATTATCTCACACAAGTAATGAACATCTACAAGTCATCCAGACCTTCAACTCTTCTTTGGTAGTACCAAGAAAAATAGGAAATATTTGACATTATTTGCAGGTTCAATATATTTATGGTAACTTTTGTGAAGACAGGACTCAGAAAAGTTAACCAATAATGACATAAATTAAATGATCCACAAGCAATTAACTTTTAGAGAAAAATTAATTTAAGACAAAAAAAGTTAAAAAGAACAGTAATAATTGGACTACTTAAAGATGGTTTTACAGAAGTGTTATTTTATTTGACTCTGAGAGAATAGTTCAGAATTTAGGGTCAGAATACAAGGGGAGGAAGGCTGCAGGTAAGGTAATGGGTATATGAAGAACACTGAGATGGGAAAGCCAAGAAAATGAACCATATAGCAACACAAAGTAGTGTGATCACCTAGTTAGTATTAGGCTGAACAGGCAGATGAGAGCTAAAATGTAAACGGTTTCAAATACAGTACGGTATGAGGGAGTCACTGGATCAAAGTGGCAATCTTTAAGGTTAATCTGACTTAACTATGTAGGATGAATTAGGTGGGAAAAGACCAGGCGAAGAGAGACTAGTCAACCAGTTCAGGTATGTTTCAAAAAAATAACGTGCTGACGGTGAAATTAGAAAAGAGACAAATGCAAGTAATAGGAAAAGTACCTGCAGAATGTGGGAACTAGTGGATCTTGGGATTAAAAAGAACTAAAGGCAATTTCAGGATCAAAGCTGGGTGGCCAAAAGCTAATAGTGACCTGCTAAGTAATTCAAGCAGTCAAACTGAGTCATGTGTAGGGAAATGAGTATGTAATTCCCCATTGTTTTTGGAATATACTGCCTTCTCAGTGTATTTCCCTAACTTTAACAGAGATACAAACCTGAGGCAGATTTTGCTGTCACAAGAAAACTTTTACATTAGTATAAGAAAAGAAATTACTCCACCTTATGAGAAAAAACTAAGCACTTATGCTGCTAATTTCCACCACAATTCAGAGGAAGATTATTGTAAGGACCTGTGGCAAAATGTAAAGCACAGGCCCTACCTTAAGGGAATAGATTATTTTCACTTCAAGCCAGCTATTACCCAGGAGGGATTCATGGCAAATACATCAACATCTTCTGATCTTAAGGTAAAGCAGCAATATAAATTTTGTGTTATCTATCCCAGACTTCTTTCTTCCCCAAATCTACCTGAAAGTCAGGTATTTCATTTATTCAGCTTCCATTTCTTTCTTGTCCAGAAATACTTGTTATTTTTGTTCTTTATTAGACTTGCTCAAGAATAGCAAAATGAAACCCAGAGAGAAAAAGACAGTGGCAGACGAGTTTAGGAAGATATGATGTTTTGTGCAGCAAAGTAATTAACGTCTGACCTCTAAGTATACACCAAGTTTTTGTACATCTAATTCATAGGGAAATAACCATCTCCAGATAAATATTTCTTTTTGAAGTATAATCTCTAAGGCTATAACTAGTGAGTTTACATCAAGTATGTAAAGCTTCATAGGGATGACTAATGGTTATGATGCACGTTAAGTATACATAATACTCAACCTATATCTAAAACTAAGCTTTTCCTCTTAAAATAGTAACCAAGGGGCACCTGGGTGGCTCAGTTGGTTGGGCGGTCGACTTCGGCTCAGGTCATGATCTTGCGGTCCGTGAGTTCAAGCCCCGCGTCGGGCTCTGTGCTGACAGCTCAGAGCCCGGAGCCTGTTTCAGATTCTGTGTCTCCCTCTCTCTGACCCTCCCCCGTTCATGCTCTGTCTCTCTCTGTCTCAAAAATAAATAAATAAAGGTTAAAAAAAAAATAGTAACCAAAAGCGATACTTATAAGTGAACCAAAAAAGTCCTGGAAGATAAATACGTGCACAATTCAACTTCCACATGCAACATGCAGCACTGTGAGTTAAAAAAGAAAATAGTGATTTTCGGGGTGCTTGGGTGGTTCAGTTGGTTAAGCATCTGATTCTTGATTTTGGTTCAGGTCATGATCTCATGGTTAGTGACATGGAGTCCCATTTCAGGCTCTGCACTGACAGCACTCAGAGCCTGCTTGGAATTCTCTCTCTCTCCCTCTCTCTCTGCTCTTCCCGTTTGTGCACAGGTGCCCTCGCTATCTCAAAATGAAGAAATATTTTTTTTTTAAGTAGTGAGTTTAAGCATATAATTATCATTTCTTTTTTTTTTTTTTTTTTTTTTTTTTAGCAAAGTCCATACTGCTTTCCATAGTTGCTGTACTGCTGTACCAATTTACATTTCTAGCAACAGTGCACAAAAGTTTCCTTTTCCCCACATCCTTGCTGACTCTCATTTCCTCTTATCTTATCTGTGTGCTAACAGATGCCAGATGAGATTTCCTTGTGGTTTTGATTTGCATTTCCCTGATGATTAGTGAGACTGAGCACCTTTTCAGGTCCCTTTTGGCCATTTTTATGTTGTTTTTGGAAAAATGTCCACTTAGTTCCTCTGCCCATTTTTTAGTCTTATTATTTATTGTATGAGTTCTTTCTGTAAGTTAGGTATTAACCCCTTATCAGATATATGCTTATGTGACATGACAGAGGCGTTACCTAACACTATGGTAACAACCGCATTGCAATACATATGTATTAAACCAACATGTACACCTTAAATTTACAGTGTTATATATTAACTATATCTCAAAAATAAATGAATAAAAATATATAAATAAAAACATTGAATCAATCCTACCAGAAAAAAAAAATAGTGACCTAGGGTGATCTATGTATTGATAGTTGGGTAAGGGACACTAATATTTAGTTATGTTTTACCTTTTATTTGCATAACTAGATGAGCCCTAAGAAACTTTCCTATATATCTCTTTGTCTATACATATGTGCAATGTTGTCCACTTATTTGTTTCTCCTTCTCAGCTCAAGTGAGCCAATAAGCTGATAGTAGCTTCAGACGGAGGTTTTCTACAGTCCTATTGCCAGAAAAGGAATTTGGGAAGTTAAATAATCAAAGACCTCTCTTTCAGAACCATTATGAAAAGAAATTTGTTTGTTAGGTTTGTGATGATATAGGAAACAACTAGCTTACAAAGTGGTATTTACTCAATCAAGCAACGTATCCTATTGTCATCTACGGACATAGATTGAGCCTTTAAACACATTAATATATAACATGATCCCTATCTTTTTTTTTTTTTAATTTTTTTTTAACGTTTTATTTATTTTTGAGACAGAGAGAGACAGAGCATGAACGGGGGAGGGGCAGAGAGAGAGGGAGACACAGAATCGGAAGCAGGCTCCAGGCTCTGAGCCATCAGCCCAGAGCCCGACGCGGGGCTCGAACTCACGGACCGCGAGATCGTGACCTGAGCCGAAGTCGGCCGCCTAACCGACTGAGCCACCCAGGCGCCCCAACATGATCCCTATCTTTAAGGAGCCCCCAGTCTGACAGGAAAAAAATGAGATATACAAAAAAAAAATTAAATTTTATATTATATAAAACATTCACTTGAACAATATTGGAGTTGCTAATAAAAGTGTTAATAAATGTTAGAGAATGTGTTAGCAAAGTCTCCAGGAGTATGCATGGATATTAGCATCTGTGGCTTACAAATAAATTATCAGTTCTACTCTTACTCCCTTCATTAACTCATACAAATTACTTAAACATTCACTCTTTTCATTTGTAAGTTAACTATATGACACATGGCTCATAGTGTTACTGTGCAGATTAAATGACATATTTGTGAAAACACCGATCATAGGTTCCTGGCACATTATAAGAGTTAAATAAAATTTTAGAAAAAGGAGGGAGAAAATAGGACTTAAACAGTTTTTGAAGAAGACATAGACTTTCACTTTTACAACTAGTTATTTACAAGTCACAGGTCATGGTTAAAGTCTAAAAATATCAGAAAAACTGTCACGATAAGATGTCTACTGTGGATAAAATGAACAGACTCTCCCAGTGGAGAATATGGAAAAGCATGGTGCTAGGTTTTAAGCAGCTCTCTTCATACGACCACAGTTTTGCACAACTAAAAGGTGAATTCTTCCCAGTTTTCCCACAAGAGCTTTTACCTAACACAGATCAATGCCCCTAAAGATCAATGCCAGGACTCTATTTATACCACTTCAAACTGACCATAAATCCACAAATAACTTCTGGGAAGAATTTACCTGCATGTAATAAATTATGCTTTGTTCTAAGCCAATATAAGTGGTATTTATCTCTGGTTTAAGTAAATATAAACTTTAATAAGTACTCAGATCTTTTTCTATGAATTCTATGGTCTTAAATGTAGATTTTTATGTATCATTTGTATGCTTTGTTTTCCTGACTCTTGGATAGTTGGAATTGATTCACCAGTGATCTTCATATTTTAATGGCTTGATCTTTCAGGATATGTGATTTGCTCTTGTTTACTGCTTTTTTTTTTTCAAGTACCTTGAAGGATTCCCAATACATAGATGTTAAATAAATATGTGTACAGTAAATGGACAAATGAGTATTACCTTTCAGGTCTGACATAGGCCAAGAACCCCTTCTCTTTTTCCTACTTAGTTTTAGCAATATTTTGTTTCATTAATTTGTCTTCTGAAATTCTTTCTCTCCTTTATAACATTTTTGATATGGAATAAGGGTTAGTATTTACTCCTATATCTCAAACTGCATAAGCCTAGGACTCCTAACAAAATAAGTTCAAAATAGTCTAAGACTTTTTAGCTTTTATACAATAGAAATAATATATATCGTTTATGTAAATATTCAGTGTTCTGCATGATCCTTGTTTGTTTGTATCAATTTGCTTAACATAAGAAAATCCCCCCAAACCAGTAGCAATTCATAACTGCAAAATCTCTTATGTAAATAAAAGGCTGTCTCCCAAACAGTATGTTCTCTGTTCTCAAAAACACATCAAAAATCAAGTATGTAATTTTCTATCAGATTTTCTAATATGAAAGTTTCTAAATAGAAAAACTAAATATTATTTTCATCATTTTCTATTTTATGACAAATATCCAGATTTGTGCTTTGAAAAAATTGTTTGTTGTCTGTTTTTATTTAGATAGAAGAGACACAAATTTGATTGAGGCTAAAGATTTCCTCAGAATTTGACATTACTAATGATGTATATCTATGCCTCAGTTATATCAGCTTACAAAACTTAGGCTTCTTATGTTCATAATCATTCACTTTACTTAACATATATATGAAGTAAAAATTTAGCATAAAAGCTAAGTAAGTAGAGAAGTGGTATATTAGTGGTATGTTATTTATATATGAAATATAAATAGCAATTTGTGAGGAATTGCTTGAGTTTTCTTTATTGTTTGGTCTTTTTTTTTTTTCCTGAAGCATTTGCCATGGTACAAATGCCTTTACAATAATGATTTATACAAAAGTTTATTTCAATAATTCCCAATGTTATTTTTATAGTGAAAATTAAATAATTCGGGAGATGTTATGAAAATCTTCTCTTATCATAGTTACAACATTCCCAAGGAGTTAAAACATCATAACTTATTTGTTATATTGAAAAACAATATTCATTCTTTATTGAAAGCTTACAATTTTAACTTTTTAAATATTTCCTTATTTTATTTCTAGAGCTTAATATCCAGTACCTATTTGTGACCACGGCCAGAGACTTTTTAAACCATTTCCCACCAATTAAAATATTATTTTTATTTAAACGAAAAGAAAGTTCTGTCACCGAGATCCCACTAATTTTGGAGTTGTGATAACATGAGACAAAGACTACCTACTGCAAATGATAAGTATTTGCAAAACAAATTAACACAGCAAACCACACACGATCTCATTAGTAAAATAGTGTAAGTATTTAATACCACAAGTTCTTGGTCATTCCTAAATGTGTAATCATCTATAAAGCTCTGTGGTTTTCATTGTTGTTGGATGCTGAAGGCCCAAACAAAGCAGACCATTATTATGTTATCACACATCCTAGTCATAGTAGTGAAAGCAGTCAAGAGCACCACTTAGCTCTTTGAGATTGGACAGTTTCAGAAGGAGCAGTTATGTTTATGTCCTCCCTCCCAAAGGAAAAATCTAAAACTTATTCACTTCTAGCTACCTATTTTGTGCTAGTGTTTTATATGTATTATTGAAATGTTACCTCACAGCAATCCTACAAGGTAGTCATTACTATTCCTGATTTACGCATGAGTTAACTAAAGTTCACCAAGTGTGTAAAACTTGTCTTTGCTTATTTAGCTCTTAAGTAATAGAGCTAAGCTGCCATGTTCCACGTGTATTTTTATTTCTAGACTTAGTTACATTTTCAGATTCCCTTCAAGATTAATTTCTAAAAGAACTTCCAGTGTAGATTTGTGGAATTTTTCTTTGTTGGATATTTATGCTTTTATTCAGATAGGAATTTATTGAATAAACCTGAAACCAATTTCTATACTGGGTTCTAGAAAAAGAATAATAATGCATAGCTTCTGTATTTGCAGAGCCTGGAGTCTACCACAAGGAGAAGGGTAGTGTGCATGCTTGCATATGTGTGTGTGTAAAATGTTACAGGGCTGAGATAGAATTACTTGCAGGGAAGACTCTGGGAGAAGAGGGACTAAACATCAATTCTTACTGTGAGGTCAGACTTTAGCAAGGAGATGACTTTTGTGTGGAGTCTGAAAAATATGAGTTGGTAGATAAAATGAAAGAAGTGGCAAGATCAAAGACATGAGAGAATTTATGAAATGTGCATTAGGGAACTGCAGTAGTTTGGAAGCTTTTGTATATGGGCTAGGGGTGGTTTCAAAAAATAAGTATGGACTAGGCCATGAAAGGTTGTTTACACCATGTGTAGTAATTGGGCCTCCCATCGGTGGTCTTTGAAATGTAGCAAGCAAAGGAGTAACACAGTAAGATTTGTGTTTTACATGATCATTTTGTGGCAATGTGAAGAATTGACATGTATGGATTCTTGAAGGGAGAGGAGCACATTAGGAAATAAGGTCAGTGGTCCAGGAGCAAATGAAAACCATCAAAATTAAGCCACTACCAGTAGAGTTAAAATGAAGAAGACAGGAGACAGTGATGAGGTACAATTGTCAGCTCCTGATCACCAAGCAGATTTTAGGACTGAGAGAAAATGAAGTAGGAGGATGACTCCAGGCTTCTAGTTCAGGATGTATTTTAGCAGTATTTAGTAGCATTTTATGTGTATAGAGAATGTAGGGGAGAGGTCAAGTTTAAGGGAAAAGTTACACATTTAGGTAAGTTCATTTCAGGAATTCTATCAGATACCCCACTGGTGATGTCTAGTAGGCAGCAGGAATCTGAGTCTAAAGCTCAGAAGGAAGATCTAATACTCTAACTGCTTGCTCGGACTGTACTTGATCTGTTGAAAAACGTGGTTATGGTTTTTTTAATCTTAGCCTCATGAACTGCTTGTTTAAAAACAATCTTCTCAATTTTTCAGGAATTTGATAAGCTCACCTTCCTTTCAGTGGTGACAGGTTTCGTCTAGTTAATTTGTTGATAGTGTGTTCAGTAACCACACCTAAAATAGAATTTATCTCAGCTCTGCCATTAATTTTCACTGTGACCTTAGGCTGCTTATTTAACCTTCCTCTGTTTTAGTGTCCCAGCTGCAAAATGCAAATACTGTAATACAAGCTAACACACCAAGCTAAGAGAAGGAAAACTAATATAAACTTTACTAAAGTGCTTAGTAAATACAAAATCTTATATAAATGCTAATCCAAATATATCCCCCATTTTCTCACTGTTGCTGCTAATAGCTTAGAAAAGAAAGGTGATGGACACAAAATACTACTCCCCAATTGGTTGCAAAGCCAAAGAAAAAAATGGGATAAAATGCACACACACCTTCTGATGCATTACCTATATATTACCTGGTACTTTTGACTTGTGGCAAAATAACTCCTATGAATTTCTATGAGCTAACATGATTGAACTGTGGAATCATCAGCCTCTATCCTAAAGAAAGTCAGTACTGCCTTTGATACTCTGGCTCTTACTGCATATGAGAACCCAGCTCACCTCATCTCTAAATATGCTCAAAAAGGTAGTAATCAGGTTGTTTCTGGGAAGATAGGTAGTCAATCCATCTTGGAAATATTTTATGTACACACTCCTGAATAACTCTGTCCTCAAGGCCAAAACCTAATGAGATGATGAACTGTTTTAAAAAGTAACCCGTTTCTTGATATGCTTCTCCATTCTCCATTTCTCTTTAATACTCTTCTTTGCTGCCTCCTCCCCTACTTTCCTTGGTGGGGATTAGGGATGTGGAAGTGTAGAACAGCCGCAGACCCACCCTGCAGCATAAGTCACTTCTGGGAGAGGGTCTCAGTGCCAAATGAGCTGCTACTAGATAGAGCTGCCATAGACCATAGAGTGTTTCTAGAAGACCATCATGCCTTCCTGTTCCAGAAATCTTTGAAGCATTCAGCTGTTCCCCAAAGATGTTTGTAAGTCATTTATTTATTTTTTAAAATATTTATTAAATATTATGTAAATAACTTACAAAGAGGATTAGGAGTTTTTAAAAGAGTTCATAAAAGGGTGCCCATTATAATAAGAGTAATAAAATTTACTGAGAATTTTTACATGCCAGGAACTATCCTGTCATATACTGTTTAATGCTTGTATAAATTCAGTGGTATAGGACTACTATAACAAATTACCGCAAACTTGGTGACTTACAACAAGAGGTATGTATTCTCTCACAGTTCTGGAGCCACAAGTCAGAAATTCAAGTATTGGCGAGAATGGTTCCTTTCAAAGGCCCTGAGGAAGATTCAGCTCCACACCTTTCTATTTGCTTTTGGTGACTGGCTGACATTCCTTGGCTTGTCAGTGCATCATTCCAGTGTCTTCCTCCATTTTCACCTTCTCTTTTTTGTCTATGTCTCAATGTGTCTTCTCCCCACCCCACGCTGGTATCATAGAGAAACTCTCATTGGATTTAGGACCCACCCTAATCCAAAGAATTGCACTTCAATCCTTTCCTTATTTATTTCTGTAAACAATACCTCCAAATAATGTCACATTGTTTCTGGATAGATACAAATCTAATAACACATCAAATAACAATAGGGTGTAAGATCATTATAGCTAAGGAAATTGAAGATTATCAAGAAATAATTGTCTAGTGTCAGTTTTTGCTGCATAACAAAGTGTTAAATCTAAGTGGCTTAAAACAGCAAACAGATTATTTCTCACATATTTTGATCATCTGTCTAGGTTCTTTGTTATGCCCTTTACCATGCTTCCATACAAACCAATCTCACACTGAATTTGTTTTAATTTAAAAAAGGAAAAAAATAAACTGTTCAATATCCTATTATACCTAATTGTATCAAAAGGTTGAAAAGCATTTTTATCTCTTGTTCCCACCCAAAATCCTTCTTCAGAGGAATAGAGAAGAATATCATGATCTTTGACTCTCAGATCTGATGCTTCTTTGGAATGGACAATTTTCATAAAGATGACACAATAAGGAAGACAGGTCACCATAAACATTATTTCACATGCATCTTTTGCAGCCAAATATGCTCAAAAATACTACTTTTGCTCCAGATCTCTGCCAATATGCCAAGCTAAAATATTGTCTTTGTTATATTGGCCATTTTTAATGCTTTTGAGAAAATTTTTATTCAGGTTATATATCTGAATAAGTCTTCACAACTGAGATTCTATTCTATTCTGCAGAACACCAGATGGCCAAAACACAGAAATGACACCTGCAGAAGGAATTAAATAAAGCAAGGAATATTCACTAAGCTGTGCCTTCTTGTGGCTGCCAGCTGTGTGCATAGTAACATGAGAAACAAGTATAATCTACAATACTGGCTTCCTTAAAGAGACCATAGGAAGTTGTTAGCACAGTGCTCTGAGACTCATCAAATATTAAATCACAAAGAATATAGTGGAAAACTTTGTTTGGTCTTTACTTGCGGCACTGGCAGTGCAAGGGAATTAGACTAAGACTCTGCCATCTGTGGACTTGTTTGAAGTACAAATGCTGCCATTGACCTATAATGATTTAACATTCCCCTTGGGAATATGGAGAGTGCAGACACATATGGGGTATATTTGTACAGAAAAATAAAGGAACAAATAAAATATGGAGCTTGCTACTTAAGCACTTTTAAGGTCAAGTGCTATGACTCTAGATGGCCTTATTAAATGAACAGATTCAAGGGGATAATAAATGTTTCCTTGGCTCATGGCTCTAAGCTGTAGATCATCAGGCTTCATGTAGGTCTCTCATTGATATGATTATTTGTGGGTTATTTATTTTATATACTTCACATTCAACTCCACTGTCATATTTCTTGGAGATTTATGTGTGATGGTTTGTCATCATCTGTCATCATGTGAACTTACTAACAGAGCCAACTAGCATCTGAATTGCTTTTCACCTAATTTCACACACCTCACAGGACAAAGTATACAACCATAGCCTCGTTTTTATGAAGTCCTAAAGGAGCAAACCTCAACTACTTAAAACCTTCACAAAAATAGAGTTAAATGCATTTAGTTATGGGAACCTCTTTTTTCTTCTTAATTAGGCTAAGGTTATGCTGTAAAATTCTCCAAATATATTAAAAGCCCTTGAGCTCTATTCTCTCATTTGGTTCACTTCATGGTAAGAGAAGTTTATCTCAATAAAGCTGCTTAGAAAACAATTCCATCCAATTTTGACTATAGCACCATCAGTTCTCCATTTAGAGCTCCCTAACCTCTCTTTTCCTCTTCCTTTCAAGGCTCTTTTCTATTCCCTGACAACCCATTCAAAACTATCTTGGTAGCCCCAACTTTTACAATCATGTAGATGTTAAAACAAAAAATTTCAGTATTTCAATGAAGGCTTTTCTTCTCTGAATAGTCTAGCTCAGTTTCTCATTGTTTAACAAACACATTTGCACGACATCATTTTTTCTTCTATCCTGCCCAAGTAATTAATATATGTGTGCTTTAAGAAGGGTCTTTTGTAAGCCCAATAAATAGAATTTGGGGCTGGAATGCTAATGAAGGACAGAAGAACTGAGGACCCTCATTCTACAGGAAAGACCTTGCATTCACATATATCCTAGACAGGCACCTATTCTGTTTCCCCCTCCTCCTCCTCTTCCTTTTCTTATAATTACTTTACTACTATGCCTACTGGCACTCAAGTGTGTTTCTCTCAGTTGAACACATTCAGTTCTATCTTCTCTATGAAAGAAAGTAGAACGCAGTTAAAGACTGACTGACATTCAAACACATGAAACTCCTTTACCAAGTTTTCACTCTATTATTTTTATAAATGGACTCTTGATAGGCACCTTCTCAATGGCAAGTTTCACTATGAAAAAATAAGTACCAACAGTGGTGCCTAGACCACCATTCCATCATTCCTCTGTATTTACCAAATGTTACATATTGACAGCTTTCAAGTTTCTTAAACCTCCATTTGTCATCTCTCTTCTCAGTTTCTTGACCCAGAAAGACTTTTAGCTAGAGAGGCTCACAAGGAATCCCTCTTTCAGAGTCATTTAATGCTTAAGGCATGAGTAGAAAGAAATGATCTCTTCTAAATAGGTGTTAATGATCCATTGGCTCTTTTTATTTAGTATAGGTATTTTACAAGTTCTGTATTTAAAAAATAAGAACATAGAAAACCATGTCTATATAGAAAAATAGGAAAATGCAAAGCAGCAAAAAATAAAAGTAAATAAAAATTACTGCCATTCTTACCATTCATAAAAAGTAACCATTATCTGGGGCACCTGGGTGGTTCAGTCAGTTAAGTGGCTGATTCTTGATTTTGTCTCAGGTCGTGATCTGAAATAGAGATCATGAGATGGTGAGATAGAACACCACATTGGGCTCCGTGCCCAGTACATGAAGCCTGCTTCAGATCCTTCTGTCTTCTTCTTTCTGGCCCTCTCCCACTTGTGCTCTCTCTCAAAAACAAATAAACGTTAAATTTTTTTTTAAAGAACCATTATATTTTTGTGTGTAGATACCACACACATACATGTGTGTATGTATGTACATATATACACCTTACTTTGCATCTTAATTGTTCCACTTCATATTACTTCTTACATTCCCATCTAGTAAATTTTCCTTTAGTAACTATCATGTGTTAGGTTCCATATTGTGCTCTTGAAATAAGTAAGAATGATATGGTTGGCCTTGATAGCTTTTTCTTGTGGATGACAGAGCCAAACAATATTAAAACAGAAAAACTAACAATGCATTATTGAAAGTGTTATTAAAAATCATCAAAAGGCTGAGGTGCAGAATAAGACATAGGGGTACTACCCTTTTTAGTTTGGTAATCCTCATGAAAGAGCATTTAAACTGAAATTCAAGAATGGGAAGCAACTAATCTTGGAAAGACTGATATATATGTAGCATTTCCAGATAGAGGGACTATCAATTTCAAAGCTCATGTAATGGTCAGTGTGATGTGTCAATGTGGCCAGGTATTCAATCAAACATAGTCAGCATTCATTTTCATTTACTTTAAGTAAAGGATATTATCCTTTATAATCCTGGCAACCCTGATTCGATTATTGTAAAGTTCTTAAGAGCAGAAGTTTTCTGGAAGAAGAAATGATACCTATGAACTGCAGATTTAGCTGCATGAGAATGCCTGCCTTTGTGACTACTTGCTTCACAGATTTCATACTCATTGGGACAGCCCCACAATCATGTAAGTCAATTCCTTGTAATAAATCTCTTAATATATCTCCTCCTAGTTCTGTTTTAGTTAGGTTTAATGCGGGCTGATGGAGACTGCAAGAGAAAATAATAATAATAAACACAATAAGCAGAGAATTATTTCCTGATCATTCATGTATACCAGGCACTGTTCTGAGCACTATCCATCTACATTATTTTCACTTTGTAAATGAGGAAACTAAGACACATACAAGTAATGCCCAAGGTCACACAGCTAATAATTGTTGGAGTTATGGCCAAATCTAGGCATTCCAGGTATGGTTGCAGGACTGTGAAGGTATGGCTGGATTCCAGTGAGCAAGAGGAAGAGTGGCACAAGATGAATTAAAAGATAATCAGAAGGCAAATCATGTTAGATCTAGTCTGATGCAGAATAATAGTTGAATACTATTAGATGAGTAAATAAAAGTACTGCCTTACTTTCATCAGTGAGAGACACTATCTGATTTAACATTAAGGATGTTACACTACTTGCCAAAGAAGAGAATAAAGTAGGAAGGGACAAGTATATAAAGAGGGAGACAAGTTAGAAGGCTGTTGTACCAGTCTCGGAGAGAGATCATGGCTGCTAAGTTGGCAAGAGTGGATGTGCAGAGAAGGAGATCAATTTATCTCTGAGGTAAAATTGACAGGACTTAGATATCATGGGCAAGGAAAAGATAGCCTTGAAGATGGTCTGTAAATATCTTGCTTGAAGGAGTGGAAAGATACTGGTACTGTTTACTGAGATGGGAAATATGTTCAGTTTTTGACATATTAAATTTAAGATGTCTCTGGGATATCCAAGTTGAGATATCCAAATCCAAGCTTAGAGATTTACAGGCTCATACTTGGAATTTTGAATTCATGACCATATAGGTGTCATCTAAATCCGTGTAAGTAAATGAGATCACTGAAAAAGCAAGCTCCGAAAAAGGAAGAAAATGAAACACTGTCAGAACCAAAAGGTGCTCTAAGTCTTAGAGATCAAACAGAGCATGAAGATTTTTAAAAATATACTTAGAAGGAGTTGCTAGTGATGGAAAGGAAAACAGAAGATTGAAATATCATTTGGACAAAATTAGAGTACTTCAAGGAAGAATGCCAGTTGTGTCAAATGTTGTTGAAAATTTAAACACAATGAAGATAGTAAATATCCTCATGAGAGGTATAACACAGCTGCCAAGAGAACATTGATGACCTTCACAGGAGTAAAACTGTGGGTACTTAAGAGCAGAACCCAAATTGTAATGAGCAAATACATGAGTAAGACTTTAGAAGGTGAGCACAGAATATAAGCCATGATTTTGTGAAATGGTTGCAAAGAAAGCAGAGTCATATGCAGTGGGGGGTTTGGGGAATGTGAAAGGAAGATTTTTTTTTTTTTATGTATATATAATGAGAGATACAACATGACCTGAAATGGGAACGGTTGATGATTCAGTAGCAAGGGGATATAAGCAAAAAAAAAGATTGATCCTTCAGAAAAAGTTGGAGAAATTGAACTTTGACAGAAAGAGAGGACACATCCCCCACTCTAATAGGAAGAAGTAAAAAGTATGGATGGAAATGTAGGTTGTTTGTTGGGGGAAGAAAATGAGAAATTTTACATCTCATGACCCTTGTTAAGGATAAATCAAACTTATCATCTCAAAGTATGCTGAGTAAGGACCAAGACACATTTGAGGCAAAAGAACACAAGGAAATGTTGCATCTGAGATTGAGATTTCTCTAGTAAGAGAAATATGTTAATGTGAGTGTCCCTCTAGATTTTGTGGTCTGCAATTTCCAGCTGTTAGAGAGCTGCAGAAATAGATGAAGAAGTCTTCAAATCCTCCCAAACCACCACAAAAAATAGGCAAAGCAACTAGAAGGGAAAAGCCAAAACACAGTAACAAAACACAGAAAACATCGACAGTAAAACTAGTTAATTTTTTTTTCCCTTGGGAGGGACCAAGATGGCGGAACAGCATGGAAGTTTTTTTTTTTTTTTTTTTTACTTCTCATCGCTGAAATGCAGCTAGATCAACACTAAGCCATCCTGCACACCTAGAAAATGGACTTGAGGATTAACACAAAAATCTGCACAACCTGAACCACAGAACTCAGCAGGTATGCGGCACAGAAAGATCAACTGGGGTAGAAAGAAGCAGCAGAGGGCAAGAAGCGGTTTTTGCTTGTGGAGAGAGTACGGGAAAAGCACGCCCCCCTACCAAAAAGCAACTGGAGAGAAAGTGGAAAAGTGGAAACAGCTGCAGGGACTGAACTAAAAAGGGAGAAAAGAGAAGGGAGAGGGTTTAAATTGCATTAAGACTCTATACACGGGAAGGGAAGAGTCTGAAACTCCGCAGCTTGATACCTGATGGTGCTCTGGTGGGAGGGGCGAATCCTCAGGAGCAGACAGCGAAGTCCAAGGGCCTCGCGGGGAGAGGCGGTTCCCCTACGGGGAGGATACTTGGTAGAGGCTGTGTAGCTACCCCACAGGCAGATTCCAGCAGACCCTGGAGAACAACCACATTTGCTGTTGTTGGAACAAAGGCATAAGGGGGAAGCCTGGTGCCAGATATTTGCTGTTTTTCCATAAACCCTGAAACGCTGCTGCTACAAGATCGCGTGAACTTTTTCTGGGGCGAGCTGGCATCCAGCTGCAGTCTCTGGGCATCGGCAGCATGGCAGCCTCATGAACAGTCCTGGGTGCGTCTGGCACCTGGCCATGGCTCAGAGAAACCCTCCCTCAGAAGGTCTGAGCAGGTCAAAGCTGCAGTCCCTCAGAAGTGAGGGGTTGGCAGACACAGCCCCATTTGAGATAAAACTCAAGAGGGAGGTATCACCTGGCAGCCTGACAGCTTGGTCATAGACAGTGTAGAAGCAGGGAGTGGACGGAAGTTGGAGACAAAGGACAAAGGTGTGGACAAAGGAGGGGTGCTTGATTGCCAGTTGCGAGAGCACAGAATTCTAATACTAGAAACTGGGCAATTGGCTGATGCCATTTTCACCCCTCCTGGGCATGCGCATACACGGCTACACGTGCCACCGCAATCCACCCCAGTAGGCTAAGCAGCACCCTCTAATGGAAAACAGAGCCTTTAAACTAAACCCTGCCCAACAGGGACAACAGCACTCTTGACAAACACAAGTCTCTGCACCTGTTTAGTTTATGGACTATAAAAAAACTGTTTCATAGCTTGACTTCTACAGGAAACCAGATGGAATTTCAGTCGTACTTCATTCTGTTCGCTGTTCCTTTTATTAAATTATTTTTCCTTTCTCTTTTTTTATTCTTGAATACAGAAAGAGAAAAAAATCTATTTTTATTTTCTATTTTCATTAAAAAGATTTTTCGTTAATTTTTCTACTATATTTTTTACTTTTTGTACATTTTTAAAATATTTTACTTTCATCATTTCATTTCATTTTATTTTACTGTATTCATTTTTCTAAATTTTCAAATGTTTTCCTTTTTTTCCTCTTTTTTCTTTTTTTTTTTATTTTTTTATCTTTCTCTTTTTTTCTCTAATCTATCAAGGTTCTTTCAACAACCAGACAAAACACACCTAGCATATAACATCCTTTATTTGATTTCTTTGTGTTGTTTTCATTTTTTAACTTTCTCTTTTTACCTTATTAATTCCTTTTCTTCCTTCAAAATGGCAAAACTAAGGAATCCACCCCAAAATAAATAACAGGAAGAAATGACAGCCAGGGACTTAATCAACACAGATACAAGCAAGATGTCAGAACCAGAATTTAGAATCACAATAATAAGAATATTAGCTGGGGTCGAAAATAGATTAGAATCCCTTTCTGCGGAGATAAAAGAAGCAAAATCTACTCAGGATGAAATAAAAATTGTTATAACTGAGCTGCAATCTCCAGTGGATGCCACAGAGGCAAAGATGGGTGAGGAAGAACAGCAAATCAGTGATATAGAGGACAAACTTATGGAAAATAATGAAGCAGAAACAAAGAGGGAAACTAAGGCAAAGGAGCACAAAATAAAAGTTAGAGAACCCAGTGACTCATTAAAAAGGAATAACATCAGAATCATAGGGGTCCTAGAAGATGAAGAAAGAGAAAAAGGGGTGAAAATTTATGTGAGCAAATCCTAGAGGAAAACTTTCCTAACCTGGGGAAAGACACAGATATCGAAATCTAGGAAGCACAGAGGATTCCCATTAGATTCAACAAAAACCGACCTTCAACAAGGCATAGCATAGTCAAATTCACAAAATACTCAGGCAAGGAAAGAATCATGAAAGCAGCAAGGGAAAAAAAAAAGTCCTTAACCTATAAGGGAAGACAGATCAGGTTTGCAGCAGACCTATCCACAGAAACTTGGCAGGTCAGAAAGGAGTGACAGGTTCAATGTACTGAACTGGAAAAATATGTATCCAAGAATTCTTTATCCAGCAAGGATTCCACTCAAAATAGAAGGAAAGATAAAGAGTTTCCCAAACAAAATTAAAGGAGTTCATGACCACTAAACCATCCAGGGAAGAAATTTTAAGGGGTAATTTCTGAGGGGAGAAAAGACAGAAAAGAATAAAAAAAAGGAACAGAAATAGAAAGGACCAGAGAACACTACTAGAAACTCCAACTCTACAGGTGACATGATGGCAATAAATTCATATATTTCAGTACTCACTCTAAATGTCAATGGTCTAAACATTCCAATAAAAAGACATAGGGTAACAGAATGGATAAGAAAACAAGATCCATCTATATTCTGTTTACAAGAGACCCGTTTTAGGCCTAAAGACACCTTCAGGTTGAAAATAAAGGGATGGAGAACCATCTATCATGCTAACGGTCACCAAAAGAAAGCCAGAGTAACCATACTTCTATCAGACAACCTAGATTTTAAAGTAAAGATGGGAAGAGATGAAGAAGGGCATTATATCACAATTGAGGGGTCTATCCACCAAGAAGACCTGAGAATTGTGAACATTTATGCTTCAAATGTGAGAGCACCCAAATATATAAAGCAATTCATCACAAATGTAAACAAACTCATTGGTAATACCATAATAATAGGGGACTTCAACACCCCACTTACAGCAACAGACAGATCATCTAAACAGAAAATCACCAAGGAAACAATGGCTATGAATGACACACTGGGCCAGATGGACTTAACAGATATATTCAGAACATTTCATCCTAAAGCAGCAGAATACACATACTTCTGAAGTGCACATGAAACAGTCTCCAGAATAGATCACATACTGGGACACAAATCAGCCCTCAACAAGTACAAAAAGATCGAGATCATACTGTGTATATTTTCAGACCACAACAAGATGAAACTCAAAATCAACTATAAGAAAAAATTTGGAAATATAAATACTTGGAGACTAAAGAACACCCTACTAAATAATGAATGGGCTAACCAATAAGTTAAAGATCAAATTAAAAAGTACGTGGAAGCCAATGAAAATCATAACACCACAGCTCAAAACCTCTAGGACACAGCCAAGATAGTCATAAGAGGGAAGTATATAGCAATCCAGGCCTTCCAAAAGAAGAAAGAAAGGTCTCATACACAATATAACCTTACACCTCAAAGAGCTGGAAAAGAACAGCAAATAAAACCCAAAACCAGCAGAAGACAGGAAGTAATAAAGATTAGAGCAGAAATCAATGCTATCGAAACCAAAAAAACAGTAGAACAGATCAATGAAATCACAAGCTGTTTCTTTGAAACAATTAACAAAATTGGTAAACCCCTAGCTAGTTTGATCAAAAAGAAAAAGGAAAGCACCCAAGTAAGTAAAATCAAGGATGAAAGAGGAGAGATCACAACCAACATGGGAGAAATGCAAACAATAATAAGAGAATATTAGGAGCAATTATACGCCAATAAAATGGGCAATCTGGAAGAAATGGACAAATTTCCTAGAAACATATAAACTACTAAAACTGAAACAGGAAGATATAGAAAATTTGAACAGACCCATAACCAGTAAAGAAATTGAAAGAGTAATAAAAAATCTCCCCCCAAAAAAGAGTCCAGGGCTGAATGGTTTTCCAGGAGAATCCTACCAAACATTTAAAGAAGAGTTAATACATATTTTCTTGAAGCTATTCCAAAATATACAAATGGAAGGAAAACTTCCAAACTCTTTCTATAAAGCCAACATTACCTTGTTTCCAAACAGAAAAAGACCCCAATAAAAAGGAGAACTATAAACCTATTTCCCTGATGAACATGGATGCAAAAACCCTCAACAAGATATTAGCCGACCAGCTCCAACAATACATTAAAAAAATTATTCACCACGACCAAGTGGTTTTTATACCTGGGATGCAGGGCTGGTTCAATATCCGCAAAACAATCAATGTGATTGATCACATCAATAAAAGAAATGACAACAACCACATGATCCTCTCAATAGATGCAGAGAAAGCATTTGACAACTATAGCATCCATTCTTGGTAAAAACCCTCAGGAAAGTGGAGATAGAAGTATCATACCTCAAGATCGTAAGTCATATATGAAAGACCCACTGCTAATATCACCCTCAATGGGAAAAAAACTGAGAGGAGGAACAAGACAGGGATGTCCACTCTCACCACTGTTATTCAACATAGTATTGGAAGTCTTAGCCTCACCAATCAGACAACACAGAGAAATAAAGGCATCCAAATCATCCAGGAGGAGTCAAACTTTCACTCTTCGCAGATGACATGATTCTCTATCATGGGAAAGCCCCCCCCCAAAAAAAAATGCTAGAACTGTTCCATGAATTCAGCAAAGTGGCAGGATATAAAATCAATGCACAGAAATCGGAAGTGGCAGCATATAAAATCAATGCACATTCCTATACACTAATAATGAAGCAACAGAAAGAGAAATCAAGGAATCGATCCCATTTACAATTGTACCAAAACCATAAAATACCTAGGAATAAATCTAACCAAAGAGGTGAAAAATCTATACACTGATAACTATAGAAAGCTTATGAAAGAAACTAAGAAGACACAAAAAAATGGAAAAAGATTTCATGCTCCTGGATTGGAAGAACAAATTGTTAACATGTCAATACTACCCAAAGCAATCTACATATTCAATGCAATACTTAACAAAACAACACCAGCATTTTTCTCAGAGCTAGAACAAACAATCCTAAAATTTGTATGGAACCAGAAAAGACCCAGAACAATCGAAGCAATCTTGAAAAAGAAAACCAAAGCTAGAGGCATCACAATCCTGGACTTCAAGCTGTATTACAAAGCTGTAATCATCAAGACAGTATGGTACTGGCATAAAAACAGACACTCAAATCAATGGAACAAAATAGAGAACCCAGAAATGGACCCACAAACGTATGGCCAAACTAATCTTTGACAAAGCAGGAAAGAATATCCAATGGAATAAAGACGGTCTCTTCAGCAAATGGTGCTGGGAAAACTGGACAGTGACATGCAGAAAAATGAACCTGGACCACTTTCTTATACCATACACAAAAATAAACTCAAAATGGGGGCATCTGGATGGTCATTCTGTTAAGTATCTGACCTCGGCTCAGGTCATGATCTCACAGTTTGTGAGTTTGAGTCCCATGTCAGGTTCTGTGCTGACATCTCAGAGCCTGGAGCCTGCTTCAATTTCTGTGTCTCACTCTCTCTCTGCCCCTCCCCCACTTGTTCTCTCTCTCTCTCTCTCTCTCTCTCTCTTTCTCTCTCAAAAATAAGTGTAAAAAAATTTTTTTAAATAATAAATAAACAAGCAAACAAACTCAAAATGGATGAAAGACCTAAATGTAAGACAGGAAGCCATCCAAATCCTCGAGGAGAAAGCAGGCAAAAACCTCTTTGACCTTGGCCACAGCAACTTCTTACTCAATACATCTCCGGAGGCAAGGGAAACAAAAGCAAAAATGAACTATTGGGACCTCATCAAAATAGGAAGCTTCTAAACAGTGAAGGAAACAATCAGCAAAACTAAAAGGCAACTGACAATGGGAGATGATATTTGCAAATGACATATCAGATAAAGGGTTAGTATCCAAAATCTAAAGAACTCAACACCCAAAAAACCAATAATCCAGTGAAGAAATGGGCAAAAGACATGAATAGACATTTCTCTGAAGAAGACATCCAGATGGCCAACTGACACATGAAAAATGCTCAACTTCACTCATCATCAATGAAATACACATCAAAACCACTATGAGATACCACCTTACGCCTGTGACAGTGGCTAACGTCAACAACTCAGGCAACAACAGATGTTGGCAAGGATGCGGAGAAAGATCTCTTTTGCATTGCTGGTGGGAATGCAAACTGGTGCAGCCACTCTGGAAAACAGTATGGAGGGTCCTCAAAAACTAAAAATAAAACTACCCTATGACCCAGCAATTGCACTACTAAGTATTTATCCAAGGGATATAGGTGTGCCGTTTTGAAGGGGCACATGCACCCAAATGTTTATAGCAATGCTATCGACAATGGCCAAAGTATGGGAAGAGCCCAAATGTCCACTGATGGATGAATGGATAAAGGAGAGGTGGTATATCTATACAATGGAGTATAATTCGGCAATCAAAAAGAATGAAATCTTGCCATTTGCAACTACATGGATGGAGCTGGAGGGTATTATGCTAAGTGAAATTAGTCAGTCAGAGAAAGACAAAAATCATATGACTTCACTCATATGAGGACTTTAAGATACAAAACAGATGAACATAAGGGAAGCGAAGTAAAAATAGTAAAAAAAAAACATGAAGGGGGACAAAACATAAGAGATTCTCAAATATGGAGGAAAAACAGAGGTGGAGAGGTTGTGGGGGGAGGTATGGGCTAAATGGGTAAGGGGCATTAAGGAATCTACTCCTGAAATCCTTGTTGTACCATATGCTAACTAAGTTGGATATAAATTAAACAATAATAAATTTAAAAATTTTATTCCTTAAACCTCCAAAACTGAGTGGACACAAAGCACCAATAGCAATGTGACTTTGTGGCAAGAACACTTGTGTCAGAAAAGGTAGGACAGAGGTGAAGCCAGGAGAGGCATGGCAAAGTCATGAGAGGCCAAGCTTACAGTAGGAACAAGGATATTGTGAGCTATTTGAGAAGCATCAAGCATGCAAGAGAATAGAAGACATAGAAGAAGAGAGAGAGTGAGCAAGAGCTTGTGTGGGAGCTGTGGGGAAGAGGGGGGAGAGAAAGACAGAGAGAGGCTGGCTAGCTTTGCAGGCACATGAATATATCACATAAACATTTTTCATGTCTATGTATTCAGACCCACATTTCAATGATTGCTTAGAATTCAATTTGGGATGTATGGTGAATTCTTTACTCCTCTATCACTGTATAAATGGTTCTTATGATGGGGGGGGAGTCACAAAAGCAACAAAGTAGCTACATGAAACTATCACTTGCAGTCTTCTTGACAAATTCACTTGTTTTCTGAGAATAAGTTCTTTTTTTTTTTTAAGATTTATTTACTTTTGAGACAGAGAGAGACAGAACGCGAGCAGGGAAGGGGCAGAGAGACAGGGTGACAGAATCTGAAGCAGGCTCCAGGCTCTGAGCTGTCAGCACAGAGCCCAATGTGGGGTTCAAACTCACGAACTGTGAGATCCTGACCTGAGCTGAAGGCAGACGCTTAACGCTTAACCGCCTGAGCCACCCAGGCGCCCCTGAGAATAAATTCTTAAAGTGCAATTCCTGTTTTAAGTATCTGTATACTTATGTATGGGTTTTGATATTTATTTCTAAATTGGTTCTACAAACAAACACCCCCACTATCAGAGCCTTAAAATAGCAAATACTAAATACACTAATCTTGTGTTTCTCGTTTTTTTATTATTTAATTTATATTATTTTTCAATTTTAATAGTTACTTGCTCCAAAAATTGAGTTCATCTTTAAGGGGTTCAAAGACACTGTCTGACACAGGTGGCCTATATGCTTGTGTCCTCTGCAATTGTAATTTTTATCTAATTTTTGATATTGAACCTGTTAATATCGAACAGGTATGCCTTATATTTTAATTAGTTTGAAATTAAATGGAAAGTCTACAGGTATTAAAAAACTATTTGGCATAATACTGAAATTTGAAAGACAGTGATTTATCTGTTTAAGTTTTCTTTTTCTCTAAAATTGTTTTTCTGTTTATTCATAGACTCTAGTGTTGTGTTTTCTGCTTCATTAATTTCTGTTTTTCTCTGTTTTACTCCCCTATTCCTATTTTATTAGGCCTTTTTGTTTTAACATAATGAGTTTTCACAATCATTCTTTCTAAGTTGTTTATAATTGGAGCTATGCTTCTGTCTTTAACAAATTAATTTTAAAAAGGAAGCATTGCTTTGTTATTCCTTTACTAGTAATTTCTAGTTTTACATCTTTTCAATCAAGGACTTTCATTTTGTGGCTATTTTTATGATTCATGTGGTATAATACATAATCAATATTTGTAAATATGCTATAAACATTAAGTCTATTTTGAGGATAAGTACTTAAAGTTGAACTAAGAAATACATATAATTACATTATTTAATTCCTTTATTTCTATATTTTATTTCAGACCATTTAATAAAAACAGAAATAAAGATAGAAGAAGGAAAATATAGTAAGAATTAACATGTGGTTAAACTGGGTGAAAGATTTCTAGGAATTCTCTGTGCCATGCGTGCAACTTTTGTATCCATTTGAAATTAGGAAAAAAAATTTAATAAGTTCAAAAAAGTATTCTACTGTATTGATGTAAGTTCAAAAGTAAATACACCTTTGAGTCAAGAGATGATTTCAGACACATATTATCCCTTTTCTTAACAACCAAGCACACATTAAGATGTTTTTACCAAGAGAAACGGAGAGTCTACAGGTATTAAAAAAAAACTATTTGGCATAATACTGAAATTGAGCCAACTATGGTTAAAAAAGCATCACAGAGTTTTCAGAAAAGACATGAAATTTTAGAAAAGAAATAGACTTCATCTTGATGAAACAAAAAGCCAAAGATCACTGATAAATTTACTGTGAAAAATGCTCCATGCCACCATTGGTCATTCTGAGGCTTCATGCACACTAACTCATAACCAGACTATTTTGACATCTATCATATTAAGCTCAGTGCAGTTCAAAGGGCCAATGATAAAAAAGATTGTCGATTATTGTTACAGGATAATTTTCTAGGTAATTTTTTCTTTCTCCAGTTTGAGCTTTGGTCAACACATTTTTCAAGAGCCTCAACTAGTCTAATCCCTGGGGGAAAATACTCCATCAGGAATATGTTTTGTCACTAATTTTTAAAATACTAGTGGTTTTATATATCTAATAATTATATACAAATGTATACATTCTTTTTGCTAATTTTTACCTATCAATTTTGATACTCCTATAATATGGAGTTTTCAGAAATAGCAATTTATTACATTAGCCAAAGGATATGGCTTATGGCTTCCTGATGTATGACTATCATCTAAGAAACAAGTAGGTATTCATCATACATCAACTGAATGTAGCAAATATGAATTTCAGGCCAAAAAAAATATGCAAGTGTGTGAGAAATGTAACATACTTTAATCTTTCAAGCCCCATTTCCACTAAATATCAAACTTTCTATTAGTAAAAATACAATTGCCTCTTTTTTCACTAGTGTGGTAGCAAATTTTTAACAACTATCTCTGGGAGAGTGGAAAGCAAGCCCTGATTCATAGCATCCCCCACTTTTAATGGCATAAATACCCTGGCCAGTTACAACTGGCTAATTTGACATTCACTTAACAAAAAGATGTGAAGAGTTGCTAACAATACACACCAAATTATCTCCCAAACACACTACTGCTTCCTTTCTAAGAGTTGTATCAGTGTATCAGTTAGCAAAGCTTTTGGGCAAGAGTCCAGCTATTCATGCCTATACATACCGTGATAGATATCGTCCTGTTAATACACAAAGAACACTATTCTGTTTTCCTTTGTACTCTAACTCAAGAACTCTCTGAGTCTGTTTTTTAGCTAGCAGGAGTCCATTTGGACCCATGGGAATTTGCATTCACTCCCATAACTCAAGGAATAAAGGAGGCTCTAGGCACCTGTTGCAGACCCATTCACCTAGAAAAATCTTGCATCCATTTCTATTGTGCTGCCCCTGGGATGCATTGTCCTGCAAGGAAAGCTGAGGTTCAGCCATGAACCTCATGTGGGAGGTGAGAGAGATGGGTCTTTGGACCTGACTCCACCAATTTACCTGAGGTTTCTGTCACCCCTTCACCCAAACAGGGTGTCACTCAGCATAGATGTATTGAGGGCAAGAGAGAGGGTTCTCTCAGGGATGCTCATGAACATCTAACAATGGTTTTTCTCCCAATTACTGTCTCATCAGAATAGGAATCCATACTCTATATAGGAATCATAGTAATTATTTACAAATCATGCATTCTCCAAAATTTTTTGGAGAAACAACTCAGGCTTAGATTTTTAATACTCCCAGGCTCTAATGCAAGAAATTATTTTTCTATGTTTTTAACACCTTTTTCATGAGGAAAGATATTCTATTGAAAAATAGAATAAGGAGCAAAAAATGAGCAGAGATTTTAAGAGAAATCTTCAGTTAATATAAAAATATTATCTTACTACATGTGCTTTTGTTCTCGAGAGAAATTGAATTTTGTTTATCAAAAACTTTACTCATATACCTATGTTTTTCCCCAGCAACTTAATTTCTCAATTTTTACCATAAAAAATAATTTAAAATGTTCACAATTTAACTGTAATAATGCTCATTACAGTGTCATTAATCATTGTAAAAAAATAGCAAGCACCATAATGAAAATTTAGTCACAAATTATATGTTAAATGAAATATCATACAACTATTAAATGAGATTATGGAAAGATATACTTCACAAGAAAAGATGTGTGTAATTCATGGTTAAGTGGAAAAATCAAAATATGTTTCTGAAAAAAAAGATCTCTCATACATGCTTATGTATGTTGTAATATCTAAGGGATGGTATACTCTGATTTTTATTTTCACTTTATTATCAGCTTTCTAATTGTTTTGTTAGCAGTAATATTTGATAAGTAGTAAAATATCCTTTTACCAAATACCCCTTGGACACTTCAGATAAGATATATTTTGAGAATGATGTATATATATTTTTTTTAATTTAGGGATGAGATTATCTGATTTTTTCATTATATTTATTCTACAGCTTTGAGATTTATGTACAGTTTCACATATATTTCTTTTAAAAAAATTGTCTTTATTTATTTTGAGAGAGAGAGAGAGAGAGAGCGCACACACGCCTGTGTGAGCCAAAGAGGGGCAAAGAATCTCAAGCAGGCTCTGCACTGTCAGCTCAGAGCCTGATGCAGGGACTGCATCACATCAACTGTGAGATCATGACCTGAGCTGATATCAAGAGTTGGGCGCTTAACCAACTGAGTCACCCAGATGCCCCGCGTGTATGTCTTAACCCTCACACCTATCCCTGCATGACATAGAATATGTTGTTTTCTCTGTTTCAAATATAAAAAAACTGGGCCTATATGATGTGTAGTAATTTACACTGTCATTTAGCATATAGGTTATGAATTGTGTGCCTCCAAATTCAGCACTCTTTCTAATATATCATGATGTTTTATGGAAAATTTGTTCATATAGTATTTGAAGGAGAAGATAGCATGAAATAAATGTCTTTATTATTTATAGGTGCTGGAAAAATTGCACAAAAACATTTTGATCAAAGGAATTACAATTACACCCTGAAATAGATGTCCATGCCTATTAGTTTAAAAAAATTATTCCTAATAGAAATATGAATATTCTAAAAACTAAAAAAAAGGAAAAAAAGGAAAAAATAAGACTGTTTCAGCCTTGGGCTAAGGCAGTTGTGTGTATTCCCTTATTTAATTATCAGATTAACTTTTTGAGTATGTACTCTCAAGTCTGTATCACGTATACCTTTTCCTACGATAAAATTTAATTTAAAAGTAATCCAATCTACTCCATGTTGTGCAAATAGCCAATGACAGAAACCAGTCAATGCTTTTCATCATGACCATATGTTCATATGAGCAAGTATCAATTGGTGTGAATCACCATAACCATCAACAGAAATCTGCAAGCAACAAGGATTGAATTGTTAACCCAAAGACTACCAGAACATTTACAAGAGATGAGATGTCAATAATTTTTCAATCACTCAGATTGAAACAGAAAACACAAAGAGGAAATTTGCTGAGAATACAAAACTTTGGCACACATAATGACCTCACTGGTCTATTTGTTTTATAATAGTCTTCATGATAATCAAAAACCGTTCTGTTTATGACAAACAACACAATAAAGAATAAGGAAATGGAGCAATTACATGGATAGACAAAGTCAGCACATCTCTTTTGACTGAATTACATGGCAGTTTTATGTAAAGCTGCTTTCAGGCACCTAAATTACTTATGGAAGTGTGGGTTTTCCCCATTCTGCCTCATTACACGTTGAATGTCTACACACAACGTATTGCCCTAAAGACAGTCACAATTATATCCTTTATATGTATGAGTGTATGATAGCCCTGAGTTCTAACTGTTCTAAAGATATCGATATATCTAACCAAAAACAAGGGTTCTAATCCACAATTTATAATGTTTATGGATTTTAAAAGATCTACTCATTTACTTCTCATTCATATGAAATATTATCTACATATGAGTTCAGGAGACTTAGAAAAAGCAAAATAGCAAGACTCATCAAACGTATTATAAGAATAGAATTGATTTACCACTGATCTCATTTTATGCTTTCAGCAAAACTGAATAGAATTCTCTGCTGTATGCCACGTATTGAGTCCAACAGAACAGATTAGCCCTGCCTTCATGAGTCTTTTGTTCTAGTGATAGTCTAATGAATGTCATAATTGATTTCCCCTACACTAAAAAGGAATTTCCCCATCCTAACATGTGTAAGATTTTCAAGATGGTCCTCAATGCTGCTGGTGTGACTGACTACTGTGGTTTGACAGAAAATCACCTCAAAGTTTGGCTTTGTGTTTTTACTCATCCTCTAAGCTGGAGTCTGTTGACAAACACAGCTTTCAAAATGTGTCACACCTGTGGCTCTCACTTGAAAGGAAACATATGAAAGCCTGGAGACTTTGTTCCTGGGGAAATCTCACAGAGAAAAACTGATCAAATCAAGGACATGCCCATAGCAGAGGACAAGATCAAGCTGCCGGGTCTAGCTCATCTAATGCATTTTCATATCTCCAGAGACTGTTGATCAGAGCCCTGTTTCTAAAAATGTCCATGCTTCTGGGAATACTATTATTAAATCATTTTTCACTTTTCACATTTTCTTTTCTTCCATCAGTCTGAATATCTATTCTAAAGCCACAGGACTGCATTTGTCAAAGAGATAAGCAACACTGTTATTCAGAAGGAGAATGTGAGATGTCTTTTAAAAACAAAATAAAAAATTTATAAAATCTACAGTCTTCCTTCACTAAAAGAAAAATCAATTCAGAACATTTATGACCTGATCATTAGATCATATTTATGCATCCCCATGGTAGAAAGGGATGAATTTAACCTCGCTGATCTAGTAAAAAGTTGCTATTTTGATACATTAGGATTTCTCCTTAGGTACATGAACAAACCAGCATGCTCAAGTATTCTCTGACACGCTAAAATCTGTATTTGTCCCAACTTTTTGGACAGACATGTTTTCTCTACTACTTAGCAGCAAAGCAAAGCATAGGTCATATACTAAGTCAATCATTAAAAGTTTGATTCATTCATTTCAAAGACACACCGACATTAAAGTTACAGCCACTTAGGAATAAATACCCTTAGGAAACTTGTAACCCAATGTTAAACCAGCCGTTTCAACATAAGAGTTGACCACTAATGTACCAAGTCTCTAAAACTGTCCTTTCAAATGAATTATTTTCTTAATTCCATTTAAATGTGGGGACTTCTGTCCCCAACCTATGTCCTAGCTTTAGTAACTCATATTTTGCTAAAAAACATTTTCTGCTCCAATTCTCCATCTGAGAATGCTGGAAGAAATACTGCAGACTTAAGACTATGTAAAACCTTTGTTCCTGCTACATAAAGTCAGTCAAATTTGCTCAGAAATAGACATGCGTTTATTTCTCCTCAGTGATGAACAATTTGTTGAGCACTCTAAAATAACAAGCAACAATTTGTCCACAATTTTAAAATTCATTCACACATTTAATTTACCAATAGAAAAAGAAAAGTCTTTTGATTCATTTTCCCCTAAGATTTCTCATTTCTATTCCACCCCCCTCCAGCATCTTTTACTTTAGTAAGGTTTTTATGCCCTCCTTGAAAAAAAAAAAAATTCAGGTTTAAGTAGGCTTCACCGAAACACCAAAAAGACATCATTTGACAAATGATACATGGCTTAATTTCATTCTATTCCATCTCATATTTTCATATACCTCATTACTGTTCTTACTGTCAGTTTGCAATAATCCTCAATAATGGAGAATACAGAACGCATGGGACTGGAAATCCACATATAAATCCCAACCTTATTCTATCCAACATATTCTATCTTCTTCAATCTAACCTTTCCCTAGAGAACCTAATAATGAGCAAAACTGGCTGAGAGCAGTTTCACCTCATCTCACTTCTGGCAGAAAAGGGACTAAAGTAAGTGGTGGCCAGGATGCAAGTCTCAGTGTAGCTAGGAGTTTTATCAAAGTGAACTGAAGTACAGAACTTACCAATTAACTCAATATGCCAAGAATTCTCAGAGCAGGAAGATCAAAAATAACAGAGAGAGACAGAGAAGGACTGGATGCCGCTTCAACCCTGGCTTAAAGCAGCCAAGAGGAAGTGTTTCTTTTCAGGCCTGGGGAAACTACCATGTCAGTAAAGGGCTATAGTCTCACATCCCAAGTACAGAGGATGCAGTAGATCTGTGACTGAGGAATGGAACATGAAATAGGGAGAGAGAGAGAGAATGCTCCCACAGAGTCACAAAAGCTATGGTTAAAAATTAGGCTAGCAAAGGCTGCCTAGATTCCTTATTAGGTGGAAAAGAAAAAAAAAAATCAAACTATATACAGATTCTTCCAAAAATGCCATTGAATCATTGCTCCCTCTAAGCAGGGGCAGATGGGGGGTATTCCATCTATCTTTCCTTCTGGGCCCTTGCTAATTTCAGGCAAGACTCCCTTTAAGCCCCAGAAGGAGTGGGAGGGAGGGAAATCAGAATGCTCTAGGGCAGGACTCTTGACACTCTATATTCATCTTTCCACAAGCCATAGGTAGATCCCTATGTGGGAGAACATTTCTAGGGTCTGAGTTCCAGGACTGCATCTTCTGTGGTCAATCCCAGAGATGGTGTTAAGTCAAAAGGGATTATCACTACAATTTATGTCCCAAAATAACTGAGGTCCTTATAATTTTTAAAGCACTTTTTACAAATCAGTCAGATATGCTAAATGAAAACATGTGTCAGGTAATAAAGGATGAAAGTAATAAAACCAGCAGGTCTAATCTTAAACTATGGCAAGTAAAAATGTTATGTTTGAGCTTTCTGACAGCCAACATAAAGGGGAAAATACATTAAGAGGGGATTCCTTAGGATAATTAGGTAGTTTATAACATGCTGATTTTTCCTCCAATTAGGTTATGAATTAACAGTAAGACCAATAAGTATAAAGACTGATCTAAACATATGTTGGGTACACAAAGAGAAATAAATGGAATTAATTGCATCACTAAAAAGAAAGGGATAAAATCTAATAAGTAAACTGAGTGCTGAGGCTTTTATTACTAGCCAACTCTTGACTTGGTTGTTAAATTTTAAGAATTCATATGAGGGAACTTCAGCCAAAGAAGATGAAAGACATGTCAAACATGCTGGTTCAAGGTAGAGGGAAAGACAAAAGCTAGGTACAAAGCTGAGGACAATTTTGATAATCATGGCAAAGTTTAAAAAGGGGCAGGATAAGGATAAAATCTGGGACACTGAAAATATTAGCAAGTTCCATGTATCCAGTAGTATTTCAAGGATCATAGAACATAAATTTTTTATCATAAGACTTTTATTTATTTTCAGGAAGTTTAAATATATTCACCTTGTGACAATTATTACCTTTGCTCTGAGGAAGCAAAAAATCAGCACACAGGTTGTGCTCAGAATATTAGAAGGAGCCTATGAGTAGTTCTGAATACAGATATATTTTAATCTATTCATTAACTTTGAACTGTAATACCCAGCCAGAGGATTTGGATAGCTTCCAACCATTGCCGTGTGCACCATGACAACCTAAATGCAGTATGTTTTATAGGAAGGGGTGTTTTTCTTTAGGACATCTTAAAATCAGTAGATGTTCACTGGGACAAGTATTTCTATATCAAGAAGAAACATTTTTCCTTTTAATTTTTCAGCAAGATAAATATTATCCCAGAGATATTTAATAACTTCATTTACATGGCATATGTCCATTTGATTTAGATCTTAAGAGTAATGTTTTAGGGGTGCCTGAGTGGCTCAGTCAGTTGAGCATCTGACTCTTGATTTTGGTTCAGGTCATGATCCCAGAGTCATGAGATCGAGCCCTGCATCAGGCTCCATGCTGAATATGAATCCTGCTTAAGATTCTCTCTCTCTCTCTCTCTCTCTCTCTCTCTCTCTCTCTGCCTCTCTCCCCCACTCATCCTCTCTCTCAAAAAAAAAAAAAAAGAGTAATTTTCCAAGTTAAATTTTAAATTACTAGTGAGTATCTTCGTTAAAACAATCTGATAAATATGTATATTTAAATACCTATAATATTTAAACAGATATATTTAAATATATATATCAATAAAAAAGTAAAGTCATAGTTATCACTTCCCTTTCAACATGTATTTTACAAAAAATCCCGTTGGGGATGGGTAGATATATTTCTACAAACTTCTGTAGTAATAGAAATACGTAAAGGTGAGAAACAACCAAGTAAACATAATGTTAATATAGTCTTTTAAAACAGCAGTCATACATTAGAGAAAAATTTAACCATGAAAATTAAAAGTAAAGTTTTCCCTTAAATAGGCATTATAACAATTGAAATATTTGGTTCCAAAATTTATAAAGGCACATGTTTTCAAAATTTTTTAAATGTCAATTTGCCGTCACTTTTTAATTCATAAGTAATCTGTGTTTTATATGCACTTGGAGTCAGTACCTCTCCTTATGCTATTAGGGAAAGGCAAACAAACAAAAATATTTTTAACCAGTAATCTTTAACTTTTTTTCTTTAAATATTAACATTTTAAAGATGAAGGACTTCCCCCCAGAAACATTCAAACACACATAACCAACTTACTTCTCTATAGAATTTCAAAGAGTCCCCAGTTTTACTGAATTCCAGGACTAGGCTAAGCAGCCCTGGTCTGATAAAAACATCATTTTCTTTCTTTCTCTCTCTTTCCTTTCCTCTGGCTTTTCATTCCTTTTGCTTGTTTGCTTGTTTTTAAAGAGAGCATGAACCTGAGATTTAAATTCAAGATGTGGAGTCTAGAATTTGCTTTAGGGCTCTAGTCTGCATTCGTGGCTAGGTAGTATTTAGGAGTATTATTTAAGGTATTTATTCTATTTTCCATTAATTTCTTGTACTTAACTGGGTGACAGGTTCTGTCCCTCAATGCTTCTCAGCAGATGCTCACAAACAGCAAGGAAAAAGGCTGAAGTAGCCTACCAGAATTCTACACATTTGGTTTCCAAAAGCCCAGCTTCAGAGAGAGGAAAAATTGTTGGGATGAATAGAGAAGCTTTCCCCCAACTAAAGAAATAGGTCAACTTTCTCACCCTGGAGGATAAAAGATAAAAACAGGTATGAGAAAAATAAAAACAAACAGGTCTGAGGACTATAGATTTAGGAAGACCAAGGCCTGACTCTCTGGAAATGCCCAAGAGAGTAATCAAGACCCTAGAAAAGGACGGCTTTTCGATCCATGCAAGGCCACAAGATTATAGCATTGGGATGCCTAGCTCCAGTAGACCCAAAAAAGCTAAAGATAAAAATCATGCATACCTCCATGAAAACCCACGTGGACTAATGGCTAATAACCACAGTATCACTGCCTCCCACAAACCCTGCTGTACTGCGTGAAACTCCAGATCACTGACAAATGAGACTTGGAAGGGAAAGCCAATCTCCAAGACTGACACAAGTTCAATTTCTCACCAGAGCAGCTGGATTGGGATTCCAATGCCCAAGTAAATTGATTCAAAGGAAACAAACATTAATTAACAAATGAATAAGATTTTTTTTTTAATCCAGCTATACTCTGTTTTAAGAAGATAACCTAAAACATAGCTTTCTCAAAAATATAAAATATTTTTTAAAAAGGTATACCACCTGGGACGCCTGGGTAGCTCAGTCAGTTAAGCCTCCAACTTTGGCTCAGGTCATGATCTCATGGTTCGTGAGTTCAAGCCCCACATCAAGGTCTGTGCTGACAGCTCAGAGCCTGGAGTCTGTTTCAGATCCTGTGTCTCCCTCTCTTATGCCCCTCCCCTGCTTGTGCTCCATCTCTTTATCTCTCAAAAATAAATAAACATTAAAAAAAACTTTTAAAGTTATACCATCAAATACTAACCCAAAGTAAGCTCAAATAGCAGAATTAATATTGGATAAAATAGTTTAAGGCAAAGACAAACAAGCAAACACAAAAACAAACAAACAAAACATTGGGGATGAAGAATGTCATAACAAAATTATAGAAGGAATACTTTACTGAGAGATTCTAGAAAGTCACAGACCGAACACAGGTGTTAACGTTACCTCACACTATACATTAAAGCAAAAGCTGACAGACTTATGTGGGAGTGCCCCAGGCTCAGTCCTTGGTCCTCTGCTCTTCACCATCTACACACATTGTTTTCATAATCTTATCCAGGCTCATGGCTTTAAATACCATTAATATAGGCTGCTGTCTCCCAAATACATATTTTCAGCCCATCTCTATCCTCAACTCCACATATGTGTATCCAATTGTCACCTCTGCTCAAAAATTGAAGAGATTTCTCAAACCTAACATGCCTGAAACTTAACTTCCATACTTGTTCCACCTCAGCCTTCTACACCACTGTCAATGGCAAGGCCATTCTTCCAGTTGCTCGAGCTAAAATCTTTGAGTTGTCATTGACTCCCCTCTGTCTCTCAAGTCCCCTATTTAATCAGAAAATTATTCCAGTTCTATCTTCAAACAATGTACAAATTCTCAGCACTTCTCATTCACTTCATTATTATCAACTAGAGTCCAACCCGCCAATGTCTCTAAACTCATTTTTCTATTGCCACTCATAGTCCAATCTTAACATGGCAACAAGAGAGATCTGTATAAAACCTAAGTCATATTGTGTCACTCCTCTGCTCAGAATCCTCCAGTGCCTTCCCATAGTCCATATCTTCAGACTGAAAACCAAAGTCTTCTCAGTGATTTATCTGGTCCTACCCAATCTATTATCTCTCTGCCACCATATCTTACTGTTCTCCTCCTCATTACTCCATTCTAGGCCCAGAGGTCTCTTTGATGTTCCTCATACTCAAGAAGGCATTTATAATCCTCTTATTTTCCTCCTATGTCCACTATTCAAACATGTAGCTGCCACATTTTTACCTCGGGGTCTTTGTACTTGTTCCCCCAGCCTGGAATACACCAACCACAGACATTCACAGGAATCATTCCCTCACCTTCTTCAGGCCTTTTCTCTCAAGTATCACATTCTCATTGAGGCCACTTCCATCCCGCATTTAAAACTTGGTTCCCCTCATCATTCTCCATTCCCTTTCGTGGTTTTTATTTTTCTTTATATCATTTAATAATAAAAATTTATACTGTACACTGAGAATTTGTTTGTTGATTTCCCCTTGAAGGCAGAAGTTTCTCTGGTTGATTTGGTACTTCTTTCCCATTCCCTGACACATAATGATTTTGGTTTTATCAACTTCTGGGTGTATACAAGGCTGTAGAAGGAGCACCATTCTGAAAGAATTAATCTTAGATTTGGTTCCAGGGGATAGGATTTCAAATCTCTGCCTTCTAAACTTCACTGTGGCCTTAAATTGTCTAAATTCTCTGAGTCTCAGTTTTCTAATCTGTAAAATGGGGATTTTTTTTCTAGATATACTTTAAAAATTAAGTGGAAAAAAACACATATCAACAACAATTTGACAGGATGCATATGACAGGATGCCTAAGCTTGGTTAGGCAAGGTTTAAAACAACTCACTTGTATACATTTGGATAAATCACAGTGTATTGTTACCCTAGATTCTACTCTTCGTTTTCCTCTATGTTCTTGCTTTCCCACTTGATATATTTGTTACCTGTCTGATCCATGAGGGCATTTGAGTTTGATCCCTGAAACATATTCAGTATATATTAGTGGTACCTGTAGGTAAAAGTCCCTTGAAAGCCAATGTATGTTTTGCAAAGGATCAGTTTGTTTTCACATATAGAGAAAGCCTTGAAGCATTCCTTAGAACCTAGTAAGTTCTGTGAAAAAAGAAAAAAGATTGACGAAATAGCAGCTACCACACTACAGTCTACATATAGACCAAGAGAAATTAAGAACAACAAGAAATAATCAGTGGAATGACAACTGCAGGCTATGGACAGGACTCTGTTAGCTTGTCCCCAAATCCATCATCCAAAAGCATCAGTGGTCACAAAGAAAATGAAGAAAATATAAACACTAAAAAATAATGATAGGCAGGGGCAAAATAAAAAAAACTCCTGATGCCAAACAACCAAGATAATTAAGTTGGAGTTTGAAATAATTTGAAGGTTTTCCTTTTTTGGTTAAAACTAATTTCCAAAGAGGGAGCTTCATTCTCTTTTATCCTCAAAATATCTGTAGGTATAAAAAAAAAATCTAGCTTTATTTTCTCGACATGTTTTATTGGAGTGTCCAACCAAGTGAAAAGCTCCAGCCGTTGGGAATGCTGCTGTGAATATTTTCTATTTGCAGGTTTTGTTTTTGTAGCTAGTGGGCAATTTTTTTTTTATTGAGTACCTTAAGATCCATTTAGTCTCCTGGCAACCATTCTCTACATTTCTCACAAAAGGACAATGAAATTACTGTACTTTTGTGGTTAAAAGAAAAAATCACTATATTGCTGATCCTTTTACCTATGCAAATTCAAACAGAACAAATCTCAAAACTAATAGCATCCGGTTTTTACTTTAGATAGAGCATAAAGGTCAGTTTGTTACAAACAAACAATTATTCTTTTAAGATGAATAAACATGAAATTAGCTGTCACACGTCTTTACTAGAGAAACAAATTAGAGTGTTCATCAATGTGGCACTGCCATCAAATGACAGCTTTGGCTTTAAACAAAACATTAGGGCAGCCACACTGACTACCCCTTCAGACAATACCACACACAGGAAAGAAGTTCAGAGGCATCAAAAATAGGTGTTTGCATCCAAATTCAGGAAAGTTACCGATAAGGTATATTCTAGAGGATATAATTATCTATGTTCAAGGTTTAAACAGAGAAGAGAGATCAGAAATTATTTTTTTTCTTAAGAAACAAAAGGGAAATGGAAGAGGAAAATTTCACAACTTGAGAAGAAATTCAGTATATTTTCATATGGTAACATGAATCTTTCTAATAAAATATTAAATAATCATATAGCTAGAACCTCACAAAAAGTATCTCTAATTCTCCCAACAATATTGCAGCATGTAAACTGGAATCCAAGCATGTGGCTTGGAATCATTAAGTAACATGTCCAAGATCACATAGCTAGTAACAGGCAGAGCCGGGGTTTAAATCCAAGTCTATCTAATGCATGTCCAATCCCACTGTTCAGCCTCTCAGTCCAAAATTGCCCTTTTCACAAACATTCTATATTTTCTCAGGAGAGGTTTGGGTATCATCCATATATACCATTGAACTTCATATCCAAGTGCATTGTCTTCTGGAGTCTCAGGCCAAAGGAAATTTTCAAAAGCAACCATGAGGTAATTTTATGGGAAGAAAAAACCACAGTCCCAATGCCAGATCACCAACTTAGTCTCCCATTTTAATTAAAAAGCCAATCCACACCCTCAAGTAGTGCTTACCAACTACAAAGCAATATAACTCTCTACCAGAAAATGCTCAGAGTTGCACAGGGAGGAGTTTTCCAGTAGGAAGAAAATAGAACATTTAGAGACAGACCAAATGAATAGGGTCAATATTATTTTGGGGTTCCTAAAAAGTATTCTTGTAGCATTTCTGTGAATATACTGTATTCTATACTATAATGTGAATACTATATTCTATACTATATTGTATTCTATACTATAATGTAAAGCTGTTGTAGTATAGAGCAGTAATATGCACAGGTTGAATTATGTGGAATAAAAGCATTACCCAATCTGGAAGTTGCATTTAAATCCAATTTTTACCCCTTCATGGGGTGAAAATGGAATGGGATATGCTTCAATTACATCAACCTTTATGACAGACCAGTATATGTAGATATGAAATATAAGAAATCATTTTCATTATATATTATTTTTTATGGCTGAGATTAAGTTAAAACATGAGAAAAATATCTCAGTCTACAAAACAATGCAAACTTGCTTTTTCATTGAGGAGAATGTATAAGACTGAGTGCAAAAAAAAAAAAAAGAAAAAGAAAAATCAAAAAGTCCATTTATATTGCTTTAACTGTTTATAAGTCTTACATAATTATTTTACCTGCTCTGGTTACTGTATTAATTATATTATCTCTTTCAATTATATATGAACAATTTACAGTTGAACATAAAATCTCACTACGAAGGTACTCTAAGGAAGTAGCTTTTGTCTCTATCTTTTCCTTTCAAGCTTTTACATATCTTTCATTATCCTGTTTCTACAATAAAATCAAGGAGCTGAAAACAAGAAAATGGACACTGTTCTTGTTTTCAATTGCTGTTCTCTTTCTGTAGTTCAGCCTTTCAAAGTCATCTCTAAAACAATTTATGACAGAGACCTGCATTGTCACTGTTTTCTAAGTCAGGTATCATCATTTTTTTAAAAAAGGCTTACGGAACAAAAAATAAAGATCCAAGTTATATCTTAGTATTCCCAGGCTAAGAGACTCATCAAAATCCAGCTTATTAAAAACAACAATAACAACAACAACAAAAAAAAACAAAAATCAAGTCATTCACGTAAGGTCACCTTCTCCACAAAAAGGTTAAGAGTAAACTGAATGAACTCCTTACCCAAAACAATGATCTCTCCCACTCCAGCCCTTCTGCCTCCATTATCAACCAGGTTGTCAGTTCAAGAGTGAGACCCGCTCAGATTTCCTCAGTTCTGTTGAAAGGCATCAAGAAAAGCCAAGATAACAACCCCTCAGTAACCTATGGCTTCACATCCCCTAACTTCCTTGAATCTTCCAGAACCAAACAAATAATTTATCCCTGTTTATATCAGTTAACACAAGAACCCTCATAATACCTTATCACTACTTATTTCCCATACTGTAATTATCTTAAGTTTATAACATGATGTCTATTCTTCCCCTGCTCACACCCACACATAACTACACCTATCTCCAAAACTTTTCCCTTGTTCTTTCTGGAATTAAAATCCACAATCATCAAAAGTATATACTCAACACCTTCTCTTAGCATTCTGTGTACTTTCTGCATACATACTACTAAATTCTGGCTTTCCCTGAAGGCTCTGCTTCCCACCCAGACCTGTAAAGCAGTGGTTATCTTTCTCCTCTGGGCTGGGCTTCAAAGTGGGACATGTATCCCCCTTGCTCTTCTCCTCATTGGCTTATTCTTCTTCCCACCTTCCTGTCCCAGTTTTAAATTCCATGTTATCAGACACGTCACTACCGACACTGAATTGTTCTGTCATCAACCTATTTCCAATTCTTTCTGCTTCATTTTTCAGTGGTGTCAGCTCCTGGCTCATTATCATTCTCCCCAACACTTCCCCTGTCTTAATTCTTGGTTCACTGTGATATCTTCAGTAAAGAGCTTTCCAATACCTTGGTTTGTAAGTTCCTTGACCACTTCTTCTCCAATGATCCTGCCCTTCATGGTATGTCAGTCATTACTCCCAATGGGTCAACCCTAGACCTAGTCTTAATCAATAGCTACACCTCCTACACAATTTCAGCGCCATGCTTTATTTCTGATCACCACATAATCTTCCTTCTGACTCTTCTAGTTCTCTATCTCCAAAAATCCTTTGACCCTATGTTCAATGTTTCTGTCCCCCCACTAACCAGTATTCTCTATTTCCCTAGTCTATTTACTTTCATAGGTTATTATTGTGTACCTTCTACTTCTCAAATATCTCCTCCCCTGTTCTCAGTGTACTCTGCTTCCTAATCCTCTGAAAAAATTCAGCAAAGAGATGTCCACTTTTACATCAACCCACATCTGTACCTCTGTAACTGAGCACCCTTCCTTCTTGTTAGTGTAGGTGAATTCTGTTCTGGTCTAAAACTCATCCTTTGACTTTGCAAAGAGCTTCTCATTTACTTAAGGACATAGCTTCAGTAATTGTTCTCTACTTTCTGTATCAATTTCCTCCTGTCTCTTCAATCCGTCTAATTTTCAGGGAGGAAAAAGTTTTACTGTACTTTTCTAGGTCACTCGCTGATCCAACAGTCCAATTGACATAAAACAGATTAATAGGAGAAAAATAAATTGTAGTACTTATATATGAGGGTCTGATAAGAGTAGGAGACCTATAGGCAGTCAGGAAGATGAGGCTTATATGCTACCCTAAGCTAAGAAGGGGATAGGTGGTTGGGACTTGGGAAAAGAGAAAATTTAGTAAACAAATGTTTGCTATGCTTTAGAGAGAAGTCTGAAAACAAAAATATCTTTGGCGATAGCTGCCTTCTTTGTGCAGGCACCTTATCTAAATTCTTTGGGAAAGTTAAGGAGAAAGTTAACAAAATTTTGAGTCTTCTCTTTCTTAAAAATAACATCTTAAAATTATCTTTATGCCAAAGACACACATTTTGGGGTGGCAAATTTTGCTCTCTTACATCATCAACATCCAAATATGCTGCGATTTAATCTTTCAAACATTCTTTTGGTTCTGCTTTTTTAAACTAGCTTCCTATCTAATTTTTGTGGGGTTTTTTGGCTCCTCTGTGCAGTAAAATACTTTATAGGAGTTGTCTGCCCTTGTTTTCAGTTCCTATTCTCCACACAATCTGGATTTAACCTCCACCACTAAAAAATTTATCTTGCCAAGGTCACCAATTACCCCTCATAGCTAAGTCCAGTGAACAATTCTTAGTTCACATTCTTTGTGACCTCTCAGCGTTTGAAAATGTCAATCACTGCTGTCTCCCCAATATACTTTCTTCACTTAGCTTTTAGAATGATATACATATTCTCATTGTACATCAACAGTTGTGTCTTCTCAGTACTCTTAGCTGATTTCTTCTTTTTCTAGAATTTTCTTTTTAATTATGTTTATTTATTTTTTAGAGAGACACAGAATATGAGCAGGGGAGGAGCAGAGAGAGAGAGAGAGAGAGGGAGACACAGAATCTGAAGCAGCTTCCAGGTTCCGAGCTGTCAGCACAGAGCCCGACTCGGGGCTCCAACTCATGAACTGCGAGATCATGACCTGAGCTGAAGTAGGACGCTCAACAGACTGAGTCACCCAGGCGCTCCTAGAATTTTTAATATGAAGTTACCTCAGGGCTCAATATTTTTTCTTTTATCCAATTACTTATTTTCCTTTTACTTTCTTTTTTTGTGTTTGTTCCAGTGATTCCCAAACTTCTATATACAGTGATAGCTTCTTTTCTGAAACTCCAGTTCATATTTCCAAATGTTTCCCTGATGTTTTCATTTAGTTGACTAACAGGTATCTAAAACTTAACATGTCCCAAACTGGACTCCTACTCTTCCTCCTCAAAACTGTTCTATCCAGTCTTCCCCATTTCAACTGATGTCAACTGTTTCCTTCCAGTTTTTCAAGCCAGAAAGCTTACATTCAACTTTAACCTTTCCAAACTAGCCCCCCCTACTGAAAAACAAACAAACAACCTTTCTTGAATGCCTTCAAAATCTGATCACTTTTCACCACCTTCTTTCAGCATCACTGGTCTAAGTCACTATAATCTCTTTCCTAGTTACTACTCTAGATTTCTAACTGGTTCCATTACTTGTATGCTTTTCTCCCTGGTCTTATCAACTTAGCACCAGGAGGGATCCTTTTTTTAAATTCAAGTCATAAGTGTCCCACCTGAGCTCAAAAACCTGAAATCGTTTCTCAGTTCCCTCAGGGTAAAAGCCAAATTCCTGTGACCTGATTCTTCATTATCTCTGACTCAGAATTACCATCAATTACTACTTCACAATCCACCTTTTTAGACCCAATAGTTTATTGAAAGAATCATTTTATACATAAGATCTTTTTCCAATTTTTTTCTTAAATTTTCCTTCCTTCCAAAGAGTGGCACCTCTGCCTGCCTTTTAACAGAGTTATTTCTTTTTTTAAATATAATTTATTGTCAAATTTGTTTCCATACAACACCCAGTGCTCATCCCAACAAGTGCCCTCCTCAATATCCATCACCCACTTACTCTTCTCCCCCACCCTCCATCAACCCTCAGTTTGTTCTCAGTATCCAAGAGTCTCTTATGGTTTGCCTCCCTCCCTCTCTGTAACTGTATTTTCCCCTTCCCCTTCCCCATGATCTTCTGTGAAGTTTCTCAAGATCCACATATGAGTGAAAACATATGCTATCTGTCTTTCTCTGACTGACTAGTTCACTTAGCATAATACCCTCCAGTTCCATCTACGTTGCTGCAAATGGCAGGATTTCATTCTTTCTCATTGCCAAGGTGTAGCCGCTTTGGAAAACAGTGTGGAGTCTCCTCAAAAAATTAAAAATAGGGGCGCCTGGGTGGCTCAGTCGGTTAAGCGTCCGACTTCGGCTCAGGTCATGATCTCACGGTCCGTGAGTTCGAGCCCCACGTCGGGCTCTCTGCTGACAGCTCAGAGCCTGGAGCCTGTTTCAGATTCTGTGTCTCCCTCTCTCTCTGGCCCTCCCCTGTTCATGCTCTGTCTCTCTCTATCTCAAAAATAAACAAGTATTTAAAAAAAAAAAATTAAAAATAGATCTACCCTATGACCCAGCAATAGCACTGCTAGGAATTCACCCTAGGGATACAGGAGTGCTGATGCACAGGGGCACTTGTACCCCAATGTTTATAGCAGCACTTTCAACAATAGCCAAATTATGGAAAGAGCCTAAATGTCTATCAACTGATGAATGGATAAAGAAGATGTGGTTTATATATATTAAGGGAGTTCTTTTAATCTTCTATTCAAACAAACTTATAGTGGAAATTACCCAGTAGTTTCTCCACAGGTTATTTATGAAGATCAGGAAGATTTTTAGGTAAGTATGTAGCTAGAAATGAATTGTTACAGTGACAATGATCAGAATCTAAGGATGAAAACTAGTAGCGTTAGCAGATGGGAAAAAGTAGATTTACATTTTTGTAGTAAAAAGTTTGCTTATAGTAAAATTCCAAAAGATAATTATTACAGTAAGGCTCAAGGAGAGTTATTATATAAAGAAAATAAGGTATAAGATTCTAAAGGTGGAAAGTAAGAGTTTATATATTCCAAGTCTCTTAATCTTAACTCCAACTTTTCTCTTACAGGAAAAGCAGAAGGAAGAAAATAAAAGAGTGAGGAGAGAGAAAGAGGAGAATGGGGAAGAGAAAAAGAAACCTTACTCAGATGTTATGGGTCCATCACTTATCAGTTAAGAAATTTTACCAATTTGGGGCACATAATTTCAAGTCTCAAAGTCTTAGTTTTTTGTCAATACCTTACCTTATACCATATACAAAAGTTAACTCAAATAGATCAAAGACCCATACCTAAGAGCTAAAACTATAAAACTCTTAGTAGAAAACATGGAGGTAAGATTCAGGACATTGAATGTGGTAATAATTTCTTGCATATGACAACAACAGTAACAATAAATTGGTGCTCATGCAAATAAAAAAATTTTGTGCAAAGGATTCAATCAACAATATGAAAAGGCAGCGCAAAAAATGAAAAAAAAAATGCGAATTTTTTATCTGATAAGAGATTAATATCCAGAATATGTAAAGAATACCTAACAACTGGACAATTAAAAAAAAATTAAAAGATGGGCAAAGGGCTTAAGTAGGCATTTCTTAAAAGAAGCTATGTAAATGGCCAATAAGCACATGAGAAGATGCTCAACATCACTAATCATCAGCTATCAAAAAGAATCAAATCTTGCCATTTTGGAACAATGATGGAACTAGAGTATATTATGCTAAAGGAAATAAGTCAGTCAGAGAAAGATAAATATCCTATGATTTCACTCATATGTGGAATTTAAGAAATAAACAGATGAACATAGGGTAAGGGAAGGAAAAAAAAAAGATAAAAACAGAGAGGGAGGCAAACCATAAGGGACTCTTAAATACAGAGAACAAACTGAGGCTTGATGGAGGGGAGGTGGGTGAGGGGATGGACTAAATAGGGGATGGGCATTAAGGAAGGCACTTGTTGGGATGAGCACTGGGTGTTATATGTAAGTGATGAATCACTAAATTCTACTCCTGAAATCATTATTACACTATATGTTAACTAAGTTGGATTTAAATAATTAAAAAAAAAAACACCTCAATGAGATACAACTTCATTATCAGTTCCTCAAAAAGTTAAACTTATGGGGCGCCTGGGTGGCTCAGTCAGCTAAGCGTCCGACTTCGGCTCAGGTCATGATCTTGCAGTCTGTGGGTTCGAGCCCCGCGTCAGGCTCTGTGCTGACAGCTCAGAGCCTGGAGCCTGTTTCGGATTGTATGTCTTCCTCTTCCTCTGATCCTCCCCTGTTCATGCTCTCTCTCTCTCTGTCTCAAAAATAAATAAATGTTAAAAAAAAAAAAAAAAAGTTAAGCTTAGAATTACCTTGAATCCAGCAAATCCACATCTGTGCATATACCCAATACAGTTGAAAGCAGGGTCTCAAGGAGATATATTTTACACCCATGTTTAGAGCATGATTCACAATGCCAAAAGGTTGGAGCACTCCAAGTGTCCATTTATGAATGCAGGGAGAAACAAAATGTGATATATACATAAAGTCATTAAAAAGGAAGTTTTGACACATGCTACAACATGGATGAAACTTGAAGACATTATCTAAAGTAAAATACGCCAGTCCACCAAGAACAAATGTATGATTCCCTTTATATGTGGTACCTAGAATAGTCACATTAGTAGAGACAGAGTAGAAAGGCAACTGTCAGGGGCTCGAGGCAGTGGAAAATGAGGGATACTGTTTAATGGGTATGGAATTTCAGCTTGGGAAGATGAAAATTGTTCAGATGGATGGGGGGGATTTTTGCACATTGTCAGTGTACTTAATACCACCGCTGTGTTTTCTTAGATTTTGTATTTGCCTATTGGCGTCCATTAGTCACAGGGCCAATTTTATTAACTAGGTTTTCTTATTTCCTGTATCTTTATGCTCTGGCATGTTGCGAGAGCATCTGAGTGTGCAGATCCTGCCCCTCCCAGGACTAGCCAACTCTTAGAACAAAAGGCTCAGAAGGAAGTTCATCTTTTATATGTAAACTAACCAGTGCAGAACAACACCTCCTCTATCTGTCTCAATGGTCCCAAAGCCAGGTATCCCACAATTAGAGACCATTGTTATAGCCCAAAGCCCATTGAAATTATAACAGCTAGTGAACCTCAAACTGCTCACCTTGTCCTGTGTTTAAGAAAAAAAATTATTCAATGATACTCATTAAAGTACCATGAAGCAGACTTTATTCGGGATCATCACAATAGGAATAGGAACCCCTGAAATGGGATTTCACAGATGGAGAGAGACACTAGGCTCAGGATTCTTGACAAAACTGGGGTTTACAAGCAAGTATATAGAGGACTCTAGGAGGAGGTTAAGAGCCACACTAAAGTTTGGTCAAGCAAAGAAACTGTCACTACCCCAGTAAAGGCCATGGCCTCAGCGACACTTTCCCCTCACTCCTGTCTTCTGCCTCTTGACCACGGCATGACTTTGCCCTATGACTCAGAGAAGCAGGTGTTGACTCTCCCTCCAGAACCTGGTAGTCATCAACTCCTTCCTTCCAGCCGTGGTTTTCATCTTCTCCTGTGGTCATCCCAACTTTACCAGACCATATACATTCTTAGAATAGCCACTGAACTGTATGCTTAAAAAGTTAAAATGATAAGATTTTATGTAGTTTTACTCCAATAAAAATTGTTTAAGGTTAGTAACCAACTATCTTGTTACTCTCTGAGTAACAGGTGAAACAATTCATGTTAAGTTAATTGTAAAATATTAAATTATGAATTTAAGAGTGAGATTATGGGAGTTATCCCCATTGACAGCAGCAACTAACCAAGTTGATTTATCTTAATAATATATGTTCAGGGTGTATTATTTTAAATAAAATAGGAATTTTAAGTTTATGTTTGACTGAGCTACTGTACCTGTATTCCTATGACAGACTTCTAAGGTATCATAAGCATATATTATTCTTATAATATGCAAAGATCAGAGGATTTAATGATTTTTTTCCAATTTATAATTTTACAAAATTTAGTCTTCTAATTGCATCTTTCCATTCAGAGCTAATCAGTTTTGCATGTGACTCAATTCTCCATAAGTTTCAACTTCTACACTTCTCAAGAAATATTCACATATATGTTCTGATGTCCAGGACAAACTTTATGAGACCAATCTATAATATCTAAGGTAGATACTTGCATGAATATTCACTGACTTTAGTGGAAAATCTCATGAACACAACTTCTAGTAAAACCTAAGTATCAGATATTTTAAAACCAATCATTGGGGGTGCCTAAGTGGCTCAGTCAGTTAAGCGTCCAACTCTTGGTTTCAGCTCAAGTCATAATCTCATGGTTTGTGAGTTCAAGCACCACAGTGGGCTCTGCATTGGCAGCATGTAGCCTGCTTGGGAGTCTCTCTCCCTCTCTCTCTGTCCCTGCCCAACTCCCACTATCTCTCCCAAAGTAAATAAGTAAATAAATACTTTAAAACCTGTCATTGGGTACTTAAAAACAAAAACATACAAAAAAAGGAATAAAATCCAATAGTTGTCACTCTTCTTTTTATAAAAAATCCTATTTAGGGTGTCTGGGTGGCTCAGATGGTTAAGCATCCAACTTCGGCTCACAGTTCGTGGGTTTGAACTTCCTGTCAGGCTCTGCGCTGACAGGTCAGAGCCTAGAGTCTGCTACAGGTTCTGTGACTCCCTATCTCTCTGCCCCCCCCACTCACATTCTGCCTCTGTCTCTAAAAAATTAATAAACTTCAAAAAAATTAAAAAAAGAGGGGGGACCAAGGTGGCGGAACAACATGGAAGTTTTTTGTGTGACTCACACCCATGAAATACAGCCAGACCAACACTAAACCATCCTGCACACCTACAAAACTGATTTGAGGATTAACACAGCAATCTGCACAACCTGAACCACAGAATTCAGCAGGTACGTGCAACGGATAGGTGAACTTGGGGAGTGAGAAGCCACGGTGGGCAGGGAGCTGCTTTTGCGGGTGGAGAGAGGATGGAGTTGGGAGGGGGAGAACACAGGAAAAGCACCCCTCCCCAAAAACAGCTGGAGAGAAAGAGGAAAATTGGAAACAGCCACAGGGACTAAACTAAAAAGGGAGAAAGGAGAAAGGAGAAAGGAGAAAGGAGAAAGGAGAAAGGAGAAAGGAGAGGGTTTAAATTCCATTAAGACTGTAAATAAGGGGAGTACAGAGTCTGCAACTCTGCAGCTCCATACCTGGCAGTGCTCTGGTGGGAAGGGCAAATCCCCAGGAGTAGAGTGGGGTCTAGGACGTTCTTGGACCACACAGGGAAAAGCTGTTCCACTGCTGAAAGGACATTTGGTAGAGACTGTTGAGGCCCCCTGGTCCCAGCAGACCCCAGAGAACGGTCACATTCGCTGGTGCTGGAACAAGGTCGTTAAGGGTGAAGCCTGGTGCCAGATGTGTTGTGATTTTCCATAATCCCTGAATAGCTGCTGATACAGTATCTCACAAACTTTTTCTGGGGCAGGCTGGCACCTGGCCACAGTCTTGGGGCTTTAGCAGCAGCAGGGTCCAGCAAGCATTCCTGGGTGCAGCTGACATTTGGCCATTGCTCAATGAGACACTCCCACAGAAGGGTGGAACAGGTCAAAGCCGCAGTCCTTCAGAAGTAAGGGGCCAGGGAAAACAGTCACATCTGAGAGAAAATTCAGGAGAAGGTACTACCTGGGGCTTGGTCACGGACAGTGAAAAAGCGGGGAGTGGACGAAAGCTGAAAACAAAGGACGGGTATGCAATTGCTGATCAGGGAGAACAGAGTTCCGATACTAAAGACTGGGTAGCTGGGTGAGGCCATTTTAACCGCTCCCGCAAATGCACATACGCACCTATGAGCCCAGCAACAATCCACCCCAGTAGGCTAGCAGCGCCACCTAGTGGAGAATGGAGCTGTTTACACTAAGCCCCGCCAAACCGGGTCATCCTTGCTCTTCAAAAACACAACTCTGACCACCTGCTTAGTTCATGGACTATAAAGCACTTCATAGTCTGACATCTAGGGTAAAACGAAGTAATTTCAGTCATATTTCAATCTGTTAGCAGATCCATCTATTCAATTTTCTTTTTTTCTCTCTTTTTCACTTCTTTTTCTTGAACACAGGAGGAGAAAACATTCAATTTTCAATGTTTATTAAAAATATTTTTCTTTAAATTTTTTACTACATTCTTTACTTTTCTGTAAATTTTTACAAATACTATTTTACTTCCATCATTTAATTTTAGTCTACTTCAATGTATTCGTTTTTTTCAAATTCTCAAATGATTTCCTTCCCCCCACCCTTTTTTTCCTCAATCTATCAAACCACTTTCAACACCCAGACCAAACACACTGAGGATCTAGCATCATTTATTCAATTTTGGGGGGTTCTTTTCAATTTTTTAATTTATTATTTTTTAATTTTAATTTTCTTTAAATTTTAATTCTTCTATTCATTAATTCCTTTTCTCCCTTCAAAATGACAAAATGAAGGAATTCACCCCAAAAGAAAGAGCACAAAGAAATGACAGCCAGGGATTTAACCAACACAGATACAAGTAAGATGTCTGAAACAGAATTTAGAATCATGATAATAAGAATACTAGCTGGAGTCCAAAACAGACTAGAATCCCTTTCTTCAGAGATAAAAGAATTAAAAACTAGTCAGGATGAAGTAAAAAATGCCATAACTGAGCAGCAATCACAGATGGATGATGTGGTGACAAGGATGGATGAGGCAGAACAGAGAATCAGCGATATAGAGGACAAACTTATGGACAATAATGAAGCAGGAAAAAAAAGAGGAAGATTAAGGCAAAACAGCACGATTTAAGAATTAGAAAAATCAGTGACTCATTAAAAAGGACCAACATCAGAATCATAGGGGTCCCAGAAGAGGAAGAGAGAGAAATAGGGGTAGAAGGGTTACATGAGCAAATCATGGAAGAAAGCTTTCCTAACCTGGGGAAAGGCACAGACATCAAAATCCAGGAAGCACAGAGGACCCCCAATAGATTCAACAAAAACCGACCATCAACAAAGCATATCATAGTCAAATTCACAAAATACTCAGGGAAGGAGAGAATCATGAAAGCAGCGAGGGAAAAAAAGGTCCCTAACCTACAAGGGAAGACAGATCAGGTTTGCAGCAGACCTATCCACAGAAACTTGGCAGGCCAGAAAGGAGTGGTAGGATATATTCAATGTGCTGAATCAGAAAAATATGCAACAAAAAATTCTTTATCCAGCAAGGCTGTCATTCAAAATAGAAGGAGAGATAAAAAGTTTCCCAGACAAACAAAATTTAAAGGAGTTTGTGACCGCTAAACCAGCCCTGAAAGAAATTTTAAGGGAGACTGAGGAGAGAAAAGATGAAAAAAATACAGATAGATACTATATATATATACAGATATACCTATATATCTATATATATCTATATCTATATATAGATATCAAAAGCAACAAAGATTAGAAAGGACAAGAGAACAACACCAGAAACTCCAACTCTACAAGCATCATAATGGCAATAAATTCATATCTTTCCGTACTCACTCTAAATGTCAATGGACTCAATACTCCAATCAAAAGACATAGGGTTACAGAATGGATAAGAAAACAAGATCCATCTATATGTTGTTTACAAGAGACCCACCTTAGACCTAAAGACACCTTCAGATTGAAAGTAAGGGGATAGAGAACCATATATCATGCTAATGGTCAACAAAAGAAAGCCAGAGTAGCCATACTTATTTAGACTTTAAAATAAAGACTGTATCAAGAGATGCAGAAGGGCATTTTATCATAATCAAGGGGTCTATCCACCAAGGAGACCTAACAATTGTAAACATTTATGCACCAAATGTGAGAACACCCAAATATATAAACCAATTAATCACAACCATAAAGAAACGCATCCATAGTAATACCATAATAGTAGTAGACTTCAACACCCGACTCACAGCAATGGATAGATCATCTAATCAAAAAATCAACAAGGAAATAATGGCTTTGAATGACACACTGGACCAGATGGACTTAACAGATACATTCAGAACATTTCATCCTAAAGCAGCAGAATATACATTCTTCTCCAGTGCACATGGAACATTCTCCAAAATAGACCATATACTGGGACACAAATTAGCCCTCAGCAAGTACAAAAAGATTGAGATCATACCATGCATATTTTCAGACCACAATGCTATGAAACTTGAAATCAACCACAAGAAAAAATTTGGAAAGTAACAAATACTTGGAGACTAAAGAACATCCTATTAAATAATGAATGGGATAACCAAGAAGTCAAAGAGGAAATTAAAAAGTATATGGAAGCCAATAAAAATGATAACATCACAACCCAAAACTTCTGGGATGCAGCAAAGGTGGTCCTAAGAGGAAAGTATATAGCAATACAGGCCTTCCTAAAGAAGGAAGAAAGATCTCAGTTACACAACCTAACCTTATGCGTTAAAGAGCTGGAAAAAGAACAGCAAATAAAACCCAAACCAGCAGAAGATAGCAAATAATAAAGATTAGAGCAGAAATTAATGCTATTGAAACAAACAAACAAACAAAAAAAAGTAGAACAGATCAATGAAACCAGAAGCTGGTTCTTTGAAAGAATTAACAAAATTGATAAACCACTAGCCAGTTTGATCAAAAAAAGGAAAGGACCCAAATAAAATCAAGAATGAATGAGGAGAGGTCACAGCCAACACAACAGAAATACAAATAATAAGACAATATTATGAGCAATTATATGCCAATAAAATGGGTAATCTGGAAGAAATAGACAAATTCCTAGAAGCATATACACTACCCAAACTGAAACAGGAAGAAATATAAAATTTGAACAGACCCATAACCAGTAAGGAAATCGAATCAGTAATCAAAAATCTACCAAAAAACAAGAGTCCAGGGCCAGATGGCTTTCCAGGGGAATTGTACCAAACATTTAAAGAAGAGTTAACACCTATTCTCTTGAAGCTATTACAAAAAAATAGAAATGGAAGGAAAACTTCCAAACTCTTTCTATGAATCCAGAATTACCTTGATTCCAAAATCAGACAGAGACCCCACTAAAAAGGAGAACTATAGACCAATTTCCCTGATGAACATGGATGTAAAAATCCTCAACAAAATATTAGCCAACTGTCTCCAACAATACATTAAAATAATTATTAATCACAACCAAGTGGGATTTATAGCTGGGATGCAGGACTGATTCAATATCCGCAAAACAATTAACGTGATTCATCACATCAATCAAAGAAATGACAAGAACCATATGATCCTATCAATAGATGCAGAGAAAGCATTTGACAAAATATAGCATCCTTTCTTGATAAAAACCCTCAAGAAAGTAGGGATAGAAGGAGCATACCTCGAGATCATAAAAACCATATGTCAACGTCCCAATGCTAATATCATCCTCAATGCAGAAAAACTGAATGCTTTCCCCCTAAGGTCAGGAATATGACAGGGATGTCCACTCTCACCACTATGATTCAGCATAGTTTGGAAGTCTTAGCCTCTGCAATCAGACAACACAAAGAAATAAAAGGGATCCAAATCAGCCAGGAGGAAGTCAAACTTTCACTCTTAGCAGATGACATGATACTCTGTATAGAAAACCCAAAAGATTCCACCAAAAAAACTACTAGAACTGTTCCATGAATTCAGCAAAGTGGCAGGATATAAAATCAATGCACAGAAATCGGTTGCATTCCTATACACCAATAATAAAGCAACAGAAAGAGAAATCAAGGAATCGATCCCATTTACAATTACACCAAAAACCATAAAATACCTAGGAACAAATCCAATCAAAGAGGTGAAAATCTATACACTGAAAACTAGAGAAAGCTTATGAAATAAACTGAAGAAGACACAAAAAAATGGAAAAATATTACATGCTCCTGGATAGGAACAACAAGTATTGTTAACATGTTGATACTACCCAAAGCAATCTACATATTCAATGAAATCCCTATCAAAATAACACGAGCATTCTTCACAGAGCTAGAACTAATAATCCTAAAATTTGTATGCAACCAGAAATGACGCGGAATAGCCAAAACAATCTTTAAAAAGAAAACCACAGCAGGAGGCATCACAATCCTGGACTTCAAGCTATACTACTTCGAGGCTATAATCACCAAGACAGTATGGTACTGGCACAAGATCAGACACTCAGGTCAGGGGAACAGAATAGAGAACCTGGAAATGGACCCACAAACATATGGCCAACTAATCTTTGACAAAGCAGGAAAGAATATCCAATAGAATAAAGACAGTCTCTTCAGTAAGTGGTGCTGGGAAAACTGGACAGCGACATGCAGAAGAATGAACCTGGACCACTTTCTTACACCATACACAAAAATGAACTCAAAATGGATGAAAGACCTAAATGTAAGACAGGAAGCCATCCAAATCCTCGAGGAGAAAGTAGGCAAAAACCTCTTTGATCTTAGCCACAGCAACTTCTTACTCAACACATCTCTGGAGGCAAGGAAAACAAAAGCAAAAATGAACTATTGGGACCTCATCAAAATAAAGGGCTTATGCACAGCGAAGGAAACAATCAGCAAAACTAAAAGGTAACTGATGGAATGGGATAAAAGATTTGCAAAAGAGGGATCAGATAAAGGGTTAGTATCCAAAATGTATAAAGAACTTATCAAACTCAACACCCAAAACACAAATAATCCAGTGAAGAAATGGGCAAAAGACATGAATAGACATTTCTCCAAAGAAGACATCCAGATGGCCAACCGACACATGAAACAATGCTCAACATCACTCACCATCAGGGAAATACAAATCAAAACCACCATGAGATACAACCTCACACCTGTCAGAATGGCTAACATTAACAACTCAGGCAAAAACAGATGTTGGCGAGGATGCAGAGAAAGAGGATCTCTTTTGCACTGCTGATGGAAATGTACACTGGTGCAGCAACTCTGGAAAATAGTATGGAGGTTCCTCAAAAAACTAAAAATAGAACTACCCTACTACCCAGCAATTGCACTACTAGGTATTAATCCAAGGGATACAGGTATGCTGTTTTGAAGGGACACACGCACCCCAATGTTTTTAGCAGCACTATCAACAATAGCCAAAGTATGGAAAGAGCCCAAATGTCCATTGATGGATGAATGAATGAAGATGTTGTACATAGGTACAATCGAGTATTACTTGGCAATCAAAAAGAATGAAATCTTGCCATTTTCAACTCTGTGGATGGAATTGGAGGGTATTATGCTAAGTGAAATCAGTCAGTCAGAGAAAGACAAATATCATATGACTTCACTCAGATGAGGACTTTAAGAAACAAAACAGATGAACATAAGGGAAGGGAAACAAAAATAATATAAAAACAGGGAGGGGGAAAAACATAAGAGACTCATAAATATGGAGAACAAACTGAGGGTTACTAGAGGGGTTGTGGGAGGGGGGGGATAGGCTAAATGGGTAAGGATCATTAAGAAATCTACTCGTGAAATCATTGTTACACTATATGCTAACTAATTTCAATGTAAATTATTTTTAAAAAATAAAAAAAAAATTTTAAAAAGAAAATCAAACAGAAAAGAAATGCCATTTAATAATGGCTGGAGGACTCACAAAAGAAAGAATAAGTTTTCTTGTTTATTTGCTTTTAATAGCCAACAGTTTACCAGAAGACCAAAGAGAAACTAAAAATGCTATACTTCATATTTTAAAACTTGATTTTTTACAGTAACAAGCAGAATAAAAATCTTCGATACCCCATATACTTATGGATAAATTTCAACCATCAATAACCTTCATAAATTTTCACCTAGTAAATGCTAACCCATAAGGCTAATGTTTCTATAACTCAAATAAAATTGAAATAGCTAAATCATAGAGTTTGGTAATTAACCCAGGGATTGTGAATATGATCCAAGATTTGTGCCCCAAAGATATAAACTACTATATTTTTTTCTCTAATTTTATTAGAGAACTTCAAAAAGAAGATAAACTGCCTTGTTTGGGTGAATCAAAGGTGTTTAATGGGAAACAAAACAAAACAAAACAGCCTTCTGGTACTTACAATCTTTTGACAGAGCAAACACTAGACCTTTTTCTTATAAACCCTACCTTCTAAGCTATTTGAATCCAACTTTATTGATTTGAAAATACTTCACTAGTCTAGGGGGATATTTGACCTTTATTATCTTCCAGAAGAAAAAGCACAAGACTAACAATGCAGAGGCAAGCAATTGTCAGACTCTTGACACTAAGGAAAAGGAACAGGAGGAGTGCTCTGAAGGCAGGGACGCAGCCAAGCTTAAAGTGCTAAAAATAAGCCAGTGACAACTAATGAGTAATTGCATCACATTTCCTTATACTCAATGGCACGGGGTGCATGGGCAGTAAAAGCAACAGCAGACACATTTCAAACTACCTTGAAGGTCAGGTTGGGTCTCTGCTACCTTTCAGCAATTCTAAACACCAGGTAATAGGAACATTTCTCTTCCCTTATCATGTCTTGGGGCATGATCAAATACCTTTCCAAAAGATAATAGGAATCTTATTCATCATGATCATAATCACCAGAAAAAGTGAATTAAGCATCTTTGGACCTGTTTCAATTTGTGTCATGTTAATTAGATTGTAATCAAAGCACTCAAGAGTCTCCAACAGCCATGTTCAGACTCTCCATCATAACTGTTTGTGAATCCAGTAGGTATTCCATTGTTTCCTTTTTATGGCCTACATAAAAGGAACATCTCAAAAGTCTGCAAAATCTAACCTGTAACTCCCTTCTTTCTTAGAAAATGATCTCGAATGAATTTGGGATGAAATCAATACTGTCATGCGTTTCAATTCTCCCTAGAAATAAATTAATGCAAGAATATACAGTTTGCCAATTCAAAATGTACTAAGGGATTTAGAATATAATGTAAAGAAAAAAATTTGAATACCATTAGGAAAACATTTGGAGCAAAAGTTATCCAAGATAACTGTATCTTAAATGGCATGTTCAACTAATGCTAATTTTCTGTTTTTTATGTAACCCATGAAAACATGGCACATAACATCAGAAATCCCTTACAGAGGTTCAGACAAAAGAGTGACCATACCAAATTAAATTAAACAAAGTAGAATGTACTGGAAAGCTCCAGACTACAAATTAGAACACTGGGTTTGGGTTTGTTTTTCCCTTGTAGCACTAATATTTTAAGACTTTCCTAAAGTCAGACTCTCTGAGCCCCAGTTTTCTCACCTGTAACATAAAACCTCACATACATATGTAAAGTTTCTTCCAGCTCTGAATTCCCTACTTTTAAACCTGATGACTTTTTTAGCTCAGAAGCTATACTAAGAAGGAAAAGTTACTTCTAATCACATACATATATAAGTTAAATTTTGTCTCAAATTTTATGATAAAAATCATAGCTTCTTAATGCATCACCTGTAACTTTCTTTTCATTTTTGCACTTTCAAGTATCAGAAACACTCACATAAACAAGAAGGAATGGACATAATTAACTTTCTAACTGAAGGAATAATTTTAAAATTATGTTCTATTAGAACATAATTTCAGGCTGTTTATCAAATTAGAGAACTTATTCTCTAAGTTGCTGTTTAATAACTTTTGTAATAAATCTCTTTCCATCTCCTTTAAAAACAAATTATGTGTACATATGCATGTACAACATGTATACACATGTACATATTTAATTCATGTAAAGTTCCACATATATAAAAAATATATATAAATACACATTTAGTTCATGTGAAGTGTCACATGGAAAACAAGAATTGAAAATGAAGCCAGGCTACCTTAGAAAATCTACTGAGATATCTAAAGGTATTTAGATATAATCTATCACCTTAAGTTCGTCTATGTCATAGTATATCATCAGCTGTATTAGAAATTCTTGCACTCATCTGAAAAATGTTTTAGATCAAGACATATGTTTTATTGGAGGCAGATACCCAGGAGAAACCCAGTAAATGTTTGTGAAATTAAAAAAGGAACATAGGCCCTTTGTATAGATCTGCATACGCCCTTGCAGTTATAAATATGTAATTTACAAACATCTGAGTACCTATGGCTTGCCGCTCCTCTCCAGAATTATCTAATTGTTTTTTTTAATGACACATCGATTAAATTTACTTAACAAATTTATTAGCACTACTATGTGCCAGGTATAGTTTTAGGTGCCAGTACTGCATCTGTAAATACAACAAATAAGTGAAATATAGTGTCCTAGAAGAAAACTAGGCAAGTATAAGAGATTGTACACTGAGTTTGGCAGTGAAGCACATAAAGAAGTCAGATGTGCTGAGGGGGGTACAGAATTTTTAAAAAGCATGCCCAACAGAGGTCTTATTTAGATGATGACATGCAAGTAGAGACTAAATGCAAAACTGTTTTTGTTGGATTTAATTAATATTTTTGATGGTCCCTTTGTGTTTTGATAGGAATTTAATAATAGCCCTGTTTTATGCCTAAAGCTAAACATGTTAAATTCTATCTGCAGATATTAAGTCATCTAAAAAGTGGCAAACATGTTAATCACCTAAGTAGAAGTTTCTTTTAAACCTTTCAGAAAAATAGTTTTTAACCTCTTTATTATTTTGACAAATGGATAGTTGGAAATAATTACTTACCACTCAGTAGTGTTAATTTTTTATTGATTTTTTTCTTAAATCATGATTTAAGCTTTTCTCTGAACTTCAGAGGTTGTAACTAAACATCTACATATGGTTGACCAGCCCATGCACATGGCCATGAGGAAAGCAAAATAATTATATATACAATTTAGGTCAAAACTCTACTATTTAGGGAAGAAAAGGGGAAACTAAATTACCTAAGTGACTTTGATGGATAACAATTTCTCAATTCTCCTGTCCCCTAGAGCCATGAATAAAAATTTTAATATATTTATCAATTTCTTTTGACTGGCAGTGGTTCTTTAGCTACATCTAAAGGATTCTAAAGCTACATCTTAAATCACTGAGAAAAATATGTGTGGGTGTTAGAAATATTTGCAGAACAAGGAAGTAGGGGAAAGAGGTAGCCCTTGTGCCATTCTCCATTCTTGACCTAAATTATGCAGAGCAGCCTACATACTGCACCAAACCCATGACCTGTATAAATCAAGGTTTGGTGAAATCAAAACCAGGGGCTGTGCTTTCCACACTTGTAGAATCTATACTGAGAATCAGTGAGCAGAAATGGACTGATGCATTCATATACATGATTCAGTCACGGAGAAGACAGAATAAAGCCGAAGTCTTTAAGCATATGTCATATGTCTAAGTTGGAAATACGGTAGATTCATAGCCAATAATAATATTCATGTATTAGAACCTGTGAAAAATCAAGAAAGGGGGCAACTAAAAATAGGGATATATAAGAAATACTCATTAAGTGACTCAACTGGAATTCTGCCAGCAGGTGTTTGTCAGCTTTAGTGCCACTTTCTATGGTGTTCTTGTACCTTCCCCCTTTCTTTGCTGTCTCTGAGAGGCTGTGCTCAAGATCTGGCACTAACCAAATTAGGAAAACTGTGAAATCTATTTTTTAACTTCTTATAACTAACTTTGATTTACATACCCCATTAGTCTGCTTTATCGAACCAAGGTTTTTCAGAAGACAGCAAAAACATGTTGTTGAAGAATATGCTTCTGTCATAATTCCAAGAAGGAATTATTATTTTCAGACTTAGAGTAGGGCAGCTCCAGGAAAAAGGTCTATAAACAGGAATAGAAGGGCCAGTAAATGACGAAACTATGCCAGAACCACAGCAATTATAGAGGCTGAAGCAAAACACAGCATGGTCTCCTTGTGGGCAAAAAGAAAGGAAAAGTGATTATGTGTTTCCTGAATTATACTATGAAATCTTTTCTCACATGCTTTCTGTACAACAGATTCTTCTCCCCCCTCTCCCAATCTCAATGCCCTTAGTTTCTAAAAGTCATTCTAAAACCTCTGGTAGCTTCCTTTGTCAAATCTAAATGCTCCTTCTTCATGATCACCTTCATGGATCTCCCTGTCACAATTTGCTTTTCCCAGAAAACATGTCTTCTTTATTAAATATATGGTTTGCCATGCTTCACCTTCAGAGTCTCTTCTCTTAAAATTGTGCTTCTTCTCCTAGTGCTACTCAAGGACTGAGCAATTCTGGCCAGTGCTTAGGACTTGAAAACATTTCAGTATTGTTAGAAGCCTTATTTGGTGTTTTGCCTTACCTGCTGTAATCTATTCATGGACAATAATCACATTTTGTCTTTAGAAAATGCTCCCACAGTTCTAGAAATAGAACCTAGTTCATAACTTCAACATAATTAAAAATGGTAGCTATCATCATCTGATACAGAGAAAAAGATCCCACTCACTGCCACTATTGAAAAGATAGTTTCAGAATTTATTTGATTAAGAATTTACCTTTTTTTTTAATACTAGTGGAACAAAGGATAGCTTTGTTCCATAATTTAAATAAATGTTACTAAATGAATGTAGGCTCTTATTATGAACCTGATCAATGTGCTGGCTTGCATTATTTTTTTTTAAGTTTCTTCTCTTTTGATTTTCTTTAATTTGGGGTTAAATAAAATCCCAACAGTCTGTTCATTATTGACAAAATTTTTATGGGTTCTTTTCACCAAAAGCCAAAATGAAGATATTCAAAAGTCTCCTTGTTTCTTCTTAACACAAAAGAAAAAAAGCAGTACGAGTATTATAGTCTTGCAAGAAGTTGAGCATAGTTTCCACAGACTTCTTTGAGAGTTAATGGCTCCATTTGTACTTACTCTCCATGCTGCTCTTAGTGATCCTTTCCATGAATTCAAATTTTGTTTCTACTTGACCCATGATGAATATAAACAGAAGAGTGCTAGTCTGAACCAAGTGTACACACAAACTCAAACATATGTCCAGCTATCCACTTATCATACCCTACATAACAAACAGTCCCAAAGTTTAGTGGCTTAACACACAAGTTTATGTTTCTGTATCACAATTGTGAGGGCCTATTGGGCCTTGCTGGGAAGTTCTTTCTTGGAGTCAGTCATACTGTGTACAGTTACAATCAAATGGCAGCTAGGGCTGGAGTCATCTGTATAATCATTTGGGCTACAAGTCTCTGAAGCTTCTTCACTCATTTGTCTGACACTAGCTGAGATGGCTAGAAATCCTAGAGGCTATCATGAACTCTCTCTCCTGATGAAAGCTACAGTCAAAGTCTACCTTGTATGTAGTTTCAAATATAAAAGAGAAAGGCATTATCAATAGTATCTTTCGCATGTTGCCATAGCTACTAGGCATCTTTATAATATGAATATCTATATATAATTGGATTTCTTTTTGTATTTTGACTGCCTTTCCCAGACTACAAGTTCCAAGATTCCCAGGAAGACCTTGGTCTAAACTTGGAAGTCATGCAGTATCTCTTCTGCTACTTTCTATTCATTGCCCAGAGATAGCCCAAATTCAATGTGGATGGGGCCTATCAAGATTGTGAATACCTGGATGTGTGGTTCATTAGGAAGCCATCTTTGGAGAGTAGTTACCATGAAGCTACATATAAGGCCATGGTCAAAGTATGATCTTTCTTCATCCCTGAATGTCCTATGAAGCATGTAGCTTCAGGTGGGAATTACATCAAGCCAGAGAAACTGAAATACCTTGGTAATCAAAGGGGGACACACCCATTTTGGCATCACAACCTTCAAGGAATGTGTGGTATGTTTTATTTACTAAAATGTACGTGGAGATTTTATTTATAAGCAAGAGTTATTTATAAAGGTGAAAAATTGAAAACAACCCTTTTGCCCAACAGTGGTAGCTTAAATTATAAAACACATATACTGGAATACATGCCACCACAAAAACATGTTAAAGTTAATTAAACACATGGGAGAAATGATACAGCACTCTGTAGAAAGACAGGGATCAATATATATAACTTCATAAATATATGAATGTGTGTATGTGTATAAACATAAACCAATAAATACATTCATGCTGTTGCATAGCAAAAAAAAAGAGTAGAACTAATATATGCACATGTGCACAGTGATTATACTGAGTGGTAGAATTATGGTTTTTCATTTTATTCCTCGTACTTTCCAATTTTTTTCAATTTTCCATTATTTTTTGAAATTTTTATATCTTTTCCAAACTTTTTGAAAAAATATATTATTGCCACGTGTCTTGATGTCAAGAGAAGGAGGAAAGACAAAGAGAAAAGCCTGACCCTAAACTTTGTTTAGAATTATTTTTTTCACTGCAAATAAGAACGTTTCATTAGTCATGCTTTATCTCTTTCAGGCTGTAAAAGAGTATAATTTGGTGGACAGAAATGATGATTCCTTGCCCTAAAAAGTTTAGTAATATTTCAAAATGTGATGAAACTCTAAGCAGAATAACACCTCAATTCAGAAGTCGACTTCAAGTTCAACATGGCATAATGATGGCACACATCTATCTCTCCTACCTGCTAGAATCCCACTGAAATTAAAAAATTTGTGGGGGAGAAATGCATTGGACAACCAAAAAGTTTCCTACTGCAGACCAAAAATTTTGATAGCTCACTACATAAAAAGAAATTAGGTAATGAGTCAGAGAAATCAGAGTTTAACACATGAGAAATAGACCTAAGAATAGATACAGAGGCAGAAAAATAGATCAGAAAGTACATGATATAGTGTTTGGAATACAGTAAGCAAATTAGTGAATGATATGATTACTGCTGTTGTTAGTGTATTAAGTCATTGCTCAACACTTGCATACCATGCCAGTATATCCTATTTTCTCTCAAACACATTGTCTTGGAGGATCCCCAGACATCTCAAATTCAATATATTCAGAAAACAAACTCATCATTTTTCCTCCCAACACTTGCCTCTCCGCTTTCCTAATCAGCCTAAAGTAAGGACCTTCTATCATCTTTTCCACCTCCTTATCCTTCAGTTACCATATTCTACCAATTACTACTTCACAATTCTCTCTGTGTACGTTCCCACCTTTACCTTTCCATTTTCGTAACTCCAGTTTAGGTCAGTTTTATCTTGAAACATTTTTTTTAAGTTTTCTCCAGACTTGTTCCATGATATTTCATTTCCTATTTCTCCATCATTTTGTTTAGTTTGTATGTATTCCTTTATATTTATTTTTTAATCTCTTAAGTAATACATCTACTAAAATTAGAATAAGCAGATCAAAGAATAATACTCATCAGATTTCAAGTTCATGGAAGGAGTTTCCCAAGCAAAGAGTAAGAGAGAACAAAAAAGATCAAGTCAAAGGTTTTGTGTAATGGCACATCCTTGTACAGCTTTATCAAGCCACACCCCCCCCCACCGTGAACTTGAAATTTGACACTATGACTTGTCCAGGCTGCTCTTGCCAGAGATTGCGATATAATTCCCAGTTTGCATTAAATCTATCTCTGCTCTGGTGAAGGCCAGCCCACCTTCACCCCAACATTGAAGGTCCACCCACAATTTCTGATAAACAGCCTAAACCAGGTAAGAGTGTTCTATTTTTGTAGGAAGAGTTGTCAGATAAGAAGAAGAAACACCAACAAAATTTAAATCTTTTTAAAAAAGGGAATTTCTAAATAGAAACTAAAAAGACTTTAATAGTTGACTGAAAAAATGATGGTACATTGGCTTTAACAGTACAGTGGCTGGAAGGGGCTGGGCAAGTGATGAGACAGTTTATAGGGTAAATATAATTGCAAGCTATTTAAGATTCAAGGTGACAAGCTACAAACTGAAACAGTCTAGAGAAATACACTTTAAACCAGTGCCTAAAAGTACATCTTCTTAGTGATTTTGTTTAAACTGAGACGTGTAATTTTGATTTTGGTATTCACTGTGAAACTTCTAAATCCAAGTCTGTCTTTTAAGTATCAACGTGTATGTGGAAAAAAATCTTTAACTCTGGATTTTTTTGAAACATCAAGAGTTTGCGGGCAATAACAAAACCCATATTCTGAAATAATAACTATATGCTGATTTTATATTTAAACAACAAACAAAAATACAGGGCTATATACTTCACAAACGATAAAAGATACATCTCAAGCTCACATATCACTCAGTATTTCCTCCTTACTTGGTAAAGTAGAAGTAATCCTTAGCCAATATGACTGTGACATCCCCATGCCACTCCATCTGAAATCTCTTACAAGTGTCCTCTACTGCTCTTGTTCCAAACCCACCTATTCTATACAGGAGTGTCCTTTCCTCCTCTGGGACTAATTTTATTAAGCCTTAGTTGGCTTAGCAACCACTCAGAGTACAACTTTTGAATACTAGATCTGTGCTTTTCCCATGAAGATTGTGGCACCACACTGGCTCTGTGCTTGCTATGGACAATCTCTTCAGGAATAGGAAGTCTGCTCTGTTGTTGGGATTTATTTCTGATTGTTACCTGGTAGGTTTTAAAGAACTCTTGCAGAAAAAAAGTCTATCTCTTGGAGTTCAAATTGAAAACTGATCCCTTGTCTTTATAGTAATACTCTCCTAGAAACACAATCGAGCATGTCCTAGAAGAGGATGGCTCTGGACACTGGTGGTTAATGACTGCCTGCTCACTCTATGTGTTAGAGAACAACTGAGTAGGAAATACAGTAAAACCTTGGTTTGCAAGCATAATTTGTTTCAGAAACATGCTTTTAATCCAAAGCACTTGTATATCAAAGCTAATTTCCCCATAAGAAATAATGGAAACTCAGGTGATGTGTTCCACAAGCCAAAAATAATCATATAAAAATAATTACAAGACTGTAATATAATATAAAATAATAAAGAAAATATAAAATTTAAAGAAAAATAAACAAATGAACCTGCACTTGCCTTTGAACACCTTCTTGGCTGGTCTGAGGGAGACAAGAGAGAGGAGAGTTATTGTGTAGGATGACTTTCACTATCACTAATGGAATCACTACTATCTATTGACTCAATGGAACATTTGTTTTCATGCAATTTTAACAAGGAACTTACCCAATGACATAGAAGGAAACAAAGTGTTCCTAAGCTTCCTCTTATATGGAAAAGCAAAGGAATGTCCACAGGTGTTTTGAAGTCTGAAAAATACACTAGTGCCAGTTGTGGGCACTTTCCAACATTCTGAAAAATCACTGATTTCTGCCAAACGCTGTGGCCTGAGACCAAGCATGGAAGACAATCACCCACAATCCCATAGAGAGAGAGAGAGAGAGAGAGAAGGACCATTGGCTCAGTTGTGATCATGTGATGTTCAGCATCACATACTACTCGTATTGCAAGACATCACTTGTTTATCAAGTTAAAATTTATTAGAAAATTTGCTCATCTTGTGAAACACCAACAGAACAAGTTACTCACAATCTAGTTTTACTGTACTCGATATGACGTTAAAGAACACATGAAGAATGTATTGGATGGATATGAAGTGTGCACATTTTTATCATGGTCACTGATGAAATGATAAGGGAAATTTTCTCTAAGCCTGAGCTGAGGTATGCAAATAACCACCACAGGAATTCAAGCCTAGAGAGTGGAAGAGAAGCAATCAGGGAACCAGTGAGATAGCTTCTCATAAAATTGGTTAAAATCAGCATTAACAAACATGGTGAACTTGTAGCTAACTATCTCGACCCACTAAACGGGCTTCAGTTTCCACAATTGGCAACTCTATGCTCTGCTTCACTAATTCGAAATGCAAGCTAATAACTATTCCTTGTGAAAATTGTTAGCTATTGCCTATTTAAGCCCATCCCTAACTTTGGTCTGAGAAACAGTTTTCTCTGGGAGTTTCCCTCATATACCCTTTTATCCAAGTCAGTCTCCAAAGCCTTGCACTAATTTTGAATTGTTCTCAGTGCTTTAATAACCACTCTAAGAGTCTTCAGTTTTCTTTCCTCAGTAAAAAGATCTAATCGGAATCCCTTGGTGTGGCTGACACTTTACAGAAGCCGTAAAATATTTTAAACAGACATTAATCTTCAGCCTTCTGACCACTTTGCCTTGCTAACACATGCAGATCCCCAGGTATCCATTAACACTTGATTTTCATGGTCAATGATTGCTACAATATCACTTCCTTTGGTTTTACTAAAACCACTTTAGGTTTCTCATTATGTACGAAAATATTAGATTCTGGAGTTGGGTTTGTGAAAAATCATAGATTCTAGGGCTCTATTTGTTGGTATTTTAATTTATTGTACAGCAGTTATATTGGATCAAATTAGATATTATGGTAGTTTTTAGAGAAATGTAAAAAGACTAGGCAAATGTGCTACATTATTGCCATTTCACGTAGGTTTAAGAATACTGCCATCAAGCATGGAGAAAAAGTAGATGAGTGATTAGTATTCTAGAATGTGGTCATTTTAACTGTGAGTACCTGAGCTCTCTGACCACTGTGGCATTTGTTTTCATGGCTTTTGCAAATGTGACCACAGTCACACTTCTAAGTGGAATTTCCATCCTAAAACTATGAGCTGTCTATTGTCCTTCCCCCAACCCACAATTATAGAGCAGATGGTGAAAATGATTCAGAATAAATTTACTGGATCAATTTTAAAAAGACAAAGACCATCAACCAGACCATTGACTGACTGCCTTGGCACAGAGCCTTGTGGATGGTTAGGATCAAGTGTCACTGCATTACTGGAGGTAGTAGTTGAAAGGATGTGACTGCCACTTGACCCAAGACTTGGGCCTGGGCAATTGGAGGCTCCTCACCCCCTTCCATGTGCTGGGGATGTACCCTCTTGCCACCACAGCCACAGTGGGAGCTGCTTTTCAAAGACACAGCCTTCAGAGAGCAACGTGTTGTTGAGACCATCTGAACCCAGGATAGGCTTCTATATAAACTGTCAAGATACACTTGTCTTGCGGCCACCCAAGACAAGCCATGTAAGTCCCTTTGTTAAAACAGCCACCTACCAATCTGAAGTATCTGCCTCTTCCTTCAATCTCTCTCTGCTCTCTGTTTACAGAGGCCAGTTTCAGATTACACGCAGGAATCTCCTGAGAAGATTGTGATCTAATACATAAATATGCAAATGATTGAAATTGAACTTTGCAAGGGTAGAGAGGATATCTTGAAGCATTAAAAGTCTTTTCTAAGCTTCTATCAGCTTCTTAATAGTGCCACCTGACTTCATTAGAGCTGAAGGGCTTTTGCATTCCAATTTTTCTTACTTTCTTGATAGGATTTTCCTTTAACAGATTTGGCAATAACTATTAGCATAAATCAACAATTTTCAGAGCTCTTAGGAACCTCAGAGGTCACTTTATTCTTCTCCTTGTAGAAGATAAAAGTAGGCTAAGGAAGATTAAAGAGATGAAGGGGCTTGGCTATCTCACACAGAACCTTCCATTCCAAAATTCTTTCTAAATTCATTTGCTGTGCCTAAGTTGAATACTTCTTATTAGCAAATATTAAGTCACTTTTATTAGCAGAAACATGGCTAGCATTAAATTTCCAATCTTTATTTCTGGGCTGTATTTACTTCTAATAAAAAAAATAATATAGTCATAAAATATAGGCAGCTACTGGGTCATTTTGTTTGGAATTATCTTCAAAGGTGTCTCAATAACTCCATGATAATTATCAACATTTTCAGATTTTAAAAAAAAATTAGGAAAATAGTGAAAAGCAAGCAGAACTCCAAGTTTTTGAGTGAATAAGCTATGGGAATTTTCACGAACCTACCTTCTTATGTCCAAGATCTTTAGAAACACAAGTCCCAGCAAGGCCCGGAAAGGATTATCATCATAATCACTGAAGCTCAAACTCCTAAATGGAGAGCTTAGTTTCTTCTTGTATTATTGTTGGCTCTGAGAGGTGCAGAGCATGAGTGTAAGTGTAATCATTCCTTATAGATTCTCTGTCTCCTTAAAAAAAGGAATATAGCCTAGCTGTCTTCAGTACTGGTTTCTTACTGCTAATATAACCAACCATAAACATAGCAGTTTAAAGCAATATAGATTTATTATTTTATACTTCTGAAGATTACAAGTCCCAAATCAGTTTCAGTGGGTCAAAGTGAAGGGGTCAGCAGAGCTGGTTCCTTCTGGAAGTTCTAAGGAAAGATCACTTTCCTTTTATTTTCCCATTTCTAGAGCCTCCTGCATTCTTGGCTCAGGCCATATTCAAAGTCAGCAACGTAGCATATTCTATCTTCTCTGACTTCTGCTTAATCTTAATCACAATGGCAAAGTCCCCAAGATAATAAAGACATAGGTGCTACAAATTAGGCTTATGAACATTTTTGAGGTTCCATTATTTGGCCTACCATGCTTTCCTACATCCTTGTAAAATCATGGTCTCAATTCTAGAAAAATGGAAGCTATATTTACTAAAGGAATGTAGGAATCTTACCCATTAAGCTATTCTGCCCTCTTTTATCTTCTTTCCCAGACCAGTTAGGCAAGAACAACATCTAGAGACTTTTATTTGGAATTAGGAAGGTTAATAGTTCAGCATCCCTCAAAAATGGAAAAATCAGAATTTTCCAGCCATCAGAATTGGGACTCACACTGAGGAGAAATCAAATGGCTTTTCAATCCAAAGGGAATTGCTGGTAGCCTAGTCAGTTGCCTGAGATTTATGATATGAAAAAGGCACATCAGAATCATAACACTGAGCCCAAAATTTCAGTTTAGATACACAGAAAATGTTTATGTTCTGCATTTGTGTAAAACTGTTTGTATAATTAAAGGTCAGGCCTTACTGATACTTTAAATGGTATCCCTACATGAAATGCTCAGTCTTCCACAACCACCTACTGTTTCTGATCATTTCCTCAAATTATGTCCAGACATATCAGGGAAATAGGGAGTTAAGTGGCCAAAACAACCCCCTGAAGTTTGAGGTGAGAATTTGCCTGACCTTGTACTAGTCTTGGGGCACATGATGGTTGGCAGACCTTGTGTCCATGGTGACCAGACTTGCTAGCAATCTTCATTTAAATTGGCAGGTAGGAGAATAACTCTCCCATCTTGGTCATAGCCTGATAGTGTTCTCTGACTAACTCATCCGGGCCTGACCTCTCCTGTCTGTCCTCCATTCAGTCCTCTGGCCGGAGAGCCCACTCTGACCTCTACTGCCACCATGACTTAGCTACCAGGGCTTCACTCAATCATCCATGCTATGCAGAAACTGAGGACAGCAGTGAAAATCCAACCGCCAGGCCTCTTTTTCTCTGACCATGTTGCATAACTGGGTTTACTTTAATGTGCCTGTAACTATGTCTATAAGGTGGCCTCTGACTGGAGTCTCAAATAAGAGATTCCTGACTTTACCATTCATTGCAGCTCTTCTAGCATGCATAAATACAAGCATGTGCAAGCACATGCATGCACATACACACACATACCCACAATCCTGGGCCAAAGGCAAGAAGAGGAAATTGAGGGACAGATATATCTCAATTCCCCATGCCATTCTCCAAGAATAGAAAACCATATTCCCTTGAATAATACCTTCTGATTTTAATCAAAACTTATATGAATTATCTAAATTAAGTAATATTTTAATTTGGGGTTTATAAGTTTGGAAAAAAATCCTAGTATCCTATTTAACATGCCAGAAATTGGGTATTTTCTTGGTAATATTCTTCTTATTCCATTTGTAGCAAATCCTAGTAGCAGAAAGCTTCAGACACATAGATAGAATAGAAGACTTATAACTTAAGGGGCACCTGGGTGGCTCAGTCGGTTAAGTGACTGTTGATATCGGTTCAGGTCATAATCTCATGGTTTGTGGTACTGAGCCTTGTGTTGGGCTCTGCACTGGCAGCACAAAGCCTGCTTGGGATTCTCTCTCTCCTTCTCTCTCTCTCTGCCCCTCCCATGCTTGGTCTCTCTCTCTCTTTCTCTCAAAATAAATAAACATAAAAAAGGAAGACTTATAATTGATAAATGGAAGGGAAAAGCAGATTTTTTTCCTAAATTTCCTGTTTTAAAAGCTATCAAGGTTAACATCACGCGCGATCTGTCACATGATATCCTATAACCCTGCTATAATAGAATGCAAAGGATAGGTCAGTTCTACTATATTCTTCCCTAAAACACATAATCTTGGTCTATTGATGGAAAAAAAAAAAAAAAAACACCAGACAAACCCAAATTGAGGAGTACATATAAGTAGTCCATGAAACTCTAAAAGTCATCAAAGTAAAGATATAGAAACCATCACAGACCAAAGGAGATAGGAGACTTGACAACTGTATGTAATACAGTGTCCTGGATTGAATTCTAAAACCCTCAGTGTCCTGGATGGTATAATATGAATAGGGTCTCCAGGTTAAACATATTGTTCCAATATTGTCTTTTTACTTTTGAAAAATACACCATGGTAACATAATATGCTAACATTAGGGGAAACTAGCAGAAGAATATAGGAGAATTTGGAATTTCCTTCATAACTTTTCTAACATATTATTCCAAAATAAAAAGGTTGTGTTGAAATCAAAAAGAAAAATAGTGCGATGCCACTTCCAAGATTAGGTTACAAAAAACACTGAGTTCCATCTTGTTCGCCCCTATCACTAGAGACCTCACTCTGGGGAAACAAGCTGCCACGTTGTAAATAGCCCAATGGAGAAGCCCGTGTTATAAAGAAGTAGTAACTCCAGTCACTAGCAACAAGGACCTGATGCCTGTAAACTGTTACATGACTGAACTTGGAAGTGAATTCTCTCCAATCGACCCTTACGCTGCCTACAGCCTTAACTGACACCTTGATTTCAACCTTGTGACAGACTCAGAGGTATCCAACTAAACTCACATGGATTTCTGAACCTTACAAACTTTGACAAAACAACTATTCATTGTTCAAAAAAAAATGAACTGTTAAACTTAAGGACCCATCCAATGGAGCACAACAATAAAATGCTGATTTATGATTAAAACAAGCAAGTTATTAGAATAACAGAGTATAATAAGGAGTTACAAAACAAGTGAAACCTTAACTTCTGCCTTTTCTTTATGACTACCCGAATCTACCTTTAAAGTGCAGAGAATAGGGGCGCCTGGGTGGCTCAGTCAGTTAAGCGTCCCACTTCGGCTCAGGTCATGATCTCGCGGTCTGTGGGTTTGAGCCCCGCGTCGGGCTCTGTGCTGACAGCTCAGAGCCTGGAGCCTGTTTCAGATTCTATGTCTCCCTCTTCCTCTGACCCTCCCCTGTTCATGCTCTCTCTCTCTGTCTCAAAAATAAATAAATGTTAAAAAAAAATTTTTTTTAATTAAAAATAAATAAATAAAGTGCAGAGAATAGAACAGATACTGAAAACAGAAGCCTGATACACAATTAGTCCTGCAATAAAGTCATCAGTCTGAGAAGCATGAATGGAGGGGGTGGGAAACATGAGAGGAAAAGAGAGAATCCCAAGCAGGTTCTGCGTGATTAACACAGAGCTTGACACAGGACTCAAATTTATGAACCGTGAGATTATGACCTGAGGTGAAATCAAGAATCAGACACTTAACTAAGTCACCCAGGTGCTCTTTAATGAGTTTTTTTTTTTTAATGGCTGTAACACTTATTTATACAACAAATATTTTTGATGGTTAACTGTTATTAAATACATTACCACAGTTTTAGCAGTTATTACTACTTTCAGAAGTTAAATCAGAGACCACTAGCTAACCAAGTATTGGAAAATTTTATGTATCACAATTGTGATTCTAAATAACTTTTCCGAAAGATAATCTGAGCCAAATCTGTTCCTCCTGATAGTGACCAAATTCTAAAAAGAAACGTTTTGTACTATTTTGTCCAAGATTTTGTCTTTTCATGTAATGGAATTCTCACTGCCTGATAGCAAAAATAAAAATATTAAATTGGTTATATATTTATGTCATACACAGGAAACATATATTCATACCTTTCCATTTTTAACACTAGCCCCTAAGGTACTCAAACTGATCCTAAGATTGGAGACATGTTACTTTAACAGAGAAATGCTGATCTAACCACCCAGAAATGAAAACAAAGGGTTGGCTATTCATACCTATTTGACCTAAACATACTACCAGCTAATAATGGAGAGGGGGAGTTTTAAGTACATGTATTTTTGTTTGTTTGTTTTTTAAGCTTATTTATTTATTTTGAGAGAGAGGGGGAGAGAGAGGACAGAGCAGAGAGAGAGGGAGAGAGAGAATGTGTTTTAAATAGCTCTTTATATATCATTTTCTTTTGGACTTTTTTGGTCCCGGTTAATCCCTGTTTTAAGATGTATTGCCTGTTCTGGGAAGCTTTGGCTATGTCTGTGAACTGTCACTGAAGTTTGTATCCTTCATTCTTTCAGGACCTCTCCCTAAAAGGGAATGTACACTGATTCCGTACCTGTCTGCCTCATTCTTACTTACCCATCATCAGGAACTCTTTTCTTTTGCTTACGGGGATCAAAACCACTGTTGGCAACTTCTCTCAGAGCACATTTTCCTATTTCCATTCTTTGAATTTGGTTCATAGTAGTTCAAATACTGTAATGGTTTATGAAGCAATTGGGACTTTGCTGGCAGTTTTGAAAGCTGTGATTGTCTTGACAACTTTATCCTGTCAATATAATTCAGCCTCGACCCACGAGCAATGCTCAGAATAGGACAGGAGTGTAGTCTCCACAACCACTTAATCTTTGGCCTCACTACTAAGGCAGCCAACAAGGGCACCCATTAGTGGTAGATCTGAAAGTGGATTTGGATAGCTTTTACAAACGCTGCAAAAGATCAGAGGCAAGAAAGAAAAGGAAAAAAGTGGGGAGAATGTCTCAGGGTTTTTTCTTTGATAAAAAAATAACAGAAGTTATCTCCTATAGGCTTTTAACTTTCTGTTTCAAGAAATAAAGAAGAAAAAAAGAAAAAGAAAAAAAAACTGAAAGAAAAGTTCCCAACCAGCTTTATGTTATTTCTGTTTCATAAAATACTTGTAGACATCCTCAAGTGACTAAACTCATTTAAATTCCCTACGTTTTTATTATCTATTCTTCACCGGTCATTAATAATGATATTGTAAGGCTACATTTCTAAATCTCTTTTCCTTCTTAATATCTTACTGGTGAAGATGTGCACAGACTATTAAAGAATCCAAACCAGGAATATCTTACCTTATTTAAGTGACTCGTTATCATCATACAATATGGTGGTGAGTCTTGCTCCATCACGACTTTGTTTCCCCTTCATTAGAAAACCTGTTTTGCTATTTTTCCTTTATCCAACATATTTTCTTGTTGTTCTATGATAGCCTCTCTTTGATACAGTCATTAACCTTAATTATGTACTGATAAAAATACATCCCAACACCAAAGAGGCCAAAAACAGGAACATTTTATTCTATTTTACTCCTTTCGTTTTCAAATAGGGCTATCAGAAATATACATGGAACAATGTTTCTTCCTCCAGACACTGCTATTTCCTCACTGTGCATCCCTGGGAAAGTCACCTACTATCATTCATCCTTTATTTGTTCATCTGCCATAGCCTGGATTGAAACATTTACTTCTGTTGCCTGATCAACCTAGATATGAAGTATTCTTTATCAGTTTCTATTTAAAAAAATAACAACAAACAGCACTGAGAGGGTGGGTAAAAATAATTGTAAATTTTTTCACATTAGGATTTGAACAAGCCATGTTAACAAAAAAATAAAAAGGTATAAAAAGGTAAATGACAAAGTATGAAAGAAATTAGGAAATAATGATGCTAATAGGACAGTATACTACATTTTGCAATCACTTTTTTTTTTTTTACCTTTGTATTACATAAAACAGCTATGCAATGCACTATCTCTGGAGGTAACCTGAGACTAATTTTTTGGAACTATAATTTTTTCTCTACAGTTTTCTGAACTGACCAAATGTGTATAAATTTTCATTTTGAGCTATATAAAATAGATACGCAGCAAGAATACTGCAAATTGGAGGTAACTAAGAGTCATGATTCTCTTAACCATTTTATACAGTTACAGCCAAGATAGTTTCATTTAAGAATACATATATATGTAACTTTTTTTTTATTTTAGAGAGTACCGTTATAGCTAAAAACACCACAAAAACTCTCAGAGTGATACAGGTCTTTTGTTAGAACTCCACCACAATTAATTATGAAGCAAAAGAATGGCACAGTAAGAGAAAATTAGAAGTACCTTTCTACATCTAATGCATCATTAGAATGCACTGCTCCAGTTATTTTCATAAAGCAACCTCTCTGCCTCTCAGCCATCCAACACACAGAGAACTCCACGCACAGGTTGGTGGTATCCTGCCCCCCATTCAAGGGATTATTCCCTGCTCTGCCTTTTCTGAATAAAGCAAAGAAGCCAGGAAGGGAGAAAACTGTGAAAGCACATGGCTGTGATAACATGACACATTTTTTTAAATTTTTTAATATAATTTATTGTCAAATTGGTTTCCATACAACACCCAGTGCTCATCCCAACAAGTATCCTCCTCAATGCCCATCACCCACTTTCCCCACTCCCCTCCCCCCATCAACCCTCAACTTGTTCTCAGTATTTAAGTCTCTTATGGTTTGCCTCCCTCCCTCTCTGTTTGTAACTTTTTTTCCCCTCTCCTCTGCCATGGTCCTCTGTTAAGTTTCTCAAGATCCACATATGAGTGCAAACATACAGTATCTGTCTTTCTCTGGCTGACTTATTGCACTTAGCATAATCGTCTCCAGTTCCATCCACATTGCTGCAAATGGCATGATTTCATTCTTTCCCATTGTCAAGTAGTATACCATTGAATATATAAACCACATCTTCTTTATCCATTCATCAGTTGATGGACATTTAGGCTCTTTCCATAACTTTTTTATTGTTGAAAGTGCTGCCGCAAACATTGGGGTACAAGTGTCCCTATGCATCAGCACTCCTATATCCCTTGGGTACATTCCTAGCAGTGCAATTGCTGGATCATAGGGTAGCTCTACTTTCAATTTTTTGAGGAACCTCCACACTGTTTTCCAGAGAGGCTGTACCAGTTTGCATTCCCACCAACAATGCAAGAGGATTCCCATTTCTCCACATTCTCACCAACATCTATAGTTTCCTGATTTGTTCATTTTAGCCACTCTGACCGGCATGAGGTGGTCTTCTCAGTGTGGCTTTGATTTGTATTTCCCTGATGATGAGTGACACTGAGCATCATTTCATGTGTCTGTTGGCCATCTAGATGTCTTCTTTAAAGAAATGTGTATTCATGTCTTCTGCCTATTTCTTCACTGTATTATTGGTTTTGGGTGTGGAGTTTGGTGAATTATTTATAGATTTTAGATACTAGCCCTTTATCCAATATGTTATTCGCAAATATCTTTTCCCATTCCATCGTTGCCTTTTAGTTTTGTTGATTGTCTCCTTTGCAGCACAGGAGGTTTTTATCTTGATGAGGTCCCAATAGTTCATTTTGCTTTTAATTCCCTTGCCTTTGGAGATGTGTTGAGTAGGAAATTGCTGCAGCTAAGATCAAAGAAGTTGTTTCTTGCTTTCTCCTCTAGGTTTTTGATGGCTTCCTGCCTCACATTCAGGTCTTTAATCCATTTTGAGCTTATTTTTGTGTATGGTTTAAGAAAGTGGTCTAGTTTCCTTCTTCTACATGTTGCTGTCCAGCTCCCAGCACCATTTGTTAAAGAGACTATCCTTTTTCCACTGCATACACTTTCCTGCTTTGTCAAAGATTAGTTGGCCATACATTTGTGGGTCCAATTCTGGGTTCTCTATTCTATTCCATTCCATTGGTCTATGTGTCTGTTTTTGTACCAATACCATACTGTCTTGATGATTACAGTTTTGTAGTAGAGGCTAAAGTCTGTGATTGTGATGTCTCCTGCTTTGGTTTTCTTAATATTACTTGCACATGACACATTTTTGTATTACCATTTGTCATTCATGTTCAGCCACTACTTCCCCTTGAGATCCTTTTGATTGTTCTTCTTACAGTATCTAAAATAAAATTCTCCATACATGTATTGAGAAAATTCACTGTTTTTACTCTTATAATAGGCTTCATTTCTTTCATATTCTTTGTCTTACATTTTCTTGTCCTTGCTGGGCAGATATAAGAAGTTCTTTCAAGTTAAAGAATACTCACTCCTTCTGGAAATACTGAGATTGCACTCCCTCAAAAGGGAGATAAAAGGAATCGTGTGTTGGGGTAAAATGTAGACAGAATTCCTCAAGGCCACAAGCGGGTCTTAAGGACCAGAGAACCAAAGACTCACACTCCATTTTCTGGAAGAAACTTTAGGGAGGAGTAACAAAAACTCAAAGGACAATGTTCAGATCATTTAGAAAAGCTGGATTCCAGAAATGAGAATTTTTACCATCCGCAAAATATCTTCCCACTTACAGATTTGTGCTCAACCCTGAGAAGATACAGGGAAAAGTCACATAATGATAGATTAAATTCCCCCTCCAGCAGGTGGGCAAGGTACTGGATTTGGAGTAAGTTTAGCCTAAAAAAATAGAATGAAACAAGATTTCTCATATATCTATGGCTTCATTTCTTACCTGTTAGAATTTCAGGTTAAATAATCATCTTCTCTTATTCAATCTACTTTTTAGTCTTCTGTCCCATTTGTTCCATTTTCTTCAATATCAGCTCCTCAAAGTAATCTATACTTACTACTACTTTTTCCATATTCCCCTGACAATTTGTTTCTCACCTCCCTTGCTACCAGGTTTCTACCTAAGAATAATAAAGTTATTTACGATGATTACCATTAATCTCAAAATCAATGGCTCTTCCCCAGCTATTGAAACAGATCTTCTGTAGTACTCCATCCCTCTTGTCCTTATCTTCTTCCAGAAAATTCTCTGCACAACTTTTGTTCTCCTCTTCCTCTCCCTGCCCCTTAACTCTTGCTAATCCCTATGGTATTTGGCCTTTTGTTTTTTAATTGGGTGTCCATTCCTTCTCTAATCTCATTAATACCCACGACAACTCAAACATTACTAAGTGTTGACTATACATATGCGAACACATGAAATCTTCTTCCTCTCAGCATGAAATCATGTATCTTATTGCCAAGAAGCTATCTCCAACTTAATACCTTCTGTGTTGCCAAAATGCACATGTTCCAAATTGCACACATCTCTCTCTTCTTGGAGTTGCTTCTTTCCTCCCTTTTCATTCCCACTCAGTTAATTGCAAAGGACCATCTCATGGATGTCTACGAAGGATAATGTGCAAGTCGAATGGAGATAAGAATGATTCACTTAGGCCAGCTAACCACAGGTCATTCAGAGAATTATAGTCTCATTTTCCATTTTTATACCTCTAAAATTAGTGATAACTTGTAAAATCCTCCATTCTTTCTCTTTTTTCAACTGCTAGCTAGTTGTAAAAGCCCAGGGTGACCTCAAGGGCCATTTTTGAAGATGCGTTGTTAGATGCAATGATTTACTCAGTGTATGTTCCTGAATAACTGTGTTGAGACCCATCCTTATCACATTTTTTTGTGTTAAACGTTTTAAAACTTCAGGATTTATCTATGACAGAATTAGTATTACCCTAATAAATACAGGTAAGATAAAATAGGTGCTTAGAATAATGAAATGAATTATACAGCTATTCATATCAGAACTTCAATATATAAATACCCACTAAATCCAAAATCCATTTTCTTTTCACTCAACTATGGATTATCTGGTTTACCAATTTACATAACAGTTTAACATTGCTACCTACATCTTTTATCCAAGTATATGACTCTCCTAAAAGAACATGACCAATGAAATATACAAACTACTTATTTGAGCTTATGTCTCAAGTATAGATGATCTATATCAAAATTACTGGGTATGCTTGTTAACAACAGATTGTTGGGTCTCATCCCAAACCCATTACTTTACGTTCTTGGTTTTATTTTTTTTAAATCCTCATCACAAAATACCCTCATGTCGATTTCATACTTTTATACATACTAAAAGAGGAGAACCGAGACTCTAAGTATCCTCAATTCCATCCCTTTTCTGCAAAGCATGTGGCTGCTTGATACTCATAAATGTAGGCATCCACAGCAGTTCCATGGTTATCATTTAAATTTGTTTTCACAGAATTTGGAAGCTAATGGAGGTCTTAACATAAGTAATGTATTGTACATTAAATGATTTGTGCATGAGAACTCAAAAGCCTATTTTCTGAAGTGGCACATTTTCTGTTCTCTTTTCTTTCTGATTATATAGTATGCAAGAGTTAACAGCTATAAACATACGAAATAAACATAGCACCACGAAACAACTTGCCTCAAATAAAGTCAGGAAGAATGTTTTCTGGAATATCATCAATCATCCATTTTGCTACATATTTTTAAAAGAAAAATACATGTCCTAATTGTGATTTGGGTGAGGTACTTGTTTGGTTTCTCGTCTTTCCCCACTGCCACCTCCAAAAGTAATCTAGCTAAAACACAACATGAGCAAACATATACCTGAGATTATTTCATCACTGTTTACATAATGACTTTCAAGCCAGTGTGTGGGCTATACCTTAAATTTGTTTATACTTTTCAAAGTACAAAGAAAACAGATGCCTTTTGCATGGCTGCTAAACCATATACATAAAGCAAGGGCAGTCCAGCTGCCTTTCTGCTAGATTGCCAGAGACCATCTGGTTGGCATTTATCCCACACAGATAATGCCAACACATACCCTGAACAACAAAACATTCACACAAATAAATTTTTCTATACTAGGGAAATTTGAATTTTAGGTATGAGAAACCAAACCAGTCTCTTACAAAAGTGTTAACCTGGACAAATATGAATCTATTATATCCTGAAATCTATTTCTCAGAATTCTCACTTAGATCTAGTAACAGCAGCTGATATGTTATAGATGGGTATTGAAAATAGGAAAAAATATTTTTAATAGTGTTTGGGCCATGATTCTAAAGGACATTTATAAGGACTTTGCCTTGCTTTTTTTCCTTTCAATTTTAAGCAGAACAGTAATAAAGATTTTTAAACCTGTAAAAATCTGATCCATTGCTTAAATAGATGTCTGCTAATTAATCCAACAAAATTGTTTAAGAGTTTTGGGGTTTTCTGAATAAAGCAATATTTTTCTCATAAGTAGTTTATTTAGATAGTCTAATAAAATTCAGGTCTGTCCCTGTGTAGCCTAACAACAGATGTGTTCTATATTACCCAAAGTGTAAATGTGTTATCCATGGAGATATGGACGAAATGACTAAATTAGCATGTTCTAATCATGTTTGCATCAGGTATCCATCACGTTTACCTCATTAACTGATAGAATATCCAAGTAACACAACTTGGTAACATTTAGGTTAGCATTTTTTTGCATTAATTTGGTTTAAAAAGTCAATATAACTCTAAGAAATACCAAACGTGTCCCTTTTACTGAGGACTTAGAACCACATAAAAAGGGTTTTAGAGACTTGCTTTCTATCAGATAGTTTGCATAGTTTTTCCTCATATATTAGTTTAAAATTTTAATATTCTATTCATATGCCTATTTCTATTCAATAGAAATAGGCACCACTATTGACTGTATATTAGAGTCTGCTTAGGATTTTTTCCTACTCATTCATTACCTGCCTTCACTTTTTCCCTGTCCTTGCCTGTTCATCAGTTGGTTTCTGTCATTTATACAGATATGTGGGCCAGATGAAAACATAACAAGTGTAGGATCAGTCCATTATAATGTGTCCTAAAACTCAATCCTCTAAAGGTTAGCAACCACTAATTTTATTTATTTGACCTTTCTAATCCAACCAGTTAAAAATTTCAAACAATTAAACTTGCAAAATTAAATCATGTTTTGAATACAAATTTTTAGCTTATTAATTTTTTCAGCAAGACAATCAAAATTCTTTGTTCCCTATAATTAAATATATATCAAATTCTTCCTCTGATTATTAACAGAAATGGGACATGAAAATGTAAGAAAATAGAAGGCTATCCAAGTAGCCATTTTAAACTATGTGGTCCAAGTATAAGTATTTTAAACTATATGGTCATCAGTTTTCCCATTTGTACAACAAGGATGAACAAAATCCATTTCCTTGAAACACTAGAGTTCTAAGTTTAAAGATATCTAGCTTTATTTGTGATATCTATAAATAGTATCTATCTTGTCACCTATAACAGTGTCTAGTATTCAGGAGTTCAAATTCTAGCTTGAATCAGAATATATAAAACTATATTCCCCTAAGAGATTTACTTTTATTCTGAAATAATCTACTAAAAAAGACTAAAAGTTTAATTAAAGACCTAAAGTCCTGTTTTTTAACCATCCCTACCCTCTGACACATGAACGATTAAATATATATAAATTCAATGTTAGAAATTTATGACAAAGTATACAAACAAACCTGGCACTTCAAATCAAACTTGAGTGTATGAGGACTCCTAAGAAATCTATAGTCATTTCTTTAAGTCGAGAACGAAGTCTCACCCATGAAAGTAACTTAGAAATTGCCATATTGTATGATGAAATACAGGCTCAATTATTGTTTTTTCTTCTACAAAAACATTCCTTTTTGAGTAAGTGGTAGATTGCCAAAAATGGCATCCAGAAGGCAATGTGCCTTCATGGTAATACTGTTCTCAAACTCTGTTTTCATTAGCTCTGCTGGTACATGCTCCACTGGAGCTATTTTTAAAACACTCACTCTTTTACTATGTACGTTCTTAATGCCATATTTAAACATCTATGAAATTCTTTGCTGATATACGTCAGAGCTGCACAAACCTGGCTGTGATTTAATGGCTCCAATTATAACCCACTTACCCAGGCCATATCATTCAGCCAGCAATGAATCATACATTATTGTCTTCTATAATTTGTTCTACCAAAGATTTGGAAGCTCTAACCCAAACTCATCAGGTCTTCTGGTCAGAAGTTATTTTCTTCCTTCAGTGCCTTCTACTACTTGCCTTCCTCAATAAAAGATATGAAGATATTCAATAATGTATTTGTGTAAAAATATAAAAAAAGGAAAAACCTTCCAAGAAGAAACAGTTATTAATTTAATATTCAATCTTCTGCCATCCATCATTTCAACAACACAGTGACAATTTTTGGTAGAAGCTTCCCTGGTTACCTCCTCAGCCCTGGTTCACCAGGTGTCAACAAGTGATACAGGAAAGCATTCTGGCTTTACTGAGTCAGATCTGGGTTAAAAATCTCAAGCCACTCTCTTATTTGCTGTGTGGCTTTCATCAGTAACTTCTTGACCTTAACAAACTGCATTTTACCAACTTTAATGCATGGCAGGTATTTAATCCAACTGCTACCATTAGGAAATTAAAGTTTTTTCTTTCCATAGGTATAAATCGTAGACAATATGTTCGAATGTTTCAAAATATTCATTTCTATCTTCTTCTTCAACTAAATTAAACTTGAACCCTAGGCTCTGTCCAACCAGAACAACAGGAAATTCTATCTCCCATAGTTATTGCCTTGTACCCCTTTTAGGGTCACACCAAAATCCACTTAGGGCCACACCAAACTTATATAGTTCTGGGAACAAGGGGTGGGTGTTAAATCATCATTATATCATGGTCTTCATTGACATACTCATTTTCAAAGCTTTTAATAGATCCTTTTAAGAAGCTCTAAGCTTTTCTGCTATGTATAGAGAATACAGGAGTCTATTGAGCTTGGGAAACTGAATGTCCAGTTTGCTCTCCAGGAGTGTCCTATAGCTACTGTTTAAAAGATCCTCCACCTTTCCAAAGCCCTACCATGGGTGGTGCTCAAGTCCTCTATTACTCTAGAGCCCAAGACTGCAGACCTGCTCACTCCCATTTGAGCCCTCTATTCCTTCCTTCATTTAAAGATGCTCTTAACAGTATCTTTTCAAAGAACTTTCACTTTCACAAAAGACCAACAGCATTATTGACTTTATACTAGATGGCTCTCTGCCTTCCAAGTGTGACCAAAGCAATTACAATGAGCCTCGTTGTCTACATGCAACATAAAGGGAAAGAAAAAGCAATAAATAATTCACACAATGTATTTTTAGTCCTGTTATAATAGTCTTCCATGTTCATGAGATCAGGGAAATTTTTGTTTTGTTTTGCTATTATTTGTATCCCTAACACCTAGCACAGTGCCTGGTATGTCGAGTTAAGTAAATTTAATAATTGATTGGTAACTGAATCAGAGAGTGAGTAAACCAAGTGAGTTAGAAGCAGGACACTATTTTGAGATCCTAGACTGTCATTTTTCTGAAAAATCATATTGATGGTTGGGGTACCTGGGTGACTCGGTCAGTTAAGCATCTGACTTTGGCTCAGGTCAAGATCTCACAGTACATGGGTTCGAGGCCCACATGGGGCTCTACAATGATAATGCAGAGCCTGGAGCCTGCTTCATATTCTGTGTGTCTCTCTCTGCCCCTCATCTACTTGTGTTTTCTCTCTCTCCCTCTCACTCTCAAATATAAATAAATAAACATAAAAAATATTTTTAAAAAATCATATTGATGTTCTGTAGTTCTCTATCCATTGGCTTTATGGTACTTACCGCCTCAAGGGGATGCCTGAACAGCCTGCAATGAAGATGCAAACTAAAATACTCAAAGAATTTTTAAAACTCACAGCAGACACAATAGTCTGAAAACAAGGTGTCTTTTATGGGAAAGAATAAGGCACTTAAGATATAAATGGATTTGTTATGACTTTCAAAATCTTTTGGCTTGGAAGATGTGATTAGACCCTAGAGGTCTAGAGCCAGAATCAAACTTTCTCTGTAAAGTGCCAGATAGTAAATATTTTAGAGTCTGTGGCCCACAAAACCTATCAAAACGATTCAACTCTGCCATGGTAGCACAAAATCACTCATAAATTATACACATATTATTGAGCATGGCTGTGATCCAATCAAAGTTTATAAGAACAGGAAGTGGGCCAGATATGGCCCAACTGTAGTTAGCCCAACCATTATCTAGAGCATAGAGTTTATAAATGCAGACCATATTTATATTCCTAGATGGTGGAATTATTTCAGGTGAAGGTCCTTGGGAATCTTGGTACCCTCAAAAAGAGTATTCCAAGAACGTAAAGTAGGTCTCTCTCCAAATTCAAATAATAGAGATGCTCTACAATAATAGGGCAAAAATTACACAGCAAGGGTGGAGTATCAAGGGCAGTAATAACAAAAGCTCCTTATGTGCCTGTCAGGGAATGACTGTGGCCTAAGGTGAAAGGATTCCTTATCAGACAACTTTAGGTATACAGCCTAAGGCTGGGGATGGGTAGAGAATATAGCTGAGCATCAGATAAGCAGTTAGTTTCACAAGTACTGAAGTCTTACCAGCAAGAAAGAGGTTCTTTGGGAGCAACCACCATATAAAACCAATTCTGAGAGAACAAAGCACAAGCTGCCCTACCAGATGATGAAGAGCTTTGGGAACAGAAGAGCTTGGAAAGGGAGCAAGAGGAAAGAGATGTCCATCACCCTCAGGGCAGGCCAATGAAGATCAGACCGCCCACCACGGCCCTACTATATTCACAATCACTTCTGTACCCAGACGCCATCTTGGCAAGGAAGAGGATATGTGGGCAGAGAAGACTGCTCTGGGAAGGCATGGGCATTTGGAATAGATTGTGTAAAATTTGCAAGGTAAATCAGTAATTAAACAACATTTCCAACTACAAGTGAATAATTACCTTAAAGGTAAAAACTGGATCTTCTGAAACAAAGTTATTTTCAGTTAGAGAAAAGAAAATTAAATCAATACACATTTCTTTTCATGAAAGACTATGTAGTTACACTGCTCAGGTTTGCTCTCTATGCAATGCCACCAGTGGCCAGTTCATGCAGCATCACCCAATCCTCTAATGCAGCTATAAAAATAGCAAGAAAGACTTCTTTTAAGTTATTGAACATCAAAGTCCTGCTTTACTCTGTAAGTTACCAATTCACTCATATAATCTGAAGACAGCTATAGGAGGTGGATACCAGCATTATGCCCCTTTTATGGATAAGAAATCAAGGCATAGAAAAGTTTAAACATTTGCCCAAGATCACAAAGCTAGTGAGTAATAGCCAGGATTCCACCTAAAAGTCTATTAGTCTGTTATTAACATGCCTCCAGAGGAGATGCCATCTTTTCCTTGGAGGACACGAAGGAGAGCTCACTCTGTTTTTTCCCTATACCTGACAGTCCCCAGAAGAATGTAGTATTCCTATATAATGACCAGTTTTCCTCATGAAGTTCCCTGAATTCAGATAGGCACAGGAATTAGAAGCTGTCATGAATTTCTCTGTGTAATCCCTGGACAAGAACTTCTATTTAAGTCAAATCCTAGATATAAATTTCATTATCTCCCAAAGTGAATAAACTACTTATCTATAGGAAGAGTCAGTTTTCCTTTAAACCTGTCTCCATATTTTAGATCCAATTCCAATAGGAGACATCTGATGAAACAAAGTTCAGGGAAGTAGGCAAAAAGAAAATTCCCTATATGCCTCACCCACAACCACTCAGGGCAGAAAGACAGGCTGGAGACACATGGGTGAGCACATACCCTGTTTTGAATACTGCACATAGGGTCAGCTTCCTAGCCTTCAAAAACACCACTTCTACCTAATGAATGGAGAGATAAATGAGGGACAAAGTATAGACAAGAACTGATATTTTTACTCAAGTCTGTTTCATGTTGCTCAATCTATAAACTAGGCTTTGAGGGTTCCTTAAAATCCTAGTGCAGCCTAGGATTTTAGGCTAGTTCATTTCCTCCTTTAGACAGTCTTGTCACTATGGGTACTACCAAAGTTACCACCAAAGTCAATGCACAGTGCTAGTCCAATATAAAACCACAGGCTCTGTCCTAGAGCAGAGTTTAGTTATTAAGCAAGAGACACAATTTCTAAGAGGCCTTGAAGGTTACACTAAAAAGGGACAAACACAAACTTCATTACTTTTCATTTAATTGCAAAGAAAAATGACCAAGCTTTTGCTTTGAGAATGTTATCATCTCATAGAATGAGAAAGTTAACTGTACTTTTAAGTGTAGTTCTTTTATTTTTATTTATTTTTTTATTTTTAATTTTTTCAATTTACATCCAAGTTAGTTAGCATATAGTGCAACAATGATTTCAGGAGTCGACTCCTTAATGCCCCTTACCCATTTAGCCCTTCCCCCCTCCCACAACCCCTCCGGTAACCCTCTGTTTGTTCTCCACATTTAAGAGTCTCTTATGTTTTATTCCCCTCCCTGTTTTTATATTATTTTGCTTCCCTTACTTTATGTTCATCTGTTCTGTGTCTTAAAGTCCTCATATGAATGAAGTCATATGATATTTGTCTTTCTCTAACTTTGCTTAGCATGATACCCTATAGTTCCATCCATGTAGTTGCAAATGGCAAGATTTCATTCTTTTTGATTGCCTAGTTATACTCCATTGTATATATATACCAACTCTCCTTTATCCATTCATCTATAGATGGACATTTGGGCTCTTTCCATACTTTGGCTATTGTTGATAGTGCTGCTATAAACATTGGGGTGCATGTGTCCCTTTGAAACAGCACAGCTATATCCCTTGGATACATACCTGTAGTGCAATTGCTGGGTCGTAGGGTAGTTCTATTTTTAGTTTTCTGAGGATCCTCCATACTGTTTTCCAGAGTGGCTGCACCAGTTTGCACTCCCACCAACAATGCAAAAGAGATCCTCTTTCTCCACATCCTCACCAACATCTGTTGTTGCCCAAGTTGTTAATGTTAGCCATTCTGACAGATGTGAGGTGGTATCTCATTGTGGTTAGGATTTTTATTTCCCTGATGATGAGTGATGTGGAGCATTTTTTCATGTGTCGTTTGGCCATCTGGATGTCTTCTTTGGAGAAGTGTCTATTCATGTCTTTTGCCCATTTCTTCACTGGATTTGTGTTTTGGGTGTTGAGTTTGATCAGTTCTTTATACATTTTGGATACTAACCCTTTATTTGATATGTCGTTTGCAAATATTTTATCCTATTCCATCAGTTACCTTTTAGTTTTGCTGATTGCTTCCTTCGCTGTGCAGAAGCCCTTTATTTTGATGAGATCCCAATAGTTCATTTTTGCTTTGCTTCCCTTGCCTCTGGAAACATGTTGAGTAAAAAGTTGCTGCGGCCAAGGTCAAAGATTTTTGCCTGCTTTCTCCTCTAGAATTTTCATGACTTCCTATCTTACATTTAGGTCTTTCATCCATTTTGAGTCTATTTTTGTGTATGATGTAAGAAAGTGCTCCAGGTTCATTTTTCTGCATGTCGCTGTCCAGTTTTCCCAGCACCATTTGCTGAAAAGACTGTCTGTATTCTTGGATATTCTTTCCTGCTTTGTCAAAGATTAGTTGGCCATATGTTTGTGGGTCCATTTCTGGGTTCTCTATTCTGTTCCATTAATCTGAGTGTCTTTTTTTGTACTAGTACCATACTGTCTTGATGATTACAACTTGGTATACAGCTTGAAGTCTGTAAGTGTAGTTCATTTTGAAGGTGAAATAGCCTAAGGCTCAAGGATCCTAACCGTTTGTGAGGATTAACTTCACCTATCTAAAGTTATGATAAAAATAACAGTAACAAAAAACACTTTCCATCAGTTTATTTTTCCAGTAGATAGCACAAAAAAAAAAAAGGAGATATTTTATCCCTAAGAGAAAAATAGATGATTTTTTCTATGCCTGTTGTATATCACCACTAAACACCATTTACTGAGTTGACCTCCATCTGGTGTTTGGTATAGAAGGTTCTTCTTAGAAGGATTTAGGATGGGGCTAACAAAAAAACAAACAATTAGAGATGAAAGGAAAATGCCATATAGTGGATAAAAGAGACCTTTTCAAGAGTATATGGCCATATTCTGCATCACCATAATCTCCTCCAGGGATAACTGTGCCCTGTTCTAAGTGGATACTCAGACAAAAGAGAACCGTTAAGTCTCACTACTACAAGGTGCTACTGGGACCTAGTGAGTTTCATGTAAAAGGATGAATTACAAAGTAAAGGGCTGAAAGTTCACACTGGGAAGGCAAAGCAGCATTCTGGAAAGTCATTGTGTATTTTTAATTTCATGTATGATTGTGAAAAATATTTCATAATTACCATTGTGCTTTTATATGCTTCCTGCTCAGAAAACTTTTAGTGTACAACTGACTCTGTATTCTATACTTTAAGTTTTTCCTACTTGAAAAAATATACACTATGTCAAAACAAGCATAGGTAAAGAGCATGTGTTTAATATTACTAACAATCTGAAGCTACTTACAGAATATAAATTGTCAAGGAAGTTGGCATTTGTGATTATAATAAGAAAAAAAAAACACATAATACACTAAAACCAGAAACCATTGTCTTTTATCAACAGTCACCTTGGAATTAAAAAAGGTATTTTGATCAGAAAGATACTTAAGAGAAATATGGAAATACCACTTTGTATCAGTTGGGATTCTCCAGAGAAAGAACACCAATAGGATGTGTATCTATGGAGAACGTTTCTTTTAAGCAATCGACTTATCCAATTATTAGGACTGACATTTCAAAATCTGCAGTGTGGCTCCACAGGTTGTAGACACAGGAAGAACCAATGCTGCAATTCCAGTCCAAACACCATCTGCTGGCAGAATTCCTTTTTTTCTTGCTCAGGAGAGGTCTGTGTCGGTCCTATTAAGACCTTCAGTTGAGGTTCATCCACATATAGGAGGGCAATCTGTTTTATTTAAATTCCATTGATTTAAATGTTATCTCATCCAACAAAAACAAACAAAACCAAGCAACCAATCAACAAATCAACCAAACACAACACCACAGGATCAAAGAAACATCCAGAGTAACATTTGACCAAATGTTACTATGTGTTGAAAATTACACCCATGTTTTTCTATGTGCTGAAAATTAAGACTTATAATCAGATGCTTCTTCATTTACATTGGAAAAATATTTGTTATCATGAAATGTTAACTTGAAATAGTGTTGTTTTTTTTTTTTTGAGGTTATCATGTCTAAAATAGTCTAACTTTGCCAGCAGGGATAATTTACTCATCTACATGAAATATTTAGAATCCTCAAATCCCTGCAACTACAAGACGACATTTTGTCAAGATCAATAAGTTTCTTCATCTTTCTCAAGTATACAAGTGAATGTTAGAATTTGCTTGGTGAACATTTTCCAGTGACTTCACTTGAGATACATTTTTCTAGACATTTAAAATGTTATTATAGCCCCAATTACTAGTTAGCATTCACACTTTATTTTATTTTTACACTTAGCAGCAGACTTCCTTAAACACCATCATTCATCATCTCTGAGTGCTTGACACTTTTCCCCAACAACACCTTGTGAGAAGTCAGTTCTACTGGTATCATTCACATCTTCCCCAGAGCCTACAAAGTATCCTTCTTGACACAGAAAACGGGATATCTTATTTATCACCTTCTCAAGCCAGAATCTTACCTGCCTGTAGCCTGAGCACTTATCACTCGACACATTATCAAAATCTGGAAGGTATCTGCCTACCATGGTTGGTGAATATTTTGGTTGCCTGCCTGAACAGTGAATGGAGTAAGAAGTGCCTTGTATTTGGTGTCTCAGACCACTTCATTACAGATTGGTCCAGCAAGTCAGACTATGGATTGAGTTAGTTCTAGTTAGATTTTGACCTTCCCTCATGGCCAGGTATATCATGGTCTCTGTGGTGTGACATCAAGGAGATGGAGAAATTTCACTTGCTTGTAGACCAAGAAGCCAAGAAACAGATATAAGTGAGTAAAAGAGAGCACCAGAAAATCCGGGAGGGCAAAAGAAGAAAGCAAGGAGTAAAGGTTGGTTTTAAGAAAGGTGTACTCTCAGGATTGATATCCTATCTAAAAGCTCCAGTTTTTTTAACCTTTCCTGTTAAAATGAAAATCTTCATGGTAGTATTCAATGCCACTTAGGGGTAATTACAAAGTTACCATTTTAAGATTTGGATTCAAGAAAGCTAATGGGTACCGACAAAAGAAGTGCTGAGGAAGAAAGGTAGCAAGCCTCAGAGAGTGGTGAAGGAAAAGGCACACATCTCACAACTGTGTTAGGAGTATACAGCTGATCCTGTCTAGACATGTAGACTTCCAGCCCAATAGCAATGGTTATGACAGGATATTAAGGATTTAATACAGGACTGGAAGCTGGAATCTAAACGCTGACTCTAAAAGCTGACTCTGGCAGATTCCATTCATGTTCAGCAAGCAGGAGTTAACACATGAGACAAGAACATACTACAAACATCAGCACATTAAGTATCGTCAGTAAATGGACCAAGTCATTTCTCATGTATGTGTTCTTCATTTAAAATATATGTCGATAACTTAGTAATGAATAAAATAAAAATTTTAAAAGCTGCTGAATTTATGACGGCAGTATAGCATAGAGGTGATCCAGCCTCATCACTAACTGTGTGGCCCTGGACAAGTTACAAACCTCACTATTCTCATATGAAAAGTGAGTATCTTAAAGTTGAAGTGATTGTTCAGTGGCAACAAGTTGTTTATATGCTCAGTATGTGTCTGCCATTTGGTTGGCACTATTTAAATGCTACCAACTTTGTTCTATTTTACCGTTACTATGTATTTTTCCATTTAACATATATTAAAAGTATCACTTTAAAATGAGATTCTAATTTTTCATAGTATTAAGCATTCCTTGTTTTTGACAGGGTTTTAAACCACTGATCTAGAAAAACTTCACCCATACCAACAAAATATTGAAAATTGTTTTACATAGAAAAGCAGTGCACACACACACACACACACACATAATGAAATTTGTACATATTACATCTTTTACCCAACTTTTTTTTTTGAACTTTTTTTTTCATTTCATTTATTTTGGAGAGAGAAGGAGAATGCAAACAGGGAGAAGGGCTAAAGGAGAGAGAGACAAAGAGAGAAAGAATCTTTAAAAGGCTCCATACTCAGTGCAGAACCGCATGTGGGGCTCAATCCCATGCATGACCCAGGGATCATGACCTGAGCAGAAATCAAGAGCTGCAAGATCAACCATCTGAGCCATCCAGACACCCCTACCCAAATTTTTAAAAGTTGCCTGTTATATACAATAACCCTTGGACTGTCCATGTTACCAATATCATCTTTACTTTGAAATTGAACCAAAATTATATTATTAAGGCAAACTTAATTACTCATTATGCATAGGAGATTAGTATCTGAGGCTTCTCTTCCCCAATTTCAAAAATATTTTCTCCTTCTGCCTTGAAATCAAGAAAAGGAATTTAATTTCTGTACAAACCTTAACTCTCCTGCCATTACGCTTAAAATGACTTCAAATACTAGAGTTAGATGTAAAAGGAGATTAACCGGGTATTCAGCAAATTCTGCATTTTCTTTCTGTCTCTTGCTAGAAGTGGGGGAGGAAAATTAGGTTAAAACATGGCTGACTTTATATGACATTATAATAAGCAGAATTTTCAAGAGATAAGGAAACAGGACCAAGAATTTATGTAATAGAAAATGTTGTTACAGGACCTTTATTCAGAAGGAAGAGAATTACAGTAAACCTGAAAAATGAGAAGTGGAAGCAATTCACTGAGTTTCCATCCTGAATAGTGAAGTGTCCTTGTTTTACAAGGTAACTTAATTTACCAGAAAGCCATGGTAAATGTCCCCATCTATATCACTTAAAGAACAAAGTAGTAAATGAGTATAATGACTAGTCATACATATTCATGAAATCAGGCAATTATAAGCATAACCATTGTTTTTTGGTTGTTTAGAACTGGACTGGTTACCATATGAAAACCATTCTTTCTTGAAAAAGATTTTTTATAATTTAAGAATTAATATTTGCTGCAAGTCCTCTTGTAAAAGATGTATAATATCTAACTTAAAATCCTGTACCATCAGTTTGGTGAAGGCAAAATGTGCAAATGTCATTTTCCAATGTAGTTTGCTAAGGTTAGTGACATAGAGAGTACAAAGGCTATTAAAAACAAGGGTGAAAACATATTAATTTAACTATGTACCAGTAGGAGAATTTGAGTTCCAACACATTTTTCAAGAAAATAACACATTTTGACCTTTGAGCACTGCTACTATAATTTTACTTCTAAAAAACCTTCACTGATTGTGCCCATTTATAGAATTTTTATCTTTCAAATTTGAGCTAAAATTTTCAACACACCACAGTATAAAAAGAAAGTATTTTTGTAAATGAACCATTTGTGTCATCCTAGTGTCCTTGGGTATGCTGAGATAGCAGGGTATCACTTATTCATTCACTCAGTCTTTGTTTAATGCCTATTATAGGTATGTATTACTATATACTATGCTGCATCACCTATCAAGTAAAAGGCAAGAATTAGGAACCAGGAAGGTGGAAGACTAAGACAGCTTGGTGAGAGAAATATTATGGAGTAGGCAGGTCTTTTGCAGAAAGAAAAAACTCCTTCAAATGGTATCATAAAGAACCATGTTGAGGCATATATTCACTTAGAGAAGTGCTAGCAACCAATGATGCTCCATAACCAAGTGAAATGAAAATAAGTCAAAGTATACATGGTTACTAAAACAACCTAAAAAATCAGTCTATTCATACTGCCACCATATTTAAACTCCTTCAAGATGGAGTCCCAATTCTGGGGTGCCTGTGTGGCTCAGTCTGTTAAGTGTCCAACTTCAGCTCAGGTCATGATCTCACAGTTTGTGGGTTTCAGCCCCGTGTCCAGATCTGTGCTGACATCTCACAGCTTGGAACCTGCTTCAGATTCTTTGTCTCCCTCTCTCTCTGCCCCTCCCCTGCTCATGCTCTGTCTCTCAAAAATAAAATAAACATTAAAAAAAATTTTTTTTAAAGAAAGCTTATGACAGTTTCTCCAATACCTGTGAACTCAACTGCACTGCAATTCAGCGATACAAGTCGCATGAATGACAATTCAAAGAAAAGACTACAGCAGATAAACACATGGGAGATGTATTATAGGCATGTAGGAAAACATTCTGTTAGACTCTATATCTCAGGTTTTTGAATGATTAGATTATAAGTTTAGTCTCTGATTATCCATGGATTTTATTTTCAACTGTTATATAATCTTTAAAAATCATGTTCATTATCATATTCACTTTAAGTTTTCTCTATTTTAAACATTGAGAACTTTTCCTAGTTCCTTTGAAAGCTAAGTCTATGCCAACTCATTAAACTTCCAGCAAGGAATCTCCTGTCCTTGAGCTGGTGACAGAGAACTCCTAAAAAGAAATTAGAAGATATCATATAGAGTGGTTCTACCCCTACATATCTACCGAACACTTAATATGGGTCAACCGTTGTAGCACATGTTCAGAACACAAGTAAGAGTCATTTCTGACCCTACTATGAAGAGAAAAGTATCCTAGGGGGCAGTGGTGAGGGAGATAAGTGATTAAGTGATGATAAAGTTAATTTATTCATCAGTTAAATGCCATGTTGTAGGTTCAGCACTAGAGAAATAAACAAGTTCCACTATTAGCATAGAGGAGAGAATAATAAAATCTACATAGACAGGGTATTGAGTTAGCAGAGATTATACAACTGTAGAATAATTTGATTATGAGTAACAACAAAAAATATTAGAGAACAGAGGCATGAGCATATATAAAATTATAGTTCTGAAAATCATCAAAAAATTGATAATACTAGAACCTAAGATTTAATGCAGAGAGTTTAACTGGATGAAAACTAAAGGGAAATCAAAGCAAGGAAAGGTAGTGTTTAACTGCTTTAAAAGCAATTAAAATTCCATGAAAGCCAGAGCAAAGTAAATGATACATACTGCAGAGTAACTTCTTACCAGGCACTGCCTTAGTTTTGTTGTTACATAGTTGCTATCTATCTTCATTACCTCTTTTCATCCCCATTAAACAGATGAAAAGATTAAAGCTCAAAAAGATTAAACAACTTCCCTAGAGCCATGTAGTTCAAAGGTGGCAGAGTTATGCCCTTTACTGGGTTTTGCAATCTATTCCAGCCAAAGTAATCCATGGATCAATATATGATTTCAGGGCAATGGTTCTAAGCCAATACCAGCAGCAACTGAAAACATTATAGAAATGCAATTTCTCATATTCCTCCCCCAACCTCCTAAATCAGAATCTAGAAGGGTAGGGCACAACAGTCTGTGTACAAGTCCAGGTGATTCTGATGCACACTACAGATTGGGAAGATCAGAGGGAAAGTGCAGGCAATTCCAGACAACTGCTTATTGGATTTCAGTCTAGATTTCACCCCTGCTGCCATTACACTAGATAGGCTTTAATGACACCTAGATCACTGTGTCAAAGAAAAACAAAGGATTTTTCACTGAAGAGGGCTTCCTAAGTTTTACCGTGCATGTAAATCTCCCAAGGATCCTGTGAAAATGCAGATTTCAATAGAGTAGGTTTATCAAGAGCCTGGGACTCTGCATGTCTAACAAGATCCTAGAGGACTCCAATGCTGCAGTCCGGAGGGCTCTGTTTTGAAAATCAAGGTCAGAGGACACAAAATTATGTTCTAAAGACACAAACTGCTAAATTTGATAAGTCAAATACACGGTTTTGGTGAGCCACACTGGAAATGGCTAAAAGGCAACACTGGGAGAATTGGAATAAAACTGGAGTAGGATTGCCCTTAAAATATCCCTAGTTTAGGGGCACCTGCGTGGCTCAGTTGGTTAAGCATCCAACTTTGTTTGGCTCAGGTCATGATCTCACAGTTTGTGGATTTAAGCCCCCTGCCGGGCTCTGTGCTGACAGCTCAGAGCCTAGAGCCTGCTTTGGATTCTGTATCTCCCTCTCTCTCTCTGCCCCTCCCCCACTTGTGCTCTGTCTCTCTCAAAAAAAAATAAATAAACACTATATATATCCCTAGTTTGTTACTATTGTTGTTTCTATGACCTCAAGGAAAAAATTCCCCCAAAGCCCACACATTTCTGTGTCTGAAAGCTTTTTTCTTGTAACTTGAGAAACTGCAACTTAAACTCAATATCAATGGACATGAACAGCTGACTCTAGTCTCCTTTAAACACATCCTCTCAAAGTTGGGCCACGTCATTAGTTCAGCCTTTGCACCTTGAGAGGCAGTTAATTTTATTTGATTGCCCGAGAGAATGACCAATGTCTTATCATAATATCTGACCACAAGCAGTTCAGAACAATTTAGTGAGATCTTTAATGGCCTCATCAATTTCCTCAAAAATCCAAGACAACCAAAAAGTTAAACAAACCCAAACAAACAACAGTTTGAGACTCGAGAGGGACTTTATGACAACTTTTCATCAAATATGGCTCCATTGTGTGATTTATTGCCTTAGTAACTTCACATACAGCTCTGGCTCAAATTTAATGACACTACTTACCACTTTGCTACAATATGCAAAATAGCTTTCCACCCAAAAATGTGAAAGAAAAAAAAAAAACAACAACAAAAACAAAACCCAAACAAAACAAAACAATCAAAAAAAAAAAAAAACAATAAAAATGGTTCTATGGTTAATACACTGGAAGTTTTCACTGTAGGTCTCCAAGCCAGCATGCAAGGATTTTATGATAAAAGAGAATGACACTTCCTCAGTGGACTTTAGCAGCCTCCCAAATTACTTGGTTCTTTTCTTTGTCTTTTTTCAATGTGTTTATTTAGTATCCCTTCGCTATTTGGACTATAGATTTCAATAAATTTATTTCATTAGATATTTAGGCAAATAGTATAGCGGGCACTCTAGGTAAAGCAAAGATAGTTTGAAACATAGACTGCCTTAAAAAAAAACAAAAACAAAAACAAAAAAAAAACTGTCAAGTATGAGAGGGAGCAGAGTGTCATGGTCAAGAGCAGCTTCCAGAGACATACGAGAGTTCAAATCCCATCATGTGTCATTTAAACTATCTGGGTAGTGTCCATCATCACCCTAGGCTTAATTTCCCTGTCTATTTTAAAATAAGGACATGGGGGCACCTGAGTGGCTCAGTCGGTTAAGCTCTAACTTGGCTCAGGTCATGATCTCCTGTTTCCGGTTTGAGCCCTCTATCAGGCTCTCTGCTATCAGCACAGAGCCGACTTCGGATTCTCTGTCCCCCTTCCTCTTTGCCTCTCCCAACTCGCGTTCTCTCTCTCAAAAATAAATATTAAAAAAGTAATAATAAGGACATGAAGCAAAGATAATACCTTTTCATGGTGGAATAGTAAGAATTAATCTGTTAACATTTATAAAATACCTAAAGAAATTCTGGTACATCATAAATGCTTGATAATTTTTTAATGTTTATTTTTGAGAGAGAGCAAGAGAGAGAGAGCTGAGAGCCTGATGCAAGGTTCAAACTCATGAACCATGAAATCATGACCTGAGTCAAAGTTGGACACTTTAACTGACTGAGCCATCCAGGCACCCCTTGATAATTTTTTTTTAAATGTAGTTAAGACATGAAGTGGACCTCATAAATTCAAGTGTGGCAAAAGCTCCCCAAAACAGTCTTTATTTTATTAAATCTAAAAGAAATTTGTCTTTCCCCCATTACAAATAGGATGGAGCACATTTACTTTCAACCAATTACCCAGCCACATTCAGTCTGATTTCAATTTGCATCCCAGTTATTAAAGCCTTCTAAGATGCCAAGGCATCAAAGAGCTTTAAGCACAAGAGTAAGTACGTGATTTTCACTGCCTTCCATCGTCTCTTCTGTATTATCCATCACCCTCTCTTCTCCTTAGTCCTTCATCTAAGCAGGTAGCAAACTGAGAGATCACTACTTTTTATATCCTTAGGTCTAAAGAGTCAATTACTTGACTTTAAGATCACAGAAGAAAAGCTGTAAAGGGGTATTCCCTACTGCCAACTACTTACCCCTTACTGGAGAACAAAATAATCATTCTTTTCCTTCTGGGTCACTCTACACGCTGAAGTCTCTGAGCTTATCCACCCATCTTCACTCTTTCCTCTGTGACCCCAGAGACCCAAACCCCAAAGCAGCGCCCCCTGTAGCCGTTTTCACTTTTGTTTTCTTTTCCAGTCACTTCCCCTCTGTTTTTTCTTCCCCTGAACTCCCAGGAGAATTTTTCTAGTGATGAAGAGGATGATTCTCTCCATCTCCAAACCTTCTAATATTTTGGTTAAACACTTAAATTCACTTCATTTTCCTCGGGGCTTAAAATTCTGAAAACTAGTCAGGAAAATCTCTTTATATGTGACTTCCCTTTTGTCACATCTTTCCCTAGAGGCAAGACTCAGTTGGTAACCTTGCTGCTTGAAGGAGAGAAAGGAGAAAGCACAAATAGGAAGGAAAAAAGAGTTAATTGTCCAAAACCCTATTGAGAAATACATATGTGCACCAGTAACCATAATGCAAGGCAACATATTCTAAGTGTTATAAGAAAAGGATGCAGAAAATAGTGCCAGGTTTTTAAGGGGAGAGACACTCCTGTATGGAGTGAAGGGTAGATCAGAAAATGTTCCAAAGGATGTAGCATTAAAGTTCCATGAGGGATTAGACAAAAATGAGTAGGAAAACTTTCCAATAAGGTTTCCTCAAAACACTGAAAACCATTGAAATCCGCCATGTGTTTTATGGAAAGCAAACAAATCATTTTGAAAACTTGCAGCACTACCTTTGCCTGCAAGAAGCTTCCATGTAGAGTCAACCATCGTAACCATGTGACTGTCCCAGAGATCACCACAAATTATCTCCAAATACTCCTGAACTGAACATATTTTTTATATCACTGATTAAAAATAAGCCCTCAGGGAGCCCCCAAATAAATCAGGCTATCAGGGGATCATAATGATCTCTGGGAAAGGTTTTCTGTCAGTTGGTTTAACATATGTGTCTATTAATTGAAAAGAACCAGGCTCCTTTTCAGGTGTTGTAAGAGTTAAAGGAGCTCTGTCATGTGAGACTATCATGTTCGATTTCTGATTTTAAGGTTACAGATAAAGAATTTAAGACTCTTATTCCCACTAGCCCCCTAGTGCCAAGCCCAACATCTTCTGGACACAACATAAGGGAATTGACTCATGCATAATAAATTGTTTTCATTATGACCACTGCATCTTCGTGACCCCAACAGCTCTGCACAAGATGAGGTACCGCAGCATTAGGAGTGATGCAATTTATTTCTTTCCAAAAATACATTGAGTTATACACTCTCATCAGTGTCCTGTCAGTTCATGTAGATGTTAAACTTGTCTGTGCTTTTTTCTCTTCTAGATATTTATCCCAACACTTTTTATAGGGTCAGAATTCAATTTTGGTTGAAAGAAAACACAGGATTATTTGTGTCATGGAATAAGCAAATGTAGTTTCTAAAAAAGGTGAATTGTTTCAAGGTTAAGAAAAAATTCTTTGTTGAAGAAATGCCTTTAAGTAGGAGGTTATTAACAGCATTTCAATGTACAATTATAGCCAGAGAAAATAATGGTGAAAAAAAAAAATCAGTGTTACTTCTGGGGGGGGAGAGGGGAATGGAATTTCCCCCCAATAAGTCTTACTGGATTTTTTTTTTTTCATTTTATTGAGCACAAACCTGACTCTCATCTGTCACCATTGGATCTTGTGGGATTTGCAATTTATTAGCTTTATCACTGTATCATATTTGCATATCTTAAGCCCAACCCACTGGCAAATCTCTCTGGAGATTAAGATAAAAAAAGAGAAAGATCAAATCTAGGACTCTGAAGATCAACAGGAAAACTATTTTCAAATCTGTTTCTTAAGGCTGAAGAAATGACCTGATGAGCTTAATTTTTGTGGGAGAATTTCTGCTTTTAAAATGTAACTTTAATTTTTTTAATTCTTTCTATTTCTAATTCTTCAGAAATTCTGCCTCTTTCTCTTTAGCAGTATAATAGTCTTTCCAAATCAATGAGACAGTTAAAATAATCATTTGACCAAAACCAAACACTGAAATAAAGGATTTCTGAGTCAGAGTTAAACAGAGGTATATAAGACACATTTATAGGATCTGCCTCAACCTTAATATTTATTATTTGGTTCTTTGGTAGCAGAACTACAGTTGTGGAAAATGTTTTTTATTTAGTATGGTATTAGTACAGAGCATGGGGGAAAACAGAGAAAATGCTGGCAGTCCTGTAGTCCACAAAAATAAATATATGTTCACGGTACAAAGGAAGTGTTTGTACATAGGTGGCTGATTCACACCTATTCAACCAAAAAGAGTAGTTACTGAACATACAGCTTGTGTCTAGAATTGTATATTTCCCAAGTCTTGGGAGGAGATGGGATTACAGAGAATAGTCTTTGCTCTATAATTCTGTGCATTGGAAGAAAAGCCTTTCCTGTGTTTCTAGAAAGACCATGAGTATCATGAAGAAGTGCACTTAATATCTAATTATAAACCAATAGGCATCAATATAGTTACTTTCTAAGATCTTGCCATCATTAAAACCACTACAAATCTGAAAAACTTCAACTATTATTCTTAGTCATGTAGGAGTGAGGTTCTGATTATTTGAACAGCAATCTTCCACTCTTTCACTCTTTTGTCTTTTCTCCTGTGTACTAGGGTCACTCATTTATACTACCAAAAGTCAAAGAAAATAACTTATCAGTTGCTTTTCCCAAGAAAATCAGACATTTCAGATATGTTTCTAACATTCTGACTTATACAAAACCAACTAGAAAATCATGTTACCAGAAGGAAGGAAGGGAGGGAGGAAGGGAGGCAGGGAGAAAGGGAGGAAGAGAGAAAAGAAAAAAAAACAAAGAACATTTGTTTTTCCTTTAGTGGCTCATTTTTTTCTTTTTTTAATTTTTTATATGTTTTATTTATTTTTGAGAGAGAGAGAGCACAAGCAGGAGAGGGGCGGAGAGAGAGGGAGACACAGAATCCGAAGTAGGCTGCAGGCTCTGAGCTGTCAGTACAGACCCTGACATGGGGCTTGAACTAACCAACCGTGAGATCATGACCTGAGCTAAACTTGGAGGCTTAACTGACTGAGCCCCCCAGGCACCCCTCCTTTAATGGCTCATTTTAAATGAGCCCGATATTGCTGTGACTCCTTTTACATATGCTTTAATTTAATTTCCTTTTAAGTATTGTTATACTTTAGGCTTTAACATGTACCCATTATTCCAAAGTTCTGTGTAAAATATTTTACACCCCTCAGTCTGACTTTGCTTTATACATCACTGAGCATGACAGAAATACAAGTGATTCATTTGTAACGGCAGGATTTGCTCAATCCTACACTTTGGTCTTATCATTTACAAGTATGTCTGTGCCTCCATGTGCCTAGCAATGCTTTTGCTTATGGGGGGACACAGAAGCACTCCAGCATTTCCCTTTAAGACATGTCGAATGAAGCTGGTGCTCTATAACTTTGATCTATGAAGCCATTACAAAAGTAGTAATAATAATATACCTAATAACAGAATTAGGTGAAATAAAATTATGTGTTCTCAGTTTTTCTTGAGACTGGGGATCCCCTGGTGGTTTCTTGTTTGCTTTCTTGGTGATTTTAGAAATCATCCTGCCTTCTTAATGACTACATAAAGTTCACTTGGTAATTTTGATTGTTTCTTCTATCTTCATTTTCCATTTACCAAAACAATTTTTCATGTCAAAGATGTGAATATTGACTACTATCATCAGTGTACTGTTACAGTAAAGCCTTTTTCCATAAAACCCTATTACACCTGTTTCAATTTCTTAACTGTTGTTACTGCTGATATTTATAACATTTAAAGATTTTACTGTACTAACTCCTCCTCCAAGCAAGCTCCGTTCCTTACCACCCCTCCCCAAACTCTTTTGCTTCTTTTTCTTTCTCCTTCCCTCTGGGAGACAACTACTTCCCTTATAAAGTGGCTGCACTTTATTGCTCTCCCCTCTTTTCTTATCATCTGCCTTCTGTCACAGCCCAGCTGGGAATTGATTGAAGGAAAAAAAGTGAGAGCTGGAATTGTTTCAACTCATTTTCTTCGGAGCCCCAGGACACCCCAGGAACTGATTCATATACTTCTCACCTCCTCACAACCTTCTCTCATCTCTTTCAAGCACTAGTCTAAAACCACAGAACAGCATGTGGCAGCCTGTCAAAGGAAACACGTGGTCACAAACCCCATTATCACTATGACATTTGATGCCCTCGACAGTGCGACTAATGTATTGCCTTTGCCAACACTTGTCTAGTCAAAAAAATTATAAAATGTAATCAAGTTATCCATCTTAGTCTGAGAGCTGTGTATTACCTGCCTTCTACTGTAATTAAATGGGATGTACATACTGAAATAAAGGAGATCAGCTAGATATCAATGAGTCTTATGCTCAAGCCTGCTTAGGACTCTGAGGATGAACATTTGCCCTTTTCCATCTTCAGTATAAGGAGTAAATTGGTTATGATCAAGGGGAAAAATTGGGGTTATAGCCAAGAATTCTAAGCATGGAGTAGCAAATATGAGACTTAATCAGATTGGCTATAATCTTTCAACCAGCCTTCAGTTGCAGCAGACAAAAGCTAGTGACCCCCCCCATGTCAAGAACCAGTAATTTTAATGTAAACTAAAAGGTGTCTTTTTATTAATCACATTCCTATGAATACAAAGACACTGAAATACAAGTATGGGGACATGCATATGTCCATATGGTGGAATTAAGTTAACAAAACCATTGTAGCCATTAAAGCGAATAAACCAAAATAATGAATATAAAACCAAGGCATAGTTGATCAGGGTTCTGTATGTATGCTAAGCTGGATAAGCTTTGGACATTTCAATTAACTACACAGCAAAATCAAATAAAGTGAGGCTAGAAACCAAGTAAAGATGCACATTATTGAATTATATTTGTGTTTTTATCTGTAATCTCTTTTTTATTCCCTAGCTTTAAAGGGAAGTCTTTCAAAATTCATTATAGGCTTGAGCTTGGCTCTGTTGTGTAAAGTGATAAACTGTTTTCACTGTGGGTATTGCTTTATGGGAAAGTTTTACTGGGTTTTTTAACTTAAACTGTCAGAGTTGTCACTCTCTTTTGTAAGGAATGAGCAAGACTACAAGTGCTTTTCAATTTTTATAATTAGGATGGATGAGAGGCCCAGTAACAGCCCAGCACATTGTCAGAACAAACAAAAACGAGGTTATGAATGTTAAACACTGAGAAGTCTTCTCTCAATGTATGGGCAGGAATCATGAAATTATTTACTTTTTCAATACTGTAATATTGTCCATAAACCAGAAAAAACAACTATCTTTTAGCATTGTTTCTTACACTTCTCTAGTTTACAAATAGTCTAGCAATTAAAGGTCTGATAAATCCTAATATGATACTAATGCTGAATTGAATTTTCATTCTTGCATGGAATTCGCTACTTTCCCCTGATAATTTTTTATCTTTCCATTTCTTCAAAATTTTGAGTCCATGGATTGTTTCTAATTTGCCTGAGTGTTGTCAAAGAGTCTACTAAATGCTCCCTAGTATCTATCATTCCTTTGTTTTTGTTTTATTTAAGAAATAGAGCTTCATGAATTTAAGATGGGCTAGTGACCTATTTTAGCAAAGGACTCTATTTCCCAACCTCCCAACTGCAGCAAGGTGAAGTTATGTGATTAAATTTAGGCCACTGGGAAATGGGCAGACATGATGATTGCAATTTCTAGATCACACTCTTAATAGAAACACTCACCTCCCTTTCCTACTCCAATAGCTTTGAATACAGGTAAGTTGCTGGGACAGTGCTTTGTTCATGCAAAAGAATGAACATCTTGAAAAATAGTCTAACAATCTAAAGCCTCGTCCTTGTTTTTAGCTGTTACAGCAACTAGTCTTATATCCTATCTATTGCAATTGTTTTACTAGTTTCTTAAAATTCTCATTTTTTTGTGGCTTTTGCTTGTTTTTTGTTTTCTTTTTGGTTTTTTGTTTTGAGAGAGAGAGAGAGAGAGAGAAAATCTTAAGCAGACTCCAGGTTCAGCGTGGAGCCCAACGTGGGGCTTGATCCCAAAACATTGGGATCATGACCTGAGCCAATTTCAAGAGTCGATGCTCAATCAATTGAGCAACCCAGGAGCCCCCTTTTATTAATGGTCTAACTAAGGCTTAAAGATAAACTTCCATGGGATAAATTCCAGAAAGTAACAAATAGTTGATACATTTATAAAGCGTTTTATATCAGTTAACAACTGCCTAAGAAATTTATCGTGACAACTAGACTCTCCAAAGTTTCAAATTTTTTACTTCAAAATATCCCATAATTATCAATTGTGAAATACGTAATTTTGGTTGAATAATTGGAATACCTCAAAATTATCAAGGGGGATTTTTCAAAACACATATTCAGTAAAATTTCTCAGGTATATTAAGCAAGAATCTTTAAGAGAGGTCTACATCAGTGATTCAGATACATACCAGAGTAACTTTTTAAAAATCCTGTGCCTTGTGTAAGAAAAATGTTCCTGCTGATCTAATTAATAGATTATATTCATCCTTACAAATGCCTCTCTGATAATCCTATGGCCAAAACCAAATGTTTTTAAATTGCCATTGAGGAGTCTATGTGCATCTACAAGACACAGCAGTCACTGGTAGCAATACCAGAAGGAAAACCCACGCAGAAACAAGTGGAAATTTACCCTGAGAAGATGCTTTCCAGGGCTTAGCAGACAAAAATCAGCAAACATAGCTGTAATGGACCATTAAATACCCTTTCATTGATATTTGAACACCAGCCTCCATATTATTGACCTGTGTTTTTCCAATGTAGCTTTTACCTTTTTTTTTTTTTTTTTTTTTTTTTTTTTGCATCATGGAACTTTTTATTTTTTTTTATTTTTTTTCAATATATGAAATTTATTGTCAAATTGGTTTCCATACAACACCCAGTGCTCATCCCAAAAGGTGCCCTCCTCAGTACCCATCACCTACCCTACCCTCCCTCTCACCCCCCATCAACCCTCAGTTTGTTCTCAGTTTTTAAGAGTCTCTTATGCCTTGGCTCTCTCCCACTCTAACCTCTTTTGTTTTTTTCCTTCCCCTCCCCCATGGGTTTCTGTTAAGTTTCTCAGGATCCACCTAAGAGTGAAAACATATGGTACCTGTCTTTCTCTGTATGGCTTATTTCACTTAGCATAACACTCTCCAGTTCCATCCACATTGACCCTATGACCCAGCAGTAGCACTGCTAGGAATTTACCCAAGGGATACAGGAGTACTGATGCCTAGGGGCACTTGTACCCCAATGTTTATAGCAGCACTCTCAACAATAGCCAAATTATGGAAAGAGCCTAAATGTCCATCAACTGATGAATGGATAAAGAAATTGTGGTTTATATACACAATGGAGTACTACGTGGCAATGAGAAAGAATGAAATATGGTCCTTTGTAGCTTTTACCATTTTTAATGCTTAAATACATGAGAGGCAAGAGCATTCAATGGCCAGATAAAAAGTGTCAGAGACAGAAAACAAATACAAATATAACTATATAGTAAGGTAGTCCTTTGTACATTTATAACCTAGTGTAATTTTATCAAAAAGAAGCATTTGACTATTCTATCATCTTCAAGATGATAAAGACACCAGGTAAAATTCTGTCAAGTACATAATAAACTTATTATTTGTTTCTTATTCCTGGGATCATAATTCTCTTAGTCTGCCAAAGAATAAGAACTCATCTACTTCTCTATAAAACATGAGCATTTCAACAGACGTAAAGTAATTTAAAGATTGCTTTAAGGAGATTGAAGACTTCTACTCAGATGATGGAGAACCCAAAAGTGTATTTATGCAAGCTTCAAATTCAAGGAAATTGCTGGTACATAAGATTATGTTTACACACAGAACATTCAAATTGGAATTCAACCTGAGCAGAATTCTTCTTACAGAATAAAATAAGTCAACCCAGAGTCAATGGGAGATAAAATAAATATGGAAGACCAAAGAAGAGGACAAATTATCCCAAGTAAAAGATTGAAAAATCATAGATAACCTCAAGGAATACCTTAAATTTTATAAAACTGATTCATGAAAAGTTCATACTGACCATTTGTCAGAGTTTTTAATCACAGAACCTGGCATAAAGTGCATTCTTAATGAACATTAGCTTTCTCCTCCTATCCACCCTCTCTCTTCCACCATTCCTTAACACTTAGTTCCTAGTACTGTCTGCTTCTGTTTTTGACTTGATTAAGACAACGGAAGCCCTTTTGTGAGCTCTTCATGTAAGGAGTCATCACAAGAGGACTTTGTTACCAGGTTTCCTCACACTCTCTTCCCAAAACTAACCAAGAACACATCTCCTATTCCTGCAGTTAATGCTCCCATGCATACACTAGATTTCACTTCTTTTATTATTTCCCAGGATGCCCCTTTCACAATAGCTCCTTCCATCATGGATCTCCAGTATTTCCTCTTCCATGTATTTCCTCCCCCAACTCCTTCTAATTCTATTTAAATCTCTCCTTTTTAGAATTCTGTAGTTTCACCCTCATCCTGTTTCTATTCTTCTATTCAATGCCAGACCCATTAATACGGATTGCCTTCATACTGCTTCTAAATCTTTTTGACTTTTTTCTCTACAGTTTCTTTTCTGAACTGATATTCATAAAACTATTACCTCAAATTCAACAATGATATTTCATAATCTACTCAACTTTTCTATAGTATTTAGCAAAAATCTGACACTTTGAATCCCTTGGTTTTCAAGGCCCTCCTCTGTTTTTTCTTAGTGTTTCAGTTCTCTTTGCTATGATGTCAATTAAATGAATACACTCAAAATATTTAAAACAGTACATGAATATAAAAACTGATTATGTTTTTATTTATTCAGTTCCTATGTCTGAAGCATCCTGTTTTCCATGTCAAGATCCAAAGTCTAGTATACTGTGTTTCTGCCCATCTTAGCATTCTAAAAGCAGTTTATTTATTCTCCTCTCAGTGCCTGTCATTTCAAAATGCATGTCTAATCTTAACCTCTGATGCCTGCAGATCCTATTTCCAATTGCCCACCTGGGTCTTTCACCTGTGTGTCCCGTCAGCTATGGACACACATCATAGTCCATACTAAAACTCTTTTCCCCCAAACCAGCTGCTCTTAATTGAACAGATTTGAAATCTTGTCTTACTTTCTTGTTATCTACACCCCATATTCAGTGTATAACCTAATTCTGACCCTTATTTCCAAATACCCAAGAGTTGTTCATTTCTCTCCATTTCTGTAGTTCAAGGCTAAATCACCCCATAGCTTAGCTACAGCAACAGTCTCATTACTCTTTTCAGTTGTACTCCCTTACCCTCCAAGCCCTTCAACATATTTGTGTCAAACCATTATGTCTAAATCATGTCTGTCATGGTCATTCCTTATAGATACCATGACTCAGTCTCTACTTTGTATTTAATGTTTTCCATTTGCTGGATTCTGTACCTCTACAACTTTTCCTCTTTCTATACCATGGCCTACATCCCCTACCTCACCCCCCACTTGCCTTCTTTCTTTTCTCCTCATCCATTTTTATAATGCCATGCTGTGTTATCCCCTCACTTCTATTCACTCCTTCTCCCCTGACTTCTCATAGATTCTGCCCTTAATTCAAGACTCATTCCTTGTTTTTTTCATCAAGCTTTCCCAACTCTCATTGAATTTTGTTTCCTCCAAATCACCCAGCACTTGTCCAAGTAAAAAATGGGGCAATTCTGCACAGTTTTTATCTTCCCTGATGCACATGATATTCCATCTTTAGCAATCCATCCCTTGGTGTTAAGTACCGATCTTGCTTTATGGGCTTGTTTTAAAATACAGAAACCAAAGTGAAAAAAGATCAAAGGATAGTAGATCACATGTGAAAGAGGACTTATTAAAAATGGAGTTTGGTGCTGTTTACTGATATGTTCAGCTTTTAATAATTCAACTAGCTGCACATTTACATGTGATTTGCTTTTTATATTTTGACAAACAGTTAAAAATAAAGGGATTGGGAAAAAACTATGCAAAATACTGAAGAAATTTTTATCTACTTCCCAGTATTATCTAGACTCAGTCCTGGGGGTAAATGCAGAAAAATAAGAATCCATTAGCATCAAAAGGAATGCTGGTAATAGAGTACAAAACTCTACCAGTGTCTACCAGGAACTGACCTGGTGAGCAGAGATATTGCCTCTGAATAGCAGGCACTGATTACCACTTGGAACTATCCTTATGGTAGGGGAATATAATTCCTTCAGGCTGTATCTCACCTTAAAGGAGATGTCCCTTAAATCCATCCACTTTCCTTTGCTCTGGCTGGTTCTATGTGTGCCAAAGTCATCTATTACTAACAAACTGGGTTTCCCACATATATTGATGTGAAAAGAATGGCATGCTGAGAAGACACTTAGTACCCATTATAGATTGCACTAGATAGATCTTCCTTTATAAATAAGCTGGATTCTGGTTTACAAATCCATCTCTTCAAAGTCTGATTACTGTGAATCAATTCATCAACATGTGAACAACTTAAGAGTGCTGTTAACTAAGGAGAAAAAAAAAACCCTAGAACAGAGAGAGAGGGCAACACAGCAATACAGAAATCATTTAATTATTTCCCTACTTCAAGTTCTGTTAGCAATACCAGAATGGAAATTAGAAACAAGGTTATCTGCACAGATACTTGTGCTTACATTTATTTTACTATAAAATTACTAAGTTGAAATAGGCACAAGCTAAGGACTAATCTTGGTCTGACATACTATAAAATCCTGGCACTCAACTTTTTCAAATCCCACTAATTTTCCCCATGAATCATACACACTACTTCCTTATCATCTTACCAGGAAATATAATCAGTAGTTGATCAAATGAGGGAGGATATGCTCTCATATGATCTCTGACTCTAATGGTAATTTCTACATTAACTCTCAACTCCTCTTTCAATTCTTACTTCAGGTCTACTTTTCAAAATTTTCCTTTTTTGTGATCAAATCATAACAAACCTTACATGTAGTTTATTTTGGAACTGTCACAAATAATTGCCTAGGAAAGTGCCCCCCAAGTCCCTTCCCACCCACATAATGCCTTTATCTTTCTATTCACCTTATTGCTCCTATTTTTCATGTAATATAAAAGGATAAGCATGCAAAAAAGCAAGAAAGTAAGAGTGGTATGTATTCAGGCCAGATCAAGCATAACCTTCTTAAAGACTTGGGATTTTTCATAGCAGTCAATGAGGAGCTTTTGAAAGGTTCTAAGTAAAGTAGGAGCAGCACATTTAGGCTTGCAACTTCAACATCATGTCCAAGATGGATTTGAAGTAAAGAAAATTGCAAAAAGAAGATGACTATAGTAACACATATGATTTGAAACCCTAAGATAAAGAGGCAATAGTAGCAATTACTAGTATGCAAGGAAAATTGGAAAAAAAAAACACGTAACGGTACAAGTTAGCAATCTTGATTAACTGTAAGAAAAAGGAAGGCGATTTCAAGCATGTATTCTAAATTTTTCCCTGGAGTACTCAAGTACACAGTAAGAGAAAATTCAGGAGGAGAAGTCAATGTAGGAAGGAAGATAATGAGTTCACTCTGAATATTCGAACGAGGCGTCAAAAGTATATTCTGGGGAGATCTCCAATAGGCAATGGAATATAATATTGTGAGGCTGTGAGGCATGGTCTGAACTAGGCTTAGGAGTTTAGAAATAGTATATAAATAAAAGCTAAAAATATTAGAATGAAATTATGTAGAACCAGTGTGAAATATAGATAAAAAAGCAAAAGAACCAAGACCCAACATGAAGGGGCAGACAAGGAAATATGAGCCCACCTGGAATTCAGATGTAGTAAACAAGATGAAGGAGAAGAGAAATGCAGGGCATCTAAATCTAGTCTTCACAGTAGGAAAGTAGTAATCCATGATGCCAAGTTCAGAACAAATGCCAAAATTTTCAAGCAATTATTGGTTAGAGAGAGTGAGTCATTTGCTGATTAAAATGTGTTGAAAGTTTAAAGACTTTAAATAACAGACAACAATTGCACACTAGTTAGTTGACAAACTGAACCAGTAGAGAGAAGACACCACAAATATTTAAGACATGAGACATTAAATTTAGAGGGTTTTTTTAAATGCAAAATTTTGATTATGTGTTTAAATTAACAGAAAGTAATTAACGAATAAAAGGTAGAGATATCAGAGAAAGCAGATAACTGATAGTAGAGATATAGTAAAGGGAGATGGCTGATGGTGTGATGTCATGAGAAGGCAATATGGAAGTGTCAGTAACATAAAAGGAAACACACAACTCTAGAGAGGAGGAGAACTTGGTAAATAGTTACTAGTGAAGACAGTATCTTCAGTAATTCTGATCACACACACATATGTATGTATGTGGACGGATAGATAGAAAGACAAACACAGTTTTACTTTCCAGATGTCCATTCTACCTTTCATCTGGAAGTAGCATTTATAGGGACATTTTGCTTTGAAGGACCACTCTTCCCTAGACCTCAGTCTTTATGGTTGGGGTATAGCTTAAGCCAACCCCCCTCCCCAACCCTCCACATTAACAGAGGTCTCTTGGTCAGCACATTTTGCTAGCCAAAATAACATTCAGGGAAGTCATATAACCCACATAAGGGTTTCTGCTGTTGACTAAGCTGGCCACTGTGATTTAAGATTGGAATTGTTAAGGCCCACCTTACCACCACGGAGGAAATATACATAAGACCAATTCAGGGACCAGAGGGAGTAACCATATAATTCATCATCGAAAGTAAGACACTTTCATCCAGGACAAACACTAAATAGGCTTTCAGGAAAACTACATAGATCTGGACTGTCCCAGACAAACCAGAACCTACAGTCACTTGACCAAAAGATAGGGATAAGTAGAATCTTATCAATTGAGCATCTGGACACACACTTTTAGGTTATGCATCAAACTATTATCAATCTTGATGAATGCAATTAGAGTAGGGTTTATCTCTCTTACAATTTAGCAGAAATGCAGAGAAATGCTTTGGTAAAAAAAAAAAAAAATCTGTTGTCCAGGGTCCTCTCAAATGAAGCATTACTTCCCACAAGGTTGGGAACTAGAAGAGGGAAAGGAAAACCACTGGATTCACAGGAAGCCTGTGGTAATGTCAATTTAAGGGTTTCTGATAATTTAATGTTAGCATAATTTCTCATGCTTAGAAAATATATGCATGACATATAGTCATTAAAAATATTAACAAATTCTCCTAGAGTGTAACCTACCAAATCAATCCAGTTATTAATAAAACTCCTTATCTGTGTCTTCTAGATTAAGACATTTAAGACAAAGAAAACACATGGGTCAACATCATTTGAGAGCTTTTCTTAATATTATCAGTGATCAAGAGTGTGAATCACAATATAGAACCTTGGCAACTGCTTCCACTGGTTTAAGTCATTCAATTACTTAAACCTCAGTTATTTGGTTTTCCTTTTGTAGCATGTTACATAACATCTACCTATTATCATTATCATCCAACTCTAATTTGGATTCTGATGTTAGGATAGAGCTATGAGGTGATAAAGGAAAGGGCAGAATGATTGAATGACTCCTCTGGTTGGGTCTCTATCAAGGCATCTGTACTCTGATGGGATGGTGACAGTCCTGGGCAGGCAGCCATGGGAATGCAAATAAAGGATCTCTGGGTCAGGTGAAAAAAAAAACAGAGGAGAGTCAGCAGGTCTGGTTTTACAACCAGATACTACACATAGAGCTACATAACCCTGGATGGGTCAAATCAACTCTATGGGCCTCAGTTCTCTTTCTTTACAATGGCAGTTTTCAATAGTACCTAACATGGCACTGCTGAAATAAAATGGATTTCATGTGCAGACACTTGAAAGCAGTTTCAATGTAATGGGTGGTGGGGGTGAGGCAAGCTGTGAGGTATAAAGAGTTCATTAAATATATAGTAAGACATGGAGTGAACAGCAACTTTGAGGGCTGGCAGCAAATGAAAACAGAGTGAAAGCTATAGAAAACACCAGAGGCAAGAGAAGGTTTTTCAGAGATTAAAGAGGGGGCCCTGCCCTTAAATGTTTCTGATGGCTTCTCAGGGCCTTCTTCATTCTGGCACACTCTTTTCTCTACCATCTGCTATCAGTCTATTAGGCCACCTTATCACCACTGCCTCCAGCATTAGTCTTGAACCCCCTGAAATTACATCTTACTGCCATTGTAACTCTTTCCTCCAATAATGGGCACCTAACATTTCTTGACAGCATTTTTCCCATCTGGAATGCTTTGTTGTCTTGAGTCCTAGAATTTGGATAAACCCTACCATTTCTTCAGGATCCTCTGTAATTTAGGTCTTACATTATGCTGTTTCTGATACAGTCTAGAGGAAGCATTCAATGAGTGTTAGGTGCGATAACCATTATGTTGATAAAAATTCCAAAGTACTCAACTAATCTAACCACAATAGTGTATATGTGAATACACATGTGTAGCTATATATATAATATTTATAAAATGGCTGGACAATAAGTGTTTTGTTTCATTGTTGGCCTGTATATATATTTTCACTCCTTTGTGATAAGGGATGGTGTCATACACTTTTTATATCCCTTCATTTGCTATCTTAATGCATAAAAGAAGCCACCAATGAATAATTATTTTAATGATGTATTTAACTTTAGATTAAGCTTTAGATGAAATGAGCTTTATATCCTCAAATTCTGACTGTTTCTGTTCTGTCATATGATTTTTTTCTATTTGCTTCTTTCCAAGGTAACTCAGATATCGTGTATTTCATTGAATTTAAGACAAGATCAATTTTAAGATACGCTGACATTTTATGCAATTCTAGACTGCCAATTATACCATAACATCCTATCATGTATAGGATGCATTCCAATTCCAAATATATTAAAGTGAGAAAAAAAGGGAAAAAAAGTGCCTCTTAGAATACATACAATATGACAGTTAATCTAGGGAACATTGTTATCAAACAATGAGAATTTATTAGTTGTTGATTATTGGTAAAGTCTTTATAGGGTTCTTCCATGTGTATTTTAGTGGGCAAATTATTTTAAAGGACTTCAACCGTGTATCAATATTTTAAGTTATACCAAGATAATCTGTAAAGAAATGCTATTAAAAACCAAATTAATATGGCTGAAACATGTTTACTGAGCAAGTCAGTAAGTGTTCATTAGTCACAATTAGAGTAAACCTCTCCATTACTTTTTAAAATTACAATTCTGGTCTATTATATAGAAAAATTCTTCTTCGTTTGCTTTGTTTTTTAGAGACACTTGCTAAACTTCCACATCATTTGTCCCTAATGAAATTTCATCTATTTTCTGTCCTAAATGAAATTTAAAGTGAAATAAAAATGTTAGTGACTTATCTCCCGTAACAGAAAGACTAGACACACACTGCATCCATAGAGAAGCCTACATAGGACAACACTAAGGGGGAAGTCTCTTAAAACCATAAACCACTGTACATAACATTGCTCATGGACATGGGAACTCTCTAAGACAAATACGACCCTGACCGTTATAAGCCTTATTTCCCACTAAGGAAATGATATTTTAACAAATTATGAAACAAATGAACACTGAAGATTCAGCCCAACTAATTGACTGAACTTACTGAACTCTCTCTGGAGTTCTCAGCCAGACGTTAAAAGCACCCGTATGGCCTGATCATTATCTGTGATCCAGCAAAGCAATTCTGCAGAGCCTCAAGAGAATGAGTTTGTCTGATTGGATGACCTGACTGCCTTTTGGGGTAACAATTCTTTCAATTGCTAGACAAAGCCTTTTGCCAATCCGTTGGAAGTTTTCCTACAAATTATCTAAGATGCAAATTCTCAAAAGGTTCGTATTGACCCAAGAATCAATAAAGAGCCTCTGTAACTTCAAGACAAAATTTAATCCCTGAACTGTCCTTTTATATTTTTCCTTTTCTTTTCTTTTAATTTTTTAATGTTTATTTATTTATTTTGAGATAGTGTGCACAAGCGAGAGTGAGTGTGGCAGGGGCAGAGACAGAGGGGAAACAGAATCCCAAGCAGGCTCCGTGCTGTCAATGCAGAGCCAATATGGGGCTCGATCTCATGAACCATGAGAACCTGAGCCGAAATCAAGAGTTCAACCCTTCTCTGACGAAGCCACACAGGCATCCCCATATTTTTCCTTTTTAGTAAGCAGTATTTTAAGTTTTCCTAAATGATTCAACTTATTAAACTACATCAGATTCTTTCCCAAGCATAAAATTGTAAAACATCAGAAACTATCTGCAGCAGTGAGGCTTCCTCTCTAGTGGGATTCTGACATTTCCATAATAGTTTAAATAAATGCCATTTGATTGTTGAGGACCTGACTTTATGTTTACCAGATGTAATTTTGTCCTCAATACTGAAGGAAAATCAACCAAATCAAACTTTTCATCTGTCTCGTCAGCTACCGTTCTTCTACAAATTCAGACAAACAGTAGACCTGTGAGCATGTCGTTGCTCCAATCTACCTGACCAACCAAATATTTTTGAAGCTATTCTGGATTTTTTAAAACAATGTACACATGGCACAAAATGTTTGAATCTGGTAAAGATGAACAAACTATGACCTGCAGACTAAGTCAGGCCTGCTGTCTATTTTTGTACAGTCTGTTAAGAAAGATTTTTATGTGTTGAAATGATCACATTTAAATTGTTATACAAATACCTATATAATATCCTTCATTTGCCAATTGACCCAGAAACACAAATTGTATTGGGTCCTTAATACAAGTTTGCTGAGCCTTGCTACAAAACTTCTATGTTTTTATTAGCAATCTTTCCTAGGACTCATGACTTCATTCCTGGAGGATACTGCTGCTAGACTCAGGCAAGATACCTGTACTACTAGCTACATAGCCACATCTACTGTTTCCAGAATCCCTGAAAAATGTCACTGGCCCTCTAACTGGGAATATCTATACCTATCTTGTATAGATGCCCCTCATCCCAATATAATAAAAAGTTACAGATTGGTACCTGGACTTCATAACTTTCAAATTCTCAATTCAAAGATTGAGTCACATCTCAGTTATCCTGGGGGGTTAGATTTTGTAAAGATTCTGTATAGGCCAGTCATTCTATTTGTTCAACTACAGAAAGAGGGTTCACAGATAAGATGTGGGTAGCAAATAAAGATAGAAGACAGAGGAGTATCAAGACATCCAAGCATCTGTCTCTGGGTATGGTTGTTAGAACCAAACTTTGCTATTCCTTTATCTTACTAGCAATTGGAACAATTTTTTTATCTAGTTTTTATAAAACAGTTAACACTTTATGAGCTTTGGTTTGCTTCCTTGACAGATATGCTTTTATAAGAGTACAAGGCTTAAGTCTTAAATTATTAGGTGAAAAGAAGTGCTGTCACTGAAATAGCACTACAACTATCTGGGATATGGACGGCAGAATTGTGCTAGATGCCTAGTCAGCTCTTAAAAAACACAGTTTCCCAATGATCTTCAGCTAGGGCCACTTTTCCAAAAGCCATACCAAAGAGGTGAGCAGAGCCAATTTTGGGGCTCCACACTAATACCAGAACATTAAAAAATAAAACCAAGTTATAGAATTCCAGTTTAAAAAAAAACCAACAACTTCCCAACACGTATGTCCTAATAGTTTATATCTTTAACAGACACAATCATGTTTGTAATTCAAATATACTCATTTAGGGACAGTAATATAAAAGGTGAAGCATTATTTTTAAAAATTTATGTAATAATGAAGCCTAAAATGGTATCATTTGGAAAATCTGTTAGGTCTGTTTTATATGCATAATTAAAGAATTGACCTTCAAAAAACCCCAAATAGAATACATTAATTCTCCCTAAAAAGTAACATCATTTTGAAAATACTTGATGAGTATCTTTAACTGCTTTCATGCCTTTGGAAAACAGTGTACCATATATACAAAGTAAAGATATCAAATTGATTTTAATTGCCATCCATGAGGTAATCTCAACTTTACTCATGTGAACTAGCCAACATGAGAGCAAGCATAAGGAAATAAAACAAGATTTAAGTTAAACAAGAAGTTTAATTTGACAACTGGCTCAAAGGTCACTGACTACATCACTATATGCTCATTTAATCAACCCTCAATTTCAGTATATGTGGAACTGGTAATAGTAAATCTTTCCCAAGTGTTTATACACCTAAATGGATTTTTTGTTGTTGTTTTTATTTTATTATTATTATTATTATTATTTTATTATTATTACCCATGTCTATAAAACTGAATGGAGAGGAGATCATTCAGGAGACAAGTTGCTCATATGGGCAAGTAAACTGTAAGGGACCTTGTCAAACTTTAACCACTGTTTACTGTTGAATTGTCAATGACAGTGGTGCCTCATTTGGTATTACACTTCACGGAATGTGTCCCTGCCTTTTGATAAGTGCAAAAGTGGTCATTAACCACAAAGAAACAATCAACTCGCCAACAGAGTGCTGTTCTGAATCTTAACAGAGAAGAATTAAAATAAACATTCAAGTGGAAAATATCACAAGATAGAAGGCAGAGTGCCACCTTCTGTTCTCCACAGGAATGCTAGATCTATTTACCAAAAAAGAATATAAAGAAAGAAAAGAAGTCTGTGCTCTAGTAGGGATCATAATGGAGTTAACTAAAACGCTCCAAGAAAAAAAGATTTCTGCTTTAGAAAAATCATTGCCAATTTCTGAAAAATGCTTCATTCATAATAAAAAAATGAAAGTTCAGGGTTTCTTACAGAAGTAGCACGATTCCATATAACCTCATTTTTCTGTCAAATAATACGACAATACCCTCCTTTGAAGATCAGACAGTGTAAGACACCATAGAAATTGTCTTTGCAACACCACTATGTCATAGGTAAAATCCCTCATGGTTATGATTCCACTTCCTTAACATAACTGCTTTTTTATTTATTTATATGTATTTTTTAACATACAATAAGGCAGGTGTATTTACCATTATCCCATATAACCTGGAAGAGGAAATAGTGTTTTACAGTCATTTTAATGAACTGATAAACAAAACACTCTTTACATAGAAAAACACTGTTAAATACAGCTTCTTTAAACTGTAATCATCAAGGTCATCAATGGAGTTAAAAAAGAGCTTTAGAAATAATTAGGTTGTGCTTTTTGAAATAAAACTTTCCATTTGTGATACATGTGATATAATTATATTTAGCACTGAGAATACAGTATGTGTTTATATCACTTGCATTTAATTACCTATATCCCCCCTTTTGCTGTGTGCTACTGCCTAGAAACAAGAAACCCTATTTTACAATTTCATTGAATATGATTCTATCTGGGTCTGTACTCAAATATCATGACTACCCATGGCCAAAATATCCATTGGCCATTGTGTATGCTCAGCTCTGTTGAGGTACAATGGTCAAAATAAGAACTATCTGCCTGTTTACTTAAAGCAGAGGATATTGAAATGCACTGCAGGTCAGAGAGTATCAAAAACATTTTTAATTCACCATTTTATTTCTTTCTATTTACCATTGCCAAATGTGTATTTCTTTGTGAACAAAGGATCATTCTAGCTAGTCTTTCTAAAGGGAGCATTAAGGAAAAGAGATATTGGAGGATTAGAAGGTATTACAAATTCCAAAGCAAGTTTTAATTCATTTGTAGTTGCCCTGCCTCTTACATACACAGCTATCTCCATTCTCTTTGTGCAAAAGAATCCTTACATCAAACATATTAAGATATCCTCCTTAACCAACCAAATCATCATTTTAGGTTTTGCAAAATGTCACTTCAACATAATCTCCAGATTGTCAGTCTGGTTTTATGACAGCAGAAAGAATGAGTCAATTCAAGTGCATAAAAAAATATTTAAAATAATTTCCATAGCTACAGTACCAGATATTATCTTCATATAACAATCCTGGCTTCATTTAAACATAGAATTTACCTCCCAACCCTTTCCCCCTAACCCACCCATGAAAATAAAAGTAAAATATCATTAAAAAGAAAAAGAAGCCATAAGGGATTTTAAGATAGACAACTAAAAAGAATTAAGAAAGGTCAACAGCAAAGTAAACAGCAATTGGGAGGCTAAAAGGAGGATGGACATGGAAAAAATCCAGAAGACCCACCAATCACAATATAAAAGTAAAATGCGGTCTAAGCAAAGCCGTGGCACACTCTCACAGAAATGAAATGGACCAAATGCAGCCTCTTATAACAACATGGATAAATCTAATGATCATAATATTTGGCAAAGTAGTAAGACCCACACAATTATGTATAATCGCTATCTGCTGATAGCAACTTCAAAAAGTGGGAAAAACTGAAATATATTGTTTAGAAAAGCATTCATAGGCAGTAAAAACACAAATAAAACAGAATAATTAACAAATATATCCAGAGAATGATTGTCTTTAGAGGAGAAAGTAGTAAAATCAAAAAGGGATATACAGAGACTGCCTTGGAGCCAGCAATGTACTATTTATTGACCCAAGTGGTGGTTATACTATTATCACTTTAAAATATCTGTTGTAAGACACACTTGCTATTGTTTTCTGTAGGTGTGTTGTATCATTATTTAAGGGCTAAAGCAAAGGAGACAAACAACAATAAATGCAAAAGACCAATGCAGACTGAAACAATGGATTCAAAATTTCCAAAAAAAAAAAAAGTACATCTTTCTTCTAACATAGAATTCTATATCCAGCTAAGTATCCATCAAATATGAAAACAGCATGAAGACATTTCACACACTACAGGCCTCAAAAACTTCCCATTTGCCCTTTCTTAGGAAGCTACCGGTATTTCAAAACCAAGCAAACACAAATTGCTGCAATGCTACAGGGAAAATTAGCATTTGTCCAAGATACAGTTCACCTGAGAAACGTATAAAATGGACCTAAAAATATAAACACTGAATTTAAATATAACCAATATTATGATGTATCCCTACTGAAAACACTGAGCCAGGAAAAGGAAAGAAAATTAAATCCTTATGTTTCATAGTATGAAATTCACTGATAACATCTATTTTGATTTCCTACTGCTATTGAAACAAATTACTAAAAATTCAGCAGCTTAAAAAACATTAATTTGCTAACTTACAGTTCTGGAGCTCACAAGTCCAAAATGGGTTTCACTGTGCTAAAACCAAGGTGTGCAGCTGGTCAGTGCTTTTTCCCTGGAGATTCTAGGGAAAAATCAGTTTCCTTGCATTTCCCAGTTTCTAGACTTGGCCTCAATCCTCCAGCCTCAAAGCCAGCACCAGCCATTTGTCTTTCTTACACCACACCACTCTAACACAGAACCTTCGGCACCCTCTTCCACATTTAAAGGAAACTGTGATTACATTAGGCCCACCCAGATTTACCTCCTTTTCTTAAGGCCAGCTGATTAGCACCTGTAATTCCATTCATTACCTTACCTGTCCCTTGCCACTCACAACATATTCATGATTTCTGGAGACTGGGATGTAGACATATTTGGGGGCCATTACTCTGCCAATCACAATATATAAAACTGAAAACCAAGCAAGTTCTTTTAAAAGAGGCAAATGTCAAAAGGACTAGCTAAGGGTGCTGAAAATGGTTGCACCTGCAGAGAAAAACCTGGGAGTGGTGAGGGAAAGAGCAAGGGACTACTGTATTTCATCATTAGTCTTGTAAAACTATTTGATTTTCTAAATTATGTACAGAAATCATTTTCCTAAGATAGAAAATGAAATATTTGTAGTTCTGTTGCTCTTTCCTTCTGTTATATTTTTAAATGATTATTTATTTGTTTAGAGAGAGAGGAGGGGCAGAGAGTGAATGAGAGAGAAAAATCCAAGTAGGCTCTGCTCTGGCAGTGCAGAGCCCAATGAACAAGAAGATCATGACCTGAGCTGAAATCAATAGTCAGAGGCTTAACTGACTGAGTCACCCAGGTGCTCCTTTCCTTCTGTTCTTAGTACCCATCAGAGGCATCCACAAAATAGACTTCTGGAGCCATTATCACAAGCAAGTCTCAAACGTGGTGACTTGGATTTGCAAGATGCATGTTTTGGTTGATAGGAAAAATAACCCCTGGAGTCTGAAGGAGAGGAACTGAAGGAAGCTCAGCACTGGTATGTTTTTGTCAAAAAATTGTCCAGAAAAAGTTTGAGGAAACATCAGATGAGCCTTTCTTCAGGAGGTCAGGTGGAAATCATGTGCCTGGAGGGAAAAGGGGAGTTGGGTTGGTTTTAATTAGTCTGCTAAGCCACTAAGTCTGCTGGGGACCTTGGGGAGCAGGGGAATAAGTGGGAAGAAGAAAAAGAAATTTCCGGTCCCATCCAGAGTTCGCACCAGGGAAATTTGTGCAAGTAGAAGCAAAGCCTAAACCATCCGTCACTTGTCCGGTCATAAAGAAACACCTGTTCTAGCTGCTATCTGGTGAGTGCCTTCCATCAATCCCCTTGGATTAGCCAGGAGAAGTGACATGAATTATTGCCCCATAATTTTTCTCAACCTTATGACTGCTTTATGGTGACACCCCCCACCCAGGACACTCATATGTCCCTTCAAATAGACTGAATCACCCACATTACACTATTGCTGCCTTTGGAAAATAATTTTTCATATCCTGTCTTATAATACTTTGTTTATTCCTCTATCAGAAGGATTGCCACCTGCTATACAGTGGTTTGGTCCCTTTCTTATCTATAGCCTTCACTACACTATGAAACCCTGTATGGCACAAGATACATCCCTCATCTCCATATTCCCAGCAATCACACAGCTCCTGATGCAGGAAGTACTTAACAGATGGTCACTTAAGGAATAAGTGAAATACAGAATATCTTAAGATGCTCTGGTTTAAAAATTGTTCTGAAACTGATATATTGACTGGTTAAGATTTCTTTTCATATAAGGAATAAATCATCTTAGAATAAAGTCACAGGATGTTCATTAAGTCTGAATATCTATAACAAAATGACCCTCCAAAATATTGAAGTTGGTTTGCAAATTGAATCTCTTTTGAAGATACATACCACAATCATTGTTTAGAACTCAAACAGAGTTAGGTACTAATTTCTTCTTTGTCGCATACTATCATTGTGACATTGAGCTAATTATTTTGTGTGACTTAACTGCCTCTTTGAAATACAGGTGAGTAACACCTACTGCATAGAATGTTGTATTAATGAGATAACAAAGAAAAAACTGCAAAGATTAGATGCATATATGTAATAGCTAGTGTATTGTATGAGTATGAGTGGTATAGAAGAGTGAGAAACTCTATCAACTAGCAATTCAAGTCTTCATTATTTATAAAACCATCCCCACTTACAGGAGTAGTTAACTATATGCCTATTAATCTCTTTAATGAAAACACATAATAAAATTTACTTTATAGGTATTGCTCCATTTGAGGAAGACACATTCAATAATTTTGTTTAATTTAAATAGTGTTTTACTTCCTTATAAAAGAAACTTACAATTAACACAAAAGATCTAGGAAATAGAAATTATGGCTACTCTCCCAAAGTATGAGAAAAATAAAAGGGACATTCAAAAATTAAATTAGAAGAATAAAAATTTTAAAGCAACATTAAATATTCAGGTCTGATATCAGTATTCAAAAAATAATCTTTTTAGCCATTTTGTCTGAATGAGTTTGCATATGTAGCATATTAATTTATCCTCTAATTTGGTTCAGATGGGATTACAATTGGTATGAAATGAAAGCTAGTATGCTAAATACATATTCAGAGCCAAAAAGATTTAATCAATATTATGGAATAACTGTATAACCACCAACACACACCAACTCCACCTGCTCTAAACAAGAAGCTACACAAGAAAGTGTGCAGAGATCTGAACTTTAAAATGATGATAATGTTTAAAGAAAGCAGTGGAATCTAATTGTATTATTAAAAAGCTATACAATTTTCAAATGCATAAAGTACATATAAATTTTCAACTTTGGCTTTGTCAAGCTTAAAATTCTTCAGTACCTCTAATGCTTAGACACCCATTATCAGTGTCATTCCTAGGCAAAGTGTACAACTCCTAATAGTAAAATTTCTCCTTCTCTTTTTGCCTGCCTTAGAGCCATACCAGGTTGCCAGGCCTTTCTTGTGTCTCCCTTGCTCAAAGCTTCTTATCCAGCTTAATCCCACAGTGCAATTAACACTGTGCTAGGCCCATGCTAAGCCTTTTCCTGCCTTCAAATCATCTTCACAACGAAATGTCACAGGATATGAAAACTGAGGCTTCAGTAACTTCCCTGACATCATTTGGTTACTAGGTGGTGAAGCCCAAGCTTATAGCCTAAGTCCACACTCTTAATCACCACTCTCCATGGTTTTCAAAATTTTTCCTAGCTTCAGAACAAGAGCTCATTCAGAAGTTCAGTATGTATACTAGACAAATTTGAACTAAATCCATTTCATTGAATGAAGGTAATAGGTTAAAGTCTGAACATATTTCTTTGTCCCACACCTTCAGGAGGAACTCCAAGGACAACAGATTGAAAACCAGGGCTCTCAATCTTTTCTTCACCAAAAATAGACCTGCTTGGGCACATTCCTTCACAGAAGCACCAATCTGGAACCCCTGATTTCTTCAGGGGAGTATGCACAAAATGCCTCTTGGCCCTGTGTCACATTCCTCTTTAACCTAGCATTGTGGGACAGAATTCAGACACCTGACACTTCAAGGTTCTTACCAAGTCCCAGAATCTTTTTCACCATCGTGGGAGGGCACCACATCTGCCTACAAGCAAAACCGAGTAGATGTGGGTAGTTAACACAACCTTCAAGCAGCAGACAGGACTAGATCGACAACTTCCTGTTTCCCAGACAGACTTGTCATAGTCCAAGCCCCCATGGCCTGAGGCAGCAATCTCCATTGACTTCTCTTTTCCTCCTTACTCTCCTTACTCCTTCACTTTTGAATCCTGGTATCATCTCACAAATAAACTGCCTCACCCATGTCCTTGCCTTCAGTTCTGCTCTGATGGGAATCAAACTGAGTCAGGACATGCTGAAGTCTATGAGGGACCCTTAAAATCAAAGGAATCAGCACCATGAAACACCATAGCAGGACTGTAAAGGAGTAGCCAGAGGAGCTCTCCTACAGAGGAAATAGGAAAGGCCAAGAGGTACATGAAAAGATGCTCAACATCACAAGGCATTAGGGAAATGCAAACTGAAACCACAGTGAAATATCACCTTGTGCCTGTTTGAATGGCCATCATCAGAAAGATAAGAGGTAATAAATGCTGGGATGGATGTGGAGAAAAGGGAACCTTTGTGTGATATTGGTGGAATCATAAATTGGTAAAGCCACTATGGAAAACTGTATGAAGGATCTTCAAAAATTAAAATTAAGCTATTATATGATCCAGCAATTCCACTTATTGGAATATATCCAAAAGAAATAAAAACACTAAGTTGAAAAGATACCTGCACTCCATGTTCATAACAGCATTATTTACAGTAACCAAGACATGGAAACAACCTAAGTGTCCATTAACAGATAAATGGATAAAGAAGTTCTGATATATATATTTATCTTAGATATTATTCAGCAAAAAAAGGGATATTCTACCATTTATGACAACATGGATGGATGTTGATGGTATTATATTAAATAAATTACTCAGAGAAAGACATATATTTTATATAAATACTTTATATAACTCAATTATATGTGGAATCTAAAAAAATAAAATAAAAAAGCAAACTCATAGGTAAAGATATTGGACTGCAATTACCAGTGGTGGAGGGTGGAGGGGGAGGGAATTGGAGGAAGATGGTCAAAACATACAAACTTCTAGTTACAAGATAGATATGCACCAGGAATTTAATGTACAACATGACAGCTAATGTTAACCCTGCTGCATGATTTGTTAGAGTAAACCCTGATGGTTCTCACCACAAAGAGATTTTTTTTTCTTTTTCTTTTATTCTTTCTTTTCTTTTATTCATTTCTTTCTTTTCTACATGAGAAGATGGATGTTACCTGAACCTACTATGGTAATCCCAGAATATATGTAAATCAAACCATCATTCCATCATTCCATACGCCTTAAACTTACACAGTGATTTATGTCAATTATTTCTCAGTAAAACTGGAAAAAAATACTATATCTTAATCCACAAATGTAATAATCATTTAATATATGCAGAGGATAGCTCTTAAAATTGATTTATTTTTATCTTCTAAATCCTCTTCTCTAAAACCAAAACTTAAAAGATAATTGTATAAAATGTTTTTATTTTTATTTTACCTTTAACTGTGTAATATGAGTATTTATACTTCATAAATTACATATTTTTCATGTAGGAGGAAGGAACCTAGGAGAAATCAGATGACTTTCCTAAATTCTACAGCTAACGTCTGAACCAGGAGGACAGGAAGAAGGCAGTGGACTAGGAGGATCCTAGGCTCGTTGAGCGCACAAAACAACTAGATAACTACCAGATCATGTAGAGAAATCAAACTGAAGAAATCAACCCAAAAAAATCAACCTGAAGACTGACGGAATAAACTCCACAACCAAAGGGAGAAAAGAGGCCACACTGAAGAAGGAAGCTATAAAATAAATACAACTAAATTATCTTAATAAGGTTTGTTGGTATCAAGTATAAAAAACGTGTTTTCTATGTAAAAAATACACAAAGTAAAAAAATTAAAATAAATATAATTTTGCTATCCCTGAAATAACAAATATTAATAATCTAATCTGTATCTGTCTTTCATTTTTGAAAAATAACATACTAGATATTTTTGACTAATGGTATTTTTTTTTAGTTTGCATGTCAAAATTATTTGTAAATATTGGTTTAACACCTGTATAAGTGTCTTTAGCTTTATATAGAAAAATTTTATTGATAATTTCTTAATTCTACATATGTAGCATTGTTTTGTTTTTACTGTTGCTTTTCTTTTTGACATAATTTTTGGGGACTGGTTTGTTTTTGCTATAATAAAAGTAAGCTGCCATAAATATATGTGAACAACAACAACAACAAAATCTGAATCAGATCCCTGGGCTACAACTCCACAAAACTTTATTCAGCTTATATTTTGCATTCATTGCCTCTCTGAGAATCCATAACATTAATAAAGATGAAAACTGCAATATATTAAAACACACATACATACTCAGACACATTTGCACCTACATTGTGTGTGTGTGTGTGTGTGTGTGTGTGTATTTTCCTGTTACTCAAAATGAAAACCACCTGTCCTCAAAAGAGCCCATTATAACCTACACATACTGGTAAATTAGAACAAAAGAGATGCTTAATAATGACACAAAGGAAGTAAGTGTAGTCTTCTGAGCTTAGATTCTAGAAGGGAAGTTACTTATCTAAACAAAACCATCTATATAAATGAAGAAAAAGCCAAGTCCACTGTGGAACATTTCTAGGTGTGTTAGTGAGTCCATACAGTTTTTAGGGACTGTAGCCATGCAGAACTATAACTTAGTCATATGGATATAGTAACCGAAGTGGTCTTTGTATATGTAAGAACTTGCATTTAATACTAAGGCTAAACAAAAGTACTTAACATTACAGCATTGCCTAGAATAGACAGAAATTATTGCCATAGGGAAGATTAGTATAACCTGGGCTATGAGGAAGGAAAAAGAGAGAGAGAAAAAGAAAGAAAGAAAGAAAGAAAGAAAGAAAGAAAGAAAGAAAGAAAGAAAGAAAGAAAGAAAGAGGAAGGAAGGGAGGAAAGAAAGAAGGAATGTGAAAAATTTAGAAAGACAATGTATTTCAAACAAAATATCTCACATTAAACAAAGTTATTTTAAAGAAACTCCTTTAAAGGAACATTTGTGCTTTTTTTTTCAATATATGAAGTTTATTGTCAAATTGGTTTCCATACAACACCCAGTGCTCATCCCAAAAGGTGCCCTCCTCAATACCCATCACCCACCCTCCCCTCCCTCCCACCCTCCATCAACCCTCAGTTTGTTCTCAGTTGATTTTTTTTAAATTTTTTTAAACGTTTATTTATTTTTGAGACAGAGAGAGACAGAGCATGAACGGGGGAGGGTCAGAGAGAGGGAGACACAGAATCTGAAACAGGCTCCAGGCTCTGAGCTGTCAGCACAGACCCCGACGTGGGGCTCAAACTCACAGACCGCAAGATCATGACCTGAGCCGAAGTCGGCCGCCCAACCGACTGAGCCACCCAGGCGCCCCATGTTCTCAGTTTTTAAGAGTCTCTTATGCTTTGGCTCTCTCCCACTCTAACCTCTTTTTTTTTTCCTTCCCCTCCCACATGGGTTTCTGTTAAGTTCCTCAGGATCCACCTAAGAGTGAAAATATATGGTATCTGTCTTACTCTGTATGGCTTATTTCACTTAGCATCACACTCTCCAGTTCCATCCATGTTGCTACAAAGGGCCATATTTCATTCTTTCTCATTGCCACATAGTACTCCATTGTGTATATAAACCACAATTTCTTTATCCATTCATCAGTCGATGACATTTAGGCTCTTTCCATAATTTGGCTATTGTTGAGAGTGCTGCTATAAACATTGGGGTACACGTGTCCCTATGCATCAGTACTCCTGTATCCCTTGGGTAAATTCCTAACAGTGCTATTGCTGGGTCATAGGGTAGGTCTATTTTTAATTTTTTGAGGAACCTCCACACTGTTTTCCAGAGTGGCTGCACCAGTTTGCATTCCCACCAACAGTGCAAGAGGGTTCCCATTTCTTCACATCCTCGCCAGCATCTATAGTCTCCTGATTTGTTCATTTTGGCCACTCTGACTGGTGTGAGGTGATATCTGAGTGTGGTTTTGATTTGTATTTCTCTGGTGAGGAGCGACGTTGAGCATCTTTTCATGTGCCTGTTGGCCATCCGGATGTCTTCTTTAGAGAAGTATCTATTCATGTTTTCTGCCCATTTCTTCACTGAGTTATTTGTTTTTCGGGTGTGGAGTTTGGTGAGCTCTTTATAGATTTTGGATACTAGCCCTTTGTCTGATATGTCATTTGCAAATATCTTTTCCCATTCCGTTGGTTGCCTTTTAGTTTTGTTGGTTGTTTCCTTTGCTGTGCAGAAGCTTTTTAATCTTCATAAGGTCCCAGTAGTTCATTTTTGCTTTTAATTCCCTTGCCTTTGAGGATGTGTCCAGTAAGAAATTGCTACGGCTGAGGTCAGAGAGGTCTTTTCCCACTTTCTCCTCTAGGGTATTGATGGTTTCCTGGCCCTCATTCAGATCCTTTATCCATTTTGAGTTTATTTTTGTGAATGGTGTGAGAAAGTGGTCTAGTTTCAATGTTCTGCATGTTGCTGTCCAGTTCTCCCAGCACCATTTGTTAAAGAGACTGTCTTTTTTCCATTGGATGTTCTTTCCTGCTTTGTCAAAGATTAGTTGGCCATACGTTTGTGGGTCTAGTTCTGGGGTTTCTATTCTATTCCATTGGTCTATGTGTCTGTTTTTATGCCAATACCATGCTGTCTTGATGATGACAGCTTTGTAGTAGAGGCTAAAGTCTGGGATTGTGATGCCTCCTGCTTTGGTCTTTCTTCAAAATTACTTTGGCTATTCGGGGCCTTTTGTGGTTCCATATGAATTTTAGGATTGCTTGTTCTAGTTTCGAGAAGAATGCTGGTGCAATTTTGATTGGGATTGCATTGAATGTGTAGATAGCTTTGGGTAGTATTGACATTTTGACAATATTTATTCTTCCAATCCAGGAGCAGGGAATGTTTTTCCATTTCTTTATATCTTCTTCAATTTCCTTCATAAGGTTTCTATAGTTTTCAGCATACAGATCTTTTACATCTTTGGTTAGATTTATCCCTAGGTATTTTACGCTTCTTGGTGCAATTGTGAATGGGATCAGTTTCTTTATTTGTCTTTCTGTTGCTTCATTATTAGTGTATAAGAATGCAACTGATTTCTGTACATTGATTTTGTATCCTGCACCTTTGCTAAATTCATGTATCAATTCTAGCAGACTTCTGGTGGAGTCTGTCGGATTTTCCATGTATAATATCATGTCATCTGCAAAAAGTGAAAGCTTGACTTCATCTTTGCCAATTTTGATGCCTTTGATTTCCTTTTGTTGTCTGATTGCTGATGCTAGAACTTCCAACACTACGTTAAACAACAGCAGTGAGAGTGGACATCCCTGTCGTGTTCCTGATCTCAGGGAAAAAGCTCTCAGTTTTTCCCCGTTGAGGATGATGTTAGCTGTGGGCTTTTCATAAATGGCTTTTATGATCTTTAAGTATGTTCCTTCTATCCTGACTTTCTCAAGGGTTTTTATTAAGAAAGGTGCTGAATTTTATCAAAGGCCTTTTCTGCATCGATTGACAGTATCATATGATTCTTATCTTTTCTTTTATTAATGTGATGTATCACCTTGATTGATTTGCGAATGTTGAACCAGCCCTGCATCCCAGGAATGAATCCCACTTGATCATGGTGAATAATTCTTTTTATATGCTGTTGAATTTGATTTGCTAGTATCTTATTGAGAATTTTTGCATCCATATTCATCAGGGATATTGGCCTGTAGTTCTCTTTTTTTACTGGGTCTCTGTCTGGGTTAGGAATCAAAGTAATACTGGCTTCATAGAATGAGTCTGGAAGTTTTCCTTCCCTTTCTATTTCTTGGAATAGCTTGAAAGGATAGGTATTATCTCTGCTTGAAACATCTGGTAGAACCCCCCTGGGAAGCCATCTGGACCTGGACTCTTATTTGTTGGGAGATTTTTGATGACTGATTCAATTTCTTCGCTGGTTATGGGTCTGTTCAAGCTTTCTATTTGCTCCTAATTGAGTTTTGGAAGAGTGTGGGTGTTTAGGAATTCGTCCATTGCTTCCAGGTTGTCCAGTTTGTTGGCATATAGTTTTTCATAGTATTCCCTGATAATTGCTTGTATCTCTGAGGGATTGGTTGTAATAATTCCATTTTCATTCATGATTTTATCTATTTGGGTCATCTCCCTTTTCTTTTGAGAAGACTGGCTAGAGGTTTATCAATTTTGTTTATTTTTTCAAAAAAAAACTTGATTTCATTGATCTGCTCTACAGTTTTTTTTAGATTCTATATTGTTCATTTCTCTCTGATCTTTATTATTTCTCTTCTTCTGCTGGGTTTAGGCTGTCTTTGCTATTCTGCTTCTATTTCCTTTATGTGTGCTGTTAGATTTTGTATTTGGGATTTTTCTTGTTTCTTGAGATAGGCCTGGATTGCAATGTATTTTCCTCTCAGGACTGCCTTCGCTGCGTCCCAAAGCGTTTGGATTGTTGTATTTTCATTTTCGTTTGTTTCCATATATTTTTTAATTTCTTCTCTAATTGCCTGGTTGACCCACTCATTCGTTAGTAGGGTGTTCTTTAACCTCCATGCTTTTGGAGGTTTTCCAGACTTTTTCCTGTGGTTGATTTCAAGCTTCATAGCATTGTGGTCTGAAAGTATGCATGGTATAATTTCAATTCTTGTAAACTTATGAAGGGCTGTTTTGTGACCCAGTATATGATCTATCTTGGAGAATGTTCCATGTGCACTCGAGAAGAAAGTATATTCTGTTGCTTTGGGATGCAGAGTTCTAAAGATATCTGTCAAGTCCATCTGATCCAATGTATCATTCAGGGCCCTTGTTTCTTTATTGACCGTGTGTCTAGATGATCTATCCATTTCTGTAAGTGGGGTGTTAAAGTCCCCTGCAATGACCACATTCTTATCAATAAGGTTGCTTATGTTTATGAGTAATTGTTTTATATATTTGGGGGCTCCGGTATTCGGCGCATAGACATTTATAATTGTTAGCTCTTCCTGATGGATAGACCCTGTGATTATTATATAATGCCCTTCTTCATCTCTTGTTACAGCCTTTAATTTAAAGTCTAGTTTGTCTGATATAAGTATGGCTACTCCAGCTTTCTTTTGACTTCCAGTGGCATGATAAATAGTTTTCTATCCCCTCACTCTCAATCTGAAGGTGTCCTCAGGTCTAAAATGAGTCTCTTGTAGACAGCAAATAGATGGGTTTTTTTTAATCCATTCTGATACCCTATGTCTTTTGGTTGGTGCATTTAGTCCATTTACATTCAGTGTTATTATAGAAAGATATGGGTTTAGAGTCATTGTGATGTCCGTAGGTTTCATGCTTGTAGCGATGCCCCTGGTACTTTGTCTCACAGGATCCCCCTTAGGATCTCTTGTACGGCTGGTTTAGTGGTGACGAATTCCTTCAGTTTTTGTTTGTTTGGGAAGACCTTTATCTCTCCTTCTATTCTAAATGACAGATTTGCTGGATAAAGGATTCTCGGCCGCATATTTTTTTCTGTTCATCACATTGAAGATCTCCTGCCATTCCTTTCTGGCCTGCCAAGTTTCAGTAGAGAATCGGTCACGAGTCTTATAGGTTTCCCTTTATATGTTAGAGCATGTTTATCTCTAGCTGCTTTCAGAATTTTCTCTTTATCCTTGTATTTTGCCAGTTTCACTATGATATGTCATGCCAGAAGATCGATTCAAGTTACATCTGAAGGGAGTTCTCTGTTCCTCTTGGATTTCAATGCCTTTTTCCTTCCCCAGATCCAGGAAGTTCTCAGCTATTATTTCTTCAAGTACCCCTTCAGCACCTTTCCCTCTCTTCCTCCTCTGGAATACCAATTAGGCGTAGATTATTTCTCTTTAGTGCGTCACTTAGTTCTCTAATTTTCCCCTCATACTCCTGGATTTTTTTATCTCTCTTTTTCTCAGCTTCTTCGTTTTCCATAATTTTATCTTCTAGTTCACCTATTCTCTCCTCTGCCTCTTCAATCCGAGCATTTTATTTTGCAGCTAGTTGATAGCATTTTTTAGCTCCTCCTGGCTATTCCTTAGTCCCTTGATCTCTGTAGCAAGAGATTCTCTGCTGTCCTTTATACTGTTTTCAAGCCCAGCGATTAATTTTATGACTATTATTCTAAATTCACTTTCTGTTATATTGTTTAAATCATTTTGTGATCAGTTCGTTTGCTGTTGTTATTTCCTGGACCTTTTTCTGAGGGGAATTCTTCCATTTTGTCATTTTGGATAGTCCCTGGAGTGGTGCGGGACTGTGGGGCACTTCCCCTGTGCTGTGGTGTATGACTGGAGTTGGTGGGCGGGGCCACAGTCCGACCTGATGTCTGCCCCCAGCCCACCGCTGGGGCCACAGTCAGACTGGTGTGTGCCTTCTCTTCCCCTCTCCTAGGGGCGGGATTCACTGTGGGGTGGCTGGCCCGTCTGGGCTACTTGCACTCTGCCAGGCTTGTGGTGCTGGGGATCTGGCGTATTAGCTGGGGTGGATGGGAAAGGTGCACAGGGGTGGGAGGCCAGGCTCAGCTCGATTTTCCTTCAGAGATCCGCTTTGGGAGGGACACTGCAGCACCAGGAGGGAGTCAGACCCACAGGAGGGATGGATCCGCAGAAGCACAGCTTTGGGTGTTTGCGAGGTGCAAGCAAATTCCCTGGCAGGAACCGGTTTCCTTTGGGATTTGGGCTGGGGGATGGGCGAGGGAGATGGCGCTGGCGAGTGCCTTTGTTCCCCGCCAAGCTGAGTTCTGTGGTCTGGGGCTCAACAACTCTCCCTCCCATTGTCCTCCAGCCCTCCCGTTCTCCGAGCAGAGCTGTTAGCTTATAACCTTCCAGATGTCAAGTCCCTCTTGCTGTCGGAACACACTCTGTCCGGCCCCTCCGCTTTTGCAAGCCAGCCTCGGGGGCTCTGCTTGGCCCGCGGGCCACCCCTCCGCCCCGGCTCCCCCCCCCCCCCGCCTGTCCCTGGAGCGCGCACCACCTCTCAGCCCTTCCTACCCTCTTCCGTGGGCCTCTTGTCTGCTCTTGGCTCCAGAGAGTCCATTTTGCTAGTCTTCTGTTGGTTTTCTGGGTTATTTAGGCAGGTGTAGGTGGAATCTAAGTGATCAGCAGGATGTGCTGTGAGTCCAGTGTCCTCCTACGCCACCTTCTTCCTCAAAAAAAATCTGTGCTTTGATTTTATAAGTGGAATAATATGTTTTGTAAACCAAATTAGATGACTTAAAATGCAACTTAGTTGTATTTATTCTAATTTGTGTAAGAATATGAGTATCAATACATCCCCTCACATTATCCTCACTCAGGAATAGTGTTATGAAGATCATTTTCACTTTTTGATACTTCATTTGAAATCTCGTCTCATCACTGCTTCTGAAAATATTATGTTTCAGGTAACAAGAAAGAAGGTAGAGATGTCATTGAAGGTGACAAGCTAACCATGCAGATTATATGTGTGTTCTGTATAATCATTTGGGGGGACATTACAGTCAAGAATCTTAATCTCACCTGCATCTGTAAAAAATAATTTTTTGACAATGTTTACAGAGTAACACAAGTCAAGGTGACTAATATGTGCTAATCAAATTATAAGAGTGCAGATAAAAATAAGAAATAGAGCCCAAATAAATACCGTATCGTATCATAATTTTTTTAATGTTCATTTATTTTAAGTGAGAGAGGATGAGAGTGATCAAGTGGGAGAGGGGCAGAGAGGGAGAGAGAGAATCCCAACAGGTTCCTTACCGTCAGTGCAGAGCCTGGTGCCGGGCTTGATCTCATGAACTGCAAGATCATGACCCAATCCGAAGTCAAGAGTCAGACGCTTAACCAACTGATCCACCTAAGCACCCCTCAAAATGTTTTTAATAATGATAAATAACCACTGATGAGTAAGAACATTTTCTAAGCTCCATGAAGCTAGAGATTATGCTTATTTCATTAAATAATATAGATCTAAGACCCAGTCATAAAACAGATGCTCAATAAATATATGTCAAATTATTCAATTAACTTTTTTGATATTGGGATAGAAAGGATCTGCTATTTGTCTCCCTGATAAAAATTCTGTAATTAGGGGCGCCTGGGTGGCTCAGTCAGTTAAGCGGCCAGCTTCAGTTCAGGTCATGATCTCGCCGTCCATGAGTTCAAGCCCCGCGTCAGGCTCTGTGCTGACAGCTCAGAGCCTGGAGCCTATTTCAGATTCTGTGTCTCCCTCTCTCTGACCCTCCCCCATTCATGCTCTGTCTCTCTCTGTCTCAAAAATAAACGTTAATTTTTTTTTTAAATTCTGTTTTTAAAAGCTACATATTTTTGCTTCACAATTGTAGAATCAGAATGAGAAAATTCACTGCTTAATGAGCCACTGAGCTGTGATGGCGAAAGCACTCATCCCTTTAGTAGAGGTCAGTGGGTACAATCACAATTCTTGAGTGGTTATAAAGACTCTCCCCTCCTGGAACAGAGATAAACAAAAAGCTTGAGCTCCTCTTTTCAGACTTTTGGCAAACCTTCTCCTTCTCTGTTAATATAATTTTCTTTTGAGTGTAGCAGAGACTGATTGAGGCTTCAGTTCTCTTAAGTTACACTCATACTTACCCACACTTTCTTGATTTTACACCCCAGTAACCCCAAGTACCCTAGAGACATATTTAGAAATTTTCTTGAATAGCATACTCAACTGGCTAGTCTCAATTATGCATTTACTCTTAATAGCCTGACACTTCAAATTCTCCAGCAATTTGCCATGTTTTTATTTTTAGTTACTACCATATCTGATGTTCTGTTAAGACTACAGTTTTGAATAGGCAATAGCAAGCAAATAAGGTGAGATTTAGTATTGCCTTCTGATTATATTACATTGAAATAAACCTCAAGCAAGTGTCTGTCATTCCTAATTTGTTCTAGGATTTGGTTGTTTTGAATACTGTTCAGAATGACTACACCAACAAGTAGAGTTTGTAACACATTTAATTGTACACGAGTACATTCACTTTGATATCTTTAATTATGTTCAGATATGTATCATAAAATCATGATAAGAGATCTTGGAATTTTGAAAAGTTTAATAATTTTGACATGAACACATAAAGACATGTTTAGTATATCCTCTATCTGAAAGTAAGAATATGTAAATAATAATACATTTTTCCATTTGCTATTGATTAAGCCTTTTTTTCCATTTCTTTCTCCTCTCTTTGCTTTCTTTTGGTGATACTCAATAACTAGTAAATCCAGACAATAGCAAAAAAAGTGTTGATCAAACTATAATTCATTAATTTTGATGCTCATTTCCAAGTTATACATTAGTCTTTTACCACGTTATTTTTTTAGCATTTCTTACTGACAAAGCACTAAATGGAGTTCATTCTATCTAATAATTATCTCTACAGTATAGCAATTATATTTTCCACAGTACTGTATAGCTTTCTGAAATATCTGCAAAGCAATTTCTAGATCTTACAGTAACTAAAATTTCAGGTTTAATTTCTGTTTTAATATACAATGCAAGGTGTTGCCATATTTGTTTAACCTGTCAATTTTCTATTGTATAACCTATATATCATATGATTCCCCCACTGATTCGAATAGCTAAATGGAGTCTGCCAGGGTTTCTAAAGTAAAGATGAAAAACAAACCCAAATTCTGTATCTGGAGCAAAGGAAAAATGATTTTAACCTAGAAAAAGACCAGCAGCTGTTACAGACATCCATCTCAGAAGAGCCTCAGGATTACTTCTCTCTGCTTTGAAATAACACCACCTCCTGTCAGTTTCTTTGTCATTAGTGCGGAATGACCTCAAGCCAGCTGACTATGGACAGGACTATTTTGTGTTAAAACTTTACCACTGGAAATGGCTTGACAACCTAAACTATTATTTCTAACAGTAGTTAGACAACAGTATCAACATATTCCTTAAATGATGCCATAGTAAGATGAGCCATGCTATTGGCATGAAGGAAGACGCTTGTTTTCATGGTTGCTTTGGCCCCTGAGAATGGATCAAGCCATCCAAAGGCTATAGCAAAGCAATAATTTATATGCAGCTTATAATAATGTAAAGAAAAATGGGAACATAGTATAATGCTTAGTTCAACATCATTTAAAATTGAAAAATTATCTATTAGAAGGTTGTGCCTATCTACTCTGATCTTCTTAGTAATGTTCCAACACAAGCTACTGAGAATCAGTTTGAAGCCAAAACTGCTTTTGAGATGTTATGTAGACAGTAGATAGAGGAAACACACACACACACACACACACACCACACCATGTCTGGCTTATTGGCATGCTTATTTACTTTCTATTCACAGAAAATCACTCTGAAGAAATCACTCTGAAGTATGGTTCCTGCCTCTACTGTCTCTGAGAGCTGGCAGTCTCTTTGCCAATCTCTCCACCTTCATCAGAATGGAATCTATACCATCCTTCCTTCACTGTCCTCAGAATTGAAATCTCAACATTTATTTTATTTACTTGAATGAACATACACAATCTGTTGAAGACCAACATTCAAATTGTGTTTCTTTTTAGCTATCTTTGCATCTGATAGATTTTGTTTTATAACTTCATTCTATGTGGCTTGATTCATGAATGTTCAAAACTGTTATATTTTAATTACAAAAACTACTATGATCCCAATAAATAATTGATAAAGAACACAAAAAGACCATTTATAAAAGAGCAAAAATAAATCCAAAAGTGCATATACAAAAAATATTAAATGTGAGTAATAAAAAAAAACATCAGATTACAGTGTTTATTCAAAAATATCCATTAACAAATATTTATTGAATACCTATTATCTGTCAACCCCTGAGCTAGTCACTGGAGATACACAAGTAATATCAGATATGGTCCTTGTGCTCATTATGCAGGTGAAGAATAATAGGTCATATTTTTATATATTTTGATTTTGCCTAGAAAATTAGCAAGTATTAAAAATTATAATACATAATGCTAATAAAGATGACTTGGACAAGGCATTCTTGCAAACTGGTGATCATAGTTTTTGGAAATTTGTCAATATTGGTCATACTTTTTAATTTAATTATTGTACTTCTGGGGATTTGTGCTAAAAAATAATAAATAAAAAGAAGTTAGAAGCATGAATAAAAGCTTGTTTTTATTTTGTAAAGAAAGACAAATACCACATAATTTCACTCATATGTGTAATTTAAGAAACAAAACAGATAAACATAGGGGAAGGGAAGAAAAAATAAAATAAGATAAAAACAGAGAGGAAAGAAAATCATTAGAGATTCTTAACTACAGAGAACAAACTGAGGGTTGCTGAGGGGAGGTGTGGGGGGGTGGGCTAAATGAGTGATGGGCATTAAGAAGAGCACTTTTAGGATGAGCACTGGGTGTCAAATTTAAGTGATGAATCACTAAATTCTACTCCTGAAACAAATACTGCATAATATGCTAACTAACTTGAATTTAAATAAAACCTTGGAAGAAAATAAATGAATAACAGTCTTTTTTTTATTAACGTTTATTTATTTTTGAAAGAGAGAGACAGAGCACAAGCTGGAGAGGGACAGAGAGAGACGGAGACACAGAATCCAAAGCAGGCTCCAGGCTCTGAGCTGTCAGCACAGAGCCCAACTTGGGGCTTGAACTCATGGACCATGAGATCGTGACCTGAGCCAAAGTCGAACACTTAACCAACTAAGCCATCCAGGCACCCTGTTCTTTCCTCCCTTTGTGTCTGGGATGAAAGTAGCGATTCACAGATGACAATAGAACTCTACCAAGAAAATTTCTTACAAAGCCCTTTTCACTCTGACCTTTTTCTGTATCATTGGTCTGGGCAACAGTTCCAAGATTTATGAATATGCTTCTTGGCATTTTTCTCTTTAAGAGGTGAGTATAAGGATTTAGCTCACATTCACTTTGGTATGAGAAATCAATTGTATTCAGGCCTTAGTAAAAATTGATGCAGGGAAAGTCTTCTTCACACATTCAACTAAAATAATGTGTAATCAGAAATCAATGCAACTTTATCTGATGAGCTAAAGCCAAGCAAGACCAAGCACAGAACGCAATAGGTAATTCTATGTACACAGTACGGCATAACTTCAAAAATAAAAAGGAAAGGGGCGCCTGCGTGGCTCAGTTGGTTAAGCGTCTGATTTCCGCTCAGGCTGTGCTGACAGCTCAGAGCCTGGGGCCTACTTCAGATTCTGTGTCTCCTCTCTCTGCCCCTCACTCACTTGGGCTCTGTCTCTCTCTGTCTCTCAGTAATAAATAAATGTAAAAAAATTTTTTTTTCGTAAAAAGGAAAAAGGTGAGGATGAAGAGGAAAAGAAGCAATAGCAAGAAAAACATTGTCTCCTGGGAAAGGCCAATAGCATTCTGATGAATGATATTTCTTTACAAGAAACGCTTTGTACCAACCCATTCAGCAGATCACATGCACCAACAGATTTCACAAGAAGAGGCTGGTAGCTCAAATCATACTTTTTCTCTATGTGGTGAAAAAAGGATAGTTACTCATCTTTAGGACATCCAATTACCCAAATCCAACCAAAATCCAGAGTTCGAGGTAACTATTCATACAGTCCACATAACTCAGCCTCCTGAAGCACAAAGCAGAGAGTGACAAGTGCAAAATAGATGTAGAAGGAAATGGAAGGTGACTAGCCCATTATGGAAGTTTTTACAGTTTACAATTAAAGTTTCCCAAGCTCTTATTAAGGACTTAGAACTGGATGGAGATCAGAATTTAACATTTGCAAAAGAAATATGTCACCAAATGCCTCAACTATGCCCCAGCCAGTATTATAGTCACTACATAACATGCCTTAATAATAAGGGCCACCGAGATTCTATTTTTGTTTTTGTTTTTTTTAATTTTTTTAACGTTTTATTTATTTTTGAGACAGGGAGAGACAGAGCATGAACGGGGGAGGGTCAGAGAGAGAGAGAGACACAGAATCTGAAACAGGCTCCAGGCTCTGAGCGGTCAGCACAGAGCCCGATGCGGGGCTCAAACTCACGGACCACGAGATCATGACCTGAGCCGAAGTCGGACACTTAACCAACTGAGCCACCCAGGCGCCCCCCAGATTCTATTTCTGAATGAAGTTAAAAAGTTCAGTTGATCTGCAAAATAAGATATGCCCATTTATTGTGAAATAGTCACATTAATTCTTTTTTAATGATAGTGCATCAATTAAACGATAACACTGTTTAACAATTCAGGCAAGTTTAAGATTCAAGATAACATCTGGATTATTTATTTCCACCTCATTGTAATAATAACCTGATAAACCACAGAAAACCATGGGAACAAAGGAACAGAGAAAAGGAATTCTTTTAAGGTTCACATCTTCTGGAATCATGAACGTATATGAAGCAAAAGTACATACAAAAATGAATACCAAACCAATAATCTGGAAGCCTGGAAGTTGACATAAAGGTAGAACATAAAGAAAACATATGAAGTAGTCCATGGCTAATGTTTCCAACAGACCTGGTTTGCTAGGGTGTTGAAGAAAAGGGACATTTTGACCAAAATACAAATCTGACTTGATTTGAACAAATGAGTCAGAACAAGGGAGAGAAGATGTCTAATGATTCCAATTCTCATGAGACCTGACTATACTTCCTAAAATTAGCCTCTATCAGATTTCCCATATTCATTCAATAAATTTACTTTTACTTGACACTTAAGTTCATGCTTCTTTTAACCAAACAACCATTATAACTAGTATATCCAATTTCTTCTATTATAATTACTATCCTATCAAAATTTATTGGAAATACAAATTAAAATGGATTATAGGCCTAAATGTAAGCTAAAATCATAAAACTTTTAGAGGAAAACATGGCAGAAAATCTTTATAACCTTGGGTTAGGCAAAGATCTTTTAAATACAATTAAAAAGTATACAGTCCATAAAAGGAAAAAATCAAGAAGTCAGAATTTAATTAAAACTTTGTCCTTCAAAATACACCATTAAGAAAATGAAAAGGCAAGTCACAAGCTGGGAGACAATTTTCAAATTACATTTGATAAAAGATTTATATCCTGAATACATAAAGAATTTTGTAATTCAATAACCAGAAAAACAACCCAATTAAAAATGAGTGAAATATTTGAATAAATAGTTCACCAAACAAGATATAAGAATTACTAATAAGCATATGGAAAGATACGAAACATCATTAATCTTTAGGAAAATACAAATTAAAACCACAATGTCATACCACATCACATCCACAAGAATGGTTATAACAGAAAGACAAATAATAACTAGTGTTGTTAAAGATGTAGAGAGACTGGAAATCTCAAACATTACTAGTGGGAATGTGAAATGATACATTTTGGAAAACCAAAGGCAGTTTCTTAAAATAGCAAACATAAATTTGTATTTAACACAGCAATTCCACTCCTAGGAACCTACCCAAGAAAAATGAAAGTATATGTCAACACAAAGACTTCTACGAAAATCTTCAAAGCAGCATTATTTATAATAGCCAAAAAGTGAAAACATCCTAAATACCCATCAATGGAGAAAAAAATGTAGTATATTCACACAACGGAATGTTATTTAGCAATAGAAAGGAACAAAAATACCACCACATGCCGCAACAGAGATAAATCTCAAAATCATTAAGCTTAGTACAAGAAGCAAGATGCAAAATACTTCTGTGTCGTATGATTATATTTATATGCAATTTACATAACAGTAAATCTATACAGACAGAAAGTATATTAGTGTTTGCCTAAAGCTGAGCATAGGAATAAAGGTTGCTGTAAAATGGATGTAAGGGAACTTCTGGGAATAACAGAATGCCCTAAAACTAGATTGTAGTGATGTTTGCACAACTCTGTACACTGACCCAAATTCCTGGAATTACACATTTAAAAACATGTGAATTTTATGATATGCAAATTATAGCTTAATCAGCTGTTTAAAAAATGGTGACTTCTATTCAACATAATACTGAAAATCCTAGCCAGAGTAATCAGACAAGAAAAAGAAATTAAAGCCCTCCAAATCAGAAATGAATCTGTCTCTATTTTCAGATGACATGATCTTACATATAGAAAACCTGAAATACTCCATGAAGAAACTATTAGAATAATAGTCAAATTCAATAATGTCACAGGATACAAAATCAAGACACAGAAATCAATTGTATCTCTATACACTAACAACAAATTTCCTGAAGAAGAAATTAAGAAAACAATTCCAGAACAAAATAGTTAGGAATAAATTTAACCAAGCAAATGAAGGACCCGTACACTGAAAACTATGAGACATTGTTGAAAAAATGGAGAAGACATAAATATGTGGAAAAATATCCTACGTTCTTGAATTGGAAAATTTAATATTGTAAAAATGTCCATACTAATAAAAGCAATGTACAGATTCAATGCAATCCCTATCAAAATTCCAATGACAATTCTCATAGAAATAGAAAAAGCAATTCTAAAGTTTGCAGGAATCACAAAAGACCCCTAATAGCCAAAATAATATTGAAAGAGAACAGGCATCACACTATATGATTTCAAACTATATTGCAAAGCTATAGCAATAAAAAGAGTATGGTACTGGCATACAAACAGATGCATAGACCAATGGAATAGAATAGAGAGCCCAGAAAGAGACTCACACATATGTAGTCAATTAAAATGCTCAACATTACTAATCATCAGAGAAATGCACATCAAAACCACAATGAGATATCACCTGACATTTGTTAGAATGCTTTTTTTTTTTATATTTATCATCTGTATAGCCATCGTTCTTTTTTCTTCTTTTTTCTTTTTTTTAAATTTAATTGTTTGAATTTACACCAAAATTAGTTAGCATATAGTGCAACAATAATTTCAGGAGTAGATTCCTTAATGCTCCTTACCCATGTAGCCCATCTCCCCTCCCACACTCCCTCCAGTAACCCTCTGTTTGCTCTCCATATTTAGGTCTCTTATGTTTTGTCCCCCTCCCTATTTTTATATTATTTTTGCTTCCCTTCCCTTATATTCATCTGTTCTGTGTCTTAAAGTCCTCATATGAGTGAAGTCATAAGATATTTGTCTTTCTCTAACTAATTTCACTTAGCATAATACCCTCTAGTTTCATCCACATAGGTGCAAATGCCAAGATTTCATTCTTTTTGATTCCTGAGTAATACTCCATTGTGTGTGTGTGTGTGTGTGTATATATATATATATATGTATATATATGTATATATATATATATATATACATATATATATATATACCACCTCTTCTTTATCCATTCATCCGTCGATGGACATTTGGGCTCTTTCCATACTTTGGCTATTGTTGATAGTGCAGCTATAAGCATTGGGTTGCATGTGCCCCTTCGAAACAGTATACCTGTATCCCTTGGATAAATACCTAGTAGTGCAATTGCTGGGTCATAGGGTAGTTCTATTTTTAATTTTTTGAGGATCCTCCATACTGTTTTCCAGAGTGGCTACACCAGTTTGCATTCCTGCCAGCACTGCAAAAGAGGTCCTCTTTCTCCACATCCTTGCCAACATCTGTTGTTGCCTAAGTTGTTAATGTTAGCCATTCTGACAGGTGTGAGGTCATATCTCATTGTAATTTTGATTTGTATTTCTCTGCTGATGAGTGACATTGAGCATTTTTTCACGTGTCAGTTGGCCATCTGGGTGTCTTCTCTGGAGAAGTGTCTATTCATGTCTTTTACCCATTTGTTCACTGGATTATTTTTTGGTTTTGGGGTAATGAGTTTGATGAGTTACTTACAGATTTTGGATACTAACCCTTTATCGGATACCTCGTTTGCAAATATCTTCTCCCATTTCATCAGTTGCCTTTTAATTTTCCTGATTGTTTTCTTTGCTGTGTAGAAGCTTTTTATTTTGATAAGGTCCCAATAGTTCATTTTTGCTTTTGTTTCCCTTGCCTCCAGAGACGTGTTGAATAAGAAGTTGCTGCAGCCAAAGTCAAAGAGGTTTTTGCTTACTTTCTCCTCGAGGATTTTGATGACTTCCTGTCTTACATTTAGGTCTTTCATCCATTTTGAGTTTATTTTTGTGTATGGTGTAAGAAAGTGGTCCAGGTTCATTCTTCTGCATGTCGCTGTCCAGTTTTCCCAGCACCACTTGCTGAAGAGACCATCTTTATTCCATTGGACATTCTTTCCTGCTTTGTCAAAGATTAGTTGGCCATATGTTTGTGGGTCTATTTCAGGGTTCTCTTTCTGTTCCACTGATCTGAGTGTCTGTTTTTGTGCCATAGGATGGCTTTTATGAAAAAGACAAGAGATGACAAGTATTGGTGAGGAGAGGGAACCTTGTATACTGTTGTTAGGAATGTAAACTGATATAGCCATTTTGGAAAACAATATGGAGGTTATGCAAACATGTAAGAATAGAACTACCATATGATCCAGTAATCCCAACTCTGGGTATGTATATTCAAAAGAAATGGAATCAGTATTTTGAAGAATTATCTGCACTCCTAAATTCATTGCAGCATTAGTCAAAATAGCTGAGACATGGAAACAACCTTCACTTGTTTCACCAAACAAATGAATGGATAAAGATGTGGTATTTGTGTGTACAGACCCACACACACACACACACACACACACACACACACACATATATATACACACATATATACATATATATACACATATATATATATAGATATCCACATATAATGGAATATCATTCAGCATGAGAAAGAAGAAAATTTTGCTATTTGCAACAACATGGATTAGACATTATCCTAAGTAAACAATCCAGACATAGAAAGACAAATATGTATGATCTCACTTATATGTGGAATCTAAAAAGTTGAATTCAGAACTCAAGAGTAGAATAGTGGTTACCAGGGAATGGAGTGTAGATGTTGGGAAGATGTTGGTCAAGGGTATAAATTTCCAGTTATAAAATGAATAAATTCTGGGGATCTAATGAAAAGTATAGTGACTATAGTTAATAACACTGCATTAAATATGTGAAATTTGCTAAGAGAATAGCTCTTAGGTATTCTGACTCTTTCTCCAAAAAAAAGGTAACAATGTGAGGTGATGGATATATGAATTAACTTGATTATGGTAATCATTTCACAATATATATGTTTATCAAACTATCATACATAGTACATTTATACAATTTTATGTCAATTGTACTTCAAAAAAGCTGAAAAAAACAAAAACCATTGGCAATTAACAAAAAAGTCTACTTAAGATTCTTCATCTACAAGCAGTATTCTCCCTTTAATAATGTTTATTTGCTTTAATTTTGACTCCTTCAAACAAACCTGCAAATAAAATCTGTCAAATGGACAACAAATATGATCTTTTTCCCCAAGAATAAAAGACAACACAGAGTTAATTCTAAGTTCTTTAGAAAATTTTATTGACTCTATCTGCCTTAAGTGTTTAAGCAGCCGCATTGATTATACAATTGCTGGAAGATTTAGGAGGAATTGACTAGCTGGAAAAAAACACATACACATAGATTTGTAGATAGGCAGTTAACTCATGGCTCAGAAGTTGTAACTGAGTGTTAATAATGTCCTCTCCTTCTTACAATTGCTTCTTACTTTTTATCTCTCTGTGCTTCCAATGTAGGGCAGAAGAAGCCTTACAGAGAAACTGACACAGTTTAAGTAAACTTTTTTATCAATACAACTGATCACTAACAAAAGTGATGATAGCAGTCTTTTAATTCTGATTTATGGGATAAGAAGATGTAACACTTAGCCTGTAGCTGATGAATACAGTTCACCTAAAAAAGACAAGGCAAACCACAAGCAGAGGAGACATGCACTAAAAGAACATGGGAATGAGGCAGAAACGTGTCTTTGTATTAAATCATATCCACTGAATCCCAGAACCTGGTTTTAATTTAATGGCCCTCTTGTCTTCAATTTGCAAGGCTCAATACTCCTGGGTCTTTCCTTCAAATTATCACTTTTGGGTCAACTTCATACTGCATGTCTTCAGGTGACCCAATATTCATTCCCACCTACACAGTGAGGTGCAAGCTGATGCCAGACCAAATAATTGACCTCTACTCACTCCCCAGGAAAACAGTTAAACCACAAGCTCCCAGAAGCTAAAACAGAGGTCAACAAATTGAATGGGAAGCCAAAATAGTGACCAATATAAAATTCAAGTATTCCAACAGCTGTCAGATCACTATAGTAATTGATTAAATGTGCAAAAGAGAAACTAGTATTAAGGAATGAAAAAAAGTATTTAAAACCAAAATTATACTAAATGCTTGCACACAAATGTTCATAAAGCACTAGTCACAATAGCCAAAAGGTAGAAGCAACCCAAATGTCCATTTACAGATGAATGGATAAACAAATTATGGTATGTATAAGAAGGGGAATATTATTCAACCATTAAAAAAAATAAAGTACTAATACATGCTACAACAAGGATGAATCTCACAAACATTGTACTGAGTGAAACAAACCAGACGCAAAAAGTCATATATTACATGATTTCATTCATATAAAATACCCAGGGGGCGCCTGGGTGGCTCAGTCGTTTAAGCGGCCGGCTTCGGCTCAGGTCATGATCTCGCGGTCCGTGAGTTCGAGCCCCGTGTCGGGCTCTGTGCTAACAGCTCAGAGCCTGGAGCCTGTTTCAGATTCTGTGTCTCCCTCTCTCTGACCCTCCCCTGTTCATGCTCTGTTTCTCCCTGTCTCAAAAATAAATAAATGTTAAAAAAAAAAAATATATATATATATATACACATATATATATATGTATGTGTGTATATATATATATATATATATATATATATATATATATAAATAACCAGGATACACAAATCCACAGAGACAGAAAGCAGGTGCTGACAGGGGTTGGGAGAAGAGGAAATAGAGAATACTTAATGGGAATAAGGTTTCATGTGGGGTAATGATAATGTTTTTGAGCTAGACAGAGATGGTACTTGTACAACATTATGAATGTACTAAGTCCCACTGAATCATACACTTTTAAAGGGATAATTTTATGTTATGTGAATTTCACCTCAATTAAAAAAAAAACAACAGAACTATGTTTAGCCATTACTCTTTTTGAAGCCAGTGGGATCATTCAGAGCGCAAAGCTGAATCTCAGTATTCTTCCCTTCCATCTACAGAGGAATGATGGAGGAAGAAAAGAAAGACATTTAAAGTCTCTGTACGTTCTTTACTGGGGCCAATGGTTTATTGCAACAAATCACCCTAAAATATAGTCAGATATGGAAGGAGCTGAGTGACAAGTAGTAAATTACCATATGTAACAATCAGAGAAGGATTTGAGGGGAGGAGAGGAGGAAAAGTAGTCCACTAGGAAGAGGCCAGAACCTGCAGACAAAGTTGGTCAATGAGAAAGTCTTGATGTCGGGAGGACCAATAACATTTAAGAGCAGAGATGTCAAATATCCCAGTGCATTGTATATGTACAATGCAGTTTGCAGAAAGGAGAGTTATTGGTTCTCTGCATTGAGCACAGAGTGTAGACATCAGACACTGTACATGACAATCCAACAAGAATAAGAGTTTAAAGCCAGAGTGATTATTAAAACTCATAACTCACTCAAGAATGCACAGAAATCTAGCTATGGCATTGGATCTTCTCCACACTGTATGACCTTAGAATCAGACTTTTAGATAACTGGATCACAAAATTTTAAGCCACCTTTTTCAAAAAGAATGAAACACATTCAATTATATTTTTATTAATAATACCAGTATTTTAAGTAAAAGCAAAAGTTTTTTTTTTAATTTTAAAATATTATTTATTTCATTTTATTTGTGCTTTAAATTTCCATTTTTAGGGACTTTTATAATATATATTAACACTAAAATTTTTAAATAAAAGCAATACAATTTGGAGAAGTGTGTTTTAAAATGTTTTATTAATAAGGAGTAAAATTTGGAAAATGTGGAAACGATTGCTTTAGATGATAAAATTTTAGCTGGCATAAGATATTTTCTTGTTAAATTCAAATTGGTGGAGGGGTGCCTGGGTGGCTCAGTCAGTTAACTGTTTAACTCTTGATTTTGGCTCCGGCCATGATCTCATGGTTTGTGAGACTGAGCCCCACGAAATCAAGATCTTCACAGACCACACAGAGCCTGCTTAGGATTCTTTATCTTCTCTCTCTGCCCCTCTGCCCCAAATAAATAAATAAAAACTTTAAAAATAAAAACTGAATAGAATTTGTGGAGAAAGAGCAAAAGTTGCCTTTTCCAAGCCATTCAATATAAAAGCATCTTATTTACATTTAAATGATTTGGCGAAGTTTATGCTGGTTAAACTTCATCAGGATTCTTTTAACATGTGTAATATCCCATGTTTTCAGTTTAGGTTTTCCACACCAGCCTCTGGTATCTCCATGGCTGGGGAACCTGGTCCCACAAAACATTGACTTGCCTACTTCTGTTCTGTAGAGATAACAGTTTATCGCTGCTGTGATAATCATATCTGTGTGAAATTCCTTTTCAAATCTATGGCTTCCAACAGTTTCAGGGAAGAAAAAAATCTATAAGCTGTCCAAAAACCTTTTGATTTAGATCAAAGTCTCAAGAACTGTTGAGTCCAATTTAGGTTTTTTGTAGCAACATATTTTCAAGCATCTACTACACCCTTTGCTAAAAATGTTTCACTTTGCTTCTCCCTAAACGCCAATGTACATTTATAGTTATCTCCTTTTCAAATCCTAAACTTTATCTCACTTATTGGCTTTTTTTTCCCCCTAGAGCTATGCAGCACTCAGGAATAGTCTCCCTACCGATGTGCCTATCCATAAGATTTTAATCAGAAAAATAGGTGGGAACAGGCTTTACTTACATGGGAAAAAAATCACATAGGGCACAATGGCCTACTTACTCCTTTTCACTGGTGCTAGTGGGGTAGATTATAGACTGCCTGTCGTTCTGCAGACATGAGCCTCAGGTCTTTTATAGCACCTAGAGAAGGAGATGATAGATAAACACAGGTTTGGGATTCACAAAATGGGCATTTGTGGGTTCACATTCTGCTGTTGTCACACATAGCTATAACTTTCTTCTCTTGTTCTTCATATATAAAGGAGTATTTATGTTTCTTTTTGTTTTTTTCCATGTTTATTTATTTGTGAGAGAGTGAGCGTGAGCAAGGCAGGGGCAGAGAGAGAGGGAGAGACAATCTCAAGCAGGCTCCATGATGTTGGCACAGAGCCCAATGCAGGGCTTGAATTCACAAACCATAAGATCATGAACTGAGCCAAAGTTGGAAGCTCAACCAACTGAGCCACCCAGGCGCTCCTATGTTTACAAGATCTAACTTATAAGGTTAATGAAAAGCACTATGTGAAATAAACTGTAAGTGTGTTGTTCATTGAAGGAGTCAGCAGGACACTTATACCTCACTTAATTACCCTATTCTTTGCACCATCCTCCAGCACCCCTTGCAGGCAATTATTTTTCCAATAAATGCTAATTCATCCCTATAGCTTCATCTAGTTCCAACACCCTTGGAAATATTATTAAAAATCTCAACACTCTCTGATCTGTTTCCTTCATTTGCGGTTGGTTTGTTTTACAAATTGGGGACAATAATTTTGGAAATATCAAACCATTATATGGTTATGATCCCATAAATCATGTCCTCCTACACTGTTCAACCATTAGGTATTAGTTTGAGATTTACTGCATAAGGAAGCAGAGGATGGGTTCAAAGAAGGTAAAAGTATTTGTTGTAGGGAAACTCCCATTCAAAAGAAGAAAGAAGAAGATTGTGAGAGATAAGCCAAAAGGGATAGCAAGTACCAAGGGTAGAGCAAAATGGTAGAACGCAAAGCTCCTTATTATTCCCTCAGTTTATTAGCAAGAGTCAGTGACATAAAGCACACTTACCACTAGAGATTCTAGAGGAAAATCATCTACCACATATAGAACAGCTGCAGCAAATTAGAAATTGTGTGAAGAACATTTGGACAAAAGATGGTAGGAGGAAACAACCCTCTCCAGAGACTCCTTTGGTCTGTGGGTTATGAAAAATATCCAAGTATTCACATAGTCTGAAGCAAGTGAGTCTGACATAGGGCCATTGAGGTGAGGGATGAGGTGATGCAAGGTCTTGTTTGGGGCTTGAGGGATGATATGGCTGAGTCTCAGAGAACCTTCAGGAATATCAGATTCCAAGATGGTGCCTGGTCAGCAGATGGAGGCAGACATTCCCCTATTCATTGACACTGCAGAGAGACCAGAAGATGAGTCTCACCAACTCAAAACACAACAGCATGTACGGCAAGTGTATACTGACCAGGCAAGAAAACAGGGAACTTAGATAACATTAGGGGACCCTCATTTAGACAAATAATCCCTCTTCTCAGCAAGGTCAAGCAAACCTCCTCCTACCTGTGGAACACGTGTCAGAATATAGAAGAGGGAAAATAGTAACAGATTTATTAGGGATTAGAACTTTGAATGGAATAACTATTACCAGTTTCAGAGTTACTATTTATCTGTTTTAAATCTGAAGAGAGTAATCAGTCTTTGATTGGCAAGTTTGTTTCCTTGCCATTCCCTAAGCCTTAAAATCAAAATGTTTTTAAAAACTTAAAATTCTTTTTTTCACAGATGAGCATCTAAATGTTTAGGTGTATGAGCCAACACAAAGGATCGATTGTCAGACGGATTAGATTCCTACAAATCAGAGATCTTAATTACGACCAAATTTTACTAGTAATTTCAAGGACACACAAAATTAAGAAGCACAAAGTAGGGAGATATCTCAGACATCTCACATGGTTCCCCAAGTTCTTTTTTATGCCTCATCTGTATGTTGTCTGGCTGAAAATAATAGATGAGGCCTCTAAGGAAGAATTGCTGATCTCTTCACACAGTGAGGATTGTTTAAGCTATGAAACATTTTGTATGAAATCTTTACAGAGCCTGTGTGTCAAAACATTTCCAAGAATCCATAGCTTATGAAATGAAACACAGAAATGAGGGGGTATAAAAGATGACTAATAAGAAGATATGTAGATAAATATAGATCTGGGTAAACACAAATCAAAAGAAAGCGTAGAGTCTATATTAATATTTGACAAAATTAATTTCAAAACAAAATATATTATATATTTACCAAGGATAAGTAAGTTTATTTCATAATGATAAAGTAGTTAATTCACAAAAAGAACATAACAATTCTAACAGCTATGTATCTAATAATAGAGCTTGAAGATACATAAAGCAAATCTGATAGAACTGTAAGGAAATATAAAGATAGACAAATACACAGTTAGAGTTGGATATTTTAATACCTGTCTCAGTAATATATAGGAAAGTGGACCAAAAATCAGTAATGATATTGTGAAGTGTTAAATTGTCCCCCCCTCAAAATTCACATGTTGAAGTCTTGATCCTCAAGATCTCAGAATGTGACCTTATTTTGAAATGGCACATTGCAGACGTAGTTAGTTAAATTAAAGATGAGGTCATACCAGTGTATGATAGGTCCCTGATCCAATATGATTGGATTGACTTATTAAAAAAAAAATCAGGGAAATTTGGACACAGAGACAAGCACATGGGAATAACGCTATGTGAATTTTGGAGTTATGCCGCCACCAGCCAAGGAACTACCAGAAGCTAGAAGAGAGGTTTGGAATAAATCTTTTTCCTAGTGCCTTCAGGAGAAGGATGGCTCTGCCAATACCTTGATCTGAGACCTTTGGATATTCAGTTTGTGGTATTTTGTTACAGAAGCCCTAGCAAGCTAATACAGGCATAGAAAACTTGAACAACACTAGCAACCAACCAATGTCTAATTGACATTGATAAAACACTCTACCTAACAACAGAAGAATATACACTCTTTTTAAGGGCACAGAGAACATTTTCTAAGATAGACCATATGCTGGGCCATAAAACCAAGAGCACAGGTTATACAAAGTATGTTCTCTGACCGCAATAAAATTAAACTAGAAATCAATAATAAAAAGTCTTATTTTTTTCTTTTTTCTTTTTTTAAATATAAATTGATTATGATTCACTACTTACATACATTATGGAATGTGATGTTCAGATGATCATCTTGCAGATTTAAAATTATAGATTTAAAATGAAGAATTGGCGGGGGGGGGTTGCCTGGGTGGCTCAGTCAGTTAAGTGTCTGGCCCTTGGTTTCAGCTCAGGTCATGATCTCACAATTTGTGGGTTTGAGCCCCGCATCAGGCTCTGAGCTGGGAGTGCTGAGCCTGCTTATGATTCTCCCTTTCTCTCTCTCTCTCTCTCTCTCTGCCCCTCCTCCCTCTTTCCCTTTCTCTCAAAATAAATAAATAAACTTTTAAAAAAATGAAGAATTGGGGAGAGGCTAACGAAAGGGTCTTCCATTTGAACACAGCTAGGATCTTGGCAAAATCTCTTATAAATTGCATGCCATGTCAACCAGAAAACTCAGAATTAAATTATACAAATATGTGAAAGCATATGCACTCAAATATGCATCACTGCCTTGCTTATAACCACAAAAAATAGAAACAATTTATATATATTAACATTAATTATACTAGTAACAAAAAAATGAATATGAAAAATAAAATACAGTCCGAGTAAGTTTTAGGATTGTGGTTAGCTACCAGTACTGTAGTTTAACTCCATGAATGGCTTACTTTATACTCCAGGAAATTCTTCATTAACTAAAAAATAATTTTAAAAAGTGAATGCTACAATTCAAAACCCTTAACTTTGGAGACAGTATAAAGTTGATAAACATTTGGTAATGCTTTTAAGCCATAGAATAGTAACAAAACCACTATCATTTTACATTTACATAGGGATTCCAACTTACAAAGTAATTTTTCATAAATTACCTAAGAAGGTTTCAATGTGCCCATTAAATAAACAGGATAAGGATTACTCTGAGTTTTCAGAAGAAAAAAATCAAGGCACAGAGATTAAGAAAATGTAAAAGTTGGAGCTAGGAATCAGTTCTTCCAATGCCTAAACCAATCAGTCACTCAAGTATGTATAATTGACAATGAACATCTTCTTTGATCTAAGAAAGGAAGTTTTATATATGAAAGTAGATTAATTTATCAACACGTTTTTATCCCATAACCAAAAATGTGACAAAAGAAAAGAAAATGCTCCAACTTACCTTGGGAAAATTGAGTGCTATCAATGCTGCTTATCACAGTCCCAAAATGAATGATTTATAAAACTCAAAACAAAAATCATAATGTTTTGTCCAAATGCAGGACAAATAGCCCACTAATTTTCTCTCACATGTACCAATCCATTTTTCTCTTCCATTGTTAGGGTCCCTGAATCCGACTGCAGTGTAATCAATGTAATGAATGCAGAAATAAATAAATAAAATGAAACAGGCTTTGCCTCCCAGCAGATATTTGCATTACATCCCTGAGAATTTGCTGTTATTTTTAAATTAGCTGCAGGAGAGCCTTTTTATAGTCTCTTAAATGCAAGAGAAATAGTCAAACCAAATAAAACTCCATTTTTAATAACCAAATAATACACCAAAAAAGATCAAGCATATCCATTTCTACTATTAAATGCATGCAGATTTTGACACAGGACAAAATTTAATTTTCAATTAAAAATAAAAACAATGTTTGCCCTACATTTTGACTATTCAGATCTCCCACAAATACAGAAAATATTAAAACTGCATTATACTTAAATTCACATAATAAACAAAATTCTGATAAATTTATTGCCTACATTAATACCCCATTAACCAAAACACCAGCCAAGAGCCAAAAAGTAAGCCATGTGTTATAGTGGGGGAAAAAAATTGAGCTATGGAGTCAGATGAAACTCATTTTGAATCTCAGCATAATCACTCGCTAGCAAGGTGATTCTGAACAAGCTGCTTTGCCTATAACAGAGATAATGATATCTATTTCTTATGGTTGTGTGGCTTAAATAAGAAGTGAATAAAGCATGTGGGATGGCTTCTGCACATAATAAGTACTTAGTTGTTATTATTGTTATTAAACTGCTACTTCATAAAACTAAAATTTTACTCATAGGAGAACCATGGAGATAATAACCAAGGACCTATTTGCTCTTGTACACACAGCTCTAAAGCTTGTACTTTTCCTAACTCTCAGTACTAATATCTCCTTCACTCATCCAGCAACTATTTATTAAATTCCAAATGTGTCAGGCATTGGTCTAAGCACTCAGGATACAATACAATAGTATTTGTTTACAACAGTAAACAAAACAAATGCCTTTACTCTCATGTGCAATGCAAACGGTACATAACTAAAATGTACAGTTTGTTAACTAGTGATGATGGCCCAGAAGAAAGGAGAATAGAAACTGTTGTGTCTGGGTGTGAGTGTCCAATGTGACCTAGCCTGAGAAAGTGACGTTTAAATAAAGACATACAGGAAGTAAAGGAAGAAACTATGTAAGGTGGTCAGAGCATAGTCATATTGTGAAGGTACAGACAGTAAGATTTCTTGACAGAATGGTTGTGGGTTATAAAAGAAGAAGAAAAATCAAAGATGATTCCAATATTTTTTTTATCTCAGCAATTAGAAGAATACAATTGCAGTTTATTAAGGGAAAGACTAGTAGAGCGGTAGGTTTGGGGGGAAAAAAAACAACACGAGAAGTTCAGTTTGGAACACACTGAGTTTGAGACAGCCATCACATATGTAAGTAGAGATTTCAATCAGTCAACTAAATACGTAAATCTGCACTTCAGAGAAAAGACCATCCGAAACAAATTTGGTAGCCATCAGATTATTATTAACATACAATGCATGAGACTGGTTAAGATTTTGAAGACTCAAGCACTAAACACAAAATTAAAAGGGGACTAAGGACTAGGACCTGGGCCCTCTATCATTTTGAAATCAGAGAAATGAGAAAGGAAAAAAACAACAGCAAAGAAGACTAATAAGAAAAGGTCAGTGGGATAGAAGAAAAGTCAGGAGCAATAGTTGTCCAGGAAGCCAAGCAAGAAAAAGTGCATCAAAGCAAAGGAAGAGATCAGTGGCACGAAATGTTTTAGATGGGTCACGTAATGTGAGGACTGAGAAGTTTACATTGGATTTCAGAATTTGGAAATCATTAGTGACTTTGATAAGAGATGTTGAAGCAAAATATTAGAACTAATTTCAAAAAAGAAATTGAAGCAGGGGCACCTTGGTGGCTCAGTCAGTTGCGCATCTGACTTCAGCTCATGTCATGATCTCACAGTTTGTGGGTTCATAAGAAAGAAAAATATTAGGAAGGGTTTTGTTGTTTTAAGATGGAAGAAGTTCTAACATATTGTATACTGATGGAAAAGGTCAAATCCATGAGCAAATCTGATGATGTAGGCAAAAGAGAGGACAACTGTCATAGCAATGACCTTGAGTAATGATAAAAAGGAATGTAAGCTGGTGCAAAATAGATGATCATGAGAGGGGGAAAGACAGTGTATATTGGTGCAAAGTTTCATTGGTAGATATGGCAATGGGATCTTACAGACATTCTCTCTTGATTGCTTCTAATTTCTCAGTAATATAGAAAGCAAGATCAATAGCTAAGAGTAAAGTCTTGTGGGTTTGAGAAACTAGAATAAGGTATGAAATAACAGTCTAAGAGAGAGAGTATAATAAACGTGTGAACAGAGTAAAAACAATCTAGCATCATGGAGGCTTACAGGAAATAAGTGATCATAACTTTAAAATAAAATCTTGAATAGATAAACAAAATATGGTATATACATACAGCCTTAAAAAAGAATGAAATTCTAGGGACACCTGGGTGGCTTATTCCGTTGAGCATCCAACTTTAATTTCAGCTCAGGTCATGATCTCAGGGTTCACGGGTTCAGACCCTACATCAAGCTCTCTGTCGTCAGTGAAGAGCCTGCTTCTGTTCCTCTTCCCCCCCTTTTCTCTACCCCTCACCCATTTGTGCTTACAATCTCTCTCTCTCTCCCCCTCTCAAAAATAAATAAACATTAAAAAGAAAAGAATAAACTCTTGGCGTATGCAACAGCATGGGCAAATCTTGAAGACTTTATACTAAGCAAAATAAGCCAGTCACAAAAGGAAAAATATTGTATGATTCCACTTACCTGAGGTACCAGGAGTAGTCAGATTCATAGAGACAGAAAGTAGACTGGTGGTTGCCAGGGGATTGGAGAGTGAGGAGTGAAGATTTATCATAGATAAAGAGTCCTAGTTTGGGAAGATGAAGAAGCTCTGGAGATGGATGGTGATGATGGCTCTACAACAAGGCAAATGCACTTCATGCCAATGAATTGTATACTTCAAAACGGTTAGAATGGTAAATTTTATGTTATGTATGTTGTGTCACAATAAAAAACACAATTTGTCAAGGAAAAATTATAAAATGAAATGAAATCAGACAGCATGATTTTGTGTTCTTCTCCAGTCAGATTCAGTCATGCAGACATAGAGTAGGGGCGGAGTTGGATTAAACAACATTCTTTTGTTTTTCCTGATCACATAAGAAGTTATTATAATAATAAAGGACAAGACCTAAGGCAAAAAATGAGGAAAGTGAAATCACAAAGGTGGTTACAGGCACTTAAATGCTGGTAGAATTACACCCAGTAGGATTGAAAAATTATGGGAGTTGGACAGTCAAGAGCATAAGAAAAAAGGAGAAGATGGTATTCAGGGAGCAGGGGGTTGAAATTGAGATTATGGAGGAATTAAGTTATGTGTACTAACAGCACCTAAAACATGTCAGTGGGAGTGAATGATTTAGGGATGGCTGAAGACAAAAGTCATAAGAGAAGAATAAGTCAAGGAACTGAGGAACCAGGGTATTGGAAGTATCATCTATACAGATGTTAACATTACCAGGAATTGTAACAACTGTATTGTTGTAGAGTGTCAATAAGACAAGAGCTAAAATTTCAGGGAATAAGTAGGGGTGAGGGAGATGATGGCAATACAACAAGGTGAGTAGGGGGCAGTAATATAATCTGGTGAAAGAAGATTTAAAACTTGAGTGTTTTATTTTTTTTAATGTTTATTTATTTTTGAGATAGAGGGAGATAGAGCAAGAGCAGGGTAGGGGCAGAGAGAGAGGGAGACACAGAATCGGAAGCAGGCCCCGATCCTCAGCATCCTATCTGAACTGTCAGGATAGAGCCCAATGCGGGGCTCGAACTCCCGAGCCACGAGATCATGACCTGAGCCAAAGTTGGACATTTAACTGACTGAGCCACCCAGGCACCCCTAAAACTGAGTGTTTGAAAGGAGAAGAAGGATGATCTGAAATCAGCCAAGAGGACATATAGTCACCTGCAGGCCCAGTGTTATAAGACACATGAGGAAAATATAGCTCTTACTTTGAGGAGGGCTGCAGGGGAAGAAGGGCCCAGATCCAGTTAGAACATGATATTAATGTTATGTTCAGAAAAGAGATTAGTGATAAAGGGGATGTTCCAGTAACTGGTGTTACACTCTACTCAGCCAAAGACCATGAGGGACAAACCTGTAGAGTGATAAAATAAAATTTACTGACTTCACATGAAGAAAGGTACTCCAGAGGAATCATGGAATTCAGTTTTCAACAAGAGGGAAGGGGAAAGCATGCTTTATATGGGTTGGATTCCTGCTGAAGGATTCTGAGGAGCATCTAAGGAAAGCAAGGATCAGTTCTGGATTGGTTGCTATTTCTGAGGTAAAATTGGGAAAAGACTGAACTAGGGATTAAATGCTGTCATGAAGGAGGGTGCTTTAGCAAATGGTTGTCTCCAATAACAGTATATCAAAGTGGGTCTAGAATGTAATAATCACTCAAAGAGGGGACATTTGACAGTTGGTGCATGAACTCTGCAGAAATGCTGCACCCTATTAACTTTGTAGCTGCCTTTATCCCTGTCTGAACTTCCAGCCTGATGACTGGTAGGGATGCTTTTCAGTCTGAGCTGATATTCACTCTTTCAGTCCCAGATAGGTTTTGCCTTTTCACTGAGCATGACTTCCAGAAGACACATTAGAGGAGATTCAGAAGTGAGAAATGGAACCAAAAAGTACATATCCTGGACAAAAAGGATTAAAGTGTAGGAAATGAGTGATAACCTGAAAACCCTTGGCTTCTAGTCCTGATTATTAATCCTGACTATCCTGAGGCACACTCTGGGGAAAAGTTTTTGAGTATCTTATGGGGTTCGGGGAAGTTTGAGGACTCTCTGCAGCTCTGAGTCCTGGAATGCCCACTGGGCTTCTTCTGAGAGAGGCCTATAGAGAGATGGCCTTATTTGGAATACATTGGCTCTCTCTTGACTTTTTCTTTTTTAAGTTTTATTTATTTACTTATTTATTTGTTTTATTTTTTGTTTGTTTTCTATTTTGAGACAGAGAAAGAGAGCGAGTGGGAGAGGGACAGAGAGAGAGGGAGAGAGAATCCCAAGCAGGCTCTGCACAAATAGTGCACTATTTGTGCAGAGCCTGATGCGGGGCTTGAACCCAAGAACCCAAGAGATCATGACCTGAGTCAAAGTGGATGCTTAACCAACTGAGCCACCCAGGCACCCTGGCTCTCTCTTGACTGCTATGAGAAACCAGCAAATAAACAAAACAAAACAAAACAAAAAACAGGGCTATATAAGTATTACTCCATACTGAAGGGAAGAGACAGCAGAGGAGGAAATAAAAATTACAAAACAATCAAATCTCAAAATATGCAATTTGGAGTTATGTGATAAAAGGCAAATAACCCAATATGCAGCATATTCCCTGAAGTCATTATAGTGTTATAGCATAATATAACTAATATTCATAGTGATGCCCCCAAATTACTAATAAAATGGAAAATTATGGGGATTATGCTCTTTATAAGGCAATAAGGTAGAGCCAGAATATATTTTATGTTTTCTTCTGTTCACAATAAATAATCCACCTATCCTTCTTCATTAGTTCCTTCACTATTAAATATATTTTTAAACGATTTCCATCAAGAATATTTTTAAAGTACTAAGACAAAATATGAAACCCTCAACTACATAGAAGACCGGGTTTTACAGACAATTACTCCTAACATTGTCTAGTGAATGGACCGGAACATGATATGTCCCCATGTTCACATTCTACCTCTCAACAGGTGGTAACAGAACACTCCTTTCTACCAACACCAGCCTTAAAAGAAAAATACTGGAGAGTTCAAGATAAAACATTCCCTGCCTACTGGCACTCCCAATGTAGCACAGATTTACAACACTAAACTCACTTTTGAATGGTGTATGGCAATTTATTTACTGCTTTCATATGCATTCTACCACTTCTCACAAACATCCTGTGAACACATGGAATCTCATTTAGCAAAGGCAGAAACTGTGCTTCAGGGAGTTTAAGAAACTTGTATAATATCACATTTCTAACGAATGAAGGCTGAACTTCCATTCACGTCTCAATCTATATATCTGAACAATTCCTTGGGCAGGGGAAGAGCAGGGAGAGATTATATGACTGCTTTAGGAAGGTCAGCCGTAACCCAACTTCCCTCGTACAATCAGGACAAAAAGGGCAGATAAGAGAGAGCAGAAGAGTGAGAAGGAGTCTGCATCCCAAACGTAGGTCAAACAAGGAGCAGCCAAAATAGGCCAACACAAGTTTCCATTTTGTTTCGTCTCATGCTGAGCACAATGGATACAGTAAATCCTAGCTCTGCAAATGACCTCACTCAGGCAGTATTCATCTGAGTTTGAACTCAGAAGAGTCGACTTATTGGTCTGATTTGACTTAAATAATGGTCCTAAATTTAAATTCAGTGTTTTTATATTGACCAAATTATAGAAGTTCATTTTATATACAAATTGGATACTGTCCAGTTTGCTTTGCATGGAAATCTTGTCTTTATTTTCACTGCTCTCATATGTTATTATTTTACTCCTCTGGGCAATGTACTGATTGTGTTTAAGAGAAAATAAGAACTCCATTAAAGTAAAATATCCCTAAATATTATAAGTATGTTTTCCTGATTCCTGTAAAGAGTCTCTTCCCAGATCATGTAAGTCAAGTACACTGATCTACATATACAAATATGCACACCTAAGAACCTAAGAATTTTTCTGAAAATTTGAAAAACAAATAGATGTTTATTAATGTCACGGAGAACAAGTGGAATTGAGATATAAGCATTACAGTTACTAATATCCCTTAAATATGCTTAGAATACTATGCCATTTGCTGCTTTGCTTAGATATAAGCATTTGCTATAATACCAGAGTCTTCCCTCATGTGGTTTACAGGAAGACACATCCATATGAAGAAATGTGCCATGAAATCTATAGGGTATGGTGGGAACACAAAAAATAAAAAGGTAAATTATATACTAGATTATTGGAAAAGTTTTATCAGCAAAATGCCTTATGATCTGAATCTTGAAAGAGTATTGAGTGTCTACTATGGAAAATGGGAGGAATGGAAACTATTGTATGAGTGCATTTGTGATAAAACTGCATATGACAAGAATCTAAAAATATGGAATGGAGCTCACAGAAAGCTAGGTTAGGAAAGAAAAAAGAAAGATCATGAAAAACTTGTGTCATAAAAGTGAGCTTGAACTTTATTCTTTCAACAATATTCTTATCAATCAGGGCAAACTAACTGTTACAATAATTCTCAATTTCAGTATTTTGAAGACATTTTCATAGTAATATTATAACTTATTCAAACGTAATATGTGTGTGGGCGGTAGGGTAATGTTTGCAATGGCACGGTAATGAAAACTAATTGTCAGATCTTGTTCATTGCCCTTAATTTTTACTTGCTTGATGAGTAACACTTTTTTTCTGTGAGCCAATAATTCAAAATAATTATATGGTTCCATTTTTGTTAAGCATTCAAGTTCAACAGGTATGTATGGGAACTTAAAGATTTATTCTACATCTGTTACTAATACTTTATAATTATTATTTAGTATGCATATCCTCCAGGGTCTAAGATAAGGGCTTTGTATATATACAATTTCATTTTCAAAATACTTGTATTAGGTAATTCTATTTTTCATATTTCTCAAATGAAGACACTAAGGCTCACAGAGTCCAAATAGTTCATCCAGGGCAACACAAATTATGAATGGCAAATTGGAACTTGAACTCAGGTTTCACAGATAGCAAAGATCATATTCATAAGCATTAAGCTACTACTATGAACACAATTATAAATAATTACAGTTCCTTCTTTCAAGGAGCATATAATTTAGTGGAGGGAATAGTCAAATGCAAAATAAACAGTGGATGCACACTGTAAATGCACATTAGATGAAAACCTGCCATAAGCTTGAGCCACTGGGGGATGTTTTCCATGGGATGGGACCTGAAAAACGAAGGATAAAAAGAGAAGGGTACTTCGGGATAAATGGAGAGAGGAATATGCACATAATGTCTGTGAAAAACCCCAAGTGGTTCCATGGGACTTACAGGGCCTGGTGCATGGCATCAGAACCTTGCACTAAGACATATACTGTTCATAGACTGTTGGAGCCTCTTGATTTGGGCCTTTATCCATACTCTATCTGGCATCAGTTTAGTTCAAAAGAATATAAATATAAAGTTACAAGTCAATGACTTGCTAAAATCTCTAAAATATGAGCTGCAAGAATAGCCTCTGGTAAAATATGAGCAGGAAAGTATATGATTTCTAGGAGCTGCAAACTTCTGCTGGTATATACAATGAATGTGTTGACCTCTGTCTAGGGCTATAAGTACAATTTGCCCTTTAATACCTCTAGGCTTTCACCATTAGTGGTCAGGCATTTCAAGTTTATGTACGTAAAAGGGTAGCTATGAACAGATTCAGCCTAACTGTATGTCAATAAAGTTTGTAGAATCATCACAAATTATTAGATAGGTTTTCAAAATTATAATTTTCAGGATTGTGGAATACAATTCAATGTTAAAAATTCTATCAAAAGGGATAGAACCAGAAAAATGGGTGTAGCTATTAAGAGACATAAACAGAATTCAACACAATTGTCTGGATTCTGGAGTACTGGGCCAGAACATATGATTCAGTACTAAGTTTAAAAAATTATTAATTTTTAAATTAAAAAAAAAGAGGTTAGAGTGGAAGAGAGCCAAAGCATAAGAGACTCTTAAAAACTGAGAACAAACTGAGGGTTGATGGGGGGTGGGAGAGAGGGGAGGGTGCGGGATGGGTATTGAGGAGGGCACCTTTTGGGATGAGCACTGGGTGTTGCATGGAAATCAATTTGACAATAAACTTCATATATTGAAAAAAATAAACAAATAAAAATAAAAATAAAAATAAGTTTTAAATTAATCTTCAAGTAACCTTAGATAAACCCTGAAGCCTAGGATGTTTAGCTTTACAAATCTGTGTCACCAAGCGACTCAACTCCCTCCCAAACCTCCACCACCAATAGGAGGAAAATTGTATGATTCCTATATGGAGTTTGCTATTTGAGACATAGGCATTTAAAACCCCTTCCAAGATGTTCCTTTTTAGACAAATGAAACCGAGATTTAGCAAAGAACCATGCCATACAGATTTCAGAGAGGCTACTTAACCTGTCTCTGAATAGGGGCTAATATCTGTAGAGTCTCCAGTTATTTATTTTTCTCGCCCACTGAGGCCACATCTATAGTTTTAATGTATCTGAATTTTGTTTTTAAAAAAATTTCTGTTGTCAAAATAACGAAGATACAACATTTGGAAAAACCAGTTTGCTCCATTTACAGTTGAATTTAACCTCTCAGATTAAATTTTGGGCGTCATACAAGTACCTTCTTAATTACTAGCAACATTTTACAGCTAAAGTGCCAAACCTTTCACAACTATCCCTTTATCTGTTTAGTTCCATAAATCCCAAGAAATGCACCCTGACTTCAGCTGATCAGTTACAAATCAGGTTATATACAGAGGGGCAGAAAATAAGAGTAAAAACGGACCTACTTGATAAATGGAAGAAAATTTCATAAAAGTTGAGGTATAGGAAAATAATAAAGGATAAAGCAGTATTATAAGACTCATTTCTCTGACAATTATTACTTCCCAACTGAAATTGTAACTAAGCTTCAGCAAGTCATTCCTCCATGTATAATCCGGCTGCTTCTATTCAATGGGGCACATGATAAAACAATTAATTCCACAAAAATTAACCCATTATTACACTTCCTTTCTTGTCAAATGAGTCCTCTGATCAGAGGCAATGTCATAAAGAATGGCTAAGGCAATGGCTAAGCTATCCTATAAATGCACTGATAGTGGTGTTAGCAGAAGCACTTGGGCAAGAAATACAAATCCATACCCAGATCATGAAAGACTAAGTTTTGTCCCCTCCATGATGAACCTGCAAGGTGTCATGCAATCAGACTTCTATCAGATAACTGGCTTGTACCCTAGAGAATAGTCCAGGATGGGTACTGTACACCAGTGGCATTGGTTGGGTCAGCCTTGGTGAGGGGAAGTCCTGTGTTACTGAGCATCTCCTTGGGAGGCAAGAGATATTGCCATCAAAAATCTTTTATATGGGGTGAGGCTGGTTCTTACAGATTAAGGAGAGATTCTGCCTTTGCCAGCATAAGAGGTTCAGGGTGATTTGGGTCACCCTTGTCTATGCCCAAATGACTCTTTCCCATATTTCTGTGTCCCCATGCTTCTCCTTTATTGTTATTAACTCAGCTAATAGACTTGGCAATGCTGAACATTTAATTGGGGCTCAATTTCTGTACCTCTTACAGCTAGGTCCATTACTTTGTCAGTTGTATCTGCCCTGCCTCAATAAGATAGATAGCACTCCTAAATAGCCTTTGAGGCTGTTTGGCTTTTCTATACATATTCTAAGCTTTAAAATTCTTCTTTTCCCTGTATGCACTCTCTAGGACCCTAATTTTTATAATCATTATTCCCATGATAGCAGCTAAGTTCACAGTTGATCTTTCAATACCTCGCCCTCTACCTGTACCTAATCCCATACCACTACTATGAATATTGAGATGGTCATGTTGCTATTGTATGCAAAAAATTACCCATGTCCCATGCCCTGTAGCAAGAAGGTTCTCTTGAACTAAGTAAGCAATTCAGTCCCAGTACCCCTTCCAATCCTTGGTTCCAATTACTGCAGACAGGTCTTGGCCCAAAAATAATAATGTCTCAAATTTGTTATGTGAGGAGAATTTCATAAATGGATCTGTTTACAAAGGTGTGGACAGAATGTAAGGAAATCATAAAAGGTAGTGCAGTATCCTGGGGCCAGTAACAGTAGGACAGTGCTAACACCTGCAGGCCTGAAGCAATGAGAGTCATATGGAGTGTCTCCAGAACATACAAGACAGAAATAGAGAAAGACATACAGAGAGCGAGAGAGAGAGAGAGAGAGAGAGAGAGAGAGGGAGAGCACATTGTACAGAGAGAGCTAACTGAAAGGAGCTGTAAATTTTAGACAAAGGATACATTTATTTTGTGGCACAATGCCACAGTGTAGAAACTAGAGGAATAAATTTTTCCTCTCTCCCTGTGACCTATACTGCAAATGCTTCCACTGTCTGAACCCAGACTGAAGCCAGAGGACAAGAAACCCCATCGATGTAGCCCATACTGTGTAGTGTCTCCGGGCACAGTGCATGGCAGAGGATAGATACTGGAACTGAATGGTCAAAAGCAAGAACTTGCATAGTAACTGAAATTCTCCATTCTAAACAAATTCAGTCAGAGGTATAGGCCAAGCAACACATAATTTTTTTCCTAGTCATTTCTCTCCCTGCAATATTTTCAGCTACTTTTTCAGATCCTTAAGAAGTCAAGCTATATACTCAGAATAAAAATTATCAGTGTTGTTATGCTTTATTATTAAATTCTGTGCTCTGAGTAGAAATAAGAACAAAACTCATATCAGTAGACACAAAATCATAGTAAATACTATAATCAAAGTGCTTTCATTCAGAATGGTTTTTCATCTTCCAGATAAATAAAGAGATAAGAATAAAAAAGGATATTTATATCTCATACATCTCTATAGTCATTTAATATTTTTCTATCTTCATATTTTTCTTCTTTTGAGCAGCTTCATTTGTAGTCTATCTTAAAGATATCTTCCTTCACTATAAATATAATACCTATGTTTACAGTAAAAAAAATGTATTTCAATCTCTGTTCATAACATGCAGATCATTTTGACCATAAATCCAGTGTGCATAAGAGAAGAGCAAATAAAAACTATGAAAAGTTATCTGGTTGTTCCGAGTAAATCATTCTAAAATACACCTAAATTCTCTGCTTTTAAAATAAATACATACATACATACTTACATACATACATACATACATACATACATAACACATTGATTAGAGTATTAGTTCAAGAGATCTCTTTTAAAACTGATGCATCCTTTGCACTTTTGGTGGGAAGGCGAACTGTTGCAGCCACTCAGAAAACAGTCTGGAGGGTTCCCAAAAAGTTAAAAATAGAACTACCCTAAGATCCAGCAATTGCACTACTAAGTATTTAACCAAAGTATACAAAAATACAGATTTAAAGGGGTACATGGACCCTGTTGTTTATAGCAGCATTATCAACAATAGCAAAACCATGGAAAAAGCCCAAATGTCCATAGGCTGCTGAGTGGATAAAGAAGATGTGGTACTCTGGAAAAGAGTATGGAGGGTTCCTCAAAAAACTAAAAATAGAACTACCCTACTACCCAGCAATTGCACTACTAGGCATTTATCCAAGGGATACAGGTGTGCTGTTTCGAAGGGACACATGCACCCCATGTTTACAGCAGCACTATCAACAATAGCCAAAGTATGCAAAGAGCCCAAATGTCCATTGATGGATGAATGGATAAAGAAAATGTGGTATATATATATATATATATACACAATGGAGTATTACTCGTCAATCAAAAAGAATGAAATCTTGCCATTTGCAACTCTGGGGATGGAACTGGAGGGTATTATGCTAAGTGAAATTAGTCAGTCAGAGAAAGACAAAAATCATATGACTTCACTAATATGAGGACTTTAAGAGACAAAACAGATGAACATAAGGGAAAGGAAACAAAAATAGTATAAAAACAGGGAGGGGGACAAAACAGAAGAGACTCATAAATATGGAGAACAAACTGAGGGTTTCTGGAGAGGTGGTGGGAGGGGGGATGGGCTAAATGGGTAAGGGGCATTAAGGAATCTACTCCTGAAATCATTGCTTCACTATAGGCTAACTAATTTGGATGTAAATTTTAAAAAATAAAGTTAAAAAAAAAGAAAGAAAGAAAGAAAAAGAAGATGTGGTATATGTATACAATAGAATATTACTGAGTCATCAAAAAATGAAATATTGCCATTTGCAACAATGTGGATGGAACTAAAGCATATTATGCTAAGCAAAATAAGTCAGAGAAAGACAAATACCATATGATTTCACTCATATGTAGAATTTAAGAAATAAAACAGATGAACATATGAAAGGGGGGAGAAAGACATAGGGAAACAAAACATAAGAGACTCCTAAAGATAGAGAACAAACTGAGGGTTGATAGAGGGAGGTGGGGGGTGGGGGTGGGGATGGGCTAGATGGCAGATGGGTACTAGGAGGGCACTTGTTATGATGAGCACTGGGTGTTGTATGTAAATGATGAATCACTGAATTCTGCTCCTGAAACCAATACTGCATTGTATATTAACTGAATAGAATTTAAATAAAATTTTAAAAATAAAAAGTGATGCATCCTGAAGATGGCAGATAAGTTATTTCTCAAAGGGAGCATTGTTCTGATTAAACTAAATGTTTATGTAATTAAATTTAGCATCCTGATTTCATAACATTGACTGGATATCCACCATGTGACAGATACCGTGCAAGAAGGTGATAATCTAGTCGAAGAAACTAATTTTTAAGCAAGTGCTTATAAATCCATGTGATTCAAGGAACAATCTGTCAAATCATGCCTCTAGCTCTTCCTAACAATTTACTTTCTCCCAACCATGTAACTTGACTCTTATCTGCCTTGCTCTCTGTTCTCTAGCTTCTCCCAAAATATATTCCTTTTTTCTCCAATCATATTTCTTCTTCAAAGTTCAACTCAAGCTCCATGTGATGGAGACTGCCAACTGACCACCAAATTAATTCTTACCTTCCTGCTAGGAACATATTCATACCAGAGTCACTTCTGGGTATAATTCATAAAGACTCCTGCACTCATTGCTTCATGCTGTTTCCTACAACCAGGAGACTGGGATGGTGATATCCAGATTAACTTTAAAAATTATGTGTTTAAGCTGCAGCTTCTGCAATTAGCCTGGATTCTTGATCACTATATGGAACCCAGAAGCCCTTGGACTGTTACATGAGCAAACAATAAACTTCTAATATGTTGAAACTTACATTTGGATTTCTATTAATAACAACAAGTTGACTTACCCTAATCTGCCTCTTCCATTAAACTACTTATGGTTATTCTCATTCACACCCATCCAGCCCTTGTATGTTATACCATACAGTATAATATTCATTTATGACCTCATTTTTTTGGCATAATGTCTTATAGATGGCCTTCTTATATTTACTAAACCAGAAGTTTTAGCATAAAGGGGACATGATTATAAAGCAAAAGCATTAAGTACACCTTGTTGTGTAGTAAACAACTAATTTTCCCCAAAAAGAAATATGCCCAACTCCTGGGAAGTAACCTTTAAACTCTTAGGAATTCCTAAATGATAGAAGTGTCTTTGGTATCCAGGCCATACTTGATAGCTTATTCTGCTCAATAGACTCCTGGTGCATTTCTAGGTAGATTATGTTAATGAAATGATTCAAGATGTTAGCTAGCCATATCAGAAAGACTAAACATGTGCTTCATGTTGGAGTTTTGAGCCATATGATACAAGTTTGACCTGCAGGGGAAAGAAGAGGCTGGAGATTGAGTTCAACCATGTGGATAATGATTTGATCAATCAAACCTAGACCATGAAACCTCAATAAAAACTTTGGACATAGAAGCTCAGGTGAGCTTCCTGGGTTAGCAATACTGTGTGTGTATATTGTCACACATCAATGCTGCAAAAGTAACACACCACTGAGAACATGGAATCTTCAAACTTGGAATCCCCACCCAACCCTGGTTGCAGATTCCTCCCAGCATGTTTCTTCCTTTGTCAAATTCTAATTTGTATATTTTGCTGTAGTAAAACTATAATCATAAGTGTAGAGCAGTCATGAATTCTGTGATTCATTCCAGCTAATTTTAATACCTGAGGGAGTCCATGGGGACTTTAAAATTGTAGCCAGCTGATCTGAAGTCAGATGGCCTTAGGGAGTCCCAAACTTGCAGCTGGTGTCAGAATTCTTGGGTAGATTTGGCCTCTGATCTAGTTTTTTTTGTTTAATGTTTATTTATATTTGAGAGAGAGAGAGAGAGAGATAAATAGTGTGCGAGGTGAGGGAGGGACAGAGAGAGATGGAGACAGAATCTGAAACAGGCTCCAGGCTCTAAGCTGTTAGCATAGGGCCTGACGCAGGGCTCGAACTCACAAACCACAAGATCATTACCTGAGCCAAAGTCAGATGCTCAACTGACTGAGCCACCCAGGTTCCCCCCTCCAGTCTAATTTTAACCTTAAGCTCATGTTCATCTAACTCTGTGTACTAGTAAATTCTAAATTTGAATAAAAAACATCATAACTCACAATTTTTTACTCTTAAAAAATAAACTTTGTATGTTTTCTAACTCTATCCACTGAAAAGGCCCAGAAACAATGATTACACAGTAATGATACCTCTATTTCCTAGATTGTGATTTTTAAATATCATTTCTGAGTAGGCTTCTTTGATTATTCCATATCTAGAACATAAGTATACACCACACATTGGATCATTTTGCTGTGCCAGAAAGTAAAACGGTATCCAAGACAAATGGGGTCAATGTCACAAGGACATAGAAGTCAACATAAAGGGGTTCACAATATCCTAAAGATAGTGATAACTTGAACATCAAAAGGAATAACAATAAATTGAAACATATCAAATTCAATTATAAAAACAAAAGTTCAGGACTTCACAATTATATTTTTCTAAAGAAACCCATTGACCACTATCAGATATTGCTAGGACAATAAAGCTCAAGTTGGGGGAGGGGCATCTGCCTAGAAAAGGGTGATGGGAACAACGAACAACTGAGCACATAAAGGAGAAATAGTCAAAAAGTAAAAAAAAAAAAATTTCTCAGAGTAAAGAGAGAGAAAAACAGAATAAATCCTGTGATGTTAGATGACAGTAGAAGTATTGGAGGGATTTTCAATATATTCAGATATAAAGAGAAATAAATATTGATGCAAACATGTGTGTATACATCTATGTAGGTATGTAGCTCTGTCCACTGAGAGGACCTGGGAACAGTGACATTCCAATAGCAATGAGCACACCCAGTGTCCAATCTTGGTTTTTAAATACTAATCTCCACAAAAAAGGAACCAGGGATTCTTGGAGAAATGGCTGAGCAATGAAAGGTCACGATATGCCTGGATCATCTTATATCATAAAGTAGGTAGGTACTAGAAAAATAATGGGGACATGTCAAAAGCACACAAGGCCAATGTTCAAGGAGCTCTGGTCAAATTGATTTCAGCATCAAAATTAAAAATAATATTAATGAATTATAACTCATTGAGTAAAATAAAATATTATATATCAGTCCATATTACTATAACTTAATAAATAAATGTAAACTTTCAAGAAACAATGCAATATTTAAATAGTTTGAAGTAACCTCTCCATAAAATGGAATTGCAGAGGATTAAGGAGTAACTTTACAGTGGAGAAACTGGACAGACCCCATCTTCATTAATCAAGTATTGAAAGTGAACATCATCAGTAATGGGACAAATCAAGATCATGAGTCACCTGATAGGATGCAACAAGAATACAACACCACTTTTATAGTATTTCTGCCAAAGATGCATAACCCAAATCTACTCATCAGGAAATACCAAACACAAGTTGAAGGACATACTACAAAATAACAGACTTCAAGAAATCCAAGGCCATGAAAATCAAGGAATTACTGAGAAACTGTTCCAGAACAAAAACCAAAGAATCTTAAAGACAATGCATGATCCTGAACTGGATCGTTTTTTTATGAAGGACATTACTGAGATACTTGGCAAAATTTGAATGGGGTCTAAGATTAGATGACAGTAATGTGTCAATATTAATTTGTTCTTTTTGATGTTTCAGTTGTGAATATATGTAGGAGAATGTCCTTGTTACCAGAAATACACACTAAATTGTTAGGGGATAGTTGGGCATCATATCATTAGCAAACTTTTAAAGATATAGGAAAAAACAATCTTCCTGTACTGTACTTTGAACTTTTCTATAAACTTAAAATTTATTTTTAAAAAAGCCTTTAATGAAGAAAAAAGAAATCACCATTTTACAATCACAATTAAATGATGAATCAGGACAATAATCAACAATGGGTGCTAAAACTACAAGGTATCTTATGACTACAGTATCTTACAGGTTAAGGTCCCATGTGGTCTTCTTTATAATGGAGGTTCCACCTAAACCAACTGATTAATCTTAGTGTCATCAATCATTAATCAACAATGGAGAACAGCCTTCAAGATGTGATGTACTATGAAGGGCACAGTCGTTACTATGAAGTATTCTTCCCTCACAGTTTGGTTCTGAGTCTCATAATGATGAGGTTTGGAGGTTAGGGGAGGTGTTCATGGGGTCCAGAGCCAATGGCCAAGAAAGAATTCTTGAAGACATCTTTGGTGCAAAAAAGGTGATTTTATTAAAGCACAGGAGCAGGACCTGTGGGCAGGAAGAGCTACCCTGGACCTTGTGGAGAGACTGGTTATATATTCGGGAGCTAGAGGAGATAAAGCCAAGGGGAAATTTCCAATGGAATTTTCATTTGCTAAAGACTCACAGGATACTGGAGGCTTAGCTATTGCCAAGCTAAGTTTGTTTTTCCTGGAGAAACTTACTTTGCCAGTCTCAAGTATTTGTCAATGGGCTTCAGGTTATAAGGAAATTTAATTTTATCTGCCATTTCCTTCTGCCTTTGTTTTTCCACCTCGATACTGCTTCTAATTCCAATGAATAGTGAACAGGAAACAGGGAAGAGAGCAGCCATTTAATAATACCACAACAAAACTACCAGTCAAATTCAGAATGCAGAACATTCTCCTGGAAAAATTAACTGGTTTCTCAAACAAATCAATTACCCAAAAGAAAGTGGCATATAAGGGAAGACTTTAGTAGAGTAAGAGATTTTAGAGACACAATAATTAAATACAACTACGGACTTTTTTGATCCTGATTTCAAAATGACATCACTGAGATCATCAGAAAAATGTAAGGACTTTAGATATAAATGATATGAAGGCATTATTGTTACATTTGTTAGAAATGATTACTGCATGATAGTTATATTTTAAATTTCTCTTTATATGTTAGAAATGCAGAACAGTGTATTTATATGTAGAATGGTATGATGTTTTAGATTAGCTTTAAAATAGACCAACAAGATAAAAGGTGATAAAACATTTGGGAAAAGTTGGTAATTTTTGAAGATAGGTGTAGGTTCATTACATTAGTCTCTCTTCTTTTGTGTATTTTTGAAAATTTCCATTTTGAAAAAATATATATGTAAAGAATTACCTGTCCTGTTTCTTAAAATGACCTTGAATATTTTTATTCTTCTTGAACGATATATACAGGACACCAAATATTAACACGGAAACCTAGACAGAAAAAAAAAGGACACAGGAAGTTTGGCTTGTTTTAAATAGTTCAAAACTTTGAGTAATATGGGCTTTGGGAGGTTAAATGGCATATATCAATGAAGAGGAAAACAGCTAGTAAACTGAAGAAACAAGGTGTAAATTTACATATACACATATATACCATCCCTGAAAAAAAGGACCCCTTAGTTAACACTGGGAAGAGGCACTGTCAGTGATGAAGTTTGGGGTGATGATGGGGTTGTCCAGAGCCTATGGCCAAGAAAGAATTCTTGAAGACATCTTTAGTGCAAAAAGGTGATTTTATTAAAGCACAGGGACAAGACCCATGGGCAGGAAGAGCTGCACTGGGGTCATGATGGGTAACTGGTTATATACCCTCAGGTTGGGAGGGAGTTAGAGATAGAGTAAGTGTCGAAAGTATTTTGGAAGCAAGGTTTCCAGGACCTTCAGGGGCTAGCTGTTGCTAGGGAAATGTCACTTATTACAGTTTAATAAAACCTCAGTGATGAGACCCTGAGGTCCCGCCGTATACTGGCGGTGGGGGGAGCATAAACTTGGAGTATGATTGCCAGCATATATCTTTGGGCAGTTGATATAAAGGAAGTAGACTTACAGGATCCTCGAGGTTGGGATAATGTTAAGCTAAGGTTCTTTTTTGCCCCCAGCAAAGTGTCATCTTTGAGGCAGCTGAGCTCCTAGAGAGAGGTCACTCTGCCAGTCTCAAGGACTTGTAGGCTATAGGCAGTAAGGGAATTTAATTTTTAATTTGCCTTAGTTTCCCACATTAGCATGGAAAGCACTTAAACCCCTTCCCTTAGTTCTTGGGGAGCCAGGAGTGTCCAAGGAATATCACACATATTCCACTGGAGAGGTTGGGGGGGTGCCAGTCTGTACTTTGCCCTCAGCTTGCCCCACCAGTCAGTGGTACCTTGCTAATGGAAAAGGACTAGTGGAGCAAGATTATGGTGGGATATACTTTAGGTTCAATTAAGTCCAACTTGTGTTTAGGAAATAACAAGGTGAATAATCATAACCATAAGTCATACACCTAGCCAGTCTTTCAGATGGACTCTTGATCCTGCACATAATGTTGCAATTCCAAAATTCACCAGAAAGTCCAAGAAGCCCCTTTGCTTCCAGCCTTGATGTATAGAGTCCCAGCAGACTTTTCAGAAGGCTTAAAGAGGTCGTTACTACCCCAAGAGAGACTAATTCAATTACTACATTAAATTGTTGTGAGGGTGTCCACAGCTTTTCTACAGCTCCAGATTTTGGGACAGAATCAGGGATCAGGGATGGACTGTCTGCTGAAGACTCTGTTATCAAGACTTCTGGAGCCATAGGATTAAATTCTTTTTTTTTTCTTTTTAATTTTTTATAATGTTTATTTATATTTGAAAGAGAGAGAGAGAGAGAGAGGAGGAGCAGAGGAAGGGAGGCACAGAATCTGAAGCAGGCTCCAGGCTCTGAGCTGTCAGCACAGAGCCCAACGCGGGGCTCAAACTCACAAACCATGAAATCATGACCTAAGCCGAATGAAGTCAGACTCAACCCACTGAGCCACCCAGGTGCCCCTTAATTCTTTATATTCTAAAGAAATATAAGTGTTCTAGCAAGGTGGGGAAAAATGTCTTTGTCAGAAATCAATTAAAAATTTAGAAATATGTTTCATTGAAAAATAAAATTACTCAAAAAATCAAAAATCTTTTTTAGGATTTCTTTTAAAAACTGATTTTACTCCAATCACAAAACTCTTCTTTACAATGGGACCTGAAGAATATCTTTAACACAGTAAGCACCCAATAACTGGTCTAATATAAATGAAGGCAAGATTGCAAATAGAAGGGCACAAAAACTCATCTGGCTTAAACCATGAATATTTTCCATTTAAAAACAGCAACACAAAAAGCCCTATAGAATTCTTTCATCAACAATTGACAGGGATCATTATGCCCAATCTAAAACTGCTAAATCTGAATATCAAAGGGTTTAATGTAGCTTGCCCCAAACTACTCAACTGTTACTACTTAATGGTAAAACAAATAGCTTCAAATTAAAAACTCAAGTTTCTGGCAGGCTTTGTGTTGGACATTTTCTTTTCTGTCTTTTCCTTTAAATGGCTGAGGAGGAGAATAAAGGTAATCTTTGGAAGTGAGATAGATGGACCGACGGAGCAATTTCAAAACAAATATAGAGTGGATCAAGTTTCCTGCAGAGGAAAGAAACATTACAGAGATATCACTGTGTGGAATGAAACTTCTGGGCTTAATATTTCATATTAACTTTTTTCCTGCTGAAATTTATTTTTAGAAAATTCAAGCTAAAACATCTCTTTTGGATCCAGGTGTGTCCTTTACCTTTGACCTCAATAGGAGTTCTACACATATGAAAGCAGAAATTGGCTTTTTATAGTAGATCGATAAAAGCTCGCTGGGAGTGAGCAGAATGCCTCCCAGAGACACTTCTGTCTTTACATCTCATAAAATGACCTTGATATCTGGAAGGAAAAATATTCTCTTTGCCCATCCACTTCCATTTTCCCATATCACAGAAAATGCACATTGCTTATACTATGCAGGACACCATGACAGCTGGGAGATTTATCACACTCTGATACTTCTCACTTTAGAGAGGTCTTGCTGCTGTTCCTTTTCACTTGCATGCATCTCAGGAATAGCGAACTTGGCCTCAAATATTCAATATCAATAGATATTCCATCAAGCAAGTCAGTAAATATGTCCCCTGTCCTGTTTTCTCATCTTTCCTTCCTTCATTTCCATCTTCTCTTCTCATTCAATTCTCCTTCCCACATAAATGTGCAAAATTGAACATACTAGAATACATTTCACAACTGTGCTCGCTAAATTTTAACTACCAGCACTATCCATAATAAGGATAAAAAAACATCTTTTGGAGCAAGTTGACACAAATAATGTACAACTTTCAAACAAATTACAGCAGATTTAAGGAAACCATTTTAGATTCTATTTTCACAAATCATAATTTCCTAGAAAATATTTACACTCAAAGAATGTTGTCCCTGGCTTTCCATGAAATAAATAATTTCATTAACTACCTAGCAAGCCACGGCTTCCCATGAAACAAATAGCTTAAGGAAAACTCCTGTAAAGGGAGTTGGATGTCTTGATACACATAATCTCAGAATTATACATTTTTAAAAGATAGTAACTTGGATTTAAACACAGACTTCAGTTTAAAAATCTTGACTGCCTCCTTTAGTTTTCTCAATATCTTTCAATAACTAGCTCTCATTTCAAGGTCGTGCATGTGTGCACAACTATAATAGGGCCATGGCAAATCCAGTGCAAACATAGCAGCTTCCTGGCCCACCAGGAAGACATATACCCTTCCTGAGCCTTATGTTAGATTTTAAACTTCCATATGCCCACTTCAGGCACTTTAGTTACTGAGTTCAGGCACTCATTATGCCCAATACTTAGCCAGCTTATTCTTATAGCTAAATCGCTGCATATATGCCTTTACATTTGAATTATCTATACCTATGCCCTCAATACGGTAGCCATTACCCCATGTGGCTATTTAAATGTTCTTTGTAATTAAGTGTAATTATGTAGAGCTAATTTTATATAATTATATACATATGGCTACTTGGTACCATACAGACAGTGCAGAAATAGAATTCTTCCATCATTGAGGAAATTTCTACTGAACAGAGATTATATTGCTTTTAACTGTATACACGCTATCTCTTTCTGTCTCTATGAACCAACATAAACTCTCTCCAGCCAAATCTCATACAGCCTTCGGATGTATGTACTCTACTGATGACTCTCAGTATTCTAAACTCCATAGCTCTTATTTCAAGGCCACTTGTCATTCCAATACTGTCTCATATTACTAAGCTTTGCTCTATATATCTTTTCTCACCAATTATATTAATCCAGTCTTCAAATATTCATCAAATACCCTACACAGTAGGCACTGTTCTGAGTTTGGGGAGATGATATTTATCAAAATAGACAAGGGCATGAGCTTCTTGAAATCAGAGCCAATACTTCTTTAATTTCTCCAGTACTTAAAATAAAGTAAGGACATAGGAAGTGAATGAAAGAGATACCTATTAAGCAGCTATAGAAGTCTAAGTTTAAAAAAAAGACAAGTGAACAATAAAAATAAGGAATATTTTGACAGGAAGAAATTTGATGCCTTCCCACTGGACCTACCTCCTGAATGCTCATTGTTCCCACTGAGTCTACATTCTTAACCTAGTACACCATTTTGAGAACTTTTTTTAACATCTTTGAATTACTGAAGTAATTGGCAACCATATACACAAGGCTATATGTTGAGCTCTTCCACAGAAGAGAATATTCATTTTAATCACAAAAGGTGAGGTATGTTAGTTACAGTAAAGGCTAAGGTACTTGGACAAAGTGATTTTTTTTAAACTAATGGTTATTTAAGATACAGTTTACTTCTTTTTCATATAATGATCCCAAGGGGAGGATTCACTGCTGCTGGGGTAGCTCTGATCCACAAGGTCCTTCAGGATAGCAGGACCCTTTTATCTATTTACTCCACCACTCTCCTAAGGTATTATTTTCATCTACGTTCTTGAAACTGGATCAAAAACACATGATGTTCATACTCACAAGAAGCAAAAGAGAGGAAAACTGGAATACTTTTTTTATTTTTAAGCAAATGAGACAGAAGTTGTCTTCATCACACCTATTCCATTCCCACTGGTGATAAATTAGTCATGTAGGAACTCTCAACTAAAAGAATTCTGGGAAATGTAGTCTCTAGCTAGATGGCAGTATGCTCCCAAAGAATGGGATGATGACGAGGAAAGGGAGTCTGCCAGTGAAATTACTTTAGCTGTACTATCTAGAGGAACTGTTCTCTTAGGTTGTTATTCCATTTACACACAACACATTAAAGAACTGCCAAAAGAATCATAATTCTAAACATGTGCCTGGTGAAGAAAACACTAACATGTTCTGTTCAGGATTCACACTGGCATTTTCTAAAAATTTACATATGCCCTGGAATAAGACTGGTAAAAAGGAATGCTTACTAGTTAATAGTAGGTTTTAATAAATGCTATTAACTTGCTATATTAGTATTTTCTAAAATTTGTACAATGTACGAACCTGTCTCAAAGAGCACATGACTTCAAAGAAGACCAGTAGAATGTGGCATGTATAGAATTTTAAGTACACAGTGTATTTAGCATAAGCTCAGATAAAATTAGGAAGTACACATCTTCCTAATCATCTCTTCTTCTCCATTTCAATACTCAGCATCTTGTCAAGAGCAACACCAACTCTTTAAAGGCTCTTTAAATAAGAACACCAATGCCTTGAAGACTGTTCTCCCTATAGGAGAAAGATTATATCTGAAAATCCCTAATACCTGAACATGAATTTGTTCAAGTAATATTCTCCAAAGAATGTTCACACTTGAATGGACATCTTGGAGAAACAAACGCAAATGATTGATCTGAAATGCTCATATTTCAGGATTTAGACTCCTATCTGAGAGAAGTATGTACTTAAGGTAATCTGATCCTTACTGACTCTTTCAAGTCATGCAATATAAGGATTATATAAGGAATATAAGTCATTATAACCTACATACAGCTTGACCTGCCTGTATTCACATTATTTGTCTAGTAATGTTTGCATTTCCTATTTCCTACACAGCTTCAAGTATGCAATTTTTCCATGAATACAAAACTTTCCCACCAAGTATTTTTTGACACTGCTTCCAGGAACAAACTATTGAGCTTCATGTTCCTTTAAACTAAATTATTATGTTCTTAGAATTCTGGTTTATGACAGTGACCCAGAAAACTCTAAGAATATTGTCTGCTGCCAACCTTGAGAAATACATTTTATTGAACTCAGTCCTTGGTAATGACACTCAGCCTCAAATAGTAATCTAACCACTTATCCCATCTGGAAGCTACACTGCAATTAACATAAATAGATGATAGATAGACAGATAGATAGATAGATAGATAGATAAGAGAAAGAAATGTGATTCATGTTCATTTCTCAAAATCCAAAGGTTGTTCAACCATATTCAAAGATTGGAAAAAACTTGTGATAGTATTAGAAACTTTTTAGGAGTAAAATCTTAATAAAAATATTATGTTCCAAGTTTTTATTATCACATAAAACAACAATGTATTATTATCTCTCATATTTCTGACATGGCTGGAAGAGTCAAACAGTTTTTGCTTGAAGTATCCCATTGATTACATCCAGAAAGCAGCTGGGGCTAAAGTCATCTAAAGGATCTACTGGACCAACGTCTAAGATGGCTGCCTCACATGGCTGAAAACTGATACTGGCTGTAGGCTGGGAGATCAACTGAAGCTGTTCTTCAGAACTCCTAAATATGGCCTGTACATGTGACTTGAGTTTTACACTACCACGGCCTCATTCCAAGAGCATCTATGCTAAGAATCATAGCTCTTCAGCCTCAAAGAATTTGTGGACACTTGTAACTGGTCACACATGGCTATATACTCACTGCAGATATAAGGAACAGAAAAGACATCATTAAGAACATTTTTCTGAATTATCAGATAAGCAAACTAAAAGTGATATTTCAGAACAAAATAATTTACTTTAAATTACTTCAAATGAAGTTCATCTGGCCTCTAAGGAATTACAAAAGTCTTGTTATGATTATTTCTTTGTAAGTTATGGATTTCTCTTCAACAGAAGCAAAGAGCTTGATAATTAAAGTGAGATTATAAGGTAGCAAGAAATATGAAAAATAAGACCTTAATGGTTAAATTTAGAATACCCAAATTGTAAAGCAAAGGAAAAGTGAATAAATCTTTCATGAAAAAGCAACAAGAATAAATTTTAATTAATATATCAGCTAGCACCTGTTCATGATTCAAAGTGAACAGTAAATAGAAGTAAATAGAGATCTAAATTTCTCCAAAGATATTCTAATTAAATTAAATATTTGTAAACAAAAACCCACAATGGCAAAGACAGGCTGCTTGTTGGTCCCATTTCTGTTTCTGGGCCGTGGTAAGACTACATACCATACCCCTGCCTTTGTTGCAGTTAGTTAGGGTTACATGATTGGGTTCTGGTCAGTGGAATGTGTCCATAATTTATGTAAGCCACTTCCCAAACTAGCTGTAAAACAACCTGTACAATTCTGCATGCTTTCTCTCTTTCCTTCTTAGCTAGGCAGATGAAAGAGATACTGTGGAGGACTTACTGTAATCTCTTAGGGTCAACAAAGACAAGTCACTCTCTGTTAGACATTTGCCCTGTTCACATCTGCCATGAGCAAGAAAAAAAATCCTTTTTTGTGCTAAACCACTGACAAACGGTGGTTGCTTGATATAGCCACTAGCATCAAATATACTAATTAATATATAAAGCAACAGTATCTCACCTCCTTCTTCAAAGGGACACTGTAATCACCTTCTTTGAAATGCTCAATGTATTCTAGAAATTCAAAGTTGACACACACCACTGATGTCATCTGGCTGAACTATTTTCTTGATGCCAATAACCACACACTGTCACCAATGAATAAAACACTTAAAAACACCCAGACTTGGAGAAATAGACATTGTAGAAAGCAGGAGCGTGGAATCCCATGTTGTCATGACAACACAAGCATAATTCCAATTCAAAAGGATCACTAGCTCCTGTGTGAAATATAAACTTCTCTTCCAAGCAAGGTTTTTAAAATGTTGCATGCAGGAAGGAAAGTATTGAACATCTCACTCCAAATAACTGATTGCATCCTTTGATAACAGCAGTACCAACTGTAACCAAGAGTAAGAAGCCACTTTGGTTTCTTCAGGTGTCCCCAAACATGAGTGGCAACAATAGAATCAAACTTCAGATGGCATATATTTACTCCACCAGGAAAGACAATAGTAGCTTTTCCTTCAGTGGTGACAATAATGATAGTTCAGTAGTTTTCTCAAAATGAAATGTTTTGATCTAATAAATTAACTTCATAAATAAACTCATATCCCAAAAGTCTTGCTGTTTTAAATATATACAAAATTACATGATACTGATGTTCTTTGAGGCTATGTGATAGTAATACTATAGATATATACTATTTTGGAATTTTAGGTAACCCTACGTATCATTCAGCCCAAATTCTTCATATTACAGATTAGGAAATTGAGACTCAGACATGCTTAGTGATTTAACCACAAGATTAATCCTGTTTTGTAATAATATACTGTTTTTCTACTACTGCACTGTTGATATTATTTTAATACTCTACAGTGTTTTCTATTAAAAATAATCAAAGTAACCACACTTCCAGCAATTACTTTAGAATGCTTACATAATCAATATTACAATCTCCAGAGATTTAAAAAATATATTCTGCCAAGATTCTACTTCAGTGTGTAAAAGTAACTTGCAATGTAATCTTTTTAACTATAAGGAGTTTAATGAAAAATTCAATTGACCTCTTAACTGTTTCAAAATCTTTCTTGTCCTTTAGTGTCTTTTGAAAAACTGATACTATAAAACTTAATCAAGTTTTTATTAATTGTAAAAAGAAATAACTATCTTACCAATGAAAGTGTTCTTATATATCTAATTATAAATATAAAATAATATTAAGTGCACAGGTTTATTATTCCAGTTGTATATATTAATTGAGCTACCCAACATTAAAGTCTTACTTCAATGAATAGATAAGAATGACTTTAATTAAATTACTGTTGGGACATCTGGGTGGCTCAGTCGGTTAAGCGTCTGACTTCGGCTCAGGTCATGATCTCACAGTTTGTGGATTCTAGTCCCTCGTTGGGGTCTGTGCTGATAGCTCAGAGCCTGAGCCTACTTCAGATTCTGTGCTCCCTCTCTCTCTCTCTGCCCCTCCCCTACTCATGCTCTTTCTCTCTTCCTCAAAAATAAACAAACATTAAAGAAAAATTTTAATTAAATTACTGCTTACCTGAAATGTAATCTAGATAGTTATTTCATAAATAGCAACTGTACCATATTATGTTTAGAGCATTTCTATTCTGGCTGAAAATAATTCGCTTACCTAATTAGGAAGATGTACCATTCAAATGTCACTTACCATTAACATTCTTAGCAAACTTTTTTTCATTAAAAACATAAAAGTAAATTTCAGTGAAATCCCTCTTCAAATTAATATAAATTCATAATGAATAAAATTCTAGGTAAAATATTTTTGTATATTGACAACATTTAAATGACAAGAAAATAGTATTTTCTTGTGTGGGGGAAAATATCATGCTATTTTCTTTTTTATAATGTTTATTTATTTTAGAAAGTGAGAGAGAGAGAAAGGGCATGAGCAGGGGAGGGGCAGAAAGAGGGACAGAGGATCTGAAGCAGGCTCTGCACTGACAGCACAGAGTTCAATGCAGAACTTGGGGCTCGAACTCACAAACCATGAAATCATGACCTAAGCTGAAGTCAGATGCTTAACCAACTGAGTGAGCCACCCAGGCACCCCTATCATGCTATTTTCTAAAATCAAAAGAATAGGGAAGCTTAAAGAAAGAGTTTATAAACAAATATATCCTTTCCACCAGCCCCTTGTCAACTCTACTTATTTTTTGTTTTTAATTTTTTTTTAATTTTTTTTAATGTTTATTCATTTTTGAGACAGAGACAGAGCATGAATGGGGGAAGGTCAGAGAGAGAGGGAGACACAGAATCTGAAACAGGCTCCAGGCTCTGAGCTGTCAGCACAGAGCCCGACGCGGGGCTGGAACTCACGGACTGCGAGATCATGACCTGAGCCGAAGTCAGACGCCCAACCCACTGAGCCACCCAGGCGCCCCTCTACTTATTTTTTAAACTTCAGTACTATAGAACAATTTAGAAACTAGATCTATTTCAATATTCTGTCCCAATTAATTCCTCATATATTTGATAAATGTAGAAGGGCAAAACTGTGGACAGAGGCAAGCATATAGACTGACCTTCTTTTTCTGAAGTTTTTGTTTCCTCTCTGTCTAGCTTCTATCACAGCCCAAAACAGATCATAAGGCAGACCAACTTCCTCCCAGATTCCCCACCACTACCACAAAAAACAAACAAAAATGTTGAAAAATACATTCAGTCTTACTGCCTCTATTGGACAGATAGTACCAGGAGCAAGATGTGTTTAAAAAAAAAAAAAAAAAAAAAATGGAATGGGATACATACCACTCAACTTATCCCCTATGCCATCATATCTAATTAAATGTGCACTTAATAAATGTTAAATTTAATCCTTCCTTGATTTAACATTTTTTTTTACATCCTGGAAAAGTAGTATAGCATTGGAAAGAGATTATAATTCCCTTTTTTTTTTTTCATAAAATAAAAGTAATAAATATCCAAAAGGCAGAAATAATTTTAGGAGCAGGAGAAGATCTTCAAATTGTCCCTTTAACAAAATAACAAGACAGTCTCTTTATTTGCACACATCCCTGTGTTGAGTTACTGACAATGACATACAAATGATTTATAATAATATCAATAATAATCTGGACTATATACTGACCCAGGATATTTGCCTCTATCTTAGTGTAAAAGTTCTTAACACAATCAAATGTTGTAAGTTTTCTGAGTTTTTTGTTTGTTTGGGTTTGATTTAATTTCAGAATAACGCTTCTTGCCCATCTAATATGATGGAAATCAGTAATCAATATTAATGTGAAAATTTTAAACTTAAACTTCATTTTAAAAATTATTTCTATTTTTAATATGTCCCGCAGATCAAACTGTCCCAAAACTACCACCATCACTCTCCAGAATGCCAATGTCTAACTCCAACGTGGGGGTTTAGAAACCAAGCCACCTCTACAGTTAAACGGCCTTGCTGAAGAAGTTGCCTGTTTTCCCTGTGTCTCCTTCCCCCTTCAACTCTTCTCTGTAACTTAGCCTGAGCACATCAGCATGTCTCTATAGCAAGGCAGCAGTCATCTTTGAAGATATTTGATGTGCAAAATTGAAAACTAATGAGGTGAGAAAGATTAAGGGTTGCAAGTAACTCATCAGCTAGGAACTAAACAGGAGTAAATGAGTATAAAATGGCTTTGAAATATGTGAAAAGAAATGGTCGTATATTACTGACTAAATTTTCAAGCACTAAAAGAAAATAAGGCTTCTAAAACTCACCCCTCACAAGTAATTTCATGATTTCCACTTTATTCCGAATATGTCTTAGAACATTCACTTGTGTAAGGAAGGAACTCTAAGTAGCTTTTGTCACACCCTGGCCAATGTATAGTGCTTTTCCAATGCCAGTCCCTGAGGGACACTAGCCAGGTCCCCTAGCTTTTCTTTTGCCCTAAAGAAGAATAGTAGATACCATGCTAGATTAGAAGCCCACTGATTAAGAAATACAGAGAAAAGAGCATCATGACTCTTGAGCAATAAATGCCTCAGCTTTGATTTATAAATGAGTAGTCTGATTCATTTTATTTGAGTTTAGTTGGTAAGAAAAAGATAATATTTTAACCCGTATTTTAAGACATTTTAAGATATTTTAAGAAAATTGAGAACAATAAAATCCAATTCCTTCAGCTTTTCTAAGTCACAGGAAAACACCAAAACATAGGATAACAGCCATAGAATTAAAGTAAAATACACCAAAATAAGTCATGAGATTTATAGATTCACTTTCCATCTGAAGAGAATATAAGAGTAAATACGAACATAATTATAAAATAATACATAAGCTTCTGGGTCTCATGAATATTATTTTAAGGATTCAATAATATGGTTGGACATAATCTAAGATCTAATTTGTATATAAAACAGACATGTTTTTGAGTTTGTGTATAACTCTTTGCAATATGTCATATAATAATTTCACTTTATTATATTTTTCACTTGGTCATTGAATATTTTAGAGATAGTTATTGTTATTCAGGAGTCTAAATATTGTTCATAAGAACATTGTGTAAAATGGAATGCCTCAGATAAACACTAGCACATAAGAGGTTTATGAAAAAAAGACATAAAAATTAAATATATACACTTAAACATCATTTTTAATGCACTGAGAAAATGCTGTACTATGTATATACAGCATTTGAATTAATAAAACATTATATGTATCATGAATATCTTTATGTAAAACCAAAGCCTTTGATAACTGACCCTGCATACCTATGCCTATTATACCGCTGTGTATATGAAAATTAGTTACTCAAATCATTCTGGGTAGCACTGAGAATATCGGAGATCCTGGCTTTTTAGAAAGAAAATGAGCAGTCATAGTCAACAAACAAATTAAAAATGACAACAGTATTCTCTTTGCTTACTCTTTCTTACTTGGTTATGCTGGTTGAGGTATAGAAGGAAGTAGAAGAAACAAGTCCTTCTCCAAAGATGTTTATGTGCTCTAAAAGCTACTAAGAATTTAATTAAGTGCCACCTGCCTCATCTGCAGAAGCTTTTTTAAAACATCTTAAAAGATTGTTTACTTTTCATAGATACTTGGAGTCTCCTAGATCAACGCTTTAGAAAAGCCAAGAATGTTTCCCATATTCCCATTATTAGCTAGTTTCTGTTTGACTTCTAAAGACTTTGCAATTCCCAAGGCAGCCAGGGACCACCAAAAAAAAAAAAAAAGATAGGAAGCAGAGGAATATCAGAAAAATAGCCTCAAAAAGATTTTTTTTAAGGTGAGAAGACAGTTCTTTAGAAGTATCTTTCTCCTTTTTTTTTTTTTTACTTTGAGAATATTTACCATAATTTCACCTCTTTGAATCTTTCCTTCCTCTTTATCTAACCCCTATTACATTGCTTCTTAGCCATGAGATAACGCCTACTCCACATGCTTAGCATTTGTGTCTACGTCAGGCCATGGAGTTAGACCTCTTTACCCACCCTCTTTGACACATGCCCTGCACAAACACAACCCACACCTTCAGACATCACACAGACAAGGAAGCTGAAGTCCAGAGAGAAAGAGGCTTTGCCAATTATACCAAAAGTCGATTTTGTCTTCTGGCCAAATGTGGGTTTTGGATATTCTGCATACATTGTTAACTAATGCCAACACAACACCAGGAAACAGTAAGTTCTATCAACAGAGATGTCTGTTTCTCTGGTGGCCACTCTATCTACCGTTTCTTTTTAAGAGAATTTATAGTAATAATTCTTTTGTCTTTTGTGAAGACAAAAAAGAAAGGGATAAGGAAGACTGGCAATTCAAAAAGCATCTAATTATTTCAAAAAAACAATAATCTCCCACTATGTATTTCTATTTCTGATTATTTTATTTCCTTTTTAAAATTCATCTTTAGGGGCACCTGGGCGGCTCAGTGGGTTGACCATCCAACTTCAGCTCAGGTCATGATCTCACGGTTCCTGAGTTCAAGCCCATGCCATCCACAGCCCACTTATGAGCCTCTGTCCCCTCCCTCTGCCCCTCCCCAGCTCTAGCTTTTTTTTCTCTCTCTCAAAAATGAATAAATATTAAATATTTTTTTAAAAATCTAAAATTCATCTTTAATGAAAAAAACATGTACTATTCAGAATTTTTACCTAAAACAGTTCCTATATGAATCCTTTTATTTTCCTCCCAGAAATAGAACAATGGATTAAAATGAGGGAAAAAAACAAAGCAGATCACCAGTCTTAACTTTTATCTGCTGAATTTCTCTAAAACCACCAATTTAAAAACAGGTTAACTTGCATTTTTATTTCCTAGTTCTTTTGTATCTCTATAATGTTTTCCAGCACATTATACACTGTTGTACATATTAATTGTATTTTTAACTTAAATATATCTTTTTAAATTAGTAGTTTAAGCCTGTAGGCCATTCATTGTGATTAGTTATCCGCAGTAAGCAAAGGAGTCCTTGAAATCACTGTTACACCATGGGGAGAGAGATTTTTCAATAAGTAGAATTGATAAACTATGTGGCTGAGGACCTCTGCTGGCAGTTTTATGGCATTTTTTTTTTTAACCATGCTAATATGGACAGGAGAGAAGCTAAAGGTATCTACTTAATCTAAAGAATTCTTTTTTACTTAGAATCTTTCAACTGCCTTCCTAAAACTTTATTTATTGTTACTGCCACATTTTGAGCAATTTTAGTCTTTAATTTACAGAATAGTGCTTTATTTTTTGAAAAAAATGCATGAAAAGTAAGACTACTGGATGAAAATATTAATTTTACTATTAATGTTTCAAAGCAAATTAAACTTGTTAATAATGCCTTAATCTTTCCTTTACATGGTAGCTACATATAGATATGTATGTATATGAAGGTATAGATATAGACAGATATAGATACATGTTTGTGATACAGAACATGAAATTTAGTATCAAAAATGAATAAAATTTTAATAATATAATTACAATTACTATTTCTCTTTTTTCCAGGAACTAGACTTATTTCATGTGATATAGACCTAGATATCCTTGGAAGCCAAGTATTTATCTAAATTGTCCAGAGCAACCCTTTAAAGCTTGAAAATGCAATTGGACTGATGTCCCTTCACGCCATTTCACCACTAATGTCACTTACTTGTGCATTAATTCTATTATTTGTAAACTCATAGATTATTATAACTGTAATAAACCTTAGAAGTCATGTATTCTAACCCTTTTATTTTACAAAGAAAAAAATCTGAGGTGAACAACAGCCTCTGTATATTCTTGCCAAGTCAGGGTAAGATGAACAAATAACCACAAAAGACATCTTCTAAGGAGAGATCTTCTCAGGCAAGAAAAGGGAAAGGGACAGAAGAATTGTAGCTTTGGGACACAATAACTCAGTCCTTCTGTGGATGCAGGAAGACCTAATCCAGGCCTCGTTTTGAGCAGTAGAGCTAATAGGAGAAAGTTTGCATCCATGGGTTGGGAACGATAATAATAATACTCATAACAAACATTATTAATCATGAATTTTGTGCCAGGCAGTCATGGTTCTAAGCACTTGACGTGGGATAGCTCAGTAATCATTGCAGCAATCCTGTGCAATGGATAAAATTGCTAGTATAATTGAGGAAAGTGAGGCACAGAGAGACTAAGTCGCTTCCCCAAGGTCACTCAGTCAAGGTTTGAATCCATTCAGTGTGGATCCAGAGCTTACGCTCTTAACCCCACGTTATGGGAAAACATAATAAGCCCAAAACTGATCCTAAAAGGCCCCCTCTGGAATTTTGTGGGGTGATGAATGACCATGAATCTGCCTGACCTTGAATCATAGTGACCTCCTGCTGTTCAATTCCATTAGATCTAAAATTCTGGAAATTTAAGAGCTGGAAAGGGCCCTAGAGAGCATGTAGTCTGATGGTCTTTACCTGGAAATCTTCTAAAAAAGGTATAGCCCATAGGACCGTAGATAAAATAATTTTGACTTAGTCCAACCTTCTGAATTCACATTTTGTATGAAGTTTCGTTTCATCTCTCTGTACCCAAAGCAAAGATGCTGACCCTATAAATGACAGTGCTCCCTGGCTGTCTTCACATGATGGCACATACAGAAAAATAAGAATACTGTACATCTCACAGACATAAAGAAAGGAGACTTCCAAGACCCCAGGTGACCAGGTCCAAGATCTCATCAAACTACCTAAACAACTGAAAGAATCCAACATCTCAAAATAAGATCAATACCCAATTCACAGCACATTAGTTGGGAAGAAGCCCTGGCTTAGAATCCCCTAATAGATGACAAAAAAGAAATTGGCTTAGGATACAAGTGCTTACATTTCCTTCCCACCCCCAAATCCACTTAAAATTTGAACAGTCTCACCTCTACCATGGGCTCTATCTCCGTTTCCATTTTATCCCTCACTCCCAGATCTCCAGTAATAGCTACATGTATTAGTTATTAATTGCTGCATAACACAGTAACTCAAACTTAGTGTCTTAAAGGAGTACTTCTAATCCCACAGTTTGCATGAGCTCTGGCTCATGGTATCTCACAAGCCTGCAATCAGAGCGCCAGCTGGGGCTGCAGTTAAGAGGCTTGACTGAATCTGGAGGATCTGTTTCTATACTCAAGAAACTATCGGCAGGAGACTTCAGTTCCATACCACACAGGACTCGCGGTACAACCACATGCAACACGACTTCCCCCATGGCCAAGACAGGCTGCATAGACAGATGGAAAACCTCAGATGAATGAAAATTGTATCTTTCTGTCACCCAATCCCACTTCCACTGTATTTTGTTGTCGCACAGACCAACTCAGGTACCATATAGGATGGAACGGCGCGAGAGCATGAGTAGCAGGAGAGGAGGTTCCTGGGTGCCATGCCAGAGGCTAGTTACCACACCAGTGTCTATTGAGTGTCTTAGTTTGTTACAAGCACTTTAACTTACAACATATTATCTCATTTGATTTTTACAACAACAACTTCAAGGAGATATCTCCTCAGAAGGTAAGATGGACTAGGTAGTTATCTGTTATTCTCACCCTGACTTGGCAACAAGAGGCAAAAGTTGTTGTTCACCTCCACAGGTCTCAGATTTTTTCTTCTCCTTCTCAACAACGTTCTCACAACTCTGATATCCTCATTTTACAGCTGAGGAGACTACGAACAAGGGAAGTTAATTGCCCAAGGTCACGCAGATAATAAATGGCAGAAAATGAAGTCAAAACAAGGCCTGTCTCTGAAGATTCACGTGCTCATTAACATATTCACACCACACCTGACCTTCTTGAATCTCAATTTGGCTAGACCCCATTTCTCATATATGAACTGCATCTCAATTTCCTTTCATTTCCAATTGCTGCCAATTCCACAATAATTACTTAGATCAATAGCACTTCCTCAGACCATACTTATTTCCATCTTTTCAATAATCCTGTGAGATAATATGATGCATTATATATTAAAATAAAATTGTAACTTTACTAACAGCTATTAATAAAATACATATCAAAGAGAAAAGTGTAAGCATATTGCAGAACAAATTGTATGTATGTAATTGTTTCAGCTGTAGAAATTAACAAGTATAGTCCACTACCAGTGAACACAGGCTGAAGTTTCAGGGAAGGGGGAGAATGAAGCGGAGATGCCATTGATTTGATTTCTGCTCATTTGGCGGATCTACAACAAGCTGCAGGGGGAGAGTGGGCCTGTCAAACGTCAGCCGGCCATGCAGCTTTTTTCACTTCGAAAAAACAAGAGTCATGACGCCTGGGTGGCTCAGTTGGTTGAGCATCTGACTTCTGCTCAGTCATGATCTTCCAGTTCATGACTTTGCGTCCCTCATGGGGCTTTCTGTGTCAGCACAGAGCCCACTTCAGATCCTCTGCCCCCCTCTCTCTGTCCTTCCCCCGTTTGCGCTCTCTTCCAAAAATAAATAAAAAACATTAAAAATTTTTTTAAAAATTTAAAGCAAGAGTCAAATGTCTCACTTCCTGACTCCTCTGTTCATCAACTACACTGAGTCATTCTTACTGAACTGAACTGGTGGGTATTTATTAAAAGAATCCCAACACCAACATATCCAGGTATTAACTTCCCAGGGTATCAATGGATCAATATGATATGTGGCAGCTAGATAAGTCTAATCAAGTTTCCTAGCTGCCTATAAAAGACCTTAAAAGTGCTTCTTGAGGTGTATCAAATCTGAAATTAGCCCTTGTGGTCCATCTGAATAAGCAGTGGTTAAAATGTGTTGGAAAGATAGTCTATGCATATGTGTATGTGCATGTGTATGTGAGTTTGTGTTTGCATGGATGTTGTTCTAGGAATATTAGTCAAAAATCACACTTCTGGGCCCATTTGTACATTGTTCTAAGTCTTTCTCTCAAAGGTCATACATTTGTAGATATGCCTTTCTCATTTTGTTTGGATGGCAGGACACAGTCACAGTCATAATCTTCCCTAACTTACAAAAACAAACTGAGGCTTGGAGAAAAGTCGTGAAACATATAGAAGACCCAAGACTGAAACTCAGGTCTCTCTCTTCTAAATCTGATTCTCCCTCTACCACACCGTATACCAGAGAATCATAATCATAAAAAGCTACTGGAGGGAAGAAGAACTGATGATAGCAAAATAAGGAATACTGCCTTTTAAATGGTCATAGACACTACACACAGCCCTTTCATATACATTATTTCATTATCATCTCATTTAATAAAAAGTGAGTGGAAAAAGGGTAGCAAGTTATTAGTGGGTAAAAAGGAAATAAGAAATCTTTCTCCCTCCTTCTCTCCTGTAGTGGTACTGTTTTCTATAGTTTGGCTATGGTAACAAGCGTTTTCCTGAAACCTTCAGTAGAGCTTCAGCTCATGGTGAAGAGTTGAAAAGTAGGGCCAAAACTAAACATCCATTACTCTGTGACTCTGCCAGTGGCATTCTAAGACTCCAAGGAAGAGATCATAGCATAATTTAGAGGAAGTTTATTCTTTATTACAACAATTTCTTTAAAAGCACCATTATATAGTCAGGCTTCTTTATCCTGAGACACCTAATTTTATCTTACAAAAGACTAGAGAAACTTAATAACAAAATTCAGCTCTAGGAAAAATTATTTTGAGTAGAAATAGTAAATATCATAGAGGATTCTGTCAGATGTTCCTAAAACAGTGACATAAAGCAATCTACTGGGAATGAAATTTACAAGAATGAACACTTTAAGGATGAAATTTACTATTGTATTTTTAGAATTCTAAGACTTTTTTAACATTAGTTAAACTATAATGCATAATACTATTGATGCTATTGTTTTTCTGAAGTAGTTTGTTACCAAGCAAATGATATGCCTTATAATCCATAGCAAAGTAAAAGAAAGGAAAACTGGCACCTACAGATGAACCTAATAAATGTTTCAGAAATGTGTGTCTAAAGAGACTCAGAGAAATAAAATTCTTCAAAATAACAGGGGTCATGACTAAATAAACTATAATATAATAATTTGTACTATCCTCTATTTGAAGGAAAATATGTTGCCAGAGGGAAGTGTCCGACCAAAATCTTAAAATGTAGAGTCAAAGAAGACGGATGTGTAAGTTCACCTCCGAAGGATGGCTCCCATCATGTGGCAGGTGCAACCCATGTCATTAGAACAGCAGGCTAATGGCCTCAGATAAGACCTCTTGTTCTGGTTCCAAAATGCAATAGTCAGAAATGTTTCAATTGCTAGTGAAAAAAAATCAACTCAAGGATACTTAAGTAGGAAAGAGAACTTGGTGGAACTGGTCTCAGGCTCTTCAGGAATTCAAATACTATCATCTGTTCTTCCTTGTTCCCTGCTTTTGTCTCCCCAACATCCAATCTCCCAGCTCTACTTTTCTTCATGCATCTCCTTCATTACTACTCTGAGGCAGAGGACTGACAGCCATACTCAACATGAGGCAAGAGGAAAAGGAAAGCTCTTTTCTCTCAGGCACTTTATATTCTAGGCTTGGGCCATTCTAGGCTCATTTTTCAGTCAAATACTACAGCTGAGGGAATGGGGTATTACAGTAGTCTCACTCTACATGCCTATCCACAAGGCTTGCTAGAAGGACTTGGTTATTAGCAGGTCCTAAAGAGCTACGTGGAATGAGTAAGAGCAATTCCCAAAGGAAAAGATGACAAAGAAAACATGAAATCTCCAACACATACATTCATCACACAAGTTTTACATCACTTTATGTAAAGTTTTGTTTTCCACATAGACTTTCCTGTGAGGGTAACAATGCAATACCACCTACAGAGGTATTTCCATCCATTTGCAATTATTGTTCTCAGCATGTGGTTTACATTTCAGATTCTTAAGTGTCAGATGAATCTGAGTCAGTCCTTTGAACACAGCCAATCAATAACTAAACAAGCTGCCATTCTAAAAGATGACTTTGGGTAAATAAGAAAAATGTCCTCCTCAAGACACTTAATCACCGTGTACAAAAATTGGTCATAGTCACATAATGTCCACTGATGTAAATAGTGCTCCATGGTTGGTTGTATATTCCAAAATTTGCACAAACAAGAACTGTGGCCCTGACCAGAAACTAGAACACTCATGCCCTAACACAGTTGCTCTGTAAGCAGCTGAGTACTCTAACCTGATATTTGCACTTCTTGACTTCAACAGGGTTCATAAACATCAGCAACAGTTATTAAGTACCGACTTTGTGCATGTGGCCAAAGGACAGAGAATCTTTGCTCTATATCAAATTTTCTGGGGCGCCTGGGTGGCTCGGTTCATTAAGTGTCCAACTTTGGCTCAGGTCATGATCTCATGGTTCGTAGGTTCAGGACCCATGATGGGTTCTGTGCTGACAGCTCAGAGCCTGGAGTCTGCTTTGGATTCTGTGTCTCCCCCTCTGTTTTCCCCTTCCCCACTCATGCTCTTTCTCTCAAAAATAAATAGATGTTAAAAAATTTTTAAATAAATCAAATTATCTCCTTCTGCTTTAAAAATAAAACAAGAAAAGGAGATCTTCAAATTCTCTGAAGAAATAGAGCAACCTTAGGAACGTTTAAAAAGAGCCAAATTGTAAAGCCCACCAGTGTTAAAATATTTTTACCACTGTCTTAAATTTTCTATAATTGGTTACACTGTATTCTCTCCAAGAGACCTTTATAATGCTTTTTAATTATGAGCACTGTACATTAATTCATGTAATAAAATAATCATATTAGTAGGAGCTAGCACAGAAATTTTCATATTTCACTGAATCCTATGTTTTGGAAAAGTATCTTGGCAGCTTCCTAAAATAGGGGATGTGTGAGTAAGTCTTTACTTCTGCAGGCCTTCTTCTAGAGGTCATCTTGTGATTTTATCAGTTTAATGTTTTGACAATTTATTTGAATAAAGGACTCTACTGATTTCAGAAGTTTGAAAATCACTGATTTTATTTATATTGTAAGTTATCTCTTGGCATAAACATGCTAGATATACGTTACATCCCAAGGACAAGTGGAAAGGATCATAGGATAGGCCATTAAAACAGAAGAAAACCCAAGGAAAATGTAAAATTCTTCAACTCTGTGAATAAAAGGAGTGCTAGGCAATAGTGGAGCTCAGATTCCCAAGTGCTTATGGAAAATAGAGATAAAAAATAAAGAGACAATTATAATGATATGAGTTGGTGAAGAGGTTTCCCTTCCCAAACACAAGATTTAGTGTTTTTTGTATTCTGGAGCTGGCCCTGCAAAAACAAGTCCGCAGCACCCCCAAGAGAAGCTACATTCAGCGTTTCCTGATTGTGAATATACTCAGGTCTCTCAAATCAAACAAATAAACCAAATTTTTCTGGACCCGATGTCCTACTTAGATAGACAATATTCTATCCTTCTTTCCTCCCCAAAGACAGTCTTCCTAAAGACTTCCCAAAGGCTTCCGAAGATTATTCTCTAGTAATTGTCTCCACTTTCAGACCTCCAATTCATCCTTCAACCCACTCCATTGTGCCTTCTGCCTCTGCCATACTTTTGAAATAATAGCCATTAATTTAATGACATTTTTATCCATAATCCCAATGGGAATTATTCAGTTTTGCATCATTAGACTTCTGAGATGCCTTGGACAAATGGATTGCTATCATCTACTTGACACTCTACTCCCTTGCCTTTTGTGTTACGGAAAGATGGATGAAGAGGAACAGAAAGCTTTTAAAACAAAATCAATGAAGCAGCACCTGGGTCACACAGTTGGTTAAGTGTCTGATCATGATCTCATTGATCGTGGGTTTGAGCCCCACATCAGGCTCTGCACTGAGTGTGGAGGCTGCTTGGGATTCTCTCTCTCCCTCTCCCTCTGCCTCTCCCCTGTTCTCTCTCTCACTGTCTCTCAAAAATAAATAAAATAAACACTTAAAAAATAAAAATAAAGCAAAAACAATGTATATAAAAACTCCAAGGCACAAGGGAAGTAGTTCAAAGAAATAAAGTGCAGCCATTTTGACTGGAATATGGACAGTGAGGATAAGCACACCAGAGGAAATGGAAAGATGGGTAGAAACTAAGTCATGAAGGCCATTTGTAAGATTTTAGATTTCATCCTAAGAAGAAAGGATGAATATGAGGAGGGATATAATCTAATTTTCTTTTCTTTCTTTCTTTTTAAAAATTATTTATTGTTTGATTTACATCCAAGTTAGTTAGCATACGGTGCAACAATGATTTCAGGAGTAGATTCCTTAATGCCCCTTACTCATTTAGACTATTCCCCTCCCACAACCCCTCCAGCAGCCCTCTGTTTGTTCTCTATATTTAAGAGTCTTTTATGTTTGTCCCCCACCCTGTTTTTATATATTGCTTCCCTTCCCTTGTGTTCATCTGTTTGGTATCTTAAAGTCCTCATATGAGTGAAGTCATATGATATTTGTCTTTCTCTGACTGACTAATTTCACATAGCATAATACCCTCTAGTTCCATCCATGTAGTTGCAAATGGCAAGATTTCATTCTTTTTCATTGCCAAGTAATACTCCATTGTGTACATATACCACATCTTTATTCAGTCATCCATCGATGGACATTTGGGCTCTTTTCATACTTAGGCTATTGTGGATAGCACTGCTATAAACATTGGGGTGCATGTGCCCCTTTGAAACAGCACACCTGTATCCCTTGGATAAATAACTAAAGTGCAAATGCTGGATCGTAGGGTAATTCTATTTTTAATTTTTTGAGGAATCTCCATACGGTTTTCCAGAGTGGCTGCACCAGTTTGCATTCCCACCAGCAGTGCAAAAAAGATCCTCTTTCTCCACATCCTCACCAACATCCGTTGTTTCCTGAGTTGTTAATGTTAGCCATTCTGACAGGTGTGAGGTGGGATCTCATTGTGGTTTTGATTTGAATTTCCCTGATGATGAGTGATGTGGAGCATTTTTTCATGTGTCAGTTGGCCATCTGGATGTCTTCTTTGGAGAAGTGTCTATTCATATCTTTTGCCCATTTCTTCACTGGATTATTTGTTTTTTGGGTGCTGAGTTTGATAAGTTCTTTATAGATTTTGGATACTAACCCTTCATCTGGTATGTCATTTGCAAATATCTTCTCCTGTTCTGTCAGTTGCCTTTTAGTTTTGCTGATTGTTTCCTTCACTGTGCAGAAGCCCTTTATTTTGATGAGGTCCCAATAGTTCATTTTTGCTTTTGTTTCCCTTGCCCCTGGAGACGTGTTGAGTAAGAAGTTGCTGTGGCCAAGATCAAAGAGTTTTTGCTTGCTTTCTCCTCAAGGATTTTGATGGCTTCCTGTCTTACATTTAGGTCTTTCATCCATTCTGAGTTTATTTTTTGTATGGTGTAAGAAAGTGGTCCATGTTCTTTTTTTTTTTTTTTTTTTTTTTTTTTTTGCATTATTCTGTCTAGTTTTCCTATTACCACTTGCTGAAGAGACTCTTTATCCCATTGGATATTCTTTCCTGCTTTGTCAAAGATTAGTAGGCCATACATTTGTGGGTCCATTTCTGGTTTTCTATTCTGTTGCATTGATCTGAGAGTCTGTTTTTGTGCCAGTACCATACTGTCTTGATGACTACAGCTTTGTAATACAGCTTGAAGTCCAGGATTGTGATGCCTCCAGCTTTGGTTTTCTTTTTCAAAATTGCTTTGGCTATTCAGGTCTTTTGTGGTTCCATACAAATTTTAGGATTGTTTGTTCTAGCTCTGTGAAGAATGCTGGTATTATTTTGACAGGGATTACATTGAATATGCAGATTGCCGTGGGTAGTTTTGACATATTAACAATATTTGTTCTTCCTATCCAGGAGCATGGGATATTTTTTCCATTTTTTTTGTGTCTTCTTCAATTTCTTTCGCAAGCTTTCTATAGTTTTCAGTGTATAGATTTTTTACCTCTTTGGTTAGGTTTATTCCTAGGTATTTAATGGTCTTTGGTGCAATTGTAAATGGGATCGATTCCTTGATTTCTCTTTCTGTTGCTTCAATATTGGTGTATAGGAATGCAACTGATTTCTGTGCATTGATTTTATATCCTGCAATTCTGCTGAATTCATGCATCAGTTCTAGCAGTTTTTTGATGGAACCTTTTGGATTTTCCATATAGAGTATCGTGTCATCTGCAAGGAGTGAAAGTTTGACTTCCTCCTGGCTGATTTGGATGCCTTTATTCCTTTGTGTTGTCTGATTGCTGAGGCTAAGAATTCCAATACTATGTTGAATAAGAGTGGTGAGCATGGACATCCCTGTCGTATTCATGACCTTAGAGGGAAAGCATTCAGTTTTTCCCCATTGAGGGTGATATTAGCAGTGGGTCTTTCATATGACTTTTATGATCCTGAGATATGATCCTTCTATCCCCACTTTCTTGAGGGTTTTTATCAAGAAAGGATGCTGTATTTTGTCAAATGCTTTCTCTGCATCTATTGAGAGGATCATGTGGTTCTTGTCATTTCTTTTATTGTTGTGATGTATCACATAGATTGTTTTGCAGATACTGAACCAGCCCTGCACTAGGTATAAATCCCACTTGGTCGTGGTGAATAATTCTTTTAATGTATTGTTGGATCTGGTTGGCTAATTTCTTGTTGAGGATTTTTGCATCCATGTTCATCAGGGAAATTGGTCTATAGTTCTCCTTCTTAGTGGGGTCTATGTCTGCTTTTGTAATCAAAGTAATGCTGGCTTCATAGAAAGGGTTTGGAAGTTTTCCTTTCATTTCTATTTTTTTTTAGAATAGCTTCAAGAGAATAGGTGTGAACTCTTCTTTAAATGTTTGGTAGATAGGGCACCTGGATGGTTCAGTCAGTTGAGCATCCGACTTCAGCTAAGATCATGATCTTACAGTTTATGAGTTCAAGCCTCGCGCCAGGCTCTGTGCTGACAGCTTGGAGCCTGGGCTTGCTTCAGATTCTGAGTTTGCCTCTCTCTCTGTCCCTCCCCCAGTCACACTCTGTCTCTCTGTCTCAAAAATAAATAAACATTTAAAAAATTAATGTTTGGTAGAATTCTTGTGGAAAGCCATTTGGCCCTGGACTCTTGTTTTTTGGAAAATTTTTTATTACTATTTTGATTTCTTTACTGATTATGGGTCTATTCAAATTTTCTATTTCTTCCTGTTTCAGTTTTGGTAGTTTGTATGATTCTAGGAATTGTCCATTTCTTCCATATTGCCCATTTTATTGGAGTGTAATTGCTCATAATATTCTCTTATTATTGTTTATATTTCTGCACTGTTGGTTGTGTTCTCTCCTCTTTCATCCTTGATTTAATTTATTTGGGTGCTTTCCTTAGTCTTTTTGATCAAACTGGCTAGGGGTTTATCAATTTTGTTAATTCTTTCAAAGAACCAGGTCGTGATTTCATTGATCTGTTCTACTGGTTTTTTTGGTTTCAATAGCATTGATTTCTGATCTAATCTTTATTATTTCCTGTCTTCTGCTGGTTTGGGGTTTTATTTGCTGTTCTTTTTCCAGCTCTTTGAGGTGTAAGGTTAGGTTGTGTATCTGAGAACTTTCTTCCTTTTTTAGGAAGGCCTGGATTACTACATACTTCCCTCTTATTACCACTTTGGCTGCATCCCAAAGGTTTTGGGCTGTAGTGTTATCATTTTCATTGGTTTCCATGCACTTTTTAATTTCCTCTTTAATTTCTTGGTTAGACCATTCATTCTTTAACAGGATATTCTTTAGTCTCCAAGTATTGTCATCTTTCCAAATTTTTTCTTGTGGTTGATTTCTTGTGTTGTGGTCTGAAAATATGCACGGTATGATCTTGATCTTTTTGTGCTTGTTGAGGGCTGGATTTGTGTCCCAGTATGTGGTCTATTCTGGAGAATGTTCCATGTGCACTCAAAAAGAATGTGTATTCTGTTCCTTTTAGGATGAAATGTTCTGAATATATCTGCTAAGTCCATCTGGTCCAGCGTGTCATTCAAAAGCCATTGCTTCCTTATTGATTTTCTGTTTAGATGATCTATCCATTGCCATAAGTGGGCGTTGAAGTACCTACTAGTAAGGTATTATTATCAAGGAGTTTCTTTATGTTTGTGGTTAATTGATTTATATATTTGGGTGCTCTCACATTTGGAGCATAAATGTTTATAATTGTTAGATCTTCTTGGTGGATAGACCCCTTAATTATCATATAATGCCCTACTTCATCTCTTATTACAGTCTTTATTTTAAAATCTAGATTGTCTGATATAAGTATGGCTACTCCAGCTTTCTTTTGGTGACCATTAGCATGATAGATGGTTCTCCAAAGCCTTATTTTCAATCTGAAGATGACTTTGGATCTAAAGTGGGTCTCTTGTAAACAGCATACAGATGGATCTTGTTTTCTTATCCATTCTGTCACCCTATGTCTTTTGATTGAAGTGTTTAGACTATTAACATTCAGAATGAGTACTGAAAGATATGAATTTATTGCCATTATGTTACCTGGAGAGTTGGAGTTTTTGGTGGTTGTCTCTGGTCCTTTTTAGTCTTTGTTGTTTTGGGTCTTTTTTTTTTCATATTTTCTCCACTCAGAGAGCCCCCTTAAAATTTCTTGTAGGGCTGGTTTAGTGGTCACAAACTCCTTTAATTGTTGTCTGGGAAACTTTTTATCTCCCTTCTATTTTCAATTACAACCTTGCTGGATAAAGAATTCTTGGCTGCATATTTTTCCAATTCAGTACATTGAATATACCCTGCCACTCCTTTCTGGCCTGCCAAGTTTCTGTGGATAGGTCTGCTGCAAACCTTATCTGTCTTCCCTTGTAGGTTAAGGACTTTTTTTCCCTTACCGCTTTCATGATTCTTTCCTTGCCTGTGTATTTTGTGAATTTGACTATGATTGTTTTGTTGATGGTCAGTTTTTGTTGAATCGAATGGGAGTCCTCTGTGCTTCCTGGATTTTGATGTCTGTATCTTTCCCCAGATTAGGAAAGTTTTCTGCTAAGATTTGCTCACATAACACTTCTACCCCTTTTTCTCTCTCTTCATCTTCTGGGACCCCTATGATTCTGATGTTATCACTAAGTTCTCTAATTTTTACTTCATGTTCTTTTGCCTTAGTGTCCCTCTTTGTTTCTGCTTCATTATTGTCCATAAGTTTGTCCTCTATATCACTGATTTGCTGCTTTGCCTCATTCCTCCTTGCTACTGTGGCATCCATTCAAGATGCAGCTCAGTTATAGCATTTTTTATTTCATCCTGACTAGCTTTTACTTCTTTTAACTCTGCAGAAAGGGATTCTAATCTATTTTCAACCCCAGCTAGCCTTCTAATATCATGATTCTAAATTCTAATTCAGACATCTTGCTTGTATTTGTATTGATTAAGTCCCTGGCTGTCATTTCTTCCTGTTCTTTCTTTTGGGGTGAATTCCTTCACTTCATCATTTTGGAGGAAGAACAGGAATTAATAAAGTGAAAAAATTAAAATTAAAAAATTAAAAATAATACAAAGAAATCAAATAAAGGATGCCAGATCCTAGGTGTGTTTTGGTCTGGTTGTTGAAAGAAGTTTTATAGTTTAGAGGAAAAGGGAAAGATAAGAAAAGAAAAAGGAAAGGAAAAAGAAAAAGAAAAAAATGGAAAAAATGAAAGAAAAAAATGGAAAAAATGAAATAAAAGGAAAACGTTTGAAAATTTGGAAAAAAGAATACAATAAAATAGAATAAAATGAAATGCTGAAAGTAAAATAGAATTTTTTAAAAAATTATAAAAAAATAAAAAAAGTAGAAAGAAATTAAAGAAAAATATTTTTAATAGATTTTTTTCTCTTTCTGTATTCAAGAATAAGAAAAGAAAAGAAAAAGAAAAAAAATGAATAACAGGACCAGTGAACAGAATGAAGTACTGTTGAAATTACATCTGGTTTCCTGTAGAAGTCAAGCTATGAAGCACTTTATAGTCTGTAAACTAAGCAGGCTGAGAGACTTGTGTTTTTCAAGAGTACTGTTGGCTTAGTTGGGTGGGGTTTAGTGCTATGGCTCCATTCTCCACTAGATGCTTTGCTTACTGGGGTGGACTGCTGTGGCACGTGTAGGCATGTATGCACATGAGTGGGAGGGGTGAAAATGGCGTCATCCAGCAACCTAGTCTTTAGTATCAGAACTCTGTACTCTCCACAACTGGCAATCAAACACCCCTCCTTTGTCTCCGGCTTCCGTCCACTCCCTGCTTCTACACTGTCTGTGACCAAGCTATCAGGCTGCCAGGTGACACCTCCCTCTTGAGTTTTATCTCAAATGGGGTTTTGTATGCCAACCCCTCACTTCTGAGGGACTGCAGCTTTGACCTGCTCAGACCCTCTGGGGAAAGGTCTCACTGAGCAATGGCCAGGTGCCAGCCCACCCCCAGGAACGTTCATGAGACTGCGCTGCTGCCAATGCCCAGAGCCTGTGGCTGGGTGCCAGCCTGCCCCAGAAAAGGTTCAAGTGATCTTGTAGCAACAGCATTTCCAGGTTTATGGAAAATCACAAAACACATCTGGCACCAGGCTTCATCCTTACCATCCTTGTTCTAACACCAGTGAATGTGGTTGTTCTCCAGGGTCCACTGGGACCTTTCCCTGTGGGGAAGTCTCACAGCCTTTATCAAATGCCCTCCCAGCAGGGTAACCACCTCTCCTCATGTGGCTGGTGGACCCCTCACACTTTGCTCTCTGATACTAGGGATTTGCCCTTCCCACCAGAGAACTGCCAGGTATGGAACTTCAGAGTTTCAGACTCTGCACTTCCCCTGTTTATAGAGTCTTAATGGAATTTAAACCCTCTCCTTTCTCCTTTCTCCCTTTTTTTGTTCAGTCCCTGACACTGTTTCCACTTTTCCACTGTCTCTCCAACTACTTTTGGGGGAGAGAGTTGCTTTTCCCATACTCTCCCCCCATCTCCGTCCTCTCTCCACAAGCAAAAATAGCTCCCTGCCCTCCGTGGCTTCTCTCTCCCCCAGTTTACCTCTCCATGCTGCATACCTACTGAGTTCTGTGGTTCAAGTTGCACAGATTGTTGTGTTAATCCTTAAATCAGTTTTCTAAGTATGCAGGATGGTCTAGTGTTGATCTGGCTGCATTTCAGTGATGAGAGATGTAAAATAAACGTCCATGCTGCTCTGCCATCTTGGCCTCTCCCCTAATCTAATTTGTTTTTTAAAGCCCACCCTGGCTATCTCACACACAAAAAAAAACACTGGTGGAGTAGATTGTGTGGACAGGCTACATAGGAGGCTATTGTAATAGTTCAAGTAAAAGATGATAATGGTTTAAAGTGGGCTGATGGTGGAGGAGATGAAGAAAAATAGCTGGATGCCACATTATCTGTTGTGTTTGTTTGTTTTTCTGACTTTTCTGGCCACTTTTTTGTCCATGTAATTCCCAATTTACTACTCCTAAAATATCTATGTGACCCAAGGTTAATTTTTTCTACGTTTGAATCTACCTTTTTCATTTCATTCCTCACCATTGTTTCTAAAATAGACACATGCTTAATATCACCTATACAGATTTCAAAATAAAAATGTATTCAGAACTTGCTTCTTCTAGCATTTGACATGTGTGTTGGACTGAGAATATGCTTCTCAGATGTGACTACAGGGAGTCTAACTCCCTCACATCATTGAGGCCCCCAGCTGCTGCACCCTGAAACTGTCACATTAATATTGAGGTCATGTTGGATGTCAGGCATTTCTCTAATTAATTAATTTCTTCTACATTTAACCTTATCTTGTCATCTGTTTCTTATCTGAGCCAAACGAGCCCTGCAGTACTGCAAGTAAACCAAGGTAAAGGCAGTAAGATCAAGATTTGGACTGGTTGCCATGGCAATTGAATAGAATGCCTCCTGGTTAGTGGGCAGACGCAGATTTCCCTTAACACAGGTAGCAGCACAAGTGTTAAAATTTCCACAATAGTAAGCTAGGAAAATGTCTCAGTGGAGTGTGCTATGGCATGTGCAATGATGGCAAATTAGCAATGACTGGGATTGTTTTTCAAAGACCTAGTTGTTAGTCTTAGAGTCCCAGGGATATTTGAATGCTCAGCCAATGCACGTGTGTTATATAAAAGTCATATTCCTGGTGCAGAAATGTGGAACCCTTAAACATGAGATAGGATGGTCTGAACAGATGCCTCTGAGGCTGTTGACTCTGCAAGCCCTGAAGCTTATGGATTTACATAACAGGTTCACTCTTCCCTATCAGGGCTATCACTTCTGCTTTTCTGGGAGATGCTGTAGAGGCTTCCTCCTCACTATGCATTTTGTGTTCCCCTCAGGAATTTCCTATTTGACCTATCAGGCTGATAATAACCAGGCATTAAACTCAACAGAACCTGACTGAAAACATAATGGATCTGATAAGAGAGGAGAATAATGATATACCTCAAGAGTTGCAAGAGTTAGTCAGCAATGAACAGCAAGAGCTAATGGAGAACTTTTAGGATTGAATTTTGGAAGTACTTGATCAAGCCAGGAAGGAAAAGAAGACTGGGAAACCAAGAATTCATTGATTTGGGGACATTTTCTTGGGACATGAGATTTAGCACCTTAGCAACCTCCAGGGACTGACTAATTCACTCTCAGATGGCTCTTAGAGGACTGGGAAAAAAAATTATAGCCATTGTCAACAAGGCTGAAATGTCTGATTTGTCTTAGCAGAAAATACATAAATGAATAGAGACTAGAAGAGGAATACTATGTGAGGCCAGAACTCACTGAGTCTTTACGTATATATAAAGACATATATATATATATATATATATATATATATATATATACACACACACACACACACACACACACACACATATTTATTTATTTATTTCTTATTTATTTATTTATTTATTTATTTATTTATTTATTTATGTTCAGAGGAGAGAACCAGCAGGGGAGGGACAGAGACACAGGAGGACAGGGGATCTGAAGCCAGCTCTGTGCTGACCTCAGAAAGCCTGATGCAGGGCTCGAACTCATGAACCATGAGATCACAGCCTAAGCCAAAGTCGGACGTTTAACCGACTGAGCCACCCAGGTGCCCCTTGTAAATATATATCTTCAGAGATGATGGGATCATGATGTAATTGAGGTATGGTTGTGTAATTTTCAGGCAGCTATAATTATTATGAGGACCAGCAAAGTCAGAGGGGCAGTCAAGGTCTCTGGACCTTCAAGGTGTTGAGACAGTTTTAGAGAACTGGGTGTCCCAACTAGCAAAATTGACAGCCAACCAAGGTGCTGTTTAACCTATAACCTGGGACCAGGGGGAGCAAGAGTGGAGAAGCAAGATATTACACTGAAGGTGATCGCTCCAATAAAGATGTACAATTCTTTGCTTAGTTCCTGGACCTGAGCTGATTTGTAGGTTATTGGAACCCATGGGCCTGAAAAGACAGCCAGAACCCTATAAAGATAGTCCTTCATTATATACCATGATGATTCCCCCAGTCCTTTCCCCAATGTGACATACAGCTATTAACTTGGATGAATGTACACTGGAAAAAAAAATTAATTTATTGTTGATTTAGGAGAAGAAAGTAGGCTGTCAAGAAGGGCAGAAGGGTTAAGGAAGGTCTTAAGGGGAAAGTAGGCTGAATCAATAAGACTAATTCCCATCTACTACTTCTCATTTTAAAAAGCTATAAATCAAGTTATACAAAGTATGCTCTATGACTGTGGTGGAATTCAATATGAATTCAATAACAGAAATATATCTGGAAAATCTCTAATTATTTTGAATTTAAATAGCATAGTTCTAAGTAACCCCTGGGTCAAAAAACATTCAAAGCGGAAATAAAAGTGTTTTGAAATAATGAAAATAAAAATACAAGATGTCAAAATTGATGACATATAGCTATGGCCTATCAAAATACTCTTTGCCCCAGTCCATTATAACTCTATTTATGTTTATTCTTTTAATGTCTAAAACATAAGCTGTATGAAGGCAACAACTTCATCTTTTTCTCCTTTGTATCCTGTTTCTAGCATAATGCTCAGGCCCAAGTAAAGAAATATATATGAGTATATCAATCCCACCAACTCAGAAGTAATCACTACAAAAATTTAATGTATATCCTTCCAGAATTTTCTAGGCATATATATATATAATTACTTATCTATTTTATAATAATGGAATGAAACTATCCACATCAATTTGTAGACTATCTTTCCCCAATTAACAATATTTTGGGAAGTTATTTAAGTGTGAATAAATAGATATATGTCAGTTATTAGTGGCTGTAAAGTATTATATCATATAGATTTATCCTGCTTTATTTAACTGATATCTGCCAATGAACATTTAGGTATTTTCTGATTTTCTGTACTAAATAAAATGCAGTAAATGACATACACATACACACACATCATACTTATGTATCTTTTAAGGATAAATTTCTATGGGTAAAATGGCTGGCCTAAACAATATTCACATGTAAATTATATAAAATGATAAATTCTAGAAATACTGTACAAATTTCACAGCATACCAAATGAGGTATAACATTAAAAAAATTTTTTAAGCTATTTTGGAGCCTTGATTTTGAAGTCAAGTGTATATTAATGCTTGTATGTATATAATATTTATGATTTGTATCTTTTACTTAACTGTTAAAATGACAATATTTTTATCTTGCTTCTTAGTAGTCCATTAACAAAATATTGATAGTAAGTGAGCATTTTATGATATGCCTAATATTTATAAACTAGCTGTTGTTATTTACAAACTGTTGAAGAATGAAACTGCAGTACCAATAATGGCTAATTGTTGAGTTGAATGAACTTGATCAAGCACTAATATTGCAAATGCCTTGAAACTTGAGCAGACTACTTGATACAAAAATATTTACTCAAGGAAGGCGAAGCTCATCTTTCTCTTATCCTACGAGATATTTCATAGCTACTGGGAATGAGATTCCAACTTTAATATAACTTTATTCCAAAACAGTGTTTATTTCTAAACACTAAATTTCTCCCCTGACAAGGTACAGATAATAGCACTTACAAAATGGCTGCCTGGCAAAAAAAAAAAAAAAAAAAGTGATGTGATGTCTGTCAGATAATTACTAGATGCCCCACACTAGGTCCAGGCAATTTATACTACTATAATCTTCCTAATCTCAACATGACACAATTAGAATATTATTAATAAAGGAAATGGAGTAACAAAAATTTAGTCATTAGTAGTGACAGTAGCAGAGAAAATTGATAGATTTCCCACATCATACTTCAACTATCAAATAACTGGCTCCTGAATAGCAAAATGAAATGGATCATGTCCTTAACTAGTTAGTGATTCTTATTTGTGACAAGATTTAAATATATCTCAGGACTCTATCTCTCAGATTTGAAGAATATAGATGGTATCAGTCTTATATCCCCAAGGGATTTCAAGACCACTTAAAGCAGAATTTGCAAATAAAGTGCCTGAGAAATTGTTTTGCTCCCTCATCCCAGATTCATGTAAAGTCAAACAGACCTCTTGGCTAATCTGTCATCTCCAGCCTAAATAAATAAATAAATAAATAAATCCAAGAGGAAAGGGGAGGTAAAGATTAGAAGAGATTAGGAGAAGGAAGGTTGACAGGAGACAAATGGCCTGGGTGTTGCCCGGCCCAAAAAGATTGCCTTCCCACATGAGATAACCCAGAAGAGAGTCAACCTTCTAAGAGCTGAAAGAGGAACTATCAACAGTCAGCGAGAAAATGTGTTCACTAGCATCAAGGAAATGTAGGTGCAGAATCTCCAACAATGGAAGAAGGAAGGTGTGGTGTTCTCCAAAGAACACACAAAAACACTTTTGCCTACACATGTGACATGGCTAGAGGAAAGCGACAAAGATCGATGCCTGACAAGTAGTGACAATAAATAGATCTGCCCTCCCCACACCTCTTTCAAGTCTAGAGGAGGAGCGAGAGGCAGCCTCAAGAGTGAGAAAGGAGAAGCACTCTCAGAAGAAGAAGAAGAAAAAAAAAAAAAGTTAACTAGCGTCCTCCTTCCACAGCTGGTGGCGCAATCTAAGGAAGGGGAGAATCTTTAACTTCAATGAACTTGAAAATTCTATTTCATGAAAATAAATATTTGAATGACCTAAGATTGTCCGTGGAAATAAGAGGACCTAAAAGTAACCTGAAAAGTCATGAAACTAGCCTTAAGTTTATCCACAGGGCAAGAGGAGAATTGGTTCCATAGAAAGGTTTTAAAAAATACTAGAGATAAAAACTAAGTTGCTTCATGATTGTATGCTTTCTCTTTGTTCCCCTATTTCAATAAATGCTTCTACACTAAGCCAAAAGAAAGTATTATTTTTAAAATGAAAAATATAATAGTATCTCCAGGCTACAAGTATTTGATGGTCATAGTAGGTCAATAACAATTGGAAATCCACAATATGAAAAAGACAAGTTTTTATTATGGTGCTTCAACTAAAGAGGCATTGTTAAGTAGCAGACTCCAGCTTTATAATGTAAAGATCAGTCAGTCTGAAAGTGTTGATTAAATTCCATCTTTGTGACCATTTCTCTTTCTCCCTCTCTCAAAGAAGTACAAATTCTGATTAAAGAGTCATTAAAACATTTATAAGGTCTAGCTCCAACTAAAAGTACAGTAAGAGTTTTGCAATTAAAAAAACAATATTAGAAGTTAGTAAATCTTTCTTTATAAAAACTTCAGTTTTTCAAAAGTGTGTCTTAATATTCAAGTAAGCTTGGTTTTGATTGAATTTGATATTTGCTTATTCCTGAAAATAAATAGGATGTTTGATCCTAGAAAATTCTGAAAAAGAGCTACCATAAAGACAACATACATTACCTATTGAAATCAGTAGGTGGCCCAAATCTATTTGCACTTCATAAAACTTTCAGTTATAGAAACAAAAGAAAGCAGCAACATAAAACCCCCAAAATCAACACCACAGGAAATGCTAACAGCACATAAAGCTTTTAAGCTCTTCAATATAAATATACTTTTTACATATTTTTATATGTGCAAGTGTCTTTAACACTATGCATTCTATTCTCACCCCAGGACTCACTAACACATAAAAAAAGAACTTTAAACAATTTACTTAAATGATTATAAAAATAATTTTAAGAAAAACAAATTTATTAAATGTAATAATTAGTAATTAAGTTAATCAATAATTGTTAAATTATAAAGTTATCAACCACAAAAAAACCTTAAGATCATATTTTCTTACTAAATTATTTTTATCTCCAAACACAAGTAAAAATAAAGTTAAAAGAAACTTAAGAATTATAGATATACTATTTGATTCTTTTTGAAATAAGAATATTTAAAAGGAAAGAAAGGAGGGGCGCCTGGGTGGCTTAGTCTTTTAAGCGTCCAACTCTTGGTTTTGACTCAGGTTATGATCTCACAGTTCATGAGTTCGAGCCCCACATCAGGCTCTGCACTGACAGTGTGGAGCCTGCTTGGGATTCTTTCTCTCCCTCTCCCTCCCTTGCTCTGTCTCTCAAAATAAATAAGCATTAAAAAAAATAAAAGATAAAAGAAAAGGAAGGAAAAAGGAGGAGGGAGATGGAAGAAGTTAAGTAAAACAAATAAATAAGCAAATCAATAATATATCAAGTAGTGGGGCACCTGGGTGGCTCAGTCAATTAAGCATCTGACTTCGGCTGAGGTCATGATCTCGCGGTTCCTGAGTTTGAGCCCCATGGCAGGCTCTGTGCTCACAGCCCGGAGCCTAGAGCCTGCTTCAGATTCTGTGTCTCCCTCTCTCCCTGCCCCTCCCTTGCTTGCTCTCTCTCTCTCTCTTAAAAATAAATAAAACATTAAAAAACAATAATAATATATCAAGTAGTAAATAAACTAAAACTATATAAAATGGTTACAGTTTCAGTAACAGCAATGAACATTTTGATTTACAGAGTCCCATTAAAGCTGAATCAATGAAACTCCCTAGATTTTATTGACACTAAAGAGGAAAATATATGTCTATGTCCCAGAATTCCAAAATGGACGAGTAAATGCTGGAGCTAGCAGAGGCCATCTTGCCAACAGGAGATGAAAGGCAGGCTGAGAATAAATACAAAGGAAAGGAGAGATGAAGGATAGAGAGAAAGATTTCTGACAACATCTGCGACCCCTTGGATTCATCAGGGGCCTGCAACTTTCATTTATGGAAGCCAATAAAGCCTCCTTTTTTGCCCACACCAAATTGAGCTATTGTTGTTTTGTAACAGTTGCAAATGCAAGTGTCCTGATTAATACAATTCAAAAGTGAAATTTCTGCCATATAAATAGTTAGAAAATGAAAAGAGACCAACTGAGTGTTGGTGTAGTAGTGGCTCCAAAGATGTTCATGTCGTAATTCCTGTATCTTTGACTATGTCACTTTACATGGTAAAAGGGACTTTGTAGCTGGAATTAAATTCAGATTTTTGAAGTGAGGCAGTTGTCTGGGTAAACACAGGGTAATCAAAAGGGTCCTAAAAAGGGTGAGGCAGGAGTCAGAGTCAGAAAGACAGAAAGCCAATTGCAGAGACAGGAAGAGGAAAGCAGAATTTGGAGGCATGAGCTTTGAAAATGGAAGAAGGACCATAAGCCAAGGAACATAGATGGTCTCTAGAAAATGGCAACAAACTCTGCCCCACAGCCTCTAGAAGAAATCAGCCTTCACAACATCTTGACTTTAATCCAGTGAAAGTGATCTCAGACTTCTGACCTTTATAATGCCACAAGAACACATTTGTGTTATTTTAAACCACCAGGTTTCTGATAAATTGTTACAGCAGCCATCAGAAACTAATGCAGTTGGACATTTCATGGAAGCATTTTGTGTGCAATCCAATATTTCCTACATAATTAAGAGAAATATCCCTCTAACAAAGCTAAAATTAGATTTGGGGTATGCTGAATTGAGAGACAGAATATTGAACTCAAATATTTTCTCTACCTCTGACTACTGAGAGATCCTGGGAATAGTGACACCCGATAGCAATGAGCATAACCAGCACCCAAATCTTGGTTTCTAAATACCATTCCCCATTAAAAGAAGCAGGGCCCATTAGAGAGATGTCTGATTCTGGAGCTGAAGTTGGAAAATACAAGAAGAGTCTGGAACATTATTTGTGCCGGGAAGTAATAAAGTACTCAATGAATGAAAAGGACATGCTAAATTAACACAGAAGCCAGCATGAAGGAACTTCTACTGACCAAATCAAGAACAATGTGGGCATCAAGATAAATAATCACAACACCTTATAGTTCATTTCGCAAAATAGGGATTTGTGAGTCCATATCAATGTAAATGAAGAGATAAACAAACAAATAAGAATTTTACACCAGAAGGACAACTAATAAATATAGAAGGAATGCTTAAATTAGAAAAATTAAACATTCGGCAACTGTTACCATTATAACACAATGAATTCAGCCAAAATATATAAATAGATACTGAAACTAATGAGTGAAAGTTTGACAAAGAATGGGATATCTACATAATTGCATATTAAAAGAATCAAAAAAACTACAAAAAAAAAAAAAAAACTTGCATTAAGCTAGCCCTGAAGTCCAATCTACTTCTGCACACAAACTCTTCCCAAATAACTATTAATTATAAAGAGAATCAAGTAAGTTTACAGTGAAGAAACCTGACGGACACCTCTTTAATCAAGAATTCAAAGTAAACATCACCAACAATGGAACAAATTAAAATCAGAGACCACCTGATAGGATGCAATAAAAAGAATGCACCATCACTTCTGTGATTCTGTGATATTCCTGCTACATATACATAATCTGAGTCTGATCATGAGGAAGCCTAAAACAAATTGAGGTGTTTTCTACCAAATAACTGGCCCATAAAGGTAAAAGATGAGTGAGATTCAAGGCTGAAGGAGATTGAAGAGAAATAGCTAAATGCAACATAAGATCCTGGACTGGATCTTTTTCCTATAAAGCATATTATAGGGACAGTTGTCAAAACATGAATGGGGCCAGAAACAAGCTAGAAGTGATGGAATAATATTAATTTCTTGACTTAGACGATTATACAATGTTTAGGTAGTAGTATGTCCTTGTTTTTGGAATTAGACATTAAGTATTGGAGTGTAATGGGCATCATGTCAGTAACTTACTTTCAAATGATTCAGACAAAAAAGTTCATTGTTTCCACAAATTTTTTACAAATTTAAAATTATTTGAAAATAAGGAGAAAAACATTTAACACTATATTATTTTTTTTTTAATAAGCCAGAGAAACTACAGGTAGATTTGTGTGACCCAGGGAGGTGCTGGGGTCAGTACCATGGACAGATAAGGTTCCTTGCATAGTCTTGATTATGCCTGGTCTTAATAACCAAAACAATTCTTAAAATGATGCATATAATTTAAAATACCAATTTGTGGAATTTGAGGGTGCACTATCCATAACTGTTTTCTCATTCAGACATCTATTACTGACACTAATGCATTTCTATTCTCGTTCTATAGAGAACATAACCTATGTAGTAGACATCAATGATTTTCTACTAGTATCTATTCCTCCTCTATCTTTCTAACATGATTCCACTCTTGTGCAGCTATCTACTCCTCACATCATTATCAATGTTTTTTAAATGAAGTTGATGGACCCTAGCCTCAAAGATTGGTTCAGGAATTACCTTGTAACAATAATATGGGCCAGGGAGTCATAAAGGAAGGTTTTCTAGATGTTTCTGGTAAGAAACTTCTTTGTTTTTAAGAGCAAATTCGACTACCCCTCAACTTCTATATGCTCCACTATAGACAGCCTAGATTTCCAAAAGACATTTTGCCTCCATGAGGCAAGTCAGCCTAAAGAAAAACCCATTGTACTAAAAGGAACAAAGTCAGAGAAAGTGCAAAGAAATGGAGCTACCCTCACTGAGTTAAGCTAGCCCTGACACCCATTCTGCCTGTGTGCATGACTTTGTGAGCCAATTTAAACCAGTGGGATGGAAGTGAATCTTCTATCTCTTCCTTACAAAGTATGCTACCTGATATAATTTGTAATCTCAGGCTTGAAAAGGTGGCATATACAAGATCAGTCTTTTCAGATAATTTCTTATTTTGTTCTGAAGCCTAATAAGAGAATAGGAAGTAGAAAAAGAAAAATGAAGACCAGAGAAGAAAGCAAGTTAGTCTATTAGTTGAGAAGAAGTCCAGTGCTACATAGTTGTTTGCATATATATTTAGAAGAGGGCTGAGGTGGCTGGGTGGCTCAGTCTGTTGAGCATCCACCTCTTGATTTCAGCTCAGGTCATGCTCCCAGGGCCATGGGATTGAGCCCTGCATCAGGCACACTCAGCATGGAGCCTGCTTAAGATTCTCTCTCTTCCTCTGCCACTCTCCCCCACTTGCACATCCACTCTTTCTCTCTAAAATTAAAAAAAAAAAGAGGGAAAAAGTATTTTATTTTTTTCAATTTTTTTTGTTAGTGTTTAATTTATTTTTGAGACAGAGAGAGACAGAGCATGAGTGGGGAAGGGGCAGAGAGAGAGAAAAAGAAAGAATCCAAAGCAAGCTCCAGGCTCTGAGCTGTCAGCACAGAGCCTGATGTGGGGCCCGACAAACCCGTGATATCAAGACCTGAGCTGAAGTAGGACACACAACCTACTGAGCCACCCAGGTGCCCCGTATTTTATTTATTTAACAAACATGCATGTAGCACTTACAATGTATATGGCACTGTTTGTATGTTTTATAATGTTAATTTATTTGATTCTTCCAACAATTTATGAGAAGATTTTATTGTTATCTTTCCCATTTTCAATTGAAGAAACTGAAACATTAGGAGGTTAAGTAACTGGCCTAAATTCACACAGCTATCAAGTGGATCCAAATCACTGTTATATAAATATCAGACAGAGAAAAGACCATCAAATGAGAATACTTCAGAGTTATGTATTTATTATAGGATATGGCATGTTGTTAATTCACATGCAAACCTAAGCTTGCATCAGAGAAACTAGATATTACTCAAGTATCAGAAAAATATAAATGAAATCATTAGTCATTTACCTAAGAATGTCTATGTTTATCTAAAACAGCACATGAGTAGATAGTAGCACAAACTCAGTAATTATGAAGTATGATGTATTACAGCAGAAAAACCTTTTAAAAATAGAAAATTTTTTTCTATTAAGGGAAGCCTGTTAAATTGTTTGTGGTTAAAAGTAGAGGGTTTTTGGAGTATATAGTGGGAAATCTGAATAATTTTGGTTGTCAACTAGGAAGCAGTAGCAAACATCATTTTCTTTTTTTGTTTAGTACTTTGGGTATTCTTGCTCATTCAAGTCTGCCTAATTGACACCTGAACTTCCTTTCTCAGCACCTTCACCTCCTTAGTCTATAATGTCCATAGAAGGTTTGTCTAGAAAATAAATGTTTTGCAGGCCTGAAAGGGTAAGAAAAAGGAAGCAGACCTCCAAGCTAAAGAAAGTCTGTTTGTATATGACTTAGGGACTTGTATGTCTCTGCTTGAATAAATCCATCTTGATTTTTTTTTCTTTCAAAGTTGTCCTTTACGTGTGGAGTAGATGTAGAAAAGAAAAGGTCTAAAGACAGAACAAAGATGGGTAAGAAGGGACCTCTCTACAGTCTCCAAAGTACTTAATGATGCCTTCAAATATTTAAATGCTGCAGTGTCTAAATTTTAACAGGGTAAACACAATATTGAGTATAGAGTAAGTTTAACAGTATAATTTTAAGTGTTTCTGCTTGCTACAAGAAAACTGATCAGAAACAAGCCTTTCAGTAGAACTTCCCTGGAGAGTTATTAAGCCACCTGGCTCATTCCAACCAGTCCCAAAGCCAAGATCAATTCTAAGAAGGCAATCAACCTTACTGTTGAACTGATTTGCTGCTCTGTAGTTAGTGTCTTCATTTTATCTATGTCTAATGTATGTTAGCTTTACTTTTTAAATTTTTCCATTTCTGGAAGTCAGAAAACATATTGTTATATTTATATTTCCCATAGAATGTAGAATACAGCAGCTATTAAACAAATACACTTGAATAAATGAATTTAAAAGGCCACATGGCAGGAGCTTTTGCCCTTACCCTGCCTGCCCCTCTCCTGGGGAATAGAGAGGGCAGTAGATTCTCCTTGCGTGCAGTCCCAAATACTTTCCTGCTCAAACTGGGAACTGCCTGGCTTGGCTGATGGCAGGATATTTGGGGTCCAGGATGCCCTCTTTCTTCCCATAGTCTTGCCCATTTTTAAAAGTGCATCTCCAAGTTTTCCTTCCCTGACATAGAAAGAATGTTAGCTAATTTCAAAAGGACTGGATTTTACGGGGCGCCCGAGTAGCTCAGTCAGTTAAGTGTCTGACTCTTGATTTCAGCTCAGGTTATGATCTCACAGTTCATGGGTCCCAGCCCTGAGTCGGACTCTGTGCATATAGTGCAACGTCAGCTTGTGATTCTCTCTCTCTCTCTCTCTGCCCCTCCCTTTCCATCTGTTTCTCAAAAATACATAAACAAACATAAAAAGAAAATGGACAGGGTTTTAGTACTGACTCTTACTCTGACTTGCTGTGTGTCCTAACACAAGTTATTTAACTTTGTATCAGTTTGTTCAAACAGAAATTTGAACTGCAAGGGAGCTTAGGGACTGGTGCCCTAGAGGGCCCATATCCATGTTTTCTGTGACCACTATAGTATTTATGGTGTGTTTTTTTTTAATATTTTAAATTACTTGCTAACATTTTAGAGTGGAATTTTTTAGTAAAATATCAAAAAAAATAGACAAAACATTTTCCTAGTCCTATAGAATTTATAAAATAATTTTAAGTTTATTGTAGATTTGTCATTTTATCTTGGTTTTTATCATGTGTCGCTAGTCACAACCATGACTTATTTGATGGTGAGTAACTTAGCAGGAATGCATTCTCAATTTTAGGTTCCTGTGGGAAAATGCAATGTGTTTATAATGCATTTTCCAGAAATGAATTGGAAAAGTGAGGATTATCTTGTGACTTTATTTTATAAATTCAATGCCACTAAACTAGATTTAATTCTAGATATAATTAGCTTTGATTTCAGAATTTATAAGTTTTGCTGATATGATAAAAATTTAGACTGTGACTAAAGCTAATATTTTCTTAAAAGTAACTTTGGTTGGTAACTGTGGAATATAAATAGTTGAAATTTGTACCAGGGCCAACCAAATTTGGTTCTGTTTTCTTTCAGCTGCTTGTCTTTTACATTAGAAAATAAAGGGAAGAAAAGCCAAAAATCTTAGGAATGTTTACCAAGTATCTAAGTTAGTTTTCAAATGCTATTTAAACAAATTGGGAAAAAAGGAAAATGGGCATAAAGTAATAATACATGGAAAATTCTGCAGGGAAATTTTACTTTAAAATTTGTTGCATGGTTTAAATGCATGTGTAAGTGTGCCTGTGTGTGGATTTCTGATACATGTTAACTAACACAAATTAGATGCACAGTAAATAAGTTGCAAACATATGAATAATGTAGTGGAGTTTTCAGTCTTTGGATGGGCTGGCCTCTTGGAATTAGGTTAGATAATGTCAGCTTCTGAACTAGAATTGAATATGCTTTTATTAAGTTATCTGGGTAAGTAACATCCTGAACTAACACTGGAAATTGTAATGCTAGTGAATCTGGATGGTCTACTAAAATCCTTTCAGGGAAACTAAATAAATAAGTAAATAAATAAATCTAATAAAAAAATAAGTGGCAGTCTGCATGATGTTTTTTAAAAGCTAGATTCAAAGGGTAAAAATCCCATTGTATTCAGTTCAGCTCTTTCAGGGAAAAGAGTCCCCAGATTTGATGGCTGACTTTCTGTATCAAATTAACTTGGTGCCCAGATATTTGATCAAATATTATTCTGGGTGTTTCTGTGTTTGGGGGTGAAATTAACATTTACATTGATAATCTGAGTAAAGCAGATTGCCCTCCCTAATGAGGGTGCGTGGGCTCATCCAATCTGTTGAAGGCCTGAAAACAAAATATGGTCCTCCACTAAGAAAAGAATATTCCTCCTAACTGACCGTGTAACTGACCTCCTAGCTGACTGACTGTAGTTGGGACTTCAACTTTTTCCTGCCTTCATATTCAATCTGAAACATTGGCTCTTCCTGGGTCTAAAGCCTGACAGCGTCAGACTGGAACTATACCATCGGCTCTTCCCCAGCTGTTGACTCATCCTGTGGGTCTGGGACTTCTCAACTTCTAGCATCACAGGAAACAATTATATTCCTTACAATAAATTCCTTATAATAAAAATATAGAAGGAAAGCCAAAAATCTTAGGAATGCATATCTATATCTATATATAGAGAGATATAGATATATACACATATATATTCATACACACACACGTTTCCTATTGGTTCTGTTTCTCTAGAGAACCCTACTATACTAGACCATTCACAACATGAGTTCACTAGTCTGTTCATCATGTACATTTCTATTTTAGAGAAGGATCCATGATACTGTCTTATCTTGAAGGTAGTAAGCTTTGGGAACATCCAACTCTTTTGTATTTTCTTTAAATTGTTTTATTAACTTTATGATATTAATTTGGTTTCACAGGGTCTTCATCATCAGTAAAAGAATAGGTAGACCACTAAAAAAGTAATTTCCAGAATTCTTATCTAGACATTTCATGTTTAACCAAGTAACTTTGAAAGATTATTAAACATTTCTTTAGAATATATCTGTCAGGGCGCCTGGGTGGCTCAGTCGGTTAAGCGGCCGACTTCGCTCAGGTCATGATCTCCCGCTCTGTGAGTTCGAGCCCTGCATCGGGCTCTGTGCTGACAGCTCAGAGCCTGGAGCCTGTTTCAGATTCTGTGTCTCCCTCTCTCTGACCCTCCCCCATTCATGCTCTGTCTCTCTCTGTCTCAAAAATAAATAAACGTTAAAAAAAAAATTTAGAATATATATGTCTTCTAAAACCTGGTTTTTCTTGGATGGACTCGATATATAAAAGTGCTCAGAACAAAGGTTAAAGAGCAAATTCTAGGTTGAAGATGGCTGCATGTTCCATACAACCGTTCTGAAACACAGAACTTCAATCATCGCTTCTCCTTCCCCCCGCCGCCGACCTTCATCTTTCTGTTGTGTCCCCACCCCATTGGCAACATCACTAAATTTCAGAATTTTCCACGTTACATAATATTTAGGGAACAGATGTTAAGTGTATTCTAATTTCAATTTCCAACTCAGATGCATTAGTACTGGCTGTCTTATCCATTATGTTGTGAACTAACAAGCAAGTGTAGACCATTGACAGAAATGATTAATTAGCTATATCTTCCATGAGTGAGGCAGAAAGCAGTGGTTGCAAAAGTTATGCATTCACCATCCCTACTTTAGATTTTTTGACATCCTTTTAAAATATACATGAGGGGCGCCTGGGTGGCTCAGTCGGTTAAGCGGCCGACTTCGGCTCGGGTCATGATCTTGCAGTCCGTGAGTTCGAGCCCCGCGTCGGGCTCTGTGCTGACCGCTCAGAGCCTGGAGCCTGTTTCAGATTCTGTGTCTCCCTCTCTCTCTGACCCTCCCCTGTTCATGCTCTGTCTCTCTCTGTCTCAAAAAAAATAAATAAACATTAAAATATACATGAAAAACAATGTTGTAGAATAATTTATTAAGATAATAATTTCTGCCTTATCCCCACTCCTATATGACAGTCTCAGAAGAAATGCAATTTTAATTTGATTACTGCTACCCAGACTTTAGAAATAGGAACCTCTAGCATTGTACTGATTTCCTTTCCTGTTAACAGCTTTGGCTTTCAGAGGCAGAAAGAGTTTGTTGGACATCAAGAATACAACTCCTTTTTAGGCTTTTGACTGGGACTCAAAGCACCTGTGGTTACTAGATTGGGTAATCCCAGTAGAAGGAGTGGAGAGAGAGACAGTGCTTAGAGTAATTTTAGAAAAGGGCTCATCCTAGAGAAGAAAGAATAGCTCCTGGGAGACTAGTGAAGGCACTGGAGGACTTTATGGTTTTCATATTTAGTGCACATTCACACACCCTTGCTCGCAGTGCCAGAGACTAAAAAGAACAGAAAGCTTTTAGACATCTCTGGAATCCTGGCCTCAAAGACCTTAGGCTCTTCACAAAGAAGAGGTCACAAAGCCTAAGGTCAGCACAGAAAACCTGTGTGAAGCCGTCTGAGTATTTCCAGAGCAGCAGTACTTAAAAAACGTTAGAGAAACCACTCTTCCAGCAGCATCACTTGTTAGGAGGAATATTAAATGACAACCAACACAATGGATGAAGGACCAGGATCTTCTCCCATTTTTCACACACTTGAATGTTTGCACAATCCTAAAGAAAAGTAGTAATTTACCCATACACACACACACACACACACACACACACACACACACACACAAGATTACACTAAAAGTACAGGGCTCAAATCCACATTCAAGTTGTAAGAAAAAAAAAATGCCATGTATTGTTCCCCCAAAATTGCAGATCAAAATCATACCTAATACACAAGAATTATAAAAGAACAGAAAAAATATAAGATAATTTAAAATAAGGTCAAATTCATTGCATCACTAGAAGTTCCACAAAGCTGGGCAGAGGTCAGAGGATCTCATGGGTAAATGAGAGGAATAAAGAATGAGGACTGAGACACTAACCCATTTGTCCAAGATCTCACAGCTAGGGTAAGAGAGCTAAAATACTAACAGAAGTCTTCTGCTCCCTGTGAGACTAAAGAGCCATGGGGATTCAATATTAAGAAGCATGATTCATGTTATAGTTTTGGAACTATGTAAGGGACTGGAGATCAGGTGGCTGAAAGTGTTCCATGGGACCTCTGTGCATATTAGGGAGGAGTGAACAGAGAATCATTAGGAATAGGGTGGTACAACCATAATACCCCAAATCATGTGTGACAGGTAAGGCACTGTGGCAGACTGAGAAACTACAGATGGGATTTGGAGTCAGGCAGACCTGAATTCTTGTCACTTCTCTGAGAAATGCACGTAGGGGCACCTGGGTGGCTCAGTTTGTTAAGCGTCTGACTTTGGCTCAGGTCATGATCTCACAGTTTGTGAGTTCGAGCCCTGCATGGGGCTCTATGCTGACAGCTCAGAGCCTGGAGGCTGTTTCAGAGTCTGTGTCTCTTTCTCTCTCTGCTCCTCCCCGCCCCCCACTCACACTCAGCCTCCCTCCCTCTCTCTCTCTCTCAAAAATAAATAAAAATTTAAAAATTAAAAAAAAAAACAACTAAATGCATGTAATGTGTCCAGGACATAGTAGGTACTGGATCCACATACTTTGAATAGAGGTGCAGTGAGCCTGATTCAAAACCTTAGGAAAGAATCTGCTACAACAGATTAAAATATCACAGGAAGTTTCCTGAAGTAATTCAGGAAAAGAATTACCTATAGGTGCAGGTTTCATAGCTTTGACCTGTGGCTTGTTTTGAAAGTGGGAGCTTTTTAAACTTTTATTTACAACTTTTGTATTTATGTTATCTATATTTGTTATATATCGCAATATTTACTGAATTTCTGTTGACTTCCAAACTTCTGTGAAACCTTGATCTTACCAACTCCACTTTCGTCATGCCCGTTATAATTCAGGAACAGATTCCTGAAAGTTGGCAGGAAATTAACATGTTCCAAACTTTACTGTTTTCCCATCTGCTAGTAGACTCTTGATTTCTACACTTGCAGTCAATATTTTTTTCTTAAAAAAAAAAAAACATAAAGGAAAATAAAGGGGAAAAAAGATTATTTGGATATTTTTTTTCTTCTTAATGGCACCCTACCAATCTATGTTGCTGATTAAACTATTCCCTAAACCTTTTAAATGAGAAAAATCATTTCTTATAAAATAAGATTTATAATTGTGCTCATACTTACTTTTATTTAACTTTATTAGTTATTACACTATATATCACAAAACTAGATCAATAATGGATACACACAGACACACATTCATATATGTGCTTTATAACCTCTTGCAAGTTATTCAGATAAATACTATAATGGAAAAACAAGGAGCTTTCCATTTGAATCAGTTTTTCTACTTGACTAGTTTTATTCAGATTATATAAAATAGATTAGAATGTGGCTGAATAGTCAGCTTGCTAATTGCTCTGTGAACAAGTTCTAAATGTGTCATTATTATCTAAATAATGAATAATTATGATCATGATTTCAATATGGAATAACTTGCCCTTGGCTTTTATTTCTTGAGAGATGTAATATCCCTTCAATTGCTTTCAATCAGATGTGACATCTTCTGTACATTGATAGATGTAGTATTGATATACACGCTTTTGATGTAGAAAATTCTCTTTTTCATCTTTGATTAAAATGAATTATTAAATTGCAACAGCTACTCTCCCAATTGTCAGTTGCCTAGCCAGCTTACTCACTCAAATACATTTGTGTTTCTACATATGCAATCCAGTTTCTTTTCTCCTGATACAAAGGACATAGAAACTTCTATTCATCCCCCGGTAAAAATTTGTTGCTTTTGCCTGCCTGACTTTCTTTGTACTTCTAATCAGAGCAGCCCAATCTTCCTTTGGATAATCTCCCTTAACCCATGTCCAAACCTTGTGATGTGAGTGGAGCTGATCTTACCAGTTCCCCAGCCACCTTATTTATCTCTAAGAATAGGCCTCTGAACAAACTTGGCCCCTGAATTTTAGTCCTCAGGGACCAGCCACAGCGAATGATTCAGAGTTAGGGACATAACCCAGTCAGATGAATCAAAATCTCAGAATCATTCCCTATGACTTGTTGGTACCAAAAAAAAAAAAAAAAAAAAGGAAAAGATAAATTAGGCTAAGAATGAGACCCAAATCTTGATGACAGTTTTTGACTCTCTGGATTCAGTTATGAATAAATCTGGAGATCTTCTCTTGGACCACTCATTTATATAAGCCATTCTTTTTTAAGAAATGGATTAAGATGGCTTTTTATTTGCTTGCAACCAAATGACCTCTGATAAATAAGCCGATGATGAATGAAATGAATGAAAATGGAATTATTACAACCAATCCCTCAGAGATACAAACAATTATCAGGGAATACTATGAAAAATTATATGCCAACAAATTGGACAACCTGGAAGAAATGGACAAATTCCTAAACACCCACACTCTTCCAAAACTCAATCGGGAGGAAATAGAAAGCTTGAACACACCCATAACCAGCGAAGAAATTGAATCGGTTATCAAAAATCTCCCAACAAATAAGAGTCCAGGACCAGATGGCTTCCCAGGGGAGTTCTACCAGATGTTTAAAGCAGAGATAATACCTATCCTTCTCAAGCTATTCCAAGAAATAGAAACGGAAGCAAAACTTCCAGATTCATTCTATGAAGCCAGTATTACTTTGATTCCTAAACCAGACAGAGACCCAGTAAAAAAAGAGAACTACAAGCCAATATCCCTGATGAATATGGATGCAAAAATTCTCAATAAGATACTAGCAAATCGAATTCAACGGCATATAAAAAGAATTATTCACCATGATCAAGTGGGATTCATTCCTGGGCTGCAGGTCTGGTTCAACATTCGCAAATCAATCAATGTGATACATCGCATTAACAAAAAAAAAAGAGAAGAACCATACGATCCTGTCAATAGATGCAGAAAAGGCCTTTGACAAAATCCAGCACCCTTTCTTAATAAAAACCCTTGAGAAAGTCGGGATAGAAGGAACATACTTAAAGATCATAAAAGCCATTTATGAAAAGCCCACAGCTAACATCATCCTCAACGGGGAAAAACTGAGAGCTTTTTCCCTGAGATCAGGAACACGACAGGGATGCCCACTCTCACCGCTGTTGTTTAACATAGTGCTGGAAGTTCTAGCATCAGCAATCAGACAACAAAAGGAAATCAAAGGCATCAAAATTGGCAAAGATGAAGTCAAGCTTTCGCTTTTTGCAGATGACATGATATTATACATGGAAAATCCGATAGACTCCACCAAAAGTCTGCTAGAACTGATACATGAATTCAGCAAAGTTGCAGGTTACAAAATCAATGTACAGAAATCAGTTGCATTCTTATACACTAACAATGAAGCAACAGAAAGACAAATAAAGAAACTGATCCCATTCACAATTGCACCAAGAAGCATAAAATACCTAGGGATAAATCTAACCAAAGATGTAAAAGATCTGTATGCTGAAAACTATAGAAAGCTTATGAAGGTAATTGAAGAAGATATAAAGAAATGAAAAGACATTCCCTGCTCATGGATTGGAAGAATAAATATTGTCAAAATGTCAATACTACCCAAAGCTATCTACACATTCAATGCAATCCCAATCAAAATTGCACCAGGATTCTTCTCAAAACTAGAACAAGCCATCCTAAAATTCATATGGAACCACAAAAGGCCCCGAATAGCCAAAGTAATTTTGAAGAAGAAGACCAAAGCAGGAGGCATCACAATCCCAGACTTTAGCCTCTACTACAAAGCTGTCATCATCAAGACAGTATGGTATTGGCACAAAAACAGACACATAGACCAATGGAATAGAATAGAAACCCCAGAACTAGACCCACAAACGTATGGCCAACTCATCTTTGACAAAGCAGGAAAGAACATCCAATGGAAAAAAGACAGTCTCTTTAACAAATGGTGCTGGGAGAACTGGACAGCAACATGCAGAAGGTTGAAACTAGACCACTTTCTCACACCATTCACAAAAAGAAACTCAAAATGGATAAAGGACCTGAATGTGAGACAGGAAACCATCAAAACCTTAGAGGAGAAAGCAGGAAAAGACCTCTCTGACCTTAGCCATAGCAATCTCTTACTCTACACATCCCCAAAGGCAAGGGAATTAAAAGCAAAAGTGAATTACTGGGACCTTATGAAGATAAAAAGCTTCTGCACAGCAAAGGAAACAACCAACAAAACTAAAAGGCAACCAACGGAATGGGAAAAGATATTTGCAAATGACATATCGGACAAAGGGCTAGTATCCAAAATCTATAAAGAGCTCACCAAACTCCACACCCGAAAAACAAATAACCCAGTGAAGAAACGGGCAGAAAACATGAATAGACACTTCTCTATAGAAGACATCCAGATGGCCAACAGGCACATGAAAAGATGTTCAACGTCGCTCCTTATCAGGGAAATACAAATCAAAACCACACTCAGATATCACCTCACACCAGTCAGAGTGGCCAAAATGAACAAATCCGGAAGCTATAGATGCTGGAGAGGATGTGGAGAAACGGGAACCCTCTTGCACTGTTGGCAGGAATGCAAATTGGTGCAGCCGCTCTGGAAAGCAGTGTGGAGGTTCCTCAGAAAATTAAAAATAGACCTACCCTATGACCCAGCAATAGCACTGCTAGGAATTTATCCAAGGGATGCAGGAGTACTGATGCATAGGGGCACTTGTACCCCAATGTTTATAGCAGCACTCTCAACAATAGCCAAATGATGGAAAGAGCCTAAATGTCCATCAACTGATGAATGGATAAAGAAATTGTGGTTTATATACACAATGGAATACTACGTGGCAATGAGAAAGAATGAAATATGGCCTTTTGTAGCAACGTGGATGGAACTGGAGAGTGTGATGCTAAGTGAAATAAGCCATACAGAGAAAGACAGATACCATATGTGTTCACTCTTATGTGGATCCTGAGAAACTTAACAGAAACCCATGGGGGAGGGGAAGGAAAAAAAAAAAAAAAGAGGTTAGAGTGGGAGAGAGCCAAAGCATAAGAGACTCTTAAAAACCGAGAACAATCTGAGGGTGGATGGGGGGTGGGAGGGACGGGAGGGTGGGTAATGGGTATTGAGGAGGGCACCTTTTGGGATGAGCACTGGGTGTTGTATGGAAACCAATTTGACAATAAATTTCACATATTAAAAAAAAAAAGAAGCTATGGTATATTAAGCTACACTAGACTGTCCTTGTTTGACTTTTTTTAGATAAAAGGAAAATGTAAAACATATTCTCAAGTTTCATAATATTTGCTGAGAATAATATAGGAGAAATAGCGGATATTACTTATCTATTGAAGTGTAACAAATTGAGTGCCATAAAACAACATTATCATCTTACTGTTTCTGTGAGTCAGGAATTTGGGCACAACTTAGCTGGATCCTCCAGCCCTGGGTCTCTCACAAGGATCTTGGAAGGCTACAGTCAAGCTGTCAGCTGGGTCTGTAGTCCTCTTAAAACATGACCTGTGGTGGGTCTATTTCTAAGCTCACTCCAGTGACTGTTGGCAGGGTTCATTTACTCTCCAGCTGTCGGATTAAGGGCCTCAGTTTCTCACTGACTATTGGCAGTTGCTGCCCTCACTTCTCTGCTATGCCAGCATCTCCATAGCATAGCTCACAACATGGTGGCTTGCTTCATCAGTACAAATAAGAAGAGCCAAAGACAGAGTCCATAGGCAAAACTAAAATCACGGACTTTTACAGCTTAATCTCAAAGTGGCATCCCATCTCTTTTTCCTATTCTATTTATTAGAAAAAAGTCACTAGATCCAGCATGCACCAAAAATGAGGGGATGATACAAGGAGTGCAGAGCAGGAGGTGGGAATCATTTAGAGCAATTTCAAAAATGGTCTACTATATGGTGCCACTATTACTGAACTTGTCTGAATTGAATAGTGTTCCCCCAATATTCACGTCCATCTCAGCACCTCCGAATATGAACTTATTTGAAAACAAGATGGTTGCAGATGTAATTAGTTAAGTCAAACTTAGATCATACCTGACTACAGCAGTCCCTTAATTCAACATGACTAGGATCCTTATAAAAAACAGAAGGTATACAGAAATACACAAGGAGAATGTCAGGTGATAACAGATGCAAAACTTGGAACAATGCCTCTAGAAGCCAAGGGGTACCAAATATTTTCAGCAAGCACCAGAATCTATGAAGAGGCAAGCAAGAATCCCATCTTAGAGCTTTCAAAGAGAGCAGGGTCCTGTTGACACCTTGCTTTCAGATTTTTAGCCTCCAGAACTTTGAGAGAATAAATTTCTGTTGTTTTAAGCCACCATGTTTGTCATACTTTGTTACAACAAGCCCTAGGAAACTAATAACTTTAAATGGGTGCTAATTTAAAGAATAATTCTATAGAGGATCCCAATAACAGAATTATTTTCTTCTGAAGCAAACAATCAGATTAGACTAGGTAATATATAAATCCTTCTTTAAAGAATAAAAATTCTTCTTTATTACCATTGTTAAGCTATTTGCATCATTAATTACATTAGTTTTATGTAATAGATGATATTGCTTAGCTGAACATAAACGACAACTCCTGGGGTTAATAATATATTATTTGCTATATATTATATTTAGTTTTATACTTCATTTATTGTGGGGTGGACAGCCTTGTAGGTGGCCTCAGATATCTGCCTCCTAGTATTTATATCCGTGTATTATCTCCTCCTGTGACTCCCTTCTAACTAACATTATATGGCAGAGGTGATGAGATGCCACTCCCACAATTACAGCATGTCATATAGGATTCCATCTTGCTAGAGACTCTCTCTCCTGCTGGCCTTGAAGAAGCAAGTTGCCATGAATCCTACAGCTGCAAGTAAATGAACTCTGTGAATAATCTGAGTGAGCCTGGAAGAAGACTCTTCCCCAGACTCTTCCCCCAGACAACACTCCATATGAGAACATAGGCAAGTGGAAGCCTTGACTAACGCCTTGTGAAATCCTAAGCAGATGACACAAAAAATGATATGCTCAGACTCCTGACCCACAGAAACTGTGAGATAACATATGTGGTTTGAAGCTACTAAGTTCGTGGTGATTTGATATGTAGCAATAGATAAGTAAAGTTCAACTTGATTCTTTTGATTTTCAGTATCATGGTCCCCCATTTGAATTGTTATTATTGCCATTGGGTGAGGGGAGATGTTTTAAACTTCTTTTTAAAGATTTTATTTTATTTATTTTTAGACTAGTTTTAGGTTTACAACAAACTTGAGAAGTAGGTACAGAAATTTCTTATATACCTCCTGCCCCTATGCATGCATAGCCTCCCCCAATATCACCATCACTCACCAAAATGGTACAATTTTTACCAGGGATAAACCTACATTGATACACCATAATCATCCAAAGTCCTTTGCTTAATTTAAGGTTGCTGTTGTATATTCCATGGGTTTATATAGGTGCATAATGATATAGATCCATCATTATAATGTCATACAGATTATTTTCACTGCCCTAAATATGCTCTATGCTCTGGCATTATTTTTTTTAAGTTTATTTATTTATTTTGAGAGACGGAGATAGAGCGTGAGCAGGGGAGGGGCAGACAGCAAGGAAGAGAGAGAATCCCAAGCAGGCTCTGCACTATTAGCACAGAGCATGATGTAGGGCTCAATCTCATGAACCATGAGATCATGACCTGAGCCAAAATCAAGACTCAGATACTTAGACTCAGAGATCAAGACTCAGATACCAACTAATCCGCCCAGGCACCCCTGTCATTACTTTTTAATAACATATTTCTTTTAAACTGTCAACCACTTTATGATGAATCAATCATCTATTGCTAACATTCAACACCGAAAAGTAAAAATTTCTATAAAATTAAAAAGTCTTTTGTATATTTACTATTACTCTTAGTATTAAGAGAATTCTCTAAGATAGGAGGTGAATTGAGATTTATGCTACAGGAAATTGTGCAATGTTAATATGATACTACCACATACCAAAAGAAGACTCAATTCTCCAGTCACTTATCCCAACCCTAATCACTCGGAAAAATCTAATCAGTAAGAACACATCATCATGTCATTTGGACTTTACTGAGTAACATATAAGTCATAAACATGAAGTCCTAGGACCATTTTCAGTTATAAATATTCTATCAGATGATCCATAATATACTTATTTCTGCTTTTATTATAATTTTAGATTATTTTATAAACCAAACTGCAAGATAGAAAAGTTCTCATTAAGATCAAAAATTATATCCAAAGACACTGAGATCTATACCTCTTCTTCTCACAAAAATAGTAGAATAAAAATAAGTAAAAGTATTAAAAGGATAACTGGGATAATGTTAATAATATAAGGTTAACTTTTCTAATGAACATCGTTTCCTACATTTGTTTCATTTATAGTTACCAGTTATATAATAGGCATAACTGCCCTTTGTCACCAGCTTGGTATGCAGATAAGTTCTAATACTTTCCCTAAATCATGGGTGATTAGGCTCCTCCCATCCCCATCAGTTTTTAGTTATTCCTTAGAGCTTTACCAGGGTCCCAGGAATATCCCCATATGGTGTTTAGGCAAGAAGCTGCACTCATACCCATGTGGTGGCTTACTTTGACCTGGTCATCAGCTCTGGGCTGAGGTGCCAAATGGGTCCAGTCTCTACCCCTGGTAACCCCTTTGATACCCACAGTCAATGTGTAGATCTTAGAACCCCAAGACTTTTTTATCCTTCTTGGAAAGATAGACATGGAAGGGCAGATAAGAAAGAAATACCTTCCAACCCTCACTAATGACTAGTCTATCACCCAAAGCCAGGCAAGGGGTTTCTTAATAAAGCATATAAAAAGAAAAACTTTCAGTAAAGTTTTGTGGGTTTTTTTGGTGAGATCTTGTATTTACAATATTAAACTTGTAGCAGCATATCATAAAGCTGACAACAAAACAATGATATGTTACGATAATGTGCTTTTTAAAGAACTATTGCCCAAATACATGTTTATTTGGTGAATTTCAAAAAAGAAAAAAGAAAAAACTTGATATACAGTGCTTAAATAAAGTCATAATTTTGTGTCACCAACAAAAGGAACACTAAAAGCCTTCATTAAGCGATTTCATTTCCAGATATTTACCCAAGAGAAGTAAAAACACGTCTTGCTCAGGGTATCTGGTTTCCAGTCCGGCATATAAAGAGCTTGGAAATTGTCACTCTGCCATAAAAAGTAAGAAACTGACCTGAAAATCAACAACTCTTCTTAGATCCATCAGAAAACTGAAGTCACAGGGCAGGCCTTGCAAAGAAGAACGCAATGTGCTTCAAAATGGTTCAAAATGGGATGTCTCCAGTCTTTACTGTAAGAACCTGGCAGAGCTCCTAGAGATAAACACACAAAAGTCTGGGCATACCCAGCCTTGAACTGAGCCTCCCTGGAAGTCTTAACTCTCAGACTTGTCCACACGGAGCCTCCAGCAATTTGTCATTTACACTTTAGGATTTCTTTCTTACCCTGACACCGGTTCTCCCAGAGGTTTCTGCTCATGGGTTTCTGCTCCAGTAAGATGTGATTCTCTGTGTCCACCTGTCTGGCTCTCCAGTTTTGGAGGACACAAGCGCTAAGTACTTTGTACATGCTATTCTCATTTAATCTTTACATCAGTTCTTCAATTCCGTAATTTTCCCCGTATTACCATGACAAAACTGAAGCTTAGGAAGTTTCAACTGTCATTACAATTTGAAGCAAAGCCAGGCCTTGAGCCTAGGCTGGCCCAACTCCAAAGCCTATGCCCTGAACCACCACCACACTGTATGGCTTATTATTTCCTGTCACAAGCCTTGGGATCTACCATGCTAGCTGTCTCATGGCTGGTGGGGGAAAAGAAGTTGATGAGAGAAGACATGGGTGGCAGCAGCCTAATGAGGTAAGAGTTGTTATTTGATCTGTTACTTGTTACTAGATCTGCCACTACTTCAATGTGTCACTTTGGTTTGATAACTACAGAAATAAAGGGAAGGAAAGGCAACAGACTGAATCCAGATTTTTCCCTTATTAGAATCTATTAATGGGCTCAAAGAGATCAAGGAACACTGAAATTTTGTGATGGTGGTATATATGTGTACATACACTAAGACATATGCATTTTCTGGGAAGACGATCCATGGCTTCAGACTGTCAAGCAGGTCTGTAAACCAAAAAGCTTAGGATGCTCTCTAAGAACTCTTTCAACTCCAAAGTCAGCAAGTGCATCTTTCATTCTGAGTCATAATTCTTCCTCACCTTAATTTCTGTCCATTGTGGAGACTTGTTTTCCTTCCAAAATGTATACTGTAGAAGAAAAAAAATAATTCCACGTTTTGAAACATCATGCTTGAAAAGTTCTCTGGTGCGTCCTTGTCTTTTGCCTAACAATTGCACCTGCATCTTTGAACACACACACTGGATGGGTACGTGCACGGTCATTTCTCCATCAACATTACCTAAGCAGTGGACTAATATGTACTTGTTTTCTCCATTAGAGGAGTTCTGGACAAAAGCAAACAAGCATAACCCAACCATTCCCATTGTCATATATATTATATAGTCACTGTGCCAATTTGATGAAGCCAAAAAAAAAATCTGGATTTTTTTTTTTTTTTAGTGATTTTAAGAAACTTTTACAGACTAAGATGGAAAATGGAACTCTCTTTTTCCTAGAGGAAAGTCTTCCTGTGTTCTGAGAAGAAATGTTTTGCTAAGCATTTTTCGGTCAGGCAGTTCGGAGAGAATCTTCACATGTTCTCATGGAAACCCTGGAATGGGTAAGTGATTCAAAGGTAAGTACTTAACACTGGATTTGAGAAACATAGGCATTCCCTGGGGATGCTAAGAAACAACTAGGGAAGATTGTAGACATTAGTTACGCATATGGGACTTAAATGTGTCCACTGAGTCTTAAAAGAAGAGGAGTCTGTCCTGAAAAGACAGAAATATGAAAACAAACAAGTAGTGATATGCTGGTAAATGTTCAACAACAGGGTTTCTGGGAAAGAATATTTAAAACCCTGATTTGTAGTGTGTGCTGATCTCTGAGAGACTTTCTGAGACAGTAAGAGTCAGAATCAACTTGGATAGAAGAACAAAAAGCAGCCCTGCAGCTAATCAGGCTGGAAGGACAGACCCATAGAGCCGGCTGCAAAGTGAACAGGACTAACTGTTTCTTTATGTGGCCGTCAAGCGTCATAATGACCCCCTGGATGAGTGATGACTACTTTCTCAACAGTGACTCTCCCAGATGCCCTTTGCTATTTCCAACTGTAGGCTCAGTTGTTAAACCTTTCCACCCTCCTGGCAGCACACAACCCGTAGTTAATCCCTACCTCTCATAACCCTGTCCCAGAAACGGCAACCAATCCAGAATGGATCAGCTCTTCCTCTTCCCGTGGATACTTCTCAGAATCCTCTGTGAGGAACCCAGCACTGACCAACACCGGCTCCTCCCTTTTGTCAGGGTGACACTGCACTCCTATGCTGCTGAGTCGGTAAATCAGGTTTTGTCAGACTCCAGGCTGGAAGTTTTTGGCTGATGGGGCTTTAATATTTTCGGAGTATTAATACTCCCTGATTGTCTGATTTTAAACCACCCATGTTATGTCTCAGAACATGGATTTGGGAGGAGATGAGAATAATCCACAGAATTAGATATAACCTGGCTCCTTGGCCCAGGTCACTCTCTCAACAACCATGGAACAGACATTTTTAAACTGATAGATAAGAAAACTGAGGCTCAGAGAGTTTCAATAAGTTGTTTAACGTCACAAAGCTGGGAGCAGAGCCACCATTTAAACTGGTGTCATTCTCCAATAAGCACATGAGAAGGACTTTAACATTAGCTACTAGGAAAATGCAAGTCAAAACCATAATTGGCTACCACTTCACACCAACTAGGATGACTATAACAAATGTAGATTGAAAATAATAAATGGAGTAATGTGGAGAAGCTCAAAAAAAAAAAAAAAGAATGATATTTGTGTCAGAAAAAATAAATAAATAAACTAAAATAAACTGGTGTCATTCTGATTCAAAACACTTTTAACTAGCACCACATTGTTTAATATAATAGTGTCATCTCTTCTTACAATAATTTCATGAATATAGACCTTTCTAAAAACTGTACATTCCACTGCATACAGACTGCATTTTATAATTCTTTGTTATATCTTCCACACACTGTAGGTACCTGTATAACTTTAGGCAATATATTTACTGTCTTTAAGTCTTATTTTCCCCATCTACAGGATGGGAACAAACACAGCACCTACATACAATTGTTGTGTAGATTTTTTTAACTAATAATAAATTAATTTATTATAATAAATTAGTAAAATTTAATAATTTTAATAAATAAAATGTTAATGACTAATACACAGGTACAGAAAGTAATTAATAAACGTTAGCTATCAAAATCATAAGGCTGTACATGTAAATGGCTGAATAAACATCATTTTATGGGCATTCAACTTAATAAGACTCTAATTTCACTTAAATCGTTTTCAGACTTTCATATACAAGTGAAATGGTTTTAAAAAATCTCTCTATAATCATTTCCTTTATCTATTGCTGCTTTACAAACAAAAACTTACCAGTTTAAAACCACAATAATGTGTTATCTGTCCCATTTCTGTGGACTGACTGGGTGGTTCTAGTCTGTGTAGTGTCAGGGGAGGTCTTTCATGGAGTTAACTGGAAACTTGGCTGGGAGACCTTGATTTTCTTCCAAGTGGCCTTTCTCTCTTTGCTGTGTCTCCCCATCCAGGGCCATTCCCCATGTCATCTCTCTGTAGCAATATAGCCTAGACTTCCCTGTAGAATGATATCTGGGTTCCAAGGTGAAGTTTTCCAAAAGGACCACTTAAGTTGCACAATTTAAGTGCAAGCCCTCAACAAACTTGCTTGGGTCACGTTTGCTAATGTCAATTGACCACAGCAAGTTACATGGTCAAGCCCATAGTTCTATGGAAGGGGGCTACACAGGGGCATTAGTACTGAGAGGCATAGTTGTCTTTTTTCCTGGGGGCTGGGGGGAGCACCAATATACCAGCCAGCCACAGATTCCTATGCATATTCATACATAAACCTCTTTCAGAATCAATGAGAAAATGCCAAGTAACTGATTTTATAAAGAGAGTCTTTAGTCCTGTGAATAATGAAAGCAGAATTGGAACTGACTAAAAGTTCCTGTCAGTCTGATTGTCTGTGCCATATGTGCATGGCCCCATCATACGATGAGAATTTCAAAATAATGGCAAAGTCATTTTAATGAGCTAGGGAAAAGTGAATAAATTATGATCTCTGTAAGTACCAATTTTAATCTACCTCTTTATGGACTAAAAAAAGTGTCAGAGATTATGATAATCACTCTTCTAACAACACACACATAGCATCATCATCATTACAGTTGCCATTATAACCATTACATTTTTATTAACATCTTCTCCCTGAAATTTCCATTTGAAAGCCAATGGTAATTTCATTTTGAAATCAGTTCTAGCTGTGAATGGCTCCAGTACATATTTTATTTCTGAAGTCAGCCTCCCCTGATAAAAGCTAGCCTGTTTCACTTTTTTCTTGTTCTTTTCCTCTGCCCTTCCAGGGGTGAAAAAGAAAAAACCATTTCAAAGAAAAACACAGCCATTATTGTATGTCTACCATAATTATAAGCAAGATTCAATTATACTGCTCTAAAATATTCATTGCAAATTTATGATTTAAAGATATTTCATTTCCTATTCATGTGTAGTTCCCACACTCACAGTATAAATATTTACAGTTAATTATGGAAAATTTCACACATTATCCCAGTAGCATGAAAATATATTAATAAATTTACATTAATAAGTGATTCTTTGAAAAATTATTTAGAAGAAGGAAAAGAAAAGAATGTTCTACACATAATTATGGTAGCCAAAGGCTTATGCTTTGAGGCCTCTCGTTTACCCAGTTCACATAATCATGTTTTTGTTTTGATAAAATTTACAAAACGAGAATATTTTAGCATATCTTAGGGTATGTGTCCCTTTCCATTATGAATTCCCCTCTATCACATGTCCCCTCGTATATGGTGGCACTGGAGTGGCTGTGCATTTTTAGACTCTGATAAGGAAAAGTTAAGTCAGGAAGTCATTTTGGGCATTTTTATGGGATATATTTACACGGTTTTCAGTCTCACTGATTTATAGTTAAGTTATTCCACAAAAGGAAAAGGTTTCAAAAATGCATCTTTCCAGTAAACACTATGCACACTCACGCATTGTGCCAGGAAGGCAGAGGTCAAGGTCCTATCTCCACATTAATGTACCTAGCAGTGTCTGGCACAGAAGTTTGGTAGTGGAGAAGAAACAGGGTTTGAAATCTACAGACTAAATTCTTTCTTTTCTGAAGTGGTAATAATAAAAACATACTCCAAAAAACTATATACGGTGCTGGTATATCAGGCAATTAATTAATTAAAAGTATGTTTTCTTTGTGGATTTTGTTATGTTTACAGTTTCTGTTAGCCTTTAAACTCTTGGAAGTTGTTGTGATTCTGTTCTCAACCTAAATAAATATTCACTCCCATACCTAATTCAGCAGTAATATTTTCATATTCTCTGAAAGAAAGCTTCCCAACCTATACACACAAACCTGGATCTGCTCCTAAAGGTGACTAAGCTCTGATACAGTGAGATCTTCTATTTGAGGGGTTAGCTATTGGACAATAATAAAATCATGCCTCCTTGTTTTTGAATTTCCATTTTTCTTTTCTTTTCTCATGAAGACTGATTCACTCATCTATAAAATGTGACTCTAATCTCTTGCTTTCACTTTAAACTCTAACATGCAGGGTTATAGATGAAGTTTGGCCAGAGGTAGATCATTAATCCTGACTGTATTAGTCAGGGTTCTCCAGAGAAATAGAATCAACAGGGTGTGTGTGTGTGTGTGTGTGTGTGTGTGTGTGTGTGTGTGTGTAGACAGAGACAGAGAGACCTTGAAAAAGAGAGAAGGAAATTATTTTAGGGAATTGATGCATGCAACACAGAGGCCAGCAAGCACAAGTTCTAAGGGTTGTGTCTGTGACAGTGTAGGCCTGCAGACAAGAGACCCAGGAAGGGTTGGTGTTGCAGCTCAAGACTGAAGAAACACCGCAGGTAAAATGCCTCCTTCCTCAAGGAAGTCAGTCTTCTTTCTCTTCAGGCCTCCAACCACATTATGGAGGGTAATCTGCTTTACTAAACATCCACTGGCTTACATGCTAACTTCATCATAAAATAACTTCACAGCAACATCTAGACTAGTGTTGAGCAAATATCTGGGTACTGTGGCTCAGCCAAGTGGACACATCCAATTAACCATCACCTGCTGAACACACAGTAAAGATAGGAGACTCTCACTGCTACATATTTACCTAAGTCAGGGCGTGAAAATCTACCTATACCGTATCTGTTCATTTGTGAAAGGACAGCTTCTATGAAACTGAGTATCTAAATTAACAAAAAAGGGATCAGATAAAGAAATTTTGTTTTGCTGCATATACACATGATGTCAGAAAAACAAATTGGCAGTCGATACAGAGCAGAATGCTGCTTGCTATTTTGGCTAGGTTGTGAGGTTGGCCCAGTCCCTAGGAATTAGCTAGAAAAAACAGAGTACTTTGAATTGTATTTCCTCCAATGCTTTAGAGAATTCCAAAAAACAGAGACTGCAGCTACATGACCCAAGATCATCCCTTACAGTTCTAATATTCTATAACTCAATTTGATGTTATTAAATGAGACTTAGAGGGGATGGGGAGGAAATATTGAAACAAGAATATTTGATAATAACTCTACATTAGATGTATTAGTGACATATGCTACCTACCTTTTGCCTCAAAGAGCCTATTAAATTATCATCAAAAAGACAGCTTTGAGAGGCAAAAGGTTTAAAATCAGACACATTTCTAGTTCACATCAGAGTTCAGAATAGCTGATTCTCTAAACAGTATTTCAAAGAACTGCTTGTAAAATGACTTTAACAAGTGCTGACAGAAGTTAAATACAAAATAAGCTTCCTTTATGGTCCCAAAATTCAACATTTTGGAAATGGGTTTCATGGGGGTAGAAAAACTTTAGATAAATTTTATTAAATGGTATGTTACACTCAGAATCTTTGCAACACCCATGCCAAGTGGAAATTATCACTTCAAATTCCAAGATTCTTGTTAAGAGATTTATGAGCCTTTTAGTTCAGGTCTCCTCCAACAAATATCATACTCTTCATAGCACTGTGGAATTTAATACAGTACAGTAAAGTCATATTGCCTATCAATTCTGGCCTCCAAACAGCACACACTCCCCCACCAGGCTCCAGCTGACTCTCCTCTGCATTCTGGTAAAGGTCTGCCTGCACATCTTCCTCCTACACTTAATTCTCTCCCAAGCTTCTATGTCCCATTTCTTTACCTTAATCCAAATCCAATACTTACTTCAAAGAGCAGATCAAGTCTTAACCCTTTAATAATGCAAGTGTGTAGAAGAGAAGCATCAAAATAATAAGGCCTTCAAAATCTATGCCAGTGGTTTTCAAGCCATCTTCTCACAAAACACTGGTTTCCCACATGATGATCTGAAATATTTTAACTACTAAAATCTTAATATTAGAAGTCTTTTCCCAATCTTCATATTAAAAAATGTAATTAATGGGTAAAATTTTCGATGCCAATGAATTTCTTTTATACATCTAAAGTAAAACAACTTTAGTGTCAGCTAATACCTACCAGATGACAAAATGAATGCATTAATAAATGAATATTAATGAAAACAGAAAAAATGACTCATTTTATCTTCTGGTGGATATTAGCTGTCATTAAGTTTTACATGAGAATTCTTCTCACTTGAGAGGCATATCCCTTACTGTACGTTAATACATCAACATTCTGATTATCCATTAGCTTCTTTTGAGTTTGGGAAAGAGTAAGCATCTGAGTTTCTATTAGCTCAAAGTTCACTAACAAATTGAGTTTCTTTATCTGAAGTTTTAGTATTCACTATGAGCTTTGACATCCCCACCAAAGTATGGTTTCTATATGAGACCATGTAGAAGCAGTCAGCCTTCCAACCTCCACCATGTCTCATTTTAAAGATGCAACATATGTTATTATCCAGTTGTAAGTTCTTCACATGCATAGACTATGACCAGCACTTCTTCTGTATCCTCCACACCATTACTAGCTTATCAGAAATGTTTAATAAGTATTTATGACATTTTTATTTGTATCATTAAATGGTACCTTCCAAAGTTAGAAGATCTAGCAGCCTTCTCCCGATTTCATATGGATCCACACGTGCCTTCCCAGCACCAATCCTAGATACTAATCTCTTGATCAGAACCAAAGAGTAATTAGAGAGCAATGTTTTAGTTTGTTTGTTTTTGTTTCCCCTCCAGTGTATCCATTTTCTCTCCTCACTGTCAACTACTGAAAAAAAGTAGGAAAAGAAATGGCAACGAACCCTCCATTTTTCTGGCACCTAGATGTCTGGAAACCCAAAGTGCACTGGCTGAGAACAAGAGCAGCAGCATCAACAACATTAGCAATAATAATTACCTTTACTAGATACTTAATTTGTATCAGGCATTGTGTTAAGCACCTTACATGGATCATCTTTTTTGTTCCTCTTAATGCACCTTTGAAGTAGGTTTTGCAACTGGGTGATTGTTTTCCATAAACCCTTAAAAGGAAGGACATGGAAGAAAGAACTAGGCTACCTGAAGTGCCTTGCTGCTGGGACGAGGAGGAAATAGACAACCTTGATGATTAAACCCGACATGGAGGACAACGTCCCAGCTGACATCAGAGGGGGATGGATGATGACACCCAGAATCACATGTTCATCCCCCCTTACATAAGTAGCACCCGCAAGGAAGGAAACACTTTGTTCATGGGAAAAGTGAACCCTGAAAGGACTGAGATGGTTTCCAGCAATAGATGGAATGGGCATTCATAATAGAAATTAATTTCAGTTATGGAAAAATAAATGTCTATGTCTTGTACAACTGAGTCTGTAGACCTAAGTAATGACATACCCCCCCTCCCCCTTGATAGGGGTAAGGAGTACAAAGGGACTAGGAATCGGGAGGATCAGACACTTGTCCAAGATCACACAAATATTCAGTAATGGTGCGTGGATTCAAAGTCCTAACATCTGAAACTAGAGTTCAGTACCATATATACAAAAATTTTACAGATGTAATGGGAATAGTCTGACATTAAAAAAATAAACTTCTTGGGGCGTCTGGGTGGCTTGGTCGGTTAAGCGTCCGACTTCAGCTCAGGTCATGATCTCACGGTCCGTGAATTCGAGCCCCGCGTTGGGCTCTGTGCTGACAGCTCAGAGCCTGGAGCCTGTTTCAGATTCTGTGTCTTCCTCTCTCTCTGCCCCTCCCCTGTTCATGTTCTGTCTCTCTGTGTCTCAAAAATAAATAAATGTTTAAAAAAATTAAAAAAAAAATAAACTTCTTCATTGCTTCATTTCTTCCAGAAGTTGTATCCTTTCTGTGCATCCCTGGGTTGCCAAGAAAAGACATAAATGTACCTGGATCATAGCACTGTCCTATAGCAATCTAAGTGAAGCTAAATCTAGAATCGTAAAGTTTCTAGCAGCCACGTCTTGAAAAGTAAAAAGAAACAGGTGAAATAAACTTTCATATTTCCTTTAAGAAACATCAAAAATATTGTTTCGACATGTAATCAATATTTTTTAATATCAAATAAACTACACTCTTTTTATACTAAATCTTCAAAATCTTGAGACACCTGGGTGTTTCAGTGGGCTAAGCGTCCAACTCTTTGATTTCAGCGCATGTCCCTCTCTCCCTCTCTCTACCCCTCCCTTGCTCATGCTCACGCGTTCTCTCTCTGTCTCTCAAAATAAATAAATAAACATTAAAAAAATGTGGTGTGTATTTTTTTAATTGAGGTATAATTGACATGGAACATTATATTAGTTTCAAGTGTACAACATGATTTGATCCATCACCACGCAGGGTTACAAAATTTTTTTCTTGTAATGAGTACTGTTAGATCTACTCTCTTAGCAACTTTCAAATATTCAATACAGCATTATTAACTAGAGTCTCTGGTGTATATTTTATACTGACACCACATCTTAATTCAGATTAGCCACATTCCAAGTGATTAACAGCCACATGTGGCTATTGGCTACTTTTCCCATTGTGCTGGCCTAGATAAAACAGAGCAAAGTAGGCAGTGATGCAAATTCATAGCCAGGACACTTTATGACCTTATTTCATGCTGTCCCCAGACACTCCTTTTCATAAAGTTCTTCAGGAAGCACAGCCCATCTGTCTTTCCCAGAATTTTATCTTCCTTTGAAAAAAAAAATCTGATTTTTCAGGAGTCAAGCTTGGCATTTTATTTTAGTGAGACAATTTTCATTTAAATTTTTGTTCCCTCACTTTTACTAACAGCTTTGCTGAGGAATCATTGGCATTCGAAACTTCAGTAAGAAAATGTATGTTTTCTTTCAGTAAGAACAAAAGCTAATTGCAGTTTTACCGCATAGCCTACACTGTCCTAGCTTTTATGAATTGTCTCAGCAAAGTCTTGCAGCCTATGAGGTAGGTACTAGCATTCCCTATGTCAGGAAATAGAGGCTTAGAGGAAATGCAGGCTTAAGTGGAGGCAAAGATTACTGCGAAGGTGAGTTGCCTAGAAGGCGAGGGCACCTACATTCAAAACTAGGCAGGCTGCCTCCCCTAAACAATACTGCCTTCAAGTCTACCTAACTGTAAATATCAGGGGGAGCTGGGTTTGTACTATTGTACCACAAAATGCTACTGGCAGAGATTAGGTGGTACTAGAACCAGTTTGATTTAATTACCTGGAAGAATAGAAGAAACAAAAAGTCTTTATGCAGATTTCTGGCTAGTCAGGTCAATCTCCCTTTAAAAATGCCTACTTAAAGAGGTTAGAGAGGGAGGGAGCCAAAACATAAGAGACTCTTAAACACCGAGAACAAACTGAGGGTTGATGAGGGGTGGGGGGGAGCGGAAAGTGGGTGATGGGCATTGAGGAGGGCACCTGTTGGGATGCGCACTGGATGTTGTATGGAAACCAATTGGACAATAAATTTCATATTTAAAAAAAAATAAAAATAAATAAAAATGCCTACTTACATATCAAGGCATTTGACTACTGGGTTTCTTGTAACCTCAGTAACTGTAAACAACAAGCTTTACAATAATCTGTATAATGTTTGCTGAATGCATTACAAGGTGGAAGTACTTTATAAAATAGAATAATGTGAGAACGTCTCATTTTTAGTATCATGCTGTAATGATATGTTCGAGAACTTTTGAAACTATACGCAGTTTCTGAGATGTAGTCTCCCCTCAAGAACAACTGCTAGAATATTTTAGAAGCATGAACACTGCCAGTGCTTTCCATCTAAAGATGTTCCTTTTCTACAGCCTGGCACCACCATCCACTATCACTTTTGTCACCATTAATGAATATGCAGAGAACCCCACTGGAGCCTAAGTTACATTCTTCCTAGACTCAGACATGTCTGAGCATTTCTGGCAAACAAATGAATCAGAGCCACAAAGAACCTGGGAATGGGGGAGCCTTTAGGCAAAGAAAGAAAGAGAAGTGAAACTGTTTCTTCTAATAAAAATGTCCCGAGTAAAGAGTGACAGGAGGACTAATAGGCAAATGTGCCTCACCTTGTCCCATGACTCCGCCCCCTCTTCCTCCCCAGGCCTCTGCCTTCACTTCCTCCAGGGCCAGGCATGAAGGGCGGGGCCTATAACATAGATACAGGATAGCTGCCTGGCTCAGAGGTATGAGAAATACTGGGCACCCAAATCAGCACTGCTTTCAAACTTTGTGGAAGATGATAAAACAAGGGTAGGAATTTTCCCTATTTGGAGATGAAGCCAGTACAAAGTACAGAGTGAAGCCTTGACATAACTAGATCTCTAGCACACCAGCAGTGTGCATGACATTTCCATCCACAGAGCAAAGCCCTAGTGACCTCAACTGGTCTCAGCATAACAGAGGCGGAATCCTTATAGCCACACATCCTTCAGCGTCTTACACCCACATTAACAGGCAACATCAGGCAGCTTGAACATCCCCAGGGTCTGGTGTGAAGAAAGAAAAATGCTTCACTATACGGTGGCTGAGAAATTGAGTATGAGCACTTACGGAAACTTCCAGAAATAATTGGGATGGGGGTACCTGGATGCAGCTGGAGTTTCCACAGAGGCAGGTATAAACAGAACGAGAGAAATCATCCACATGCTTTGGACCTAATTTTATTCCTAGTTAGTGTGGTCTAGGTATGGGTTACCCAAGCACTGTGTTAGCTCACTACCACTACTCAGACTCCAGCTCCTGATAAGTGCTCAGTGCTCTGCCCTCAGGAAAGAACATTAACATGTTAGCAGAGGACAGACTGAAGGAGGCACACATGTGGAAGAGGCCAGGGAAGGAATGGGCACCAGGGATGAATTATGGGGTTGTGTCTGGTGAGCCATCCTGCAAGGACACAATTGCTGACAATACTGGTAGATCCTGGCCCCAGACTTGAGAGGATAAATGCTGAATGGAAGGCTCCCCATTAGCTAACTTAATCCATTGTATTTCAGAAATTAATTATTATCAATACAAGTGAGAATAAAAAGATCCCATCTAACAAATCAAAATGCAATTTAATGGCTTTATCAAGAATTTTTTTAATGTCTCATGTTTGCTTTAATAGAAATTTATCTCAGTTCCTCAATCCTATAACTGAGCAAGAAATGACTCACATTGTTTCAGTCATTAAAATCATGTTGCATAAATAAATGGAGAAATGATTCATCCTTTCAGATTCCCCTGAACAAACTACAACTGACGTGCCAATAAGACACACACCAGGAGCATTTCTCCACAAGAGGGCGCCAAAAGCTGGCATTCCTTAGTAATCTAATCTCTGTAGAACTAGTGAAGATTTCTGAGTTTGATGACCAAGTTAAAAGAGGAAAAGAGTCAAATTTTTAAAAGCAATAGGCAAATGTATCTGGTTCACATGCTTGCTTTATGCAAATGTTTAAATAATATTGAAATCTCCATAGTGGTTCAGGATGTTAAATATGTAAATAGCAACATCTGACCAAGGGAGATAGTGTTATCATTCAACTTGAAATTGCCTTGCTGAATACAGTTGGATTTTTGTTCATGAATTAATTTTAATTGGCTTTTCTCTACTTAAAAAGGAACTCAGGATGGTGTTTCATTTATTAGAATCATTGGTACATATCCTTTTATGCAATGGCCAAATTGTTACATTAAACAATGAAAAGCGTAACAAGGTATCTACTACAGTATAAGTCATTGTTAATTTGCTAACAATGCCAATTTTAAGGATTTGGACTTTGAAATAAAGCTGTAATGTAGAATACAAAGAGAGGGTTTTAGAATATTCTATTATCAAAAGAGGGCAACAGGGCTGTTTTTTAAAAGGGGGAGAGAGGCAGAAATATGATCCAATTTATAGTAGAAACTGATTTAAATAAATGTGTTTAAAAAGAGAAAAGAAAAGATCAATGGTACTAAGGCACTAATTGCCCAGATACTTTCAGTGGGAAAATGTCGAGCAGATGATTTTATACCAGGTGTACACAGTATGGTTTTATTCAGATTATTCAGTCTCTCATGCCTGTATTACTCTTATACATAAACAGTAACAGTACGAACAAGTTATATTGTTTCATTTTACCCTGTATTTCTCCCTTCAGCACTTAAAATTGTAACTTGAATACTGCACCCTGTATTATGGAAAGGTAGGACAGTCTAGTCTGTTGTCCTAAAGTCTTGATTTGAGCTAATCAAGCAGATGCTGAATTCAAAAGAACAAATAGCCCAGGTTAGAGCACAATGTTCAATTCCTATGGAATCCACAGGGCAGTGGAAATTTGGAGTGGATTCTATTTACATTTCTCTCAGTAGGTTAATTACCTACTTCCACATAATTAATTACCCAAGTACATAGCAAGCTAAAACAGCAGATTTATTACTCAGAGTTTCTTTGGGTCAAGAATTCAGAAGGTCAGCTGGTAGCTCTGTCTCCAGGTCTCATGAGAAGTTAAGATATCAGTCCAGGGGAGGGGCCAAGATGGCGGAATAACATGGAAGATTTTTACGTCTCGCGTCCATGAAACACAGCCAGATCAACACTAAACCATCCTGCTCACCTAGAAAACTGATCTGAGGATTAACACAACAATATGAAAAATCTGAACCGCAGAACTCAGCAGGTACATGGCATGGAGAGGTGAACTAGGGGAGAGAGAAGCCATGGAGGGCAGGGATTGGTTTTGCTTGCAGAGAGAGGACGGAGATCCCAATACTATGAAACTTGAAATCAACCACAAGAAAAAATGTGGAAAGATAACAAATACTTGGAGACTAAAGAACATCCTACTAAAGAATTAATGGGCTAACCAAGAAGATAAAGAGGAAATTAAAAAGTACATGGAAACCAATGAAAATTATAACACCACAGCCAAAAACTTCTGGGATGCAACAAAGGTGGTCATAAGAGGAAAGTATGTAGTAATCCAGGCCTTCCTAAAGAAGGAAGAAAGATCTCAGAAAAACAACCTAACCTTATACCTCAAAGAGCTGGAAAAAGAACAGCAAATAAAACCCCAAACCAGCAGAAGACAGGAAATAATAAAGATTAGAGCAGAAATCAATGCTATCAAAACCAAAAAAACACTAGAACAGATCAATGAAACCAGAAGCTGGTTCTTTGAAAGAATTAACAAAATTGATAAACCACTAGCCAGTTTAATCACAAAGAAAAAGGAAAGGACCCAAATAAATAAAATAAGAATGAACGAGGAGAGATCACAACCAACACAGAAATACAAACAATAATAAGAGAATATTATGAGCAATTATACTAATAAAATGGGCGATCTGGAAGAAATAGACAAATTCCTAGAAACATATAAACTACCAAAACTGAAACGGGAAGAAATAGAAAATTTCATCAGACCCACCACCAGTAAAGAAATTGAATTAGTAATCAAAAATTTGCCAAAAAACAAGAGTCCAGGGCCAGATGGCTTTCCAGGGGAATTCTACCAAACATTTAAGGAAGGGTTAACACCTATTCTCTTGAAGCTGTTCCAAACAAAATAGAAACGAAAGGAAAACTTCCAAACCCTTTCTATGAAGCCAGCATTACCTTGATTACAAAACCAGACATAGACCCCACTAAGAAGGAGAACTATAGACCAATTTCCCTGATGAACATGGATGCAAAAATCCTCAACAAGAAATTAGCCAACCAGATCCAACAATACATTAAAAGAATTATTTACCACCACCAAGTGAGATTTATACCTGGGATGCAGGGATAGTTCAATACATGCAAAACAATTAATGTGATTCATCACATCAATAAAAGAAAGAACAAGAACCACATGATCCTCTTAATAGATGCAGAGAAAGCATTTGACAAACTACATCATCCTTTCCTGATTTAAAAAAAAAAAAAGCCCTCAAGATCATAAAAGCCACATATGAACTACCCAATGCTAATATCATCCTCAATGCAGAAAAACTGAGAGCTTTCTGCCTAACATCAGGAACGAGACAGTATATCTACTCTTGCCACTGTTATTCAACATAGTATTGGAAGTCTTAACCTCAGCAATCAGACAACACAAAGAAATAAAAGGCACCCAAATCAGCCAGGAGGAAGTCAAACTTTCACTCTTTGCAGATGACATGATACTCTATATGGAAAACCCAAAAGATTCCACCAAAAAAACTGCTAGAACTGATCCATGAATTCAGGAAAGTTGAAGGATGTAAAAAATCAATGCACAGAAATCGGTTGCATTCCCATACACCAATAATGAAGCACCAGAAAGAGAAATCAAGAAATTTATCCCATGTATAATTGCAACACAAACCATAAAATACCTAGGAATAAATCCGACCAAAGAGGTGAAAAATCTATGCCCTGAAAACTATAGAAAGTTTATGAAAGAAATTGAAGAAGACACAAAAAATTGGAAAAAGTTTCCATGCTCCTGGATAGGAAAAACAAACATTGTTAAATTGTCAAAGCAATCTACATATTCAATGCAATCCCTGTCAAAATAACACCAGCATTCTTCACAGAGCTAGAACAAACAATCCTAAAATTTATATGCAACCAGAAAAGACCCCAAATAGCCAAAGCAATCGTGAAAAAGAAAATCAAAGCTGGAGGCATCGCAATCCCGGACTTCAAGTTGTATTACAAAGCTGTAATCATCAAAACAGTATGGTGCTGGCATAAAAACAGACAGTCAGATCAATGGAACAGAAAGAGAACCAGAAATGGACCCACAAATGAATGGCCAACTAATCTTTGATAAAGCAGGAAAGAATATCCAATGGAATAAAGACAGTCTTTTCAGCATGTGGTGCTGGGAAAACTGGACAGCGATATGCAGAAAAATGAACCTGGACCACTTTCTTACACCATACACAAAAATAAACTCAAAACGGATGAAAAACCTAAATGTAAGACAGGAATTCATCCAAATCCTCGAAGAGAAATCAGGCAAAAACCTCTTTGACCTTGGCCGCAGCAACTTCTTACTCAACATGTCTCTGGAAGCAAGGGAAACAAAAGCAAAAATAGTTGCTTGGGACCTCATCAAAATAAGAAGCTTCTGCACAGCGAAGGAAACAATCAGCAAAACTAAAAGGCAACCAATGGAATGGGAAAAGATATTTGCAAATGATATACCAGATATAGGGTTAGTATCCAAAATCTATAAAGAACTTATCAAACTCAACACCCAAAAAACAAATAATCCAGTGAAGAAATGGGCAAAAGACATGAACAGACAGTTCTTCAAAGAAGACATCCAGATGGCCAAACGACACATGAAAAAATGCTCCACATCACTCATCATCAGGGAAATACAAATCAAAACCACAACGAGATAACATCTCACACCTGTCAGAATGGCTAATATCACCAACTCAGGCAACAACAGATGCTGGCGAGGATGTGGAGAAAGAGGATCTCTTTTGCACTGCTGGTGGGAATACAAACTGGTGCAGTCACTCTGGGAAACAGTATGAAGATTCCTCAAAAAATTAAAATTAGAACTACCCCACAACTCAGCAATTGCACTACTAGGTATTTATCCAAGGGATACATGTATCCTGTTTCAAAGGGACACATGCACCCCAATGTTTATAGAAGCACTATCAATAATAGCCAAAATATGGAAAGAGCCCAAACATCCACTGATGGATGAATGGATAAAGAAGATGTGGTATATATATATATATATACATACAACAGAGTATTACTCAGCAATCAAAAAGAATGAAATCTTGCCATTTGCAACTATGTGGATGGAACTGGAGGGCATTTTGATAAGCAAAATTAGTCAGCCAGAGAAAGACAAATATCATATGACTTCACTCATATGAGAACTTTAAGATACAAAACAGATTAACATAAGGGATGGGAAACAAAAATAATATAATAACAGGGAGGGGTACAAAATATAAGAGACTCTTAAATATGGAGAACAAACAGAGGTTTACTGGAAGGGTTGTGGGAGGGCAGATAGACTAAATGGGTAAGGGGCATTAAGGAATTTACTCCTGAAATCATTGTTGCCCTATATGATAACTACCTTGAATGTCAATTTAAAAATAAATAAATATAAATAAATAAATAGATAGATAGATAGATAAATAAATAAATAAATAAATAAATAAATAATTTTTAAAAAGGTAAAAAAGAAAAACAAAAAAAAAGATATCGGTCCAGGTTGCTTCATCTAAAGGCTTGTCTGAGGCTAGAAAATCTACCTCCAGAATGCTTACTCATGTCTACTGGATGGAGACCTCAGCTCCTCACCTATGGACCTCACCTATTATTGCAAATCCTCACAACACACCAGCTGGCTTTCCCAGATTGAGTGGTCCAAAAGAGCAAGGCAGAAGCCACATATCCTTTATAACTCAGTCTCAAAAGACATACTCAATCATTTCTACAGTAGCCTGTTGGTTACCCAAGCCAGCCTTTTCCAGTGTGGGAGGAGAACACATAAGGACATGAATGCCAGGGGGCTAAAAATCACTGAGAACACCCAGCTCCTCCAGTGTCCTAGATAGTCCTATTATTCCTAGATAGCCTAGATGTAGGCAGAAAAATATCTCTGCCAAAGGCCTGTTCTATCTCCTTCCTCCCACAGCTTCTATGATCCTCTGTGTGTTCTTTGCTCCTCACTCTCAGCTCCTTCAACTGTACTCCCATAGTCTGCTGCTTCTTGTTTAGTTCCTTTATGCTCCATTGTTAAATTGTTCCAGAGATTTCATTGCTGAGGGCAAAAGAGAAGGGGGGGGGATAATTCTTCACTGAGGTCAGTCTTAGATTCTCACTATAAAGTTTATTTATTTATTCTGAGGGGGAGGGAGAAAGTGAGTCAGGGAGCAGCAGAGAGAGAGGGAGAGAGAATCCCAAGCAGACTCTGCACCGTCAGCATGGAGCCCAATGTGGGGCTCGAACTCATGAACCATGAGATCATGACCTGAGCTGAAGTCGGACACTTACAACCAACTGAGCCACCCAGGCACCCCTAAATTCTCAGTATAAAGTCATTAGCTTCTTCATAGTATTAAGATTAACACCTTTAGGTATAGTTCTTTCCCTTTATTATGCTAAAGATATCTGGCTCTTTCTTGAGTCAAAAACCCTGTTTTCTTGTACTCCGTATGAAAGTATGAGTCAGGTTCCAGGTAGGACAGGGGAGAGAGTGTAGGATGAGGAAAAGGATAGAAAACAAAAACCATATTACCATGCAATAATTGCAACCCATAAATTATTTTTAAATTATTCCTTTGGCATACATCTCGTCTTATAAAGTATAAGTTTCCCAAATGCAGACAGTATCTACCTGTTCACTACTTTAATCCCAGTACCTGCCTCAGTGTGTGGCACATACAAGATACTCTAATAATCACTTAGTATAAAATAGGCAGCCACCTCAATATATTATTTAAGAGACTAAAATTTGTCTCCTCATGATAATCTAAGTAAAGATTCATAAATCTCTCTTAAAATAGAATTGCATGATCTAAGACAAAATATATTAAATAATGGTAATATACTGACCTCTTAATTAACCAGTGTATCTATGCATTTCTTGGTACGTATTTATAGTGTATGATAACTCAAGAGTAAATCCAAACCTTGTCATCCACAAAATCATTTATTGAGTGCCTATTCTATAAATGAAATCCTTCCATGGTTGGTCAATAAATAAATTTATACCTGTTGGCAGAATTTATTACCAGATCACTGATGAATTTAAATATTTCTTATGTTAGGTATACCACAATGGAATGATTTGCCAAAGATGCTGCTTTGATTGATTTAAACCTACAGCTCAATACAGAGACATCATCTGTGATGGAGTCAAGGCCCCCAGTGTGCCGGGCATTTGGAACCCTGGAATCTACAGTGTCACATTCCAGTGTTATACAGTATCAGCCAGTGTTCAAGAATAGAGGCCTCCGTGCTGCTATTCTCAGGACACCTTTTGTGATGCTCCATCCAACCAGAAAGAGAGGAGATACACCACCAGAAATAGAACAGTTTGAGAGAGGGAGGGGATAGATCAGACTGGGCCCTAACCACAAATACCTGACACTCACCAGATAATTCAAAAAGAAGGTTTTATTTTATTTCTTTAAGTTTATTTACTTATTTTGAGATAGAGAGAGAGAAAGAGCGAGAACAAGTGGGGGAGGGGCAGAGAGAGAGGGAGAGAGAATCCCAAGCAGGCTCGGAGCCTCAATGTGGGAATCAAACCCATGAACCATGAGATCCTGACTTGAGTCAAAATCAAGAGTCTGATGCTTAAATGACTGAGCCACCCAGGCAAGCAAGGAGGATTTACTTTAAAAGGAATGAGCTTTGAAGATATGGTGGGATGCAGACAAGCCTTACGAGAAAGCACAAGTCCCTAGGACTTGGACTAGCAGAGTGGCCTGCCAGCCTTAGAAGAGGGACAGCTTTCTGACACCCCACTGGAGAAACCTGATGACAGCCCCCTGGAAGGACCTACAACCTTTCACAACCAGTCTCATCCTTCCTGCTTCTACCAATCTCCTACCAGGAGACAGAGGGGAAGGTACCCCAAATACCCAAGACAGGATTTTATTCCTTTATGAATCCTTAATGTGGAACAGTACCTGCCAGAGATGAGTCCTTACGAAATGTTTTGTGTGACATGAGCCCATCGTCCCCTGGCCCCACCCCTCATGCTATGATGTCTGGCAGGTCACTTCAGCTCCTGGATGCTCAACCTCCCACCCCTAACATGAGAAGCATAATTATATGAGGGATTCTTTCCAGAAAAAAAAAAAGGAGATAATATGCTGTGAACTATGCATCTCTACACAAATACAAGTCACAGGAGAGCTCTGAAGGAATGCTGTCTCCAAGTCAATAATACTAAAATGTTATCACCTTAGGATCATTTTAACAGTGAAGAGACAGTGCTGACCTCCTCCTCTAAATTATTCTATTCAATAAAATAGGTCATCTAAGGCAGATACTATATTTATTTCTACATTACTCAGCAATTCTAATTTTATCTTTAAATTTATTTTTTAATGTTTATTTTTGAGAAAGAGACAGAATCTGAGCGGCGGAGGGGTAGAGACAGAGAGGGAGACACAGAATCCGAGGGAGACTCCAGGCTCTGAGGGGTTAGCACAGAGCCCAACATGGGGCTCAACCTCAGGAATGGTGAGATCATAACCTGAGCCGAAGTTAGATGCTTAACCGACCGAATCACCCAGGCGCCCCTAATTTTTTTCTTTAAAAGAAAAATATCAGTCTTACAAAAGGAAAATACAAGTTTTTTTAATTATTAGTTTGGGGGCACCTGGGGGGCTCAGTCGGTTAAGCATCCAACTCTTGATTTCAGTTCAGGTCATGATCTCACAGTTTGTGGGATTGAGTCCTGTGTGGGGCTCTGCACTGATAGTGCAAAACCTACTTGGGATTCTTTCCCTCTGCCCCTCGCACATGTACGCTTCCTTTCTCAAAATAAATAAATAAACTTTAAAAATAATTATTATTTTAGACTTTACCAAGTCTGTGTAAAGAGAGAAGTGGCTTTTCCAGTACAGTAGCCACTAGTCACATGTGGCTGTTTAAAGTTAAATTTTAATGAGCTAAAATGAAATATAATTAAAAATGCAGTTCCTCAGCCACACTCATCACGTTTCAAGTGCTCAACAGTGACAGGGCATCTTCACAAAAAGCTCTACTTGACACTGCTAAGCATAGATGGTTGACCTTTTGAGGTTCTTCCATAATTCTGAAACTCACATGACTGAAATTAAACATAACCATGCTTTGATTAGGTCATTCTGACTGTGTTTGAGGTATGATCACAACATTAGACTCAAACTATTAATAATGGCTATCAACATGAAATATTCGGTTTTTTAGAAAGGAGGCTAGCATTGCTATAGAAGCTGCCATTTGGTGATATTTAACAAGAATGATGTAAAGTTTAACTACATGGAATTACAGAAAGCTACTCTGAGTTTGTGGTTTCTCTCTGCTCATATAGCAGAGGTTCTGTAATGAAAATAATGACATTTTTCCAAGTGAAATCACTTATCTGTATCTGTGTTACAATAAACAATACAAGCAAACACAGTTCCAGGCATTCAGAGCACAAATATGTTGGAATTTAATTTGCTGCATCATTCAGCCTTTGTTATAGCACAAGGTATGACCAAGATACTTACAGCAGCATGTGAAATACGATGTTCTTTGTTGACTAAATTTTGGCTACAGCCAAGAAAAACTGATAAATATCCTACAATCTAAACAGGTCCTCAGGGCAGAGCCAAAGGGATCGCATAACCATCACACTCAGTGCCCAACTTAGGGAGAAAGTTGTAGACTCATTGGAGAGGAGTCTTTGAAATGAATTCAAGGAAGAGAGTGCTATGGTGTCCCCCTTAACCCTGCAGTGTGGGAGGAGGGGGTGGTATGCTAGCCAGGAAAACAACTCACATAAAAGCAGCCCTGAGAGAATCATTCAAAGAGATTAAGTTTCTCTCCAGGAGATAGTTCACTGCTCAGGTAGAAGATTGCTCAGTAGCAAAAATGTTGGGGAACTTTCATGAGAGTATTTGAGAAAGCACTAACATCTATCTCTAGGTGTTTGGAGGCATACATAAAGTTACAGACTGGGACCAGACCCTGGACCCTAAAGGAACCTATAGGCAGGAAGGGGCTAGGACAGCCCATAATGGCCAGGCAAAGAGAGAAACCAGCAGAAGGAATGGCCTGCACTTCCAACAATCAGCTGGGCCCGGATGCACAACTTTTCCCATGTTCAATCTTCCCAGTGTTCACTCTCAGCTGCCTGCCCAGGGACAACACCCTCAGGAGTCTAGTGCTAGGGCAGGAGTCAGGCCAGGGATTGCAAAGTGTCAGCCAGCAAGTAGATTGAAAGCATCAGAAAAGTGCAGGGCAGAGATCTCTGTGGAGGGCAGGAAGGGCAGAGAGCCCACCCAATCATCCGGAGGAGAACCTGTCTGCCAAGATAGAGAGTCCCAGAACACAGTCCCAGAAGGAAGACAGATACAAAGCACCAATAAACCCAGCAGGAATACCCGGGACAACTAACAATTACTGAGTAAATACTTCATGTAAATTAACATATATAATCCTTACAACCACAAATCATTATTAAAATCAAGTTATTAAAGTAAAATCATTCATAGGTAAAGAAACTATAGAGTCATAACCAAGGTCACAAAACCAGTGGGTAGTAGAGGATCTAACCCCAGTATCGAACTCCACAGTCCATGTTCCTAACCACGGTACTTTATTGCCTCCTTTTTTTACCCCTTACCTGCTCATCACATTCCCCCACATGGATGCTGGAAGAGCCAGGTGCAGAATAGTGAGGGAGAAGAAGTGGAAGAAGATTTGAAGTAATTTGATTTAAAGAACAGCTAACAAGTCCCCCTCCCTGCCCACATCACTGGTTCCTAAAACAGGGTCAGGGCTGAAACAAAAGGGAAAACACTTTACGCTGGAAGCAAGATTAAAATGTTGCTTTAGAACAGACTTTCTAATACCTGTTAGTGACTGAGAATCTACAAGATCTGTTTAAAATGCTATCAAATACTACAATAGGGAAAGCCTAAAAGTCAGGTGTGACACATGGTGATAGAAGAATAAAGCTATTACCTGATCATATACAACTAAATCCAGAGCAGTCAATAAATGTTTCATTTTTATAGCTATTTTTAATAGTGTGAAACTGACAACATCGTGCTGAGAGCCTTGCCATGCAGATCAATAGATAAACTCATTGGTGAGGTCAAGATTAATTTTAGTCATAAGTTTATCAAAATATAACTCTGAAAAGACATTGATAAGTCATCTATCTATTAGCCATTCAACAGACTGTGTTAAATCTAAACCAATAAATGAGAAATCATTGGGTGCATAGCATAAAAGAAATAGAAAGCAAAATTGACTAACTGCCATAGAAATGTTCAAAGAGTAATTAAAGATTAATGATGACTGAATAACACAAAAGAATAAACTAATAGAATATTTATTTGTGTGTTTTCTAAAAAAATCCACAAGTTCAAAATTTGCAACTTCAAAAATTGTTTTTCCTCATCAATTAATTCATCCTTTCACTTCAAAACTGGCAGTAAGATAAGAGACTTTAAAAAAGTCAAAGTAGGAGCACCTCGGTGGCTCAGTCAGTTAAGCAGCTGATTCTTGATTTTGGCTCAGGTCATGATCCCAGGGTGATGAGCCTGAGCCCCAGCACAGAGCCTGCTTGGGATCCTCTCTCTCCTTCTCTCTCTCTGTCCCTCCCCTGCTCACAACACAAGCTCGCTCGCTCTCTCAAAATAAATAAACTTAAAAAAAAAAAAAAAAAGTCAAACTAAAGAAAGTTGTGAGATAAATGGGAACACATTCTAACTTCCGGAAAACCATACCAACTTAGAAGAGACTGAAATAAGTTGGACAAAGAACCTTTCCTTTTCTTTCACCTCCAGATATATATAGATCATTCTTGAAAATTAAACAGATTTCCCAAGCAAGACTTCCATTCCAGCAGGTTATACATTTTAACTCTTTTAGCAGTTATTGAGGGGGAAAAAAAAAGCCTGTGAAAAACATATGGATATTCTGGACCAAACTATTTTTACATGAAAACCTACTCATTATGGTGAGTCATGGGGAAAAAAAAAATCTTTTATCAGTGTTTTTTGGTTGAGAAAATGACTTTCATAAAATATTTCACATATAAAAGTGGTCTTGAGGGGTGCCTGGGTAGCTGAGTCAGTTGAGCATCTAACTTCAGCTCAGGTCATGATCTCATGGTTCGTGAGTTCGAGCCCCGTGTTGGGCTCTGTGCTGACATCTCAGAGCCTGGAGCCTGCTTTGGATTCTGTGTCTCCTTCTCTCTCTGCCCCACTCCTGTTTGCACTCTCTCTGTCTGTCTCTGAAAAATGAATAAACGTTAAAAAAATTTTTTTAATAAAAAAATTTTAAAACAGTGGTCTTGAGAAAGAAACCTTGTTAGAAAACCTAAATTATCTAAAGAGTGTTTAAAGTTGACAAATTTTAGGGGAGGTAATCTCTAAATGAGGAAAAGAAGCATAAGTACCAGAAATACTTCCAAGGAGCTGAAACCCTAAACAGTGGCTTGCTCTGGGGTTTGTAATCGTGCTCACAGAAGGCACAATGTAATAGCTACCTCATTTGCTTCCTTCCTGGCCTATTGTAATTTTCAAATGTTATACACTTTCCCAAAATTAATTTTATCACCAGCTTCCCATTTTTAACTAAGGACAAAATTTAAAAGGAGCCAATTCTAGCTTTTTGACCTTACAGCCTTAAATGTGTAAGCTATTCCTTTAGAAATTCTGATTTGTAATTGATCTTGGGTGAACCTTTGATACTACTATTTTTAAATACTCTCCCTTGGATGAGAACCACTGCTCTGGCCTATTTGTATATGCAGATGGGGCGCATCATTCCTTTACTAAAAACACTTTCAATCCAAACCAAAGAGAATAGATAGATGTAATCCTCCAGTTAAATCTACAAGCAGAGTCAGCCTCATATGTTCAACATTCCTGTAATTTGCAACTATGCTGTGTCCTGACCATTCACTGTAGTTCTCCCACCACAATCCATATCTTAATTGTGAATCGAAATTTTCATAAATAAATCTTAAATAGAACTTAAAAACTGTTTTGTAAATGATAAAATATATTTGGTGCCCAAACACTAGGCACTTACTGAGCCTTTGTGAAAACTAAAATTAGGACACTCTTTTTACTTCAAATGACAGTCATTACAAATGTATCCAGTATTCACTGGAGTGATGCTTTTTGTAACAACATTTGTATTCACATGAATTCATATTTATTTCCTTGAATATTCCATTTTAATTTGCCATTGGCTAAAAATTAGTTGATGACTCTTCAGTTGCCCTTTGAGACAGGAGACCTGTCCTCACCACTTTCAGAGGAACTCTGGTTGTATAAACCAAAGTGTCTCGTCTCATTGGCCAACTAAGCCAATCATTATTTCGATTGGGTTTTCACTTGATGAGAGAATCAGGAGAAAGCTCATTCTCCAATTATAATATGACATGTAAAACTGCATGATAATGGCTAAGAGAGAAATGGAAACTAAGTAAGAAAAATCATTTTCCATGTTTTAGATATAAGGGTGGCTTTCCAATCAGTAAGTCCATTCAGCCTTTTATTCAAGTGCTGATGTTAAAATTAAATATCAGTGTTGACCTTTTTATTCAAAAAGAATAACACTTATTGTTTAACCAGCATTCACTTTACCACTGATGCATTTTTTTATTCCCATGGTAAATGTGTAAGGCAGAGCATCCCTCTTTTAGAGACCTTCACCTTTAAGGCTCAGAAATATTTAATGACTTTTTTCAGTGTCAAACAGCAAAATTATGGCATGGCAAGTCTTTATTCTTAAATTCCCAACTCATGCTTCATCCCTAATATAAATGTCAATATAAATGAGTCAAATGCAGGATATTACTCTCAGTAATTGATCAAGCAACAAGTATTTGTTTGCCTAGTACTATATCATCAGGCCCCATAAGGATGCAAAAGAGTAATAAAGCATGACCTCATGGAATTTACAATTTGGTCAAGTCTAGCTAGATTAACTAAGTTTAGTTAGTGTTAAATTTTAAAGTCTGAGTTTTTTCAAGTTAGCATTTTCAATAACACTACGTCAGATGTAACCAGACAAACAAGAATATGAGTATTACAGAACTAATGATCTTATTGCTTCAACAAATAAAAAGCATGAGAAAGAAAGAAAGAAAGAAAGAAAGAAAGAAAGAAAGAAAGAAAGAAAGAAAGAAAGAAAGAAAGGGAGAGAAGCCAATAGATTAAAGACTTAGGAAAAATGGCTACCCAATTTAACATATGGGTGTTGTTTAGATACTAATTTGAATAAACTTGCTGGAGGAATGTGAACACTGAGTTAATGACAGTGAGGGATCCTTCACTACTTTGCGGAGTTATAATGATATTCTAACTGCATGTTTAAAATGCTCTTCAACTTTTAGAAAGAAAATTAAAAGGTTAGCAACCAGTTAACAATAGCTAGTATTTACTGGACATCTTGTATGTTCCAAGGACTATGCTCATTATATTATATATATTATCTTGTTTAAAACTTATAACACTCAACATCAGGTCCCATTTTAAAGATGAAAACTGAGATTCAGATTCCTTAAGGGAAATATGCAAAATCATAGAACTAGCAAATGTCTGAGCTAATATTTGAAGCCAGTATGATTATAAAACTCATGCTGTATATACTCTACCTGTAGTTAATTGTGGAGGTTTTGTTTGTTTGTTTCTCTGGTTTTTGTTGTTTTTTTATCTACTGCAGCACTCTAAACTATGCTTTTAAAGGTAGACGAAATAAGGAAATTTCGTGACTTTTTTTCTGAAACCTGAACAATCAAGACTTTTACTGCTGCTGAGTATGTAAGAAATGTCCCACAAAGAGCAACCCAGATTTTCTTTTGATTGTCATGGTAAGGAATTTGAGGAATTTCTTAGGGGAGGCAGAAACATTGTTCCTCTCCCAAATTGGTTCTATAAATTCAGCAAGTGAGTGAACACATTCAAAAACAAGGGATATAGCAGAACCAGCATTTAAATCACTTCAGCTTCAAAATGCTTTGTGCTCTCTAAATCCTTTTGATCATTAAGCCAGCAATAAGTAGATGTCTGAGTTAGAACATTTTGAGGAATATTTTACAGAAAGTTTGTAAGGAATACTGGAATAAATTTTCTCCAGTGATTTATTTGAAGGCAGAGGAGTCACTGTCCCAAGGAGATAGCCTATTGTCATTAGTATATTGACTCCTTTACAAGGTCTTAGAAAATAATTGGATGTGGTAAAACTTGAGGGGTAGAGAGATAGGATTGCAGAGATAATTCTTACAGATACAGAACCTGCAATGTCCCTCAAATGAACATATTTGCCCTAATATCACTACTATACTGGAGAGTGGTATGAATAGCACTAATGTATTTTTAAAATTTGGAAGGAAAAAAAGGATTAATGCCCGATCTCCCATCTGTCCTCTTCTAGACATTTGTTACAGAGCATGTTACACATTCAGCATATGCAATACTCTGTGTTTGCAAAATATGAGTAAGAAAAGGCTAAGTAATGAAAGAGCTAGCAGAAGTGCCCTATAGTCACATGGTGGTCCCAGGTGCTGGCTCTTAGGTCTCTAGCAAAAGGGAATCTGCAGATAAAAGAAAGCATTTCTCTTTGAATTTTCTCCAGTCATTTAAATTTTAGATCTGTTACCAAAGATTCACAGAAATTTAGAATGGGAGATGATTTTAAAAATCATATAGTTGAACTCTTATGTTCCATATAGAGAAAGAAAACCCAGAGATGGTCAAATAATTTGCCTAAGGTAACACAATAAAGTTGGTAAAGAAAAGAACTGGGACTAGAAATAACACTTCTTTAGCAATTTGGGAGCAAGTGACTGCCTGGATATGTTGAGAAATTATACTTAAATCTCCAGAGTCACAGTGTACGTTTTAGTTAAATCTTGCTTTATGAAATAAACTATGTTCTATGGGATAAAAGAATTAAAAAAATTTCTCTATGTCATGACAACAACCCACTTTTGGAAAATATTTTTCTTCATTTCGAAGTGAAAACATTAGTGACACTTATAGAAAATATTTAGGGGGTGCCTGGGTGGCTCAGTCGGTTAAGCGTCCGGCTTTAGCTCAGGTCATGATCTCCGGGTTTGTGAGTTCAAACCCCACGTCCAGCTCTGTGCTGACAGCTCAGAACCTGGAGCTTGCTTCAGGTTCTGTGTCTTCTCCTCTCTCTGCCCCTCCCCTGCTCATGCTCTGTTTCTATCTCTCAAGAATAATAAATAAACTAAAAAAAAATTAAAAAAAAAAAGAAAATATTTAGAAACAACTATAAAGAAGTGATAGTTTCCTTAAAAAGTGACACACATTAAACCATAGCCATTTTATAAAGAATGGCAAGCATTGGACAGTGTATGCGCTTTAAAGTATTGTTTCACCAGGAAAAATCTTTAAGGAAATCCTATAATTTAACATTTCTGAATAATGCTGGATTATTCTTCCGAATGTCTGTATGGTGTTTTGAATATTTTAATCTCTAGCTGGATTCAGAATGCCGAGGGTACATTACATTTCATATGATCTAATATAAAAATTCATAAATCATATCATGAGACAGTCAACACCAAAAGAGGGGTTGAGTATAATGTTGTAAGTAAAGTTACACCAAGAAGCAAATGTCAATTAAGGTATATTTTTCCCATCTCCAACTTTAGTCTTTGAACTTAATAGAGAAAATTTTTATTAAAAAGATATAATTTATCAAGGCATATAAAAATATCAAGCTATGTGTGTGTGTGTGTATATACATGTATACATATGTGTGTGTGTATATATATACATATATATATTTGTATTAAAGACATTGAATAGATCAAGTAATATTTCACATTACTAAGGCATTCATATCAGTAGGAGATGCATGTGGCAGATAGCAAAACAGCAGCAAACCTGAAGGGATTGAATATTCTGAAATCAAGAGGAATGAAAGTATAATAGATATGAATAAGGTCACTTCAAAAGCATAAAGGAATAGTCGGGAGGGCCTCCTTCTGGCCAAATTTAAGACAATTTAAGATAAAAAAAAAATAATAGTGCTGATCGATTTTATGCACTGAAAAAAAATTTCATGATCTATAATATTAAAGAGGAGAAGAAGAGAGAGAGGAATTGAGAAAAAGAGAAAATAAAGCTAGTTTCACAAACTATTAACAATTGATAAATCTAAGTATGAGATACGCAAGAATTTACTGTACTATTAACTTTACTATAATTTTGAAAATTTTCAAAACAAAATGCTGTGGAAAATAGCAGTTTCCCCTTTTCCTTCCTCCCCAATATACATAACAGGAGGAAATAAGTAAAGAATAAGATCAGACATCTTTGGGTAGAGAATGAAAATTCAAATAAAGTGGACCCATATAAAAACTCAGAGGTGATAGGATTAAATGATTAGGTTATGGTCGTAATTGGGAAGCTTAAATCCAATCAGTTTTGGGGCATTAACCTTAAAAAAAAAAATCCAATCAATTTTGGGGCATTAACCTTTTCTTTAAGAAAAGAAAAGAAAACAGGGCGCCTGGGTGGCTCAGTCGGTTAAGCAGCCAACTTCGGCTCAGGTCATGATCTCACATCTCGTGAGTTCAAGCCCTGCGTCGGGCTCTGTGGTGACAGTTCAGAGCCTGGAGCCTGCTTCAGATTCGTGTCTCCCCCTCTCTGTGCCTCCCCCACTCACACTGTGTGTCTCTCTATCTCAAAAATAAACATTTAAAAAATTTTTTAAAAAAGAACTCATTAATAAGAATGAAACAGTGTGCTTGTTAAATATAAAAGGGAAATTTGAAAGACATTTTAATTGGTTCTGGGTTTCTAGCACTCTACAGGACAGAGAGGTCCGACAACCATAGAACTTAGTGTTAATTTGACAGTTAAACCACCATCATATATCAAGTACCAGCCATAGCAACATAAGCCATTTAAATAATCTCATTTCCTGCTCATGAACACTTTGCTGTAGATTTTGGTTGGGGAAAAGGAAAGAAAGATCCACGTTGAGTAGTCAATAATGTTCTGTTCTTTAGCAGATATATTTCTCCTGACATTCTAATTGACACATTAGTCTGATCTAGTTTTAGTGAGTGTATGTGATTAAATATATCTAAGTGATTAGGAAAAATTGTGTTTCTGAGTATTTAGATATGTGAACATGAAAAAGAGAACCTGAGGTAGATAAGGGAATATTTTCTTCAAGTATGCTTTTATTTTACTTGTGAAGTGAAGTTGAGTAATAATATCTGTAATGTTGGAGGGTGAGATACAGATCTTCTTTTAATGTTATAAACTCCTTTAGGAAAGGCAAAAGGACTTTGATATCTTTTCCTATAGAAGAAAATCTAGAATCTCAGTCAAGAGAAGAAATCACAACAAGATGATTTTTGCAACCTTCATCTGTATCACTTCAGATTTTTATTTCCCACAGAAATGAATGGGTTTAAATTAATTCATTCAACAAATATTTGTTGAGTTTCTATTACATGAGAGACTTCACTCTGGGGATTCAGCACTGAGACCTGCTCTCATAGAGGTTTTGTCATATTTTCTGTAATTTATTTTTTTTTATTTTTTTAATGTTTTGTTTATTTTTAAGACAGAGAGAGACAGAGCATGAGTGGGAACGGTGCAGAAAGAGAGGGAGACACAGAATCCGAAGCAGGCTCCAGGCTTTGAGCTATCCGCACAGAGCCCGACGTGGAGCTCAAACCCATGAACCATGAGATCATGACCTCAGCCAAAGTCAGACGCTTAACTGACTGAGCCACCCGGGCGCCCCATATTTTCTGTAATTAAAAAAAAAAAAATCTTAAACATGGAAAGCAAGGTAATTTTCTTCCACAGAGGCCCTTATCTCTGAAACCACACAAAATTTCATGTGTTACATTGGCCTAACTAGTGTAACAAATTATTTCAGTGTTCGGTGCAACACCAGAAGACAAACTATCGGAATCTTATAATGAGAAATCTAGGTACTGTCAAATCTAAGTCAGTCTTACAATTAACTAAAATTTTCAAACGGTGATTTCCTGCCTGATGTGCTATCTTTGGTATTTATCCTTTAACAAATACTGGACGTATAAATTGTTTCTGACACTGCCTGCAAGAGAGTTCCATGATCTGCTCAGATACCCAAGAAGAGTATCAGTGATGGCAGAATGGAAGTAACAGGACATCAGCATTGGAACATGAGCAATTTGTGGGAATCCACTCAGCACCAAATAAATGTTACAAATGAAATAATCAAAACACAAAAGAAAACATGAAACACCATGGGAATACCTGGCAGGAAAAGATTACAGTAAACAAACCAATTAGATCCTTAAAAGGAAATATAATGAAGAGAATAAGAGCAGTGAATTACTATATTTTCAGATACTAAAGGAATTTTACATAAAAACAACAAATAAATAGAAAATGCAATATACCATAATAATTGTTCCCAGGTGGCCATTTTGTCACAAACCCAATGGGAATTATATATAATATATACATTTAGCAGAATATGCATATATATATTAGCAGAATATGCATTAGAAAGTGGCCATGTTGTACAGGGCTGATTAGAGTTCTGGAGACAGATATCTGCTTAGTAAATTACCTCCAAATTTTAGAGGCAAAGGAAAAAATCAACATTTATTCCACCTTTCCAGAAAGAATTGCCATGTAGAATAATTAAGTAGCCCTACTTGAAGAGAGAGGGCCTACTTGTCAGAAGAAAGCTAGCAAATAACTGTGAAATAAATGATAGAATTATAAATGTAACTACTTAGCAAGCCCTAATGAGATCATTGATGCAGCCAAGACTTATCATTTGGTGTTAAAAGGATTAGGCAAATGGCTGTTGGTAACCTGGAACTTTACATAGTTCCGGCCAAAAAAATTTGGTCACAAGCTGGGAAACAAAACAATAGAAGAATCAGACTTTTGGGGTGCCTCGATGGCTCAGTGGGTTCAGCGTCCAACGCTTGGTTTCGACCTAGGTCATGATCTCACAGTTCGTGGGTTTGAGCCCGGCTACTGGATTCTGCTAACAGCACAGAGCCTGCTTGGGACTCTCTCTCCGTCTGTCTGTCTGTCTGTCTGTCTGTCTCTCTCTCTCTCTGCCCCTCCCTGGCTCCTTTCTCTGTCTCTCTCAAAATAAATAAACTCAAAAAAAGAAGAAGGAAGAGGAGGAGGAGGAGGAGGAGAATCAGGCTTTCAAAACCCTTCATTTTAGTGCCAAATTTAGTATCACCTTTGGTGGAAGTACCAGACATTTGCAATTACCAGTGTGATACGATGGAAAATATTGAACGTTACCTATGATTTTAATTTGACAAGAGTGTTTAACTTGAATTTTATAAAGCCTTTAGATTTAACTCCTAGATTACAGAGAGAACTGGTAAGGAGCAAGATACCACCACAAAAAAAAAAATGCATCAAACAATGTCAGACATTCTAAAGAACAAGTAGTAAGACTTCAGCAAGTCAGAATGTCATCACAAAAGGTACTGTGGAAGAATGAAAGAGACTCAAGGGATTTAACAAGGTGTGTTTAGATCGGATCTTGATTCAGACAGACTACCTGCAAAAGGACAATAGATTTAAATATGGATTATTAGGTGATATTGATGAATTATTAATTGTATTAGTTGTCATAATGTCATTTTGGCTATGGAAGACTTTCACTTTTAAAGAAACATACTGAAATATTAGGATGGAATGTCATATCTATTTAACTTAAAATACATCATCAGAGAATGTGTATGTACGTACGCATTCACTTTAATGTGGAAACTAAAAGCAGAATACGTACACCAAGGATACTGAGTCAGCATTTGGAAGACTGTTCATTCAAAAGCTCTTCAAAAGTAGCTGCTTCTGTCTTCAACTGTCTTTATCTCCAGTCACCAAAGTATTTATTAACAAACATAATGGTAGTTAGGACTTACTTTGCATTAGAGAAGTGACTGGTGTTCAGTGTACATGGGTTGTCTAGAAATATTTTATAAGCACACTGGCTGTGAATTCTATTACTATAATACTGTTGGATCTGCCTGGAGTAAACCTATGCACATTGCTTGACAGAGGACCCAAATAGAAAAGGAGATGGACTTCACTGTAAGTACAGATAGGTGGTGTGACCGAGTTGGTGTTAACCAATGCTAATCAGTGCTTGCTGAGTTTCAAAAGTCAGTCTGAGGCTTGCCTTAATTCTCACATTGTCATGTATCACTTCACACCTAAGGTGAAGGAAAAGAGACCTATACTCTTCACCTGGGGTCCAACTATTACCTAACTATTACAAGTCGTTAACCACCTACCAAAAGAACTGAATTCTGAAAGAGCAATGAATGTAGTGCTTATGTCAGTCTGAAATAGGGTCTGATAGACTGCTGTAGAGAATAACTTCAGCTACCCAAGTGGGTTAACATTGTGTGGAGTGCAAAAACAATGATTGACTGGATGGAGAATTATTCTTAAAGATCTTAAGGTATGTAAAGACAAACCTCAAGACCGTGAAACTTCTGTTTTTGTCTAATTTAAATTAAGGGAAATTTCAAAAAATGATTGATTATTCTTTTATTTAGTTTTTCATATAAAATAACAACTGGATATCTATTTTCAATCCAAAGCTAATGCTCCATTTAATCTCAACAATCTCAAGGGATAGTTAAATTACAAATCCCTTGCCTTTTTCTTTTTACTACAAAGCACATCATACTCCCTAAGAGATTCCGATTACCTTTTTAACAGCACAAATGTATTTATGCTAGTTCTTTGAAGCTAATCATAAAACCATTTAAACCTATAATTCCCACCAAAGTGAAAAAAAACAAAGGATGTTTTATACAATTTCTGGTCCCATTTAATTAATTGATCATAAATCATTGCTTGCCATTTGTATGCTAACTCTAAATAAGGCCAAGAAAAAAAAATCTCAGGTCTTTTGTTCAAAAAAGCATTCCTGGTACTGAATCTTGTCAAAATAATTCCCAGCTTTGTGGAAGCAGAGGAGAAAGAAGTTGCTTATCATTGGATCATTCAGGAGTTGACACTCTTGCAGAGTAAGCAACATATTTTTAAAAATCAAAGGTAAAATGTCAAACCTTCCTGGTGACTTAAGATCCACTAGTCATTATTAGTTAGAGCGCTGTGGCTTTCAGTGTTTTCTATTATTAACTCTTTGTGCATGAAAGAATTTTTACTTCATATATTGTAATTTGAATTCAATTACATGGTGTTTAAACATTTTTTTTTTTTTGCCCCTTTTTATGTAATAGGCCTACTCCTGGCAAGTTGTCTGAATGAACATCAAATATTTGTGGAGTATATATTTTAAACTTCACCAGGAGCCCTTACTTAAAATAATGACATCTAAAACACACATTGAAAAAAATAAAAAAAGATCTTATGTAGTAAGAAAAATCATTTACACTAAATTTGTATTTGCTTTTAGGTATTAACTTTGTGTTTGAGTATATTTCAAGTGCACCTAGAATTCTCAATCAAGTAACACATAGCTTTTAATGAAACAAGTGGAAATTTAAATTTATTAGTATTTCTTATATATGGACTTAAGAGTCAAACTTACAAGTGAACAATCGGTTGTTTCCTCTTATAACATCTGCAGAGTGAGGGTTGATTAGACCAACTGCAGAGAGGTTGATATACTTCCTCCAGGAAGGAGGTTGGCCAGGAGGTTGATATACTTCCTCCAGGCCAATACCACTACCATTCATGCTGCTTGTACCAGTGAAGGATGGTGCTTTGAGATATGACCATGTCCTTGACAGAGCTAAGAAAAAGCAAAAGTGGCTCACAGCCCATCCTATTATTCTTATTTTTTTAAGTTTCTTTTCCCCACAGAGCAGACGCTAACATTTTCAGAAATATTTAAAGAAAATTAATAAACATGAAACACTACTTCAAGAAACACAAAAAAGTAGATAAGAGTCTTCCGAGATCATCCACTTAAAGGTTGATAATAGACTTTGTTCAACTTGAATCTTTTTTTAGACTATTCTTCCTTCCTATTTTAATCTACTTCCAGAAAACTGCTTCCTTTTGGCAGCTGATGATGTTAATTGTACTGTTGACTAAATTGCCCTAAGGATGAATATCATGTGTTTAACTGGCTTATAAACCTCCAGAACCTCGTCTCCACCCAGTATTTGCCATAAGAAAACAACTCCCCTTGGAGAGAGTTTCAGTCTTTCCTGAATCCTATCCAGTTATGAATCACAAAGAATTGTGTATTATGAATAAGCTTCCAAACATACCTGTCCCTTTTCTCTATTTAACAGACAATTATCTCTGATAGTTACATATTCATTGTATTCCTAAGCCTTCCTGATCAGTACAGGACTATATTTTTACCAAATAGTTTCTGGTTTTCTATAGAAAAGTCAAGTCTTAAAGGACCCAAACATTTCTTTTGTTTATTGTGTGTGTGTGTGTGTGTGTGTGTGCGTGTGTATGCGTGTGTGCACATGCACACTGTCTTCAAAGTTGATTGAAGAAGACAGTGCTTATTGGCTTTTTTAAATAATGTTTTTAATTATAAAGTTCACATGTTTCTGGTAGAAAGCAGATAAAAATCACCTATTATTCCATGATCCAAAGATAACAGTAGTGAAATTGCCCTGTATATCTTTACAATATGTTATAATATGTGTGTGTGTGTGTGTGTATGTATACATGTTTTACTCAATTTGCTTTTTTTTAACAAGAAAGATTATATTATGCACATATTTTCTTAGCCTATTTTTCCTCGAGCAATATATTATTGTATTTTCACATAGCAAAAAATTTTTCCTATAAATTGTTCTAATGTAATCACAGTAATAGGGTATTTTAAAGCAGCTAGACAGTGTTCATCTTATGCCTATTTTTAGAGGTGAAGCAACAGAAAAAAACCTATAACAACAAAAAATACATTGAGCTTTTTTATACATTTTTACATATCAAAGAAATTTTTGCCAAATGTCTACTATTTGCCTCTTATGTGCTAGGAAAACAAAGGTAAACAATATATTCTTAGACCAGTTGTAATATGGCAAAGTCAGTCAAATATTGTTTTCTGTGTGGTAGGTACTATGACAGAGATAGGCCTAGAAGGTATATGAGCACAGAAAACGGACATCTAAATCACAATGAAGGTCTCTGGTTAAGTGACACTAACTAAATTCTGAAGGACAAGAGGGAAGGGTATTGGGGAGTGAATAAACAACATAAGTAAATGGACTGTCTAGAAATATTCAGGTAATATTTCATAAACTTGCTCCATCAAAAAGAATCAGGATTCCTAAGCTCCATCCATGGAGATTCCAATTCACCAAATTTAGGGTCAGGCAAAGAATATTTAACAACACCTTCAAGAAACTCTTACTTTAAAGCAAAGTTTCAAAACAATTCTGGTCCCTCCAACTGGAAGCCTGGTTGTTTTAAGTAAAAAGGTAAGGAACCGGCAGCCATCAACAAGCCTTAAAAAGTGGCCAGAGATAGAATGTGTAGGGTAAGATTTGAGTTTATCCTGAGAGATAAAGGACAGAATCCAATCTTGCAGATCAGATTAGCATTTCAGAAAGATCATTCTGGAAAATGGAGTGTGGTGTGGAAGAAAAGCCGGTCTTGAGGCAGCTAATGTCTTGAGGCAGCTAATGTAATCTAAGTAAGAAATTACGAAGACTTTAATCAAAAGAGTGGTTATAAGTAACGGAAAGAGAAGAACAAGAAATATTTAGGAAGTAAATGCCACAGGGTTTAGTGACTGATTGGTGACTGATTAGGGATTGTTGGGTGTGAGTGATCTAGGAAGACTCCCAGGGAAGTGAATTGGGAGACTGATAAGATATGGGCCATTCACCAAAACATAAGAAGAAAAAGGATGTTCTCATTTAGATAAACTGAGTTTTAGTAGATATTCAGGTATATAATTCAGTCTAAAACTCAAGTGAAAGTTTTGACATGAGGTATAGTTTGTGCTATAACTGTAGTGGAAGATGAAGCCATGCATCTGAGAAGAAAATAACCATAAAGCCATGGAGAAGCCAATACATAATGTTTAAGCAGAAAAAAAGAAACCTACAATGGAGACTAAAAAGATCATCAACTTTTTTTTTTTTTTCTTAATAAAAGGATGGTGTCACAGAAACTAAAGAGAAAGAAGAACTCGGGAAGGAGACAATATCTTTCCATGACATGTGCTACAAGAAAATCAGGAAGATAAGGGCAAATGATGTCCACTGAACTGTGTCGTATGGAGGTCAATGGTGAATGTATCAAGAATGTCTCCTTTAGACATGTTTCTCATGGGTGAGGCCAATCAAATGATTTCTTCCTAGGAGCTGAATCTTGAGTTTGACACACAGGAAGGGAAGGCAATTGAACCTGAGTTTGTAAGTGTATGTGACCATGATGGTCCACAGTTCCATTTTTTATGATCCTTAAACGTTCTGCCCTTGGGAGACTTGGTTATTTTGCATTTTCTTCTATGCTACACCAGTATCTTTCCAATGAATTCCATTTTTTTCCTGTAAGTTATTCTGAGTTGGTTTCTTTTGCTTATAGTTAAAACCCCAAACTCATAAAGTAGTCTTGTTTTTTGTTTTCATTTTTGATGAGATAAATAAAGCATTGTTCTCTTTGTTTTCTGAGGTGAAGATGGTGGGAATGGAGGTGGAGGTGACTGATATAATGAACTCATTGAGAAGGCAAGATGGAATGGAGTCCAAGCCCCAGGTTGAAAAATGAGCCTTTCGTTGGGCACCTCTTCCATCACAAAGGGGAGGTAGAAATGTCAATTTGCTTATACATAAGAGGAAGAGGAAGATGCATTTCTCACTTCATACCTTTGGCATTTCTCAGATAAATGGCAGAGCCATCATCTGCTCAGTCTGAGATAGGTTGATGGCAGAAAGGGGATTTGAGAGGAAAAGGAAGATTTAGAATAACCACTGTCAGTTTATCAGACACATGTTGACCATAACTGAGGCCCCAACCTTAGTTAGAAAGCAACAATATGTAGTTACCACAACTGTCACTATATATTTTTCTCCAGAAACTCTCAGCTGCTCAGTTCCAGTGCCAAAGAAACACAATGACTATATTAGAGTTGAAAGTAATATTGAAAGCATGATTTAAGTGGTGGACACCAGTGTCTGGGGCTGGACAGGAGAAAATGGGAAGACAGAGGAGGGTTGATTGATTAGGGGAAAATGAAGGATTCAAAGCTCATGGGGTCATGAGGTCAAAGAGCAAGCATAGTTCAAGTAAGGACAAGAAAGTTACCAGAAACAAATGGTGGAGAGAAGCAGATGCCTTGCTTACACATGAAGCCTAAATCTGGATCTCTCTACAGATGGAGGATTTGTGTCCATCCATCTTCTGTTCTACTTTTTTTCCTTAGAAGGATTCCTAATGTTTTTCTGTGACTTTCACCCACTGGGTGGATAACCACTTGGTGGGGCTCTTGCAGAGAAAATGTCAGCCTATCGGTTAAATTATGTAGTTTAGTTTGGCCTAGTACGTTAAATAGGATTCATTGGGAAGCACTTTTTTGTTTTCATTTTTATGAGCTACCTATTCTCTATTGCTTCCAATGGAAAAATATCTGATCACTGGTACTCCCATCAACTAAGATTTGGAAAGGTTCTTTGATTTAACTCAACAATTACTGTTCTCTGTATTACCAGCCTAACCATAATCCTTTCTTTCTCTTTCTTCCCTGGCAGTAGAAATCACCTTTAAGAGAGAATCCAAAAAACGGACCATAATTAAGACATTACTCTTTTAGTCTTAGTCTATTAATAATATCTTTACTATCTTACCTCATAGGTTTAAAAAAATTCTCTTGCTTAGTGCCACCCTTCTTTACCACTGACTATGAAACAATAATGTGTTGCATAAATTGCCACCTAGCTTTTAGTCCATAGCAGCCATGTATTAAAATTGTAAGGCCAGTAATTACCAGTACAGAGAGTGGCGTTATCTGCTGTGACTTCCTGTTGAATTGTACTTTGAAAGTGTCTTAGCTGGTTAGCTTACTTGGATACTATGTGCCATAGACTACTTATTCTCCTTTCCCTGGCACAGTCTCTCCAAATGTGCCTTTATCTCTGCAAGGAGTGAATGTTGCTGAATTGCTGCATTTTCACCTCTATGACTGGCAGAAAAAATCAACCACGTTTTATTACTTGATGTTTATAGTTTCACCTTGGTTTATGACTGACAACACATACTTTCTAATGTAGAGGGAGAAAAGCAAGTAAGTGCAATTAGACTGATAACTTTGCAACAAAATACTTATGTACTCCTCACAACTGACATCAGCAGTTGAAATTACTACACTGAGAAAAAGCCATTTGTTAGGTATGCTGGGGAAAGACTTCCTACTGGCCAGAAGGTTGGATAAAGGATACTCTGTGGTGTCTTCCAGCTCGGAGAGATTATGTTCAAAATATCAACTTAATTGCAGGGCCTGTCAACAATTGGAGCGCAAAGGTTTGCTCCAGACCTACAACCCAGCCTCATTGGACTTAAGGGAGATATGACAGAATAGAACACAGCCAGTGCGAAAAGAAATTAAGCCACATACCTGCATGATGATAGGGGCAGAGAAGAAATTGTTTATATGATATTGAGAGTGATTCTTGTATCATCTGAAAACATGTTGAAATCATATTATCTCATTATTTCTGATTTCTATTCAACTCTATGATGACTAAAGAAGATAGCTGCTATATTCTTTAATTGAAAAAGAAGGGAATTGATTGTGGAAGTTTTAAATTTTGACCTATGTAGTTGAATTGAATTGGAATTGAAACAATTGTCAGTCTTCCTAATGTCCAAGACAGGGAATTTACCAATTCTCAAAACTTTTCATTCCACAGACCTGTCAAGGGGTCCTCCTTAATTTAATTAGCATCCCAAATTATTTTCTGGGTGCTTCATCATGGTGCTGCTTTCTTCTAGAAGACACACACATGCACGCCCAAACACATACACACAGAGTGTTTGGGATTTTTTTTTTTTTTGCTCCTATAGGAAATAGAAAATAGTCTCACCTTTTCTCAGTTTCATTTTCTTTCCACAAGAATGAGGAGTTGCCTATCAGAAAGAAATGAGCAAGAGCAAAATGAAAATAATTAGTGGAAAGAGAAAGCAAATTTGCAGGACAGGACCTTGAGAAAGAGGAGGAAAAGGTATGTGCAGTTGAGCTGAGCCATCATGTTCACTTTTCATTCTCTTGCAATGGCCTCAGGGATTAGCACTGGGAAGGCATTGCCCTAGTAGGGCAAGTGGGCAGGGGAGAAACATTGGACTGGATAAGAGGGTCAATGGCATAATCAGAACCTAAATAAAGAGGCATTAGTGTAGAAGAGAGTGTGTTTTGTTTTGGGGAAAAGAAGGGACAAGGACAGCATGTAAGAAAGATGTATAACTCTATTTGTATCATTCTTCAGTCCACTGACTCTAGTAACCTATAGGCATTATAATTTTAATCTCAGTCCCTTCAGAAAGAGAAGAGAGTATGAGACAATGACTTATATGCAAGAGATTATTTGAGAAATGATCTTAAGGATCAGCGATGGAGAGATTGAAGAGAATAAAACAGAAGACAGGAAAATAGTACAGGGGATGTTCTGGAGTTGGACATGACCACAGGCAACCAGGGCACGATCCACTGGGACTTGCTACAGAGCCATGTAGAATGAGCCTCAGAAGTGTGCATCCAAGGGATAGAAGAGAGTATCATTTACCCACTGGGGTCCTCCTTCATTGGTCAAGAGTTGCCCCAAACACATTAATTCTCTTGTATAACATGTGAGGCATCTCAGCTGCTGAGTAGAGAAGCTAGGACACAAGTGGAGGGTGAGGAGAATGATGTCAGTTTCCCCCTAGCTGAGGATGGTGCCTCGGTGATGGCTGGAGTGAGGCTATGAGTTGGTTGCCTATCCAACAATTAACCCTACTAGAGATTAAAAAATAAAAAGGTTCTGGGAATAAGAAGAAATGGAAAAATAGTAAGTTTATAAGGAAAACTTTATAGAGAAGGAAAACTGGCAGATATCACCAGTGATGGGACCAGATGATATCATATGCCTCCTGGTGTGATACACTGAGAAGGAAACATTGTTACTCTTATGTAGGATTCTGCCCAAGTGTGTAACCTGGATCTAATCATCAGGAAACATCAGACAAACTGAAATTAACGTGCATTTTACAAAATAAATGCTTTAAACTCTTAAAAAATATCAATATCATGAAATAGAGTGAGGAAGACAAAAATGATTTAAAAATTACATGCAGTGTGTGATCCTGTTTAATCCTAAATGAGAAAAACAAGTTACAAAAGACATGATTAGAAAAATTTATAAAGTTTTAATAAGTCTGTTGATTAAAGTATTATATCAATGTTAATTTCTTGATTTGGATTATTTTACTCTAGTATGTAAGTGAATATCCTCATTCTTAAAAAAATATACACTGACATATTTGGGGGTAAAGGATAATGATGTTTGCAACTTTCAAATGGTTTAGAAAATTAGATAGATAGATGATAGATGAAAGAGAGAGAGAAATCCAATGTGGCTAAACAACAACAATGGGTAAATATAAGTGAAGTATACAATGTTCTTTGCACTATTCTTGCAACTTTTCCATATGTTTGAAACTATTATAGAAAATTCAAATGATTAAGCTCTAAATCAAATGGAATATACCGAGAGTTCAAAAGACCCGAGTTCTAGTCCAAGTCATTGATGCTTGTTAAGCTTGAGTTTTCTCATCTAGAAGCTTGTCGAATTGTTGTAAGGACTAAATAAGGTAACATGCAAAAGAGGCTTAAAAGTTTAAAATAACACAATTGTGTAGCCTTGTTAGAAATGGAAGCCTGACATTTGAAAGATGGCTTAATAGTTAGGGTGTCTGATCATGCATCATCTAAGTGGTGACAGACATATCCAGAGAAATGGAAGAATGTGTGGGATCAAATGAAAGAAGAAAGCATTTCAGGTCATTTTCAGCTACTACCTCCCTTTCCCAAATTGGTTCCCTTCAACAGACATTTATTATCTAGGTACTAACTACCATGCATATTGCAAGAATGGCAAAGTTAAATGTCTTCTATCTTCAAGGAACTCAGAGTCTATCACAGGAGGATAAAGCTACAGAAATAAAAATCTATAATATGATGTGTTAAGAAATGTCTACAAAAACTCAAATAAGAAAAGCAATAAATCTGAGGTTTGGGGGCAGGTATAAGACAGCTTCAGGCAGGAAGTAATTAATAGTTGAAGTGAGCCTTGATGAATGAGGAGATTGCTTAGAGATAAGAAAAAAACCATTTCAGGCAAAGAGAAGGCCGAGGAAGGCACAAAAATACTCTACATGTTAGTCTCTTGGCATTCTTTGCCTCCTGTGTAACACCTCCCCACATAACTTCCTAACACACATGATGCCGTGATAATTCCCTCTGTTTTTATTTCTTTTCTATCAGTATCTTTGAAGTTGAAAGTATATTAAAATACTGAGTGGCCTACCACAGTCGTGAAGAATGAATGAAAGCTCCCAACAAAAGTTTGTTTGGGGGCTAATTCCCTTAAATCTGGTCCTGGATGCCAAGGTTTTGGAATTGTGGAGGAAGAGGAGGAGGGAAAGGGGAGGGGGAGGGCCGGGGAGGGGGAGGAGAAGAAGAAAACATATGCATACCATGAAGTTTTCTTCTTTGCGTTGGGGTCTGGGTTATTTTACAGAGCATTTTGATCAATGGTGCAAATTATTTGAATTACCAATTCTGACCAAAGCTCTCAGAAATGATGTCAATGAATACACATGCTGTAGAAAGGAAAAGAAGCAAGATTTTTCATAAAGCCACAACAAACTATTTTGGGATACCCAGAAGATGTCTGGGTTACTACGGAAAACGGTCAGCTATGTCCTGATTTAGGACTTAAGTGAAAGACACCTCTGTGGTTAATAATTTCACTTGTGACAAGGGAGCAGCAGCCCCTGGCGGGTATAGAGCACAGCGCTACACAGAGGTGCAAGTAGAGTTTCGGTTTCGATTTTGGTCTCCCTTTCTTTGAAATGATTGTAGCTTCTGCTTTTGAACAAACAGTAGCAGTTTCTGATCCCTGTTTTACTATACTGAAGACCAAAGTGAGAACTTGTTTTTGAGACAGGAAACGCTGGTGAAACTCCTAGCTCTATCAGCACTTTCTAAGCAAATTTAGGCACATTTCTTCCATTCTGGAGCTTTTAAGGTCTTTCTCTCCACAAGACATTCAGTGGAAGCTGGGAGCTAGAATAATTCTGACCCTGGGCATCAGTAGCCTAATCCTCTCATTTCATACCTGGAAAACTGAAATCGTAGCACTACTGACTTTTTTTTTAAGTAGTACAAAGACATACTAGGCAAAGTGTTCTAGTCATCTTGGAAGAAAATTATGTACTCTAAAATAGCAACTTGGAAGGCATTGTAAGAACCCTGCTCCAACTTTGTGATATATGGATCAAGTGTCATTTGCAGGACACAGTGGTTTAAGATGGGTATTCTGGGCCTCTCATTTTGAAAAGTCACCAAAATGCAACCTGTTAGAACGGTTTTAGCTCTGTAGCCTTTAACTGCCAATATATGCTAAAATAAGTCTTTTTTTTTTTATTCACACAAATTCTTCCCTCTCTTCTATTCTGTCCACCAACTCAATATATATAATAAGATCTCCTACTCAGTTTAGGCCATCTCTGGCTCTTCTGGAATATTCTATCCTTCTCAGGGCTGCCCTACACTTGCATTTTAAAGGTAATTTACCTATAATGAAAATGATAGCAGTTTAAATATTCTCTACCTCTAATGAAAATGGTAGCAACTGGCAGGTAGGGGACATTTCTCAAACTCTGGGATTCTCAGATTCCATCCTCAGGATGGATTCTGAAATCCTCAGTGTGTTTCAGAAATTCTCTAGAGGTAGCTTTGTTAACATACAGCCACTTGTAGCCCATGTTGCTTTTTTCCTCCCTTGGGATGCATGGCGTTAATTAACAATATTTACCTTACAGAGTCCCACAGTGCCACAGCCTTATATGCCTTTCCCAGGTAAACCAGATGGAGTGAACTACTACTTCTGTTTCCAAACCCCTAGCCGAGCCTCTCTCCCACACAACAAACTCTCTCTTTCAGTTAATACTTAAAAGCTACTCATCTGAGCTTTATTCTTTTGGCTTCATGGTTTAATTGCCGCTAAAATTAAAATGCTTTTTGCACTATTATTAATTATTTACACCTACTGCAGTGGAAGAATCTGAACAATTTTGATAGATGACTGCTTAAGACTTTGAGTGAATTAACTGTTATTGATCACTTTGGGAATGAATTAAGGGTCACTGTTCACTTGCTATGTTCTGAGCCCTTGACTGGACACTTTTTTAAAGGCACTTTTGGTATATTACTTTTTTAAAGTCTCACAATAATTCTGCCATGTTGGCATTCTTATTCCTAGTTTTCAGAAGGGAAAACAGGTTCAGAAAGTAGGAACGGTTTACTATAAGTGGTAGCCAGCATCTAAATTCATGCCTACGGGTCAGACACCTAAGCTGACAGACACTACGGTTTGGCACATGCACGTTCTTATTCTGGACAGTGGTAGGAAGAGCATGGATAGATAAGAACCAGAGATCTGAGGGGAGACTGGTATGGGGTGCGGCAGAAGGAAACAAGAAAAACAGATAATGGTGAAGCACATGGGTGGCTCAGTCAGTTAAGTGTCTGACTTTGGCTCAGGTCATGATCTCATGGCCTGTGGGTTCAAGTCCCACATCAGGTTCTGTGACGACAGCTCAGAACCTGGATCCTGCTTCAGATTCTGTGTCTTCCTCTCTCTCTGCCCCTCCCCTGTTAGTGCTGTCTCTGTTTCTCAAAAATAAATAAACTTAGAAAAACAGATAAGGGAGCAAGAGAAGTGAAACATAAAGTGAAGAAGATCTACTCACCTTAGAATGTTTATTGAGTGATTACTTTAAATCTTGGCACAGGAAGGAAGAGACAAATGCCTCAAAGAGCTCAGGCAATAGCAGAAATGGCAAGCTTGGGGACCTGCGGGCCAAGGACAGGCTGCAAATGAGTGGTTCATTCAATGCTGGTCTACTCAAGAGTTTTTAAATTTTTTAATTAGCTGTCCATATTTTTCTGTTTTTTTTCTTTTCTTTTTTTTTTCATATGAAATTTATTGTCAAATTGGTTTCCATACAACACCCAGTACTCATCCCAACAGGTGCCCTCCTCAATGCCCATCACCCACCTTCCCCTCCCTCCTACCCTCCATCAACCCTCAGTTTGTTCTCAGTTTTTAAGAGTCTCTTATGCTTTGGCTCTCTCCCACTCTAACCTCTTTTTTTTTTTCTTCCCCTCCCCCATGGGTTTCTGTTAAGTTTCTCAGGATCCACCTAAGAGTGAAAACATATGGTATCTGTCTTTCTCCGTATGGCTTATTTCACTTAGCATAACACTCTCCATTTCCATCCACGTTGCTACAAAGGGCCATATTTCATTCTTTCTCATTGCCACATAGTACTCCATTGTGTATATAAACCACAATTTCTTTATCCATTCATCAGTTGATGGGCATTTAGGCTCTTTGCATCATTTGGCTATTGTTGAGAGTGCTGCTATAAACATTGGGGTACAGGTGCCCCTATGCATCAACACTCCTGTATCCCTTGGATAAATTCCTAGCAGTGCTATTGCTGGGTAATTGGGTAAATATGTATTTAATTTTTTGAGGAACCTCCATGCTGTTTTCCAGAGTGGCTACACCAATTTGCATTCCCACCAACAGTGCAAGAGGGTTCCCGTTTCTCCACATCCTTGCCAGCATCTATAGACTCCTGATTTGTTCATTTTAGCCTCTCTGACTGGCCTGAGGTGGTAAGCATTTTTGTTTTTGTTTTCAAATAATTGGTACATGCACATGAAACAAACTTCAAAAAGTAATGAAGGATGTACAGTGAGAAGGAATTAATTTTTCCAACTTGGCTCCCAACCGCCCCCCGTCCATTACAGAGACAAGCCTGTTTTCAGTTTGTTTTATATCCTCCCACAGTTAATCTTTAAATATGTATAGTGTGTACGTATATATAATGTAAGCATATTTAGTATTTATTATATATATTCTTCAAGTTAAAGCATATACATGTTATTTTAAAGAACAAAAATGCAAATGGTAGCATTCAACATAAACTGTTTATTTTACATATTGCCTTTTTTTTTTAACAATATGTATCACGTCAGTATATATGGGCTGCCTTATGCACCCTAATGGCTACATAGCATTCCATGGCATTTAGGTACCATAAGTCATTTAACCAGATTCCTTCTGATGGGCATTTAAGACATTTCCAATATTTTACTATTAGAAAAGTGTTGCAGTGAATGTCCTTATGCACATGTCATTTTGCATGTATGCAAGTATGTTCGTAGGGCAAATTTCTAAAAGCAGAATTGCTAAGTCAAAGATATGTACATTTATATATACTCAATTTTGACAGTCACTGCCAAAATGCTCCACATGGAGGTATTCTCAGCTCATGTTCCCACCAGCAATATATGAGAGCATCTATTTCCCTATACTACACTATTTGACTTTAGCCAATCTGTAGATGGAGTATTAAGTCTCTATGGTTTGTATTTGGATAGCCAACATTTTTATTTTTTTTAATAATTCTTTAAAGTTTATTTTTCTTTGAGAAAGGGATAGAGAGCAAGCAGAGGAGGGACAGAGAGAGGGAGACAGAATCCCAACCAGGCTCTGCACTACCAACACAGAGCCCGATATGGGGCTTGAACTCATGAACTGCAAAATCATGACCTGAGCTGAAGTCAAGAGTAGGACACTTAACTGACTGAGCCACCCAGGCGCTCTTGGATAGCCAACATTTTTAAATGCAGGGTATTTCATGAAAGAAAAAAAGATAGGGTTCCAATTCCTCTTTTAAAAAGTCTGAAATCTAGTAATTCTACACTCACATTCCCAGATGGTTAACAGCTGACTAATGACTAGTGTCCAGAGATAAGGCATGTGTACTCAATATTGTGCCCTGCCCCCACACAAACATGCAACTCCATATTCTTCCCTAACCCCAAAGCCAGAAGCCACTTACCATTTATCATTTTTCAGTACAGCCTCATTTACGAATTTCTATTACTTTTCTGGCTTTAGATACTTGACTTTTCAACTGGTCTAGAGAAAAATTAATAATAAAAGAGAAAACGAATAAAGCAAAAAAATAAATACAGTAGATAAAAGAGACTGAATGGTAGGTGAATATAGAAGAAAGGTATGTTAACCCAGTTCATGAACAACAAATTTCAGTCTCTTATGAATGATCAATCAGTCATCCCTCTAGAATTTTATTATCAGATTATTCACGCAAATTTAATCCAGCATTGAATTAATTTTGTGCCTCTGGGACAAACATCTCAGAGTAACTGAAAATTGGGGGGACAGCTCTGGATGTGAATCTAATCTTATAACAAACTTCTCTGGCTTTCTAGAAGGCAACTATCTTCTAAATACCCAGGTGCAGGAAGCATCACATTGCTTTATTTTCCTAAATCAGATTAAATTTGGAGTCACACCCATCCTCACACAGGAAAAAAAATCAGCAGGTGTTAGTTGTCATGGGGAGACAACTGAGGAAGTCCTCCCTGAGGTGGGTTGATGCTGCCCTGATAACTTGGAGAAGGACTCCAGTCTGCATTCTGTCATTGTCTAAAACCTGTGATGTCCCCTGAAGACCAGCAATCCACTCCCTTCATGGTAATTATGGACACAGGGAATTTTTGCCATGATTCACTTTACTTTCCCCCCCCCTGACAAAACAGAGGCAGGAGGAGACGTTCTAACTGAGGCCTTTAGAAATAAATTGCTGGCTACTCCTCTCTTGTTCGGGGAAAGGAAATGCTTTATTCTTCCTTTTTTAATTCACAGTGGGGAAAAAAACCACATCTCTTTGGCTTTGATTTTCTCAATAACTCAGGCTGCTGCCAAAGGAAGAAAGTTCTCTGTAAATTCTGCAATTTAAAAGAAGATTACGTCTTTTTTAGATTGGATCCATAAAATAGATCAGGTCCTAGATTAACCAGGCCAATCTAGAGAATATTTAAATTGCTCTATATGAACCTCACTGTCAAGAATCCTTGGCTGTGCACTGGGCCCTTTTTCTGTAGAACTATTTTTGGAAATACATCTAGCCTGGATCTGAGGGTCACTATCTTGAAATTTTTGCCACGTATTAATCTCTTCAATGCTTATCTGTCATTAAATCCATTCTCTTCATGACTGTAAAATGATCTGTTTGAAATAAAAGATAGTTACATTTACTATCCTCAAGCTTTCAGTTGAAGGGAGGAATGTGGAGGGGAGGGGAGGACAGTTAAATTCAGGTTCAATTAAAACTGGAAACCAGATATGAGTCAGAAAAATCGTTACTCATACGGATTTTCCTTCTTTTCACTACAGACAGACTGCCAAATACATATGTATCCAAATAAGTCTTCCTTTCCTGAAATAAAGTTACTACAGAAAAATAAATCCCAGGGCAAAGAATAAGGATATACATGACAGTTTACCTATTTTTATAAGATCTCAGCAATTGACTACAATCGAATACTTTGTTCAATGCCCATTTCCCCCAATATTTTGTGATATTTCTAACAAACAATCTGAAATTCTTGAGACCAATAGGAAAGAAGGTATTTTTTTCCAATAACTAAAAATTTATCCAATATTACATTTAAACTAGTTTTAGTTATAAGATTAGTTGGTTCTCAAAAGTCCATTTTATTGTTTCTGCTTTAGAGATAAGTGTACAAAGTTGGAATCCTGTTTACATCTCATGTAGGAGAACAGTTAAGGCTATAAAAACTCGACCCTGTACCTTGCCCCCTCAAGTGTAAGCCTGCATCCAGAATTCCAGCTTTGAGAATGTTAAGTTGGATTTGCAGTGATTGGGTCTCCAACAAGGCATTTAATATTTTGATGAGAGACTTTTGCACTAATTTAATACAAAATGGTTATAGATAAATAATTTTTACAGAAGGAGGTTTTCCAGAAATAAAGTTGTTTTTAAATCAGAATGATGTCATAGTAAAGCCGTATATCAAGAACAATTACTTAACATGTGGTCTGTGAAAATTAAACCCATTATAGATTTTATGCGATGAGTCACCACAGTTATAGTCACTGAATAGTGTCAACAGTGCAAATTTTGAATAGAATTTCCAGTTCATAGAAATTTTGGCACCTTTTATACATAAAACATTTCAGATTTCTCCACATCCCACATGTTTTGTTTTGTTTTGGTTTGCATGGTTTCAACTCAGAGCTTCTCCAGAACTCTCTCAGGGAGAACAGCTTCCCTCCACCATCCCAGGTTGCTATTCTCTCTTTTTTCTTTATCCATCTGACATCATTTGCTTTCTACCTTCCACACATTCCTCATATCTTACCTATTTAAGAGTGATGTTATGATTTCATTACCAAAACAAATAAAACCAAAAAAATAAATAAAACTTTCCTGTCATTTCAGTGGGAGCTTGACAGGGAAGCATGGTCTTTCTTTTAGAACACTTTCAGTTGCCTCTTTATCACCTATTTACAAAAATAATAATAATTTCCTCAGACTAGTATTCCTGCCCTAGAAGATCTCTCCAAACTTCCTGTGTTACTTCCAAATAATTGTTCAATAAAACTGCTACCATGAGTTCAGTTGTGTCCCCTGAAAAGATATGTCAAAGTCTTAACCTACCTCAAAATGTGACCTTATTTGGAAACATGGCTTTTACAGAGGCAATCAACTTAAAATGAAGTCCTTATGATGGGCCTTAATCCAGTATGACTGGTGTCCTTTAAAAGGGTGAACTTTAGACAGAGACAGACATGAACAGAAGGAAGATGATGTGAAGACCCAGGGAGAACTCCATGTAATGATGGAAGACTGGCGTGACGCATCTGTAAGCAAAAGAACGCTGAAGATTTCTGGCAAACCACCAGAAGCGAGGAAGAGGCAAGGAAGAATTCCCCTAGAGGTTTCGCAGGGAGTATGGCCCTGCCAACAACTTGATTTCAGATTTCTAGCTTCCAAAATTGTGAGATAATAAATGTCTATTGTTTTAAGCCTCTAGTTTTTAGTAGTTTGTTACGACAGCCCTGGGAAACTACTATAATGGTCAAGCAAATTTCAAGCTTCTCTTAATATTATTTATTTTGCTTCTATTTTTTTCTTCTTTAAAAAATGATATCCTTTTATAGAAACCCAACTATGTCTTACTTCCTCTGTTGCCACTGTCCCTTGGAAAAACAATCATTCCTTGGAATTGGAACTCTTATTGCATTTCATGTGTTCTTAATACTGACAATTCATTATATCCCGTAGGTATTTAGCTTGAATGCATATGTTCTTTTCCTTATACTAGACCTTGAACAGTGGCTGTGTTTTATCTTTTGATATTTCTTAGGTTAGCATTGATTTATGTAAAAGTACTGAATGAATATTTTTAGTGACATGATGTTGTCTCACAATTATATTTTAAATAATTCAGTGAAACATGGTAAACACAAATGACCATATCATTCAAATAATGTTTTTAAGTTTTTTCATGTTTATTTATTTATTTTCAGAGAGAAGGGGTCGGGGGTGGGCATGCACAGGGGAGGGGCAGGGAGAGGAAGAATCCCAAGCAGGATCAGAGACTGACATGGGGCTTGATACCAGGAACTGTGAGATCATGATCTGAACCAAAGTCAAGAATCGGACACAACCAACTGAGCCAGCCAGGTGCCCCAAGAATTATTTTAATGTACTCTGATTCCATAAATAATACACCCAACAGTACAAACTTTTTCTTCCAATTATTTTTATATGTGTGTGTAAAGATCAAACTTAGACTCATAGTATATGTATATATACTATGTATATATATATATATATATATATATATATATATATATATATATTCAGTTCTATATTCCACTTTAATCATTTACTATTCATTTAATAATGATCATAAAATCTTTTTCTTCCATTTTTATATGCTTATGTGGTATTTAAAGAATAAACTTAGAATCATAATATGCATTCCATTTTTTAATTCAACTTCATTTATTTAGCAATGTACTCTGAGAAATTCCCATAAATTTAAAAAATATTTAAAAGCATTATTTTTATTATCTGTTGTGGTGGTTAATTTTATGTGTCAACTTGACCAGACTAAGGTTATGCCCAGATAGCTGGTAAAATATTACTTCTGAGTGTGTCTGTAAGAGAGTTCCTGGAAGGGATTAACATTTGATTCAATAGAATGAGTAAAGAAGATCAGCTCTCATCAATGTAGATGGGCATTATCCAATCTCTGGAGGGGGGCTACATTGAACAAAAAGGCTCAGGAAGAGCTAATTCTCTCTTCTTGAGTTGGGAATCCATCTTTTGGAAATCAGATATCAGAGCTCTAGGTCTTTGTCCTTCGGACTCTGGGACTCACACCAGGGGCTTCCTGGTTCTCACGCCATTGGTTTCACACTGAATTATAGCACCAGCTTTCTTTGTTCTCTAGCTTGCAGATAGCAGATTGTGGGACTTCTCCACCTCTCTAACTGCATAAGCCAATGTCTATAATAAATTTGCATATTAATTTATTCATAATTTATAGTGAATTTATTATAATCATATATGTGAATTTATTATACAAATAGATGTATTTATATAGAAAGAAAGAGTATCAGGTATAAAGAATATGTGTGTATGTATACATATGGTATCATAGAATATATAATTTTCTCTGTTTCTCTGGAGAACGCTGACTAATATAGCTATTTACTACTGCAATCATATGTTTATACCATGTTTTAACAATTCTCCTCTTTATAACCAATATAATCCCAAGAGTAATTTTACTCTTATAATTTCATGAAGATTATTTTTGTTCTTTGGTAACATCTAAGATCACTTTCTTGAGTAGATTACTGGAAAAAGAATTCCTAGATCATTGGTATGGATGTATCTGTGATGCTCAACACAAGTCATCAATTGCTCTTCATATCTGCTATTCTGGTGTAAGGTACCATGGGGGTGCCGGGGTGGCTGAATCTGTTGAGCATCTAACTCTTGATTCTGGCTCAAGTCATGATCTCAGTTTCCTGGGATCGAGCTCTTTGTCGGACTACATGCTGAATGTGGAGCCTGCTTGAGATTTCTCTTTCCCTCCCTTTGCCCCTCTCCCCAACTTGCGCTTTCTCTCTCTCCCTCTTTAAATTAAAATAAAAATGTTTTAAATAATAAATAAATAAATAAAGTCCCACCAGGAGTGTATAAAAAGCACTATCACACCTTAACCTTGAAACATTTTGGTATTATAACTTTTAATGGTAATACAATGAGTAAAATTGTTATACTGGCCTAATTTTTTGATTACCTGGAATGGTAAATGTTTGTTAGTCATTTATATTGCTATGAATTTTCTTTTTAAGCTCTCTAGTTATTTTTATATTGTGGTATTTGTATTTTTCTATAAGAATAGGATGTCTTCTATCTGTAGTCTAGGCTCAAGTTTAAAGCTGAGGCCCAGAGGCACAATGTATCCTCCATGATAAATAGCAACATCAAAATGCCACCAAAAATTGAGACCAGACAGTTCCTCTCTTGCCAAGGTTTATGAAGAGGCAGTAAAAACAACCCTATTTTTCCCAGCCTCTTCCCACTCACTGTTTGCCACTCCAGATAAAGCACAGGACTAGAGAGCACAGAGTAAGTTTCAGAATTACTGTTTTTGAGTATTTGAATACTGGACAGTTTTTTTAGTGTTTCCTCAACCCCTACACCCATTCCCTGAAGTCGTTCCCACTGGCCAGAGACACAGCTTTTGGTGGTACTAAAGATGGGGATATGAGGTTATGGTTTTAAACTATTTAGGAACTGCTTAATAACAAAGCGACTAGAAGGTTTTGGAACCTGTCCAAGAAAGTGTTAAGGGATGAAAAAGAAAATTTGACAAGCACACTTTTAACCAACAATGTAACAGAAAAAGGAAGTCTTCATTTTTATACCTGAGCAAGTAGAAACAGCTCAATGATCTGTTATACTCATTAATGTAATGTACTTTTTACTTTGACAGTGTTAATATGTATTGAAAATAGTTTTCTCAACTTGTCTTTTGCCTTTTATTTAAATTTGTTATTTAATGTACTCTGTTACATGAAAACTATTGGTCCTCCTTGCATTTTAAATGAATTTTTTACCATGCATGATTTGTAACTTTTACCATGCATGCTTTGATCATTTGAGAACTGTTGGTTCACTGAGTTACTCAGACCTTCCAAATAGTGACACATTTCATTACCCAATATCAAAAATAACATCACATTTATTAATATCACCATAAAAAGCATTTTTAAAATATTTATTTCAAAGCTTTTAAGCTCACAAGGGTGGATGTTTCCCAAAATTCTAACTTTTAATTGAAAGTTACAACTTCTTCATTGAAAACAAAATACTGTCATTTATTGTCCTTGAAGTAACAGGCTCACTTCATTCATTATTGAGAAAGTATCTGCCAAATATGCAAATATGAATAATCCTAATGTGTCTGTCAATAGCCGTTTCATGTAAAAATGGTACCCTTCCATGAGAAAAAGTATGTAGTTCAGCTTACAACTTACACAATCACACAAAACAAACGTTGTATTTTGGTATGTAACAAAAGTGCTATATGCAAGACTTCTCATTTGGCACATAGAATATTAAGACAACATGTACTAAAGACTCAAGTTTTAATAAATTTAATCATTTTACTACCTCATCAGCATCTTCTGTGAACAATTTTTTTTTTTTTCTGTGAATGCCTAGTAGTGAATTATTATTTGACTCTTAGTCCAATTTGGTGCCATTTCCTTGATGCACACAAAAGGACTAAAGATATTACCCATTATTGGTTTTGTGCCATCAGTATAAGTGAACACTAAGAAAATGACAAATGATATCTTAGTTCTATATAAATACAGTTTTGATCTCACAGCCTTCCTTAAGGAGTCTTTGAGATTCCTAAGTTTCCATGGGCCACACATAGAGAAATACTGTTGTGCGGGATACTACAATAGTGAATATAATATTACTAGGTTCATTGATGGTAGTACTGATAGAGGTATTTCAGGAAGGGAAGGTACATTTTGAAAACTTATCCAAATGTATCCCAAATAAGAATGTATTTAAAGTAATCAACCTGCTACCAAATTACTGGCTGCTCTTTCAAGGGAATATCGCCATTTCAGAGATTTGGTGATGAACTATGCTATTGACCAGTCAAGCACTCAGCAATGGTGGTAGCCAGATGAGCTTTGATGAGAGTAAGTTTATGGTGTTGAGTCCCTGTATAATCCCCACTCCTGCTATCAAGCCACTTTGTAAGCTCTTAAGTAAGCCACTGAAAATAGTGGCTAAGTGTTATCCACATAATCAGTCATTATGTCTGGCTAACAATTGCCAGATTCCAGTTTGTGACTTTGGGTAGGAATTCACATGAAACAAATCTTCATATACTGTCCTCGTTTCTAAGGGGTACATCTACATACGTCTTCCCCAGATGTCCTTGTCTCCAATCTTCCAATATTATAATTTACAAGTCTCTGAATATCCAGCATCAACCACTAGCCCCCACTCATGTAATCCATACCTCTGGCCCTCTCTCCCTTCAGGCACAGTGGGCAAGCAGATATACTGCTTGAAGTTCTTCTCAGTGAAAGTATTTCATTTCCTTACTATCTGTCCAGACCACCCCTGAATTGGGCCATAATTATGCTGCAATTCACGTCTATCTGTGGCAGTATACCATGAAAAAGCATCTGTAAACCGGGCCTGAAGTTCCTCTTCCTCAGTCATCTGGTTAGAGGGAACTCCTCATGAGATCACTGATGTCAGTTGAAGGAAAAGTAGGAGAAGGTGTCATGAGAGTCTAAACCTCAAATGATACAAATTATATATTTAAAATCTCTTTGAGTTTGGTCTCACACCACTATTTCTTTATGATGGAGTACTGTTCATGTCCAACTTTAAAACTTTTTAATGTTTATTTATTTTTTAGAGAGAGACAGAGACAGAGCAAGCAGCGGAGGAGCAGAGAGAGAGGGAGACACAAAATCTGAAGCAGACTCCAGGCTCTGAGCTGTCAGCACAGAGCCCGACATGGGGCTCGAACTCACAAACTGTGAGATCATGACCTGAACCGGTCAGGTGCTTAACCAACTGAACCACCCAGGCGCCCCTCCTGTCCAACTTTAGAGCTTTGTGGATCACATAATACCCAGCTCATGACAGTCATCTCCTATTGCCTGGTCACTTGGTGTTCCATGACTAGGTATTTAGTCCCAACCAGAACTAAATGGTACTAGTAGCAAGAAAGGCGCCATTTCTCACAAGGAGAATGAATACCTGCGTGGTTTTGCTTTAAATTCTAGGTGCATGGATTTTCATTCTCTATAGGGATTTGCCAGAAACTTCATTGGACAGGCCAAAAAAGCCACAGACCTGCTGATTCTAACTGGTAGACAAGCTTGTATTGTATCCTGGACCAGCTTCAGAGCTTTCTTTTCCTCTGAGTGCCATTTGAAACTTACTAAACGTGCAAAGTAAATCACTCAAATGAGGCACATATTGGCTCCAGAACCCAAGGAGGCCTGCAAAGTATTATATCTCTTTCTTAATGCTAGTAGGTAGAAGATATATTAACTTAACTTTTACTGGGAAAGAAAGATCTCAATGTATTTCAACCCTCTAGAGCCCTAGAACCCCATCAAGTTTCCATGGGTTTATCTTCTACCTTCTGGCACAAATATTTGCTACTTCCTGCCCAACAGGTCTCTTAGCAAGATTTCATAGATTTTGTAGTCTGGATTACGCCAGAGAGCCTTAGAGCTAAAGGCAATAGTGAATATGTTTTGTTGATCTGACCATGTAGAAGCAAATTGCTTCTTGACTGATAAAGAGAGAATAAAGTATTTGCCAGTGCACTAGCTGCATATCACTTGTCAGAGATCATGTTGTTTTGTTCCAGTAAGGAGACCACGTCTATAAAAGCAGCAGCATTTAGGGTCATCACCTGATTAAGTTTATGAAAATCCTCTACCACTCAGGCCAAGTCAACACGTGAATCTCTCCAGACTTTCATGGTGACATTAATCTCCACAGACCTCTTCAGGGAAGTGGTATTGCCTTTGATTCAATATTTTGGCTGAGCAGGGCAATTCCAGTGGTTTCCATTCAGTCCATCCTATCATATAAGCCATTACTTCACAGGCCAAGGAGCCAATGTGCAGAGTCTGTTGGCTTGTAAATATGTTCTATACCTTGGTAAATAATCTATGTCACTTTCAGGAAGGTAAAGAGGATATTATGAAGTATACACTAATGAAAGAAGGGAAGCATTCTTCCTCAAAGGAACCCTATTCATATCTCGATTTTGGATATCTATTTCTACACCAGTACCGAACTGTTTCTATTAATACAGCTTTATAATGTGTCTTGAAAACTTATAAGGCAATTCCCAATTTCTTCAGAGATTATTTTGGTGGTCTTATGCATTTGCTTGTCCTAATGAATTTTGGAATCCATTTGGCAAAATTCACACACAAAAAAATTCAATTAACATTTTTATCAAGACTGTTTGGATTTGTAAAATAATTCAGGAAACACTGACTTTTTAAAAATAACATTAGGTTATCTCATCACTGAACATGACATAGCTACTTATTTGGATATTTTATATCTTTTATTAAATTATATAATTCTCTTATTAGTTTTACTGCTAATTGGCCTCACATAAAAAATGTAAAACTTTTATGAACACATATTCTCATCTAGCCACTTCCCTTCTCCCCTTTACAGGCAAACTTCTTGAATTACCCACACTACCTTTCATATTTACTCTCCTTACTTCTTCTTAAACTAATGTAATTTGGATTCAATGAGCCCCACTTTATCAAAACTGCTCAGTCACCAAAGACATATATAAGCTAAAAAAATCCAAAAGCCTTGTCTTGATGCTTATCTTTCTTGACTTTTAAAAATTTTACATGTTTTCACTTCCAATTTCCAGTTCTGCATGTAAGGAACTTGGAAGTTGCCACTCCATTTTAATGACAAGTAAAAAGCCGAACAAACTAAAAAATCAACAATTCTACAACTCTTCTTGCATCCATAGAAAAGAGAGGACATGGGGAAAGTTGCTCCCCCAAGATTAGAGAGACAGATAAGTGAATATAGGGAGCAGCAGCTTACTAGGCCAGAGACTCAGGAGCAAAAATTGCCTGGGAACCACTGCCAGGATAGGAAAGCCCTAACTGTAATTGGCTGATGCTGGAGGCCAACAATGGACAACACTGAGAGCTAAAAACTCCAAGGTGACCCAGTCATAGAAAGGTCCCCCAAATATTGTGAGATTTATCTCCAATAGCTGAACCAGTTTCCCACACTAAATATGTGATTAAAATCCCCTTGTGATTCTGGCAGAAAGAGGGGGGGAAGAACCATTTTTTAAAATGTTTATGAATTTATTTTGAGAGAAAAAGAGAGAGAGGGAGAGAGAGAGAGAGAGAGAGAGAGAGAGAGAGAGAGAGAGAGAGAGAAAGCATGAGCTGGGGAGGGGCAGAGAGAGAGGGAGAGAGAGAATCCCAAGCAGCTCCATGCTCTCAGAATGGGGCTCGATTCCACGGAGTATGAGATCATGACCTGACCTAAAATCAAGAGTTGTACTTTTGAATGACTGAGCCACCCAGGTGCCGCAAAAAAGAACCATTTTTAAATACACCAGAGCATTCTGTTCTGTTCTGTTGCCTGTTGAAGGCAACAAAGCTTGCCTTCAGGGGAAATTATTTAACTAGAGCTTAATCTGTTGGAATATTACCAGAACCTTACTGACATAAGGGAAAGGAAGTATCCAACTCTAGCCAACTCTAGCTGTCTTGTCCCACCTAAGGGTTCTGAAAAAAACTAAAACTCTAGTGAAGTTCATAGCCCAGACAGATAGGCTCACTAAAAGACTGAGTCCTAATCACTGGACTATAGGATGCTTCCCCTCTGCCCACATCTCAACACCACATCACTAAAGGCCTATTTATAGCCGTTCCTTTTATTCAGTAAATTATGTCCAAATATCAAGAAAAATTACCAGACATCCCAAAAGTCAAAAAACACAATTTGAAGGGACAGAGCAAGTATCAAAAACAGATATGGTAGAATGTTAGAATTATTAGATTGGGAATTTAAAACAATTATAATTTATATGCTAAGGGATCAAATGGGTAAAGTAGATAGCATGCAAGAACAGATGGGTAATATAAGCAGATAGATGGAAAACATAAGAAAGAATCAAGAAGAAATGCTAGAGATAAAAATCACTGTAACAGAAATGAAGAATGTCTTTGATGGGCATGGGTGAGGAAAGAATTTCTGAGTCAGAGGATATATCAATAGAATCCTTGAAGTGCAAAAAGAGCAAAGACTGAGGGAAAAAAAAGGAACAGAGTATCCAAGGACTATGAGATGACTACAGAAGGTGTAACATACACGTAATAGGAATACCAGAAAGAGAAGAAAGAGAAAGGAACAGAAGAAATATTAGAAAGCATAATGACTGAGAATTTCCCCAAATTGGTGTCAGACCCCAAACCACAGGTCCAGAAAGCTCACAGAATGTCAAGCAAGATAAATACACACACACACACAGACACACACACACACACACACACACATAAAATCACTATACCTAGGTGTATCATAGTCAAATGATAAAAAATCAAAGATAAATGAAAAATCCTGAAAAAAGCCAGAGCATAAAAACACCTTACCTATGAGGAACAAAGATAAGAATTGCACCTTACTTCTTAGAAACCATGCAAACAAGAAGAGAATGGAATAAAATATTTATTAAGTGTTTAAAGGAAAAAAACCACCAACCTAGAATTCTATACCCTGTTAAATTATCCTTCAATGTTATGGAAAAATAGACTTTCTCAGGAAAACAAAAAGTGAGAGAAAATGTTGCCAGTAGACCTGCTTTGCAAGAAATGTTAAAAGTTCTTTGGAGAGACGGAAAATAATATAGGTCAGAAACTCAGGTCCACATAAAGAAAGGAAAACTGCTGAAGAAGGAATAAGTGAAGGGAAAATAAAAACTGATTTTTCTTATTCTCAATTGATTGAACAGATAACAGTTTGGTCAAAAGAATAATGGTAACAACGTATCTGATTATGTATGCATACCTGTGAATAATGTGCATGCTTATATATGTGACATGAATGGCAGCAATGATAGGAGACTGGGAGGAAGAAACTAGGATTATTTTGTTATTATAAGGTATTCACACTACCTATAAAGTAGTAAAATGTTATTTAAAAATGGACTTGGATTAGTTGTAAATGTATATTGCAAACCCTAGGGCAACCACTAAAACAAGTTTTAAAAAGAAGTATAACTAATATGCTAAGAAATGAGAGAAAATGGAATCATATAAAAAGCTCCATTAAAACCACAAAAGGGAGAAAAAGAATGCAAGACAAAAATGGGAACAAAAAAGACAGCAGTAACAGGTATGGTAAATATTAATACAGCTATATAGAAATCACTTTGAATGTCAACGATCTAAATGCACCAATGGGTGGCTCAGTAGTTTGAACTTCCGACTTGGGCTCAGGTCATGATTTCACAGCTTGTGAGTTCAAGCCCCGCATCGGGCTCACTGCTGTCAGTGCAGAGCCTGCTTCAATCTTCTGTCCCCTTCCCTCTCTGCCACTTCCCTGCTAGTGCTCTCTCTCTCAAAAATAAATAAATTAAAAAAAAAAAAAAACAGAGACTGTGAGAGGGGATCAAAAACCGTAACCCAACTATATGTTGTCTATGCAAACTTACTTTAAATACAAAGATACAGATAGATTAAAAGTAAATGGATAGAGAAAAACAGACTATACTAACACTAATCAAAAGAAAGCAAGAGTAGCTATATGAATCGCAGACAGAGCAGGCTTCAAAACAAGGAAAGTTATCAGGGATAAATAAGAGCATTACATAATGATAAAGGGGGTCAGTTCTCCAAGAAGACATAATTCTGCATGTGTATGTGCCTAACAACAGAGCATCACACTATATAAAGCAAAAACTGATGGAACTGCAAAGAGAAGTAAACAAATCGACTCTCATAGTTAGAGTCTTCCAGAATCCTTCCCAGAAATGGACAAATCCAGCAGGCAGAAAATCAGAATGAATGTGCTCGAACTCAACATCACCATTAACCAACTGGATATAATTGACATCTATAGACTACTTCATTCAATGATAGCAGAATACATATGCTTCTCAAGCTCACATGGAACATTCACTAAGATGAACCACATTCTGGGCCATAAAATACAACTTAATAAATTTAAAAAAATAGAAATCATGCAAGGCCTGATTTCCAACCACAAGAAAATTAAACTAGAAATCAATAATAAAACTACATGTTTTAAATTCATATAATTTGCTCTTTGCGATGGGTTTTGACAAATGCATAGAGCTGTATACACCATCACAGTCATAAACCAAAATGTTTCACCACTCACATTCCTGCTTGCTGTAATCAACCACCTTGTCTTTGTAATCAACCACCATCCCCACCCCCACACTCTACTCCTGGAGACCACTGATTTGTCTTCCATCTCAATAATTTTGTCTTCTCCAGAATGTCATATAAGTGGAATTATACAATCTGATGTCATTTGGTTCTAGCTTCTTTCACTTTACAAAATACATTAGAGATTCATTCATGTTGCATGAATCCTTCATGGTTTCTTTCTCCTTTTTATTGTTAAGTAGTATCCAAATGCATAGATAAGCCACAGACTGTTCATTCATTCATTCTTTCACATTTGAGTTGTTTCCTATTCACATCCACAATCCATCCAATTCACAATTCCAATTGTCATCCAACTCACGTTTGAGTTGTTGAAAATCACAAATAAAGCTGAAAGAAATGTTTATACACAGACTTTTGTGTGCATGTAAGTTTTTCATTTTCTTGGGTAAACATAAGTATATATTTAAATTTGTTTAAGTTAACAAAACTATCCAACTGTTTTTCAAAGTGGCCATACCATGCCACATTCTTACCAGCGAAGTATGAAGATTCCAGTTGTTCCACATCTTTATCAACACCTGGTAGTGTCAGGATTTTTTTCTGTTCTAATAGATGTATAGCGGTATTTCATTGTGATTTTATTTGCATTTCCATTGGGAGCACTACTGTCTTCTCTATGCCTATTTACCATCAATATGCCCCCCCACTTTTTTTTGAGAAAGAGAGAGAGGGCACAAGTGAGTGAGGGGCAGAGAGAGAGAGAATCCAAGGAGAGGGAGAGAGAGAGGGAGAGAGAGACAGACGGAGAGAGAGAGAAAGGGAGAAGTGGGGGCTCACCCAAAGCAGGGCTTATGTGCACCCAAAGTAGGGCTCAAGCTCACCTGATGTGAGACTTGAACTCAGGAACCATGAGATCATGACCTGAACTGGACTCAGATGCTTAATGACTGAGCCACCCAGGCACCCCCATCAATACGCCTTTTTGAATAATGTATCTGTTCAAAACTTATGTTTATGTTTTTTGAGTTTCTAATTGTTGAATTTTGTGAATTCTTAACATATGAATACAGAGGTATAATTGATATATAACATTATATCAGTTTCAGGTGTACAATGTAATGATTCAATATTTGTATATATGAGAAACGATTACTTAAGTCTAGTAAATATCCATCATCATACAGTTAAAAAATTTTTTCTTGTGACAAGAACTTCTTAGCAACTTTCAAATATGCAATACAGTATTATTAATCTAGTAACAGTGCTGTACATTACATCCTCATGACTTATTTATTTTATAAGTGGAAATTTGTACCTTTTTATCCCTTCCACAAACTCCCACACCCACCTCTGGCAACCATCAATCTATTCATTGTATCTATATGCTCTTTTTTTTTTTTTTTTTTTTTTAAGATTCCACATATAAGTGAGATCATGTGGTATTTGTCTTTATCTGTCTGACTTATTTCACTTAGCCTGTAATGCCCGCAACGTCCATCCATGTTGTCACATGATAGCAAGATTTCATTATCTGTTATGGCTGAGTAATAATATATATGTATTCCATATACATATACCACATTTTCTTCATCAGTTCCTCCGTCAATGGACACTTAGGTTGTTTCCGTGTCTTGACTATTGTAAATAATGCTGCAATGAACATGCAATGAATACAAGTCTTTTCTTAGAAATAAGAGTTGTAAATCTTTCTCCCAGTCCATGAATTTGCCTTTTCATCTCTTAAAAGTGACTGTTGTAGAACAAAAGATTTTAACGTTCATAATTGCTCACCTTTTAGCAGAATTTGACATTGACTTTCTCACCCTTGGGTCTCAGTTTTAGGAAGCCTAGCTGAATTGGGCTCCTCCAATCCCTCTCTCTCAATAAATTTCTATCATATTACCCTGTATTTTATCCATTTTTATGCTTTTTTAATTTTTTATTTATTTTTAAGAGAGAGAGAGAGTAAACAGGGGAGGGTCAGAGAGAGAGGGAGACACGGAATCTGAAGCAGGCTCCAGGCTCTGAGCTGTCAGCACAGAGCCTGACACGGGGCTCGAACCTACAAACCGTGAGATCATGACTTGAGTCGAAGTCAGACACTTAATGACTGAGCCACACAGGTGCCCCTCATTTTTATTATCCTCACTATATTGTAAGCTCCATGAGAAATGGGAGCATGTCTGCTTTTTCACTAGCACTGTCAACGACTAATACAATGCCTGGCAAATAATTATGAAAGAGAAGGAAGGAAGAAAGGAAAGGAGGAAGGAAGGGAAAATCTTCAAGAATAGGTCAAAGATTATTCTGAGAATTCAAGTTCAAGAAACTGGCTAAATGTTATTTGAACGGAAATAGAAAATACAGGATTGAACAGCAATTCCCCACTTCTCCCTTTCCCACTACTCCCTGGAAAACAGCATTCTATTTTCTGTTTCTTTGAGTTTGATTACTTTAGATACCTTATATGAGCAGAATCATGCAGTATTTGTCCTTCTATGACTGGGTTATTTCAGTTAGCATAACTTCTTCAAGGTTCACCCATATTGTGGCATATGATAGTATTTCCTTCTCTTTTAAAGCTGAAAAATATTTCTCTCTCTCTCCCCCCCCGCCCCGTGTGTGTGTGTGTGTGTGTGTGTGTGTGTGTGTGTGTGTATCACATTTTCTTTACCCATTCATTATTCAATGGACATTTAGGTTGTTTTCGCCTCCTGGCTACTGTAAATAACTACAATGAACATGGGAATGAAAATATCACTTTGAGATCCTGTTTTCAATTCTTTTGAACAAATAACCCTAAGTGAGATTGCTGGACCATAATAGGCCATATTTTTAATTTTTTGAGGAACTCCATACTGTTTTCTATAGTGGCTGCACCATTTTACATTCCCAACAATAGTGCACAGATGTTCTAATTTTTCCACATCCTCATCAACACATGCTATCTTCTGGTTGTTTGTTTGCTTGCTTGTTTTCATAATGGCCATCCTAGCAGATGTGAGGTGTTATCTCATGGTTTTGATTTGCTTCTCTCTGATGATTAGTGACACTCAGCATTTTTTCATGTAACTATTGGCCATCTGTATATCTTCCGTGAAGAAATGTCTATTCAAGTTCTTAGCCAATTAAAAAAAAAATCCTGAGTTTTATGAGTTTCCTATATATCTTAGATATTAATTCCTTATTAAATAAATGTTTGCAAATATTTTCTCCCATTCTGTAGGTTGCCTTTTCATTCTGTTGATGGTTGTCTTTAAAACAGGAACTTTAAATCGATGCAGCCCCACTCATCTATTTTTGTTTTTGTTGCTGTGCTTTTGGCATCATATGAGAAAAAATCCTTTAGCAAGATATTTCAGGTTTTCAAAATCTAACACCAATCTGCCTTTCTTCTTTCAACTTTCACCATCACACTCTTGCACACCACAGTCCAGGCCCTGGACCACTCTCAATCCCTGAAAATGTCATGTACATTATTGTGTCTTTGCACAATGTTCTTTCTCCTTGGGATACCTGTCCTCTGCTGTCTAGCCACAAGGTGATGTATTACAAAAGCCTCTAGAGGCTTTCTTGATCCTATTCCTCTCAACGAAGAATTCATTGCATTCAGCTTTGTTTAGTCCCCCACTAAAGTATGCATTATATTTGTTTATTTAATTGTATCCTATTCTATATTTTATCCCCAAATTAATATTTGCCAAAGATAGGGTACACAACTTTTTTAGCAAATTTTGGTCATTTTCTCTTAACTTACCTATAAAATAAGGGTACTTCCAAATTTGCCTGCCAATAATAAGCAGTTCAAAGGCATATTTGAAATATAGATTCTAGAGTCCCTCTCATAGATTATGATTTCAAAGGTCCAGGAAGTCATGTTTGAAATCACCTCATTAGGGGATATTTATAATCAGGCAGACTTAAAAGATACTAAGATTACTTCTAGGCCTCTATTCTGCTCTAAATTTCCTGTTCTTTGTCTATAATTTCATATGTCTAGAAGAGGATGAAAGTGTGGGACAAAGGTGAAGAACATGGTTTAAGATGACTAGCTGGAGTTTGGTAACTAATACTCATACTCTCTCCTTTAGTCTTCCTTTTCAAGAGCAATTTTGAGTTTATAAGCCTGGTAGATAAGTAGGAATATCATTAGAGTATAGGGAAAGTAAGAGGAGAAAACGACTCAATGTATATACAAATTATAAAAATACTTTAGCCAACTTTTCATGAATAATCAAAACAACACCTTACACCTCTACAATGTTTACAACTTTCAAAATACTTTCCACTTCCTTTATCTGTTTTTATACGTTATGACAACCCTGTAAGTTCAGCAGGGAAAAACAGATGGGCAGACAACAATCATTATTCCCATTTTATACAAGTATTTTCTGAGTGACATTTGAGAAAAAATAGAGCATTTAATATAGAAAAAGCTATAATCTCCTATGCACTTGAAAGAAGTAAAGCTATCAAACTGTGTATGCACAGGCAAGGAATTATTGGACTAAGATGGAAAGATATCAAGATATTCCAAGGCCATCAAAATTTTCTTTTTTTCCCATAACCAATGGAGAGTTATTTAGAAATCTTCCACAAAAGACTTCTTGATTTTTAATTTACCCTTTAAAATAATTTCAGAATGACAGGAAAATTACAAAAGTAGTAGAGTTGCTTTATACCCTTCATCCAGCTTCCCCAGTGTTAACATTTTACATACCAGAGTATGGTCATCAAAACCAGGAAGTTAATATTGGTACACTACTAGGACTAAACTACAGACTTTAAACTGGTGACCATTTTTCTACTAAGGCCCATTTTCTGTTCCATATCTAATCCAGGATCCCACATTGCATTTAGTTGTCCTGTCTCCTTAGTGTCCTTAAATCTGTGACAGTCCATTGGTCTTTCCTTGTCTTCCATGACTTTGACACTCTGGAAGAGAGCCCTGGTGGACTTATTTTGCCACATATCCCTCAATTTGGGTTTGTCTGCTTTCTCCTGCTCAGATCAAAGTTTTGCATTTTTGGCAGGAACAGTCCAGAAATGGCATTGTGCCCTTGTCAGTGAGTGTCAGGAGACATAGTAGTATCTGCCAAGTTTCTCTACATAATCATTCCTTTTCCCTGGTCATTAATAAATGTCTTAGGGGAGATAATTTGAGGCCATGCTAATATCCTGTTTCTCCAAACTTTGCCCACTAATTTTAGCATCTTTCAATATATTTGGCCTGTGATATTTATCACTATGGTGTTTGTCTAATAAAGATTTAGATTTACCTTATTCCCTCTACATATATTAATGGGGATTTTTTTTTTAGGAGAAGCCATCCCGGGGTGCCTAAGTAGCTCAGTCGGTTGAGCATCCAACGACGTCAGCTCAGGTCATGATCTCACACTCCGTGAGTTCGAGCCCCGCGTCAGGATCTGTGCTGACGGCTCAGAGCCTGGAGCCCGCTTCAGATTCTGTGTCTACCCCTCTCTCTGCCCCTTCCCTGCTCATGCTCTGTCTCTCTCTGCCTCAAAAATAAATAAAAACATTTTTTTTAATTAAAAAAAAAAAGGGAGAAGCCATCCCTTCTCTCTCAGTTATTTATTTATTTACCTGTGCCCTTAATTTTTGCTTGTGTGTCCTTCTGCTTCCCTTCCTTCCCAGGCCAGTAGGACTTTAGCAAAGCAAACGATAAAAGTGAATATCATTTGAAATGTTGATTCACAAAGAATTTTCAAATTTTTTACACTATGCTGTCAAACCAGAGGGCCTAGTCAAACAACAAAAATGTTAGATTAATGTCAGACACAAACACCATTGGTCAAAGCAACAGGAATCCATAAGAAACGAATTGACCACAAAAGACAAAAGATGTCCTTACAACTGCCAATGGTCTTTTGTGGCAATTTTCTAAACACTTTAACTCTTGAGAGCAAAAGTTAAGTCAATGCATTTTTTGATTTACGTTCATTTTGTTCCTTTCTCTTATACTGGGTAAACTTGTAAACAGAAGAAGAAATGGATTGTTTTATTTCAAAATGGATAGTAGCTTCTAATATTTTTTTAATTTTTTAATGTTTACTTACTTTTCAGGGACAGAGAGAGATGTAACACGAGTGGGGGAGGAGCAGAGAGCGAGGGAGACACAGGATCCAAAGCAAGCTCCAGGCTCCAAGCTGTCAGGACAGAGCCTGATGTGGGGCTCGAACTTAGGAGCCATGAGATCATGACTGAGCCAAAGTCGGATGCTTAACCTACTGAGCCCCTTTAATGGTTTATTTTGGGTTGGAGCTTTTTCTCTCCAACCAAGACATCTATTATTTTTCAGAGAACAACCAGCAAATAAATTCTTGGTACTGGATTAGTACGCCTATTGATACCATCAAATGTTTTTACCTTAAAAAATATTATTTCTATACCTATATCAATGAAATGTTTTGCAAAATACATTGTTTTTGCAACAGACTGGTATATGATAAATTAAAAAAATTGTTTGCATATGAGAAGAATAATTGTTGATTCTGGAAATTAGCTGCAATTTCTTGGATGGCCTAAGAACAAGTCACCAAACTTGCCTAGACCTGATTCTCCCATCTATGACATGATCATAGTTTTAACTACCTAATTAAGAGATGTCAGGCATTAATTAATGTTCATAATGGGTTTGAGATCTGTGATTAAAATCTGTTATTCTTGATGGAAAATAGAGCCATTCAATCATTAAGGAGTAGTAAACAAATCAAAGAAGATGTGTAGACAACTAGAAGAAATACTAGAGTGAAAATGTACTCTGGAATGATGAGTTGTGGCTGGGACAAGAATCTCTTTTGATGAGTAAAGTACCTGTGCACTTTTTTTCTTCAAAGACTTAAGCAATACACATTTCCAATGTCTCAATAAAGAGACTTCTTCCTTATACTAAGGTCCTTAACTTTTTTGTGCCATTGACCTTTTTCACATTTTAGTATAACCATAGACTTCTTCTCATAATAGTTTTTAAATGAATTAAAAATATGTAAAATTAACAAAAATAAAATGGATGAAAGACCTAAATGTGAGACAGGAAACCATCAAAACCCTAAAGGAGAAAACAGGCAACAACTTCTTTGACCTCAGCTGCAGCAATTTCTTACTGCACACATCTCCAACAGCAAGGGAATTAAAAGCTAAAATGAACTATTGGGACCTCATCAAGATAAAAAGCTTCTGCACTGCAAAGGAAACAATCAAAAAAAACCTAAAAGGCAACCAATGGAATGGGAAAAGATATTTGCAAATGGCCTATCAGATAAAGGACTGGTATCCAAAATCTATAAAGAACTCACCAAACTCCACACCTGAAAAACAAATAATCCAGTGAAGAAATGGGCAGAAGACATGAATAGACACTTTTCTAAGGAAGACATCCAGATGGCCAATAGGCACATGAAAAGATGCTCAATGTCACTTATCATTAGGGAAATACAAATCAAAGCCACACTCAGATACCACCTCAGACCAGTCAGAGTGGCTAAAATGAACAAACCAGGAGACTATAGATGCTGGTGAGGATGTGGAGAAACGGGAACCCTCTTGAACTGTTGGTGGGAATGCAAACTGGTGCAGCCACTCTGGGAAACAGTGTGGATGTTCCTCAAAAAACTAAAAATAGAATTACCCTATGACCCAGCAATAGCACTACTAAGAATTTACCCAAGGGATACAGGAGTGATGAGGCATAGGGGCACATGTACCCCAATGTTTATAGCAGCACTTTCAACAATAGCTAAATGATGCAAAGAGCCTAAATGTCCATCAACTGATGAATGGATAAAGAAGATGTGGTTAATATATACAATGGAATGCTACTTGGCAATGAGAAAGGGAAGGAAGAGGAAAAAAAAAATTACAGAGAGAGAAGGAGGCACACCATAAGAGACTCAAATACAGAGAACTGAGGGTTGATGGGGGGTGGAGGAGAGGGGAAAATGGGTGATGGGAATTGAAGAGGGCACTTGTTGGCATGAGCACTGGGTGTTGTATGTAAGCCAATTTGACAATAAATTATATTTTTTAAAAATATGTAAAATTATGAAAGAATCCAATTTTATTGAGGCATAGTTATCAAACATTTTTTTTAAATTTAATTTTAGAGTAATGTGTTCTTCTTTAACAAATGAGATCTAATGGCAGTCAACAACCACCATAATTTCATAGTAGTGATATTTGGAGACAACATTTCAAGATATTTGCAACAACTCTAATGTGATATGAAAATATCTCTTTTCTACTAATTATAAGGTTAGAGGAACTGCTCTTATTTCCATGGCTCATTTCCTACATTTATAATTTTTTAATGCTAAGGTTTAGTTGGAGGTTACTAAAATAAAGATGTATTTTTTTTTTTGCCCATCCAAGTTTGTGAACACTCTAAATTTTAACCAGGAGTTGCTTGGGGGTATTTGGATCTCAGATTAAGAAACTCTGTTTTATAACAATATCAAAAAAGACAAGAAATAAAATGTTGGTGATAATGTAGAAGAAAACCCTTGTCCACTGTTGGTGGAGATGTAAATTGGTGCAGCCACTGTGGAAAACAATATGAAGATTCCTTTAAAAAATTGTAAACAGGGGCACCTGGGTGGCTCAGTCGGTTAAGCGTGGACTTCAGCTCAGGTCACGATCTCGCGGTCCGCGAGTTCGAGCCCCGCGTCGGGCTCTGGGCTGATGGCTCCGAGCCTGGAGCCTCCTTCCGATTCTGTGTCTCCCTCTCTCTCTGCCCCTCCCCCGTTCATGCTCTGTCTCTCTCTGTCTCAAAAATAAATAAACGTTAAAAAAAAAAAATTTTTTTTAAATAAATAAATAAAATAAATAAAAAAATTATAAACAGAAATACCATATGACCCAGTAGTTCCATTTCTGGGTATTTACCAAAAAAAAAAAAAAAAACAAAAAAAACAAAAAAAAAAAAAAAACAAAAAAAAAAACACCCTCCAAAACCACTAGCTCAAAAAGATACATGCATTCCTATGTTTATTGCATCATTATTTATTCACAATAGCCAAGATCAACAGCTGCATGAATAAAGAAAATGTGGTGTATATATACAATGGAATATTACACAGCCACAAAAAGGATGAGATCTTGCTATTTGCACCAACATGGATGCACTAAGGAGGTATTACACAAAGTGAAATAAATCAGGCAGAGAAAGACAAATACCATATGACTTCACTTATCTGTTGGATATATATATATAAAAAAACAACAATAACAAATGAACAAAGAAAAACATACTCTTAAATACAGGGAACAAACTGGTGGTTTCCAGCAAGGTAGTGGGTGGGGGGATGGGCAAAATAGATAAAGATTAAGAGGTAAAAACTTCCAGTTATAAAATAAATAAGTCACAGAGATAAAAAGTACAGCATAAGGAATGTAGTCAATAATACTATAACAATGCTGCATGGTATAGATGGTGACTATACTTAACTATGGTAAGTACTGAGTTACGTATAGAATTGTCAAAACAGTATGTTGAACACCAGAAAGTAATGTAACATTATATGTTAATTATACTTAAAAAAGAAAACAAAACAAAACAAAACAAAAGAAAAAATAAAGAAACACTGTTCTATACCTATCTTGGGATCACTCAGATAGTCAAATACTTAATGTTATGTCTCCAAGTAGAGTCAGGTGATAACAGTTATGGAGTGTTTATTAAAAATGCAAATCTCGGGGCACCTGAGTGGCTCAGTCAGTTAAGCATCTGACTCTTAATTTCTGCTCAGGTCATGATCTCATCATTCATGGAATAGAGCCTCGTGTCAGGCTCCACACTGATAGCACAGAGCCTGCTTGGGATTGTCTCTCTCCCTCTGCCCCTTCCCCCACCTCTCTCTCTCAAAATAAATAAATAAACTTTAAAAATGCAAATCTCTTGGCCTTTTCCTAGATGTGTTGAATCTGTATTCTTAACACTCATCCAGACAACTGATATATACACTAAACTTTGAGAATTGCTTCAAAGGTGGTTACATCAACAGTTACCTTTGGTGGAACTGTAGTTATCAAGCCAGAGAGTCTTAAATATTAGTTTGAGATATTATAATATGATAGATCTGGAAGGCACCTAGAAATTTTAATTTTTTAACAAGCATTTCAAATATTGTGATGAATATGCTCTCAACTCCATTATGAGAAATATTCCTAAAGACACTAAAAGCCAAGTCAAATATCTGCATGGGAACAAGAGGAGCTAATGAGTTTTATATCAGAATCATCATAACAATATCCACCCCCTTTACCTTTTCTGTACTAGTTACCCTTCAACTTTCAACTACTGTCCTTTTTCTTCTGCCTTGCACATCTTTAGCCCTATCCTACAACTGTCCTTTTTCTTCTGCCTTGCACATCTTTAGCCCTATCTTAGAACTCTGTAATTTGAGCTTTAGACCAGTATATCCAACTGCCTACTAGACTTTTGTCCCTGGATATCACAAAGAATTCAAACACTACAAGCCAAAACTGAACTCATCACATTCTTCCACATAATGGCTTTCTCTTTTATATTGTTTATCTTGAATATTGGTACTACCATCTAGAAAGATATTCAGAAATTGTCCTGAATGTCCCCCTATTTTTCATTAAGTTTTTCTTTCTTAGGGGACATTTTTGGAGTGATGACCAGTTTTAAATCTTCAGCAGTGGTCTGGTGCCCTTCGAGTCTGCACTTTTGGAGTGCCAACCTCTAATGTAGCCAATGTTCTAAGAGAGACGTAGTGATTGGAAGAATCCTCATATGGCTCTCATTCCCCAGACAATTACACTATAACTTCAACCCTAAGAAAGTTTAGGAGGGTAGGTTTACCAACTCAAGTTTAGGCCTCTGAAAGAAATGTCTTTTGTTTCTATGATTCATTTTTTCTTGTATTCTTGTTTTGTTGCCCTTCAGTCCATTCAAGCAGTATAATTTGAGGGTTCAGGTTTAGGGTGTAGGTCCTAGAAAATGGTCTCTCAGTCTGCCTCTAACCTACACAGGGAAATCTTTGGGAGTCACATGGTCCTGACTGAATCATGAGTAGACTACATTGGGGTAGGAGACCAAAGCCCAACCTAATACCCTGTACTTAGAGTTTGGAATTCTGATCACCAACATCTGGTGTAGTTAAGTGGACCAAAGTGATACATAGCTAAAGTTTGGGAGGTAAGATCACTCAAGAACCTCAAACTTCAAGGGCTGTTGCACTATTGACTGGTAAATTCCCACCAGAAGAGCACAGGTATTGCACCAGCACAGGACCAAATAAGTGGACCGTGGAGTTGATGAAGGCAAAGATTCAGTGCTAGAGTATCAAGGTAGCCTCAAGGCAAAGCCTCAGTATATAAACTTCTGACTGAACTGCCAATTACATTGCCGAACTGCACTGTGCTCTCCACTCCAGGATCTATTTTCCTCTTTATCCTATTCTTCAGCCAGAGCAGAACGAGTAATATGTAACTCCAGAGAAAATTGAGCAATTCCTTCTGGACCAGGAAAATGGGAAGCAGAAAAGAATGATTATATCACTACAAGGAGACTAATCGCATGGCTGTGTGATTTCAACGCTGATGAAAGACATGGAGGGAATGAGTCTTGGGCAATGAGACATGGCAGAACGGCTTCTGGATGAGCTCCTGCGTATACAGTGCTAGGCAGAACTTAGAATGGTGATACGAGCAAATGAAGCTGGGGTTCTGCTGGGACTAAGGCAGTTTATAGAGTGGGCTCTGTTATTGAGCACAAGCCATGCTCAATTCAGGATTCTGGGGCCATAACAGTAAGAACCTTTAGGGATAACAGAATATTTCAGAAAAAGGAAGAAGAGGAGGATCTCAGGAAAGCCCGTGTCATGGAGGTGTAAACCTTGCAGTCAGTGGACGTGGATTCCTGACTAACTGACAGGAAATGATTGGTCTGTTTTGTTTTGCTTTTTAATTTATGCATTATTTTACTTATTTATTTTTAAATTTTATTTTATCATTTTATTTTTCTTCTGTCGATTCCCTTACTCCAGAAAATACCAAAGCTCTTTTGGCCTATGGCTGGTAACAGCAATGCGAATCTAGACCTGCTGTTTCCAATCTAGTGGGCAGTAACCACTTATGGCTACCAACCACTTGAAATGTGGCTGCTCTAAATTAAGAGTTTCTTTAGATATAAAAAGTCTACTGAATTTCAAAACTTAGAACAAGAAAAGAATTTAAAATGTCTCATTAATTTTATTTTAATCACATGTTGAACAATAGTATTTTGATAAAGTGGTTTAAATAAATACATTACTACAGTTACTTTCAGCTGTTTCTTTACACTTTTTAATGTAACTACCAGAAAATTCAAAATTACATGTGTGGCTTACATTACCTTTTTACTGGATAGTGCTCATCTAGACAGTGACATATATTGGTTCTGGGGCTATGGGTCTGTTGGTGTGTATGTGCTAAACAGAAGGAAATTAGTACTTAACCAATGTTTCTAAGTTTAGTTTGTTTAAAAATCAGCTGGGAAACATAACAAAATGCCATTCTTGTTCCCACCCTCCCAGCAAGATTCCAACTATTATAAGGAGGCAAACAATGAATTTGTATTTTCATTCAGTCCCCTAGAAGATTCTGATGCAGGAAGTTCTCCAACCATACTTTGAGAAATACTGTTAGCTTAAGTTGTGCCTGCTGCACTGATCACATTTAATTCTAGAATGCTGTTTTTCAAAATTTTGTAGGTGGGAGCAGCTGCTGTCATAATCTCATGTTCCTGTTGACCCTCTGGAATGAGGAGAGAGGGAAATAAAATAGGGAATAATAGAATCTGGAAGGAGTTGCCTTTTGCAAATTATACTGAGCAAGTCTAGCTGAATAATATTCAAATTCAGTATTTATCAAAATTGCTAGCCAAATATAAAAAAATGTCTTTGAGTCAGATTACCCTAAACTCACAGTCAACCACACATAGAGTTTACAGAATAGCCGTGTGTCACCTCAGCTAAAGTAATGTCCCTTCCTATTTCAGATGTTTCTGAGGGAAACTCCAGGCACTGGAGAGGCTGAATGGCCCATGTCTGGGTGATGCAAAGGAACTGTGGTGAAGGATTATGCGCCCTTAAGGCATTTCCAATACACCGCAATCTCCCTTGAAAGGAATAGCAACACCTCAATGCTTGAGTGTTAAGACCATTTGGGTCAACAGAAGGAGGATAAAACATGGGTTACTGTTGGCCATATTCCTGATGGAACTGAAGGTGTTTCTTGCTTCACTTCACACCCAAAAGAGGACAAGATAAAAACAAAAGTAGGTAACAATGCTGGTGGCTGGAGTTTTTAATGTGACAAATGAAAAAACTAAAGCAGTACTTTCTCAACTGGTTTCTCTTTGTGTTACAGCCTGAGGCAACTGGCATGGGTTCCTGATTGTCCGCCTTCCATCCCTCTAATCTGCCCCCAAAGACATACTTCTGACCCTTTCCTTTGAGAAGCACTATTTATAATCCCATGGGGGCACCTGGGCCACTCAGTCAGTCAAGCGTCTGACTTCAGCTCAGGTCATGATCTCATGGTTCATGAGTTCAAGCCCCACTTCAGGCTCTCTGCTGTCAGCACAGAGCTGCTTAGGATCCTCGGTCCCCCTCTGTCTCTGCTCCTCCCCTGCTTCTGAGCACTCACATGCACACACGCTGTCTTTCTCTTTCTCAAAATTAAACATTTAAAAATAAAATAAAATCCCATATACACAATGGTATTGTATATGGCTTTTCCTCACTTGGTTTTTCTCTAAGAAACTTGCCTCTGTTCTGGGTAAGTGACAGATGGCCCCAGGGCTCTTCCTAATTGGGAAGAGGGTTTCTCCTTTTATTTCTCTTCCTTTGCCTTTTTAAAGACTGTATGGGGAGAGGTCAAAGAGGTTATTTGAGTTGGCTATTCTTGGTCTTCAGGAAGAACATTGTTTTACTTGCAATATACTTTTGCTTGGGAGAGTTCTTCCTAACCTCTTCTTACCATCTGTGTGCCATCAAGAGCCCAGATTAGTAGGTGAGCATATAAGAAAGTGGCCAGGAGTGACAGATGGGCATTAGAAGAATGTGTAAAGATGTAGACACAGAGCAAAAGGAAAGCAAAGTTGCTTAAGCATAGTACAAAATTGAGAATCATAGTATTGATCTTTATCTACCAAGAGTTAGAATAACCTTGTTTAAGGTTAACCTTAGATTAAGATTAGTTGCTATCCATGTAAGATACTCAGAAGTATTAAGTATGGGAATGGAGGTGGTATATAAAACCTCAATAGTATTTCATAAAATCAGTCACAGTGGTACCTCTCTTGGTTGACACTCAATTATGTCCTCACCCCGTCTGGCTGAAGTCCATGGTTTGATGAATCTTGCACTGAGGCTCCTCTCTAGTGCTTCCTACTCTCCAATATGAGTTGTAAACTTTTTTTTAAAAAATGTTTATTTATTTTTGAGAGACAGGCAGACAGACAGACAGACAGAGTGTGAGTGGGGAGGGGAAGAGAGAGAGAGGGAGACACAGTCTAAAACAGACTCCAAGCTCTGAGCTGTCAGCACAGAGCCCAATGTGGGGTTCCAATACCCGAACTGTGAGAGCATGATCTGAGCCAAAATGGGACACTTGACTGACTGAGCCACACATCACCCTGAGTTGTAAGCTTTCTAAGAGCTATATATATGTCCCCCAACCGATTTAAGTGAGTTGTGCTTATCAATATTATTATTTAATAAAATGTTTATTTTTATTAAATTATAACTACTAATACTTTAATAAAATATTCTTAAATTTAATACAATATTTTTATTATATTATAAATAAGTGCCAAAATATAACAGTAAAATTCAAAACAAAAGAAATATGAATGTACAAGACAGTTTTTATCTATAAAAACTAAATTTAATGCCTTATAAAGACTCAGTAAAGGTGAGTCATTTTTAAAAGGTTGCTGGCAAATTAGAGTGTTCATGGCAACAGTAAAAATTGGGAGAAAGTCTTAAAAGTCAAAAGAGGCTGCACTCAAATTACTTTATAAGTATCATTAATTCCTATTTCACTTTAAAGAAACAGAAACTACCAATCAGAAATGATGCAATTTGTGTATTCCATTATGACATTTTGAGTATTTTTTCATACCAGAAAGAAGACATAAGTATACTTGCATTCAAAGAAAATTCATGAATTAATGGATATGCATGTATTAAGTTAAGATAAAATATTTAAGGTAGGTTTGTGCCTTTTTTTTTTTTTTATTTCCTAATCTTTATTGTCTTTTGGTGTGAACCAACAATTCTGGGTCATCTTTGGCTCCTACTATTAATGTTTTTGAAATTTGTAACCGAATGTATTTATGTAGTGCTTCATGGGACTATATTATTTTATTTCAAGGGGAAAAGAAATGGCATCATATTACCAGAGGATGTTCTGTTGTACCAGGGAATAATATATAGGGAGAGTGTGGCAAATAGGTAAGTGATAACATAGTCTTCTCAGAATACAAATAAGCCATAACTTTAGAAACAGCCTTAAATAGCTAAATAGGATTTTTGGAGACTTTTTTGTTTTTTCACTTAACTTTGTAATTTAATAATATTTTCATTCAATAAAATATCTCAACAATACTACACAACAATTTTATGTTGAACCCAAATTTTAGTGATAGTCTATAGGAATTAGTGAAAATAAAGTCATGTAATATAAACTGAAGTTTATACATGATTTCTAGCACAAAATCACACTTCTATTGAAGTTCATCAAGTTTTTATCAAGGATATAGTACTCAGTTCCATCCTTTCTTTCTATCCTAAATTATATAATTTAATTTTAAGCTTTTATTTTTCTAAATTTTTTAATGTTTATTTATTTTTGAAAGAAAGAGAGAGAAGAGAGAGAGGGGAAGAGGCAGAGAGTCTCCTAAGCAGGCTCCAGGCCCTGAACTGTCAGCACAGAGCCCGACACAGGGCTCAAACCCACAGAATGGTAGATCATGACCTGAGCCAAAGTTGGATGCTTAATCAACTGTGCCACCCAGGCATCCCTAATTTAAGCTTTTATAAAATGCATAATGAATGTGCTAATCTGCAGGTGACTTTCAACAGACTACTTTTGCTGGGAAAACTGGGTAGCTAGCTAAAGAAGTAGTTACCCATTCATCTCTTTTTAGTGTGCTAACACACTTTAGAAAGCAAGAGATGAGGAGCAATATTAAATCCAGTGTTCAAAATTAAGAATTTTTACATAATGCTGTCAAATCACTTTTACTTATCCAATATTTATAAGCTTTATGCTTTTCATTGATTGGCTTTCTCATAGCAGGACAACTTTTTAATCACAATAACAAGTGGCTAAAAGAAAAATTTTATGCCTAAGAGAAAATCCGAATTATTCTTACATTTAATTAAACATAAACTTCTTAAAGTCCACATAAACTCCTGTCATAACTTGCCTGTGTCCTGTTAAAAAACATCTTCATTATCTCATTTAATTTATATTACTAGGAACAGTGATACGTGTAACATTACAGTAGAATGACTGATTAAAGCTTTAAATAAAATTCCATAACTCTTCTCATTAGAGCAGTTTTATGTGACACATTATGCCTCAAAAACTTATAATAAAACTCTTCTCTCTACTTAGGGATCCCAAAAGGATATAAAACACATTATGAAGTTCTACAATGATAATTAACTATGAAAATCTGCACTCTTAATGGCACATGTTTTTAAGTTGCCCCCCCTTTTTTTAAACAACCAAGGACATACACTTTTTAAATAATTGCATATCCCTCTTCACTTATAATGAATATGGAAATGAAATTATTTTGCTCTAACTGGATAGAAATCTTTATTTCTTCATTTAAAAATTATTTATCGAATGCTAAATATGCCTGGCACTATTCTAGATGCTGGAAATCTAGCAATAAACAAAATAACCCTTTTGGAGTTTATATTACAGGAGAAGGAGGTAGACAATAATAAAATTAATAAGTAATTGATGACTAAGTTTTTCAGCCAGTGACAAGGGCTCAAAATAAAGCAGGGAAGGCAGATAGAAAGCATGGGGGATATGGGGGAATACAGAAGGCAGTTTGAAATTTTAAATAAGATGATCAAAATAGGCCTCACAAAAAAAGCTATTGGTAGGGCTTGCAGACATTTGTAAAGACTTTAACTACTATATTAAGTGAAATGGGAAGCTTTTGGAAGTTTGGAAATAAGTGACACAATCTGACTCATCTTTTAAAAGGATCCCTAGCTGCTGAGTTTAGCATAGAATGGGAGGCGGTGCTAAGAGACTGCAGGAGTAAGGGAGAATGCAGAAGATAAATTAAGAGGCTACTGTAGTAATAGCCAAATTATGGCAACAGCCCAAGTGTTCATCGATAGATGAATGGGTAAAGAAGATGTGGTATATATTTACAATGGAATATTATTCAGCCACAAAAAGGAATGAAATCTTGCCAATTGCAACAATACAGATAGAGCTAGAGAGTATAATGCTAAACAAAAAAAGTTAGTTGGAGAACAACTAGTACCATATGATTTCACTCATATGTGAAACTTAAGAAATAAAGCAAGTGAACAAAGGGGGGGAAAAAAGAGACAACACCACCCCCCCCCCCCCCGCCCAAACTTTTAACTATAGAGAAAAAACTGATGGTTACCAGAGGGAAGGTTGGTGTGGGGATGGATAAAATAGGTGGAGGAGATTAAGCAGACACTTATCATGATTAGTGCTAAGTAATGTACAGAATTGTAAAATCACCATATTGTACACCCGAAACTAATATAACACTGTATTTTAACTACACTGTAATTTAAAAACTTAATAAATTTCCTTTATCTGGTAAAAAAAAAAAAAAGGCTAAAAGACTAAGATGGTTTAAAAATCATGAAAAAACTTTGGAATTGGGATATCTTTTGAGGGAGAATTCTAACAGACTTGGTAATTGGATGTGAGCATATTAAAAAAAAAAAAATCAAAGACTACTCCAAATTGTAAATTCCTTACTGTAAAACAGCACTCCGAAAAAATTAAATTAAGCCCTTGTTAAATAAGAGCATCTTTAAAAATAATAATAACAATAGCTGTATTACCAGAAAAGCCTAGATTAAGCAGCTATAAGGAAAGAAAAGAAAAGAAAAGGAAAGGAAAGGAAAGGAAAGGAAAGGAAAGGAAAGGAAAGGAAAGGAAAGGAAAGGAAAGGAAAGAAAGGGGAAAAAGGAAAAGTCTCAAATAAAAGTTAATTTCTTCTTTTAATACAAAGTTCATTGCTGGTTCAGGAGTTGTTCTGGGGCAGCTGTGTTCCACAGACTTTCCAGTAATCCAGATTGCTTTCATGTGTTGCCTCTTTCATCTCAACCTGAGCCCTCCTTCATGATCAGCAGGGAAAGAAAGATGAAGAATTGCAAATGGCCTTTTCACTACTCTGCCTTAAAGTGATATGCATCACTCTGTTCACATTTCATTAATCAAATTTAGCAGCACAACTTTATTAAATAGAGAGGGAGATGAGGACTAGCCTTCCATGTGTCAGGAAGGGGAGAAGAATGTATATTACTAAAAGCTAGCATTGTCTACTATATTGGCTGACATTATACAGCATTTTCTATGTGATAGGCTATGTGTGCTGTGACCCACAAATAAAGACTTCCAGTGGTATGTTCTCAATGGTTACCACCTTGATTAGAGCAGCACTTAGTCATGTTCAGTCTGGGCTTATTGTCCTAGACCACAACAGATGAGACTTCAAATGCTTGGGAAACTACCATTGACTTGGATTTACAAATGCTCTGAGAACATTCAACTATTCCCAGATATGTACATGCAATAACAGGACAAGAATTATGTCTATCAGTTTCTACCTTAATTTGTGGGTCATAACATACCCCAGGGATGGTATTATGGTACCAACTGGAGACATACCCACACAAATAAGCCACATGCTTAGCAGAATCCATGCTTGGGTATAAATATTCATAAACTCTGTTCTTCCAGTGTTTGGATATCAGATTTTATGTTTTAGGAAGTTGATGCTGGGTCTGAAAAGATTAATGGAAGAAAGCCCTTCTCTGGGGCATCCTCCAACTTCATAAATGTTACTCCCTGACAACAAACAGTTAACTTTCACACCTCATAACATTGAAAGAAATCCAGGACATCAACAGGGCACCATATAGGATGAAGATTCCTGAGCCAAGGACTGAATTTAGGCTCAGTGTTTCTGCTATGTTGTCATTTCCCTCAGGTCACTCATTGACCTAGAAGTCCAAGGGACTGTTAAAACCACTTTGACTCCCTCACATATTTAAAAGGCATCCCACTACATTAATTGTCTCAGAGCCATTCTGCAATACCAAGTGGTGGTGGACAGGTTAATTATAATCAACAACTTATCTTTTATTCAAGGCCATACTCAGCCCCAGACATTACAATCTTTTGGTCCTCAATGGTACACCAAAACATATTCAGTTCAAGTTCAGTTTTTAGAAAATACAGACTCATTATAAAGGTGGAGAGATTTTTATTATCTTAAAAGCAAATGTAAAAATCCCTTTTATTGAAGAAGAGCTATTTTTACTTGGAAAATACTTAAAGTCAAGGGAAGGAGCTGGGGTCCTGAAAGTCTGGGTATTAGCTGGTATAAACACTTAAAAGGAAGGGGAAAGTAACTCTTCATAATAGAAACATAATAGAAGTTTGAGCTTCTGGGGAATATTTGACAGGGGAAGAGAAGTGAGTTAAGTTGATGGATATATGAGCGAAGGGTCAGAGAGAATAAACCCCCACAGGCATGATTTCTAAGAAAGAACTTAAGAAATCAGTGATGTCCTACAAGAAAATGAACTGTGACATGAAACCATTCCTCCTTGTCCTCTACAGTAGCTCAAATGAAGCCCAGATTTATCACTAATATTTTAGTATGAGTCCATTTTTATACAGAATATCTGAGTTCTGCAACTTAGATGATATAAAGTAAAACAAATTGAGCATAAGGGGATGCAGTAGGCAAGGAAGAGGCAGTTCTTATTGTTACCTTTGTTATATCTTAAGACCACCATACCCAGGTTCTCTCATGACTGTCTACCAGATGGATTGTGTGACATGTGTTCTAAAAGAAATACTCTAATCTTATTACCAGCCAGTGGTTGTGTAGGAGAAATCAAAAGTACATTTAAGAGAAGAGTCAACAGTAGAGACAAAGGGAAATTTTCTAGATCTTTTTTTGTGAAATTGTCTTACTTGATTAAGCCCATAACTCCATATTCTCTAAAATTGTTGCCTATCTCAAAAAGTATGGCAGATACTGTTTTAGATACCCCAAAATTCATATCTTTGCCTAAGCACACAGATAGATGATATTTCCCAGCCTCCGTTGCAATTAAATGTGTGGTAAGATTGAGTTCTAGCCAATGAAATATGAGCATCAATGACATAAGCCACTTTCGGCTTGACCCATAAAAATAGATCTCCTACCTGATTGAAGAGATCTTAGAGGAACTAGAATAGGGCAGAGTCTGGGCCCCTGAAAAATACTTGGAAGCCCTCCCAATCAGGGCCACAAAAATCAGACTGCAAAAGAATAAGAAATAAATCACTATGTTAAGCCACTAAAATTTGGCATTTAACTATTACAGTAGCTAATATTACAACTTAATTAATACAAAGAATAACAGTTTTCACTACAAGAAAAGACTCATGTTTTCTGATGCTTAAAAATCACAGAATTCTGGAGTTAAGCGTGAAATAAGAAATCATCCAGTCCAACATGTTCTGCATTTACCAAACCCCAAGATTGTCAATAATTCTTCATGAGCACTCTTCTAAATGACATAATTAACTTCTGGCTCCATTTCTCACGGGCTCTCACTGTTTCCAGACTGGGTTTGCATATAGCTTCCCCAAGTATGATATATGATATCTTAATTATTCAGGAATGGTGCTTGCTTTTAGGTTACTCCCAAGTGGCAATGTAAAGTCATAAGCAAATTACACAACATTATAAATAACAAGTTTTCAAGGTGCTAATGTTGTTTTGGAAGAAATTATACTCCAAACATTTCTGTAAGCATATAAATAAGGTTCAATATTTTCCTTTCAGATTAGTAATATCTAGGAATTTAACACTTAGACTATCGTTCCTGTTAAATATTTTGATTTTCCATGATTTTACCTTAGGAATATGTTTATTTCTCCTGAATCTATCTTTCTCATTATGGTTACTCTGTTATTTCAAAACAAGCTCCCACATATCTGTCACTGATGAAAGCTCTAGAATTACTTTTGATCTTTGGCAAGCCATGATTCTTCCAGAAGCATCTTTTCAATATGGATTTTTTATATATCCACACTTGTAAATCTGTAATATATTTTTTGTATCACAAACATTTAGTCTCTATTTAAGAATCTTATTTCAGTGCTTAATAACATTAGCAACATCACTTTATGATCTGCTTGATGAAATATTGTTTTGTGGTAAATCTTTCCAGACCACCTTAGGGCTTTCTGCTAACATGTTCTATTCCTTTTTTTACAAGCAGTTCACATTTAACCTTAAAGGAAGGACTCGGTTCACTTCTGTTGTACAAAAATGTCTTTATGTCTCATATTCCTTTGCTACTATAAAAGTTTATATTATAGCAGGTAATATGCAACAAAATATACCTTAAGCAAATTGCATGTTAGATGGTTTATTTAAATGTCAAAGTAAAACTTTGTCTTTTGAACCAGTTCATAATAAGAGCAACAAATTTCAAGTTCTGTATATTTTCAAGATTTGTGTTCCATTACAGAGTCAGTAATCTCTTGAAAAGCCATGGAGCATCAAAATAGTTCTCTAATATTTGAAACATGTGTAGTCCTCCTGCTTTCTAGTAACAATTTCCATTGCATGTTTTCCAGCATATCTTATTTGCTTCCTTGCAAGATAGATCTCCTTTTTCTGACAAAACAGTAACAGAATTCAGAATTCCCATCATGTCTTAATAATTACAGTCAAGATGTTTCACAAAACTTATGTTTAATGTTACTATCTAGAAAACCATTTTATGAATTTTAGTATTATTTTAGTGGGGGGTTGTTTGTTTGGTTTTGAATATTTGTGATTCTTTTCATCTAACCCAATGGAAACATAGACAGTTATACTGATCAAATAGTGATGTTTTGTTTTCAGAATAAACAAATACCATTCCTAACTGTAAGGCTTCAAAATAGCTTCCCATTATATTATTTTTATGGACAATATCTATTAGAAAAAATAATATTTCTAATGCTTCCTCCATCTTAATGTCTCATGTATTATTTCTCTTTTCCTCTTTCCAATGACTTATCCTAGTGGGCTAGTTACTGATACCTTTGGATCAGTATGACTATCATAGATTCCTAATTATTCTCTCTCTCTCTCTCTCTCTCTCTCTCTCTCTCTCTCTCTCTCTCCCTCAAAACTTCAGTCTCTTCTGTACACAATGGTCTTATTATTTTTCCTAAAATTATTACATCAGATCATTTTCTCATTCAATAACCTTCTATTGCTGACCAAAGTAGTAATTTCTTGGTCAATTGCATCTTATTCATTTTTGTAACACTCACTCTAGTACCAAGTTCATCTACACTAAATAAATTATTTTAGCTAATGGCTTCAAAATTATTCCAAGTGGTACTAGAGGAGTACAAAGCAAAAGGCAAGTAATTCTGCAAGGCAAAGAGGAAAGTAAAGAAAAATACTATGTAATGAGCTCTTAGCATACTATCTTATATATTCCCCTCAACAGCCTGTGAGCTAAATATCATTATTTTCATTTCATAAATATGAAACTAAAGCTAAAGCTAAAGCTAAAAAGTTAAGTGATGACCAAGTGCACACAGCTAGAAAATGGCAAGCCAAAAGTCAAAGATGGGTTTTACTATAAAATCTTTTTTTTCCTCTTTTTCCGGCTCCAGGCAGTGCGATTCTTGTTTTGAAACACCCATTTTGGTTTCTCAGCTGGGAAAGAAAGGGAAATTCTATGATAAGGAGAGGAAACAGTATGAACAAATAGGCTTATACACATGGGGCATTTGGGAAAACTTGAGTTGTCAACTATTGTTGGAGCACAGTTCCACCACCTCTTCCATTGGTGAATCAGGTAGATAGGCTGGGGAATCTGTCAGTGTTCTAGATCAGGACTTGGGGTAGAGGGTAGATTTACCCACTAAGCAGTTAGCGATATTGGTATATGTGTTACCAGCGATATTGGTATATGTGCTCTGGAGCAAGATGGAGCTATCAGCTCTCTTATCTTCAAAGGTAACCATTATTCTAACTTCTGAAATTTAGAAGTTAGAATTAATAAAACCATTATTCTAGTTTCTGAAATTTTTATTAATGGGACCATGCAGTTATCTGACATCTGGTTTCTTCCAGTCAACATTATATTTATAAGATTCATCCATAATGTGTAGATAGAAATAAAATATGTTCATTTTCGCTGCTGAACAGTATTCTATTTTATAATAGTGCCACCCATTATTTATCCACTTTTTATGATTATTTTATTGTGGTAAGAATATTGTGGATTAACTGTAAGATCTATCCTTTTAACAAATTTTAGGTGTATATTATTGTTGATTATAGGTACAATGGCAGAAAGCAGATCTCTAGAGTTTATTCCTATTGATTAACAACTCCCTATTTCCCTTTCCACCCAGCCCCTGGTAAACACCATTTTTATCTTTATGAATTTAACTATTTTAGATGCTTCATATAAGTGAAATCATGTAGTACTTGTCTTTCTGTATCTCGTTTATTTCACTTAGCATAATGTTCTCAACGTCCATCCATGTTGTCATAAGTTACGGAATTTTCTTTTTTAAGGCTGAATAGTATTCCATTGTATAACATACACACCATGTTTTCTTTCCATTTATCCATTCTAATTCCATATGGATTGCTTCCTGTTTGTAGTCATAGTAAACAATGCTGTTATGAATTTCCAGTGTAGCTTTGATGTTTATGTGTATATGTTTCTATTGGGTGCATGTCTAAGACTGAAATCGCTGTCCATTGAGTGTACATATGCTTAATTCTAGTAGGTAATATCATTTTTCCAAAGCTGTACCAATTATACTTCTACTAAATGGTATGAGAGTTCCAGCTCAATACCAACACATGATATCCAAACCCACATCAACTTTTAGTATTGATATTTTTAATTTAGCCATTCTGGTCACTGCCTAATGTTAACTAATTATAGTTGTTGTTTTTTTTTAATTTTTTAATGTTTATTTACTTTTTGAGAGAGACAGACAGAACGAGCAGGGAAGGGACAGAGAGAGAGAGACAGAATCTGAAGTGGGCTCCAGGCTCCAAGCTGCAGCACAGACCCCACACGGGGCTCGAACTCACCAACTGTGAGATCATGACCTGAGCCAAAGTCAGACGCTTAACCGACTGAGCCACCCAGGCACCCCATTGAATTATAGTTTTAATTTTCATTTCCCTATTGACTTTGATGAGTGCCTTTTCACATATTTATTGAAAATTTGAATATTATATTTTATGACATATCTATACAAGTTTCTTGTCCCTTTTACTACTGTTACCTATCTTTCTTATTAGTATGAAGGGTTTATTTGTTATATGCATTGCAAATGTCTTTTCCTATCTTAGCTTGCTTTATCACTCTCTTGATGGTAGCTCTTGATGAAAAAAAGTTCCTAATTTTAATATTATCCACTACTTCGATATTTGCCAATCTTTGCCTTTATGGTTAATGTACTTTATAATGATGGTCAAGAAATCTTTGCCTATAGAAATGGAATGATAAATAAGAAGTGTCTCTAAGAATCAGGAGTCAGTTAAGAACAAGATCAAAACAGATACAGAAAAAGAGCAAATGAACAAGGTCAAGTCTTGTATCTTTAGGTTCATGGTATGTGGATGTATTTGGATTACTTACGACTACAGAGTTGAAATGGACACTACATCTGACTGAGATCCCCTCTGCCAAACAGGGCTCAGTCTAAGTTTCTTTGGAATGACATAAGAAAAAGCTGGTATATATTCAAAGCTAATCTTGGTAGGAGGTTAATTGCAGCATACTAGGTTACCAGTGTACTACTTTTACTATGTACTCAGATTCCCCATCTGAAGCTATAGGTCCTAGATGTAGAACAGTGTGTCTGTCAGCCAGGTTTGGCATGAAGAAATAAAAGATAGCATAAATGAGCAGGGGTAAATATAGGGGGGAATACTAAAGGGTTGGTTCACTCAGCAAATAATTTTAAAGAACCTTATGAATTATCCTTATAGAACTGCAAGTGTAAATGCCTATAAGGTAGAGAAAGCCATCCAGTGTTTCCCATTGGTCTGTCTGCTTTGATGTTTGGTATAGGTTCTATATACTTTATATTGTTCCTTCCATATTGGAAAGTATATTATTCAGGTTTTCCACTTTTGAGATTCAAACTGACTTCTGAAGAAAAGATAGGAAGGGGAGATAAATCTCTGCTTTTTTAATTGAAAAAAATCAAGATGTTTATAATTTCAGGCATAACTAAATATTCAGGGACTCAAAGACAACTTGGTCTCTGTCTCTCTCTCTCTCGCTCTCTTTTTTTCTGAAGTCTATGTTTTTGTAAGAGCTAATTACCAGTGTAACATACTGGTAATGAACACAAGTTCTAGATCCAGAATTGTCTAGGTTCAAGTCTCAGCTTTACCACTAGCTGTGAAACTTTGGGCAAAACATTTAGCCTCATTTACCGCATCTCTAGATTGGGGATGATAAATCTTTATCCTGCCTCTAAGGATTATTGTAAGACTACAACAACTTGTAAGACTGCAAGTTGTGTGGTTGACTGTCACATAGTAATTGCTCAATTAATATTATCTAGCCATATCTTGATTCTGTTTTCACCTGCATTAACTTCAATGTCAGATGGGTTCTCCTTAAGCAGGCTTTTCACACATGGTGGCAAAATTGTCACTAACAGCTCAAGTTGTCTATTACTGGTTTAAATCTGTTATGAAGAGAGATATTTAGCTCCCCAGCAATTCCAAATATAGCTCAGAAATTATCTTCCTGTCTTCTGTTGCATAGTTATCCATGACCCAAGTACTATGGCTCAATTAATGTGATTCTCCAACTGGATCACATAATCAATCCTGGATCAAAGCCAGGAGAGGATCAGTCCCAACCTAATAAAGTGAATTAACAATGGAAGAGAGGTGATGCCCTAAAAAAAGCTGATGGCTTTGCCATAAGAAAAAATAACACGCTGGCCAAGTTAAAACATTAAATGTCTAAGAGAAGCAGGGACTGTACAGGTTTTCTTGAGCAGCTCATCCACCTAACAGTCAGAGCCTTGTATTTGGAAGGACAGGAAATGGGGAAGTAAGGATGGAAGCTTTGATTGCATGAATGTTGTGATTAGCTGAATGGGTAGAGCAATACACTCTGAAAATTACACTGTAGTGGATTATGCCTTGGGCTTGTATAGTAAGTAGCAGTGGAAATAATCTTCTAAAACATGGTTGGTGTAGTAACTGGTCTAAGACGGTCAGTGATGGACAAATGGATCTGAAGATACAGAACCTTGAGCAGAGAGTGTTGGAAGTATGTAGAATATCAGGATTAGGTAGTTTTTCTTAATAAATCATATGACAACAATGACTAGGGGAACTGAAGTTTCAGTATAGAGAATGAGGCCTGCCATTTTGGTGAACGCATCTACCAAGTTTCTGATGTGGTCTTTGAAAGATGTAAGTATTTTATCAATCTAGGGTAATGGTTTTGCAGATGGGCTAGGGGGATTGGAGTGAATAAAGAAAGTCTTCCAGAATGTCCTAATCCCAAAGAAAGAGATAGCTGGGTTGTGCTATAGTATAGGGCATTGTGTTTAAAGAGGGAGAACTGAAATTTCTAAGAGCAACATCAGCATAAGAGTACAATTAAGACTTATGTCTGTATTTCCTCATTTAAATGGTGGATCATGGTGTTTTTGTCTAGTTTAGGACCTGATGGGGGCTGTGTCTGGCTTACTACCAGACACTAAAAGGCATAATCTCTACTTGTTGTTTCTGCCTAATTGTCTCAATTATTGTCAACTGTGGCCAACTAGTGGACTCACAGTCTGGGCCAGCTTCCCAGTCAGCTCTCTCTTGAGGTCCTCCTGATCTAAGTCATAAAGTGTGGGCCAATTTCAGGCCAGTTGCTGCTAGAAGAACTTAAATTCTACACTTACACTTTCCAATACAGATGTGCTAAATATTCTGTTAGGGTAGCCTGGACATTTCAAACATAGTCTAGAAGATGGCCAGAAACCCACATGCAATTCACCAATGGGAAACTGCTAGGTTATCTAAATAAAATTATGCATTTTCCTATGGCTAATTAGCAAAAGACTAAAAATATTACTTTTTAGATTCCATTTCCATTCATTAGAAAGTATTTATTGAGCACTTATTATGTGCCAGGAAACTGTGTGTATGTGTGTGTGTGTGTGTGTGTGTGTGTGTGTGTGCGCGCGTGTGTGTGTGTTTTAAGTTCTGGGAATGTTTCCATGATTACAGCAAATAAAAATTGCTGCCTTCATCTAGCACACATTCTAGTAAGGTAGGACAGACATTTTAAACATAGTAAGTAAAATGTACAGTATGGAAGGAAATGCCAGAATGTCTGAGATTTGCTTTAAAATATATCAAAAGTAGTGGGGGTATAGGTTAAATAACATTAGTAAAATATTGATAATTATTGAAGCTTGGTGATGAGACATGGCAATTCATTATACTATTCATACACACACATACACACACACAATTGTTCATTTGTGATAAATGCTATATAGAAAAGTAAACCAGAATAGGAGAATAAATGGTAGTTGGGGAACTATTATAAACAGAATGGTCAGAGAAGGCCTGTGGGAAGGTAACATCTGAGCAAAGATCATAGGGATAGGGTCACACATTTACTTCCTATACTCAGATATACAATAACTGGGGTATTTTCATTTTCTGTAACCTATTTGATCTTCCTTATAAGCCCCCACTAGCTTTTGGGAAGCACATAAGGAAAAAAAAAAAAAAAATCTAAACTTAATCCTGTCCAGGAAAACCGCAGCCTAATCTACTTGTTGCTTCAAAGGTGCAGGATGGGACACACTAATGAGGCAATGCAGACACACAAACTTTTTTATTATCTCTATACTGAACACGACCTTCTCAGTTAAATATAACAGGGCTAAGGCATCCAAGTACTTTCTATGTATGCAGGTCTATACATATTTATGCCTCACCCGAGTTTGTTACCATTTTTATGTTCTCATCTTTCTTCCACAATTTCTCTCCCTTACCCTCCAATTGCTACCTAGTTTTTCCACAAGGTAACAATAACTAGACCACAGGTTGCTCTACCGCTGTTTAACCATGACTTCGTTTTCTTATTTTCTCTTCTTATTAAAATATCATTATCATGAAGAAGGATTACATTGCTCAGGACATCAGGAGTGTGGCCTTCTACAGCATAAGTCAGTTAGAGCCTCTCCTTTGGTCAAACTACAATTGTGGTCTTTAGTTCCTCCTATGCTTATCATCATAAGAATGTAAACATTCTGCAGTTGCCTCATCCTTATCTATTTTTCACAATGTTTTGCTGACCTTACACTTTCCCCTGAATTCAGTGACCTCATACATTTTGCTCTGGATAACCCACATTAATATAATTTCATCCTCTAATAGAAGATATTTTCCTTCTGATCAATTCTACTCCACATCAAGGATTTGAATAGTCTAATCCTTCTGATTCTCTCCCTTAAGCTTTGCCTCAGCCCCTGCTCTCCCGTCCAGAAACTGACTGAACCTTCCTTTTTCTGTCTAATTGAATTCTCCCTTTTAAAAAACCGCTAGGCTAGTTTTTTTGTTTGTTTTTTACTCTGATCACAGTTCAGTGTGTTGTGAATAGTGTATTTAAAAGAAATGAAATTATAATGAATAAAGTATATCAAAATACACTGCAAACAATAAGAGTTTTTTATGTAACAGCTTCGTTTCAGCTATAACAGAGACAGATGATAGATAGATAGAAAGATGGCGGATAGATAGATAGATACTGAATATAATACATACAAGTGAACTGGGTCATAACACATTGTTTTCTATTGTGATTAGTGGTGCTTTGAAAGCCCAATAGCTATCAGGCCTAGCTTTTGATATGTTAAATGCAAGTAAGAGGAGTTTGGGAAAACCTTTTCACTCTCCAGGTTTGCAAGACAATTCTCTTCCTAGAGAGGTCAAGAAAGTCAGCTTTTGAGTCTAAAGCTCACCAATGTCCTTTTTGGTGCAGCTTCTTTTGTATAATAGTCTCTAGCTCTTTTTTGTGTAAGAAGTCTCAAACCCTGGGGGAGAAAAGATGCAAACAAAAAAGCACTAAATTGTATCAGTGTTATATTGTAAACTATTACCCTATTAAACATGCCAATTATAAGTCTTGGGCTTCCATGTAGATTTGCAGTTGCTTAAGCAAGAAAGGCATTTTTTCTCATTGACCTCGAGACATGTTTGAGGAGATGAAGCGATGTCGACTTGCAGATCCCTTGGACAGCTGTGGGAGAAGATGCTGGTACCTGCAGGACAAGCAGTTTCTCTTCTTAACTAACTAGTTCAGCCAGGTGGGTAGGTATAAATATTATGGTCAGCATTCCCCTCCCTCATCTCTGGGCTTCAACAGATGTACTTATCCCACTAGACCACAAGCATTTTCGTTGACTGCTACATCATTAGCAATAAGAACTGCATCTAGCGTTAGTGTATACTCAAAAAAATTTTTTTGTTGAAAAAAAAAAACTGCTGATTTAAAGTGTATTTTTGCACCTATCTTTAGGAAATGTATGTTCCTAGAATCAACAGCAGCAGAACGCCCATTGTCCCCACACAGGGATTAAGTATTAGGCTGCCCTGGGCTACAGACCTTCAAGCATGGGAATGACCACGGTAACTACATTGACTGCAGAGGCCCAGAATAAAAAAAGGTAAGTCAGAATCTCAAAATTCAAGATTTAAGAGCCAGAACATACACACAAATGCCAAGTTGAGGAAGTAGAAGAGATGGAGTGAAGACTCAGTGTGTGTATAAGAAATGGACCAGAACCAGGGAAGTGGGGCCCAGAATGGGCTTTGCAAACACCACCGAGTAGTGTCTTTTATAGGCCTACAGTTAAGTGACCTATAGTGAATTAGACTAAGAGGTAGAGGACTGAGAGAGAAAGTGGGGGGATGGTTAAAGGAGCAAAACTTGATATATAGATGGGCTTTTGGGCAAAAAAAGTAACAAAAGAGAGAGGGCCTGAAGAAAGTCAAGGAAAAAATAGATTTGGGACACATTTGTTTTATTGTAATCTTCAAGATTTGGTCACCAAGTGTTTGCAAACTCTTAAGAATAACAATGACTAAGGTAATCTACTTTGAGGAACTGAGAAGATAGTGATTGTATTAAAAAGGAATGGAGACTATGGGGGAGCAGTTTTGTTCGTTTTATGAGTTTACTTCTGAACATAATGAAGTGTCTGTAAAACATTCAACTTGAGAAATCAAAAAGGCCTTTGGAAAATTTTATGTACATCTTAGAAAAGACATTAGAGCTGGAACTAAAGATTTAGGAATCCAGAGCACCTGGGTGGCTCAGTCAGTTGAGCATCTGACTCTTGATGCTGGCTCAGGTCATGATCTTGTGATTTATGGGTTCAAGCCCCCACATCAAGCTCCTCACTGACAGCTTGGATCCTGCTTGGGATTCTGTCTCTCCCTCTTCCTGCCCCCTCCCCTGCTCTCTCTCTCTCTCTCTCTCTCAAAATAAAGAAATAAACTTTAAAAAAAGAAAGATTTAGGAATCCATTTGTAAGTGTTAATGAATTTCATAGGAGTAATTTGAATGTAAAGATTGCTCATGGAATCGTATAGAGAAAAAAGAATGAAGCATGGAAGGATGAGGTAGTTTAACATTTAGGGATATATGGAAGAAGATCATCCAGTAAAAGGAATATAGATAAAATAGGGCCAGTGGTATTTAAGAAAATTAATTTGTTATTCAAGTCTTATTTTCTTATCCTTCCCCCATGATTATGCTACATGTGATAGCGAAAATTAATCACCTCATTCAGATTCTTCCTTTCTCTCCTCCATTTCCACATATATAAATATGTATATTATTGTAGATTGGGATCCCAGGAAACAGACTCTAAGATTCTAAGATCTGCATGTAGGGGTCCCATGGAGGAGGGAGATTCTCTTGGAAAAAAGATCTGTGAGAGGTAAGAGAAATAGGATGGGAAAGAGGGAGAATTTGCTTATTTTTAAAAATATTTATTTATTTATTTATTTATTTATTTATTTATTTAGGCCAGAGCAGGGAGGGGGCAGAGAGAGAGAAAGGGCAAGAGAGAATCCTAAGCAGGCTCTGCATTGATGCGAGGGGAGGGGGGCAGGGGTGGTGAGAGGAGAGGGGTTCAATCTGGAGACTATGAGATCATGACTTGAGCAGAAATCAAGAATCAGACACTTAACCAACTGAGCCATCCAGGCACCTTGGAAAGAGGGAGAATTTGAACTGTGATGCAGTTATAACACAGGGCTCAGTTAACCCACTTGGAGCTCGGAAGCCCCTTGAGAGAAATTCCCGACATCAACAGAGGGGGTGTAAATTTGATGCAGGAGTTTTTTTTATGTCAAGATGAATTTCCAGAGAATACAACTATGAACAGTCAGCAGCCAATACTCTAGGCAGATGCAAGCATGGGTGTCTCAGTCCTTAAAGGGTTGAAATCTGGGTGTAAAAGCACAGCATCCACTACAGACTCTCGTTTATATCTTCATAGGCGTGAGCTCGCTCGCATGTGTGTGTGTATTTAGTTACTCTCTGGTTTATCAGTCAGTATATAGTAAAAAAATGATTACTGATGACAAAAGCATTTTGGCAATTTAACAAATATGTTGGTACACTGACTGAACCTGCTGTTGTTGTGAAGCTACTAGTAAGAACAATTTTCCAACTCATATCCCAGAGGTGGAAACAGCATAAACCTGTGTGGGAAAACCAAGATCAAGAAAGCTTATCTCTTCCCTAAGAGAAACAGTCAATTAAACTGTCTATTTTGGGGTGCCTGGGTGGCTCAGCTGTTTAAGTATCCAACTCTTTATTTCAGCTCAGGTCATATCTCATGGTTTGTGAGGCTGAGCATTGAGGCAGGCTCCACACTGTGGAGCCTGCCTGGGATTCTCTCCCTCTCTCCCTGCCCCTCCCCCATTCTCTCTCTCTTACTCTCTCTCTTAAAATAAATAAATACATATTTTTTTAATGTCTCTCTTATGCCCTGATCTTTACAGTTTGCTTATATTGTAGCATTAGAATGGGAATTTTATTATATTATTCAGAGCTACCTACATAATAACAAATGAGATGTTTGCCAGAAATTTTCACAGCCTATCATAGTGCTTACTAAGGATAATTTTTAACAGACATATAGATATAATGTGTTGTAATGATTTTTTTTTTTTTTTTTTTTTTTTTTTTTTTTTTTTTTTTTTGGAAGGGACTTACACTATTTCTGCTTGGGCTCATTTGGAGCTCTCAGAGGCACTTATATGACAGTGAGGGCCAGGCTCTGGCCAGGACTCTGGTGTCTGGAGGTTATGTGCACACAACATAACCAAGGTTTTAGCTTTTTGGTGGTAAGGAGGGGGAACCATAGTTCAGAGCAGGGAAAGCCCCCAGATGCACCATAAGCAGGGCAATGCAGAGTTCTTACTGACTGAATAATAAAAGAAGCATCTAGTCAAGCAAAGTAGTACAGACCTGGGATTTCATATGCAATTATTTTTA